>NC_068297.1:16068619-17318619 GCF_025860055.1 Xyrauchen texanus | reverse complement strand
TACTCTGAAATAATACATTTGAATATCACACTGCATTATAGGAATATTGTGTTTCGTTTGAAGTCACCATTAGAGTGTTTAATGTTCACTTTGGATGGGACCTTGTCTTGTTAATTTCTACTACTTTTTCTGTGTTATGAACATACGTTGTTACTGTGAATTATGGAGAAAATGGTCTTTAAGTCTGACCACAATGTAAAGCCAACACTATATGATGCATTGAAAGTAAAGAAATAGAATAAATTTGAAGGAACATTGAGAAAATGTTGTTTGCAGAGCTAGGATATAATATGGTTGGTTTTATCACTCATTCACTTTTTTTCATAACTTCTGTCAAACAGATATCAATACTCAGCATACAAATCTCAATGATGGTGACAATTAACAAACACTGTAAATAAAAAAATACAGAAGATCATTATGATTCTACAACACAGCACTTCTACATTACCATTATTTCTTAGTCCTGTTCACTGTGAAGTCATAGTATATAGTTGTCTTTTAATTTTTATAAATTGTAGAAATACTACTGTAAAATATATCATAAAAGCAGTAGCTAGTAGCTAGGAATTCCCTGTAAACTCATAAGGGATGACCCTGACAGTAGAGAGTTACAGAGATCACTTTCCTGCTTTTCACCATTGTGCCCATGAGATCACCACTTAGTCACTCCAATTACTGTTAATCATTTTGGATGAAGATTGTCTAAATTGGAAGTAACTAAGCAACCTTAAAGGCTCTTCCATTAGTATTGCGCATAATTAAATGACACACACCAATGCAAACACATATGAAGTTGATTATGTGTGTTTACATCCATGGGAATCTAAAGAGTGATGGGAAAAAGAAGATGACACAATGATCAAAGCCTGTGTTTTCCAAACACTGCTGCCTCCATTAGTTTGATGAATGAGGGGAATCCACCTCCCAGACAGGGGCAAAGTCCTGAAAAATGATGCAATTACATGTCTTTGAATAGAGGGGTGAGTGAGAGATGGAGGGAGAGAGAGAGAAAGAGAGGATATGCTTTGTGTATAATTCATAAAGAAATGAGAATAGAACATTTGCTCTTTTTATTTATCTATTAAACGTCTCTGTGTTGGAATCCGTCGTACAGGGGGAACTGACCTGTATAGAGCTGTTACAACACAGTAGAAAAACAAATTACACTCGCTCCCAGGAGTGAAGAGATAGATTCCGTTATATGTAGATAAAGCTGTATTTAATTCAACATACTGAACATTTATAGTAGTTGACTTACTGCACTATACAGAAATGGTGAATCAAATATTGTGTTCACTGAAACGATTGCTCTGATCAGATAAAAAATGGTTGTTCAGTTGACATTTTATATACATTAAATCACTCACCCTCACGTTGTTCCAAACTCATGACTTTTTTTCTTACATGGAACACAAAAGGAAATGTTAGGCAGAATGAGTCATAGGCTCAGGAACAAAATTTTGGCAAGGGATGCTACAATTTAGGCAGATGATATAAACATCATGAAGCACAACAAGTGTATCAGAGAATCAAGTGCCTCCCCAGGGATCATATCTATCACTGTTCACACGCACACAAAATGCAATTTAACATTTTCACCAACAAGTCATTCAATAAGCCAGCAATGCACTAGATACATTCTACCACGTTCAAAACTGTTGTCGTGTCAGTGTGAATGAGAAATAACCATAAAACACAAAATAATTGCCCAGATCAATTAGCTATTAAAATGAACCCAAATTACTTAAATTATTATCAAGTAAAAATATAAAAACTCCAAAGAGCTCCAATAAATTTGAACATATGATATGAAGCTTGCAGAATGGCCGAACACTGCTGTCCCATTGAAAATGAATTACATTTACATTTTGAATTCCAGCGATTGTACAGGGATTAATAAGAGAGGAACACAACAACACAAGTGATTCATGTTAAACACAAACAAACCCCAGAAGACGAAGTTAGGGAGACAGTCCATTGCTCAGCTGACAACAGTAATGATACACTAACACAATGGAATCTTAATTTATTGTCATATCACTGTTTCATTATTAACAATCTTCTTTTTTTATTTTTTGCTTTTGTGCAAATAAAAGGGAGAATAAAAAGTTCACTAGTATCCATCACAAGGGCTCTTTTCAGTTCAGCTGAGCCCTGCCCACAAGCATGACAAATCTCTCCCAAACGTGATGTTTTTTATTAATATAAATGACAGATAAACTGAAAGCAGAAATTGTATTATGTACAGTATACTGCATAAATACAAGGAAATATATTAAATCTTGTTGATACTGTCTTCCAGTCTTGCACTAGGGCAGGACTCTTCAACTGCTTTCTTGCAGGGCCAGATTATCCAGATGGCCGGAACCAAAATGTTTTCAGTATTCATTTTAGCTAGCACTTTCATTGCAAGTAGCAATTTACTAAAAAAAAATGTATACTCTTAACTAACTTTACTTTGAAAATAATAATAAAATAAAATAATATATATATATATATATATATATATATATATATATATATATATATATATATATATATATATATATATATATTTTTTTTTTTTTAACAATAACCATTTTAAGATTTTTGGTCTATTGTTTACAAATTATGAAAACTTGCTAAAGCCATCTCAAAATATCAACCCACATATGAAAATAATGGTCATATAAAAATGTCATGTTTACTTAAGGATGCATTTAAATTACATTTTCTTTTTGGAAAGAAAAGAGATCAAATATCTGTTCTTCCATTTTCTCTATAAAGAATCATCCTATTCAGTGAGGAAAAAATGTGTCCTGCAAATATTGTGAATTTGCACACTATAGCCAGTGCAGGAGCCAGATTTTCGTTGAGATAATCAAACAAGACTTTATTGCTAATCTAAACATAAAACGAATCTAACACATACAAACATGATACAGGTTGGTGAGTAAAGTGAACAGAGTAGCTTGACTGGTAATGAGTCTGTAGACAAAGCATTGAGAAACATTGATACTTAATTCAGTCTAACTCGATTTACAATCGAGAAACTTGAATTATACTAAATAGACATCAGCACTTTCAGCAAAGTCTGGAGATGTATTGCTTTTCCTTGCATTTCCATAGTTCTTTGGCTCTTTTTAGAACGTGTGAGTTGTTCCATCAATGATTTGGTGACATCTGTTAAGATCGTGGATAGTTTGTTGTCTGTTGTGTCGATGGATGATGAGGCGGGCTTTGAAGCGAGGCATTCTGCATGGAAGACTTGCTACTCTCGTCACGTGTGTGTCGTAGCACAGAGAAGGGAAGGGCGTCCACTTGAGTTTTACTCCGAGCCATCCTGGACTTCTACATTGCATGGAACTTGAGGGACAAGAGGCTACAAGCCACGAGGGCCAGAGCGCGGAGCTTAAGTGGAAGTGGAGCGCGCAGTACGAGAAGAAGTCAGGCCTCAACTGGGGGTTGTCCAAGCTAGTCTTAAACCCATTCACACCCCAAATAGGCTCTAAGCCAATCAGAGTTGGCTTTTCAGAGGCACACGGTGAACTCCCTCCTTCCTTTTCAAAGTTGATTTACTACAATCCTTTGTGTAAAGGATTCTTAAAATTCCCGCTCAAAAAATTACATGTTTTAATCATACATTTTATATCTTGAAAACAATGCAAGAGACATGACGTTCGACATTCTCTACATACACAGGCTAGCATTTCCATATTAATCATGGCATACTTTCTTATTAAATTACAATTATAATTCAGTTTTAATGCTTGATAAAACTTCCTACTAATTAGTTTGTTAGTTTTAAATGCAAATAATACATTACACATTATGAAAAACATAATTGTCAGGATTATGATCAGGTTAAACCTTGAATGAATGTTCTAGGCACTTTGGCAGATTACCGTAATTTCCGGACTATTGAGCGCACCTGAATATAAGCCGCACCCACTGAATTTTAAACAAATTATTATTTTGAACATAAATAAGCCACACATGTCTATAAGCCGCAGGTGCCTACCGGTACATTGAAACAAATGAACTTTACTCAGGCTTTAACGAAACACGGCTTGTAACAAAAATAAATAGGCTTTAACGAAACACGGCTTGTAACAAAAATAAATAGGCATTAACGAAACACGGTGTGGCAGCGGGGGCGTGGTCAAGCGCACGTCCGGGAGAGAAAAGCGGTAAGGGCGCTTACATCAAGTGCTGAAAACTGTCACACTGGTGCCAGTGTGACAGTTTTCCCAAGAAGGACACGTGAAGCAGGGCACTTGATGTTCCAGGTAAGGCTTTTAATGGCCACAGCAATGTTTACAATCAATTTTATAAAGTTTCCCAATTCTTCTATGTGCCAACACTAGACTGACGTGTGTCTGTCTGTCTGTCTGTCTGTCAGTCTGTCACTCACTCACTCACTCACTCACTCACTCACTCACTCACTCACTCACTCACTCACTCACTCACTCACTCACTCTCTCACACTCTCTCTGCTGCCTTTTTATGCCGCTCTCCCCACGCTTACTGAAATTAGACACAGGTGTTAGACATTAGCTCAGGTGTAAGCGCCCTTACCGCTTTTTTCTCCCGGACGGGCGCTTGACCACGCCCCCGCTGCCAAACACGGCTTGTAACAAAAAATAAAAAATTTGCAGTAAACAGTAGCCTAGCAAGAAAGTCATTGGTCACTATCTTCCTCGTCCTGTGCACTGAAACCACTGAAGTCATCTCCTTCGGTGTCGGAGTTGATTAGCCTCAGCTTTAGTTGTCTTTTTGCACTGAGTCAATTCATCACGCTGCTGTTTCCAACGTCTCCCGTGCAGCAGCTCTATTTCCTTTTCCAACAGCCAGATCAATCGCCTTCAACTTGAAAGCTGCATTATATGCATTTCTCCGTGTCTTGAGGGTGACAAAATGACTACCGTAATCAGAATGATGGGAAGTTTGAGCACACTCGATTTAATCTAAACAGTAAACAAAAAAAGTTGTTTGACCTTAAACCATTCAGCAATTTCATTGGTCTAATGAAAGCTTCATGCCGCCAAAAAACTGAGCACGTCACAGAATGTTTTTTTTTTTTAAATAAAATTTGAAAGCGGGAAAAATCCATATATTAACCGCGTCGTTGTTTAAGCCGCGAGGTTCAACGTGTGGGAAAAAAGTTGCGGCTTATAGTCCGGAAATTACGGTAGGTGTATGATAAAATAACATTAAAGTAAATTTTGTGTTCGTGTCAAAGTTCCTAGATTAAGATGAGATGTCCTGAGATACACTTGTATACAATTAAAAAGTTAATTTGAACATTTGGAGTTATGAGAATTAGTTTAGTTTGTAAAGAGAAATTCAACAGTTCAGATCCAGTCTGGTAAATCTCTGTGTATTGAACAATGACGATAGTCATGTTATACAGGAAATGTCTCATTTTAAGTGTTTAAGTTTATGTTACTAAATGAATGAAACAAAGGGACTCCTTTTTAGCTGCTATTTGCAGAATCATGATCACGATGTCTCATGATCTCCTGATCAGTTTAGTTTAAGTGTAGCTAATTGGTTTATATTGAAGGACAAAAGAAGAGTGTCCTAGCTTTTGCTGGAGTTTCCAGGGAGTGTTCTACTCTGTCTTTTATTGTCTATCACCTCTGGCCCCAAAGCGGTGGGGGTCCTCACTAGAATAGTAGTCCTCCAGTCAAGCAAACAATTTATTAACATGAGTGTTTTCAAGTATGTGCTATCCGGGCAATTCTCCTTTGTTTGTGTTATTGGACAGATATGGTTCATCTTATTTAGCTGGCCATGCCAGACTTTAGTGAGCCATTTTAGCAGCCCATAGTTTTATGGCTTTGAGGAATTTCCAGTGAAATTCTGTTTTAATTGTTCTTAATTTCCTTCTGCTGGGCTTCTTCGATCCTACACTGTATATATAAATATAGTATATAATAAATGATTAAAGTTCAAACTGTTAGATAGTACCAGTACCAGTGAAATTCATTAATTCTTGAAATTTGAAATTCAATACCACAGTAAAAAATTATGCTATTGATCACACCCCTTTATTGAAAAAACTGATGAGTTTCTAGAGAAAGCTGTTTCTTTTTTGAAATTTTTTATCTAATATTGACTTTAAGACATGACAGTCTATTGTATACTGTGGCAACTCAAAAACAAACACAAAGACAATGTTAAGCTTTATTTAATGAACCAAATATCTTTCAACAGTGTTTGATATAATGGCAAGTGATTTTCTAGTACCAAATTAGCAATTTAGTACGATTACTCAAAGATAAGGTGTTGAAGTGATGGCTGTTGGAAATAGGGCCTGTCTAGATTTTATTTTTTCAAATAGTGATGATGCTGTTTTTTACATCAGTAATGTCCTGACTATAGTTTGTGATAAGTTTAAATGCCACGTAATGAATTCAAGTACCAAATTCCTTCTAAAACAGCAAAGTCTGTAAATTATTCCAAGCTTTTGGCTGCCAGTGCAGTCCTCCTTCACCCGTAAATGAGATTTCATGATGATCAGGTTTGTAATTTGATCATTTCTGGTCGTTCTTATAGGAAAAATTCAACATCGATATGTTTCAGTCAGAACCAATTCTGTCAAATGAATACTTGACTTGATTACTTCAATGAATACTTACATTCACTTAAAGACAATTAAAGGAATCTGTTGGTGTTGGCGGTGTGGTTCTGTTCTTGGCAAACCATCTATGCAGCCATGTTTTGACAGAGCAGAGACTGCAGCAAATAAAATATACCATTGGTAACAGAACAGATCCAGCTGAATTATTAAAACATTGTTACATTTTTAAACATTCTGACAGTGCAACTTTGTACAATCCTTCATTGTATAACAGATAAAATGGACACATAAAAGAACTTAAAATATTGTGTATCAAGTTGAGAAAACAAGGACGTAGCACAACAACACATTAAAGATAGAAATTCCAATCTGGCACTCATTTGAAGACTTAGAGCACAGAACACAAGACAGATGTAGATAAAACTAAAGGCAAAGCGGCCATACAAGAAATGGAGGAGGTTGTTAAGTGCAACTTGGATCCATGCAATGGAAAGGCAACAAAAACAATGAATAAATGTAGGACTTAAACAGAACTGCTCTAATAAGCATCTCAAGTGTATTGGTAAACATCATGATCGGCTAATCATCAGCTTTGCAGATCAGATTGCATCTTGACTAATGTGACCTGCCTGAATTGACGCTACACTATGCCAGAAGCTCTGTTATGCAGCAGAAGTGCTGTCAATGTGAAAGCACACTGTGAGTATGCTGTTGTATTAATGTCAAGTCAACTTTCTTTATAAAGCACATTTTTAAACAACAAAAGTTGAACCAAAATGCTGTACAGTTAGTTTAAGTACACAAGAGTAGTACACAAATATATAATAAATAATCAAACAATATAAAAACAAACAAACTAAACACCAATATACTACATGTAATCTTGATCTTAAATAGTTGGGGCAGATGGGGAGGAACTTAAGTGTAAAAGGTTGTAATTATGTTACAGCTTTACATACATTTCACGTTTGGAGTGAGGTGTGAAACTGCTGTTAGCTCTATCCTTGAGCAATAGAGCTAGATGCATGGCATTGAGTGCATCATGAAAGAGAAATCCTTAGTAGACTGTTCAGGCAGTTGGTGTTTTGAGTGTGTATGTATTTATGTATAGTTTGGTACTTCAATTATACATGATATTACTTCAGTGGATAGCTTCCAAGTGCATCCAGAAGGCCAAATATTTTGTGTTTGTGTCCCACCACTCCAGTAACTCTTCCAATTGGCTCCCTCACACTTGGGGATGTAATGGGCCTATGGTGCTACTCAAAGGAAAGTAACATCATACATAAACTGATTTCATTTTGGTGACAAAAATACTCAAAGATCAGTGTGAAAGATAACTTTTCATTGGTGTTGCTCACAAGCATTTAATCTCCTGCAGGTTTGGCAGTTGGGCATTTTTCTGTTTTAAACCAACACTGTCAGTTTTTCAGCTACTAACTGTGATGGTTTGAGTCACAATTAATGCTGAAAGACCATTCAGATATAAAATGTTGATGTTGGCATGGGTGGTTCCTCCTTACCAAAAATATGTATAAAATGAAGCTTCATAGAAATCTGATTTTTAAAGCATTCATAGCTATCAGAATTTTTCCTTATGTAGATACAGAATCTAAAATGTCACACAGGTCATATCTCAGTTATAGTCTTATGACTGCTGTTCAGCTGCTTGTTGTTATTGTGTCTATTTCTCGATCCTCTCAAATATATTTCTTAAAATTGCCTGAAGGGAGGATTTGTTACGCAAAGCAAAACCTCAGTGTAAAGCGTGAACAACCAAGTAATTATCAATGCCAACTATAAATATACAATTAATATCAGGTCATTGACAACAAATTATTTTTAATTAATTAACAATTATCTCAATATTTTCTACTTGGCCAAACATCTGCCAAAAATTAATGAATCAGTAGGCTTCAACTAAATAGTAATAATACATTTAGAAGCATTGTGATTTTCTTGGCTGAGGCTCACTGACCAAACTGACTTACATGAAAGAGCACATATTTCTACCAGCCTAGAATACAAGAAGAGGAACTAATCGGTCAAGTGTCTCGCTTCACTTGTCTGAATGGTGGTAAAGATTAATTACAAGCTTGTTACACTCCACTGGCATCTTAGACAGAATATTATATATATATATATATATATATATATATATATATATATATATATATATATATATATATATATATATATATATACACACTCACCTAAAGGATTATTAGGAACACCTGTTCAGTTTCTCATTAATGCAATTATCTAATCAACCAATCACATGGCAGTTGCTTCAATGCATTTAGGGGTGTAGTCCTGGTCAAGACAATCTCCTGAACTCCAAACTGAATGTCAGAATGGAAAAGAAAGGTGATTTAAGCAATTTTGAGCGTGGCATGGTTGTTGCTGCCAGACGGGCCGGTCTGAGTATTTCACAATCTGCTCAGTTACTGGGATTTTCACGCACAACCATTTCTAGGGTTTACAAAGAATGGTGTGAAAAGGGAAAAACATCCAGTATGCGGCAGTCCTGTGGGCGAAAATGCCTTGTTGATGCTAGAGGTCAGAGGAGAATGGGGCGACTGATTCAAGCTGATAGAAGAGCAACTTTGCCTGAAATAACCACTCGTTACAACCGAGTTATGCACCAAAGCAAAGCCACAACACACACAACCTTAAGGCGGATGGGCTACAACAGCAGAAAACCCCACCGGGTACCATTCATCTCCACTACAAATAGGAAAAAGAGGCTACAATTTGCAAGAGCTCACCAATATTGGACAGTTGAAGACTGGAAAAATGTTGCCTGGTCTGATGAGTCTCGATTTCTGTTGAGACATTCAGATGGTAGAGTCAGAATTTGGTGTAAACAGAATGAGAACATGGATCCATCATGCCTTGTTACCACTGTGCAGGCTGCTGGTGGTGGTGTAATGGTGTGGGGGATGTTTTCTTGGCACACTTTAGGCCCCTTAATGCCAACTGGGCATCGTTTAATGCCACGGCCTACCTGAGCATTGTTTCTGACCATGTCCATCCCTTTATGTCCACCATGTACCCATCCTCTGATGACTACTTCCAGCAGGATAATGCACCATGTCACAAAGCTCGAATCATTTCAAATTGGTTTCTTGAACATGACAATGAGTTCACTGTACTAAAATGGCCCCCACAGTCACCAGATCTCAACCCAATAGAGCATCTTTGAAATTAATTATTTGCTTGAAATGCTTTTGCTTTTACTCAATGAAAAAGGACTTGAGAATACCACATGCACACCTCTCCTTGATTCTAATCGAAAGTTAATTCCTTTCAACACTGTGTTCTAACTATTACTAAAGGAGACATGTGCAAATACATTTTAATGGTATTTCTATTGTATTAGTAGTTAGTAACTATTGCACTCCCTAATGTAATATCAAACATGTTCTAACATGTCTGAAACAGTTTGATGATACTCACTGATCCTTTGCACTTATCATATGACACTGTTGCCATGAGAAAGCACATTATGACTGAAAAAGTTTAGACATTACTAATTAGACTACTCATTGCAGATAATGAATGCTTCCATTGCTGAGCAAATGTCATTCGTCTGTTTTCATTTTTTAGACCAAAGTAATTACAATTCTTAAAGCTCAAAATTAGACTCAAAGCATTGACAAACTGATTCTTTTCTGCTTCTGAACTTAGAAAAAAAAAAAAAACGTCATTCTGGCAGGGCGGAGGGCGGGACCGGGTGCGTAGGATCACGACCCGGCCCCACCCTCCGCCCTGCCACAGTCATTATATCTAAATAAACATTTACTGAATTTAACAGCATTTGTTAATTGTTTCTAGCAATGCTTTCTTATCTAGACTTGTTGTTTGTTATAAGTATACAAAACAAGAATCATAAAAATATCAAATTATTTTATCTATCATTATATATCAGAGATTTTGTGTCTCCAAACTGCATTGTAAAAATGCTTTGTCAGTTAACCATGTGCTCCATGTGGAAACATCTAAATTAACTGGTTTTATTCAAGTCAAAAATATAATTTAATTAACATTACATCGTTACTGGATTATTAGGCTACCCTAGCAAAAGAACAAACAACTAAAAAACACCCTAATGTCATCCCAAACCAGAATGTGGAACAAAAGAAAATATTTGGCAGATTATTGAAGTTTCTCTGTCTCTGGTCACCACTTACTATCATTGCAGTTCTATTCCATACATTCATAATGAATGGTGACCAGGGACAGAGTGGGTTGGAATATCTGCTAGATGACACCTTTTGTGTTTTACAGTAGGTTTAGAATTTCTAGCATCTCCACTTCCACAATAAAAATGTAGATCAACATCTGGTAGTACTCACCTCCTCTAGAACTGTCTGTCTTCTAGAAATACCAGTTTGGAATTCATACACTTTCTATCTGCCTGTAGTGTTCATTAAGGAACAGAGGGCAAAGGCCAGCCCTATTATATAGTCTATGTGGCAACTTACTCATTGTCTGGCAGACCATATTTTGGCATGCTAGCTGTGGCACAGTGAAGATTATGACCCAAGACTTGAACTCATCCTGGAGCTGCCTTGGAGATCTCAGCCCTTCTTGTGCTGCCATTAGGCTGCCGATACAGGTATCTCTCTAAGCACAACCCTCACTGTCTGCCAATACAATATTTCACTAATGATGCTTTTTGTTCCACATTGTTTCTGCTCCAGAGCACCAACAGGTTCACTGGCAATTAATTAGTCCTGTCAATCCACACCCTTGTCCTATAAAGACTACCTTTCATTCCCTTCAGGGTTTTAATATTATATGCACCCATACCCACAGTACCAGCCTTCTTTTTCTGATTTGGAATTTGACTACAACCTGTCTGTATTCCAGGCTATGTAAAGGAGATTCTTGTTACAAGTACCATGTAAATATATTGAAAGTGAGCTAAAATGGAAGTGATTTCCGAAGAACATGTTACATGCAATATTCATAAAACTACTTTGCAAAAACACACCGTAATTTTAGCTTACATATTAAAGCAAATGCCTCAGAATGGATTTATTTAGATATTTATCTAAAAGCTGTCTTTGTCTAAAATTCTTGGTAAAATATTTATTCAGATCTGATTTTCAGGATAGCATTTGAAGGAAAATGTCACATTTACATACCCAAAGCACTTCAGATCTTCTCAGGGAAAGCAGATCTTGAGTGGAATTCTATATCGATAACCTTCAACTCCCAAAGAAGGAAAGAGTAAGATCTCATTAATTAATAATGCGTTACCATGACCCTCATGTTAAAATAATGCTCCAGATCATTAGTAATTCCTTCATACTTATGTGGCAATACTTGACTCATTACTGATGGGTTAGCAGAATTATTTAAAAAAGACCTTCATCAAAATCAAACATGTAGAATTTAATAATTTTTTAATGAACATAAGAGATATCCCAAAGAATACACAAATTGGGCACATCCCGATATTTCTGTAAGGTAAGCTGACTATGATCATGGCCGTAACCAACATAGACATTGAGAGGGACAGTTTTCTTTTGTTATTTCAGTCGAACAACAGTTTGATTGTGTGCTTTACATAAATAGGTTGCCTGGACTGAGTGCTTTAGGGGATTTCATAAATCACTTACAGGGCTAAACATCTCTGCTAAAGTTCTGAATGAGCGTGAGAGAGAAAAAGGTTTTCTTTGGGTGCACTGTCAAGTTATGGGCATCTTTAGAGTTCAACAGTTTAAAATATTATTCTGAGTGCTCCTATTATGACTATCAGTCTGTTACTTCAACAATGGCCATAAAAAAGAGAGAAAGCAATGTGTGAAAGAAGGAAAGAGGATTTCCATAGCAGAGATAGGGAGATCCCACACATTCCTCATGTCTAATCAGTTCACATCAGAATGCACATCTTCAGGTCTCAAAGCATTTTACACCAGAGACACAAATGACATTTTTCAGAAGCTTTCTGACATTCTACTTCCAGCTCTTGTTGTTGAGAGTATTAAATCCCCCCAATCTCTAGAGCACAATTATAGTAAAAATGAATGACAGCTCATTTATTGTTCAGCACTAGAGATGTTGATCATAAGTTGCACAGTGACCATGTACTGTAGCATGAAATCGACAAAGCAGTACAGAAAAATAATTTTGAGGGAACAAAAAATTATTAAGTTGTATTGTATAATGACAAACACAAACCACAAATATTGAAGGTGATATGTGTAATTGTAGTAATGTGTGTAAATGTAAAAATTATTTCTCCTATCCCCTATAATATACAGCGACAACTATAAGTAAGCCATTCATAGGTTGACTCCCCCCAAAATTGTAAACATTGTGGTTCTGTGGCGCTATCAAAATATTGCTACGTTTGTTTGAGCATCCCAACCAGACTTACATAGCAACACAAGCCCAATAAATGACCATGTTAACATGCACTTAAGAAAGAGGTTTATTCCAGGGTTTTTGCAGATAGTGGCATTTTGAAAGGTCATGTAAATGAGAACGCTGATTTCCTTATGCCACTTAAGGATTTAAGAGAAAGCGGTGTAACACCCAGGTTTCTCACAAAGAAAGTGGTTTACGTGGTCATGGAAATGCATAAGTAGTGTTCCTACAGGTTTTTGAAGAGTGCGCATGTGCATGAACAGACTGGATAACAAATATCAACAAAGTGGAAATAATTAAATATAAAGAAGTTTAGCATGGCTGAAAAAGATAATGCTAAATTCCTGATGAGTTTATCATCATGAATATGATTATAAATAAGCATACTGATGACTGCAAATTACAGGATTTACCTTGAGATTCATTGTAATTCACTGAAGGCCTCTTAAAGTCTATCAACGTTAAGCATTAACATAAGAAAAAATCTTCCATCATGTCGACGGGCTGCCAGATATAACCTTTTATCTTTTTAATCTAACAACCTGTGCATACTGCCACTTTCCATAGCTTTTTTCCCCTCTAAGAGAAAGGCGTTAAGTATTTAAACTCAGGCTGCAAGCTGGCTGCTTGTTACAGTACTTGTTGATGGACAGTTTGAATGAAAACGCTGTCACAAGAGACAGTTTTGTAATGGAGAATATGAACCCTGCCCTGCCGCGTAAGATTAATTGAGCACGCAGTTGCCGTCAGAGGTATATTCTAAGACACATACTGAACTAGTGCAGAAACCACTTTCTTTATAGCTTGAGACTCTCTTAAAAACTTTTATAATGTTCATAATTAGACTTGACCAAGCTGTGACATAGTGACTGAAGATTTACTGACTCACTAGCGTTCAAAATCAAAGATATTCCCTTTTCGAACTGGAGCCTCTGACAGAGTGGAAGCCTATAAAATACAATCATTACCTCTCTTAATAATTTAGACATTCTACGAGTGCATATAACGTGTAGCAATTTAGGCCTGCAAATACAGTTTCAACCTTTAATGCAATATTCAGTGGACACATACATGTTGGCAATGGTTAACTATGACACTGATTTTCATGTATTGTTGAAACCACTAAAGTGCTGCCGGTACTTTAGCCATGATTCTGAGAGCAGCAGAGATTTCAAAGTGATTTTGAAAGCTCCTCAAGTATGTGAATCCCCCCCATTATACACTTTAAAATGACCAACTAACCACAGGAAACAGAGAAATAGGGCAGGAACTGTCTTTGATGTCCTTAATGGGTTTAAAGAGAGATCAAAGAGTAGGTGGATGGGGAAAAAAAAGGAATAAAATGTTGGGCGAACCAGAGAGAGAGAGAGAGAGAGAAGAGAAGAGAAGAGAAGAGAAGAGAAGAGAAGAGAAGAGAAGAGAAGAGAAGAGAAGGAAAACTGTTTATATTAAGCAAAATTTACACAGAAAGAGGCCGTGTTTAGTGTTTAGTGAATTTGCTTCAGAGCAGAAGAGAAATAGTGAGAAAGTGAGAAAGAAAGTGAAAATATGATTAATAATACTAATAATTAATTCTCAGCTATGAATAAGTACTGGGACAGTGATATATAAGGCATTATTTGTTGCTGTGATGGAAGGTCAGGGCTTTAAAATGCAAAAAATTTTGTGTATTTTTGGCAATGTATGTCCAAAAATCTGTGAATAGTCACAGTAAAGTTCAAATATGTACAGTGTTGGCTGGGAAATCTCAAACTGTTAAGTTGAATGTACAAATCATCTGCCAGGGTCTAGACATATGCAAGCAGTCTGTAAACCATGAACAGCTCATGATACAAATGGTAATGAAAGTCATAATCACCACAATCAACATCACACTATACAGTGGCAAAATATAGATAAAAGAAATTTCAAACATATCACCTGTGTGCTTTAAAACAATACAGAAATGTCAATGTATTTCAACAAACTGCCATACTATTTTATACAAAGCCTTGTCTATGAAATTGTAATGTATAAATGCTGAATAGAGCAGTAGCAGAATTAAATCACCACAGATGTCATCTCGTAGTATAAGAAAAATCAACAACAAAAAATATCATTAGGTTTTCTGAATACCCAGCTGAATCTAGTCATGGTCCAGTAAACTGTGTGCTGAAATTACATTTCACATTTGGTTTGTGTATTTTTTATTAATAAAGACACACAGACACACACACAAACACACCAGAATGATGATAATATGAGTTTAGAGCAGTGGTGGGCCGTGCATTTAAAGTCTAGGCCTTCAGTGTGATTCATGCTATTAAGAAAACACAGTTTCACAATGAATAAGACACCCTATGCCTTTTGACATCATACATTATGTCACAGCTAACTAATTATATCAATTTACATTTTAAAAGCACATCCACGCACGAAAGCCAGAACTTGAAATGACACTTAATGCACAAGCAAGCGTAATTGGAACTGCAGCATGACTGTTTTGTGAAATGAACATCTCCTGAACAGACATTGAAAAATCATACATAGGCCTTAACCGGGACATATCCTAAAGATCACACCCACCAAGAACAAATAAATCAATCTGATTGGCTGTTGAATCGGAAACTCCGACTTTGGTTGCTCATTCATTTGCACTGTTGAGGGATTCTGTAGAAATTCTGAAGGCCTGACGGGGTGGAGCTTAGGACTGAGTTATCAGTCATAACAATTTTATTTCCGAACTCATTATGACATCACCAAAGTATGAAATTTGTTTTTGCAGATATTTTTTCTGCTGAGACTTTTCTTACATTGGAAATGAAATATGCAGAAGCATTTGCATGCATAGATAAACAAAGTAATAAAATAAAATCCTCCCCTTCCTAATACTCCTGACGAAAACAAAGACTTGCAGACTGAAGCATCTGAGGAGCTTGTGAATCATTGGCATTCTGTGAGTGTTTAATTCGCTCTTAATCCACCATCCCTTTTTTTTAATCAGTACGTCAGGAGTGTTCATTGGTGTTTTAATATTTGAATCTTGAAAATACAACTGGATCACAATTCCACAAAATAAATAAATGCATAAAAATTTATTTTTTTAAAAAAAAATCAGGGATCAAAACTCCTCACCTTTCAGGGAAATTCACCATTTTAAAACCATAATCGGTCACTTTTGTGATTGTGAAGAGAACTGATGTGCAAAAGTGACTGATATTTCAACGCGTTAAGAGTCATCATATGACTCATGTCAGCGCGAATACCTTGCAGAATACATTGAAGTCTATGAAGTGTTTTTCACACTCACGTTTTTTCTTCTCTAATAATGTCTTTGAGAGTACTAAGCAACTGTCCACATTTTTTAAGAGACATTAAATGTCTCATTGTTCATTTTAATTAAATATTACCTTATCGTTTATGAATATCAAAGACCCCAGTTATTGAACTAATTTATATTGCTTAAATGCTTAGACCTAAACATAAACAAGTCCTTTTACTTTCTGCTATCAAAGCAACGGCAAGCTTTTTTCACTCTTCAAAATACATGTTTTCAATGTATATTGTGTACACCTCTCGCTTTTTTATGTGGCAAACTTGTAAAACCGCCCCTCTGTACCACTTTCTGCAACTCTTGTCATGTGGAGGGCGATGCGGCACTTGACGCTGTCGATGAATGAAGCGTTGATGCTTTACAATGAAGAAAGAACATTATTGAAACTCAAAATGATTATTATTAGTCTATTATTGTGCTCTTTTCTGATAAAAGCCATGCTCAGCAGTTTAAATAGGCTACTGTAAGACAATGATACCGTAGATCTGCTTTGTGTTTATAATTCTTATAAAGTAGATTTGTAGCCATGCAAGTTTGAATAAAGGAGAAGGTAAGGATGTTATTAAACCTCACTATTATTTGACTATTATTGCTGTCTTTTTGGATGAAATATAATGCTCAGACTGAAGGAAGACTATAGATCTGCTTTGATCTTTTAATGCTTAAACACTATAAAGTCTCTTGGTAGATTTCGGTCATGAATGACTCAAAATGATTCACTGATTCACTCATAGTACATAGGATGCTCATTTGGCACCACCTAGTGACATTTCCAGAAGGGGTCACTGAACTAATCAGTTAATAAAATTGAACACATTTGTGAAACAGTAGCAAGCCTCACCAAAATACTCTTTATTTTGCAGCTTTGAACTTGAATAAACATGAATCACTAAAATAGCTGTAATTGGTGCTTTTAGGTTATTCTTTAAAAACAATATCCCCAGAAAAAAAGTTAATGGACCAGTGATTGTCTTACCTTTTTCGCCCCTCATGAGTTTATATCCCTGCAATTTGTTGTGGCATTGCAAGAACAAATTTACAAATGAGAAAAGAAGCAATTTCATTACCAATTTAGCGCTCTTGCCACCTTACACAGCGTAGCCTACCTATACATTTGCATAGCCGAATTTCAAACATTACAAGTAAACATGCTACTAGGATGGACAGAAAACATGTAAATGTTCTTGAAAAGTAAAAATATTGACGATGGTTAGCCTATGTGGGATAGTGGTGTGCCGTAGAATTTTTTAGTCTTAAAAAGTGTGCCATAGCAGAATGAAAGGCGGGGAAACACTGTTCTATATTTCTGCATAAATATGACCTAAAATCATCAGATATTCACACGAGTCCTAAAAGTAGATAAAGAGAACCCAATTAAACAAATGAGACATAAATAGTATACTTGGCCATTTATTTATTGAGGAAAATTATCCAATATTACATATCTGTGAGAGGTAAAAGTATGCGAACCTCTAAGATTAGCAGTTAATTTGAAAGGTGAAATTAGAGTCAGGCGTTTTCAAACAATGGGATGGCAATCAGGTGTGAGTGGGTGCCCTGTTTTGTTTAAAGAAAAGGTATCTATCAAAGCCTGATCTTCACAACGCATGCTTGTGGAAGTGGCAACATGGCACAAACAAAGTGTAATAGTCCACGAGGTCACAAAGGAACCCAGGGTAACTTGTAAGCAACTAAAGGCCTCTCTCACATATGCTACTGTTTATGTTCATGAGTCCACCATTACTGGTGGATTGCACTCGCAAAGAGCAATTTCTAGCCGATTCTGTCCCTCTCCCTGTCTGTAGTGCCCAGATGCTTCAAAACATCAACCATTGTGCCTGTACCGAAGCAAGCCACAATCACTTGCTTAAAAGACTGCAATCATCAGCAAATGCTTTGAGAGGTTAATCAGAGATTACATCTGCTCTGTTCTGCCCACCTCTTTGGACCCATTGCAGTTTGCCTACCGCAACAACCGCTCCACTGATGATGCCATTGCATCTACACTACACACTGCTCTCTCCCATCTGGAAAAAAGGAACACATATGTGAGAATGCTGTTTGTAGACTACAGCTCAGCATTCAACACCATAGTGCCCTCCAAGCTTGATATGAAACTCCGGGCTCTGGGCTTAAACAGCTCACTGTGCAGCTGGATCCTGGATTTCCTGTCAGGCAGACGTCAGGTGGTTAGAATGGGCAGCAACACCTCCTCATCACTGACCCTCAACACTGGAGCCCCGCAGGGCTGTGTTCTTAGCCCTCTCCTGTATTCCCTATACACACATGACTGTGTGGCAACACATAGCTCCAATACCATCATTAAGTTTGCTGATGATACAACGGTGGTAGGTCTGAACACTGACAATGATGAAAGAGCCTACAGAGAGGAGGTGCACACTCTGACACGCTGGTGTCAGGAGCACAACCTCTCCCTCAATGTCAGTAAAACCAAGGAGCTTGTAGTGGACTTCAGGAGAAAAGACAGAGTACACAGCCCCATCACCATTAATGGAGCACCGGTGGAGAGAGTCAGCAGTTTCAAGTTCCTCAGTGTCCACATTACTGAGGAACTCACATGGTCCGTTCACACTGAGGCCGTTGTGAAGAAGGCTCACCAGCGCCTCTTCTTCCTGAGACGGCTGAGGAAGTTTGGAATGAACCACCACATCCTCACACGGTTCTACACTAGTACTGTAGAGAGCATCCTGACTGGCTGCATCAAAGCCTGGTACGGCAATAGCACCGCCCACAACTGCAAAGCCCTGCAAAGGGTGGTGCGAACTGCCAGAAACATCATCGGAGGTGAGCTTCCCTCCCTCCAGGACATATACACAAGGCGGTGTGTGAAAAAAGCTCGGAGGATCATCAGAGACTCCAGCCACCCGAGTCATGGTCTGTTCTCACTGCTACCATCAGGCAGGCGGTATCACAGCATCAGGACCCGCACCAGCCGACTACATGACAGCTTCTTCCCCCAAGCAGTCAGACTGTTGAACACTTGATCTATCAGGATCTATAATTAGCACTGCACTTTATTCATCTATAATCTCACACTGGACTGTCAACATATTCTCCTCAATTCAACTACTTATATATATTTCATGTACTCCCACTTATTGTATATTGTGTAATCTATATTGTGTGTATTGTTTACTGTACATTGTATATAATTATTGTGTTGTGTAAGTATGTGTACATCTGATATGTAAATTGTGTTGTGTAAGTATGTTGTTTATTGTAATTGGTATATGTCTCGTCACTGTCATGAACTGCTATGTTGCTCGGAACTGCACACAAGAATTTCACCTACTGTTGCACTTGTGTACATGGTAGTGTGACAATAAATTGATTTGATTTGATTTGATTTGATTAAATATTTGACAGCCAAACATAGAAAATAACTAGAGAAATTTACCCACTACACAAATTTCCATTACATTTAAATAGTTTAATAATTTACATGATTTTCCAGGCCTGGAAATTACAATTTGAAAAATCACTGAAGATTTCCATGACTTTGGGGACCCTGCCATGGGGTAAACAAGCCTTCGGATAAAGCCTTGGGCGTGCTGCTTCACCCTCCATTTAGCCCTTTACACTGTGTATCACAATAGTGTGACTTCAGGTCGAGCAAGAATAATTTGGCTACAGCCAGATAATGGACCATTGGCTCCTTGGGGATGAATGGTGGTTAGGACATCAGATGCATCCGTGTGTTTAATCTATGAGAAGCCAAGCTTTGAGACTGTATGCAAGACATTTCGATATTTGTATCCTGAAACTTACTGGACATTCTAAGATGGTTTGTGCTCAGAGTGAGGAAACACATGTGTCTACATACATAAGTGGATAGCTATTCAAATGATAGACTGTATGTTATGCCATGAATGTACCTTGTGTCCTTGTTATTTTGCTCCTTTCTCTGCAAGCTCCTGACAGGCTGACACACTCGCTGTAATGCACAGCAGTAGTAATGGCTGTACGAATCATACAGTGCACTTTGGAGGAAACAGAGCAAGGAGAGCCTCCCTTGAACACAGATAGCAGCTCTCCCGCAACCGGTGACTGACACAACCAACTGTTTATCTGACCATGTCTCTGAGCAGCAAATCACTGAGGAAATACACACATATACAAGACTTCCACAAACAGACAAGGTTATTCAGATAAGAGTGAATTATTGCCTGCAGGGTTTAGAGACATGGCGTGGAAAGCTCATCCCATCCACCGCTAAATTTAGAATTTTTAGACTATATCAGAGAATTTCTGGGATGCTTTGCTCCTTCGAAAGAACTCGATCCCTTGGCTGTCACACTGCTGATCACCAGGACAGTAGGGGAGGAAGGGAAACGCGGTCCAAATTGGCCCCATATTCAAGCTCAAGAAGGGAAAGTTTGTGGAAACAAACACGTTTCCGTAGCTGAATGGGGACAAACCATAGGCTTCAAATGTTTTTATATTAAGAGCATTAAATGACTATAGACTGACCCTAACCCTACTGCTAAAACCAAACAGTTAAAAAACAGCATTTGCTATTTATGAATCAATTTTCCAATTAATTCGATCTATCCAGACACAAACTGTCAGTACATTCACACAGAGACACGCACATACTATAAGAGACAGACTCTCAATTTCATTCCTTATTCGCTGAGCAGCAAAGGTTTAAGCATGGATATGTGAGAGACATTAAATTAATCAGTATGTGAAGATCTCAACTAAGAGCCCCACTCCTTACAATTCATAAATTGAAAGTATGAATGACAAATTATGATATTTGTTCCTCCATTTCTTTAGTTTTTTTATTCTACTGGATTCCAAAAATACATATGCAGCAAAAGTTATACAGTATATAATAAATTGTGTTATAAATTAAAAATAACTGTGCTCTGAAGATACTGAAACACTCCCAGATTGATTGTGAAGTGTTGAATCAAATGTGATCACATAAAAGTGGTGTGCAAGACCTCTTACTTTCATATAAAAATCGTGTCTCGATTACTGTAATGCTGTCCTAAGTGACCTGCCAAGGAAAGACCTACACAAACTGCTTCAAAACAGCACTGTCAGAATTCTCACCAGACAAAAAGTTCTGCACACATCACTCCAGTCTTGGAAAAATTACACTAGCTTCCTGTTAAATCCAGAGTGGACTATCAGGTGCTCTTGTTAGTGTTTAAATCCCTACATGGCCTGGGACCTTCCTACTTGACAGAGCTCATAGCTGCCCAAACTTCAGCTTGCTTATAAAGGTCAACCATGTACTCAGTCCTCCATGTCCCCAAAACAAGACTCTGTACCATGGGTGACAGTGCCTTCTCAGTCTACGGTCCTCATATGTGGAACTCCCTGCCTTTACCGTAATAACGAATGTCTTGAAACCTTCAAGAAAGATCTAAAAACCCATCTTTACCAGCAATCTTTTCTGCTTTCTTTCATCCAGTGCCTTGAAAATGCTATGCAAAAGAAAAGCCCTATATACATTGAAATTATTAATATTATTATTACCTGGAGGCCAGCTGCCCATGCCCAAAGTAATTGGAGTATGCTTACAAATGAAAACGACAGTTATTGAAGTGATGTATATTAATACAACCAAGATACTCATTCTCGACAGTCAACAATTGTTCTAATTCTAGTGTCATGTGCATTGAATACTGTAAGGCTGATGCCAAGATGTCTGATAGCCCAACACAAATCAATTCATGAAATAACAAAGAACTTTCGACCCACTCTCACAAAAGCTAAAATCTACACCTGAATATCACCATGTGTAATAAATTTCAAATCACCTTGTTGCCCCTCTTCTCTCCCTCTCCCCCTTCTCCCCTTCAACAGCTCAGGACCAATACAAAGACACAAGATTTATATGTAAAAATATAACAAATACTATGAAAACTTCTAGAACTTTCTAGTAATATAAATAGTAGTATAAATACAGGGGCCTTAAGCCCACCAGTTCAGTTTAGTTCCAGCTGCTTAGTGGATACACATCTGGATTTTTCTGAGATGGCATCAAGAGGCTGCAAGCATCTGGCAGACACATTTAAATGTATCTTTGGCCAATTTATCAAAACAAGAGCGAATAAGTACTCTGTGGAAGCATCTGCTAAGATGTGTGAGGCCTACAAGGCATATTTCGGTATGCCTGTCGGCGATCAAGACAAAACCTGGGCACCTAATTTCACCTGCAAGCACTGCAAAAAACTCTGGAAGGTAAGATGGACAGTTGTTGCTTGGCATTTTATGTTATAAAATGTGTTAATTTTTTAAATTGTAAAACATTTTAAACATATCCCAAGAATTTTCCGGGAACCCATTGACCACTCAAGCAACTGCTACTTCTGCATGGTGCACCCTTCCAAATGTCATACTGGCAAGAATGTAACTGCTATCCGGACCTTCCTTTAACCATCGCCCTGGTGCCACACTGCCATGACCTCCCCATACCCACTCCTCCAGAGAGAGAGCAGCCATCTTTAGAAGAGAGCATCCAGTCAGAGACATTGTAGATCCAGATGACAATTTCAGAGGTGGAGCTGAGGAGAGAAAGCCTACCCCAACCAAAAAGACCTCAATGACTGATGATTAGAGATCATGGTCTCACCAAGTCCAATGCCAAGCTTTTGATGTCTGGGCTCAAGCAGTGGAACCTGTTGGATGAAAGTGTGCAAGTCGCAGATGAGAGGAAGCGACCAGTGACCAGTCTGTTCGAGGCAATCGGAATCGCCTGTAACCACAATGAGTGGCGACTTTTATTGATAGCTCATCTAGGAGCCTCAAAACTGTGCTGCTTCATAATGTTAACAAGTACCCGTCTCTTCCAATGTCTCACTTTGTGCACCTCTAAGAGGATTACAACAGCATCAAGACCTTGCTGGACATCTTGAAGTATGATGAGTACATTTGGGGGCTGATTCGTGAAAGTAATTTACAGTATAATCGTAAATCTCGGAAAACTACTCTCGTCTAAATATTTTGTTGTAATTTTTGTATTATTTTAGTATAAATGTTGTTTTTTCTGACTTTTTGTGACTGAAAAGACACAAATTCACCCGTTTTCTCATTGGAAATAGGTACATTTCTAAATATTACTGTGCTGGTCACAAAACCAAAGTTTGTGGGGAATAATAGCCATATTCTATACTTTTGAGGCATGAGCAATTAGGAAATAACACTTAGTACCTAGGAACAAAAAAGTTGTTACAAAGTGTAATAAGTGTTTTTGCTTCAGCGCTCAGAAAAGACACAACAACGCAGAAACCTTCAGCCATTTTATTGGAATCCGACATCAGACTAATAGTTTGGCCCTTTTTACAATACCATAATAAACACAAGTGGGTCAGGACACACATATGCATTAAATAAGTAGTGATGCAAAATTAAATGTTAGAAAAATCTGTCCAAAGGCATCTTAATTGAGGAATACCTGGAGTGTCTGAAGAAAAGAACACTTATTATAAAATATGTCTGTGTAGGTACCAGACATGTCCTGCAAGAAATCTGGGACTGTAATACAGTAGCTGGGAGAGTCTCGTGCTTAAGAGCCCCGCAGCAGTGACCACAGTGGTGTGAGGGATTTAGATATGAACCTCCCCTTGGCACTTGGTCATAGTCCCTCACAACCCTGTTAGGATTCAAACAAACAATCTTCCAAACACCAGCACAAGCCTTCATCCCAGAGTCACTGCTTTTCCAAATACTTTACATCCCTTTTAACAATGCTTTTGAGGACAGAAATGTTTACAATGGTGTATTTGGATGGAAAAAGCACACAAAAAGCAATTGAGTTAAGCGGCTAATTTCAACACGATTATCTCCTTCAATCATGTTCAGATCATTCCGCAGAGATTACAGTTTAACACAGTGGATTGTACAGGATCAGCCACTTTAGGTATTTTCCAGCACATTTGGCACCATAGTCTATGTGCCTCCAGCAAAAGCTTCAGTCAAAAGTAACTTTTTATTAATAAACAATAAACAACGTTATAGCTTGTTACTGTCATAGACTCAATAGACCACACAAACACTTATATATAATAAGATAGCTACCTATCTAAAAAGGGACTTTACATTGACTTCTATTGTTCTCGGAGTAAGTTAATTAATTAAGCTATATAATCAAACATAGAAATTCTAGCATTTCTAGAAGATAAATAAAGACATGAGTCATTATACGTAGAATCAATGTTTTTTGCTTAATGGGTCTTTTTCACTTTTGAGGACATCCCTTAAAGGAGGCTTTTTCAGATATACCTCACTTCTGGGGATATACAGTATTTCAGCAATGTTGTCTTTAAAAGTACATAAATCTAATTTGGAAACACACCAACATATCAACACACATTGAAGCTCACCAAAACACCAGAGCAGGTGTGATTGATTTATAAAATGGTGTCATTTCTTTTAAAAATTGTTGTACAGCAGCATCTCCAGATTGTATCGCTTCTGAGCTGTTGTCATGGTGACCCCTACCTGGTGGATGAAGACCTGTGCAGTGCGGGGACTGAGCAGCAGGATGGCCCGTCTGAGCGTGTCCCGGTAACGGTTCAGCTCCTCCATCCTCATGGTGCTAAATAAGGTGGAGAAGACCTTTGTCACGTTCCGGTCAACCTGCTGGAGAGACACGTCCAAACCCATCCGAGATGCCTGGTCCAGAAACCCACGTAGCCCACGCACATCTAAAAGACAGAGAATGTAAAAAGAAGAGAAAAAGACTGGTTGGATAAGAGAGCAAAGTTAGGTTATCGTAAGGCTTCAGAAGATTGGAATGTAGCACACAATTACATGGATTACTTTTCTAATACTTCCATGGTGTTTTATTGTCATTTTGGAACTTGCCATTGTTAAAACCTATTCACTTTCATTTTATGTAAAAGAACAACTTGGACATTCTTCCAAACATCTAATTTTATGTTTGGAAAGTAAAAAATAAAATAGAACAAGGTTGCAATGACAGGAAAGTTAGCAAATGATGAAATAATTTTTGGGTGAATTATTCATTTAAAATGTTTAAAAGATACATTTATATAAAATAAGCCTTAATCGAACATTTTAAGGCTAATCTCTGTCTCAAGAAGATTTTCCAGAGAGAATACTTTTTAAGGAACTTCAGTGAAATTCAAACGTAATTGGTCCATCATTATTTCATTCACAGAACTAGCTGTTTAACACTCCAAGCATCAGAGACTGGACACAGAGGAATAATAGTAACCTGGACAGCTGAACACCATTAAAAGCAGTTTATTTTCCCATCATGGCTGTCATGTCACTTTGTGTTCAGTCTGATAAAGAGGCTTTCCCCATCTGTCACTCACTTCGACGTTGTGTCGAAGAAGTGACACTAGCGGTCTCTCTTGAGTGCCGAATATGCCTCTGATCTATGAAAAAAGGCCAATGGGAATTAGGCAGACTGTATTTGCATACCCTGCCCTGGACATACGGGTATAAAAGCGGGCAAATACGTCGAGTTCATTCAGAAATCTTCTTCAAAGCCGATGGTCGTGTTGCAGTCAGCTGCGAGTCACACACCTGTTCCTGTTTTCCTCTGACGCTAGCCTGTTGGATTTGACGGCGCAGTACAGCGGCTTTCTCCTCCTCTGCACGGCGCTTCGACAGAGTGATTTTCTCGGAAAGAGTTATTACCTCTAAAAGAGCAAATACTCAGCTGGCGTTGAACGTCCTTTTCAGGGCGCGTCTTTATAAAGATGCCCTTCCGCCCCTGCGTAGTTCCTTGATGTTTTAGAGTGCTCTCCGCTTCAGACAACCACAGATGTTGTCTCGTGTCTGGGTTGCGTTTGTGGATGGTTCATGTTCTCACTGCGAGAACATGACCATGGCAACGTTGCGGTCGCGGCTTGCTTTCAACAGAAACGACTGGCTCGTTCCTGAATGAACTCGACGTATTTGCTCGCTTTTATACCCGTATGTCCAGGGCGGGGTATGCAAATACTGTCTGCCTAATTCCCATTGGCCTTTTTTCATAGATCAGAGGCATATTCGGCGCTCAAGAGAGACCCCTAGTGTCACTTCTTCGACACAACATCTCGTTCCCTCCATCAGGGAATGGAGGTTACGTCCATAACCTAGACGTTTTGATGGCTTAATCGTCTGTCAAGGCCTCATGTTTCTAACATCCTCCTTTTGAAAGGACACAAGAAATGTCCTCTCTAAGAAGGTCATATAAGAGATGAGAATGAGGGCCCAAGGTCTAATAACAGAAATAAAGAAATCATAAATAAATGCAACTTAACTGTAACCATTGTATAGTCTTGTGTTTAAGATTTAAAATGGAATTACAGAGGGAACCAAAAGATTGCAAAATTACTCATATTTAGATTTTTTCTATTGTATTTATCAGCTTTTTTCAGCATAAATTATATTATCAGCACAACAATTTGAGTAAAAAGTGGAATACATTTTATTTACATAAATTTCAGAATGTTTTATTATTAGTTATGTCCTCCTTTTGCTCCAATGACTACATTCACTTGCGCTGTTTAGACTCCATGATCCATGTTATACCAGCATGATTTGAGAATGTTTCAAAAAGCATCCTGTGTGCTTCAATAAAGGCAAGAAAATCTGACCTTTCTTTTATACAAAGGAATTAACATGGTAAATGTCAAAAATATGCTTATTTGATTAGTGGCCTAGAAGATAATCTTAAATATTTCTTATTAGTTTTGCATCAAAAAGTTTCTGTTCTAAGTTTGTCAAAATAAAAATGATAAATAAATAAATATGTTCATGTCCATGTGACATTTAGAATTTAAATCCTGGATTTTCAATTTGAACTTAGTTTTGAACCCCACTGTACCTTCATAGAATGACATGAATACAGTCAAAATGTAAAGAGAAACAACTTTGTAAGGTTTATTTCTGTATTTATTTAGCTTTTTTGTTTCTGTATCCAATACTTATGAATGTAGTGTGAATACTTATAGTGAGAATAAATATAACACTTCCAAGCACTTGTCAACATTAAGGAAGCAAAATGTTATTGTCTGATAACGATCATTAATATGAGCAGAAAATGTTTAGTGCAGGTGCAGATTTCAGGGGTTTTTTCTTTGCTGACAACAGGGCAGAGTTTTAAATCAAATCATCTTGAGAGGTTGCTGACGGACAGATAGTTGCTGTTTTCCAACTCAGGTGTGTCAAAGTTTACCAAAACTGACAATTCTTCATGTTCATGTTGTTCCAAACCTGTACTACTTTTTTTCTTCTTCTATGGAACACATAAAGAGATATTTTACAGAAGGTCGAAGCAACATTTTAATGATTACCATGGCTTTTTCTGGTCCCAATACACTTTCATTGTATGGGGTCCAGGAAAAGTTGTGGTAACCATTAATTTTAATTGTATGAAAAAGCAGCTTTGGCATTCTGCTTTTGTGTTCCATGCTGGAAAGAAAGTCATACAAGTTTGGTAGGTCATGAGGATGAAAACATTTTAACAGAATTTTTGAATTTGCGAGAACTATTCCATTAACAATCCAACTTTATATCAACTGTATTTCTGTAACACTACAGTATATAGGTTTGAACTGTTTAGCTGTAACATTACAGGTTCAGTCCCTGACCGTAATCAGGACAGACAACAGTTCTGGTGGAACACCTGTAGTGACATGGCGACTCACGATTGGTCACTTGCCCAGTCAGTCCACTTTTATTCCTGATTTCACAGCACCACAGTGATAACAGAAACCATACGCATGTCAATGAGCCTGGATCAGTACGAAACAGAACGGCATGGCACAGTTCCACAATGAGACCTGTTTGGCCTGATGGTAGACAAGTGGCTTTTGACTTCTCTTATCAGGCATGGTTTGGGTTGCAGACCTCTAGTTTATTCAAATTAGTTAAAAAAACACTGAAAGAAACAGTGTGTTTTGTTTTCAATGATTTCTCATTGCATGTGTTCACAAGCTAATGTGCATGAAGATGGCCTGCAGGCTTTGGATTAATGAGAATAATAATAACAATTTAAAAGCAAAACACAATATTGACATACTAAGAAGATTGGCAATAATGCTGAAAGGGTTTCAATTAGTGTGTTTTAGCTCCACTTGCATTACATTTGTTTGCAGGTGCTCACATTCTTAGATGGTCTTATTGGTCAAGCTGTTCTAGAACATACTAAAGGTCGAAATGCAGCAAGTTATCTCTTTTGAAGGTAGTGTTTTGATGGTCAGTTGTCATGGAAAGAGTTTGTGGCTTGCAACAGACTGTGGTGCACAGAAAGTGTGTATCAAGTGCACATAAGCTCACAAAAATAACATGGTGTTTGATCATTCTTGATGCCAGTTCAGTTTTGCTGTGTGTGGCAGGGCGGAGGGCGGGACCGGGTCGTGATCCTACACACCATAGAAGGGAATTACAATAATCCAAGCGGTACATGACCAGAGCATGTACGAGAGTGGCAGTGCTGTGAATTGAAAGGGAGGGGCGAAGACAATTTATGTTGTGCAAGTGGACATAAGCAGATCAGGTAATATTATTTACATGTGCTTCAAAAGAAAGTGTGCTATCCAGAATGATATCCAGACTCAACTTTCAAACAGGGAAGTACAGTGGAATTGTCAATGGTCAGAGCAAAACTTTTGATTTGGCAAGATTAGACTTAGTCTACAAGAAGAACCTCAGTTTTATTACTATTAAGTTTGAGAGAGTTACAAGAAAACCATGATTGTATTTCAAGTAAAAAGTTATTAAGGGAAGATGGTGGGAGAAAAGAATTTGGTTTGGTGGACAGATAGAGCTGGGTGTCATCCGCATAGCAGTGAAAATGGATTCCAAATTTCCTAAAAATCTAGCCAAGAGGTAGAAGATATATTATAAATAATAAAGGGCCCAAGACAGATCCCTGTGGAACACCAGTAGTAACTGGAGAGCGCTGTGAACGAAAATGTTTCAATTTAACGAACTGAGTGCGACCAGAGAGATAAGATTTAAACCAAGCAAGAGAAGTGCCGCTAATACCAATGAATGCTAATCTCTCTAAAATTATGTTGTGTGAGATAGTGTCAAAGGCTGCGCTTAAATCAAGAAGAATGAGTACAGACAGAAGCCCTGCATCAGCTGAGATTAACAGATCATTAGTGATTTTGACCAGAGCAGTTTGAGAGTGGAAACCTGACTGGAACTGTTCATAAAGGTTATTAGTTAGTAGATGTGTGTGGACCTGAGAAGCAACTATCCTTTCTAAAAATGTTGAAAGAAATGGTAAATTGGAGATAGGTCAGTAATTTTAAGTATTTGTGGGTCTGAACCAGTTTTCTTCAGTATAGGACTGATCACAGCAGTTTTAAAAGATGATGGGACACACCCGGAAATAAGAGATGAGTGAATGATTTTTGTTATAATGGGGAGCAGGGAAGGTAAACAAGCTTTAACCAAATATGTGGGGAGAGGATCTAGCTGAGAAGTAGATGATTTAGGATAACAAATAAAATTGGATATTTCGATATCTGTCAGGAGATAAAAACTCATAAGAGTAATTTGGGGAGGTTCATGAGAAATTGGGTAAAATGAACTACAAGCTATATTACTCATGTCATTCAATTGCTGGTGAATGCTAGAGATTTTATAATTTAAAAAGGTCAGAAAAGTGTTACAATATGCTGTAGATTGATTAGATTAGTGTAACGGTCAGATTTTGCCTTAAGAAGAGATTCCTTATATAATAATATCGCACTGACAACATGGATAATGGGCTGTGTGGCTGTCTGAATAAATCCAAACCAAAAGCAATGATAGACACGATCTCAGACAGGGAAGCGAGGGCATGAGATCCTATCAATATAAATCACGTGTTAAATTACACATCAGGTATACAGATCATGATCTTGACTTTGGGAAATTAAAAACGTGTGTGCCTATGTTATTAAATTAAAGAGAGTCAGAGAGATGGAGATGGGGAGAGATGTATATCAGTATATCTTTGTAATTTATCATGTTAAGCCATGAGTCATTGGAGTGTGACATAATTTAAAAACCAGTTGCAGTTCTTCAGTCCCTTTGATCATACACTTACTCTGAATAGGTAACCGTGTTGAGCTCCTGGTCCAGTTTGTAATCATATCGTACCAAACTGTGTTCAAGTGAAATGCTACTGGAACGTTACACACTGTGCTCAGAACCGTTCAGCCTGATGGTGGAAAAGAACTTACTGTCAGGTTTTGGGCCAGGTTCAGGTCAGTTTTTCATGTAAAACTTCAGGATGGCATCGGGTTCGGGTTTCTAATTATTGAAAAATATATGTATATTATTATTATACATTTGTATGATTTAATTTTAACAAACTTGGGCATACACGCACTCTCTTTCATTTTTTAGTCAGAGCTGTGTGAATCTGTGCTTCTGAGCCAATTCGCACTGAGGAAATGAAAAAAGCGTTAACGATTTAGGGTTCACTTTTAAAATTTGATAGTACAGATTGCATTGGGATTTTTGAGCTGAGCATCAGACTTATGTGTGAGTTGTTGGATTATCAGCAGAGCAAGTGGTGAGAGCGTTAAAAGTTTGAGAAATGCTCAAATATATTCAAATGAGAGTCAAAAAACACTGTGAAGCAAATTTCTGTGAGGTGAAGGTAGTGATGTCTGGATTCAGTGCTTGAATCATATTGTTGTATATTACTATGATTCATTTATATTTCAAATAAGTTTGCACTTTTTGCTTATGCTTTGGCTGGATTAACAAGAGTGAATTAAATTGACACCATACAGTATAAATGCTTTCGGCATTCAGAAATGTAGCTTGCATTATTTCAACTGTAATCAAGCATATATGATGATTTTGTGCATAGAAAGCAAGCATAGTCTATACCGATGACAACCTTACTACTGTACATTTGACAGACACACTCCAAAACGGCAGACCCTTGACATTTTTGCCGATATTGAGCAAGTTTCTTTTGTTCCAGTGATCATAACTGTAGTGTATGGGACAATTGAGACAAAAGTGAGGAATTCTTCAGCAGCTAATCAATTTTACCTAGAGCTGATTGATTACCTCTGGATTTAGTGACATTACAAGTGCTTCAGTAGACATTCGGTGAGCATTGAGGATTCTCTACTACTGAAAACCCATCATTGGCACACAATCATTTCCAGTTGCTGTCATTTCTGTAGAAGGGCCAGAAATGTATTTGACAGTTAAATAGCGGGACTAATACTCACTTGCAACATTAACAAAGTGCAGTGAAGACGAAACTACAGTTTTAGCCTGGGTGCTATCAGCAAAGAATTCCACGAATGGTAAATGTCACATCAAAATGCAGTAAGCTGATGGGTGAACTCCAGGAAATACAACAGGATGAACTGAATATTTCAACATTCTGACTTAATTTAAAATTATTGGCGGCAAGTTTCTCCGTATTTTTTTTCTGATCCCTTCAGACCAAAATGTGATTTTGTTATAAGATGGTAATAAACTCTTAATAACATGTTAGTTAACCTCAACAAATAACCTAAATAAACTAAATAATATATGTATAAGCTAAATAAAGTCAAATTAGAAAAATCATACCAAACTCCTTTTCTTATGACTGAGACTTTCAAGTAACCTAAGAGTAACCCAGTCATATTTCCAACATACAAACACACACACACTGGAAGCAACAGTTTAATTGTGCAAAACTCTCACACAGATTAGTTTCAGCATACCATTGTAATTCAATTATCACATCTGTAGCTACACACTAAAGATAAAATTAAAGTCTCCCGAGGAGCTAAGAGAAGTCTTTTGAGGAACAAATTGGATTTGCTTAAATAGTGTAATTATATATCTAAAGGCATATTACCAAACAAATACAAGCTGACATCTCACCGGGACAAAAATACAAGTGCAGGAGGTGTGAAGAGAATCAATGGAGCTATAAAAAACAGTTTAACTTTTATCTGTTCTTTTATTTAAAATGGAAAGAATGGGTCAAAGGGAACCAAAGCGGTAACACAATACAGCCAAATTTATATGACTGAGGCAGGGGCGGATTGGCCATCGGGAATACCGGGAACAATCCCGAACGGCCGGTCCATTTCAGGCCGAAGACCGGCCGGTGGTCAAAGAGTTTTTTTTTTTTTCAATGATACGCGACCGGCCTAACCGGCCTCTCAGCTGCAGCAGAACGCTGTGTGTGTGTGATTCAGACCGGGCCAGACCAACACTTTCAATCTGAGGGGGGATACGAGCGGCCCCTCCCAACTTGGACTGATCCTTGTTTTTCCTGACATCCGATTGGCTCAAACTAGGCACCGATCAAAGGAGTTTACTTTTGGTCATGTTTGGCGGGTTTGTGTGAATGCAACAGATACGAAAGGTAAAAATGGCAAAAAGAAGGAAAGAAGAGAAAGAAATGGGTGGGGCCGAAAAAATAAGAATTAAAAAGAAAAAAATTTTGGCACAAGAGGCAGCTAAATGCGCCAAATTAACAGACATCTTCCGTAGTGGAAAGAGTGCTGTGGCAGCCGGAGGTCCAGATGAGGAAGGACCCAGCAGCATGGACAGGACAGGTGCACGATTAGGGATATATTAGTGATTTACTATACACTGAAATTGTTTATATTTGCATTTAAATATAGGCATTTATTACATGGCTTGGTAGAATTCCAATGTAGGAAGAGAGAAGAGGAGGAGCAGGAGAAGAGAGGAGGAGGAGGAGAGAGGAGGAGGAGGCGGAGGAGCAGCAGAAACCAGGAAACAGACAGGTAGAGGGGCAGTGTGCAAGGCTGGGTAGGCAATCATATTAGGCATATCAATCAATCAATCAAAGCTTTATTAAGGACACACACACACAAAATAGAAAAACACAGCACAATATTACATATTTACATATAGGATAAAATGCCAATAGTTCCACATACTAGATAATAACCTGACTGAAGCACAGATTGAATTAGAAAATGTATTATTCTTAGTCATATTTATTACTGATGTTCTTCTCATGTTCTTCTCAGCTGTACAATCAGTAAGCAGAGGCAGGGTCCAGCACAGGGGAAACTGAGCCAGGGAGAGTTGAAAGTGAGGACACACACACACACACACACACACACACACACACACAAATCTCTATTTTATGGGACTGCATTGTGGTTTTTGAGTATCTGAGTGGATATTTGTTAGTATTTGTAACCATTTTATCACTCCGACTGACTGTACACATGACATGCTGGTAGTTAGCAGTATACTAACTATACTGTGACTTATGTGTTCGAGATTAGGTTTTGCTGACCTGGTTGTGTTCAGTGCAGTGGTGACTTGCTTATACAACCTGAAGAGGCAGGTGTCATCCTAAAATTTCTTGAAGGTCTTCAGTGTAATCTGATACTCTTTATACCATAAAAACACTATTAGAATTAAAATAACTGCAAAAAATCCTTCTGCTCGTGCACCAAGGGCACTCGTGTAAAAGGCCTCTCCATCTTAAAGTTTGGGGAAACAAATAGAGCTGTATCATGATATATCCAGAATATATCTGAAGAATAAGATCATAATTACTATAGTCGAACATTAGAGGATATAAAACTTCTAATGTCAACTGAACAAAGGCCAGGGCAGACCTATATTTAGCATTATATAATACTCATACATTAGTTCAGATAATAATCATACAGAAGTTTATCATTTTCTAAATGCACCTTTAGAAGTGCATCAAGAATAATGGATCGCAGGATCTTTGCTTTAAAGGTCATCGTACACAACCTTTCAAAAGATGCTTTTAATTTGTTTGGCAGAGAGTTTGAGGAGTTTTGAAACCTCATCATTTCATCCTCTAAAAAACATGTAGATAGTTGCTAGGAGATGGTGAAATAATTTCATCTGTGGGTCCTGTTTCTGTTTGTGTCTCAACCCTCTATCCTGCTGTAGAGAGCCGGGGTGTGGGTGTTGCTCATGGAGGCCAGGGGAGCACTCTTCTCGGAAAGCTGTGGAAAGACTTAGACGGAAGACTTGGTTGACGGCGCTGTTGATTGGTCCCAAATGACAGCATTTCAGAATCTACACAGAACGGGAGAGTCTGTTGCTCATTTAACTGCCTCTGACATGAACTGCCCAGAGACAAACTCTGACTTTAAAACAAGATAAATATCTCTCTCTTAGTCTCTCCTTCTCTTTCTCTGTTTCTCTTACTCTCTGTCTCACTTCAAATGTGGTCTAATCCCAAGAAGCCAGTTAAGAATATTTCAGCACCTCTTGTTCAAAAGCAGAAAATTATAACACACGTGCCTTTATTACCCCAATGTTCTGACATGAGACTTCAGCATTAACAATTGCAGCTCAATATGATAATTCTGTCATAATTTGCTTTACCCTCTTGTTGTTCAAAACCCATTTGACATCCTTTTATCTGGAAACACAAAAGACAATGTTAGGAAGAATGTCAGTCTTAGTCACCAATCAATCTCATCGTATAAAAGTGATGCAATGAAAGTTAATGGGGACTGAGACTAATACACTGTCTAATATCTTTGTGTTTCACAGAAGTCAAGCGGGAACAACATGAGGGTGTGTAAATTGTGCGAGAACTTTCACTTTGGTGTTTACATGTCTAAATTTGGTCAGTCATTGAAAACTACATCACTACAAGTTTGACATGTATACAATTCATCACAAAGTAGATTAAATGTCCTTTATTCTTCTCAGGTCATGTTATATCTTAGCTAGGGCACTACGTATATAAAAAATATATTGTAACTAATAAATTGTTTACATGTATGATGACAACCTGCTTTTTTGAAAACATGACAGCACGACCCAACCGACTCATGAAAAATACCTTTGTCCTAAGAGCACATTTAATTAAACCTTGGTAAATATAACACTTCTTTATATAGTGGACCCTTGTTTTAATATATGCTAGTGGGGTTTGATTTTGTTTGCTTTTTGATTTTATTCAGGAGCCATAACAAAAATTTTACCTGTCACTGTCAGGATCCTGTCACTTTGTCAGTCATGTTTATAGCTGTGACCAGGGGCGTAGCACCAAATTTTGGGCCCTGGGTACAAACCATCTTGCTGGGCCCCCGTACCAAATATGTATGTATAGAAAACTGACTTCTAAGGGGCCCCCCCTGCCTCGGGCCCTGGGTACTCGGTACCCTTTACCCCCCCAGTCCGACGCCCCTGGCTGTGACAGGATCCTGACACCCATGTTCTGTGTTTGGAGCATGGTGTCTGGGTCCTGACCCTTCAGCCTAGTTCGGTTTCTGTTCTGAGTCGAGATCCAGACACTCGTGCTCCATTTCTTGTCTTTTTGAATGCATGGCTTCAGTTTGGTTCTCCTACCATGCACTCTTCTGTCAGCCTTGTGTGTTGTATGTTAGCACATGGCTTTGTATTTGTCTTGCCATGTGCTTCCCCAACTCCTCCTCCTCGTTCCCTTTTCACAATCCCTCGTTTAGTCCTTTTTATGTTAATAAGTTTCACCTTCTCCTCCTGTTCCTTCCTGCCTATATATTGTGCCCTCTTCCCTCATGTCTCTGCCAGATTGTTAATTTGTGAACCCCAGCACATTATGAGTCAGTCTATCTGATAATAGTACAGATGCAGTGGTACATGATTTTATGACCTGGAGAATTCCAAAGCAATCGCGAGTTTTTGTTCTATTTATTATTATAAAACATCTAGCTAGAGGAGGAGATTTTAATTCCTTGTTGCAGAAATATCTTGCGATTTAGGAATAAAAAAAAAAAGAAAACAGACATGGCCAGTAACTGCGTTAAATAAAACTCTCCATCTTTTACTGACTTTTTAAACATTGTTGGATAATTATTGCAAATGCAGTCCAACTTTTTAAAGTTTCATATTTCAAGGAGAGGCAACCTCTAGGTATGGCGAAGTATTTGTTTGAAAAGCAGAGAACAGGATGGACTTTGTCAAATTAATTTCAGTGATGTGGTCGTGAATAATATGGGAATAGCACAGTTTAAACATCCCCATTATCTCAAAATGTGTAAAAGATTCATGAACACTTAGTTTTCATAAATTGTGCAAGCTGTTGGCAAAGGCCTAGAATTATAATAGGTTTTAAAAAAATGAGCATATCATGGACTAAATTTTGTATATCAACTCATTAGTTAAGCCCATTTTAAGTCATTCAAACAACTGCAAATTGAATTTAAACTACCAAAATAAGAGAATTCCTTACAAAACATAAAGATTGGGAGGGGATTGTTAATTCAAATGAAATACAGAATTTACTGATGAATATAGAAATGGTGAATACAGACACTACACTCAAGCAATTCCTTTGCATATAAGAAAAGATGGGAGGTAGAAATGCAGAAGGAGATTACTCAGGAGGATTGGGCAGATATATGTTTTGAGGCTCATAGGGTGACTAACTCAAACACATGGAGAGAATTTAAATGGAAAATGAGTACAAGATATTTCTGCACCCCACAGATTATGACAAAGATGGGAGAAAGGTTTTCTGGTAGATGTTGGAGGGAGTGTGGAGCCCAAGTTGGCAACCACACTCACATCTTCTGGTCCTGCCCAAAGCTAACAACATTTTGGGAAGATGTTTATAATGTACTCAGAGGTGTATTTAATGCTGATATTCCATTTGACCTGGCTGTGGATATTTTCGGGGAAATGTTTAGAGAAAAAAGTAAGTAAGAAAATTAATTCACCTTCTCCTGATTGGTCAACTTCAGGTCGATCGCCAAATCAGCTTGTTCAATCGCACTCACTTCAGAAATTCAAAAGCCGACAGTGGCCACATTTTTCCAACATATTTAAAAATTATGGGGAGCGAATAAGCTGCTCGCAAGTCGCTCTGCTCAAAATTCCTCTCACATGATGCAAGCCGAGACCAACCAAGCACCAGCGATTAATGGTAGGTAGCTCGCATGATGAATTGTTCATCTAAAACTTCGCACTGTTTATGGCCTTAGCCTTTGTGACAACCATCCCCGGTGTCTCCTATTACTTCAAAAACACACCATTTATTTTGTTTTGTTTATAAAACTAAATGTTTCCAACAAATTACGTTATTTTCAGAAAGAACAGATTATAGATTCTTGTGCACAAGAAAAAGAGCAAATAGGGTGCCTCAGTTTGAAGATTATTAAAGTATTTAATACAGTTATACATCAGTGAATAAACCAAGAGGACACTTTACTCAGCAGTGTACTAAAAAGGGACACTCAAAACCCTGAGACTGCTCAGACAAACCCAATCATCAATTAAACTAGGACCTTACTCACAAAACAAACATTCACAGGCCTGTGGGTTAGCTTACTGTTGTTTATAAACTGCATAACACAAAAAGTCCTCAACATTAAAATCTTTTATAGACTCACTTTAGGGGGTTGGCATCACACACACACACACACACACACACACACACACAAACACACAGAAAAAAACAAAAACCATGGGGATAAAGCAGCTGCCAAGAAACTGACACTCCCACACCAAAGTTAGTAATGATCCAAGATGGCACTGAAGTTGACTGATGATAGCAACTAAGCTTTAATTTAAAAGAGTTACTGGTGAAACTATGAAGGCCTAATTAGGAATTTAGCAGCAAAAATACCAATAAATAAGCTAAACAACAACAAATAGTGTGTCCTTCATGTCTCTGTTCGCACTTGTGAAGAGCTTAACAATTTTTTTTACTTCAAATGTAGGCCTTTCACATTTGAACTGCAATCCCTTCTGGCTGTTTATTTGTATGGCTAAAAATAACAGCATGACATTGACTATAATGAGATGTTTCTGTGATGCTATTCAAACAGACATAATTAGTGATAAGGTTTGTCAGGTTAGCTGCAAGAATGAACCTTGGCTTTAATCAAGAGAATTAAGAGTACAACCATGCTACAATAAACTGCCCAATAATCTATACATATGGAAAATATATACAACCCAAAATATTAATAAAAACAAAAATAAGTGATTTGGAAATTATATTCACCCTTTGCTATATTTAAAGCACTACAACTAAACATTATATGATGTTTTATCCTGTGAATTTCATATATATATATATATTAGGGCTGTCAATCGATAAAAAATTTTTATCAAATTAATTACACGGTGTCCCGATTAATTAATCGCATATACAAATATTTGCTGAGAAAGCCCCTCATATAACAATAATTAAATATATAATGATTATACATATGTATATCAATATATAATTATACATAGTTATCTTTAAATATTAAAAAATGTTATATATATAAATATATATATAAATAAATAATATTCAGATAATTAAAATGCATTACATTTTTGTGGCAGAAGAGTTCATCATTGATAAGACAATACAAAAAGCGGCTTTAGAATACACTGTATTGTTTACTACCATATTATTGAACATAAGTCAATCAACAGCAATCCATTTCGCAAGTGAATTTTTCAATCAGTTGGAGATTTAATAAGAGGGCATGTTTTTATTTGTATTTTTTATTAATGCTTACAAAACTTTTACATCTAGAGCCAAGAGTTATATTAAAACAAACAACAACAAAAAGGAAAATAAATAAATAAACTGTTTAATAAAAATATCAAATTGTTTACATATTTCAATACACTTTACAGCTTTCTTGTTACTAAAATTGGAAATTGTTCTTAGGTATTGCTGAAATTAAAACAAATGGTTTATAACCACCATACTTACATTTATGAATACTAAACTTTGCCAACAAAAGCAGAACATTAATCAAATAATATTCCTTATGAAGAGACATGTCATAGCTAAAAAAAAAAAAAAACGAATAAAACATTTTCAAAACAAAGTTGAAAGCTGGGAATAATATGATCTCTAACAATCTTGCAGAAATCAGACCAAAAACAAGTCGAGTAGGGACAACTCCAAAATAAATGAAAAAATGTTTCCGCCTGCAGACCACCAAATGTACAGAATATATCGACATCACAATTAAATCTCTCTACAAGAAAATAATTAGTGAGGTAGTACTTATAAATAAGTTTGAAATAGGTTTGATGGAAATTTCTTTGATTTTATTCGTGATTAAATATTTATGGGTAACTTCAAATTTTGCACCATCTCAATCCAGTCACACCCTGCGTCACACATGCTTGAGTAGTGTCTCGGGTGCGTTGCATCATAAACATAAAATGTTTAGGTCAATGTGTCAAGTTAAATATAGTTTAATACTCAATCTTTAAACACATCTTGAGATCACTTAGTTCACATTTGCGCTCCTTCAAGTGTTTTGAATGCAAGAACGTAACGCATGTTTGTGTTGTGCTGCCTACTGAAGTATTTTCTTCACTGTATAAACTGTGCTTTGCTCATACAGCTGAAATTGCACTTACTGCCCCCTGGAGTAAACAGGTGGTACTACAAGCTTGCATTTCTCAGGACTCTTCCTTATTATGGTCTGGGGGAAGTGTGATTAATTGCGTTCATTTTTTTTAACGCATTATTTTTTGTAAAATTAATCGCACTGAATTAACACGTTAAATAAACAGCCAATTTCAATTCATATGAATACAACTCGCTCCAAAATGTGTTTTCCACTCGAGTGTTTTCCACTCTGAAACATCACCATTTGTTCTAATAATACATATGAAGCATTTGGACACTGAAGACACAAGTTTGTTAAGTTTAGAAAGTGGAATTTTTTTCCCCACTCATCCATTACGTTCATCTTTAGCTGCACAATTGCACAAGGTCTTTGTGCTATATAGTGTGCTTCATATTGTGCCACACATTCTCAACTGGAGACAGGTGAGGACTTCAGGCAGGCCAATCTAGCACCCACACTCTATGCTTAAACAGCCATGCACTTGTAATCCGGGCAGTATGTGGTTTGAAGTCCTTGGACAAGATGGTGCTGTATGGCAGTATCTGTTGCTCCAAAATTTGTGCATATCTGTCTGCATTCATGGTGTTCACACAGAAGTGTGAATTACCCATATCATGGGCACTGACACACCCCTGGCTCATACAGACACTGGCTTTTGGACCTGACGCTAATAACAGCTTGGATGGCCCTTTTCTTCTTTGGCCCATAATATGATGGCTTTGTTTTTGTTTTTAACTCTACAGACAAAAAAAACACGTTTCTACTGTTCTACTTTCCATGTAAGATGAGACCGGTCCCAGAAAAGTAGGCAGCGGTCCTGGACAGTGTTGATGTAGGGCTTCTGCTTTGCATAGTAAAGTCTTAACTTGCATCTGTGGATGCAGCGGGGAGTGGTGTTGACTAACAAAGATTTACTAAATTTATCCCAAGCCCATGTTCATGATATCCGTTACAGATGGTTTTCGTCTTGCCCTTTACACATGAGATTTGACCAGATTCCTTGAATCTTTCAACTATATTGTATACTATAAAGGGTGAATTGTCCAAAATCTTTTCAATTTGTCTTTGGGGAACATTGTTCTCAAAGTGCTGGATTATTTACTGAAGCATCTCTTGGCAAATTGACAAATCTTGAATGACCCTTCCTCTTGAAGGACTAGGCTGTTTTTGGAGGCTCCTTATATACTATGACACGAGTGCCTCACCTGTTTAACATCTCTTACTTGACATTGCCTTGTTATTTCAACTAGTCAAATTGTTAATAGTCTTAAATTGCCCGTCTCAACTTTTTTGGAGCGTGTTGCAATCAACTGATTTGAAAATACTGTACATAAAAAAAATGTAATCAAAAAAATAATGAAAATCACAAGGTAAAACATCATATAATGTGTAGTTGTAGTGCTTTCAATATAAAAAAGGCTGAATATAATTCACAGATCACTTCTTTTTCTTTTTATTCATGTTTTTCATACTGTTTTTCATACTATTTTGGAATTGGGGTTGTACATAAATAGCAACTAAACTGAGAAGAAGAAAAAAGAAAAAAACTTTTTAAACTCACTTTTTCTACTCTTTAAGAATTCTTCATGAACGTAGAGGTTTTTTCTACCGAAAAAAACAAAAAAAAAACTGAATATGTTTACATACCATATTGAAATTAAAGAGTCAGTTTATATAGCATTTAGCAAGCAAGGGCTTATCAGCTGCAGGGGACTGCCGTTTATGTCCCTCTTATTTTTTTAAAAAGGCAATTCTATCCCCCACACTTCTTTTAGCACTGTGCATTGAATCCAACCTAAAAATTGGCTTTTCTGTCTCTGTTACTGGTTACTTTGGATTTATAGGATATACTCCAAACAATCAGAGGTGAGTTTTATGATCTGAAATATTATAACAGATTATAACAAATTATATTCCTGGAGCATATAATGGCATAGTACGGCACCATTCATTCATTGCTACAACATTTATTTTGCAATGTTCAATGTTACTTACTTATCTGCATTTTCAATGCTTAAAACCAATGTGATCACATGAGAAGAGGGGGTGCAACTGCTTGTTTTCATTATTGGGTGGCAGGGGGGTGGGTGGGGATAATTAATTATATGCCCTTGCATAGATTTAATCAGTTAGTTACATTTAATTTATAATCAATGAGATTAGATAAATACCATAACATTTATTTAATGCAGTTGACATTTTAATATGAAATGTGTATGGTTACATTCACTTATGTGTGATTTCGGCTGCCCTATACATTTTTAAATGATTATGTCATTTTAACCAAGATTACATTTTAAAATGCTTAAACTCTGTAGAAAACAACTTTTCAGAATATGCAAAAAAAAATAATAAAAAAAAATAACACAGAAAGCACCATAAAACAATAATAAAATGAATCCACATTTGTTAGCTATAATCCAAATCTTCAGACTGCTTCCTGTGAAGAACAGACCCAAATTCAAGCCTTTTATTCTACAATCTCCATCTCCATCCACTGCAGCGTCATCACACCCGCTGCAACCGTCAACATGTGTTGGTTTCATTTTCAAAAATAGAAAATTGCCTCCTCAAGCATTACGACCAGCTGTTTTAAGGCAGTGATGTCGAATGCTCATTGGCTCTCAAGTGATTTGTATCCATTTGCGAAATGCCGTATTCTGCAACGTATATGTTTGAATGAGAAATGATAGTGCCATTATGGAGTGCATCAGGAGAAGATTTACAGCAATTAATAATTTGAATTCTACTCCTCACCACACACAAAGCTATTGTATGCCATCAGGGAGCACCCTGGATGCAGCGCATGACCCTTTAGAATACTTTTTAACAGAATTTTGCAATTTTTCTGAATAAATTATTGTGATTAAATATATCTGCCTGTTACATGTTTTATATGCTAAATAAATGATTACGGTTAGGTTTAATAGTAGTTGTGGGATTAGCGGCTGTAAAATATTTATAAATTAATATATTGAAACAAAAATGATTGCTACTGTAGATTAATCTGCTTGTTACATGTTTTAATATTGTTGAAATGTTTGATTGTTAATGAGATCAGGCTGATAAAACCTTGTTTTAAGTGTGTTGTTCAAGGACACAATGATGACTTTGTTTGTGGATCATACAGTGTGTCCCTTGGATTAGCTGACTGACAGTTGTGGATACATTTTACTTCACAGGCCTGTGTTCAACGGTGTGTGGATAGTCTGGAAAACAATAAAAAAAATTAAAACAAATCTTTAGGAAAAGATCAGTTTTCTTTGCTTACAGAGTCTGATATGCTTAACAGAACAGAGATCACAGCTTCAGACAGCAGTTTCTAATCTGAATTGCCTGCATCCCTGCACCGTCATGATTGATGTGATAGGAGCAGAACTGAGACTATCTCCAGTAAAAGATCTTGTCTGTGATAAGATCATTTACACATTCCCCTTTAAATGTCACTGCGTTTCTGCCGGCCTAATACCAACTTTGAACATATCTACTTTTAATCTAGGATTTGCTGTACAAATGACAAATTTTGTGAGGTTTAAAATCCCAGAAACGTCTTATCATCCTTAGCATGTTGGCTCTCTCTATTCCATATAAGACACATCCAGTGTAATTGTGGAGGGTGGAGAGCTCTGCACTGTGATCAATCATGTTTAACGTCTTGATTGGGGCTTTTCTTGTGACCTCTGTGATTATGGTTTTAGAGAATTATGTTAATCCATGTCTACTCCAGGGCTGCTGTGGTATGACCCATCTCAGCCCATTTTCTGAACCTGTCAGCAGCCGATCAGCCATCAGTGCAGTTATAGTCTTAGCATATGAGCATAAAGGCCATTTAAAGCATGGTGTAGTTCTAGCATTCTAAAATAGATCTAAGCGTTGTGAACCACAAGGCAGTTCTGCATTGACAAAGGGGATCCAAATGCCAAGTGAGACACCTTTTATTCAGACCTTTGAATCCATGATGGCTTGCCTGTTAGTACAGAAATGTGCCATAAGGGCAAAAATATGAGCAAATTACACTTGCACTGGATGATTGGGGATTTTAAGAATATATACCGGTAATTGGAAGCTCTTGAAAAAAAAGAGGCCTGCATGCTAGTTTTCAAGTGTTTATATAAACACATTTTCAGGAGCCAATACAGCGTACAAAACATACATTTCAGCCAGCAAAACCAATTCATGGTTAAAGCTTCAGGACTAAAGGCTTGATTAGTAGTAGTGTTTTTAGTTTTTGGACATTAGCGGTTAGGTTTAGATGTTGGTATAAGGCAGGTGTTTTCGAAGTCTTAAGCAGCAAGTGAGAGGCAGAGCTACAGTATATGGCTTTTAATAGATTTGCATGTGCACAGAACATGTTTTGAGCATGCTTACACACACTCTTTGAGTGACAGCAGGGAGATTTCATAAAGCAGTGTATAGTTGAAAGCGTGCATCTATTTTTGTATGAGAATGAAGGAAATCCACGTGCGAGCCAAGAGATTTGCACACGTGTAACCGGTAAATGGATGTGATCTTGCATGATATGCATGTGTTCATGACATCTAACAGTATTATGATGCCATAGATCTATTGTATATTAAGCTGGACTATGGTCCACTGAGCCAGTCATTTTCATTTATCTTCACAATGCATTTTATTGTATGTATATATATATATATATATATATATATATATATATATATATATATATATATATATATATATATATATACATACAATAAATATTTTTTGTATATTCAATATTCAATTTTTTTACTTTACTTGGTGAATTTATCATCAATCTCCATGTCTCCTCTGGCATGATCTAGCACCCAGTTAGAAAACTGTGGGTTTAAGATAAGGAAGTCTGTTTTGTCTACCACTCATTTGCTTTTTTAGAACACTATTGGTTAGGTTTAGGTTTAAGTTTCAGGTTAGGGAGGAAAGATTTTCTCATTTAAACCTCACCTTAAAAACCTGTGTCTGATTATGACATCATTTCACTCACTTTTGGTGCCCCCCATGGACATTTTACTAGGACACTGCAGTAAAACGTGTACTAAGGCGCATAATTTGGTTTTGCAAAAATGTTTCCATGGTCATGTTATGTTCATGAGATCATGAGATCAAGACAAATGACCGATTAAAATATGAATCAAACTCACTTACGATTGCCACACCCACATCTTGTTGCCAACAATCACTGTCACTTGTGTCGCCGGAAGTCACTGTGCTCTCACTGAAAATTAATGAGATCGTATCTCTTTGTTGCTGTGTGTTGCTGGTAGTGTGAACGTTGGCTGCAACATGGCCTGGGCCAGATGGGTCAAACAATGTTCGGACCAGGTTCAGGTAAGTTTCTTAAGTTGGTTAAGTTCTTCATTAAAATGTTATTTATATCATCAAGCCGGTTCTTGCATCCTCCTTTTCATTAACCCCTTTACAATGTCTTTGACCATTGAACCACTTGCTGTCTTTTCAGTTTCTCATGCAAGAGTCAAGTTAAAAAGAACTTGAACTATTAAAAACTATTTTGGGTCTTATTAAAACTGTGTAGATTTAATTTTACTAAACTGTTACTAATGTTGCCTATATAAAATACAGCCTATTGCAACAAATTTACTTGCTTGGTAAATAAATTATATAGAGAGTGAGCGATTCAGGTTCGGGCTTTAAATCTAACAGTATGGGTCGTTTCAGACTTAAAAATTTGGCGGTACCTTTTAGGTCAGGCTGGGTCACATGGTCTCAGGATAAGGTCAGTTTTGGGCTTCAAAGTAAGACCCGTGCAGACCACTAAGCCCAGTTAAATTCCAAGAAAGAGTTTGTCTAAAGTTTAGAGTTTGGTAATAACTCATAAAAAACTCATAAAAGCTGGAATGAAATAGAGACAATTTTGAATTTGATTCAAAAACTCGATTCCCATAGAGTTCAACAACACAGGTTCAATGAAAAAGTTAGAAGGTTACCCAAGTCCATGTTTTATATATCCTGAAAGTTTCATGATTTTCAAAACTGTACAGTGCTAGTTATCAACTGACAGTGTCTGCCTTTCAGTCTGCCAGAGTCCACCTGCTCACATCAAATTTTAAATTCATAGCCTGAGAGCTGATGAATGTCTTTGTAGGAGTGGGATGTTTTTTTGGATTATTGACCAAGCCTGCATCATGTTTTGGTTTGAAAAAGTCTATATGAAATGGTAAGAATACTCATGGGCCATAAAGACAACATGCTCCCTTTCAGTTATAGCACAATAGTAATTTGGACACTTCCACCATTTTATATTTATGTTAAACTTTATTTAAAGGTGAAATGTGTGGTTTCTGCACCACTAATGGCACCGATAGGAATTTCAAAAATAAAGACAAGTTCTCCAAACACTGACCTCATCTGCCTTTTTTTTTTAGAAAACAGATAGTTCTGTCCCAAACTAGTTGAGCCAAAACTGCAGTGTTGGAGTAGTCGGATACTCAAACAAACAGAGCAGTGTTTTGAAACCACCAAAGAATTGCAGTGTTCACACTTTTCAGGAAAATCTACCTACAGTATTATTGACTTACAGTTGATTCTACACATTAAGCTGGGCCTCATGTCACTCACCATATTCACTGTCATAGAAGACAATAAACTTGTGCCAGCGCAGCTCAGAGACGAGTGTGATCATGACCTCATTGAGACGCACTGGAGGGCGCGCGGCCAGTGTGTAGCGCTCTCCGTCAGGGCTGGAATTGAGCTGGCACTCGGCACGGGGCGTGCCATCTCCGTTCCTCTGAATGAACAGGTGAGGAATGTGCATGGCGTCTGTGAGTGACTGCAGAGCATTGGCTGCAGCACAGCCTGTAGATGACACCAAAGCCAAGATCCCCTGATTCATGAGCTCACAGGCTGGAAAATTAAAAAAAAAAGAAAGAAAAGAGACAGTGAGGTTAGAGAACTGGCAGGCCAAGAGGCCATAGAGAATAAAAATGCAATATACTTAACAGTTAAGTATGTTGACCATTGTGGAACTTATGGTCTATTTCCATCAACAAGTGGCAATTAATGCAGCAAATGTCAGGCTACACCAAAGGGAACAGGTGGGATAATGTGTGGATTTCAGAGGGCAAATGTAATTCTCTTCAGTGTAATGCCATATGCTGCTAATTTATTGACACAGTTAAACATCAGTGTTACAATTTCTCAAGGAAATCTTGTTAAAGTCGATATAAATAATGTATATTTCATAATATTTAATAGATGTCTCCATCTGAGCTCTGCAGGTTAGAAAAAATTCCTGTATATAATGTGAATAGTTACCCTTGATTTTTAAGGGCATTGTGGCATAGAAAATGACATTAAAATTTCCCTGGAGCATTGCTTCCCCTAGTGTATGTGATTGCTGCACAATTTTGTTACATTACAATATACTTTAAACTAACATTACAACACACAGTATGCACCATGGGACTGAGATAAATGACTAAGATTTATCAAAGTACATCTGATTTCATTTAGACACATTTATTTCCAATTTTTTTCTCATCGTTACACAAATTAAAACTAGTTAAGGCACTTTGCTGAATTTATTTGAATTGTAATAAATATTTTAGAACAGATCTAAAAATGAAGGCAGTAATTAATTTTGTTGGTGACAGCAGAAAAAGTTTTACTGAGTCAAACTGCGGGAGCTGGAAAATTAATTATTAATAAAACCAAAACAGCACTCAAAATCCACTGAGCCCAATGTATGGAGAGTGAAAAATAAAACCCATTAGTTTGTGTAACTTTTGCACAATAGCTAAGTGTCCATGTGTCCCCAGAGCACCCATGTGCTTGTTTAATTTCAGCAAAGCCTGGATACAGATTGGATGAGCTTAAAGGTTTTAAAGAACAGTCCATTAAAGACCCAGGTAGATCAATGGACAACAAATCACACTGAAAATTAAGGTATAAACAAAAAGATTTTTTCCTCGGTAAACATTTGAACAAACACAATTTTATTCGACTACATTAATCAACCCTGATCTGGTACAAAATTCCCTAAACATCTAGGCTTATAGCCACTATTAGCCTTGACATTTAGTCATCTTAATGCAATAATCCAAAATCCTGTTTTTCAGTAATACATTTTCCAAAATCTTTCTAAGTATATGAGTTTATGTGGGTCATTTTTTATTCTTTAGAATCTGCAGTTAAATACTTCAGACTATTCTGATTTCCACCTGTTTAGATGTTTGATAATTGCAATTGAAATGCCCTTTATTTAAAGTCACAATATGACATATTCGTGTAGTGAAATTCTGACAAAACGTAATGAAAACAAAACATAAACATAAACTCCAATATATCATGAAAAAGTATCCAGCATAATACTTAGACATTGTAATGTGATTCAGATCTCACAGATAAATGTGCCTGTGAGTGGAGCTGACAAGCTTTTTGACAAGCTCTCATCTATCAATAACCATGCAAATAAAGCAATTTTTAAATTGTCTGTCTGTGTGTCTGTACTATTCTATATTATACAAATATACAACCTCAAGTGTCCTCATAAACCAAAAGGCTTAAAAACATCCTAACAAAGTTTTTTTTTTAATGAAAATGTAAAAATGCGTTTGAAAAATATAGAGACAGAAAAAGAGTGATAAGGGTAGAAAGAGGAAAAAAAATGCACAAGTTTGTTTAGAGGAATAGAATACTTCAACCTTCAACAGTATGTAATGTTGTCCAGAAAGAGTTGAAAGACAATGCAGAAACACAACCCCATCAATCAAACTGACAACATTCCCCAACTTCCCTCAGTTTAGAGCAAGTTAAACGTCCTCAACCTGCAGAGTACAGCAAAACACAGCATGGAAAAACTATATGTCAAGTGAGAATGGCCATTAAACCATCTGATGTGGAAATTCACACCAGCAGTTGCTGCTTGCTGGTCCATGAATGCTACATCAATTCTTACACTTCATAGTGATGACAACTGCAAAACTTAAAGAAAGGAGATAGTTTGGTTTGTGCTGCACACGGTTTCCTATCATCATTCAACAGATGCTTCCCAGTCAATCAGAGCAGTAAGATGAAACAACATGGACATTCCATCACTGCAGTGTGACTAGAATTAGATTAGAATTTAGTGTAATAATAAAGCTATCTCTTTTCCTCTCTGTGTCACTGGCATTCAGGACATGTGGGGGCTTCCCGGTTCAATGTGTTGGCCCACTGACAGCATTTTAATGGATGATATTTTTGGTTATTTTTGCTTATCTAGATCTTTATTTTACTCTGCTGTATCTAACTGTATATAATAAATACAGTAGTTGCATTCATGTATTTACACTAGAATCACAGGCTTGTGTTATCACATGCTTCAGTGTTGATTGTTGAGTCTCGTGCACATAAACTTTGTAGCATAATCACTTCTCTCTCATTTACATCAAGATCAAATGTTTAATGATTTGTTTACAATTTCAATCTCCATGGCTAACTTGCTATACAGTTATAGGACTGCAGCCAAAGTCCATTTAAGGAAAGTCAGGTCACTCACCAGCCATGCTCCTAATCGGAGGTAGTGTTTGGGTCAGTGGGTATTCGAGGCTTAGCCCAGACCTCTACATATGGGTGATTCTTTGACGAAATATACAAATATAGTACTCTTCATTATTAAAGTTAAATGTTACTAATGTGTCCCACAAACTTTGGTCTCAGCCTCAGATACGCTTAAAGATAAGAAGTTGCGTGCTTTGAACACTTTGTGATTTCAAAACGTGATGTCAAAAACACAGTTTTTATCCCTTGCAACTTTCCATAGTTTTACTGACACTGTGTACAATTACATTTTTTAAAAGCCTATTATAGATTTGTTGGGTGTTTTAAGTTAGTTTAGTGATAACACCCACAAATTTTACTTTCATTATTACCAGTTTTACTAAATCCTCTAATGTTCATATTTCTCAAAAGAAATTATTTAAATCAAGCAAACTTAAATTAGTTGAGTTGTGTCAATAAGAAAAGGTCTTGTCAGCTTTATCCAGCTTTAACTTAATCCATTTGTGTTGGGTCAACATTAATATTTTTTGTTTGGTTATCCGAAAATGGGCATGAGATTTATAGTTCCCAGTATGCTTTGCATGAGACTTGATGGCTTGAATTTGTGTCTGTGCAAGATGAAAACAAAGGAGGGGACTTGTTTGTGCTTAATGTTTTGTTATATTGAGATTTAAAAGAGTTTCAGTGGTATTGTTGTTTTGGGGGTTACCATTTTTGTGAAGAGAGGAGTTTGAGCTTAAGTTGAGGAACAATACACATTGTGTATTTATCCTATTGCTTTATCAGTTCAGCAATTGCAGTGCTTATCGTAGCAATGTGACCAATTTTCACTCAGAAGTGCTTCCCACCAGCATGCATTTTGCATGATAACATTTACTGTCACTAGCTAGCTTGTAACAGAAAGAGATTTATTTGAGTAACATGTCTAGTTTTGTTGGATTTACTTAATTCAGTAAGGTTCCCTCTACTTTAAGTATATAAATTGCGATAACATGGTAATTGTAATTTAGGAAAACTGACCATGATTCATCCAAATAGTTATTTTCTGAGTGGAAGGATGTAAATACACAAAAATAGGTGATAATTAGAAAAAAAAGTTCCTAGATTTGACAAATTTTGCTAGGTTTATGGCATAATTTCTTAATAAAAGATTTTTGCAATTGTCCTAGATCTTGACTTTAAGTTTGCAAATTTCTCAAGCACATCTCTGTATATATTTCACAGTTACACAACAAATTGCTACATACTAAATCTAAATGGACCAAATCACGAGTCCTAGCGAAGTATTTTGCTTCCATTCCTACAGATGCGATTTTAGTGTTACGATTTCACCCATTCATAAATAAACCAGTGGCCAGTCTCATATTATAATGTCTTTGCTATAGCCCAATATATTTACTCTTTCTATATGACAGAAAGATGATCAGAAAATATGTCACAGAGCACAGAAGAGGCAAGATAAAGAGGAACGTGTAATTGAAAGAGATAATAACATTGCCCAAATAACATATTTGCCTTCAACAGCCATACTATTGCGATTGTGCATGACATCACTACTTGTGGGTGGGGCCCCATCTTGTGGTACACTGGGGGTCCACCAAGGATTGCGGTACGCAACTACTCATTCTCTGTCTATAAATCCACAAAGCTTCTTATGCAGATTTTGCCGTATTACAGACTAATACTCAATTACAGAGCCATGGCTTACATAAAGGGTGGTTGGCACATTGTATTCTAATCTGATTCTGGGATTTGAATATTGTATATCTCTGCATTATTGATAGAATGCATTAAAAATGTATCTGTCATGCAGATTACAGACCTGTATCACCAAACAGGATTAAGAAAAAAAAAAATGGCATGTTAAAGTGACAAGGCAGATAATCAGGTAGCAGGAATAATTCATAATCAAACATTGCACACAGGCAAACAAAATGAATTAATACAAAGTTCTTGGAGTGTGTGTGTCTTTGATTTTAAAAGCACAGTATCATGACGTTTATGATAGAGCAAGAGAGAGCACAAAATATAGAGGGATTACACGTACTGTAATTCTCTTACCAGAAATTAAGTTGTGGGCGTCAAGGCGATTTCACACAAACAGAAAGAGGTTTTTATTGGCTCTTTGGATTGTTGGTAACAGAGAATGATACACTGAAAGTGTTGTGGACAGGCTTCTAGCCAGCAGAGTGCTGTTTGCTGATAAGGAAACTGTGGCTGATACACCCAGCCCATCAGTCTGTGATTGCGTCCATGTCTTTAAGATTGAGTTTCGAAAAGAGAAAGATAACATTGTGTGTTCGTATGTGTGTGCATTCAGTGTATGTGGGTGTGTGTAGGAGTGTGTATATGCATGTATGTGTGTAAGGTGCCATGACCACTGGAGCAGCTTAAAAGATTACAAGACCAACACATCAGCCCCTACAAAATCCTATAATCCTGTTGAAACAAGCATCATCAAGTCTTGCAGTGTCCTTTACTATAAGGAAGAAAATGATCCTTCATCTGTGCATGCAGAAGCCTATAATTAGCATTATTTTTGTATATAATACACAAATTCAGTCATAAAATGAGTGGGTGTAAAAATTAAGCATTTTTAATCACTATGTTTGTCTGACTGCAATCAAACAATTATAAAATCATTTTTGAAACATCACTAACTTGTTCATTTGAAAAATGAAAATTTGAGATGTCATTGCTTTCCATGCATCACATAAAGACCATGATCTACCCAACAAGAACTTATGACATTTAATATGCAGTGATCATCTCTATTAGCATTCCACAACAAAACAATTATTTAGCCTCTTATAAAGTATGTTTTTGTTTTGCTTTCTGTGCACAAAGACATAGAAGATAGAGGAGACTGATACAGTAACTCGTATGCGTCCTCTCTCACTTTCATGTTTGGTGTCTGATTTGTAAACACAAAACATGAGGTCAGGAACAAAAAGTGCTGGAAAAAACGGATTTAATTTTATTGTGATCATATGAAAGAATGTTAAGCTCCATATGTCTTTCGTTATTAAGAAATATGGCTATGACCTTTTGAGATGTGTAGTTTAAAAAAAAAATAAAAAATATGTCTGTGTGTTGATTTACGGAAGTATTATATCAAAGGATATACCACATTTTCAGAAATATGCTCTGGACCAGCTTAGACACATTAAGAAAATGGGCTTGTGTTAAATGGATATTACAAAACACTAAACTGATGGAAAGTGAAATTAATATAGTCAAAGTCAAGTCGTCGTTTTTGAAGCACTTTTCACAACACACAAAATTCTAAAGCAGCTTTACAGAAAATCATGCTTTAAAAGAAAATGAAGCTGTAATAACTGGAATGTCTTAGAGACATAATTGTGCAGTTTGATAAAAACGCAATTGTAAATTGTGCCTTAAAATAATAGTTAAATAACTAAGTAAACAATAGTTGTATTTAGACCCCCAGTGAGCAAGCTAAAGGTTGACTGACATGACATAACTGACCTGAGTGACATGAAACATTAAAAATTTTTTTGAGAATTAAAGCTCCAAATATTCCCATGAAAACATGTGTGTTTGAAAAAAATAAGAAACATATTTCTTAATAAATTGTACAATTTTCATGCTAGAAGTTGTATAGCATGCAACAGCAACATCCGCTTAAACCAAATTAATTTAATTATTTAAAAATCACCCATATATTAATTTAATTGTGATAGTTAGCAGGAAACAGATGGAGTGTGTACTCCAGATAGGGAAGGAGGTATTGCCCCAAGTGAAGGAGTTCAAGTACCTCGGGGTCTTGTTCACGAGTGAGGGGACAATGGAGCGGGAGGTTGGCCGGAGAATCGGGGCAGCGGGGGCGGTATTGCACTCGCTCTATCGCACCGTTCTCACGAAAAGAGAGCTGAGCCGAAAGACAAAGCTCTCGATCTACCGGTCAATTTTTGTTCCTACCCTCACCTATGGTCATCAAGGCTGGTCATGACCAAAAGAACTAGGTCGCAAGTGCAAGCGACCGAAATGGGCTTCCTCAGAAGGGTGGCGGGCTTCTCCCTTAGAGATAGGGTGAGGAGCTCAGTCATCCGTGAGGAGCTCGGAGTAGAGCCGCTGCTCCTTTGTGTCGAAAGGAGTCAGTTGAGGTGGTTTGGACATCTAGTAAGGATGCCCCCTGGCCGCCTCCCTAGGGGGGTGTTTCAGGCACGTCCAGCTGGGAGGAGGCTTCAGGGAAGACCCAGGATTAGGTGGAGAGATTACATCTCCACACTGGCCTGGGAACGCCTCGGGGTCCCCCAGTCAGATCTGGTTAATGTGGCTCGGGATAGGGAAGTTTGGGGCCCCCTGCTGGAGCAGCTGCCCCCGCAACACGACTTCGGATAAGCAGTTGAAGATGGATGGATGGATGGATGGATAGTTATAAAGTTACAAATGTTATTTATTAAAATATTTCTTAAATATTTTATTCAGTTTTTTTAGACATAATGTATATGATGGAACATGAACTGCATAACAGGATAGACCTATCAAAAATAAAGTATGAATTCATTCATAATCAGCAACTAAACAAGTGAGTTTTGAATCAACAAAATCTACCTACCTACCCACCCTAAACCTTAAAACTCAACCTAACCGATAATGCCATAAAAAGCAGATGTGAAATGAAAAACACAATTATTGAAACAACCACGTCATTATGTTATACTTCAATGACTCTTTTGGCTCACGTGTCAACTCACTTGCTCTTCAGCAGGGGTGTAAAGTAACTAATTGCAAATACTTATGTTACTGTAATTAAGTCGTTTTTCCAAGAGATTGTACTTTAATTACTTAAAACATTTTATACTTTTACTTGAGTACATTTTAAGTGCTGAAACTGCACTTTTAATGCACTACAGTGGCTGTATGACAGACGCCAACTGTTATGGATGTGGAGGATGCCTCAAACACAGTTCAGCACCTCAACATCATGGTCGCACCTGAAAGGGATTTTCACAGTGAAAGGCCAATTGACTGACTGTGTCATGACTGTCATGTGAGTTTAACTTGCTCAAGCCAGATATCAGCATTAATCCTGCCTCTAATTTGAAGAAACATATCGAGGTAAATTTCATATTTCTGCTTACTAGATTCTAACTAGTGTGTCTATAATGTAGCCTGAAATGATCTATCACTGAGATTATTGGGTTGATGTGAGAGATTAAGGCAATGTTATCAATAGGGCTGGGTGATAAAACAATCTTGATGTTTATCTGAAAAGAGAGAGAGAGAGAGAGAAATGTCCTCGATATCGATGATAAAATTTGGAGTCATTTTATATACTTAGCCTATATTCTACACCTAGAACAGGGGGGCTCATTATCATGATCATGATAGCAAGAGCACCACTGGTTGGTTGATCTAGATGAAATATAAAAGATTGCCTTTTTATTTCCAGGTGTCTGTAGCTGCATGCTGTTTGATTGACAGGCGGCCAATACTTGTGCGCTAATATGGGTACACACCTAAACGGTCAAATACAATTCAGAATTCCGCCAATGCCCACCTTGGTGAGGCATTAATGTAAACGCAGTCGGTTTGGCCTAAAATGAACGCAAACAGTGGAACAAAAAGCGTATTTGCATCAAAATCTTGAACTTGAAGTGTACATGTAACCGAATTGAGCACTGTCTAGTAGGATATGTCATATAACGTCAAACAACAGTAACAAGGAAATGAGAAAACGCCTCACTACTTTTGGCTGAATAACTTAAGTAGCTTTAAAAGTATTAATGTAATAGAATAAACAGTGACTTTTTTAATAATAATATTTTTTAAATAATATTGTTATTTTTTTTTATAATACTGATCCCTGATGTCGAGAATGTGTTAATTTATATAATAAACTACCAGGAAAGTAGAGATAATAATATATTTTATAATTATGCTTGGCCTTTATAAAGATTTTTCTAATGCCTGATAGAAAAGTATAAACCATTGTAGAGCAATAATTCAGGCAGAATATTCCACTAGTCACAAACTTCAGAAAATTGTGCATCATTCATTAGAATGAGAACACAACTATTTCTGGGCTTAAAAGATACGATTGAACTAAATCAATGTGGAACATTGTATCTCAAAAGGAGGACAATGTGGCCCCCCATGTGCTACTTAAAGAAATAATTCACTCAAAAATTATCTTATCATTTATTCACCCTCATGCCATCCAAGATGTGTATGAGTCTTTCTTCAAAATAACTCAAATTAAGATTTTTTGAAGAATATTTCAGCTCTGTTGGTCCTCAACACAAGTGAATGGATGCCAAATTTTTTATGCTCCAAAATGCACATAAATGCAGCACAATAGTAATCCATATGACACCAGCGGTTAAATAATATTCTTCAGAAGTTATATGATAGATGTGGGTAAGACACAGATCAATATTGAAGTACATTTTTGCTCCCTGCCCAGTAGATGGTGATACGCATGAAGAATGTGAATCACCAAAAACAAATTTTCTTTCTTAAAAAAGAAAGTTAATGTTAAAGTGGAGATTGACTGAGCAGGGAGGAAAATTTATTTTAAAAATTGATTTAAATATTGATCTGTTTCTCACCCAACCTATCATATTTATCTTCAGAAGACATGGATTTAACCACTGGAGTCACATGTATTAGGCTGCTTTTATGCTGACGTTTGTTATTTTTGAAGCCTGGTACCTGTTTACTTGCATTGTATGGACCAAAAGAGCTGAGATATTCTTCTAAAAATCATACATTTAGTTCTGCTGAAGAAAAAATCAAACACATCCAGGGTGGCATAAGGGTGACTAAATGATGTGAGAATTTTCATTTTTGGGTGATTATTCCTTTAAAGCCCAATGTGGCCCCTGTACCAAACAACTGCTCTACCCCTGTATTGTACGGGACATGAAGCGCCAAGAGACCTTGCTTTTTCAGTGTTTTTTTCTTTTTCTTTTGCATTCCTTGTATTGTTTTAAAAACGTTTTATGCGCAACAATAACTCTCAGTCGCATTAAGGAAAATTTAGACCCTACACATAAACTGATTTTAATGTAATTGTTTCAAACAGTATGATATTAAAAATAGCTTTTTCTGTACTCATGTTGCCCTTTTATATATATATATATAAAAAAAATCAGATTAATGTAGCGTTTACAGTATCATAGAAAAGTGATGCATTTTAAAAGTTGTCAATCACAAACACCTATAAAATAAAAGTACTTTTACTTGAGTATTATTTGTCAGTACTCTTTCCACCCCTGCTCTTCAGTACTTGTAACCTGTCCCTTTGCACTTTAGGTGCAACACTCTTTCATTAAGCTACAGTGCATTTTGATCGTACTCGACAAGCTTTTCAGCGAAGTTGGTTATATAATGCAAACCATAAAATGTATAGCTTTACAAGTCATGTGCTATGTACCATATTACTCGTGATTTGTGTGAAAGGGAAAAAGTGATTGTTTTTGTAGCATTTCTAGTGTTCATCTGACCAGGAAAAGTTGTGATAAAATGAGAAATGTACAAATTATTTAGCAAAAATGTAGGTATTGTAACGTGATTCTGTAAGACCAGGTTACAAAATCTAGTTGTGTTAGTCCATTGCAAATGATCCTGTGCTGCCTGTATTAGAATGAACTTATATGAAATTGCCAGGAATTCAAAGAACACTAGAATCATTGTGATATTATGTGCTTTTCCCTGTAAGTTGGCTGTAATTTTCCTCAGGTTGTGAAGAGATATATAATTTGACCTAAAGTCCCATTTACTTTCATGGATGAATGGAAGCAAAACTCCTTTATGTCTGTAGAGGATAAGGATGAAAGAAAGAGAGAGAGAGAGAGAGAGAGAGAGAGAGAGAGAGAGAGAGAGAGAGAGAGAGAGAGAGAAAAAGAGTAGGAGAGAAAAAGGTAGAGAGAGAGGAAGGAAGAAGAAGAGAGGGAAGAAAGATATATTCAATTAATAATTCTGTCGTCCACACCCTACACATCTTTTCTACCACTTTTCTCCATCCCGTCTTCATACTAAAACCCAGTAACAACAAGGGAGCTAAAGGAAGAAAAGAGAGCCTTCCTCAGATAGACAGCCAGGCACTAAGCGCTTCCTGACTTTGTCAGAGTGAGTTATTAATTTTGGCCTGCCTTGTCCTGCGTCCTTCATTAATTCATAATGTGTAGCACCTGCAATTACACACAAAAAAGCTATTTCAGGTTTGATGCTCTCAATTGCTCTATAAGATGCAGAGAAGCTGCTTTGCAAATACAAAGCTTTTGTTCCATAAATTTGACTTTAAAATTTTGTTATTGACATTTTCGCACTGCCAGATAACGGACTATATTTTTTTCCTGTAAACAGTATGGTCTGGATTGAAATGGTAATATTGAAAAATGTAACTTTTTAAACTAATTACATTTCAAAAGTTACCTTTTTCTGCAAGAGCTCCATGTTTAAAAAAGCAAAAAGCCTGAGAAAAATACTACACCTCATGAAGCACTGTTCCAGGAGGATCTGAAGAACTTGAGGAGGCACTAAAGCATGATTCTTTATCTGACTGAACTCCTCAGTTCCCCTTCTGTCGCTCTCTCCACGTTGTGTCAGAGAAGCGACACTAGGGGTCTCTCTTGAGCGCCGATATTCACCTCTGATCTATGAAAAAAGGCCAATGAGAAGTTGGCAGCCGGTATTTGCATATCCCGTCCCCGGACATACGGGTATTTAGGCGGCTCAAATACGGGAGTTCATTCAGAAAATTTCTTCGGAGCCGATGGTTGTGCATGCAGTCTGCTGCGAGTTACACACCAAGTTCCTTTTTAATCCTCTGACGCTCTGCATGCTGTTGGACTTTACGGCGCACAACAGCGACTTTCTCCTTCGTGTACGGCTGTGCATTCTTGCCCCTGGGCGCTTCGACAGCGCAGACAACTCGAAAGAGTTATTCTAAAAGAGTCATTTCGCTCTAAAAGAGCAAAACACAGCGCAGTTGAACGTCCTTCTCAGGACGCGTCTTTTTAAAGACGATTTTCTGCCCCTGTGTAGTTTCTGGATGCGTTGATTCTCCCCACCTCTGACGGTCATAAAAACTGCCTTGCGCTTCCTGGGTAGCGTTTTTATGAATGGTCTATGTTTTTAGTACGAGAACATAGCCATGACAGCATTGCTAACCAAGGACGCGATTGAGCCTGTCCCTCCAACCGAAATGAAGAAGGGTGTCTACAGCCCTTACTTCGTTGTACCCAAGAAAGGCGGCGGCTTACGACCGATCTTGGACCTGCGAGTTTTTAATCAGACCTTGTCCAAACTCCCGTTCAAAATGCTCACCCAGAAACAAACTCTATCTGGCGTCCGGCATCTAGATTGGTTCGCAGCGGTAGACCTGAAGGACGCGTACTTCCACGTCTCGATTCGCCCTTGACATCGACCCTTCCTACGGTTCACGTTCGACGGCCAGGCTTATCAGTACAAAGTCCCCCCCTTCGGCCTGTCTCTGTCCCCTCGCGTCTTCACGTAAGTTGCAGAGGCAGCTCTTGCCCCGCTCCGAGAAGCCGACATACGCATACTCAATTACCTCGACGACTGGCTCATCCTGGCCCCCTTGCAAGAGTTACTATGCGCGCACAGAGACCAGGTGCTCAGGCACCTCAGCCATTTGGGGCTTCAGGTCAACTGGGAAAGAGCAAGCTCACTAAACCGGTCCAGAGCATCTCTTTTCCCGGTTTGGAGTAAGACTCAGTCTCAATAATAGCACGTCTCTCCAACGAGCGTGCTCTGTCAGTGCTGAAATGCCTTGCTCCCTTCAAGCCAGGTGCCGTGGTCCCTCTAAACGATTCCAACAGCTCCTGGGGCATATGGCATCCTCCGCGACGGCCGCGCCGCTGGGGTTGATGCATATGAGACCACTTCAGCACTGGCTCCAGACTCGAGTCCCGAGACGAGCATGGCGCCGCGGCACACACAACGTGAAAGTTACCACTGCCTGCCGCCAAACCTTCAAACCCTGGACAGACCTCTGCTTTCTACGGGCAGGAGTACACTTGCAGCAGGTGTCCCGACGCATTCTGGTTACAACCGACGCCTCCAAATTGGGTCGGGACGCCGTGTACAACGGGCACGCAGCCGCAGGCCGGTGGAACCGAGGCCCGCTGCGTTGGCACATCAGCTTCCCAGAGCTGCTGGCTGTTTTCCTTGCCCTGAGGAAGTTTCTCCCGTTAATTCGGGGCAAGCACGTCCTAGTCAGGACAGACAGCACCACAGTCGTAGCCTACATAAATCGCCAAGGCGGAGTATGTCACAGCTCGCCCGTCATCTCCTCCTTTGGAGTCAGCAGCGACTGGAGTCACTGCGCGCCACTCACATCCCCGGCAACCTCAATGTGATAGCGGACGCGCTGTCAAGACAAAGCTCGCCCGGCGGAGAGTGGAGGCTCCACCCCCAGTCGGTCCAGCTGATTTGGGACAGGTTTGGCAAGGCCCAGGTAGACCTGTTTTGCCTCCCAAGAAACCTCCCACTGCCCTCTCCGGTATGCCCGGACAGAGGCTCCCCTCGGGGCAGATGCTTTGGCACTCAGCTAGCCCACGGGGCTGCGCAAGTACGCATTTTACCCATTGAGCCTTCTTGCACAGGTGCTATGCAAGGTCAGGGGGAACGAAGAGCAGGTCATTCTGGTGGCCCCCTACTGGCCCACCCGGACTTGGTTCTTGGACCTCATGCTCCTCACAACAGCCCCTCCCTGGCGAATTCCCCTGAGGAAGGACCTTCTTTCTCAGGGACGGGGCACGCTCTGGCACCCGCACCCAGACCTCTGGAACCTCCATGTCTGGCCCCTGGTCGGGATGCGGAAGATCTAGCCGGCCTACCATCGACCATCATAGATACAATCAATCAAGCCAGAGCCCCCTCTACCAGGCATCTTTACGCCCTAAAGTGGCGTCTGTTCGCGAACTGGTGTTCTTCCCAAGCCGAAGACCCACAGAAGTGCGCAGTTAGGTCAGTGCTCGTGTTTCTCCACCCTCAAGGTGTATGTCGCCGCTATCGCGGCCCACCATGACACGGTAGACGACAAGTCTCTTGGTAACCACGACTTAATCCTCAGGTTCCTAAAAGGTGCCCGGAGGTTAACTCTCTCCCGGCCTAACCTGTTCCCCTCCTGGGATCTCTCGGTCGTCCTTATGGGACTCCAGAGACCCCCCTTCGAGCCGCTTGACTCAGTTGGACTCAGGGCCCTCTCTCTCAAGACCGCCCTGCTGATCGCGCTCACTTCCATCAAGAGGGTCGGGGACCTTCATGCGTTCTCTGTTAGCGACGCTTGCCTGGAGTTCGGTCCGGCAGACACTTTCGTGATCCTAAGACCGCGACGGGCTATGTGCACAAGGTTCCTACCACACCCTTCAGGGATCAGGTGGTGAACCTGCAAGTGCTGCCCCGGGAGGAGGCAGACCCAACCCTTTCACTGCTGTGTCCAGTACATGCCTTATTTATCTGGACCGCACACAGAGCACTAGACGCTCTGAGCAGCTCTTTGTCTGCTTTGGGGGACAGCAGAAAGGGAACGCTGTCTCCAAGCAGAGACTCGCCCACTGGGTTGTCACACCGAACACTTTTGCGAGATTCTATAATCTCCGAGTTGGGTCAGTATCGTCCAGTGTTTTCACAGGTCCGAGCCCGTAGAACTCGGTAGCACGCTGACGATCTGACCAGGTGAATCACTTGCACCTAGCGCCCTTTCCCCCTAAACCAGGGAAAACAGTGTGCCTTCGTTCCCAGGAGATCCCATGTTTGGGACACTGGTTGATTCCTCCCTAGCCCTCATGGGTCGCAGTTCAGCAGAGAAACTCGCCGACCCAAGCCACTGCGGGTACCACAAGCTACCCTGTACTGGTATAGGTGCTCCACAGGTAAGGCCTCCTTCGGACTCCCCCTGTGTGTAATACCACGGTACTGTCCCCTCTCGAGCGGACCCCCGTGTTTCCCTTAGGCAGTCACAGCTGCCTTGGTCGCCGTGCTGTATGCTCCCCCCTCTACGAGGCTGGATCTACCACCGCACCAACTTTTCCACATAGGCCCTAAGTCAGGCCTCTGATGTGTTTGCCACTAACATTTGCCTCCCCTCCCGGGTAGGCGTGGCCTCTGTAGGGTCTTCTCCGCCCTGAATAAGGGCTAAGACCCCCTTCCCTCAATGAGTGTAAGGGCCCCGGCCTTAGTTGCTCTATGCGAGAAACATAGAGAGAAAAGAGGCCCAGCCAGGCTTGGCTTGAATGGGGCATTGGGGAAGGGTATGTGCAGTCTGATACAGTTGAATTCCTGCTCGCTCCTGTATCAGCAGTTCACGTACACGGCTCAGCGCATGGCACTTTTATAAGTGGACCCCTAGTGTCGCTTCTCTGACACAACGTGGAGAGAGCGACAGAAGGGGAACATCTAGGTTACGTATGTAACCTCCTTTCCCCGATGGAGGGAACGAGACGTTGTGTCTTCCCCGCCACGTCGCTGAGCCGAGCCACTGTTGTGGCCGGACCATTTCCGGCTCCTCAGAAAAATCCTGAATGAACTCCCGTATTTGCGCCACCTAAATACCCGTATGTCCAGGGGCGGGATATGCAAATACCGGCTGCCAACTTCTCATTGGCCTTTTTTCATAGATCAGAGGTGAATATCGGCGCTCAAGAGAGACCCCTAGTGTCGCTTCTCTGACACAACGTCTCGTTCCCTCCATCGGGGAACGGAGGTTACATAAGTAACCTAGACGATATGTCCCGATACACCACACAGTCGGAAACAAAAAAACAGGAAAACAGCCTAATATCTTCCACTGGAGTTTCCCTCTCTAGCAATCAATGATAGTAAGGATGCTAGTGTCAGGGTTCAGCCACTTCTGTTGGTTTTGTTTTTATCTTTTTGTGGCAGAAATCTGACACTCGTGTTTTGTGTCATGTTGTGAGAACACATGGCTTTGTTAGGTTTTCATTGTCATGTGTTCTTGTGTCTTGACATTTGTTGTGTCAGAGCACTTGGCTTTGTGTTTTCTCATTGTCATGTGCACTCATGTCAGTTCTGTCATGAGTGATACTCCGCCCCCTTGTTAACTTGTTATTAGTTAATTTGCCTCACCTGCCTTCCCTCGTTACCCTCCTCATTTCCGTTCCTATTTAACCTCATTGTGTTTTCTGTTCGGTGTCATTTCGTTGTGGATGTTTCCCTGTCATGGTGTTCAATCTTGTCTGTTTGTATTCCTGCAGTTCCCTGGAGATTCCTATGTTGAGCCCAGACCTTAAGGCTCTCCTTCTCCAGCCCAGCCCAGCCAGTTCATTAATTTTGCCCTGGACTGTGATATATTCCCCTACGGGGTTGTTTTGTTTGTTTCATTTTTGTTGTAAATAAAGCCCATTCTATTTAACTCTGCGTTTGACTCCTCACCTCCCTCTCTGCACCCTGACAGCTAGTGCTTCCTAGAAAACAAAGTGCAGAGGCTTTTTTTAGCCATACAATATTGACTGCCCTCATAAAAACTACAGAATTTCCTGACTGCATAGATGACATCATTCAAAGGTGGTGCAAATATTTACTCCATGGCCATTATTGTATGGCTTTGTGGTAAGAATATTTTACTTGCATAATAAGATGTATTTCAGAGAAACAGTATATTTTATCCACCATATAAAATGGGTGAACCATTCAAGACTGAAGCCAGACCTGAAATCACCCATGATACCTCATCGGACATTTGTGTTAATTGAAATATGTTCATCTTTCCCTGTGGAACTACTGATCTCTGCAGCATGGGTTCTGGTCCTGTAGAAACCAGTAAGTATTCGTGTTAGTTTAAACAATGGTAGGGGTCTCATTTTTGCTCTAAAATTACATTTGTATTCCACTAATGGTTGGGTTTGGGTGTAAGGTAAGGTGGCAACAACACAACACAAGAAGTGCACAACACAACCAAATTAGCAGAGTAAAATTAGCAAATTAAAGCTGAAAAGACAATGGAAATAAGTCACATCACAACAAAATAAAGCCACAACACAATGGAAATGACAGTACAAAGGAAATAAGCAACAACACAATAAAGTAACAATATAACACACACAAAAAGCCACATCACAAAGGAAATAAGCCACACACAATTTAGCCACAAGACTAAATAAATATATTTTCCGCAGTGTATTTTAAGTCATGTGGCAGTCTGACCAAAGTCCCTTTAAAGGCAAGTCAGTCCACTTGGTGGCCATCTATGGAACAGGCAGGTCGGGCAGCTTTTTCAATGTAAATAAGCAGCAAATAAGTATAGCTCCAATGTACTTCAATGGGGAAAGACTGAATCTCCAAAACTGTTGGTAAAGATTACAATCAAATAATTTTTTTTAAATCTACAATAATATTTGACAACAATGGTAGCTTCTTTAGATCAGATCAAGCTAAAAAAAGAAAAGAAAAACATGCTATTTTTCAGGCTGGTTCAGCTAATACACATGCCCATTCTTGAATTGACTGAAAGGCGAAGTCTGTATCTAAAATGACTGGCTTTTACCTGTAAGGCAGGACTTCATCTTCTATATCCATTGGCCATTCATTTTAACACCAGTGGTCTGTCGTGAGATATTATGAGGCTTCTCGTAAGATGCAGTGCTGCTCGTCCCAGTGCAAGTCACTACAAGTGTTCCCTATTCAACGTGCCACAAGAGAGCATTGATTGGGAAAAGAGCATTTCCCCTGAGCGATTCGCCAATCCAAGTGGGGACTAAAGCCTGTATACAGCCTATTTTCATTGAAGCAGGAATCCTTATAAGACACCTTATAAGATCTACTGGTACGCAAGAAAAGCTGCTGGTACTGTGATGTCATTTTTGCATTATTGCCCAATTCAATCAAATGCTGATGATGTTATGTTAATTTAGAGTTCTGGTAGAATCCTTAGGACAAATAGGTACAGTGCAATAAATAAACATTAAACTTATATCTGATTAATGTCGTCATGTTGTGTCTAAGTTTTGCTTTTATGAAATTTTTTCCATTGTGCTGTAGCTTTTCTGTTGTGTTGTGGCATTATTTCATTGCGTTGTGGATTATTTTTGTTGTGCTGTGTTTTTTATGTTGTGTTGTGGCATAATTTTGTAAATTGTGGCTTATTTACATTGTGTTTTCAGCTTTTATTTGCTTTACTAATCTGGTTATGTTGTGCACACCTCTGCCACCATAAGGTTAATAAAATATGCATTCTTGTTGAAAATAACACATCATTTACAACTAAAAGTGCAAATCGCTTTTGATGTCACCCTCTGAACATTTCACCTCAACAATACTTCCAGCTATTTTCCTAACAAGCATATTTAGGCTGGCTCAGCTGGATTGTTAACTTCTCTAGCCTCTAGGAGTTTGTCATGGCGGAACAGTCTTGTGAATGGATTAGGGAGCAGCCTCTGTATTAAACCCACTTCAGGACACAATAGATCATTCTTCAATGTTATATCCACAACCAGATTTTAAAATCTACACCCTCAAATAACTTCCTTCAGAGAATCATGCAATTAATTACACAGAATGTTTAACAATTCTCTCTAAAGCTACAATCTACAGTCAGTGGGCCTGTTTGATAAAAACCGCTCTGTTGCCTTTTAATCAATTTTTAAAGCATGTTGAGGACATGAAGCCTCTCATGAATCAAAAATCTCTGATGCTTTTTTTCTCTGTGCATACACCATTATTGTGTGTGTTTTTTCTTCTTCTTCTTTATCCACCCATTTGGCTACAACATTGAAAAGATTGCAGAGCCGAGAAGGATTTTGAAGGCTTTAACTAGGCTTTAACTACTTAAAAACTATTTAACGTTGACAATTCAACAAGGGTAAAGACAAAACAGTAAAAGTGCAGTGAATGACTAAACAAAGAGGGGGGATTAGGGCTAGTTGTCACAGTTTTTACACTGGTAAATATTTCTCAGGATATGAGGGGCAGTGGTGGCTCAGTGGTTGAGGCTCAGGGTTACTGACCAGAAGGTCAGGGGTTCAAGCCCCAGCACCACCAAGATGCCACTGTTGGGCCCTTGAGCAAGGCACTTAACTCCAGGTTGCTCCGGGGGGATTGTCCCTGTAATAATTGCACTGTAAGTCGCTTTGGATAAAAGCGTCTGCCAAATGCATAAATGTAAATGTAAATATGAGAAATATTTTTTTTAAGATTTGTTGTTGTTTCTGTACATGCTTACATCTTAATGTCTTTGACTGCAACAAATCTTTTGAACATGTCCATGGTTATTTCACAGGGGTAAACAATTATGATACAGTTCACTAAGGACTTGTTAGCTGTTTGTGATTATTATAAAACACAAAATAATTTAGGAAACCGCAAAGGTGTAATATGTACTATAACCAATTACAAACCATTGCTTTGGCAAAAAAATAGGCCTGTTGTAATTAATAAATTTAGAACATTAAAAACACTATTACAACTTGTACCTTCATTATAAAGTTAAAAAATAACTATATATATATATATATATCTGCGATGGACTGGCGACCTGTCCAGGGTGTCCCCCGCCTTTCGCCCAATGTTAGCTGGGATAGGCTCCAGCCCCCCGCGACCCTGTACACAGGATAAGCGGTTGACGATGGATGGATGGATGGATGGATGGATATATATATATATTGGAATTTAAGCTTGGTTGGCAGACTTTCCATAAAACATTGTAATTTAAGATGGTATTGAACTAGGTGTTTGAAAAATCACATACACAAGCGTGCACACACACACACACACATTGGTGTGGCTATCCTTAAGAGGACTGTTCATAGACATAATGATTTTTATACTATAAAAACTATAGATTATATCCCCTAACCCCATCCTTAAACATAACCCTCACAAAAAACTTTCTGCATTTTACATTTTCAAAAAAAACATTGTATAGTATGTTTCTTAAGCAAATTAAATTATGGGGACACTAGAAATGTCCTGATAAACCACATTTATAGCATAATACCCTGTTATTACCAGTTTGTAACATAATTGTCCTCGTAAATCACCCAAACCCACCCACACACACACAAACTTTTGTGTAATTTTTGACACAAAACCTTATAGTTATTTATATAAAGCCCTTGTGACAACGTCCCTGTTTTCCCTGGTCTCCCCAATTATATATATTTAAGTAATATCACATGAGCAAGACTGCTATATTGCCCTACATCAGCACTGCTGTGATTCGGCCGCAGGCTGAGTGCAGTATAATTACAGCAGAGCTGATGTAGGGCCATATAGCACTTTTGCTCGTGTGATATTGCTTATATACAACAGTTCAATGAACAAGTAATAAACAAAAAAATTATGAAAAACTGGGTAAGGTCATAAAAACGCATTTGTGCATGGAACTACTTTAGTACGCGACCGATCAGAATCTACCATTGCTGGTTCAAAACAAATGATGCATCCAAGCCTTCATTAGTAATTCAAAAAGTTCACTTCAGAAATAGTATCACAGCTTGTGCTGTTTCTAACAAGTTATTGGATAAACAAGGATGGATTGATGGGTGTGTACGCGTCTATATGTGTGTGTGTGTGTGTGTGTGTGTGTGTGTTTGTGTGTGATAGAGAGAGAGAGAGAGAGAGAGAGAGAGAGAGAGTATGCGATCACCTGTTACCAATCCCAAGCAAAGATGCTGTCAGCTTTCTGAAGGTCCAACTTTCTCAGTGGTAAAATAGCATCCAAGCGGGGGTATTTCTCACTATTTCGTGGAAGCCGAGCAAGAGTCATTCACTATAGAAACTGTGTCATGTCACTGTTTAAAATGTCCTCTGCCATTTTAAACAGTGCGTATCCAAAGTGGAAACTCGATAAGCGCCTCGAGTTCTGTAATCAGTCTGTTGTGTCTCTCAGCTACGATGAGCCTTAATCCTGAAATTGTTAATTTAAAGCCGTTTAAAACAATGTCATAGCTTAAGTACTGTAGTGGTAATACGAGCGATCACAGAGCGCTGTTCTATGTAAACAACGACAAACGGATTCACTTCACGTCATGAACTGGCTCATATTACACACAAAAATTATCTTTTGCCACCACCTGCTGGCTAACATATGCAATTTCAAAAATAAAGACAGTAACTCCTAACACATCTGCACTGATCTTACACTTTAGTTTAGAATGGCAAAAACACAAGCGGATTGATACACACACAGTGAAGCATCCGTATGCTGATGCTGTCAGACCATCAGTGCTCATAGAACGTCTCTCGTCCAATCAGATTTGAGGACAGGAACTAACTGTTGTATATATAATTAGATTTTTTTTTTTTTTTGCAATGTGAATTTATGCAAAGAAGATCACTGATAGTTATTATTAGGATCATCTTTGAGCTTCATGATCTCTAAAGCTCAGCTCATCATAGACTCCCCATGGCTTCTGTCCTCTCAGCAGTCACTGAGGTAAAGGAGTTACTGCTTACTTTTTGCCCTGGTGTGTGGGTGAGAGGTCATTTGCCTTTCCATACAGACCCCTAGGTGAGGAACTATAGAGAAAAAAGATAACTTAGGAGGGAAAAAAACTGACCGGTTGCTGAATTGATCTCACAGACCATGACATTTTCAAATATGCTCTGATTTTGATGGTAAAAATTATGTCACAATAGTTTTTGTACTAGCCAAATAATATTCAGAATTAAGGAAATATTCTAAAATTAATTTCTGCTAAAAGCAGTAGCGTTTCATCATTACAAAGCTGATCCAATTAGCTTTATTAAATAAAGGACACAGACAGCATAAATAAGAGAAAAGAGTGAGAAAGCAGACACCAAAAAATTGGACCTCACATGAGGATAGAGAAAAAAGAAAAGTTTAGACCAAAAGAGAAAAGAGGCCTATTAATAATCAATAAGCATATATTAATAAATAATTAATAAGTTATCGAAGAAAAAAAAGCTTTTGAATGATCAATAAATACAAATATATACAATTTTTTACCCAACAGCTTTTACATAAATATCATAATATTGGAATTTAATTTTGGATGATAGAATAAATAGACACACACACACACACACACTCACACACACACACACACACACACACACACACACACACACACACACACACACACACACACACTCACACACACACACTCACACACACACACACACACACACACACACACACTCACACACACACACACACACATGTTGTGTTTCCATGTTTTATGGGGACTTTCCATAGACATAATGGTTTTTATACTGTACAAACTATATATTCTATTCCCTAAACCTAACCCTACCCCTAAACCTAACCCTCACAGAAAACATTCTGCATTTTTACATTTTCAAAAAACATAATTTGGTATGATTTATAAGCTGTTTTCCTCATGGGGACCGACAAAATGTCCCCACAAGGTCAAACATTTCGGGTTTTACTATCCTTATGGGGACATTTGGTCCCCACAAAGTGATAAATACACGCTCACACACACACACACACACACACACACACACACACACACACACACACACACACACACACAATGATTCAAGAGGGTTTTAAACTACTGTAGGTGTTTGAAACCAACATATAAAACAGTGATCTAATAATGATCCAAGGAAAATATTATTTAATAAAGTGAAGAGACAAAGAGAACATAAATAAGAGATAAGACTTTAGAGAAAATAGATAAATAAATTATAAAATAATTATTGCTTATTGATAAAGAAATATGTCTAAATCAGACAGTAGACAGACAAGATAAAAGTGGGTGTTGAAAGAGTGAGCAGATAAATCCAGTTCTGTTTGATATAAAGTCACTAAAGGTTTCTGTAAACACAGTGGCTTTAGAGAAAAGATAAGCACTGTCATCTCTCTAATCAATGTCTGAATACAGTGACATTTCAACTTGGTAAAGAAACATCAATAAAAGCTGTCTAGCTCTCTGTTCACATTCACAGACACACAGACAGTCTTCACACATACAAACAGATGAGCCTATGGATTATGGGCAAAGTGACACTAGATGCCATTGTCATGTATTTGCTAAGCTTATACTAACATCATAATGACTTTCAACAGGTTCCTCAAAATCGAAATCCTGCAGAAGAAACAGAAAAGCTAAATGCATCAGATATGACAAAAAAAAACAAAAAACACTGGAGATTTTTGACCTGTTGGAGAATAGGAGATAAAGAAATGGAAAGAGAGAGAGGGTTAAGAATTTCATAGCAGATGGTTGCCCAAGTCACAAGCTGTAGTGTCTTCAGAGCCAAATGTTCAGTGTATACCCCAAAATATGACTCCAGTAAAGTCATTCATGTGACATTTTAGTCTGAAAGCTGAGACCACGTTTGCTCTTAAGATGTCAAAATAATTATTATTCGGGTTCCTCTTTTAAATGCATGGAATACTGAAAACAGATTATAAGTCTCTCTCTCTCTCTCTCTCTCTCTCTCTCTCTCTCTCTCTCACACACACTTCCGGTGTGGTTGTTGGGGGTGAATGTGCGGAGTGATTTTGAGAGCGCTTTTGTTGAGGTTTTTTTGCACATTGTTTCTTTATTTATTTATTTATTTTATTTATTCTTTCCTTTTTCTTTTTTTCCTCTCTCTTTTCATCTTTCTTTTCCCCTCGCTAGGTAAATAGGTTTATCTGTGTGTGTGCGTGGTTGGTAGCCGCTGGCATGGCGACTGCCAACACGCAGGGCACGTCTAACCTGTCCCTCAGGAATGGCTGCAGGTGTGTACCTGAGCCCGGGGTGACCGTGGAGGAACTGCTGTTGATTATCGGGGATAAACTAGGGTTCGATAATATGGTCTCGGCTTCGAGAATGAACAAAGCGGTGGTTGTGTTTTTAAAAACTGAAGCACTTAATGAGTTGACTGTGAGTGGATTATGGGTGAAAGAGACGTTTGTACCGGTAACCCCGCTATCCACTCCTGCAACTAAAGTTATAGTCTCTAATGCACCTCCGTTCATTTCAAATGAAGCCATTGTTAAAGAACTGCTAAGATTCGGTAAGATTGCGAGCCCTGTTAAAGCGGTACCCCTGGGATGTAAAGACGCCGCTTTAAAGCACGTGCTTTCCTTTAGGCGTATGGTTTACATGTTTCTTAGCTCTCCGGAGAGGACACTGGAGGCTTCTTTCCGTGTAACTCACGGAGAGAGCTCTTTCATGGTTTATGCTAGTTCGGAGAGTCTGAGATGCTTTGAGTGTGGAGACTTGGGCCATAAACGATTTTCATGTCCGAAAAAAACCGAAGTGCGCGTTTCTACATCTCGCGCAGACGATAATAACATCGAACACCATGTAAACATCGTAGAAACTCAGAGACATGAAGAACAAGATAATGGTGCTACAGAGGAAGTGGAGGGACAGCAAGAGGTGAGTGACTCTAATGTTATTAATGCTGGATGGGTGGAACAACCTGGAGGTAGTCATCTACCTGATAAAGATGTGAGTGCTAGTGTTGACAACAATGTGAGAGATGCTGAAGATAAAGGTATGAACAGTGATGTTGTACAGGTAGCTGGCTCTCAGGAGAAAATGGATGATGGTTTGGAGTGTTTATCACAGTACACTGACGATGGAATGAAAGATGATGAGTGGCCTGAGATGACTAAAGAGGCTGAGAAGGATTTGTATAGTGTTGAACAAATCAATTCCTTTTTAGATATGCTGATGCTGTCAGACCATCAGTGCTCATAGAACGTCTCTCGTCCAATCAGATTTGAGGACAGGAACTAACTGTTGTATATAATTAGTTTTTTTTTTTTTTTTTGCAATGTGAATTTATGCAAAGAAGATCACTGATAGTTATTATTAGGATCATCTTTGAGCTTCATGATCTCTAAAGCTCAGCTCATCATAGACTCCCCATGGCTTCTGTCCTCTCAGCAGTCACTGAGGTAAAGGAGTTACTGCTTACTTTTTGCCCTGGTGTGTGGGTGAGAGGTCATTTGCCTTTCCATACAGACCCCTAGGTGAGGAACTATAGAGAAAAAAGATAACTTAGGAGGGAAAAAAACTGACCGGTTGCTTTTTAGATCAAACAAAAGGTAAAACAGGGGTTGAGATAAGTGATTATTTTCCGGATACGGAAAAGTTTATTGTTTCAGCAATGAGGGCTAGGAAGGTCAGCAGCTATGAGGAACTTACTCAGCAAAAAAGATACCGCCTTAAAAAGCTTAGTCTCTCAGATGTGTGGAGAGCGAATAACCCTTCTATAAAACAATATACATAGGTGAAAGTGAATAATGGGAGGATTTATGCTGCACGTCTGGACCGTTTTTATATATCTTCTAACCTGAAAAATAGAGTTGTTAACACAGAAATTATCCCTAGTAGTCTTTCTGATCACAAGCTTGTTACAGTTGGGTTTACCTTGTCTAAAAGTGTACATAAGAGCTATTATTGGCATCTAAATACTAAACTCTTAGAAGATAAGTCTTTTTGTGAAGATTTTGAGTTTTTGTGGGAGAAATGGCAAATAGAACAGAGTAATTTTGAAAATATTATTCAGTGGTGGGAGGTTGGCAAAGCCCATATAAGAGATTTTTCTCAAAAATATACTGCATACTCCTCTGTACGGTTGAAAAATACATTAAAACAGCTGGAAGTGGAAATTGCTGATATTGAAAAAAATATGACTGTTAATGATGATGCTAATTTAAAAGATTTGTGGACTGAAAAGAAAAATGATCTAAGTTCAATATTGGATGAAAAAGTTAAGGGGGCTCTTATAAGAAGCCGCTATTTACACTTGAAGGACATGGACGCTCCCACTTCTTATTTTTTTAACTTAGAGCGTAAAGTGGGTCAGCAGAAACAAATGATTTTATTGAAGGACAATAATGGACATGTCACATCAGAGCCACTGGAGATGCGAAGAATTGCTGTTGACTTTTACTCCAATTTGTACACTGCTGAAAGCTCAGATAAACATTCCAGGACTGAGCTGTTAAGAGATTTACCTGTTTTATCTGAAGAAAAAAAACTGTCATTAGAGAATGATGTCTTTTGATGTCTTTTGAGGCCAATTGTAGGTCAGGACTTTTTTAAAGTGTTTCAGAAATGTTGTCATGAAGGAGTTCTTCCAACCAGCTGTCAAAGAGCGGTTTTGTCTTTGCTCCCGAAAAAGGGTGATTTAACACTCCTAAAGAATTGGAGACCTGTCGCAATCTTGTGTACAGATTATAAAATATTTTCGAAGGTTTTAGCAAATAGATTAAACAAAGTTTTGCATGATATTGTACATAAAGATCAGTCATACTGTGTTAAAAATCGGTTAATTACAGATAATCTTCACTTAATTAGGGATGTTTTTGATTATGCAAATTGTAATGATCTTAATTTGGGCCTTTTGTCTTTATATCAAGAGAAGGCTTTTGATAGGGTTGATCATGTTTTTTTGTTTGATGCCCTTAATGCTTTTGGTTTTGGAAAAAGTTTTATTTCAATGATCAAACTTCTTTATAACAAAGCAACATGTATGATTAAAATGGGTGGTGGATTAAGTATCCCTATAGATGTAAGAAGAGGTATTAGACAGGGTTGCCCAATTTCAGGACAATTGTACAGTATCAGTAATTGAACCATTGCTATGTAAACTGAGAAGGGAACTAATGGGTTTACAGGTTAATACCATGAATTACTCTATTAAATTATCTGCATATGCTGATGATCTCACAATTATAATTAGAGGAGAAAGTGATATTCAGGTACTTAAAGAGTCCTTAGAGTGTCTTGGTAAAGCCTCGTCCGCTGTAGTCAATTGGAATAAAAGTGATGCTTTGTGGTGTGGAAGGGGTTCTAAAGGTCCAACACTTCCTGGTGGGTTACAGTGGGGGAGAACAGGTTTGAAATATTTAGGGTTTTTTTAGGAATAGAGGAGTATAGAGATAAAAATTGGGAGGGCCTTGTGGAGAAAGTGTGTGCCAGGTTGTCTCGCTGGAACTGGTTGCTACCTCAGCTGTCCTATAGGGGGAGGGTTCTGGTATGTAACAATCTGGTTGCTTCTTCATTATGGCACAAAATGATGATGCTAGAACCTCCTGAAAAGCTGGTGAAAGAAATACAGCAGCGGATAGTAGACTTCTTCTGGTCGGGACAGCATTGGCTGAAGGCTGCTGTGCTGTATTTACCAAGGCAAGAAGGAGGCCAGGGGCTGATTGACATCAAATCGAGACTAAAGGCTTTTCGAATCCAGACAGCAAGGAGATTAATCTATGGTGTGGATGTGAGCTGGGCTGAGATCGCATGTGCTCTCCTGAGAAGAGTAGGAAACATGGGATTAGATCGTCACCTGTTTCTGATGGATCTTAATAAACTGGATTTGTCTGGACTGAGTCTCTTTTACAGATCACTCTTTAAATCATGGACACTTTTTAAGTTCTCACGGGATGGAAGTGACTTTCAGAATTTGTGGCTGAATGAAGAGCCGCTTTTCTTAAATTCTGCTCTGGATGTGGATGCTCTTAAGTCGGACACTCTTAGAAAAGCCATGTGGGCAGCAAATGTCTTAAAGATTGGACATTTGAGAGTCAATAAAGAATGGATTAACCCTGAGAATTTAGCTGAAAAGTTGAGAATTAAATCTATCAGACTGATAAAAAATCTGTTGACTCAGATAATTGAGACCCTGCCTCAGGATTACAAATTGGCAATGGAAAGTTTTGAAAAAGAGACTGATCACTGTAGCTTTCCTCAGTTGTTTTTTTCACCAGAGAATGGTACATGGCAAGAGAAAGAAGGTTGTTTGCTCTCTTTTAAGACTCATCAGCCAAAATACTTTTGCAATGCCGATAAGAAGGAAATATATACTATGTGTGTGAAATCATGGCATCTTAAAGCACTAGAGACTGTAAGGGAGTCCAAATGGCAAGAGTTTTTTGGGCCAGGCGCCTCCCCCAAAGGCAGCTGGAGGTCCCTGTACAAACCTCCCATTGAGAAGAGGTCTGGAGACCTGCAGTGGAGAATAGTACACGGGATTATAGCTACAAACAGGCACATAGCACACCTTGATCCACAGGTAGGGGAGGGCTGTTCTTTCTGTGGGGAACAGGAGACAGTTTTTCATTTGTTTTTAAAGTGCAAAAGACTTCAAAATTGGGAGAAATTTTTACACCCGTTTCTTTTATTTATGGTCCAAAATACAGTAGAAGAAAGAGGGAAGTGCATGTGTTAATAAATTTTATTTTTGGAAAAGCTAAATTGGCAATTTGGCTATCAAGATTATATCGTTTGAACGGGGCTGGGTCAGATGATGTTGTGTCCATTTTAAAAGGACTATTAAAATCTCGCATTAAGATTGAGTTCACATATCATAAACTGGTAAATAACATGGAGAAGTTTAAACATAGATGGGCTGTAAATCAGTGTATTTGTGATATTGATAGTGATGATTGTTTGCACTTGAATATTTAATTTTATTCTCTTTATTTATTAATTAATTTTATTTTAGATGTATATTGATTTTTTTTTTGTCCTGGAAAAATAATGTAAAATTGCATTTTAAATAATTTTTGGTAAATAAATGCTTTTTTGAGCCTCTCTCTCTCTCTCTCTCTCTCTCTCTCTCTCTCTCTCTCTCTCTCTCTCTCTCTCTGATACAACATATTTTACATGTATCTTCATGTGTCATCGGTACAGGGACATGTTAAAGATTGTATTAGTCATGGTCAAGATAATTACTAAAAAATTCAGATGAACGTCCATTTAAATGGGCAGCTTCAAGCAAACACATTTGTAAACTATTTTTTTTTTTTTTTATTTATGTTAATATAAATACTGTATTAAATAAATGTCCCATATATCTTCCCATAACAGGGTGTTTATGTTATGTTTAACCATATATGACTAACACCACAAAATAAAGGAAAACATTGTTAAAACAAATGAGTTACACACTTCAAATAACTCTTTTGTAAATTTTGCAGAATGGCTGATATGTACCTCCAGTTTGTGTGATGCAATTTCAGAACACATATTGGTAACACTTTATAATAACAGTACATTAATTAATAGTTACTTCCACATGAATTAATGATGAGTTAAGGAATGTACTAATCAGGAACTAATATAGAGCTAACATTATTGAGTAATATGAATTCATACATTAATAACGGCAACCTTACTTACATGTTAGTACATGTTTGATAGTTAATGCGTTCATAAACTTTAGGGAATAAACTGAAACAAACAGGCTTTATAAGAAAGAATATTAAATATTTCAACCTTGAATTATACATGCACATTTAATATTATCATAATTTAAATATTTTATGCATTTAGCTGTCTGCAGTTTTGACACAAATGTCATTGAATGGTGCCGTATAATTCAGCAATTTTGAAAATGAACATAAAAAAACACAAATAATAATAATCACCAATAATTTGATCTCAACCCATTTTACATTATTCTCTGTCCCTTTCATTTCATACTCTACAACTCAATTCACTTGTCATCTGGACCAAAGAAGTATGTCTTTATGTTGCTGGATCAATAATGTTTCTCAATATATTTCATGGTTACATTGTGAGTTTCATCAGAACTCAAAACAGAAATTCAAAATGATGATAATGATTGGATCATCATCATCATCAACTTAAACATAATAAACATTATAATTCACTAGATTTCAGACACTACAGTATGTGGAGAGTTTGTTTCAGGTGGGGCACGTATAAGCGGTGCTCTCCTGGTGTTGGCTTGCTGCTTTCCACTATTCCCTATGATAATGTTGACATTTTTAATTTAAGTGTGTTCATAATATCCATTTTGATGACATTATGGGAGTAATTGAATTAATTTTGTTATTTGACATATTAAGTGGTAACATTAGCATTTTTAGCATTTCCGATTTGACATCAGGACAGATTAAGATAAAACACAGCTTGTAAATCATTTAAAAGTGTCTTGTATGTCTTAACAGATCACTCAGATCATTAGGATCACATCAGCTAGAAATACCAAGAGTTCACTCTAAGCAAGGAGAGTCTGCTTTTAGCTATTATGCCAGCCGCAGCTGGAACCAGCTTCCAGAAGAGATCAGATGTGCTCCTACAGTAGTCACATTCAAATCCAGACTCAAAACACATCTGTTTAGCTGTGCATTTACTGAATGAGCACTGTGCCACTGTGTGTCCGACTGTTGTACTGTATTTTATTTTATTTTATTCTAAACTGTTTCAATTATTCTTATTTTGTTATTCTTATTTTAATCTCTTCTATGTAAAGCACTTTGAATTACCATTGTGTATGAAATGTGCTATATAAATAAACTTGCCTTGCCTTGCCTTTTGAGTCTGTATATGTTTTAAAAGAGATTTCATTCATTTAAAGCATCTTGTGGAAGACTGACACTTGTATTTCAGTATTATTTTTCACATTAAAGGTGTTTTCCCCTTTACATTTTTTATTTTTCATATATGCTGGTGAATTTGTAAATAACAGATCTTTAAAAAAGTCTTGGTCTTTATTTCACTGGTGCATGTGTATTAAATGATTTGTTAATGCAGCGTTAAGTCATGACTTAGAGGGGCACATCATTATTAACTCATTATTAACTACCCATGAACCCATGACTTGTTAATGCATCATCATGTCATGACTTTACCTGGTGGGGCATATAATTATAAAATTATTATCATCTACACATGTATTACACTAGTATTCATCCCAATTAAATCACATATTGTTTGGTATCTTTTGGTTTGTCATGATGTAAAAGCTTAGATGCGGACATCACCTGCATTTGGATAATAACTGAACTGAGTGGTAGGACCCACAGTGCTAGGGTCAGTATGAAAGAAACGTAATGGTGAATTACACAGAATGGGTTGAGATCAATAATTATTATTAAGAATAATTATTGGAGGCAATCATTAAGGGAAATTTTCAACCAAAATTGAAAATTCTCTTATCATTTACTTACCCTAAAGACATTCCAAATGTGTATAACACTCTTTTCTTCTGCAGAACACAAACTTAAGGTTTTTAGAAGAATATTTCAGCTCTGTAGGTCCATAAAATGGTGAATTACTAAAAAACTAATTATATATACAACAGTTAGTTCCTGTCCTCAATTTTTGGTGAGATCAGACCAAAACACAACTCCTTTTCATCAAAAATATTCCATTGCATCATGCACTGTTACCTATAATAAAGTGTTAACCATACATCTTCAATCAAAGGTCATAGTATGACACAACAGGTTGGACAATAAATCAAGGGACACACAAAAAACTCCATACTATCAGTGTTAAAATTACACATTTGACACTAATGAATACTTGTGATGCAATAGAAATGCAATGATTTAGCACTTATTTTTGTTCAAAGATGTTTGACGTGCAGTTTTTGCAGTGGTGAATTGTCAGGGCCAGCAAAGCCTTCTCTGCTGTCCTAAAATGCCAAATAAATAAATATTTTTCATCGTTTCATTCTCATTCACCTTTTTGCCTATGTATTTTTAATCGCTTTCCACTCTTAATTAATCTACAAACAAATAGAAAAAAGAAATGCTTATCCAGTCAGAATTTATTCCTTGATGCTTACAAGCAAAGTGTGACAGAAATTTTGTTTCACAAATCACATGCCCAAAGTCGAGCTCCTTAGCTGAAGCAGCGCGTGAGACTGAGCTCCACCCCGGCAGGCCTTCAGAATTTCGACAGAATCCCTCAACAGTGCAAATTAATGGGCAACTAAAGTCAGATTGTCAGATTCATCAGCCAAACAGATTGCTTTATTTGTTCTTGGAGGGTGTGGTCTTTAGGATATGTCCCGGTCTAGGCCTTCTAGCTGGCCTTGAGTGACGCAATCACGCTTTAAGTGACGCAATCTGAAAGCGAAGAGCACGAGATCCTCATAACAGCCGCTATCGCCGTTGAGAAAGAGATCCTTATGGATTTAAAATCACGAGATGTTCTGCAAAACTGTGTGAATGCTTAATTTATTAAACAGGATAGGAGGACTAATTTTAACTTCAAGCAAATTGGTAAGAGCGTTTTGCATTTTTATAGCAACATCAAGAGTTTTCTAAGTGTAAATTAGGCCTCTTGAGCATTCAGTGTCCGATCAAGTTTTGAAGAAAAGTGTTGCTGCGTTCCACTCAACTCGGAAAGTAGGATTTTACAACTTCAAGTTGTCAGACTCTTAACAATATTTAAAAACTAAACTGATTCACTGTTTAGTTTTAATAAAAATAATAATAATACAAAATTATTAGGATTATTCTGAAAATACCCTAAAATAAAATACATATGCCAACATTTCTTTTGTCAAGAATTTCAGCTCTTAATGAGACTTTAATTTTTTTAGGGCTCGATTTAATCGATACTTGATTTAATTTGATTACTAGATTCGAAAAATTCCTCGATTACAAAATTGCAGAATCAAGAAACAGAAAATAAGGCGAAAGTGATGCCGTCCACAGACGAGGGTGCGAACACATCGTGGACACGAGGTGCCAGCTGTGTGAGTGCACTTCACTTTAGATTTGAAAAATAATGCAGGACTTAAAAAAATTATCACTTCAGCAATGCTTGAAAAAAAAAGCACTTGAAAAGATGATATCCAGTTTTCACAGATCTGCTAAAGACAGCACAGTAAGTTCAGATTGCATGCAATGCGATGCTGCATCCAGATGCACGAGAGAAGTTGAGTGTTGCTGGGCAGGATATGCTGAACTTAGCAAAAAAAAAAAAAAACACACATTGGACTATAATCTAAACCTATTTATCTACACAATTGTTTGCAAAACACACAAACATATGGATGCACAAACACATTCTGTTCAATAAATCTTACAGAATCCAGATGATCTAAGGTTATTTTAATGTACAAGTGCAACAATGCCCGCAACTGCGGCATCTCAATGCAAGAGTGAAAAAATGTATCTCATGCAATTACTGTGAATATTGTATTCCGTTTTGCATGCAAGTGAGAGTTAAAAAACAAATTAACATCTGCATGAAAATTTCCGTGCACTCATGTAATTGAACCCACCAAAATGAACGTCTGCCAAGCTTAAAGTCCAAATCCCAAGATAAATCAGGAGGCATGTGAGTGCTCTAAAAGGATAAATAAACAATGTCATATTCTAAACTATCTACTGTCTCCTCACATAACAACCTGAGAATGCAAACAGACAGCCCAGCACTGATATAACTGTAGAATATCATGTAACTCATGTAAAAGAGTTCAACACATACTAATGTAGAACATCATGTAACCTGTAGCAATGGCACAGAAAAAGGTTCTAAGAAAAAATTATTACTAAGGCTAGAAAATACCCATATCTGGAAAGAGTCACTGAAATTAAATGATGATATGGTAGGAGTATGAATTAGCATGTTAAGGCCACATCCATCCATCCATCCATCCATCCAGATACTGTATATATAAGCCTTTTATGTATTTAACTAATTTTAGACTTGGTATATTGACAGACATAGCATGGTTTTCTCTAGTTTTGCGAAAATGTTGTTCTTATACACTGTTAAAATACAATTACTATTTGAAGATACTATTTACCTGTCTCACTGATGATGAATGAAGAATCACTGATGGATTACATATATCAAAACCTATGAAGGAATCATCTAGATATGATCTTTACATGGATGTTTACAGATACCAAAGAAGGTTATAGAGAAGACAGAGATAGAAAAGACAGAGATAGAGACATGAAAAGAAAGATTTTGCTGAAACAGTCATTGAAACAAATAAACATTGTATTTGAGAGTCTCCAACAATGCATCAAAGCACAAAAGTTCCCCACCTTCACTGGCACACCAATGCAAGTATTGAATAAGACTGATTCCAGTTGACGTTAAGGACTTTCAATCCTCACAAAACAACCTCACTCTACTGGACACACATATCATCTGACATTCAGGCCTAGAGGTAGCAGGAGGCTGCACTTGAAATTATTCATTTTGAGTTTTCTGTCAGACCTAAAAAAGAAAGAACATAATGTACTGCTTCTATTTTGTGCACAGGCAAGACCCTGTGTCCTTTTTCTTTCCTTTGTCTCCTTTTAATTTTCTCCTACTTCATTGTGCTATGGATTTAGTGGCAAAATACAGAAAAGAAACTATTTTATTTCATATTTTCACATCTTTTTAATTTGTCTCTGATCAGTGTTTTATGATTGTGCATTTTAAAACATTCTGAAGATAGTCTAAATGTTGTTGAGATATCTTAGCTGACGTGCCATTTCCAACTGATTCTGGAAAAACATTATAATGCCTAGTTGATTGGCTGATTATTAGGCAGAGTTTGAGAAATGGCTCCCTGCTGAGCAGCAGCCCTTGGTGCATCATACCATCTTAAGTTTTACAGATAAACTGTGAGACATCTTGACGTCTTCATTTGCATCCAAACAGCTTTTAAAACAGCATAAACAACAGAAATTACAACATGAATATGCATTCTAATTTAGAGACATAAATTACACACTTCACTTTTAACATTGCAATGTGCAATTTGCTGCACCACTAGTGTCACCAAATAAAATTACAAAAATAATGAACGTTTTCAAACAGTTTTCCCAAACTCTCCCTGTCTGCCAATAGTCAGAAACAGTTTGTCCCACCTCAAACACAAGCTATTGTTTTCACCGTTGTTGTTATAGTAAGGATGGTTGCGATGCATCCAACAAAGCAATGATTTGATGGTGCCACAAAACCACTATTTACACTTTTCAGGGAAATCAAGCTACACATTATTTATGTATGCATATTTATATTTCACTGCATATTAGGATAACATGACATTTATTTTAACATTTAATAAATTTCACACTTCAGCTTTAGGAGAATGGTAGGTTCTTCAATGGCAGGGAAAGCAAAATTGTGTTGTTACAAAAGAGTTCAGTGTATACACACACACACACACATACACAAATAGCATTTATGCAATCATAAAGGCTTAAGGCTAAAAGCAATGCAACTAAAAATGACAGAAAGTTGGATCTATGCAAGATATTAAATAAATGCTGTGACTAATCTCCATGTTCTTGCCCAAAAAAAGGGTGTTTGTATCCTTGCATCAAGACATACTAACACATAATGTTTATGCAGGACTGGAAAAAGGCTGCATGTGCATAGGCAACTTTCCTGTCACACACCACACACACATCCTTATTGCATATGCCTCTTCTGCATATCCACAGACGAGATCCCGTAATGGTCTCCAAACCACAATTACCCCATCATTCACTAAGATATCACACTTAAGAAACAGTAGATATGATTATGAGTGAACATTAAAGTTTTTATTTCTTTTTTGTCCCTGCAGATGTGACTTACTGTACCCTCAGTGTTACTTTAAAAAAATGCAATGGTTGTTATGAGTTTATTTATTTCCACCCTCCAAGGCCTTAATGGACTTTGTAATCACGATGGTTGGGTTGATACCCATTAGTACCAGGGCATAATGTTTGCTCACAGAAGCATGTGGGTCACGTTTAAAGTCTGGCAGGATGTGAGCATTGGCTTAACTTTGCTTGGCTAACAGCAGGTACCCACATTTGAGGCTAATGAATCTCTATCCCTACGTTTTAGCATGTCTGTCCTCCTAAGAGGGCCATGAGGCTTAAAGCTACAGAACACAGCATCTGGATAATATGCTTTTTTTTCTAGTGTAAGTCTGTGTTTGCGCATTCATTTGCAAAATGATTATAAACAGTTTTAACATTAGCCAAATGCACCTGATTTGGTTTAAAGGTAAGGTGTGTAACTTTTTCAATGTTAGAATACTTTTTCCAATCCAGATTAATATGTGGATACAACTAAGTAAACCATGTGTGGGTTGATTTGCCTGAAAAGTGTAACACTGTGGAGCTATCAAAACCAGAGTGGTGGTGGCATAGTGGGCTAAAGCACATAACTGTTAACCCTCTGGGGCCGACGGAAGCGCCGGCGCATCCTGCTGGATATTTTCGTCATTAAAGCAGAAACAACTTAAAATACTCTGTCATTTTGGAGCATACAGATAAGTGTAAGACATCATTAGAGACTATAAAGGGTCTACTTTTATTTGTGTACACTCACAATAACAATAAAATTCAATCCTTGTGCTTTTGTAAAATAAAGATAATAAAAAGGGTAAGATTTCAGCAGTCTCTGTGTTCACGAGCATATTTCTGAAACACGTCACAAAAATGAACTGAAACTCTGCGAATACTTATCACACAAACATGAAACATATGTCTAAATAAAGCTTAAAACGTCTACTTTTAAATAAAACAATTCAAATTTAAAACAAATATTCTCCTGCAATGTAATCTGTATGAAACAAAGCGATGTACAGTTTTTACTAACTAGTTCATCTAATTATAGATAATGTGATCCCACCCACCAGCAGGGCGTGCCATTCATTCGCTAATGTGCTGAGATGATCAATGCAAATGGAAAACGCCCCAGACAGTGTTCAGAGGTTTGATGTTAACAATTAATTCACTTTACTGCTCGTTTGTAACAATACACAGGTGAGGAAACTTCTGGATATTAAGGAAGAGTTAAAATCTTAACTCTTTACAAGTTAACAAGACAGAACATGCAAGGCAGTTGCATTGAACACTTGAACACCAGTTATGTTTTAGCACAGTGTGTACATTTTTCAGATGACCTCTTATGAACCATAAGATAATAATGAATAAATATTAAACTTAAATTAAACTATAACCTGCTAAATATTATTATACAGTCATAATGCATTAATGTTTTGTTTAAATATAATTTGTTTGGTCTATGCATTATGATGTAGGGGTAACTGAACTCTCAGTGGGATGGAAAATTAAAACATCCCTCTTACCATTCTACCACTCCAATTTAAGCCTTTTGACATGGGGGCACTGTATTCTTCTTGAAGAAGAAACAGGTCATTGAAAATAAAAAGTGTTACTGTTTATACTTAACACTGGTAATAATGGCCCAAAACTGTTGCTTGCTCACCAGCATCTCTTTCACTGACAGCACTGTCTGCATAATTTTAAACCCTCAACAGAAAAACAATCATAAAATCTTTCAACTCTCAGCTCACTCTGAAATGCATCTTTGCTGTCCTAATTCTCTGAAGAACTGTTTGAAGGAGAGGATGGAGCCATTTTCATAACAGATCCTGTCTAAGACTGTGAGCTATAAGGCATTGTCATCTCTTTAATGAAACAGCCTGGGCTCTGAGTGTGGCCTGAATCAGCACCAGCTCTGCCTCTAAATTTAGATGCTGCCTACCCAGTCAAGTGTTCTCCTTTAGGACCACTGTAAGTGACACGGTGAGAGCAAAGAGTAAAGAGACACCTGTCTGCAGGCAATACAATCTTTATCACTCTTCTTCTCTCCATTCGCTCTCACATGCACATGCCATGTTTTATGACAGCCCTTTTAATGAAATATCAAAGGAAGTAGGACATTTCTATAACTTGCTATAAATTACATTTTAATCATAATTACTGACAATCAAAAAGTTTGAATTAAATTAATTTTGTTTTAACAAAAAAGTAGTTTGTTAGTGTACTCTCTATTACTGCATATATGCTCATTTTATTACTGTATTTAAATAATTTATTATTTAAATAAAGATTTTATATAAAATAAATGTACTGTTAATGTGTATTTTATCCTAACTTGGCTCGCAAAACTTTAACAATAAAAATGATTATTATTGTTACGGTGATAGTCCTCTTTAATGTATATTTAAATGCAGTCTGCATTTGTTTGTGACAATACTGCCATAATCAGTGATGAGTGTGCATCCAAGAGAGATTTTAGTAGCACATTAATGTACCCATCGCATCTGTCAAGGGAGACAGATGAGGTAATTATACCCATCAGGTCTCCGCGCTTTAATAAGCCACCCCTAAGTGCTGCTTACTGCCAAGTTAATGGTCAAATTTAAGATTTGGCAGTAATAAAGGTACCTGACGCAGATCTAGGAGAGAGCATTAAAGGGGCGGTCTAAAAATAGACTCCACTAACTGGTATGATAAAAATCATCAACATAGACGCATTTGAATATCCATACATGTAACTGATCAAATCAGTAGGAATATGGATCATTTTAATTTAAGCATTTAAAAAATGGGATTACTTTTTGCTAGAATTGTTACTTTAATTATGGCCAGAGGTTGTTCTAGACCTTCAGAAGGTTTTTCATTCCTAATAAAGAATTGTATTACTTGTTTGTGAAAATGCTAGCTTCTGTAACGTCCTATTAAATGGCTTGTAATCACTTGTAACTCTTAAAGGATCAGGGGGTTTGCTGTCCTTTTCTGCATATCGCTGCCCCCTTCAGCATATTGCGGTGCCGCTTTGTGGCCCATTCTGCATAACTGAATCATTTCAGATTATCACGGCCCATTCGGCAAGTTTCGCGGCCAGCCCAATCAGCCCCAAAGTGCTTTGGCCCACCGGTATACCAGATTACTAATCCAGCCCTGCTGGTCAGGATGCTCAAACAAACAGAAAAATGTTTTACATTTACATTTATGCATTTGGCAGATGCTTTTATCCAAAGCGACTTACGGTGCCCTTATTACAGGGACAATCCCCCACGGAGCAACCTGGAGTTAAGTGCCTTGCTCAAGGACACAATGGTGGTGGCTGTGGGGATCGAACCGACAACCTTCTGATTAATGTACAATAATTGTGCTAATGATATTGTAAAATGGTTGGCGCCAGAGAGCTCGGGTAGGAGAAACTGAATATCAAATGTATAACAAGCCAACCACTTCTGGAGATAAGGTAGATGTTTCAGCATTAGTTACACATTTTGGACATGCCAGCTCCAGTTTCAGTTCTACATAATGCGGATGGTGTAAATGTAAGTGTAAGTTAATTTACTTATATAGCGCAATTTCCCACATTATTATCACAAAACCTGTTCTGGATCAGATCTTCTGCCTTACTGAATGCTCCTGAGCCCAAATCTTTAGAGATCTCTCTCTTATTTAGCAAGCTTAATTTTAGCAACAGCATTCTCTAATAAGAGGCGCAAAACAACCAGGCACATAAGGAAGGCGCATAGACACTGACAGACATAATAATGATTAAAAAAACATATTGAAGCCATCTTGTTTATCACTTATAATTATGATACATGCAACTACTTTTTAAATTCATAGTAACTGATATAGATCCATACATTTAAAATTTCACTTGTTACTCTGGACCATTTGAAATTAACTAGTAAATAAAAGAAATGTGCTTAAAAATTCTTAAAAAATCTTAAATTAAATGGTGACAAGACCCATAAATGCTGATTATGGCAATTCTGTAACATAAATTAAAGCCTATTTGCTATTTAAAAAAGAAAAGAAAAGGACGATCCCTTTGATATGTCCCACCCAGTCTTCCTGTTTCAATAAGAAATACGTCAAAACAGAAAAGAAAATTGTTAGTCTAAAAATAGCAAAAACCTCATTCATATGAACATTACTTCTAAGTTTAATTTGAGTATTATTCAAAAGCTTCTAGCATTCTTTGTGAAAACAACAGTCTGCCATACTCAGCAGATCTGGAATAATCCATTTCAGTGCAAGAGTAAAACTACACAGCCACAGGCAGTCCATGAGATTCTCTCAGTCACGTTTCCATTTAAATTCATCCTGTGGTCACACACTATGTTGTCTGTACAAAACATCTCAACTCAGCAAGATAACAGCGCTTCTAAACACAGTGGATGAAGACAAATGTTTGCTGGCACCACAAGGTGTCTGCTCATTGCATTTTTTCCTTTTTTTGGTCAGGTTTAATACAGCCCTTTGTGATAAATAATTGAGAGAAAAAAAAAAAAACTAAATCAAACTGGATGTTATAAATAAGCTTGTTTGTGCACTTCAGAAAACAAATAGAGATGTATGACATTGAATGGCTGCTTTGCAAATGCGGTCAGTCTGGGCATATAAGGGCAGTGGGGGAGATCACATGCTTGAAGAGAGGATGGCAACAACACAATGAAATTACACCAAATAACACGTTCCAGATGTGAATGCATAAGCAGCTCTCCAATCCTTGAAGAGAATGTGCCACAATTATTTTCAGGGAATGGCGTCCTCTATTCCTCAATAACATTGTCCAAATTGATCATTACCAAAACCCAGACAGGTGTCACTGGGAATGAGGAACAGTCTGATCGGAGACACGTTCCGACGCTCCAGTCACCTGAGACTTTTGTCATAACAAACCCCTCCAACCCCAGTCTTAATTGGGGAATGATTAATGAGCTTGTGGGAGACATGTCCTTGAGAATTCCAGATAAAACAAATGACAACATCAGTCCTCCAAAGATATAACAGAAAAAACAAGTACAAGTTAGATGCCATGGATCTCAAAAGCCTACAAACGTAATCATGAATTATGAATCTAAATGTTTGAGTGGTACTTATGCTACATTAATCCAGATACTTTTGAAAATGGCATTTTCAATCCTCTCATCCTCTCGCTAATAAAAGCAAGACAGCTGTGCAACAAAAGGAACAGAATGCAAGTGTCTCAAGATGCATTTAAAAGTTCACTTAATTTAAATCCTGCACAGCATTTAAAAAAATGCTTCACCCCTGCCTGAGATGCTAAAAAAACCCAGCAAGACACAGTGCAATAGTGAAAGACATCAGTCTAGCACGTTTAACTATAAAAAATAAAACATTGACTGCATGCAAAAACATGTCCAGTGTGAACAGCCCCAAACAGTGTAGCATTTCCATTAACAAGTTTTTTAGTGAGTAGCAGCATAGCATAACAAAATGCTACACTGCAGTTTAAGTAAAAATTATGAGTACAATTTGAAACTAGTTTCCCCAACACCGATAGTGTAATATTCTACATGTATGTAGCAAAATACCTTCTAAATGGTGCTGTGTTATCCAAAGTATTATGACTTTTGTATCAATTAATATGTTGTATTCTTTCAGCCTGCTAATGTTACACATGTGCTTATTATTCAATCAAGGTTTTCGCCATTGCATTATGAATTCTGCCTTTATTATCTTTACAAATGTTTTGAATGAGACATAATGAGAGATCATTTACATTTAAATCAGAATTATATGAGAGAGCTGTAAAACAGGGTGCATGAAATCATTTCCTGAATGGGTATCATTTAGGATCAGTAATGAAGTGTCTTTATACTCTCAGCATGGCAGATTTGAGCAGAAGCCCCCATATGAGAAGTGGATGGAAAGGTCATGTTATAACCATTATTTGTGCCCTTCATCTACTCAGTCATAACAGCAATGTCTCGACTTCATGCCCCATAACTCCAGTTTATGGACCTGCTGGTCCAGTTTTTGTATAAAGCTGTAATGAAGATGTCTTCCTGCCTAATCTTATAAAGTGGTTAGTTATCTAACAGACATGAACTTTATGGTTTTCAAATTATGGGACATTAAAATATAAAATAAGGAAATCAAGACTTCATATGCCACCTTTGCACAATTTACCTTTAATTTAGATGTTACCATATGAAATACATTATAAACAAAGTACATGTACCCTCACACACACACTCAACAGTAATTTGACAATCACTGTGTTATTTTCTGTTTTTGACACTGAAACTAAAAACTTCATGCAAACACTTGTCACATTGGATAAGTCTAAGAATGCTGGTAATTGTGTTTACATGCAAAGCAAAATTGGGGTACAGTACAATGTACTCTATTTGTGCCGATTGGTTTATGTTTAAACAATTAATATATGACCTAACCATGATAAAGAAAAAATATTTAAGGCATTAGCATGACCTTTCACATTGTTGTCTTATTATCATAATCAGTTTCATGTTTCCTGTTCCTCGTTTAAATTTTAAGAGACACCACAAAGAGCATATTCAATAAATCACATTCATGTGCTGATACGTCACATAAAGGAAAAGTAAAAATTCATAGTTCATCAACTTAAACACAGTCATGTAATTCAGCTTGTTCGTGTGGAAGATCCGGACATTAGATTATCTGATTACATCTTTGATTTTCTGAGGAATCAGCCAAGCATGAATATGATTATATGAGCATATGGATGAGTGAAAGCATGAGGGTATTTAATAGGAAAGAGCTCTGGCCTCACAAGGCCTTAACTGTCACGATTCCCCGTTGTCTGCTCAGTGTTTCTCCCCTGTCACCCATCCCGAACTACACTTCCCATAATTCCCTGCCCTCATCACTGCCAATGCACTTCATTGTTCTCACCTGTGTGTCATTTTCCTTTGTGTATTTAAGCCCTGTTGTTTGTTCAGTCTTTGTCGGTTGTCTAATGTTAATGTTATGGTTGTCCTTGACTGTGTTCCTGCCTTGCCCTTCGTCGATGTTTCTCATGTTTATATTTTGTTGTCCCCTCGTGGATGTTTTGTTTGTTCCCTGTGTTGTTTATTTAAGTTTAGTTATCTTGTTCACCTTTTCCTCTTTCATTAAAGATGCTGCATTTAGATCCTCACTCCTCGTCTGCCCTCGTCTTAATCATAACATTAACACTCTGACAGTTCTTCAATGTAAATCAGCTGTCCTCTATGATGCCCCAACACTTTAAGGCTAATTTATACTAACTGGGCAGACAGGCTGCTTTTAGTTCAAACTAAATTTATGACCAAATTCACTGAGGTTTTTTTTATGCTAAGGTGTTTGTTTCCTTAACAACAAACAGAATGCACATCCCTGAAATTCCTGACCTAGGAGAACTTGGCTAGTCAAAGAGCATATATGATTGGTTAAAACTAAATATGGGTTTAGATTGGAGATAACATTCTCTACAATCAAGTTACAATCACGTTAAAACTGATAACTATGAAGCCCGTCTCTCCAAGGCTGTTTAATGTGTCTACTTTTATTTAATATTGATGGAGCAACATAATTTGCATGAAAATAAATAACAACAGAATGTTGTTAAAAAAAAAAAAAGGTGGTGAACGTCTACTTCACTTGGGGTAAAAGGCCCCTAGGAGGGTTATATTGATATAGTGGGCATACCTGGGCGATAGTTATAGGGAACAATCTGTCAACTTATGAACACAATTTTGAGATTGCAAGTAATTTTGAGAAGCAAGTTGCTTTTTGGTTAACAAATAAAGATAATGCTTATTCAGAATAACCACTTCAGAAAACGGTGCATAATTTCTTGTTCATTTCAATCACAATTGACATTTCATTACATCTTAAGTATTCTATGAATAAAGTTAAGATTGGATCAGTCAATGTAAGCCCACTCAAAAAAAATTCATTACAAATCTATTCACACCACTTAAGATAAAAACAATGTGTTTAATATGGGCCTTTAGTGAGTCGCGTGGCACCATACGAGGTTCGGACGTGTTAGCGGTGAGCAATGCACACTTTGCTAGTTTTAATACTTTTTATGTCATAAACCAGTGAGATTCGATACACCCTGATGCTTAACTGTTCTAGGAAGACACTCAAAGAATTAAAAATGGTCGGGCTTTGGAGACATTAAAAGACACTTATGTGCTCAAGCTGATGCCCCCCACGACCAGGAAGTCAATTTGGCTGGAGAACTGAAGGCGATTCAGCGTGATTTGCTGAACATGTCAGCAATGCTGACGAAGGTCGTTGCTGACTCAGATCTTGCTACAATACGTCTATCGATCACTGCAATGGAGATTAAATTCACTGATATGGTTAAAAGAGTGGGGGATGTCGAGAAACGGAACGATTATCTGGAGTCATCGGAGAGGTAATTAGCTGCTAATCCGCTAGCGACCAAAATGGATTTGGATCGCATCTGGGAAAAGTTGGAAGACATGGAGAATCGTAACCAGTGAAATAACATCTGAATTGTTGTAATTCCTGAAGACGAAGAAGGTCAAGATATGGTGAAATTCCTGGATGGTCTCTTTCCGAGTCTACTCGATATAACAGGCCATAAGCTGTAAATCGAGCAAGCTCACAGAGTTCCGGCGCAGAGATCTGCTGAGGGAGACAGGCCAAGATCAATTCTGTAAGGTTGCTTTTGCACTGATGTTCCTGGCCAAATTGAGAATAGATGCTAAGGATGGCCGTAACACTTTTACATGCCCACAGCAAGCATTGTCCTTCATAAAGTCACTGGAGTGAGGAAGTAATTTTGTGGTTCTCACATTGCACTGGGACTGACTCATCTGACTGTTTGAGGAAACTAAGTGCTTTTTTTGTTTCTTTTTGTGCTGGTTCCGCCTTGTAGCTAGAGTTTATTATGTGTAGTAACACTCCTTCGGGATTGCATTGTGGATTAATCTGCATGTTTCTTGCAGGTCATTGGAGTGATTATGTCATTTGTTGCACTCATGTAGCAGTTGAATGGGCCAGCTCACAGAACATTCGTTTGAATGTCAGAGGCCGTAAAACATTTACATGCCCACAGCAAGCATTGTCCTTCATAAAGTCAATGGAGTGAGGAAGTAATTTTGTGGTTCTCACATTGCAGCCGAGTGGACTGACTCATTGAACATTCATCTGACTGTTTGAGGAAACTGAGCCTTTTTGGTTTCTTTTTGTGCTGGTTCCAGTAGTGGCTGGAGCTTGTTTTGTGGAGAAACACACATTCTGGACAGTGATGTGGATGAATCTACATGTTCTTTGTGTTTATTCTGCCTACTGGCTGGAGGTTGTTTTATAGATTACATTTTGTTGTGTGATTTTGTCTCACAAAATCTATATAGAAACCTTGAGCATTCCGAAGGCAAAGTTGTCGAGGGGGGCTCTTGTAGGCGCACATGGACTGTTTGAGTTCAGAGGGATGGACGCCAGTTGGCGTTGTCGTGTGCAGGGTTAATGCGCATGTTTTTCATTTTCTGTTTGTTTGGTTCTGGGGAAAGTTGGGTTTGATTGTTGCACTAATGTGGGAATGTGGTCTTCATAATTTTGTTTTTGACACGCAATAATTTTTTTCAAATATGTCAGTATGTCAAATGTCCTTTTCTAAGTTCTCAGGATACAGAGTCAATTGGTCTAAATTAGAAGTTTTGGCTCTGACAGCGTGCTACCCAGTAACTGGTTTTCAGACGGGCACCTTCCAGTGGGCCAAACAGGGCATTCAATATTTGGACATTTTATTCACAGAAAATTTGTGTGATTTCTAGTTCATATTGACCCCTTAATAAAAAGGTTTTCGAGCGATGTGTGCAGGTGGGCTTCATTACATTTATCTATGATTGGGAAGGTTAATGTTAATAAAATGAATTGAATTCCAAAATTCAACTACCTGCTACTGTCTCTCCTTGTAGATGTCCCCCTCTCTTATTTCAAGCAATCTGATAGCATATCAAAGTCCTTCATTTGGAATGGTCAGCATCCCTGATTACATTTCAATAAGTTACATAGGCCGATTGACAAAAGTGGGCTAAGCCTATTCAAGATTTTGTTTTATTATTATGCATTCAGTCTCAGATATTTGGCTCATTGGTGGCATCCACCTGAGAAACTTCCCTGGTTTTTTATTGAATAGGAAGTTCTTGCCCTTATTTTGCCATTGCAAAGCCTTTCTATTAAACTACCTGGGGATAACACCCCGTTATCTCGCATTTGCACGTGGTATGGACAAAAGTGTCCAGAGTGTTTAATTTGGAGATTTATTTACATGTTGCCTCGAGCAAGAGACTGAATAAGCTTGGTTACCTATATGAGAGTGGAGTGTTGATATCCTTTGAAAATGTAGGATTCCCAGATCTCAGTTCTTTAGGTATTTACAGCTGTGCCACCTCCTCTGTATTATTTTTGGGAGTAGCATACACCCCCCCTAAAGCGGCAGATACTCTGGAAGTGGTGATTGCTGCTTTTGGAAAAGGTCACAAGGCATCAGTGTATTACTCTCTGTTAATTCAGAGTCTGGGGGACAGAGCTTCACCTTCTCTCAAGAGATTACGGGAGAAAGATGGAGGAGTTTATTGTATATAATTGATTCCGTATTTTATGTTGTTTTTGATTGTCTTATGAATGGAATCAATAATAATTGTTAATAGCAAAAAAACATGGGCTTTTAGCCCTGGCAACAGGTGGACTTTTTACCCAAATAATTCACTTATTGGACAGTTATTGATTTATATAGATATTCATTAGCTACATAAAATTACAAAAATTATTTTTATTTTTTATATTAGGTCAAATTGCCACAAATCAACCTTTGGACATTACACAATGATCTCATGGAAGTGGAAAATGTTTGCAGTGAACAGTGACAAACATGTTTAGGAAAGTACCATGGTAGTTTTTGATGCTAATAAAAAGAGCCTTTTACTCCTTTTTCTTTAAATTACACCGGTGTGTGTTTATCTGCATTTAGCAACATCTTTGAAGGTGTCTCTTCAAGTCAGAATTTGGAGTTTGAACTAAACATTTTATAAGAAGCGTTTTAACATAAGTCAGTACATAACATTTTCAGGTATAGCACCCCATGGAGGACACTGGAGTTAAGAGCAGGATTAAAGAACGGGATTGTGCATGTATGAACTTTAACTGCTAACTTGATATTGCTCCAGTGTGTTCCCCTTACTATAATTGATCACTTTTCTGTTCTTTTTCCCCCCATCTGTAGAGTAAATATTGTGTTTGAAATGATTCCTGAGTTCCCCAAGAAAGAATCTTACTCTCTAAAAGCTAGTCTGTAATACCAGTTATACTGACTATTAAATTATATTGACAATTAATATTGAATAGCTTTCAAATATGTGCTATCCCCTATTGGGTAAAACTGCAAACCGACCACAGTAATGAGAAAAACAGCAGAGAAGGATGCATGGCAAAAATAAACCATTATATTTATTAATTGTATGGTCTTGGGTCAGAGTGAAAAACAGCAGGCTTCCCAGTGTATAAACAAGACGCTTCAGCCAAGAGGCTGCACAGAAAACCAATGTCTACAACTTTTTTCTGTTTGATAGATTGAATATTTTGATTGCATAAATACCATGCCCCCTCAGAGCCCTTCAGGCTTAAAAAAAAAATTATCTTTAATAATAAGTTCCACAATGATTGTAGGTAAACAATGAAAATAAATAAAGAAATAGATTGTGGCTAAAATCAGCCATTCGCATGTCTAAATTTGGTCAATCTGATTGGAACACACCTTTTGAAAATTATATTATTATCTACCTCATCATGTTGCTCAAAGCTTGACTTTAATAGAAAATAAGTTTTTAAAGTTATAAAATGTTAAAGATACTCTTTCCCATGCACTAGTTGTTAAGTTTAGTTGTCATAGTCATAATCATAAACAGCTTTTGTTCTTCTTCTTCTTCATTTTTTTTAGCCTGTCCTACCCAAAACAGGAGGAAAAGGCTAAAAATCCATAGTGGTGCGAAGTAATAGAAAATTTGAACAAAAGAAAAACCCAAAGACAAACATGGAAGGAAGTCTTGGCTCTTTTGATCTCTCTCTCTCTCTCTCTCTCTCACACTTCCGGTGTGGTTGTTGGGGGTGAATGTGCGGAGTGATTTTGAGAGCGCTTTTGTTGAGGTTTTTTTTTTCACATTGTTTCTTTCTTTATTTATTTATTTTATTTATTCTTTCCTTTTTCTTTTTTCCTCTCTCTTTTCATCTTTCTTTTCCCCTCGCTAGGTAAATAGGTTTATCTGTGTGTGTGCGTGGTTGGTAGCCGCTGGCATGGCGACTGCCAACACGCAGGGCACGTCTAACCTGTCCCTCAGGAATGGCTGCAGGTGTGTACCTGAGCCCGGGGTGACCGTGGAGGAACTGCTGTTGATTATCGGGGATAAACTAGGGTTCGATAATATCGTCTCGGCTTCGAGAATGAACAAAGCGGTGGTTGTGTTTTTAAAAACTGAAGCACTTATTAATGAGTTGACTGTGAGTGGATTATGGGTGAAAGAGACGTTTGTACCGGTAACCCCGCTATCCACTCCTGCAACTAAAGTTATAGTCTCTAATGCACCTCCGTTCATTTCAAATGAAGCCATTGTTAAAGAACTGCTAAGATTCAGTAAGATTGCGAGCCCTGTTAAAGCGGTACCTCTGGGATGTAAAGACGCCGCTTTAAAGCACGTGCTTTCCTTTAGGCGTATGGTTTACATGTTTCTTAGCTCTCCGGAGAGGACACTGGAAGCTTCTTTCTGTGTAACTCACGGAGAGAGCTCTTTCATGGTTTATGCTAGTTCGGAGAGTCTGAGATGCTTTGAGTGTGGAGACTTGGGCCATAAACGATTTTCATGTCCGAAAAAAACGAAGTGCGTGTTTCTACATCTCGCGCAGACGATAATAACATCGAACACCATGTAAACATCGTAGAAACTCAGAGACATGAAGAACAAGATAATGGTGCTACAGAGGAAGTGGAGGGACAGCAAGAGGTGAGTGACTCTAATGTTATTAATGCTGGATGGGTGGAACAACCTGGAGGTAGTCATCTACCTGATAAAGATGTGAGTGCTAGTGTTCACAATAATGTGAGAGATGCTGAAGATAAAGGTATGAACAGTGATGTTGTACAGGTAGCTGGCTCTCAGGAGAAAATGGATGATGGTTTGAAGTGTTTATCACAGTACACTGACGATGGAATGAAAGATGATGAGTGGACTGAGATGACTAAAGAGGCTGAGAAGGATTTGTATAGTGTTGAACAAATCAATTCCTTTTTAGATCAAACAAAAGGTAAAACAGGGGTTGAGATAAGTGATTATTTTCCGGATACGGAAAAGTTTATTGTTTCAGCAATGAGGGCTAGGAAGGTCAGCAGCTATGAGGAACTTACTCAGCAAAAAAGATACCGCCTTAAAAAGCATGCAACAAACCTAGGTAAAAAGCTAGGAAAAGCGAGGGGAAAATCTAGATAATCACTATGACTGAAAACTTTTCCTTATTTTTGTTTTCTTTTTTCTTTTTTTCTCTTTTCTCTATGCAGACTCTGAGGGTGGGATCTCTTAATGTTAATGGGATGAGGGATAGGAAAAAGAATGAACTACTTTCAGAAATGATTGGATTGAAAGGCTTGAATGTTATTTTCTTGCAAGAAACTCATAGCACTTGCAATAATGAAGTTGACTGGGGTCTATGGTGGAAGGGAGACTATATTCTTAGTCATGGTACTAATTTGAGTGCTGGTGTAGCTATACTTTTTTCTCCTACATCTAATGTCAAAATTGTATCAAAACAAGAAGTAGTACCAGGAAGGTTTTTAATTGTTAAGGCTGAAATCAGTCATCTAAAATTTCTTTTTGTAAATATTTACGCTTCTAATATTGGAGCGGAATGAAAGTTACTCTTTAATAAATTAGAAAGCGTAATTAAAGAAGAAAGTGATGATTGTTTTATTGTTGTAGGAGGGGACTGGAACTGCACTCTAGATTTTGTTCTAGATAGAAACGGAGAAGAACCACACGCACAGTCGGCCTCCTGTTTGGCTAGTGTTTTTAAAAAGCTTAGTCTCTCAGATGTGTGGAGAGCGAATAACCCTTCTATAAAACAATATACATGGGTGAAAGTGAATAATGGGAGGATTTATGCTGCACGTCTGGACCGTTTTTATATATCTTCTAACCTGAAAAATAGAGTTGTTAACACAGAAATTATCCCTAGTAGTCTTTCTGATCACAAGCTTGTTACAGTTGGGTTTACCTTGTCTAAAAGTGTACATAAGAGCTATTATTGGCATCTAAATACTAAACTCTTAGAAGATAAGTCTTTTTGTGAAGATTTTGAGTTTTTTGGGAGAAATGGCAAATAGAACAGAGTAACTTTGAAAATATTATTCAGTGGTGGGAGGTTGGCAAAGCCCATATAAGAGATTTTTCTCAAAAATATACTGCATACTCCTCTGTACGGTTGAAAAATACATTAAAACAGCTGGAAGCGGAAATTGCTGATATTGAAAAAAATATGACTGTTAATGATGATGCTAATTTAAAAGATTTGTGGACTGAAAAGAAAAATGATCTAAGTTCAATATTGGATGAAAAAGTTAAGGGGGCTCTTATAAGAAGCCGCTATTTACACTTGAAGGACATGGACGCTCACACTTCTTATTTTTTTTAACTTAGAGCGTAAAGTGGGTCAGCAGAAACAAATGATTTTATTGAAGGACAATAATGGACATGTCACATCAGAGCCACTGGAGATGCGAAGAATTGCTGTTGACTTTTACTCCAATTTGTACACTGCTGAAAGCTCAGATAAACATTCCAGGACTGAGCTGTTAAGAGATTTACCTGTTTTATCTGAAGAAAAAAAACTGCCATTAGAGAATGATGTCTCTTTTGAGGAAGTCTCTCGAGCTGTGATGGGTCTATCTTCAGGCCGTTTTCTGGGAATGGATGGACTAGCAGCTGTGTTTTACAAGACTTTTTGGCCAATTGTAGGTCAGGACTTTTTTAAAGTGTTTCAGAAATGTTGTCATGAAGGAGTTCTTCCAACCAGCTGTCAAAGAGCGGTTTTGTCTTTGCTCCCGAAAAAGGGTGATTTAACACTCCTAAAGAATTGGAGACCTGTCGCAATCTTGTGTACAGATTATAAAATATTTTCGAAGGTTTTAGCAAATAGATTAAACAAAGTTTTGCATGATATTGTACATAAAGATCAGTCATATTGTGTTACAAATCGGTTAATTACAGATAATCTTCACTTAATTAGGGATGTTTTTGATTATGCAAATTGTAATGATCTTAATTTGGGCCTTTTGTCTTTAGATCAAGAGAAGGCTTTTGATAGGGTTGATCATGTTTTTTGTTTGATGCCCTTAATGCTTTTGGTTTTGGAAAAAGTTTTATTTCAATGATCAAACTTCTTTATAACAAAGCAACATGTATGATTAAAATGGGTGGTGGATTAAGTATCCCTATAGATGTAAGAAGAGGTATTAGACAGGGTTGCCCTATTTCAGGACAATTGTACAGTATCGTAATTGAACCATTGCTATGTAAACTGAGAAGGAAACTAATGGGTTTACAGGTTAATACCATGAATTACTCTATTAAATTATCTGCATATGCTGATGATCTCACAATTATAATTAAAGGAGAAAGTGATATTCAGGTACTTAAAGAGTCCTTAGAGTGTTTTGGTAAAGCCTCGTCGGCTGTAGTCAATTGGAATAAAAGTGATGCTTTGTGGTGTGGAAGGGGTTCTAAAGGTCCAACACTTCCTGGTGGGTTACAGTGGGGGAGAACAGGTTTTAAATATTTAGGGTTTTTTTAGGAATAGAGGAGTATAGAGATAAAAATTGGGAGGGCCTTGTGGAGAAAGTGTGTGCCAGGTTGTCTCAGCTGGAACTGGTTGCTACCTCAGCTGTCCTATAGGGGGAGGGTTCTGGTATGTAACAATCTGGTTGCTTCTTCATTATGGCACAAAATGATGATACTAGAACCTCCTGAAAAGCTGGTGAAAGAAATACAGCAGCGGATAGTAGACTTCTTCTGGTCGGGACAGCATTGGCTGAAGGCTGCTGTGCTATATTTACCAAGGCAAGAAGGAGGCCAGGGGCTGATTGACATCAAATCGAGACTAAAGGCTTTTCGAATCCAGACAGCAAGGAGATTAATCTATGGTGTGGATGTGAGCTGGGCTGAGATAGCATGTGCTCTCCTGAGAAGAGTAGGAAACATGGGATTAGATCGTCACCTGTTTCTGATGGATCTTAATAAACTGGATTTGTCTGGACTGAGTCTCTTTTACAGATCACTCTTTAAATCATGGACACTTTATAAGTTCTCACGGGATGGAAGTGACTTTCAGAATTTGTGGCTGAATGAAGAGCCGCTTTTCTTTAATTCTGCTCTGGATGTGGATGCTCTTAAGTCGGACACTCTTAGAAAAGCCATGTGGGCAGCAAATGTCTTAAAGATTGGACATTTGAGAGTCAATAAAGAATGGATTAACCCTGAGAATTTAGCTGAAACGTTGAGAATTAATTCTATCAGACTGATAAAAAATGTGTTGACTCAGATAATTGAGACCCTGCCTCAGGATTACAAATTGGCAATGGAAAGTTTTGAAAAAGAGACTGATCACTTTAGCTTTCCTCAGTTGTTTTTTTCACCAGAGAATGGTACATGGCAAGAGAAAGAAGGTTGTTTGCTCTCTTTTAAGACTCATCAGCCAAAATACTTTTGCAATGCCGATAAGAAGGAAATATATACTATGTGTGTGAAATCATGGCATCTTAAAGCACTAGAGACTGTAAGGGAGTCCAAATGGCAAGAGTTTTTGGGCCAGGCGCCTCCCCCAAAGGCAGCTGGAGGTCCCTGTACAAACCTCCCATTGAGAAGAGGTCTGGAGACCTGCAGTGGAGAATAGTACACGGGATTATAGCTACAAACAGGCACATAGCACACCTTGATCCACAGGTAGGGGAGGGCTGTTCTTTCTGTGGGGAACAGGAGACAGTTTTTCATTTGTTTTTAAAGTGCAAAAGACTTCAACCAGTTTTTTGTATTTTAGAAGAGTGGTCTCATAAATTGGGAGAAATTTTTACACCCGTTTCTTTTATTTATGGTCCAAAATACAGTAGAAGAAAGAGGGAAGTGCATGTGAGGGAAGATGATGTTGTGTCCATTTTAAAAGGACTTTTAAAATCTCACATTAAGATTGAGTTCACATATCATAAACTGGTAAATAATATGGAGAAGTTTAAACATAGATGGGCTGTAAATCAGTGTATTTGTGATATTGATAGTGATGATTGTTTGCACTTGAATATTTAATTTTATTCTCTTTATTTATTTATTAATTTTATTTTAGATGTATATTGATTTTTTATTTATTTTTGTCCTGGAAAAATAATGTAAAATTGCATTTTAAATATTTTTTGGTAAATAAATGCTTTTTTGAGCCTCTCTCTCTCTCTCTTTCTCTCTCTCTCTCTCTCTCACTCTCTCTTTCAAATTCAAATTACCTTTATTGGTATGAATGTATACAGTGTACAATGTTGCCAAAGCATTGAGTAATAAACACATTAAAAACATAAAACAAACAAAAATGTATATACAATAAATGAATAATAATGCTAATAAAATAAAATACAAATGACAAAGTAAAATACAGATAGCAATGAGAAAGGGAGGGAAAAAAGTATGTTAAAATCTTAGTTTGAATAGTGTTGTAATATGATGAGGGGTCAGTCTCTCTCTCCCTCATATGATGACAGGATGACACATACTGCGCTGCCAGCTGAACACACTCTACTTTTTCTCCCATAAGATACGAGAGTTTGTCTAAGTCATGTATATCCTGGAATTCAAGTAGAATATGAGCTATTTGTGTTAAGTGTGTGTTTCTAATGGTCTTATATTTACTGGAGTGAGTGAGAATGTGAAGTTCATCCTCCACAACTCCTTCAGTGCAGTGTCTCTCTTTCTCTCTCTCAGTCTTAAATGACAGTTCTATAGAGCTGGTCTTCTTCTTTTTACTATTTTATTTTCTCTCTTCCTGTTTGTCACCCTCCAGTTTTTCCCCTACTGAGCTTTTATAATGACTTCCTAACTTTAAGAAAATAATTTTTCATCTTTCCGCCACGAGCACACTGACAGTGAGCAGAATACAACAAACTGACAAAAGCTGCCTGTCAGAGAGGCAGCATTACATGGAAAATATTACAAAAGCTCATGAACAGTCATGCAGAGAGGAAAACAGGTGTTTGTAAGGCAGATATTACAGGATATATGGGATTTAAACCTGTCCAGAACATAATAATAACCTCCAAAGGCCAAACAAATGAATCGCCATTCAGCTGTGAGTGACTGACACTTCATCTCTGTGATAACCTTGGGCTGAGACAACAGCACAATGGAAAAGTGCCAGCTTTTATTGGATTTTCTGAACTGCAAAGCCCTGCAGAGAGCACCAGCCCAATTTTGCAGGAACTTCTTGTTTTCTTTTTTCTCAGTTCTTCTGCCTTTTTCATTCCTCTGGCTCCCTTCCCTTCCCTCCCCTCCCCTCCCCTCCCCTCACCTCACCTCGCCTCCCTCCCTCCCTCCTTCCTTCCTTCCTTCCTTCCTTTATTCGTTGGTTGCAAACCAAAGTTAGTTTCAACACGTTAGTTTCTGATGTGTCTATTGTGCTGAAACATTTACTGAAGTCTTGCTATCCAAACCATAGCTTTGCATCTTGTATGAAAAACAAGTAGAAGAGTCAAGAGTAGCAGTTAAAACAAAATGCAGAAGAAAACGACTTTTGCATTAGTAAGAATTAGTTAGCTAATTTTTCAGTACTGTTACAGAGAAAATCCCCAGTCAAGTTGTCACACAACAACGCTGTAAATCACAGCTGTGTCACTCTTGAACTTTATGGGTAAAATGTATTGCTGTCTAGAGCACCCGTCAAATATTTACCATATACACTACTAGCACAATGATTTATGACAAGGAGCAAGACAAGCTCTTCAACTAATCTCTGGTCATTATATTCAAAACCAGATCCATTCAACATACACTAAAAGCTTGAAGATAACAGAAAGCAGATTCCTCTTTTGATGTGTCTGCTGTGATTGGACATCTGAGCTTGAGTCTCAGTCTTCCTTGTCCTTATATATCTCATCTATAATGAATCCATTTCTTTCTGTCTGACACATTGACATCTCTAGCCACAAGACTGTTTGAGATTATTTCTAGCACACAATAATGAGCATAAAGTATAGTCAGTTAGAATAACCATCAATACTGACCCAAAGTAGCATGCCTTATATTCACCTTTGTGTTTCTGTGATCACCAGAAACAGCAACTGTCACATATTGTGAAACCTTAAAGGAATGTATCATCCACATATTTAAATTCTGACATCATATTCTCACCCTCAGAATGTTTTTCCATAAAATTAGAGTGAAATGTGACCAGGGTATGTCATGCTCTAAAATAACAAAAGGTTAGGGTTTTGTGTTCGATCAAAGACAGAAATCTATCTGTGTTTTGAAATTAAATGTGGGTGAGTAAATGAGAAATATAAATTTTGGTGTGAATTTTCTCTTAAATCTTACACAAAAAAAACGTTCTTAAGACATTCACAAAATCAAGATTTAATAAGTTTCAAACTAGATTGAGGAGGAAACCTTTCTCTTTTCTTGGCATATGTTGAAGGCAGACTGCTATTTGAGAATTCATCATTCTTTCATTCAGTTTCTACCACAACACTGTCATTGACAGTTGGGTCAGGTCAGGTCAGAAATGAGCGAATGTTTCCATTGAAAGGCCATTGATATAAGCCACATTTTAATACATAATTTTATGCAACATAAATATTGTTGAGTGGTTAGACCTGGGCCCACAGAGAATGCCATTCTCATTTCACAGGCTGGTACTATTTTCAGAAGTTATCCACATATTGCCTTTTTTTCAAGAGTAAATTTGAACCTCTGTCCATGCAAATGTATTTCTCTTGTGGCAAAACCATAAGTGTTCGAGACCAGTTTGAAATGGAAGGAAGGCAGGAAACATGGGCTACGTTCATTAAGTCAGTGTTTGGGACTGACAACCTTATTTACTTACAGGTGTGAGTCCCATTCACACAACAGCTTACAGTTGCGGCTCGAATACTGTCTGTATAAAACAACCGAAATCATAACCATATTATAACAGTTTTAACCATTGTGACAGTGACTAAAAGATGGTGACGTCCATAACACCAGCATGTCTTATCACAATTGCTGCCATGTTATTAAATAAATGAGTCCAATCGAGGCTTATTCGGTTATAGAATGCGGTTGTCACTCTTGAAAATAACCGTATTAAGCACTCAAAACAAGACTGACAGATGTATTCTGCTGCTGTGTGAATGTGGCCATGGTATTTGAATCTTAATTCAAAAGCAGGAAACAATAGCATTGTCTTGTTAATTCAGTGGATGGATGGATGTATGGATGGATGGATGAGTGCACTAAGTGTACAAACTCAACGTATAGGCTATGATGTATGAATATTACAAATTAGGAATAGTTTGCCCATGTTGCTTTTTCTTTTGTCTGATCCAAAACAATCCTGGTCTGTCTGTATTTGACCCCAGGACTTCAGTGATGGATGTCACTTGCCTCAGACCCCCTTCTTCACTCTACTGGGCCACATTACTCTCTCTTTCAGACAGAGAATGGCAGTGAGAGCTTATGTTAAGATGAATGCAGGGAAAGATGTTTTCCTGGACCCAAGCATATTATGTGTCCACAAACTAATAGGTCCTTATTCATCTCAAGGTTAGAGCCGTGTCTTCGAGCACTCAGACATCAAGAAAAGAGGAATGAGGGAATGAGAAAGAAGGAAAGAAAAGGGAGAGTGAAGAAAAGTGTTGTTTTTAACAGCGTCCCTATCAGAAAAACTGACATTACGTGCTGTGACATCCATCAAAGTGTGTGCAGCCTAGGCAGAAAGAGATAGATGAACATGAATGAGAGGAACATAAACTAGGCAGCACATCAAACAATATTTATGGAAGAATCAGGCCCTTAAATGAATGGTATTGAATGAAATCTACTTTATATTTGACCTATTTGTATAAGCCGCTATGTAAAATGTGTACATACATGGCAAAGACCTTAGACTGTTCAGAGTGTGCACAGACGTATGAATCTATCACATGCTAGACTGTCAAGAGTTTTAAAGGTGTGAAAGCAAATATACACCCTATAAACTCTCACCACAACAGAGATGTTCTGAGATGAATCAAAGCTGTGCAGGGATGTACTGTGACCTCTCTATTCCCTGTATTTGTGGTTGTGTGCAAGGTTTATCACTACACAAAGCAAATGTATTCCTAATGGAAAAGTGATGACTGTAATCGAGCTCGTTTACTTGAATGTTCTTACACCGATTATGCTTAATACACCAGAATTATGAGTGGCCAGGTAAACATATTAAACTGTGTTCCTTTATTGAGGCAAGGTTGTAACAGTTTAAGCGATCAGCTTTTTAAGCGACCCCGATTTGAGTTTTATGGAAACACCTGATCTTAACAGTTTATCCAATGTGTGCAAGTTTTGTGGGCATGATTGCTTACGTTTTCACATCAAAAACAGAGAATAATCAGATGATCAAATCTCAAGTAAAGTATGTTGTCGGTTTTCTTGAATAAGCTAAATTTGGTAGTTATAGTTGTACTTTGGAGTGTATTGGTGTGCATGTGAAACACAACTGTTTTGTGACCGCACTTGTACTTAGCTGTAGTTTAGGGATAAAATTGAGGGGAAAAGTGACAAAACCTAAATCTGACAAAATATCCCTTTCTGGACATTTAGGGAAATCCTCAGTTGGACAGATGATTCATAAATGACCACATGTTCCCACTAGGATAGTAAAACACAAAATCACCTACACTGTAGGAACCAGTTAAAAGTCCCAACAAGAAAATTATTTAATAAACCCTAAATATTGTCATAATGAAAATGTAAAAATGAACAAAGGTTTCTGTAAGAGTTAGGTTTAGGGGAAAGAAAATATCACTAGGTCAGTATAGAAAAAATAGGCATCAAAGGAGAGACTCCACCATGATAGAAAAGAATACGTGTGTGTGTGTGTGTGTGTGTGTGTGTGTGTGTGTGTGTGTGTGTGTGTGTGTGTGTGTGTGAGCGTGTATTTATCACTTTGTGGGCAAATGTCCCCATAAGGATAGTAAAACCTGAAATTTTTGACCTTGTGGGGACATTTTGTCGGTCCCCATGAGGAAAACAGCTTATATATCATACTAAATTATGTTTTTTGAAAATGTAAAAATGCAGAATGTTTTCTGTGAGGGTTAGGTTTAGGGGTAGGGTTAGGTTTAGGGGATAGAATATAAAGTTTGTACAGTATAAAAACCATTATGTCTATGGAAAGTCCCCATAAAACATGGAAACACAACATGTGTGTGTGTGTGTGTGTGTGTGTGTGTGTGTGTGTGTGTGTGTGTGTGTGTGTGTGTGTGTGTGTGTGCGAGTGTGTAGGGAAAACAATGGCTCAAGTCTTATTTAAAATCAGCTTTATTAAAAGCTTCCAGCGGTAATGTCACACACACACAAATCTCCTTCTCTTTCGCTCACACACACTTCAGTCATTCTTTCCCCCTCTCTTTAAAGCTTTCTGAAACACAGACACACACAGAAGGGCAAAGTCCAGGGAGAAGGTCATAGACAAAGAAAAAAAATATTTTGAAAAAAGGAATTCAGTGTCTTTATGAGTCTGCTCTGCAGTGACGCTGAGTTTAATGTACTGTCTCCGTTAAAAAAACTCTTATTTAAAAATCTGCTCTTTTTAAGAATGTGATTAAAAACAACAATAAAACATAAATACAAAAGATAGACATGTCTCCTTGAAATGCATAACAGAGTGTTGCACAACTTAGGTTTTAAATTCAGTTCCTTGCTTCATATAATTCCAGACTTTAATTTGTAAAACAGAGTCTTAAATGAGATCAGTGTAATAGTGCTGGGCTATCGCATTCCAAGTTAATTAAGTTCAGGGGGGTAAGTTACAGAGTCTAAACTGATTTTTTTTTTGTCTCAGAGGGTGCAAAATAATAGCATGGCATGTCTATTTCACCTTTTCAGTTGCAAAATATATCAAACATTTTCAAATATTTATTTAGTGAATTTCAGTTGTAACAAAACAAAAACCCAATTAAAACGAAACACTGTAACATTAAATAGATTATGTTACATAATGCATAATGTTACAATGCCATTGATGCAATTAAAAGTCTGTAAATGAAACAATCACAAAAATCTTTACTGTTTGTTGGACCCTAGATGTGATCTTGACTCGTGGTATCTTGAGCATGCCATAATTCAATTTCAGTCATTTTTAAATTTAACAATTAGTGAGGAAGAGTTGCAATGAAAAAATGCTAACAAGTCATTCACTTCAAAATTAACCTGACCCATGGCAACTGGATGTTAATTTCACAGGTTAATGGGCGGCCATGGAGAAATAACCTTTTTTTTTTTTTTTTACAATAATTAAAGAGAAAATCATATTAGACTATACAGTGTGAATCTATTAGAACTGTGTAAAAAGGCTGTATAAATTTATGTCTGTCTTAAACCTAAAGACAACAAATTCATTTTTGTTTCCATCTGCACTCTTTGAATTCCAATGTAAACGCACAAAATTTAACTGTTGCACCGTATCCATCTTTTTTTCAGCATCTCGCCTAAAATCGTTGTTTTTTCGACACCATGTTAGGAAACAAGAAAGTCAACTTTAAAAGTGTGTCTCGAGACACATGCATTCTATTATGTACACTGCTGTGTCTAGCTTTATTTAATGCAAGAACGTGTTCAGTCTGAATGGCCTCTGAATGTCAGCTACCTTTCTGCCCAGCCAGACAATGACAGTTCAGCAGGGGCACACACTGACACCGGCCGGTGGGTAATTTGAATAATGTTTCCAGGTGGGCCGCTGGGTAATTTGGGCCAGCCCGTTGATGCGCAAGTGTTGGCTCATCCTATTTCATAGTGATTATTCAAAACACTGTAAAGTAAAGCCAATGCAATTATTTTGAAATAACTTGCACATCAATAAGAATTTCCATTTGTGTTAATTAACTCTGTAACTCGCGTGGACCTAATTATTTGACATACAAATCTCAATAATGATGACAACCAAAGACAACATATTAAGTATAAGATAAGCTCAGAACAATCACAAAATGACAAATAACTGCAATTTACAATAAATTTAATTACAGCAATGTATAAAAAAAATTATGAGCAGTTATGAGCAGTACATAGTAATTTGCATAATTTATTCATACCGCAAAGCATTTCTGGGAGCTGAAGTGTGGCTTGCTGAATAATACTGCCTGATAAAAATGCAGAAAATAAGTCATGAAAAATATGACATTGTGGCTAAATGAGTCTTTGAGGCATACTTTGTTTAAAGGATAGCAGAAACAGCGCTTGTCAAAGCATTGGTCTTTTCACTTTTTCTCAAGAATAATCTGGGAAGGAATTAAAACACTGCAGGTATAAAGACGCAACAAACTGACAAAAAGTGAAAATATGAAAATAAAGATCTACACATTAAGAGGTATGTATACTATTACTATTATTTTTTACATATAAGTGTATTTGTTTCTATTTATATATGTACATTCTGGCCAACTTTTGTTTCACTGATTTTTTTTAAATAAACATTTACACATATCTACAGTGGATATAAAAAGTCTACACACCCCTGTTAAAATGCCAGGTTTTGGTGATGTAAAATAATGAGACAAAGATAAATCATGTCAGAACTTTTTCCACTTTTAATGTGACCTATAATGTGAATAATTCAATTGAAAAACAAACTGACATTTTCGTGGGGGCAAATGAAAATGAAAAACCTTACAATAACCTGGTTGCATAAGTGTGCATGCATACCATCTTATAACTGGGGATGTGGCTGTGTTCAGAATTAACCAATCACATTCAAACTCATGTTAAATAGAAGTCATTACACACCTGCCATCATTTAAAGTGACTCTGATTAATCACAAATAAAGTTCAGCTGTTCTAGTAGGATTTTCCTGACATTTTCTTAGTTGCACCTCAGAGCAAAAGCCATGGTCCGCAGAGAGCTTCCAAAGCATCAGAGGGATCTCACTGTTGAAAGATATCAGTCAGGAGAAGGGTACAAAATAATTTACAAAGCATTAGATATACCATGGACCCAGTGAAGACAATCATCATCAAATGGAGAAAATATGGCACAACAGAGACATTACCAAGAACTGGACGTCCCTCCAAAATTGATAAAAGGCGAGAAGAAAAATGGTCAGGGAGGCTTCCAAGAGGCCTACAGCAATATTAAAGGAACTGCAAGAATTTCTGGAAAGTACTGGCTGTGTGCTACATGTAACAACAATCTCCCGTATAGGGTGGCAAGACGGAAGCCTTTTCTTACAAAGAAAAACAAGCCTAGCTGAAGTTGGCAAAAACAAACACCAAGTCTCCCAAAAGCACGTGGGAAAATGTGTTATGGTCAGATGAAACCAAGTTTGAATGTTTTGGCCATAATTCCAAAAGGTGTGTTTGGTGCAAAAACAACACTGCACATCACACAAAGAACACCATACCCACAGTGAAGCATGGTGGTGGCGGCAGCATCATGTTTTGGGGCTGTTTTTCTTCAGCTGGAACCGGGGCCTTAGTCAGGGTGGAGGGAATTATGAACAGTTCCAAATACCAGGCACTTTTGGCACAAAACCTTCAGGTGTCCATTAGAAAGCTGAAGATGAAGCGGAAGTTCACCTTTCAGCACAACAACGACCCAAAGCACACATCCAAATCCACAAAAGCATCGCTTCACCAGAAGAAGATTAACATTTTGGAATGGCCCAGCCAGAGCCCAGACCTGAATCCAATTGAACATCTGTGGTGTGATCTGAAAAGGGCTGTGCACAGGAGATGTCCTTGCAATCTACAGATTTGGAGCACTTTTGCAAAGACGAGTGGGCAAATATTGCCACATCAAGATGTGCCATGCTAATAGACTCCTACCCAAAAAGACAGTGCTGTAATAAAATCAAAAGGTGCTTTAACAAAGTATTACTTTAAGGGTGTGCACACTTATGCAACCAGGTTATTGTGAGGTTTTTTTCCCCCTCAAAGATTTCAGTTTGTATTTCAATTGAATTGTTCACGTTATAGGTCACATTAAAGGTGAAAAAAGTTCTGACATGATTTATCTTTGTCTCTTTCTTTTACATCACAAGAACCTGGCATTTTAACAGGGGTGTGTAGACTTTTTATATCCACTGTATGTGAGTAACATACATGACATTTTAAGAATTTTCATCAGTGTCCTGCTGTCTGACACTTTCTTCATCTAACTATTTTAAACAAAATTTTATGATCTTGTATAACATATATAATATATTATTATTATACTTGTTTCCACAACCTCATATTAACTAAGACAATAGTTTATTTGCACTTCTAGAAAAAAAGTTTAAAGTTTATTAAGATCTTTAAAAACTTTGAAGAAATGCTGACACATGTTGTCACAGCACCTAAAACACACTTGTACTTTAATGTAAATAATTTTAACATAACACCTGTATGTTGGGAAAAAAAAAAAAAACATTTTCAGACGTATTATTTGCTAAGCTATTAAGTGTTTATTTTTGGTGCTTTCTCTAAAAAAATCCACTCTTACAGTGGTTTTATATGTTTTAAAGTTACTTGTGGGACCCGTTGTCATGAAATATCAACTTTTCTTTTTTTAACACAAATAAATTTATTCTTATTTATCCAAAGAAACTTAGGTCATATGTTAGAATTAATAAATGTTCTAATGTTCACAACTTTTCATTCTTTCCACCAACCGTCAAACTGCATAAAAAATGTGGGATGTTAACAAAATAATAGTTGTTTTTCTCACAAAGGAAGATGGCATTGTCTTACCAAACGCAATGAAGGCAACAACATCACAGGATGCAGAAGCCCACAGGGGTTATTGGGAGGATACATTTAGCCCCTAAGTGAAATCTGAACCAGCAAAGCTCTCATTCATGATTCAGGAATCTTGCTCTCTGAACCAGAGCTTTGGAGATGGCAGACAACTCTGATTATGTCCCCGAGCTGTCCCTGAGATGACGGCTGATAGAAGGAGCTTTTGCAACAAATGAAAAATGTATTATTAATGGCATTGCTTGTGTAATAAAGCTGTCAAAAGGTTTGAATCGTAAAACAAATTGACTAGTCCAGCAGCATCTAACTATTAGTTTGCAAAGCAGAAATAAGAACATCAAATGGCCAGATCAATCAGAGGACCAATGTGCAAACTCAGAGAAAAAAAGACAGCTTCCTCGGGCAAACTGTTTGATGGAAGGAACAGATCAAGGAGGAAAAGGCATAGCAGCAGCATTGATAAAGGGAAAGGTAAGGGATGTTTATCTGATGATAGAGTTTTCATGACACCAAAGAAAACACATATTAATTTCTAATCAGGTGTGAGGGTGTGCTACACCCGGTCCCTTATCACGCTAATCAAGCCTCCGAGAGGGATAAAGGCTGACTGCGGACGGTGGTGCGACAGAGAGAGAACGTTTATGGGCAGCTGACCATCATGTCTTTATGTTTGTACGTACTATAGGAGAAAAAAGTGCACACACAATATTACAGTGAAACACAGAATATAAAACAGTTGATACAGAATATAAAACAGGTATGAACAGTTATTAAATTAAATGTGTGAATTTACATAAGGTATGTATTTACATTATTGCACTATGGGGGAGTCCTGAGGCAGTGCCTGAATGTCCTGGCACACAGTGTCAAAGTGGGAGTGTGTGGGGTCCAGAGTTATTCTACCTGCACGTTTCCAAACTCTGGAGACATACAGGCCTTGGAGTGTGGCAGCAATAATCTTCTCAGCACTCCTGACTGTCTGTTGTAGATTCCTTCTGTCTGATTCACATTTACATTTATGCATTTGGCAGACGCTTTTATCCAAAGCGACTTACAATGCAATTATTACAGGGACAATCCCCCTGGAGCAACCTGGAGTTAAGTGCCTTGCTCAAGGACACAATGGTGGTGGCCGTGGGGTTAGAACCTGCGACCTTCTGATTAACAGCCCTGTGCTTTAGCCACTACGCCACCACCACTCCATCTGATTGGTGTGGTGGTTTAGTTCTGATTTGGTGGCTGAACTAAACCAGACAGTTATAGATGTAAACAGGACAGACTCAATGACGGCCGAGTAGAACTGGGCAGAAGCTCCTGTGGCAGGTTGAACTTCCTCAGCTGGTGAAGGAAGTATAACCTCTGCTGAGCCTTCTTCACAATGGAGTCTATGTGGGTGTCCCACTTCAGGTCCTGAGAGATGGTAGAGCCCAGGAACCTAAATGACTTCACTGCTGTCAGGAGAAGCATCTATCTACAGGAGTCTGCAGTTGCGTGTATGTGTGTTTATTTCATTGATTTACTTTGTTGTAGAGTAGTATTCATTGCTAGACTTGTACTGTTTGATTACTGTGTTGAATTGCGTCGCTTACACGTATCTGGGTGTACATGCTACATTGTTTGACTTGTCCCAGGGTATTCACTGCTTTAGAGTTGTTTGTCTAGTGTGTGTAAAACTATCATTGTTTTTAGTGTGTCTGTAAATAGTGCTTCACTTGTTTTAGAGTATTATTTATTGCTAAATTTTAGCATTGTTTGTTTGCGGTGTACTGAAGTCGCATTTGTTCCTGTGCTTGTCACCTCACGAGGCCCTTAGTTTCAGTTGCTAATGTGACTAGCATTGTTGTACTAAGCAGCATTAATGCATGTCCAGCTTTTATCACTTAACGGCTCGTTAGCAACATGCATATGAGACGTGAATGCTGACGTGGAAGTGGCGGAAGTGGGAGGACACTTCTCTGTCCTCCCCCTTCACCGCCTGACACATCACTGACAGCAGATGTCTTTGCCACATGTTTTACTAAAAAGGTTATAGCCATCAGCAATACATCCTCAGTGCCACATCCTGACAAACACCAACCTCCTGTATGCAGCTCATCTGTCTCTATGTTCTCTCCTCTGACTGACACTGAGGTCTCTAAACTCCTCCTCCCCAACCACACCACCACCATTTTCCTTGACCCCATTCCTACCAACCTTCTCCAGGCCATCTCTCCGTCCATCCTACCTGCACTCACACACATAATTATCACATCTCTTCTTACAGGCATTTTCCCACTACATTTAAGCAGGCTCGAATAACCCCACTTCTGAAAAACCTACACTTAACTCCACACAAGAACAACACTAAAGACCAGTCACTCATCCCATTAATAGCAAAAACATTTGAAAGGTCAGTTTTCAATCAAATATCTGCCTATCTCTCACAGAACAAGCTGCTGGATAATAATCAGTCAGGCTTCAAAAGAGGACACTCCACTGAGACTGCCCTGCTGTCTGTTACTGAGTTGCTGAGACCATCATCAACTCAGCCATTGCAGGACAGATCATCCGTCCTGATTCTACTGGACCTTTCTGCAGCCTTCGACACAGTCAACCATCAGATACTACTCTCCACCCTCTCTATTCTGGACATCAAAGGAACTGTGCTTGACTGGTTTAAATCCTATCTCTCAGGTAGGTCCTTCAAGGTAGTCTAGAGAGGTAAGGTGTCCAAGTCACATCAGCTACTTACTGGAGTACCTCAGGGCTCATTGCTTGGGCCACTTCTCTATATACACAAGATCACTGGGATCCATCATTCAGGCACATGGTTTCTCTTACAACTGCTGCGCCGATGACACACAGCTCTACTTGTATTTCCAGCCTAATGACACTAGAGTGACTGCTTGAATATCTTCCTGTTTGGCAGACATCTCGGCCTGGATGAAGGAACACCACCTCAACTTAAGCCAGCCAAGAATGAGCTCCTTGTCTTTTCAGCCAACCCTGCTGTTGAACACAACATCACCGGGCAGCTGGGTTCAACTATAGTAATGCGGTCCAAAACGGTCAGAAATCTAGGAGTAACCATCGATAACCAAATACATTTCACAGACCACATCTCAAAGACATTGTCTTTGACACTTTTCATGGTCTGTAGTCATTAAGTCCTGTGATTTTGAGTTTTTTGTGGACTGGAATGATGGTGGAGTATTTGAAGCAGCAGGGAACTTCACACTGCTCCAGTGATCTATTGAAAATCTGTATGAAGATGGGTGCCAGTTGGTCAGTGCAGACTTTTAGACAGGCAGGTGAAACACCATCTGGGCCTGAGGCTTTCCTTGACTTTTGTTTCCGAAAGACCCAGCACACATCCTATTCACAGATCATAAATGCAGACAGAGTAGCAGGAGGGGGTTTCCAGGAGGTGTTGGTGTGTATGTGTGTGTGTGTGTGCGCATGTATTTGTGTGTGTGTGTGTGTGTGTGTGTGTGTGTGTGTGTGTGTGTTTGTGTGTGCGTGTGTGTGTGTGTGTGTGTGTGTGAAATGAAGATCAGAGAGGGGAGTGGTGTGAGACTGGGCTATTCAAACCTGCAGTAAAACACATTCAGTTAATCACCCATTAATTGAGTCTACAGAGCGAGGGGGATGTGTCTTATACATGGTAAATCTTTTCAGACCTTTCCACACAGATGCAGGATCATTGGCTGAAAAAACTTTTTTCGGCTTTTCATAGGAGCTTCTTTTAGCCATCCTGATATATGGTTCACAAAGGTACATTGGAATTTATTTGGTTCAGTTAGAATTCAATAAAATCCAGAGGAAAATGTGAGGCAGGGAGACACTTTTCAACTACTCTTAGGGTGCAAATCCAGAAGCTTCCAAAAACCATATCTCATCCTATTACAGTGAATATTTGCATCTACACAGAACAGCAACAGTATTTGTACCCCAGTATAGTCTGGTGGAGACAGACAAACTTCTTCAAGTTGGGAAATACATTACATTCTCAAGATTATTCTATTGGTTTGACATCAATTTAAAAACCACAATAAAAAATCAAGCATTTTTTAAAATGTAATGGAATATGCAGGTTTAATTCATTAATATAATCACTCTGAGACAGAGTTTTTTAGCTGCTTGAAATATTCTTAAGCAATACATAGTGTGAAAAGGAACGGTCCAGGTGATCAGTTGAGCAGGAGGTCAGTGGTTAATGCTCACTTAAATGGAGAGAGTCATCAAATTCCTAAACATCTCATTACAAAATATGCATAGGCCCATGGTTTACAGTATATGTGCATACTGACTTATTGTTCCAGTAAAATTATGTAAATGCAGTATTTTATATCTTAAACCTGATCCTTTTTATTACCTGCAGTCTGCCCTTCTAATTAAAATTGCCTTGTTGTTACTCCTAGTACAGTTTTAGCAGCTTTAACTATAGTACATCAATGCTATAGAAAAAATATAACCCAAAAAACAGTGGCACAGATGTCAAAGTGAACATCCTTTTTTAGCCCTCATGTTCTGTTAGGTGTCTGAGAGAATGTTACAATCCCTAAGATTCTCTGACAGGTGTGGTTTGGCATAAGATAGCTACTGTGAGGCATTCGCTCATTCTACATTTACATTTATGTATTTGGAAGACACTTTTATACAAAGTGACTTACAGTGCACTTATTACAGGGACAATCCCCCTGGAGCAACCTGAAGTTAAGTGCCTTGCTCAAGGACACAATGGTGGTGGATGTGGGGATCGAACCAGCAACCTTCTGATTAACAGTTATGTGCTTTAGCCCACTACGCCACCACCACTCCATACACACAGAGAAGGGTAGGTGAATCTGATATCCAAACTGATATCATGCTGCTATGAGCAAATAATTTGCTCCACAAATTACAGTGCTAAGAATATTACTTTTTGGATCACCGCTCACTTCAATAAATTGATTCTAATTTAATATCTAGCTAGGAGGAATTAAACATAATAAATTCCTGCCATGTTTTTCTTTATTGTACCTTAAATTGACCCAAACAGAAACCATGTTAACAGAATGGATACCAGACACATTTCTGAAAGCACATGCCTGCTTTGTGGAAAAACAATGAGAAACCATATAAAAATATATATCTACTTGATTTTGATTATTTTAGATGAACTCATTAAAACTATTTGAAGGGAAAATAAGAGGTTAATTTTGTAACTACTTTTATTATTTTTACACATACACCTTTGGGTTCTCAAGGACCACAAACATAAAAACAGCTAAACAATCTGAACAGAATATCAAGGTTAACACTGTAACGGAAGACACCTGATGTGCTGGTGAGCAAATGTGATTACTTTTATTTCCTTAAAGCCACATTCAGATCATATTAATTCCACAGGCCTCAAAAACGGAAGGATCTTTCATTGCCGCTATTTGTACCATTTCATTTCAATTCTCTGTTGGGGTGCTTTGTGTGAAGGGGCCCCCAAAGAGTGACTGACATGTGTGGATTGGCATAAGATAGCTACAGTGAGGCATTCGCTCATTCTACACACAGAGAAGGGTAGGTGAATCTGATATCCAAACTGATATCATGCTGCTATGAGCAAATCATTTGCTCCACAAATTGCAGTGCTAAGAATATCACTTTTTGGATCACCGGTCACTTAAATAAATTGATTCTAATTTAATATCTAGCTAGGAGGAATTAAACATAATTCTATGCTCATGCATGTTTAACATGTTGAACAGAGGAGGTAATGGCAGTTGAAGTTCAGTTCAGGGTGAGCTGTAGGTGGGACTGATGACTAACAGTTGGAGGGTGTGGCAGCGGGGGCGTGGTCAAGCGCCCGTCCGGGAGAGAAAAGCGGTAAGGGCGCTCACACCTGAGCTAAATTATGTCTAACACCTGTCTCTAATTTCAGTAGAGCGAGGAGAGCGGATAAAGAGCCAGCAGCCACAGAGCAGACAGAGACGGACAACGAACTCAGCGTTCGAGTACAAAGAAATTGTAAAGAAATTGTGAATACTGTTGGCACAAAAAGGGGAATTAAAAGGCTTACCGTGTCTTGAAGTCTTGCTTCCTGTCGTCCTTGCTTAGACAGCGTTACACTGGTGCTGAAACCCGGGACATTATTAGGAACACCTGTCTTCCAAAGGATGGAACAGAATCGCCCCGTAGAGTCCTCCCAGCTGGCGGAAGTCCTCCAGTCCCTCGCTACACTCCATCAGAGCCACCAACAATCCCTGCTTGAGCTCCGGCAAGACCAGGATCGTCGCTTCTTCGAAATCATGCGGGCTCAAGCAGAGGACCGGCACGCCATCCGGAGCCTCCTCAGCCAGGAGGCCGCTCCAGCCGCAGCCGCGACCCCGGACACCCGCGCCACATTGCCCCCACCCGCGTTACAGAAGATGGGGCCGGCAGATGACCCAGAAGCGTTCATCGACCTGTTCGAGCGAGCGGCGGAAAATTGGGGGTGGCCCCAAGACCAGTGGGCAGCCCGTCTAGTCCCTCTCCTGTCCGGGAAGCACAACTCGCGGCGCAACAGCTGCCGGCAACAAGCCTCCTGGCTTACCCGATCTGAGGAAAGCCATCTTGCAACGGGTTGGTCGGAGCCGGAAGAAAGTCGCCAGCTCTTCCGGGCCTTGAAGCTCGACAAATCCGACCGCCCGTTTGCGTTAGCCCAGCGGCTCCGTGATGCCTGTCGGAGGTGGCTGCTCGCGCGGGACCGCGACGTCGAGGAGCTAGTCGACCAGGTGGTACTGGAGCAGTTTGTCCAGCGTGTGCCCGGAAGGCGGCCGAGTGGGTCCAGTGCCACCGCCCGGCATCGCTGGAGGAAGCCGATCCGACTTCATGGAGGACCACATGGCGGCGATTCCCAGGGCGGATGAGCCCTCTCTCTCTGTCTCCCCTTCCCTGTGTCTTCCCCTGTTTTTTCCCTCCCCTCTTCCCTCTCGCTCTGCTCTCTCCCCAGGGTCCGTTCCTGCCCCCGCAGGCGCGGAGCGTTCGTGAGACCAGCCTCCCGGCCTTGGGAACACCCGCCTAGCCCTTCCCGTCCTTCAGCCGCTCTCCTCCTCAGGTGGGGGCACCCGCCAGCTGCAGGTGCGGCCGCAGCGCCTGGGCGGTCTGCTGGAGGTGCGGAGACCCGGACCACTTCCGGGATCAGTGTCCGCTGATGGAAATAGGGGCAGTGGTGCGGGTCTCCGATGTTCCGCAGGCTGCCCCGATCGGGCTGGAGCGTACTGGATTCGGTAAGAATCCAGGGGGTACATACCAAGCTTTGTTGGATACCGGCTGTAACCAGACCACCATCCACCAGCGCTTGGTTCAACCCGGGCTCTGGGCTCAGCTAAACTGGTGAGGGTGAGGTGTGTGCATGGGGATATTCACAAGTATCCCGTGGTGACTCTGGCGATCAAATTCGGGGAGAAAAACATAGTGTGGAGGCAGCGGTTAGTTCCGCCTCACCCATCCGCTAATTTTGGGTACAGATTGGCCGAATTTTAGAAAGTTATTGGAGGGAGTTTGTGCGGATGGGTCCTGCGTGAAAGTGAAGGGGTGTGTGATGTCGCGATGCTTTGGCGGGAGGCGGAGCCAGGGCCGTCCTCTGCTGCTCGAGTGGCGTGGGAAGTGGCGAGGTGGGCGCTCCTCCTCTCCGGGAATTCTCGGAGGGGACTTCCCCTTGGAGCAGTCGCGGGATGAAACCCTTAAGCACGCCTTTGACCAAGTGAGAGTAATCGATGGTCAACTTCTCCGGCCGGGTGTCGCCGTTTCATATCCGTATTTTTAAGCTTATTAAAGATCGGTTATACAGGGTGGCGCAGGGCGCCCAAACAAAGGAGGAAGTAACACAATTATTGATTCCACGGGCGCCGGAAATGGTTTTCCAGGCGGCTCACTATAATCCCATGGCGGTCACCTAGGGAGCGGAAAACACTCCTCCGTCTAATAGCCCGTTTCTATTGGCGGGCATTGGCGGTGGCGTCCGCAGGTGGTGTCGCGGCGTGCGTGAATGTCAGCTGGTAAACCCACCGGCCACCCCAAAAGCGCCGTTACGCCCTCTACCATTAATCGAGGTCCCTTCGAAAGAATTGGAATGGACCTCGTCGGGCCATTAGAATGGTCAGCACGCGGACATCAGCCGTGTTAGTCCTAGTGGATTACGCGACGCGATATCCGGAAGCAGTGCCTCTGAGCAACATCTCCGCGCGTAGTGTTGCAGGGGCACTCTTCAAGATAATCTCCGGGTGGGGATTCGAAAGAAATCCTCACCGATCAAGGCACGACTTTTATGTCACGGACGCCTCGCGAACTTTACGAGCTCTTGGGCATCAAATCGATTCAGCACTAGCGTTTACCATCCTCAGACAGATGGCCTAGTGGAGCGATTTAATAAAGCGCTCAAGAACATGATTCAGTAAATTGCGTACCACGATGACGCTAGAAATTGGGATAAGTGGCTAGACCCCTGTTGTTTGCAGTACGAGAGGTCCGCAAGCCTCCACGGGTTCTCCCGTTTGAGCTGCTGTACGGGCGACGCCCTGCGGTGTCCTTGGCGTCATCCGTGGCGTGGGAGGAGGACCTTCTAATAGTAAAAATGAAATTCAGTTCGTTCTCGATCTTAGAGCAAAACTCCACACACTGGGGCGACTAACACAGGAGAATTTGCTCCAAGCTCAAGAACATAGCGCCGACTGTATAACAGGGGTGCTCGGCTAAGGAATTTGCACCGGGAGGCAAGGTACTCGTATTACTCCCAACATCGAGCTCTAAATTACTCGCCAAGTGGCAAGGACCCTTTGAGGTCACACGACGCAGTGGGGATCTCGATTATGAGGTTAAGCGTACCGATAGAGGGGCGCGTCAAATTTATCACCTCAACCTCCTGAAATTATGGAGGGAGGCGGCCTCTGTGGCGTTGGCCACGGTAGTTCGGAGAGGCGGAGCTCGGACCGGAGATAAACAAAAACTACGATCCCAACACTCCGGTTACTTGTGGGGACCAACTCTCACCGCGGCAGCTCACAGAGGTTTCTGAGTTACAAAAGGAATTTCGCGGGCGTGTTTTCCCATTTACCGGGCCGTACAAACCTCATACAGCACCACATCGAGACCGAGCGGGCGCGGTGGTGCGTTACCGCCTATACGCTTACCCGAACATAAAAAGAAAATCGTGCGGGAAGAATTAGATGCAATGCTTGATATGAGCGTAATAGAGGAATCCCACAGTGATTGGTCCAGCCGGTTGTTCTTGTTCCCAAGAGTGATGGGTCTGTTCGATTCTGTGTGGATTACAGAAAAGTCAACGCGGTGTCTAAATTTGACGCGTACCCAATGCCCCGTGTTGATGAACTGCTCGATCGGTTAGGTACTGCTCGATTTTATTCGACCTTGGATTTAACAAAGGGTTATTGGCAGATCCCTTGACACCAATGTCCCGTGAGAAAACAGCCTTCACCACGCCGTTTGGATTACACCAATTTGTGGCGCTTCCTTTCGGTTTGTTTGGGGCACCAGCCACGTTTCAGCGACTCATGGATCGGATCCTCAGGCCACACACGCGTACGCCGCTGCCTATTTAGACGACATTATCATTTATAACAATGATTGGCAGCGGCACATGCAACATCTGAGGGCCGTCCTGAGATCGCTGCGGCGGGCGGGGCTCACAGCAAACCCCAAGAAGTGCTTGCGGTTGGGCGTGTGGAGGTACGGTATCTGGGGTTCCACTTGGGTCATGGCCAGGTGCGTCCCCAAATTGATAAGACCGCGGCGATTGCGACTTGCCCTAGACCTAAGACCAAAAAGGGGGTGAGGCAGTTCCTGGGGCTGGCTGGCTATTACAGAAGATTTGTACCCAATTATTCGGACGTCACCAGCCCGCTGACTGACCTCACTAAAAAGGGGCTCCAGATCCGGTCCAATGGTCAGAGCAGTGCCAACAGGCGTTCACGCAGGTTAAAGCTGCACTTTGTGGGGGCAGCTTTTGCATGCACCTGACTTCTCTCTCCCCTTTGTATTGCAGACGGACGCTTCAGACAGAGGGCTGGGGGCCATACTCTCGCAGGTGGTGGAGGGAGAGGCGCCGGTGCTGTACATTAGCCGGAAGTTCTCCTTAAGGGAGACTAAGTACAGCACCATAGAGAAGGAGTGTCTGGCCATCAAGTGGGCGGTCCTCACCCTCCGATACTACCTGCTGGGGCGGGCCTTCACCCTCTGCTCGGATCATGCCCCACTGCAGTGGCTCCACCGCATGAAAGATACTAACGCCCGGATCACCCGTTGGTATCTGGCCCTCCAGCCTTTTAAGTTCAAGGTGGTCCACAGTCCGGGGTGCAGATGGCTGCCGCTGACTTCCTCTCCAGAAATGGGGAGTGGTAGGCAGGCCGGATGACGCCCCGGCCTGAGTCGGGCGGTGGGGGTATGTGGCAGTGGGGGCGTGGTCAAGCGCCCGTCCGGGAGAGAAAAGCGGTAAGGGCGCTCACACCTGAGCTAAATTATGTCTAACACCTGTCTTTAATTTCAGTAGAGCGAGGAGAGCGGATAAAGAGCCAGCAGCCACAGAGCAGACAGAGACGGACAACGAACTCAGCGTTCGAGTACAAAGAAATTGTAAAGAAATTGTGAATACTGTTGGCACAAAAAGGGGAATTAAAAGGCTTACCGTGTCTTGAAGTCTTGCTTCCTGTCGTCCTTGCTTAGACAGCGTTACACAGGGTTACTGAGGCCTTTGTCATATTTTGCCACTGTTGTACCCTTGAGCAGACACTTCATCTCACATTATATCAAGGGGATTGCAGTTTGTCTACAGCAAACTCTTTTGTATAAAACTGTTCTGAAATTTCTATTCTAGCACTTTGCTGTGAAGGCTGAAAAAGCTCTGGATTTATGAACATTTTCAAAGCGTGTAGCTACTGATCAAGGTTGAGATTACCTTATCCTGGGTTCAAACATTGTAAAAATGCATTGTCAGTATGACTTTGAATAATTCTGCAGAATTTGCATGTTTATTTACAAATACTATGCATTATATGTTTAGGTACTTGGCAGGAGCTTTCCAACCAAAGTGACCTACAAGAAAGTGTATATACTGTCACATTGGGTGAGGGATGCTATTGCCCTGGCATATGAGGCGCGCGGTCAAGCTTTGCCAGTAGGTATCAGGGCTCTTTCTACCAGGGGGGTTGCTTCCTCTAAAGCATTGACTGGAGGTGTCCCTCTACAGCATGTTTGTAATGCGGCAGGCTGGTCCTTTCCGCATACATTCATAAGATTTTATAGTGTGGAGCCACTCCGGGCTCTTACATCCTTGAGTCAACATCACAAGCTCATGTCTGAGACCTCTCGCATTCTTGTGAGCACAAACTATACAACCGTATGGTGTCCAGACATCCGCAGTGCGGCGGCGTGGATATTCTCATTCCCAAAGCGCTAAATCAAGCGGAGCATCAAAGTGTAGCTTTTGATAGGGAACGTCTCTTGTTACTTAATTGTAACCCTTGTTCCCTGAAAAAGCGGAACGAGATGCTGCGCTTGATTTAGCACTTTCGGAACATCTTTTAGGAGTGACCAGCTATTTTAGCCCCTAGTACCAGTGCATCCTGATGATGTCACCAGCAGAGGCTATAAATTCCAGTCAATTTCAGCTTTTTCAGGGAACAAGGGTTACAATTAAGTAACTTGATACGTTTGTAGTCGAAGAAAAGAGCATTTCCATGCCCAGCCTTATTTATTTGAAATGGAGTTCTCAATCAAACTGAGAGAGAATGTTATAACAGAGGAGGCTGAAGGCAGCTACTGTACAGTCACACCGTGGCCTAGCCTGATGACAAACGATACGTGATAAAAGGTATATTTTCATTGTTAATCAGAGTTTTTGTCCTAACCAGCCATGATGAGTGACAGTAAATTCTGTTGATTGCTTGGTTTCAACGCTGTTAAACTCTGCCCGCTGTGAACTGGCACAGGTCCAAACATTTTCTTATAACAGTATATTGAAGCCAGCATCACTAACCAGTTAAAAACGACTTGATTTTGGCCAAGAATGTTTTCACTGAGATGTCGCTCTTTTCAGTCGGAGGTTTGTCACAAGTGCTAACCGCTTCAGAATGGAGGAGAGTTGACGGATGTTCCCACCTCCTCTGTCTCTCTGTTTGATTGAAAAAAACTGGGCATATAAATGCATCTATATACTCATCAGACATATATAGTAAGTTCTGTTCTCTGGTTTGTTTGTAGCTGTGTTCTGTTGTTTCTATCTGTGGTGGACCTGTTTTTTGATACATAAAAAAAAATTGGATGCATTTGTACATTTTACAAAACATTTGAATGCCCCATTTCGCCAGTGGGGCTGCGTGAACTGCTGCTCTTGTGCAGTCTCATGAACGTGCAGAGGAGAGCAATGGTCGTCCAACAGTTTCACTAAATAATACATTCAATATAAAAAAAAATTCTCAACAAGTCATAGTATGCTTTTACAACAACTGTGTGTCTCATGGAATAATTTATTAGACTTCTGAATTGTACTTTTGCGCCTGAAGCTTGAATAGGTGGTCACCATAAGCTGCCAGTGTATGACATCACTGAGCACAAATGTTCCTAAAATTTCTGTGTTACTAAAAAGAAAGGAAGCCAAATGGGTGTATAAGAACACAAAGGTGTGTAAACAATGACAGACTTTTCATTTTGGGGTGAAATATCCTGTTAAGGTTTTGCTGTTAAGGGCACTTAATGTAATAACAATAAAAAAGTCTAGGTTACGGATGTAACCTCCGTTCCCTGATGGAGGTAACGAGACGTTGTGTTGAAGAATCGACACTAGGGGTCTCTCTTGATCGCCGAATATACCTCTGATCTATGAAAAAAGGCCAATGAGAAGTTTGCAGACATAATTTGCATGTCCCGCACCCGGACATACGGATATAAAGGTGGGGAAATACATCTGTTTCATTCAGGATTTTTCTGAGGAGCCGGAAATGGTCCGGCCACAACAGTGGCTCGGCTCAGCGACGTGGCCAGGAAGACGCAACCTCTCGTTCCCTCCATCCGTAACCTAGACGTTCCCCGTCTGTTGCTCACTTCGACGTTGTGTCTAAGAAGCGACACTAGGGGTCCAATTTAAATCATGCCATGTGCTGAGCCATGTACATGTACTGCTGACACAGGAGCGGGAAGGTACTTGATGTGCTAAAACGAACAGCTATATCAGACTGCACATACCCTTCCCCAATGCCCCATAAAGTCGTTGGAATCCTTATACTTACCCTAGACAGGGGAACAAGGTGACGCTTGCCCCGTGGGCCAGCTGTGTGCCAGTGCGTCTGCCCCGAGGGGAGCCTCTGTTAGGGCATACCAGAGAGAACAGTGGGAGGTCTCTTGGGAGGCGAACAGGTCTACCTGAGCCTTACCGAACCACTCCCAAATCAGCTGGACCGACTGGGTGTGAAGCCTCCACTCTCCACTGGGAAAAAGTTGTCATAATAGCGCGTCCGCCACCACATTGAGGTTGCCGGGGATGTGAGTGGCGCGCAGCCCAGTGGAGGAGACAACGGGCGAGCTGTGACATGTGGCGGGAGCGTACGCCGCCATGGCGATTTATGTACGCTACCGCGGTGCTGCTGTCTGATCTGATCAAGACATGTTTGCCCTGAACCAGCGGGAGAAACCTCCGCAGGGCAAAGAATACAGTCAACAAATCTAGGCAGTTGATGTGCCAGTGCAGCAGGGCCCCTTTCCAACGGCCATCACACGTTGTGTCCCGCGGCGCCATGCTCATCTCAGGACTCGAGTCAGGAGCCAGTGCTGAAGTCTCATATGCTTCAACCCCAGCAGCAGAGCCTCTAAGAAAGTTTTAAAGGGACCACATTGCCTGGCCTGATGGCGGCGAGGCATTCCAGCACTGACTGCATGCGCTCCTGGGTGATTGAGACTGAGTCTAACCCCATGCCGAGAAAAGAGATGCTCTGAACCGGGGCGAGCTTGCTCTTTTCCCAGTTGACCTGAAGCCGTAAGCGGCTGAGTCCCTGTGGGCGCATAGTAACTCTCGGGAGTGGGCCAGGATGAGCCAGTCATCGAGGTAGTTGAGTATGCGGATGCTGGCTTCTCGGAGCGGCGCAAGGGCTGCCTCTGCGACCTTCGTAAAGACGCAAGGGGACAGGGACATACTGAAGGGGATGACCTTGTACTGATACGCCTGGCCGTCGAACGCGAACCGTAGAAAGGGTCGATGTCGAGGCAATATTGAGACGTGGAAGTGTGGGCAAACATGTAAGACATCTGTGTGGCAGCTTCAGCCTGGGCGTTCTGGCCTGAAGGCGGCAGCCCAGACGAGTCATCCGCGTCAGATACCGGACCGCTCTCCAATGGAGTGGCGAGCTCATCCAGCTCGGGGGGCTCCAGAGGATAGGCAGGCTGGCTGTGAGGCGAGCCGCTGTTGCCTCGAGCCCGGACGGAAGTCAACGAGCGTGCCGGGGGTCGGTTGGTTCACAGGGGTGTACCCGGCGAAACCAAGCCAGCTATCACCCCTAGACCGCAACGTTGCCATGGTCATGTTTTCGTATTGAGAACATGAACCATCCACAAACGCTGCCTCGGTGTGATCGCAGCCCAGACACACGAGACAGTGCCTGTGGCCATCTGAAGTGGAGAGCACTCTACCGCATCCAGGAACTACACGGGGGCGGAAAGGCATCTTTATAAAGATGCGTCCTAAAAAGGATGTTCAACGGCGCTAGAGGAAAATACTCTTTTAGAGAAAATCACTCTTTTATAAACTCTTTTAGTTTGCGCTGTCGAAGCGCCCAGGGGCAAACTGTAGTACCGTACAGAGAAGGAGAAAACCGCTGAAGTGCACCGTAGATCAAACAGCAGATCACCAGAGGTAAAAGGAACAGGTGTGTGTGACTCGCAGCTTGCTGCATACATGACCATCGGCTTCGAATAAAATTTCTGAATGAAACAGACGTATTTCCCTGCCTTTATACCCGTATGTCCAACTTCTCATTGGCCTTTTTTCATAGATCAGAGGTTTATTCGGCGCTCAAGAGAGACCCCTAGTGGAAGAGACCCCACGTCGAAGTGAGCTACAGACGGGGAACTACTTTTACAGCAATTATTAATCTTTTTTAATGTAATTTTAAAGATACACATACATACGCTCCATTTCAAATAATGTAAAATATGAAATATTCATGTTTGGTTCTGCTGATGACTAAGCATCAGGTGGCACTATCAGGTGGGCTCAATGTGAAACCTGTGGTAAGAGTGGTTAGCTCGGTCTAACCACAGAATGACTTGGCATGTCAAATTTTGTGGGCCTTTAATTAACCTCTATTCAGCAGTGAGAAGTGAATTTATAACTCCAGCATACCTGTCCTTCAAAAAATGACTGACGTCTATCATCACGTAAAATCCATATATACAGAGTGACAGCCAATGATTCACCATCAACAATCAGCTTAGAGACAAAACCAGACCCCCTTCCTCTGCAAGCTTAGCCTATAAGTACATCAATAATGAAGTGTTTATATTTTACACTGCAAACATGTGTGCTTCTGTAAGTGTGTACTCTTTTAATAATGTGATGAAGTATGGTGTGGGCGAGAGTTTATTAGTTTGACAATTCTTGCACATACTGTATCTGTGTCTAGTATCTGTAATGAGTGTACAGGCTAATAGGCTAGACACATGCATATATCCATGCACAGTATGTGTGTAAAGTTGGCAGTAGTTTCCTACTGTGGGCGGCTCAGGATTAAAGGTGGATTAATGTAGTTTAGTTGCTTTAATTATTTTTATCCTTTGAAAATTAGTGTAAATATGTGTAAAAACATGCGCTAGTTAGATATTGGGTAGCAGCAGACAAGTAAAATAAAACTTGAAGGGATATTTCGCCTAAAAATGATTTAGTTATTTATTCACTCTCCTGATATTCCAGGTGTGTATGACTTTCTTTCTTCACCAGAACACATTTGAAGGAAAAATATAAAAATATCTTCGCTCAGTAGGTCCTAAAAATGCAAGAGAATGGAGATTTCTCTTTTGAAGCTCCAAAAATCACAGAGTATCAGCATAAACGTCCTCCATATGGCACCAGCTGTTAAATTAAAGTCTTCTAAAATAGAGCATTTCTATGCCCAGAGAGCCGTCTCTGATTGGCCAACCCCAGATTCCCGTAAAGCTTTGCAGAGGTTTCTGGGGTTTGCCAACTTTTATCACCATTTTATTTAGAATTACATCTCCGACGGATCTCACCTCCACCTGTACTGCGTTTTGTTGGTCCCACGGGCTGAATCCATGTTTTCTAAATTAAAGCAAAGTTCACTACCTCTCCCATTCTTAACACTCCCGACCCTTCAAGTCAGTTCGTGGTGGAGGTGGATGCGTCAGAGGTCATGTCAGAGCAATTTTATCACAGTGCTCTACCTCAGACGGAAAGATGCATTCAAGCTCTTTTTTTCTCATAGCCTAACCCCAGCGGAGCGGAATTACGATGTTGGTAACATAGAATTGTTGGCTGTCAGGCTGGCTTTGGGTGAGTGACACCATTGGTTAGAGGGTACGGGGGGGTACCTTTCGTGGTCTGGACTGATCATAAGAACTTGGAATACATCTGCGGTGCCAAGCATCTTAATTCAAGGCAGGCTCGCAGGGCATTGTTTTTTTTAAGCAATTTGATGTATGGCCCGGGATCTAAGAACGTGAAGCCTGATGTGTTATCTCAATGTTTCGAAGTCGAAACCTCCACTGTCCCATTGAATAAAATGTTACCTGCCTCCCGGGTGGTGGGCATGGTATCCTGGGACATGGAGGCTAAAGTCGGTTCTGTGCTATGTAATACCACCTCTCCTGCCGAGTGTCCAGTGAGTCTGTTATTCGTTCCGCGACCGGTCCGGACACGTGTCCTCCAGTGGGGCCACTCTTCCAAAGTGGCCTGCCATCCAGGGATGGCTCACACTCAGGTGCTCACAGAGATTCTGGTTGTCATCTCTAGCACAGGTTATGGGCCAGTTCGTTGGCACTTGCCCCACTAATAAGACCTCCTTTCAGACCCCAGCTTGGCTCCTTCAAAGCTGTCACTCCCTTCGAGGCACTGGTCTCACATAGCCATGGATTTGTTACCGGTCTACCCCTGTCTCATAGCAACATTGTCATTATGACTGTAGTGGACAGGTTCTCAAAGGTAGCTCACATCAATCCCCTCCCCAAATTACCCACAGCGAGGGAGATGGTGGTTGCAATCATTAACCACATCTTCCGCATGAATGGCATCACGGTCGATGTGGTTTCGGACAGGGGACCCCAATTTGTGTCATGGTTTTGGGCAGATTTCTGCCGACAGATGGGTGCTACTATGAGTTTATCCTCTGGGTTCAATCCCCAGACTAATGGGCAGGCGGAGCGGGCTAATGAAGACCTTGAAAAGTGCTGTGTGGCTTCTAAGAATCCATCTTCTTGGAGCTCTTATTTAGTCTGGTTCGAGTATGCCCACAACTCCTTGCCTTTGTCGTCAACCTTATCACGTTGTAGCCACGTTATCACCCTTCTAGTGTAGCCACGGGTACCAACCCCCTCTGTTCCCCACCCAAGAACCCGATGTTCAGGTCCTGTCAGCACACGAATTTACACAGAAGTTCCGTGGCACCTGGAAAGCAGCCAGAGAAGCCCTCCTCCGGACTGGCCCGAATTAAGAGGTCGGCAGAGCAACACTGGTCTTAGACCCCAGCTTATGTGTGTGGTCCGAATGTTTGGTTGTCCTCCAAGGACATGCCATTCTGACTACCCTCATGTAAGCTGGGGCCCAAGTTTATCGGGCCTTTTCCCATCTCTAAGGTCATTAGTCCAGTGGCGGTTCGTCTCAATTTTCCCCCTACCTCAAACGCATCCATCCCGTATTCAACGTATCCAAAATGAAACATTTTTTTCACTCTAATTTGCATCAAATTGCACCAGTCCCACTTCTGCCATGCCTAGTTGAGGGTGCTCCGGCTTACACCATCAAACAGTTGATCAACGTCGGAGAGGTCCAGTTCCTGGTGGACTGGGAATGTTATGTACCTAAGAAGAGATGTTGTGTCCCTGCCTGGGACATTCCTGGACCACCCTCTCATTGATCAGTTCCACCTGCATCATGGTAACCCTTTTGGGGACACCAGGAGGCATCCCAGAAAGGGGGGGGGGGGTGTACTGTCACTGTTATGGTTAGTTCACCAGTTTGTTCTGTTCAAAAGTCAAACAAATGTCTAGCACAGATTCCTTTTGACCCGATTCACCTTCTGCCTCTTAAAACATGTCTATATTCAAGTCAGCGTTTGCAAAAATAAAGAATTCAAATGCACTTTTAAAAAGCCAAGCAAACCTTTTGTCTCCACTTGGTCTTCCAAGTGGATACTCCCTAATGGGGAGGGGGTTTAGATAATGTTACTGAGGGGTGTTTTGCTTTAGAGTCAGCTTGCATATTCAAACAGTGCCAAACAGTATAATTTCACAGCGCCACAACAAAGCACAGAAAGAAAGCACAACTGGTATTTTTTTAATGTCTTGAAGAAGAGAGAAATTAAAGGCTGCATGCAACCTTATTTCCCTCTGCCAGTTTTCCCTTCATATCTGCTTCTCGTCTTTCTGCCTAATTTCATCAGCAAGGAGATCCAGCACACACAAAGGCTCAATTCACAGTGCAAACCTCATAAAAATGCCCAGCAGGAAGCTGATTGTTAACAGTCAATCCTCAAACAGCAGACAATTAATATTTCTCCTCCCTTCACACTCTGCCTCAGTCATATTGTCTCTTCTTTGTTTATTTATTGTTTCTAACATTTCATTACACTCATTTCTCAAGCCTCTCTCATTATCTTCTGTTACCCATCTGAGCCCAATCTTTCTGGAAAGTGTGTGATGTTGTGTTGTTATCAGTGTCTCAATGAACAAAGAGCTTGAGAACAGTCCACAGAAAAAGGTACATTTATCATATTTCCCTCTGGAAAAGTGGTATCAGGTTGAATTTTTGAATGTACTAAAATTGGTTTACTCTTTCCCACTTTCCAAAACGCCCACCAGTGGCCAAAGTTGGAACTGCAGTTGTGTGATTTCACAACTTTGCAAAATCAAGTAAAATGGTTTCGTATTCAGATGTGGTTTTAAGGTGAATTTTAGATTATTATGTTTTAAAAATATCTCCCTAATCTAAAACTTTTGCCTGAACCCAACCAATAGTGTTTTAAAATATATATGAGACATTTAAAAAAGACATCCTTACCAAATCAATGCCCAAACATAACCATTAGTGTTTTAAAATATATATGAGAAGTTCAAAAATACATCCTTACCTCCCCAATGCCATTCTAACCATTAGTGTTTTAAAATGCAGAAGCGAAATGAAAAAGCACATTTTCTGATGCAACCACCTCATGTCATGCTGTTCCCTTATGACTCAGAACACTTTACATTTCATGTTAATGCATATCGGGACTGTCCTTCCACACAACCTAGTTGAAACCTCTCTACAATAACGGCAATATTCTAATATTGGCTATGGCGTTTGAGCCCTGCCTTTTTAGGCGCAAAGCTGTCCGCTAAAAAAGCAGGTGCGCAAACCCCATTCCTTCTAATTTTCTTCCTTCAAGACAGCGATTCATCTCTCGTCTAGAAGCCCTCTACAGCTTTGCCATCGACTACACGAGCGGGGGGAATCTTCATGGCAACAAAAAGACTCTCTGCTCCCCTGCTATTCTCCAGCGAACATCGCCGATTGACGCTTTGCTGGTGAATGGGCCACTTCAGCATCCTGATTCCCTGCAGTGCTTCGGCAGGAGAACTGTATCCTTATAAAGCAATTGTGTATAGTATATTGTGTGTATAAATATATATACAGTATAATCTAAAAGATTCCATAAGTGTTCCTTGTGCGAGAGGTACATTTCGCCATCAGCATGAAAGCTGCATTCTCTGTCTGGGCCACACCATGCAGAGTCAGCTCTCATGGAGACAGACTGCCCTCACTGCGATGGCATGAGTCTCAAGATGCTGTGCTCGCGAATCGCCCTCATTCTGAGAGACGATTCAGCCTCCTGCTCCCTCCTACCAGCCTCTACTGTGATACCTGAGGGATCACATGATGAGGCACGGCGGGGCCGTGAGGTCAAGCAGAATGAATTTGATGAGGACCTCGTGCCGGCACACGCCTAGCGAGCCCCTCCCGGACTGATCTTGTTCGGCGGATCTGACACTGGGGCACCCCAAGTTTTCCAAGCTAAGCTCCTCAAAAAATGGACGAGCAAAGGTACGACCAGAGACGTTCAAAGAGCTCAGCACTGCTACGGACTTAGCACTGCGAGCCACGAAAATCACTGCACGGGCCATTGGCAAGTCTATGAGCAACCTTGTGTTTTTGGATCATCACATCTGGTTGACCCTAATGGAAATGCGTGATGTGTGAAAAGCCACTCTATTTGATGCTCCGGTGTCTCCAGCCGGCCTTTTCATAGGCTCTGTGAATAGAATTGCTGAGCACTATGTCAAGAATCAGCAACAATCACAGGCTATAAGACATTTTATGCCAAAATGGAGCAGTACTTCACAACCAGTTGCTCCTGCTCTATATCAGTCCAGCGCCAGGCTAAAAACCCCACACCAGCTGCCTCAGCGCTACCAAATGTTGCTGCTACGCAAGCCTTGGCCCAAATAAAGGCAGCAGCCTCAGCGAAAGCCCTGTGCTGATGGGATTATATCTTGTAATGAATTACAAAGATTGAAAAAAGATTACAGCGCTCATTGCACATGCACGAGATGTTCACACTTTTCCAATAAAGGGCTTTCCCACTTTAAAGCCTCACATTATGTGCAACCACTTTCCTATGGTGAGCACCGCATTATATCATTTTATGAACATACCAAATTGTCCTCTGTCCCGTTACGTGGATGCGTGGCGAGCTCTTACTGGCATTCTGACTAGGTGCTAAAAACGATCGAACATGGTTATACGATCCAATTTGCATGCTGACCACCCCATTTCAAAGGTGTTCTGTCTTCCACTGGTCTAATGTCAACTGGTGAAAACGTCTCGGGTTACATGTGTAACCCTTGTTCCCTGAAAAAAGCGGAACGAGATGCTGCGCTTTTGCTAAGCGCTACGGGGAACAGCTCTAGCTGTGAACCAAGCTGAATAATGTGTGTAACACTCAATGAACACTGACCGGAATTTATAGCCTCGGCTGATGTAATCATTAGATGCACCTGCGGCCAGGCTATAAATGGATACGTCACCAGGTGTCGTCAGATACTTATTTTTGAAGAGCAGTCCTGGGACGTCCCAGTGCGGCAAAGAAGCTGTAGCGAATCAGCTCTACATTCTTCCACCATTAGGTAGCGAATCAGCTCTATGAAATATTAATAATCAATCATAACTTGTTATAATCGATTATGAATATTTGGATCAGTTAATCGGGTTAACTTGATGTAGCTACATTAACATTACAACCAAATACTCGGTTCATCCCGTGAACACTCAATTTTGGTTATTAATTAATTAATTAATAGAAATGTACATTTCGGGGCAAGGGAAATGTCTTTCTTACTAAGTATTAAGAGCAAGTAGTCAAAATCTATGATTAGTGACTTTAGATATGAGCTTGAGACACAGACAACTTTACATGTGACATGAACAAGACTTTATTAACTAGACTAAACATTTAAACTACTCTAACATACATATACATACATGCATACAGTTTACCAAGGGAAAGAGGGCTGAAGCAGAATACAGGAAGGCAGGAAGTTATAGCATTGTTTGAAGTTCAGCAGATCAACAGCCTGAGCAAACCATCATATTAGTTCTGACACACCCTTTTTAGAAAGGGGTTAAGGATACTTAATGTATCAAATAATGAGACTAAGTTTGATACTTGCATGTCCCATTTGAATTAAACTGTCCTGATGCAATTTGTTGAGGCTCCAGTTGATCTTTGATGATGTTGTCTTGATGAGAGAGAACCAGTGGGAGTCAGAGAATCTTTGGTGAATGGAAAGTCAAGGCCGTAGCCTGGCACACGCTTGGGAGTCCTTGGGGCCTTCTAGTTTGGCATCATTCAGCGAGAGAGTGAGAGAGCACAAGGCTCAGAGGGCAAGAGAGGCAGGAAGCAAGACAGGCTAAGAGAGCGAAGATAAGAGAGAGGGCTAAGTGGGCGCAGCAATTTTATACCCCTAGAAACATGTCCCACCTCTCATTGGCTCGACCAATAAGAAGGGTTTGAGTTCTAGGCGGGAATTTGGTTTATTGCTCTTTGTTGTAAAATTGCCCATTGCATGAGGCAAGAAAGAAAATAGGAAATATACTTGTAATACTAATATGTTGTTGTTATCGACATATCATGTACACAGTCATTTCAATCTTCAAAATACCAAGTTATAGGGACCAAATATGCCACACATATGATTTTGGTTAACCATAGTATGCAAAGTCTGAAACATTAACCCATTAGTTTGCAAGAAAACATAGATCAAGCACATTTAAGGGAAAATGTGAGATGGCACATTAGATACATGTCAATATTTATCACATGGATATATAGAATATATATATAGGATTAACAGGGTTCATTTCTCTTTCTCAGTAAGAGAATGAAGTGAGGGTCAGCACTTCTCTGAACATTCCTTTGGAGGTCGTAAAATTCTCCTTCCATTGGGACAGGAGAATGATTCCTTTGTCAAGGCTCATTTGCATGTTTATGACAGTAAGAGATTTTGGGCTGAATGACTCAAAAGATAGTAAAACATCGCGTAATATCATTCTACAGAGATCTTATATTCGAATTCAGCTCGGACAAATCGTAAGGTTTAATTTGATACCAAGAAAGGTATATTTGGTACCTTTAAAAGTGGGTTTAACATTCTTACACTCAGGCTATTAAATATAAAGCCTCTTATTAGATATAATGAGTTCTCCTACACTACTAAACAATTCTACTAATTTTGATCTACACCAAAATACATAGCACACAGGGATTACAACATATTTCATTAAAACTAAGCCCTTTTAGGCTTTATAAGAAAGACAAACATTTTTACGTTCAAAAGTTTCCCCCTTCCGGTCCACACGATAAGCACGTGGTGAGCATGCAGATGTCACATGCGGTTCTCTGTCAATGGTTCATTGTCTCTTTGGCAATACATTTATTGTGCTTGTGGAGACTAGTTGGCGCTATTTCAGTAATTAGGGGAGTTTCAACAGTAAGTTCTTGTTTGTTCGGAACCTGCCGAGTTAATGATTCCTTCATTGATTCCCCCAGTCGCTACAAAGCGCAACATCTCGTTCCGGTTTTTTCAGGGAACAAGGGTTACACATGTAACCCGAGACGTTCCCTTTACAAAAAGCTTCACTTTGATGCTGCGCTTTTGCTAAGCGCTACGGGGAACGCAATACCCACGCCGCCGCACTTGGGGCTGTCCGGACACCTACGGTTGTGCAGTGTACTCACAAAAACACGAGAGGTCTCAGACATGAGCTTGAGATGTCGACTCAAGGGCATAAGAGCCCGGAGTAGCAAAGCATCTAACCCATAAAGTTCGTGAATGTGTGCGAAGAGAACCCTATTGCAACACAAACTTGTCATAAAAACTGATGAATGTGAGCAGAGAGGACCAGCCTGCCGCATCACAAACTTGTTCAGGCATGAGCTGAGATGTCGACTCAAGGGCATAAGAGCCCAGAGTAGCATAAACATCTAAACCATTCAATTTTGATGAATGTGTGCGGAGAGGACCAGCCTGCCACATCACAAACTTGTTCAGGCATGAGCTGAGATGTCGACTCAAGGGCATAAGAGCCCGGAGTAGCAAAGCATCTAACCCATAAAGTTCGATGAATGTGTGCGAAGAGAACCCTATTGCAACACAAACTTGTCATAAAAACTGATGAATGTGAGCAGAGAGGACCAGCCTGCCGCATCACAAACTTGTTCAGGCATGAGCTGAGATGTCGACTCAAGGGCATAAGAGCCCAGAGTAGCAAAGCATCTAACCCATAAAGTTCGATGAATGTGTGCGAAGAGAACCCTATCGCAACACAAACTTGTCATAAAAACTGATGACTGTGAGCGGAGAGGACCAGCCTGCCGCATCACAAACTTGTTTAGGCATGGGCTGAGATGTCGACTCAAGGACATAAGAGTCCGGAGTAGCAAAGCATCTAAACCATAAAATTTGATTAATGTGTGCGGAGAGTACCAACCTGCCGCACCACAAACTTGTTCGGTGTCAACTCAAGGGCGTAAGAGCCCAGAGTGGCAAGAACATCCAAACTATAAAAGTTTAATGAATGTGCGCGGAGAGGACCAACCTGCCGCACCACAAACTTGCTGCAGAGGGAGACCTCTAGCCAAGGCTTTAGAGGAGGTGAGCCCTCTGGTAGAGTGCGCCCTAAAACCTACTGGCGAAGCTTGACCGCGCGCCTCGTAGGCCCGGGCAGTAAGGTCCCTCACCCAAAGTGACAACCCAGTCACGGCTTCAAAGTGAAGAACTGCTGCCCTGACTTTACGCCACTAGCAAATGCGGTGGACATAATTCTGAAGGGCACAGACTGGACAAAGTCTGAGTAGTCTCTAGCTGCTCAGGCATTACAAACGGCAGGGAGAAGAAGGCTTAGAGAATGACTGGCCAAGGGTCGAGAAAGGCACCTTGGGCAGGTAGTCAGGGTGAGGGTGCAAAGAATGCTTTTGGTCCTACCTGGGGCAACTCAAAACAGGCCGGCAAAAGAGACAGAGCCTGTAGGTACCCAAGTCTCCTTAGAGACATAATTGCCATATGAAAAACCATCTTGAGAGTCAGAAGTCTACCAAACGCTGACTCTAGAGGTTTTTAAAAAAGGGGGGTCATACCCTATGAAGAGGTCCTAGCAAGGATGCCCACCCGCCCACCGAGGCGTGGCAAACCGAAGTGGAGGCCACACAGAACCTGGCAGTGGTGAGGCAAGTGCCCGCTGACAGTTCTTTCTACAGAGACTCCAAAAGTGAAGCAAACTGGCAGTTAGCTGGTTCTGTAATATGAACTTATTAGAAGGAAACGCATGCAGGCACATTAGTGCCATGTATGCGCCACCACGATCAGCCCCCCCGGGGGGGGGGGTTTATTGACTCAGGGAGAAGTAGAGGAGACATTGCGCTATCAACATAGGCGAAGAGGTCCTCTTCTGCCCTGTAAAATCTACCCAGATCAGTTCCAAGTGGAGGGAGCCCTAGCACTTGAAATGGTCTCAATAACCTCAGGAGAAAGCCCTGCGAACCTCAGTTGGTACCCTACAGGGGCCAAGCATGAAAGGTTTCACAATTCGGGCCGGGGATGAATATGTCCCCTGAGCCTGAGAAAGAAGGTCCTCCCTGTTCGGAATCGACCAAGGCGAACCGTAGAGGAGAGATAATAACTCCGAGAACCATATCCTGTTCGGCCAGCGCAGCGCCATAAGTAGGAGGCAAGACCCTTGCTGGTGAACATTGGCCAAGACTCCTGGGAGCAGAGAAACCGGGGAAAGAAATGCATACAGACGCACTCTGGGTCATGTATGTGTCTTAATGTCCAGACCCAAGGGGGCTGGGTGATTTCAGGGAGAAGTAGAGGAGACATTGCGCTATTCATAGAGGCAAAGAGGTCCTCTTCTGCCCTAAGATCTCACCCAAACTTGTTCCAAGTGGAAAAAGCCCGGCATTTAAAAAAAGGTCTCGATAACCTCAGGAGAAAGCCCTGTGTCCCTCAGTTGGTACCCTTAGGGGCCAAACATGAAAGATTCCACAATTCGTGGCAGGGATGAAATATTGCCCTGTGCCTGAGATAGAAGATCCTTCCTGTTCGGAATCGCCCAAGGCGAGTCGTCGAGGGAAGAGATTAGCTCCGAGAACCAAGCCCTGTTCGGCCAGCGTAGTGCTATCAGTAAGAGGCAAAAACCCTTGCTGGCGAACTCTGGGCAACTACTACCTTAGGGTGGAGTTCTTAACTCCCCCGTTGGTATTTTCTGTCTGGACCGTAAATCTGCTCCCGTATACGGGCATCTAGGGATATAACTGACCTGAGTGACAGGAGCTTACCCTGGGCCCTAAGGAGAATCCGACGTGTCAGAAATACAGCTGACAAGAACGTGGGTCTCCTTGATGATTTATGTAAGAGGCTACCGCTGTATTGTCCACCCGCACCAAGACATGGCAGCCTCAGGAGGAGGTATTTCAGGGCCAGAAATACAGCCATCAACCCGAGACAGTGACTGTGACAACCGAGCTGATGACCCTCCTATCCCCTTAAACTGGACGACCACTTAAGGCCGCTACCCTGCCCGTCAGGGAGGCGTCTGTCGTTAGCAATCTGCGACAACAAGACGCACCTAGAGTGGGACCCAAGGCAGAAAACCGGGGTCTGAACCACATAGAAAGGGAACGAAGCCTGAGGCGCGTAACCCTATTTAGCCTAGGGGTTTTGGCCCTTGGAAGAAATCCCCTGGCTTTTGGCCACAACAAAAACGGTCTCATGAGCAGAAGGTCCAGAGGGATCACCGTGGACGCGTTCGCCCTGAGACCTGGAAATTGTTGATACTGATAACAGTGCAACCTTGACCTAGCCTGACTTTGCTCAGGGTGATCTGAATGGACTCAATACTAGCGGGGGACAGTTGTGCCCGCATTGTGATTGAACTCCATACGATGCCCGATTGACAGTGTTCTGAGTGGAGAGAGGATGCTTTTCTTGGCGTTGAGCCTCAACCCCAGAGAAACAGATGAGCTAAGACGATGTCCCTGTGCTGAACTGCCAGTTCCTGGAACTGCGCTAGGATCAGCCAGTCGTCTACATAATTCAGAATGCAGATGCCCCGGAGTCGCAAGGAGCCAGCACTACATCATGCATTGTGAATGTGCGGGTAAAAAGGGCTAGGCTGGGTGAAAGAACCTGACCCTGGAAGGCTTCGCCCCCGGAAGTGAACCTCAGGAACTTTCCATGTTGTGGCAGAACTTCTAAATGAAGTATAGAAGTGCATCATAAGATCGATGGTGACCAGCCAAATGAGTTGTAGGGCATGAGACACGACTGTCTTGACAGGCATCATCTTGGACTTGAACACCCACGGGTAGTTCAAGCTTTAAGATCTAAGCCAGACGCCACCCCTCACCCTCCATGGGTAACGGGAAGTATTTAGTGTAATAACCTAACTCTCTCTCTGGAAGGGGTACACATACCATGGCCCCTTTAACCAGGAGATTGAGTCTTTTGTTTTTACAAAAAAAAGAAATCCGGTTTACGGTAGTGAGAACACGCCGTTGAAACACGGAAAAGCGCCGAGTGAATTAAATCCTTATAAGACCCACAGAAAAGAATATATCCGGCAGGAGTTTCCACGCTGCCAGGATCTCTGAGATGGGTATTATATTTTAACACTTCCTGTTGAGGGGTTGTCGGGTGTTTTGCGTCCTGAATAAAATGCAGGAACAGCGAAAACACCCAATTTTGATGGAAGCCTCTGCAACCCGAAACACCAAGAGGTGGCGGGAATGGAGGGGCTTTGAGGGGGTACCGGGAGGGGTGAAGTGAAGCACGTGCCCCGTCCCGAGGGGAGCTACCCCCTAATCTAGGTGCAAGATCGTCAGGGTTTTCTCTTGGGTCTTGCTTCGGGGGCTGGCGAGGGCGGCGAGACTGTCCCATCACTGGGAGGAGCAGCACGACTCGCCACGCTTTGCTTTTGAGCCTCCCTTCAGTCAGGACCGAGGCGGGTCTGCGGCTTGCTCGTCAAGCGCAGAACCCACACTCAGGTCATCCAGGGGGTCAGCCTGGTACACCTGTAAAACAGCATAGTGTGCAGAGCAGCACCAGCCTGACCTGCTGCTTGATAAGCCCTTCCCACTAAAGTGGAGGTTGTCCTACAAGGCTTTGAGGGGAGAGAGGGCTTCTTAAGTGACGATGCCGAGCCCGAGAGATAGCCCATAGCGTCTCTTGACCGGCGGCATCACTGAATACCGCCGTATTATATATATATAATATTTTTTTTTTTTTTTTTTTTTTAGGGGTTCTCCATGAGCGAAAAAGATCTTCATGGAGGTTATCAAAGAAGGAAGGGACCCATGAGGCGTTCCCTTTCTTAGACTGGAAGATAAAATATATCCCCTAATTTGGAGCGTTTGGGGTCTCTTTTCGCGTGGCCAGTCCAATCTGGCAACCACACGAGTAACAACATCGAGCAATTCCTCCGTAGATTTTCTATCGCGGACGGAAAGCTCGGAGGCGGGAAGAGAATCGCGATCCACCTCATGATCCGAAGAAGCGTCGAGATCATGTGTGAAGGACCAGCTGGGTTTGGGGAGAGAGTGAGAGAAAGGGATCAACCCGTCTCTTGCTCCTCAGCCAAATCCATGCAAGAGCCCCACAAACGATTTATTTATTTTTTTTTTTCGTGAGTGCTGACTCCCGGAAGCAAGTGAGGCGAGCACGACGCACTCTGCCTGTTAAAGCAAATCGCAGTGCTCGCACCCGCCCTGCTGCAACGCGAGAGCTGCGTGCTCTTACCCCCAAACAAACAGAGCAAAAACTGATGTGTGTCCTCTTCAGCTATAGAGCGAGAAGAGGGGAACACGCACTGTTTGCGGCTTTCAGTCATTCTCTCTTTTTCTAAACAGAAGAGAACAACGTTCACTGCACACTGCCTAACTGATTCTAACTTCTAACAGAGGAAAGAAAGTTTTGACAGGGTTTGTGAAACACACAGAAACAGAATCGCTCTGAAAAAAGAGTTTCTGACGACACCTGGTGACGTATCCAGCTGGCCGCAGGTGCATCTAATGATTGCAGTGATTGGAGTGGTGGTGGCGTAGTGGCTAAAGCACAGGGCTGTTAATCAGAAGGTCCTTGGTTCGAACCCCACAGCCACCACCATTGTGCCCTTGAGCAAGGCACTTAACTCCAGGTTGTTCCGGGGGGATTGTCCCTGTAATAATTGCACTGTAAGTCGCTTTGGATAAAAGCGTCTGCCAAATGCATAAATGTAAATGTAAATGTAAATGATTACATCAGCCGAGGCTATAAATTCCGGTCAATGTTCATTGAGTGTTACACACATTATTCAGCTTGGTTCACAGCTAGAGCTGTTCCCTGTAGCGCTTAGCAAAAGCGCAGCATCAAAGTGAAGCTTTTTGTAAATGGAACTACACTTTTCCCCAGACAGTAAATCTTTTTAGGAGTTAATGTGCGTGTACTGACCATTCTTTGCTGGCTGTTTCAGTTCAAACTGACAAAAACATTACCACTGAAGTCATGTAATTTTCGTGTGCATCATGTGCATCTTTAGCACCATGGACCAAGTTTTAAAAAAGGAATTTCTGACCACAAATACATCCAACACAGGTTGGGACACAGTGTTTAATGGATGGCTGACTTTCGACACATGGAAACAGGTGTCGAATGTGGGACACAATACCAATGCTGAGAAGTCTAAATTTTCTAAATAAAAAAATAAACATTGCGATTTTCCCCGGCGCTATGTAGGTAGCTGTAAGGCAGGGTGCCAATGTGTTTGCATTCAAAGGCAAAGAGCAAATGTATGATCTTTGAGAAAATCAACAAATTAACTTTCTCGCAATTCGCAACTCTTACTGAGGCACCATACCCCACTGAGCGAAGACTGCAAATTTACACCTCATTGTTGCCCTTCCACATCTGTCCCATTCTCTCCTCTCTCCCACTCACCCTTTCCCCTTCAGCTCAGAATCACCTAAGATCTGTATGTAACAAAAGTCTATATCTGATGTATACAAATAATGTAACTAGTGTAACATGTTTGGAATCATTTAAAATGTCTCAGTGCGTCTGGTATAGTGCTCTTATTCCCAGGTTTGTAAAACTTAATGACAACAAAGTTATAAGGTATTTGCCAAATGCTGTATAATTCTGGAGGTCTGTCCCCATCCCTGCTTGTATGTTAATGAGGTATGTCCCCAGGACTTCCAAACCTAACCACTCCCAAAATTCCCTTTGTTCATGGTTTGGGTATTTAAGGAGATGTGACACATTGTTCATGGTTCTCTGTAGTCAGACGATCCCACACAGTTTACTGTTTGTAATTTATATCAGGTGATTGCAATTCGGATTTCTTATGTTTTGATAAAATGTCTAACTTTGACTTATCACTGCCTAATTGGAATTGATGAATTGATTATGTTACCTGGTCAATAAATTGTCAACATTCGATTTTATTCTGACTGACTCTGACATTGTGTTTCCCAAACAGATTAAACTACAATTATATTATTGACATTTTAGATTTGTTTCCAGTTAGATATTGAGTTTATATAGTGACTTTGCTGTTTCAAACATTACTGTTGCTACTCAAGAAACAACATTCTTTTAAAAAATTATATATTTTTATCAACATTTAACAATCTTCCAATCTTCCTCTTCCAATGAAATCACCCTCTATCAGAAACAGAGGGAGAGACGAGCATCCCTAAACAGTGAGTGTGTGAGTAACACAGGTTGGGTGGGTGGTGGTGGTGGTGGATGGTGCTGGAGTGGTTGTGGATGAGGGCAGTGACGTGGTAAGTAGGGATTTCTGTTTCAGATGTAGCGCGCTGTCTGGGAAGGCTTCATTCAGCCAGGTTTCCATAAAACCCAAAGCAGCAGAGTTAGAAAAGTCCTTATTTGTTTGAGTGAGCTGAAGCAGTTTGTCATTTTGTTGGGAAGGGAGTGGACATTAGCCAGATACTCGGCAGCAGAGTCCAAAAGCCACGTTGACAAAGCTTCACAAGCATGCAGGCCCATTTGCGTCTCTTAGAGCACTTGAGGAACAACCCTGTGCCTTCAACTAAGGTGTCTAATAAAACATCTGAATAATCAAACACCTATAAAAAATTATCAGGTATGTTCTGCCGAATATTAAGCAGTTCATCCCTGGTGAAACTGATCGTGAAAGAGTGAGAAAAAACATGAAAAACAAACCAAAGTAACAAAAACGCTAGAACGCTAGATTGTCACAGACCAAGTAGTTCGGCAATGAGGAAAACAGGAGTTTCTTGTTGAAAAATGTTTTTTTTTTTTTTATTTACCCCAAAAATACTAAACAATAGAAACCAAAAAGTTAACAACTAGGCCTAAAAAAGAGGTCAACAAAATATAACTATACTCAAAACAGCATACAACAAAACAGGATATGAACTGAACAAACTGAGCCATCTGCGGCGCCAGCTATCTTTTCTATTTTGTTTTTTTCGTATCTATTTATTTTATTTCTTTTTAATCCATAACATTCTCTAGATTTATTTAAAGATTATTTAAAATGAAAGAAAGTAAAGCACTGTGGGTATACTCTCTGGATAACTTGTGTCGCTATTGCAAATGGCTCGGCAAGAACGTGTTTTACATTTTTGGGATTATTTTTATAAAATCCCACAAGTCCTCAAACACACATTAGTTCCATAAGCTTTCACTGGAACATAGCAAACGCATGTCAGAGTCATGGCGGCATGGCAACAGTTGCTGAGACAGGATTGGTCAGAAGTGCTTTTAAGGCTGGGCTTAGCGAAGGGTCAATTAATTTACATCCAAGACTGGTCTGTCCACACAAACAAACAACTGTATTGAAAGGACCACAGAGCCACTGAGTTTACACTCTCCAGGAAAGTTAACCTATGAATGGCTTACTTATTTGTTCTCTCTTCACATTAAACTGGGACTTCAACATCAGAAAAATTACACACTTCACCTTTAAATCCTTAAAGGAACACATCAAGCTTGTGGCTGCAGCTCTGAAGGTGGGTGGGAGAGAGAAATAGTGAAGGCAAGATTGAGAGACAAATAATAAGCCTGCCAGAAGCTGAGAGCTGAACTAAGTCTGGATGAACCACTTCAAGCCTTAAAGTTCATAAACTGCAATCTTAGTTGCACAGTGAAGGTGAAAATGTCACAGTGTGTGAGTGTGTGTATTAGAGCAGAAAGAGAAATGGAGAGAGGACATCAATAAAGCAAGTACAATTCTAGTTTGACTGCACTGATATTTACAAATGCACAGATTTCAAGCCTACAAGTGAATCTCCACTCAGTACAATTTACCTTTGACCTGAAAGCAGTTCTCCGCCAACCTCGATAAAAAGTTGCCACTTCAAAAGAATGCAAACCAGAGGGATTCATCTCTTCTTAATTGCGCACTCTTTTTTCTGTTTGGAATGACATGCCTGCCAAAGCTGGTGAAAAGACTTGCAGGATGCCTGAAGCTAAACCATCTCATTGAGGAACATACCGAATTGAGAGATCATGAGATCAGGATTTATTTTCAGTCTGACTGGAATGAGAGCTTGTTCTCTTCAGAGAGAAACATTTATCAATAAATAAATAAGCTAAATTGTATAAAGTTTATTTATAACTTAAATATGGATGCAAAGCTACACTTTCGAGCAGATACAAACTCATCCCCACTGTCTTGAGCCACCTTATGAGATTTAACAACACTGCATAGTCTTTCCCTGGGGAAGTACCTGCATTAGTTACATTAAATTTGGAATTAACTGAACAATTATTATTTGTTCTCCACATCCTGTGTGATCAATGTTGTTGCCTACTGGCATTACTACTAAATAACCTACATTTTAGAAACAATATGGACAATTATTTTGTCTTTTTTTTTCTATGTCAACAAACAAAGCCAAGGCAGGATGAATTATTGCATTTTAGATCCTAGTACTGTTAATCTAAATATCAGCACTCTTAAAGCTTAGTGGACCAGAACTAACTGCTTTATTATATTAAATATTAAACTCATTCATTACATTCTTTGTAAACATTGTTGTTCATGTTATTCTTCACTTTCGTTTCCTCTTCTTTTGTTTTCCCTTTATTGTCTGTAGCTCACAGCCAGATACCCATTAAGCTGTCTCACATTAGCAACCAAACAAGCAAGCTTTTTCCCCAAACACAGTGACACATTTTTTGATGTACGGTAGCTTTTAAAGATGACTTTGGTGCAATTAAAGTACATTATATATGGCGCTTTGTTGATATGTTTTTCATACCTTTGTACAAACAATGTAATAACTGAAAAATGGTGAGATGCTGATACAGAGGCTGCAACTTCTTGATTTAGTTACTACTGTATGTTACTCCTCTGAAAGAAGCTTCACACAAGATCCATTATGTATTAAAGGTCACTCTTTGAAACATCTCTAAAGTCCCATTAATGAGCATTCTGTTATTATTTACTGACGTTCATGTCACTTCAAATCTGTATGACTTTAAAGCTTAAAAAGCCTATGTTCACAATATAGTTGTTTTTAGCATTAAACATTGCATGTTCTTGCATAAAAATGTGAGTCACTTTGAACAAGCTTCACTAGGATCACCAACAGTATGCCGTCTCACTGACATGTGATATTTCCAACCAGACATTTTTGCATCGGTTTCAGTGTGTTTATATTCTCATGTGGCTCAACCGGCAGTGGGTTTCATCAGCAGTGTGAGAGACCCGGGTTATTATCCACGTTGAAACCAGGAAGAAATAATGTTCAGAGACGAGAGTGATTCAGAGGTTCCACTTTTCCCTCTAACATTTAATTTTTTACTCCACTAAAGGTTAGGTTTGGGTTTGGGTTAGGGGTTCCATAAAGTATGTATTACTCTTCGCTTTGTTACATCCTTTACAGTTGAAAATAACTCATTTCACAACTAGCTTTTGGTTACCTCTCCTGGACATAAACTGAGCTCACACGTGCCTATACGCCCAACAACACTTACTGCTTTGCCCACTGGGGAGCAGTGTTTGCATTTCGGTCAGCATATTCAGATTTTTGCTAAAGAAAAGTCGACCTACTTTTTCTGAATTTACTGTGAGTTTTAACAGAAAAATTACTTACATTTTGTAGTGTTTTCTTACCATATGGTTGTTTCTTGCCTTCAGAAGACTTGGAATATGATGCAGGAGTCACGTTAACTTTATTATACTTTTGGGCCTTTTTAAAGGTTTAAAGTGAGCTCCTATCTACTGAAATTGAAAAGATGGCCTGCTGTATTCAATAAAAAAATCTCTTGTGTTGTACATAGGAAAGACAGTCATACAGGATGTGAACAACATGACGGTGAGCTATTCCTTTACATTTAAAGGAACAAGATTAAAAGAAAATTAACATTAAATTCAACAGCGCTGATCCCAAAGAATGTGCAGATTTATAGTTCAAATGTAACTATAAATATAACATTTCAGCTCGAAACACAATTCAGTCCCAGAATGCATCACTACAGGAGCATGACTAAGTAGCAACGCTGAACTGTATGCTCTTTCCACATGAGCTAAATAACTTTAGTGTGGCCTTCTGCAGAGGTCAGCACAGTGTAGTTCACAGAGGGAGTATGAAACCAATCACAAACACAGCCCATGAAATAGTGTCTGCAAGGGAGTATGAATCCAATCACAAACGCAACCCATGAAAATGTGTCTGTGCTTATGACAAGACTTTTTATACCCTTACATGTCTATGGTTACAGAAACATCCTGTCTCGTTGCTAGGTAACGTAATAGGTGACCATTACTGACATTTTTACAATGTGCAAATGCTGGAGAAGTGTAAACTCGAGATTGTTACTGGGACACTGAAACAAACATAAAGAAAATAAGATATTGCAATCAGGCTTCAGGTTCTTTTGACACAAGTTCAGGTTCTTTTGAGAGAGCACAAATTATGCCTACCCTTTTCTCTTAAATTCCTCAGAGTGCAAGAGATTGTTTTTCCAGCCAGACCATAAAGCCATTCATTTATAAGCCTCTGGTGAGCTTTGTGGTACCTACCGGATTGGTTATTCAATGCTAATTACAGCATATGCCAGGGATAACCTTAGATTACATTTCACAGAGACAGTATGGGGGGATGAGGCAGATCAGTCAGAAAAAGATAAATTAATGGGAGAAATCAGAAACAAAATGTACCATTCCCCTTCTGTCACGTTGTGTCGATGACACAACTCTTTTACTCTTTGAGTAAAGGCCAATGAGAATTGGCAAACAGAATTTGCATGCCCCTCCCCCGGACATACGGGTATATAAGGAGGGAAGCGTACCTCTAAAAGAGTATATATATTTCTCTAAAAGAGTAAACACATTGACGTTGAATGTCTTTTTAAAGACGAGTTTTTTTTAAGATGCCCTTCTGCCTTTGTGTCATTCCTGGATGCAGTCGTTAACCTCTCCACTTCTGACGCAATGGGCGCTGACTCTCGTGTCAGGGCAGTGATCACACAGAGGCAGCATATGTGGATGGCCACAAAAACGTTGTGTTCATGGCTTTCCTTCATCTGGGAGAAAGCCACTCTAGGTGTTGTGGAAGGTTACACGCAGTCTGATGCACCAGCTATTTTCGCAAGCAGCAGCTTGCTTGCACCTGCATCAGCAGTCCACGTAACATGGTTCAGTATTGTGGTGTTTTTAGATAGGGACCCCTAGTGTCACTACATCGCCACAACCGGTGAGTGACAGAAGGGGAACGAGACATTGTGTTCCTCTTGCCACAACACTGTACTAGCCGCTGAAATGGCAGAGACCTTACTCTCGACTCCTCAGCTCAAAACCTGTCTGAACAGACGCACGCTTCCCTCCTTTTATACCCATATGTCCGGGGGAGGGACATGCAAATTCTGTTCGCCAATTCTCATTGGCCTTTTCTTAAAGAAAAGAGGTAATCGAGGCTCTCAAGAGAAACCCCTAGTGTCACTACATCGACACAACATCTCATTCCCTCCATCAGGGAACGGAGGTTATGACAGTAACCGAGACATTATTGGTATTTTTTAGAATTAAATAGTAATTTACTCTTTACCAAACATTGGTATCAGCAGTTAAATGTAATTATCTGACATCGGCCATTTCTTTCAAATATATACTGCACATTTTGCCAAATGTATTATGTCAAACAGGTATCACATGCATACAGGATATCCACAAACTGTGCACAGTATATACTGTAGAGATAGTAAGTATTATATTAGTATGCAGTACAGCCCTGGGGCCGGTTGCACCAGCTGTGCGTAAGTTAAAACTTAGCCTAGTTGTGTCGTAAATGGGCACTAGGTCACAATTTATGCACTACTAAATATTTGAGCATTGCACCATTAAACATAGGTAGGAGGTAACCCTATGTATAAACTAAATATTTACGGAAGTCTCCAAACAAGAGTAACGAATGGAATAAAAAAGCAGATTTATTTAATGACATCAATGAGCTCATGTTTTGCACGACAGGCATCAATCATTTCGACATACATTATGATGTTGACATTTACACTCATTTACATTTACGAGAGAGAAAAAAACCTTACTTTTAAGCGTCGCTTCAGCATGAACCATTCAAACGGTGCAGTTTTCAGGGTCGCCGGTGTCAAGCTTCAACACATTCAAAATATATATAGGATATTAAAATGAACAAATGTCTATTTTTCCAGCCTAATGTATTAACATTTTTTTATCTGTAATATTATTTATTTATCACCCCTTATTTATTTTAGATACAGTTCCAATATATTGTTATTTACACAGGGCAAATATATTTATCAAATCTACTTTTATTACGTATCATATTTTAATGGGGATATAATTTATTACAGCGTGAGCAAACAATATTTGAACATCAACCATAACCAGATCAAATTGAAATTCACGGCTGTTTAACAGTTCAGTGAACAAATTTGAAGGCTGCTTATTGGATAAATACAGCTAAACCTTACGGAGAGCTTATGACCTACTAGTTAAGTCTTGCCTTAAGAACAGGTGGTGCAACCAAATTAAGCACTGACTTAGTTACAAACTATCTAGTAGTTACTAAGCCATTAGTGTTAACTTTATGTCCTAACTTTCGTGAGAACTTATGCACAGTTGGTGCTACCCTACCCTGGTCTTTTTGCTCTGGAGCGTACATGCATATTAGCATTGCTGTCTAAATATATATTGTGATTTGTGATGTTATTGAAGCTCATAAGCTTGCCAATCAGTTTTGGAGATTTCAGTCATTCCCCATTTAAGAGCTGTACTTGCATGACAAGAAAATAGCTGCTTGAGGGTGTTACCAAGATGTGTGCAGTGAACAGGCTTGCCTCAAAGAACTTTGCCTTTAAATACCACACAAGGGTCGTACTGTAATCAGGTATGAGGAAGAAATGCTGGGAGGAGGAAATGCTGCATACTCTTATGGAGGAGGGCACAGAGAGATCAGCAGTGGAATACATAATGTTTTGGAAATGTTCCCATGTCTCGCTAATGCTCAGTGCTAATGTGCTAACAGGTCTGTCTTGTGACTACCTACAATAGAGACTAAATTGACACTTAAACCATCTCCAAAAAAACTAAACGGCATACACAAGTTTTTGGATTTAGAATTGAACCATTTCAATTTTAGCATATAAGCATACAATATAAGCAATATTATGCTCATGCATGCACGAGCAATTTAGATCAGACACATATACTGTAGATCAAATTTGGCAGATATGCCTGATTCTTATACTCTATAGTGTTTCCCAATCCTGGTTCAGGAGTGCCCCCAACACTGCACATTTTAAATGTCACACTAATTTGATACACCCGGTTCTGCTCATGGAGCCTCATTGTTGCTCATTTAGACTTACATGTTCATGTTTTGCTAACGGGCAGTGTGCATAACCATTACTTTATTTTGCTTTAACTTACATTTATTTTGAAAGCTGTAATACTTTATTTTCTTGCATTAAAGGGATAGTTCACCCTAAATATAATATTCTCTCTTAATATAATCACCTTCATGGCATCCCATATGTGTATGACTATCCTTCTTCTGATGAACACAAAGATATTTAGGAGAATATCTCAGTTCACTATGATGAATGGTGACCAAAATTTGAAGCTCCAAAAAAGGACATAAAGGCAGCATAAAGTAATCAATGTGGTTAAATTCATGTCTTTTGAAGTGATATGATAATTGTGAGTGAGAAACAGATCAATATTTAAGTAATTTTTTTACTATAAATTCACCTCCCTGCCCAGTAGGTGGCAATTTGCACAAAGAATGTGAATCGCCACAAAAACAAAAGAATTGAAGTTGAAATTTATCGAAAAAAAATAAAAGGAATTAAATATCTGTTTCACACCCATACCTTTCCTATCATATTGCTTCTGAAGACATGGATTTAACCACTGGAGTGGTATGGATTACTTTTATGTGCTTTTTGGACCTTGAATCGACATTTTTGTACCTGAGATGGACCTACAGAGCTGAGAAATTATTCTAAAACAATTGTTTGTGTTCTGCAGAAGAAAGAAAAGCATACACATAAGTGATGGCATGAGGGTGAGTAAATGATGAGAGAATTTTCATTTTGGAGTGAACTATCCCTTTAAGCTCCATTCTGCTGCATTAACTTATGTTGTAGGAGTATTGCACTGTTTTTCTTGGAAGGAGTCTTCCTGGGAGGAACATGCAGACCGCCCAACTAAGCAAAAATTTTAAATCTCTGCAAGACAAGTTAATACAATGGCTTTTATTTTGAAATAATATAATGGATGGCTTAAATTTTGAAATCACTTACACATATCTGTATATACATACCTTGCATGGACCTTCTTATTTGACAAACAAATCTCAATAATGTTGACAATCAAAAACAACATATTAAGAAGATGAGCTCTGAATAGTCACTAAATGACAAATAACTGCAAGGTATAAAAAACTATAACAGCAGCATATATAAAATCTGTAAACATTAAAGCTATGAGCAGTACATAGTCATTTGCATAATTTATTCGTACCGCAAAGCATTTCTGGGAGCTGAAGAGCGGCTTGCTGAAAAATGCTCACCCATATAAACATGCAGAAAATAAGCCATGAAAACTATTACTTTATAATATTTTAGTCTTTGGGGTTTACTTTGTTTAAAGGATAGCAGAAACAGAAAGAGTGCAAAGAATAATCTGGGGAAGGAATTAAAACACTGCAGGTATAAAGATGCAAGAAACTCATATAGAGGGAAAATATAAGCAATTCATCTGCGAAATATCTGCAAAGCTCTCCACTTTAAGAGGTATGTTTATTTCTATTTATTATTTTACTTATACGTATATTTGTATAGTTATATATGTAAATATTCTGGCCAAATTTTTCACTGATATTTTCAAATAAACATTTACACATAGTTATTTGACTAATTAACATTACATCTGAAGCATTGTCATCAGTGTCCTGCTGTTTGACACTTTCTTCATCTAACTATTTTTAAAAAATATGTATGATCTTGTATAGGTATATATACATATATAATATATTATTATTATACTTGTTGTTTCCACAACCTCATATTAACCAAGACCATAGTTTATTTGCACTTCTAGATTTTTTTTACAAGTGATTAAAATCTTTATGTTGACTTGTGACTAGCACCTAATATACACACTTTCCGTTGCACTTTCATGTACATTTTAACCTAAAAAGTTTTCTTGACATGTTATTTGTCTGATCTATAAAGTACTTATTTTAGTGTTTCTCTAAAAAAAATCCACTCATCACATTTACAGTGGTTTTACATGTTAAAAAAATTATGAAAATTTTTGCACAGGTGGGGCCCGTTGTCATGACTAACTGTCAATCTAAATGTCAGTAATTTGAAATTGAGCCGGAAAATGAAACCAGAATGTCCAGGGCCACTTTTTAGTCCAAGTCCACCCCTGACTGTCCTCACTGCCTTTAAAACAAGCTTTTAAAAGAAGACACACTAGTCAACTCTTGAGCAAAGACTGGATTCGTCCATTCATTTGATACTAATTCAACATTAACACATACATGTCTTTCGTGGCCTGACATACTTCTTGTTAATTGTTCACTTTGCTTGCTAATGTGCTTATGACATTTAACCCAATTGTCACAACAACATTTATATGGGTGGGCCTGCAGATTGGTGTGTTGGAAATACAAATAGAAGTAAAATGTTTATTATTTTAACAATGAAACCAAATGCTAGTGCCAATTTAAAAATGTCAAAAACCCCATTCTGACTCATATCGGAATGTTGTTATACACGTAAACATGGTCACTCATTTATCAATTCATTCAGTCTGTCACTGACTTATTCACACTTGTATTGCTAAAAGTCATAAAAAAATTAAATCAGTGCGCACACCCCAGCATGAGTAAAAACAATTGTGTAACACGGCATCATTTGATCATCTTTTGGAAGGTTGATTAAATGCTATATATATATATATATATATATATATATATATATATATATATATATATATATATATTAGGGCTGTCAATCGATTACATTTTTTTATCAAATTAATTACATGGTGTCCCGATTAATTAATCGTAATTAATCGCATTTAATCGCATATACAAATATTTGCTGAGAAAGCCCCTCATAATAACAATAACTCAATATATAATGATTATACATATTTACATGATATTCTTGTGGTAGAAGAGTTCATCATTAATTAGACAATACAAAAAGCGGCTTTAGAATACAATGTATTGTTTACTACCATATTATTGAACATAAGCAATCATTGGCATACAATTCACAGCAATCCATTTCACAAGTGAATTTCTCAATCAGTTTGAGATTTATTATGAGGGCTTGTTGAAGGACACATCTATGTACACCTGCATCAGACGGATGCTTGAGTAGTGTCCCGGGTGTGTTGCGTCATAAACATAAAATGTTTAGGTCAATGTGTCAAGTTAAATATAGTTTAATACTCAACTTAAAACACATCTTGAGATCCCTTAGTTTGCATTTGCGCTCCATCAAGTGTTTTGAACGCAAGAACGTAACGCATGTTTGTGTTGTGCTGCCTACTGAAGTGTTTTCTTCATTGTTTAAACTGTGCGTTGCTCATACAGCTGAAAATTCACTTACTGCCCTCTGGAGTAAACAGGTGGTACTACAGGATTGCATTTCTCAGGAATCTCCCTTATGATGGTCCGGGGGCAGTGCGATAAATTGCGTAACATTTTTTAACACGTTATTTTTTGCCTAAAATAAATATATATATATATATATATATATATATATATATATATATATATATATATATATATATTTGTTGCTCTCATGCATTCTCTGCACAAAAATATGTTGCACTTTAATCGCACTTTGGCAATACATCACTTTTAAAGTTCATGATCCTCCAAACTCATTCTTAGTCATCAGCTTTATGAGAATGAAGAGTTATGAGTGTCCTCTTGTCTGTGTGAGAGCCATTCTTCCTTATCTCTCTGTCTCACAAGGGAATATCTGTACCACCGATAAATTCAATTCATGGCCTGAAGGGAACAATGACATGGTCATTCCCCAGACCTTTATACAGACAGCACCTTTTGTAATTTGTAATTTATGTAACTGCACTGTTAGAAGTCACTTACAAACACACACTCAGCAATAGGAAGGGAACAGAAACAGGAAGAATTAGGTACCCTTTAAAGTACAAAAGATGCTGCTTTGTCTTGAATACAAAAATACTTATGGATGCTGTGGCTTCTTCGGAATGGACAATGTCTGATTTATTTTCTCTATCTTCATGAACACATGCTGAATATTTCATTAAATAATATGCACGTTTCTGTAGGGAAATGCCTACTGTATACCATTTAAACATGTAATGTGAAACCAATCAGCTTAAACTCTGTCTGACTCTCTCTGCAGCACCTGAAAGTCCCTTAACAGTTTAGATATGGTGTCCACTGATGTGACACAGGACACAGTTTAAAAGACTGAACACTTCAATGTGTGGCGCTTAATGCTCTGGGCACACAAGCACCTGCAAATGGCGAAAAGGTTGAGACAATTCTCTGAAATGCATCTAAGAGTTTGAGGGGGGAACCAAAGAATGAATTGTGCTTGCAGATTGAGTAGTTTATTTGCTAGCGCTGTCTGTGTTGTTTTAAGTCCAAGTCCAAGATGGCTGTTTACCGACTGCTTTCAATGGACGGTAACACTGTAGCTAATTACTCCGGGCAAATAGAGTTTTGTGAATAAGTCACAATTTATAATAAGCCTTATTTACATTAAAATGAGATATTTAGCACTTGTTTTGCAAGTTTTTGCACAGAGATACTATAGCTTCAGTAGCAAGATGCACTGCCAGGTTCATTTGAAAAACAATAGTATTCCTAAAAAAATAGCCTATTCTAGAACTAATGTGATTATTTTCTGCAGATAATGCCTGCAGGCTGACAAGGTGTAGCATTTGTGCCTTTATTTAAAGTAAAGCCTCTTTTTCAATCAGAATGAGTGTTACAAGGATCTCTGAGAGTTCAAAAAGATTTGGTTGGCTCTTCTCGAGGACAACAAAATCAATCTTCACAAAATCAAGCATGACAGAAACAGAGAGAGAAAGCAAGACAGAGATGATGGAAGAAGAGGCTGTGGAGAGATTTGTACACTCAGCTGCATATGAGGCAACATTTTGAGGGGCAAAAGGAATTTCCTTAAGGTCACAGCACAGGTTAAAGCAATCAATCTGTTTCGATAATTGACAAATGGCCTTTGAGTGACCTGCGTGCCGCTGATGTGCCACAATTTCTATTGATGTGTTGTTCTAATAGTCAAATATCTTGTGGCCCTACACCAGAAATAAAAGGTTTTCTGGTTCAAATTCTGGACAGGACTCACTCTCTCTCACTTTGTGCCCTAAAGCAAGATCCGTTAAACCATTTCTGCTCTAGAGGGTGCTGTGCTTTCCCTGAAATTCTAATGTTAAATATATAAATACCGTATATATCTTTGTGCAACCTGCATCATCATACTTGGACATTGTGTTTTGTCTTCACTATATGTTATGCATGAATTAATTTCATTTAAACCAGTAGATCTAAGTTCAGAACACTCTGGGCTGTCAGTAAAGGGTTACATTTTTCGATGCACTGAGTCATGTGACAAAAGAATATGGCGCCGATCACATCAGAGTTTGTCTTTGGGAGAAACGCCAACAAACCTATACATCTGATAGGAAATCTCATTAAGTTTTTAACACTCAGACCTGCTTGAGTCAAGTCTTCAGTTTCATCCAACATGCCATTTTGAAATTTGATCGATTTATCACAAAACGCACAGTGATAAACACAATGACCACTGATGTGGACTATAGGCCTTTTCTTTCCCTTAGAAATATCACATTTACAGGGAAGTTTCACATAAAGAAAAAGTGTTCTCAGAGGCTTTAACTGGAGTTAAGATGAAAATAAGTTGCATTTCGAACTGTTCTGAGACCAGTGCAGACAGACAGCACACTGGAGGTTAAGTCATTCACTTGGGAGTAAGGGGAGCAACAACGTTGAGTGAGTGACATAAGGGGAATATGGTTGACAGAAATTGGACAATGGTAATCAGTACATAGATTTAGAATTGTAATGTATTATTTTATTTGAACTTGGTTTCCAATTATTTTAATATGCTAGGCATTACTTATTAAGTATGCTAATTTCTGACTGAATCACTTGTTTGTTTGTGCAAAGAGAGATTATTGAGATTTTAATGCCAAAGTAGAAAAAAACATTGCAACATAAAAGTAAAATCAAGTCAAATCATTTTTATTTGTAAAGTTAATTTTTTTGTATATATTTGTTAATTTGTGCTTTTCACAACACATATTTTTCCAAAGCAGGTTTAAAGAAAATCAGCTGTGATGTATGTAACGTCTTAAAAACATGAATAACCAACACTCCTGGAAACATAAACAATATGAATGAAAATAGTCTGACTTTTATTATTATTTTATTTATATTATTCATTTATTTATATTAAGTATTTAAACTTTCACAATGTAGTCCTGCTGTCCCCATATGAGGACATGAAAATTCCACACAGCAGTGATTTTCGGGTATCAGGAGAACATATATGGGCAATCTGAGTTTTTGGATTATTGCTACAGCCTGAAATTGGCAGCCCCCACACACATGCATATATTTGAAGCCACACTCTTGTCATCCAGTGATTGATAAAGCTTGATGATGATAAACCATCATCTGGTTGAATCTGCAACTTCACTGTTGTTAAAAACAACAACACACACACAAAAATGCATGTCTGTAAACCTATTCGATTATTGCTTGGATATTAACAGCACTTTGTAATACTGTGGCTGACTTGGACTTTTTTATAGGTATTAGACTTCCTTGGAAGTGATCTCTGATTCTCGCTGTCTTATGATCCTTACTTCGCTTTCATATGGAGAAAAAATCACCCTGACCCCAGCCAAAGTAAAACCTTATTAGTTTGTTAGAATCAAATAATTCACAAACAGGATGTGTACTAATTTGAAGTTCATTTAGACATGCCATCATTAAGGTGAGATAAGGCAAGTTAATTGTGTCTCTTAACAGTTTCTTGTAAAGATTTAATTAGCTTTGCTTTGAATATGAGCATGAGCAAATGTTACATTTTAGTTTTTGATCTTATTTTGTATTTTTTTTACAGTGCCAAGAGGCATTTTAATTTATTTTTTCAGCAACCTGGTGGGAGGAATTGTGGTTCACTTGCATAAATATAGGATGCCCCCAGACCCAGACATCAAATACCTCTAGACACTAGGAGTTGCTCAAACTAATCCACTAAAAGTCTACAACAAACATAATCCACACTGTCAGCCTGAAGTCGACTAATTGCTCACAATGTGATTTATAAAATGTGTCTGTAGGAAATACAGCAGGCGTGAAACCCAGTGGCTTAGAACTGAAAAGGCGTAGTGGCTTAAAGAAATGCTATGATGTTCTGTCAGATTTACATTAAAACACACACAAAAAGAATGCACTTCAGAACTGGTATTTGTTTACTGTCACTCTGCTCAAAAATGCCATGGATCAACACATCAACAACAATCTTACCAACTTTCCATATCTGTATTGCACATGCGCATATCTTTGTATGAACACTGATAAAATTGAGAACATTTCATATGATACTCTAATAAAGATGACACAAATACTACGGTAACCTGCAATTTATTCAAATTGGCCTTACCATATAAACAAAATACTAGTGTTATGCTGAGCTGGAAAAGGATTGCTTCAAGAACATGATTCGGCGACAGTTAGCTCTTTAAAGGGTGAACTTATTATGTTCCCCTTCTGTCACTCACTCACTCGACATTGTGTCGAATGTAGTGACACAAGGGGTCTTTCTTGAGAGCCTCGTGTACCTCTGTATTTGAGTAAAGGCCAATGAGAAATTGTCAGACAGAATTAGCATGTCCCGCCTCCGGACATATGGGTATAAATGCGTCTGTCAGTCCGATTTTTTTCTTCGGAGCCTAGCAGTTGTGCAGCAGCAAGCTGAGTCACACTACTGTTCCACTCACCTCTACAAGCAGAGCATTGCTGTTGGATCTACGGTGCATTACCAGCGGCTTTCTTACTCTCTGCACACTGTGCCATCCATGCCCCTAAGCGCTTCAACAGCGCTTCTGTTAAAAGAGTGTATACCTCTAAAAGATAAGTATTTTCCCCTCTAAAAGAGTATATTTTCACTCACAAAAGAGCAATTCACAGCAGGCGTTGAACGTTCTTTTCAGGACGCGTCTTTTTAAAGATGCCCTTCCGCCCCTGTGTAGTTCCTGGATGTGGTCGATATCTCTCCAAGTCTGACGGTCATAGACGTCAGTGAGTACATGGACCAACCACAAACGCTGCCTCAGTGTGAACGCTACCCAGGCACGCAAGGCAGCGTTTGTGGATGGTACATGTACTCACTGTGAGAATATAACCATGGCAATGTTACGGTCACGGCTTTAATTTCTCAAAGTGAATGCCATGTCACCCGCCCCCCGCATTGCTCCTTCTTCCTTCGGGATTAAGGACGACCCGGCCTGCAATGGAGGCGACCCCCGGCATGTTCGCTTGCTTCCATCCAGGTTTGAGGTCAGTGCGGCTCGCCTCACGGCCAGCCCGCATTCTCCCCCGAGCACCCTGTGTTGGATGATGACGTCGCCGCTACATTGGAGAAAGTTCAGGCGTCTGACATGGAAGACTCGACAGGGCTGCCACCTTCAGGTCAGCCCGCCCAGTCTGAGGCTGATGCACAGATGGACGATATGCTTTCCCGGGCTGCCGTGAATGTCGGGTTTGACTGGAACCCTCCGTCCTCCCCACATCATGCCGCGGCGCCGCCCCAGCGCAACCCGCACCTTGTCTGCCAGCCGAGGCCGTCCCCCTGCGTCCAAAAAACAGGCAGCTCCGCCTCAACCCGGGCCCAGCTCTTAGACCCAGCGTCGAGCACCCCACAGGCAACGTACGCCCCGTGTCTCCAGGACCCCCTCTAGGACCCGGAAAGCTCCTTAGCACTCCTGAGACTAAAGACCCAGGTAGTCAGATGTTCGCTCCGGAGCTAGTATCAAGACCACTCCATCCCCTGGTGGAGGGTCGGGAGGAAAATTATTTTTTACCTTATTTTAACTTTTTCGGACTGGTGGTGGCGCAGTGGGCTAAAGCACATAACTGTTAAGCAGAAGGTTGTTGGTTCGATCCCCACAGCCACCACCATTGTGTCCTTGAGCAAGGCACTTAACTCCAGGTTGCTCCGGGGGGATTGTCCCTGTAATAAGTGCACTGTAAGTCGCTTTGGAAAAAAGCGTCTGCCAAATGTGTAAATGTAAATGTAGGTGCATAAAATGCAAGTGAATGGTGGCCAAAATTTGTGGAGTGGTGGTGGTGTAGTGGTCTAAAGCACATAACTGGTAATCAGAAGGTCGCTGGTTCGATCCCCACAGCCACCACCATTGTGTCCTTGAGCAAGGCACTTAACTCCAGGTTGCTCCGGGGGGATTGTCCCTGTAAAAAGTGCACCGTAAGTCGCTTTGGATAAAAAAAGCGTCTGCCAAATACATAAATGTAAATGTCTTTTCTTTTGCCGAACCCCCTTCTGGCTGCAGTACCCACACTGTCAATAAAAGAGCGATTTCCTCACTCCATGGGTCATCTATCCGGTGCGTGCCGTTCTCATGGCACCCCAGCACCAAAATCCTACTGTTCCGGAAATCCTTCTGACCCACTACGAGCCTCAATTGCTCTGTACTGGAGTAGGGCTCCACAGGCCTAATTCCCTCTTCAGGCAACTCCCTGTGATGTATTTTTCGTGGTACGGTCCCCCTGTCGGTTGGACCTGCGTCTCCATTGGGGAGTCACTCTGCCCCCAGTCGCTGTGTTTGTAGAGCTCCTCCCTCACCAGGTAGGACCTACCACCACGCCACTTCCACGTGTGGCTTGACAACCCATGTGACGTATTGGCCACATGTTACCTCCCCCCAGTCTGGGCAGGATGTGGTCTCTGAATGGTCTGATCCTCCTGAAAGAATAGGAATGGAAAAGATCATCTTCCCTGATGCATTTCATAGTGTTAAGATAGCCCCAGTTGCTTTATGCTCTATGACGAGAAACATAGAGAGAGAAAAGGCCGCGGCTGGCCGGCTTGCTCCCATGATAGACATGTCGCCTGCTTCCCCCTAAGGGGTTATGGGAACCTTAGGTCTGTAAATTACGCCTTTTTCTGGGGGCGTTGGGGAGGGTTACGTGCGGCAGATACAGCTGCTTCTAGCACACAGTAGCTTGCTTGCACCTGTATCAGCAGTTCACGTAACACAGTCTAGTGCATGGCATTTTTAAATGGGACCCCTTGTGTCACTACATTCGACACAATGTCGAGTGAGTGACTGAAGGGGAACGTCATGGTTACTGTTGTAACCTCCATTCCCTGATGGATGTAACAAGACATTGTGTTCCCCTTGCCACCACACTAGACCTACCACTGTAAACGGCCGAACCTTACTCTCGGCTCCTCAGTGAAAAACCTGACTGACAGACAAACATCCGCTTCGCTTTATACCCGTATGTCCGGGGTGGGACTTGGAAATTTCTCAATGGCCTTTTCTCAAATCCAGAGGTACGTGAGGCTCTCAAGAAAGACCCCTTGTGTCAATACATTCAACACAATGTCTCGTTCCCTCCATCAGGGAATGGAGGTTATAACAGTAACCATGATGTTTTTGCTCATTTAAAAATTTTACACAAGACACGAATAGCATTTTTTAGAAAAATTACAAAAATTATCTCCATTCAGATGAGATAAAGACTCCAGTCATATCGGAAACCCAGTAAAAGACTACCACCCCTGGAGTTTGCAAGTATGAATCAGGGCATGCTGAGTGACTCCAGCCAGGTCTCCTTAGCAACCAAATTGGCCCAGTTGCTAGGGAGGGTAGAGTCTCATGGGGTAACCTCCTCGTGGTCGCTATAATGTGGTTGGCTCTCGGTGGGGCACGTGGTGAGTTGTGCGTAGATGCCGCGGTGGATGGCGTGAAGCCTCCACATGCACTATGTCTCCGCAGTAACACGCTCAACAAGCCACGTGATAAGATGCGTAGATTGACGGTCTCAGACACGGATGCAATTGAGATTCGTCCTCCGCCACCCAGATTGAGGCGAGTCACTACGCCACCATGAGGACCTAGAGTGCATTAGGAATTGAGCATTCCAAATTGGGGAGAAAAAGGGGACAGAAAAAAATAAACCCAATAAAAGCTTTTTTGCCACATGGAGCGGGTCGCCCTCTCGTGGGTGGTGCCATGTTGACGGCACATGACACTGTGTCATGCAACTGACTGAGTTACTATTACTAATAATGACAATAATAATAATATTTGTACTTTATATAGTGCTTTCATCCAAGGCTTAAACATAAAAAACATGTAAACAAAAGAAGCAAACAAACAATGAAAAAACAAACACATTTCTCACTAAAAGCAACAACGGAGCCCAAGTCAAGTAGAGTATAATATAGTATAGTCCAGACTCTAGAGTGATGGTGTGGAATTGATCAGCGGGAGTGTGATCCACCAGACAGAGCAGAATGAGTGCAAGTGAAAATAAAAAACAAAAGCTCCCTACTGGAGTGATGACACAAATCGCAACGAACTGCAGCTCTCACTGCGCAGATCACGGATAAATGTCACAACATCAAACACCAAGGCAGTGTTCATCCGGTAGAGAGCTGGTGAGTCATGGCTGCCCGGTCACAGTCCAGTGCGCAAAAATGCATGAAAATGTGTTTGGAATAAATCCAAGAATGTCCATAATAGAGATGTGTGTAGGCTGAGATGAGAAAAACACAGAATAAAGGCCTTTTCACACCAAACGTGAACTTTCGACATGATTTCTCGCAGCGTTTTTTTTTTTTTTTTTTTACGGTAACAATGGATTCCTAACAAGCCCTTCACACCCTTCACAAATGCAGTCAAAGTGAAGCTTTTTATTTTTACAGTAACTACTTCAATCCAAGGATTTTTTTGTGACAAAAAGTGTACCGCATAAAGGTTTTTTACCAATATAGCTGATGGAAACGCAAGTTATCGCTAAAATTTCACAAGTGTCGACATATTATTTTTCCACTTAACTCTAACGCATAAACGCTATGTCGATACTTCAAATGTTGCAGAAAAACGAGTTTGGAAACACTTTTGTGGAGAAAATTGACATTATCGCAGAAATATAGTGTCACATGACAGACTTTACCCCAATCGTTAGCATGTGTTAATCATGACGTCAATTTATTGTATGTGAAGTATTACTCATGCGTACCTGCACAGATCCGATGCTGCAAACACATCTGCGTCATGACACTTCCAGGTGTGCCAACACAAATATTTGTATCTTGCACCTGTCATCGACAATTGCACGGAGAATGGCAGTAAATTAAATTAAATTAATCGCAGTAGCCATCCATTTATTTATTAAAGTTTCTTTTCCACACCATTCAAAATAATAGATGGCAGTCATAGAATTAGCCCAAAATACAAAAAACATATAATTTTTATACAAAATTTTTTTTTTAAATTAAAAATAAATACACAATACTAGGAGAATAGCTTCAGTGTTTTTTTGGAACACTAACATGTAGTCCAATTCTGTACAATTATTGTTTAGCTTACTTAAAAAAAAAAAAAATGGCAAAATTACCTGTTTTAAATCAAATAAATTACCAAATGAATAAAGCATTAAATATATATTTTTTAATTACTAAATGAAAGAATTATATTGTTAGGCCTGTATAATTGTCTTGTCTTTACACAAACTTACATTAGCCTTACAATGTTTTGTAGATAAAAAAGTCAGAATGACATTCTCATAATGTTCTACACATTTTTTAAGGGTACAAACTATCAGAACTATTTGACCAATGCTGAGTTCACTTTCAGAAAACAAGTTTTTGAACATTTTAAAACTTTTAAATATTTTAAATCAAACCCTCGTTACCTTGAATCACATTTTCTGAGCTTCCTCTGAAAATGTAAATTGCATAATGACACCAAAATTAATTTAGTTTTATTTGCATCAAATGCCTTTAAGAGCCCATATTATGCTCATTTACAGGATCATTGTATTATGTTGGGGGTTACTAGATTAGGTTTAGATGCTTTTAATGTTCAAAAAACAATTATTTTTTACTAGAATAGGTTTACATGCTTTTAGTGTTCAAAAAACAATATTTTTTTTATTACTATACATTGCCTCAGCACCTCTTTTCACCCTCTGTCTGAAAAGCTCTGTTGTAGCTCCTGTCTCTTTAAAGCCCCCTATCTGAAAAGCCCAAAGTGCTCTGATTGGTCAGTTGGCCCAGTCTGTTGTGATTGGTCAACCGCTTAAGCGAGTGTGTTGGAAATGTAATGCCCCTTACCATAATCAAGTTTCAGCTCCCAAGGCTTCCTGAGCAGCACATTCCTGAGGTGGGCATTATGCAAATGTGATACATAGTGACATAGCTATTTCTCGGAAGTAATGGCTGGATAGGCAGTTAAGGAGCAGGGCTTTCTGTTGGAGAGAGTAATTCCCTTTGGCATGGACTTTGTGCTTTGTAACTTTGCAGACCATTTACCTGCACAAACAGCTATATTCAGGGGTGTAAAGTAACAAATTACAAATTCTCACGTTACTGTAATTAAACAATTTGAAGTAGTTCAAAAATTATATACTTTCACTTTTACTTGAGTACATTTTAAGTTCTGTAACTGTACTTAACCTGCGCTATTTTCCCACCGTCTGTGTTTGCTACTTCCCTGTCCTGATTTAATTTTTATCTATCAACATAATTGTCTAGGGAGAGTCTCGTGACTCCCATTAAATCAAATCACACATCAAAAACTTGAATGGCAGCTGTAGATCTGGCGCCAACTGGGAGAAAACCTCAAGCATAGTTTACAGCTGAACATCACAGCAGCACCTGAAAGTGATTTTTGCAGAGAAAAAGGACAATTGCTTGATCGTGTCATGTGAGTTTAACTTGCGTAAGCCTGATATAAGCTTTAATCCTGCCTCTAATAAGCATTAATCCTGCCACAGGAAGTGCATGCCCCCCATCTCTCAAACATCTTCCAGGACCCGGAAGGCTCCCAAGCATTCTGAGATGGACGACCCAGAGATTGAGATGTTTGCTCCGGAGCTGGTAAGCAGACCACTCTGTCCCCCAGTGGAGGGCCGGGAGTAGAATTCTCAGTTCAGTTTGTTTTCTTTGCAGCACACCTATTGGGCTGCAGTACCCACATTCTCAATAAAAGTGACATTTCCTCTTTCTCTGGGTCACCTGGGTCACCCCGCCTCCGGACCTACAACTGCTGCCCCCCGGTTCTGTCTAGTCCAGAGGACGCCTACATGGGACCTCCTCCTCAGTCACTAACCTGCCCCCTGCTGGGTGTGTGGAGCAAGGTAACTGCTTCGAGTCTTCTCTCAGCACCAGAGCCTCGGATGTGCTTTTACCTCCCGACGGCACATCCTCCCGACGCCACATTGCCTGCTCTGCTCCACTGCAAACCGTACATCAAAAACGGTCGTACCCATAGTGCCCCTTGGTGCACGGCAAAGACGCCAACACCCTATGTGCGGAGATCATGACCCTGCTAATGAAAGACACGATAGCACCTGCCGCTCCAGCCGAGATGAAGAAGGGTTTCTACAGCCCTTACTTCATCATACCAAAGGAAGGCGGCGGCCTACGACCAATCCTGGACTTGCGAGTTTTCAACTAGGCCTTGCACAAACTCCCGTTCAAAATGCGTCCGGCATCAAGATTGGTTCACAGTGGTAGACCTGAAGGACGCGTACTTCCACGTCTTTATCTTGCCTTGACACCGACCCTTTCTACGGTTCTACGGCCTGGCGAATCAGTATAAGGTCCTCTCTTTCGGCATGTCCCTGTCCCCTGATGTCTTCACGAAGGTCACAGAGGCAGCCCTTGTCCTGCTAAGGGAAGTGGGCATCCGCATACTCAACTACCTTGATGACTGGCTCATCCAGGCCCACTCCCGAGAGTTACTATGCGCCCACAGGGACAAGGTGCTCAGGCACCTCAGCCGCCTAGGGCTTCAGCTCAACTGGGAAAAGAGCAAGCTTGCCCCAGTTCAAAGCATCTCTTTTCTCAGCATGGAGTTAGACTCAGGCTCAATGATAGTGCGCCTCACCCACGAGTGCACGCTGTCAGTGCTGAAATGCCTCACCTTATTCAAGCCAGGCATGGCGGTTCCTCTAAAATATTTCCAGAGGCTCCTGAGGCATATGGCATCCTCTGCTGTGGTCGTGCCGCTGGGGTTGATGCATATGAGACAGCTTCAGCACTGGCTCCAGACTCGAGTCCTGAGATGAGCATGGTGCTGTGGCACGCACCGTGTGTTCATCACCCCCGCCTGTCGCCAGACTTTCAAACCCTGGACAGACTTCTGTTTTCTACGGACAGGAGTCCCCTTACAGCAGGTGACCTGATGCTTTCTGGTCACCACAGACGCCTCCAAACAGGGTAGGGGCACTGTGTGCAATGGGCACACAATGACGCAGTGGATGGCAAGTCCTTGGGTAAGCACGAATTGATTATCAGGTGCCTTAGAGGCGCCCGGAGGTTGAACCCTCCCTGGCCAAGCCTGTTCCCGTCCTGGGATCTCTTAATGGTCCTCTTGGGCCTCCAGAGAAAAGCGTATTGGGCACAGATACTATTCTGTTCTGGAATAGGTGGTCCACAGGATGGGCTCCTGTGCAGATTAATCCCACTGTGTGTATTTTCCACGTTATGGTCCCCTAACGATAGTCCCCACTGTCCCCCGGTCGCCATGTTGTAGCAATTCCTCCCTCTCAGTAGGTAGGATCTACCACCGCTCCATTTTCCACATGTTGCATGAAAACCCATGTGATGTATTTCACCACTCTTTACCTCCCCTAACCTGGGCAGGTGTGGTCTCCGCAGGTTCTTTTCCCCCTTAAAGAATAGGAGTAGGAAAAAAATGCCTTCCCCGATGCGTGTGATAGCGATAAGATGGCCCCAGCCACTTTAACTCTATGTGAGAAACATAGATAGAGAAAAGGCATGGCTTGCGCGGCTCACTCCCATGCTTGGCGCGTTGCTTTGTTCCCCCCTTCGGGGTGTCATGAACCAGAAGGTTATGATGATTTTATGGGGCGTTGGGGAAGGGTACGTGCAGTCTGATACGGCCTGTCGCTTTGGCATGCAACTGCCTGCCTGCACCTGTGTCAGCAGCGCACGTACATGGCTCAGCGCATGCCGTGATTAAATATGGGCCCCTAGTGTCGCTTCTTCGACACAACGTCGAAGTGAGTGAACGAAGAGGAACATCTAGGTTACTATTGTAACCTCCGTTCCCTGATGGAGGGAAAGAGACGTTGTGTCCTCCCGGCCACGACGCTGAACCGTGCCACTGTTATGACCGAACCTCATTCTCGGCTCCTCAAGGCAATAACCTGAATGGGCAGACTCATTTCTCTCCATTTATACCCGTATGTCTGGGGGCGGGACCTGCTAATTCTGTCTGCCAATATCTCATTGGCCTTTTCTCAAGTTCAGAGATGTGCAAGTGTTCATTACATCAGTCGCGATAGCAAGAGCACCACTGATCTAGGTGAAATATAAAAGATTGACTTTTTATTTCCTGACATCTGTAGCTGCATGCTGTTTGACTGACAGGCAGCTAATACTTGTGCGCTAATGTGGGTTCATGCCTAAATTATCAAATACACTTTATAATTCCATCAATGCCTGTCTTGGTGAGGATTTAATGTGAGACTTGAAGTGTACATGTAAACAAATAGTGCACTGTCTAGTAGGCTATGTCATATAAAGGCTATTAATCAAACAACAATAACAAGGAAATGAGAAAACACCTCACCTTTTGGCTGAATAACTTGAGTAGCTTTAGAAGTATTAATGTAATAAAATAAAACAGTGACATTTTTAATAATAGTAATTTTTTTTTATATATATATTGTTAATTTTTAATAATACTGACCCCTGATGTAGAGAGTGTGTTAATTGGTATAATAAATTACCAGGAAAGTAGAGATGATAAAATAATTTATAATTATGCTTATCTTTTATAAAGATAGAAAAGTATCAACATTTGCAGAGCAATACTTAAGCAGAACATTCCACCAGTCACAAAAGAGCTGAGATATTCTTCTAAAAATCTTAATTTGTGTTCTGCTGAAAAAAGAAAGTTATACACATCCAGGATGGCATGAGGGTGAGTAAAGGATGAGAGAATTTTCATTTTTGGGTGAATTATTGGGTGAAGCGTGACGTAGCCCCTGTACCAAACCACTGTTTATTTGCATTGCTTGTATTGTTTGAACATATGCACAACAATAACGCTCTGTGGGAATTAAGGTAAATGTACACCCTGCACATAAACTGATTTTAATGTAACCACTAGAAACTGACAGAACCTTTTAATTGTTTCAGACATTATGATTTAAAATGGTGATCAGAGTATTGAAAATACATTTTTTATCTTTTCATTTCTGTTAAAATGTCTCCCTTTTTGAATCAGATTAATGTAATGTGTATCAAAAGATATGTGATGTATTTTAAAAGTTGGCATACAGTGTTCATTATAATGGGGCATAGGATTTGCAACTCAGTACTCAATACTCACTACTCACGAGTACTTTTAAATTAAAAGTTTTCAGGACAGCTACTTTTACTCTACTCACACTACATTTTTGGGAAGTAATAGTACTTCTACTTGAGTATGATTTTCCAGTACTCTTTCCAACCTTGGCTATATTACACACTAAAGAAAAGGTAAAATCCCCAAAAGCATAAAAGGGCCTCTTTAAAAATGAAAAACAAAAAAATTGTATTCTCCTATGGGTTCTCTTAACATGTAAATGATATTGCTGTGTCACTGCCTTTCATCCCCTTTAAAAAAGCTCTCTGATCTTACATGGATTGTCTTCATACATTCATATTTTTTTCCCCGTTTGTATTTAATCATTGATTAAATGATTAAACTTATTGACTGGGCTAGACTCCACTCGAATCTTAAAAATCCGTAGTCGTGCAACCCCTAATACCCTACTAAACACAAGAGCACAACTATGATCCCTCAACCAAGTCTTACAGTTGCTAAAATAAAAAATAATAAAAAAACACTAAAGCTGCCTTTTATTTGTCTGATAGAAGGTCTGACATTTGAGAGCCACAAAATGTTAATGAATAATTTTCATTGAGCTCTTATAAAATATTTTTATTGAGCTCACCAACAAACTCAAAGTTTGACTGCATTTGCGCCAAGGAGGGACCTCCAAATAATATGTCTGTCTCTCTTTATTAAAAAAAACAACCTATTAATGCATATATAATAACTATAGTCTGAGGTTAAAGAACTGCCCATAGACAGATGGATAAAAAGAGTCTCAACATATTCAGTGTGACTGAGTGAAAGAAATGTGGCCATAACATAACTTCAAAGTGTTCCCTCTCTAACCCTGCTTATAACTGGACAGCAGTATAGCAAATGACACAGGTTGTATCTCAGTTATGCTGGCATGAAATCACAGCCTAATGACATAATCCACCATGCAATTAGTCTTTTTGCAACAGCGGCCATTAATTAATTTAAATCAACTCGATTAACTCATGCCTTTTAGGGTTACTTTCCACCCTTTTTTGGACTAGAATGAGTTTAATTCTCTACATCACCATCCAGTAACAGAGCTATAGCCGCTATGGCCCCACAACACATATTTTCAGTTGTACAGCTGATCAAACCAGAGCAGCAGCAGAGTGACCCGGCACAGGCCTGACTGCCAGTGTTTCCAGGTGTAAGAATGAATCATACAACTGGTTGGTCAGGGGAGAGTATATTCTGGTCTGTTACTAGAGAACCCAGACACCAGGAGTGGAGGACAGTACTTGGAGCCGATAAGGTAATTTGATAGGCAGAATTGAAGTCTACTTGACTGTTGCTGTTATTATAAATAATAAATAATACAATTTGTATTACTTGTGCTTCAAAATAAATCCAAAGATTACACTAAAATGAAATATAAGGAACATGTATTTATTTAGCTATATAATTACAATAATGTAATTATTTTTTTAGTGATTTCATTATGCATTTACTGATTTATTATTATAAATATTTATTTAATGATTTAGTTTTGATCACTTTGGACCTCCATATCCAAAGTTTAATTCCCACCAAAGTCAAAATCTATTTGCCTTTACACAACTTGGAATATGATGCAGGAGTATCATGGACTAATTTTATTATACTGTACATTTGGTCTACACTGAATTCGAGTACCTGTGTCAAGACTTTAGGTTAGACATTCAACGTTTCGAAAAATCTAGGACACAAACCCTGGATTCTGAATTAAATATTTTAAAGCATTATATGTTGAATAAGACACTTCTTTCAAAATGATTCATGATGTCGCAGTTGGCAAATGTCTGAATATTGTTTAGATGTTATACTAAAACACACACACTCTCACAGTTTCAGATTGCTGTCACTGTACTGTCACTCTTTGCTAATGGAATGCACACCAGCCAAATGAGATCACGACTTTCTGCAAATGAGGTGTGCAGTAGAGTGTGTAGTAAAGTGCACCAAACAAACAAGTAGAACACACACGCATACATTCCTTAGGTGCATACACACTTTCCAAGCAGACAGGGATGTAAGGTCTTCAGCAAGTGTAAGCAATGCTTTTAATTAAAGTTTCAGCATTAGTTGTCCCACTAGTCTTCCCTGACCACCACATCTTGTGCTTTCATCTCTGTCCACTTCTTGTACGTTTCCTTCATCCCTGATATTTGTTTGTTTTCTTTTCTTTTCAGATAAAAGACACAGTTCAGTGCTGCTGTTGAAATGCAGAACTCACTGCTGTGCACATGCTGTGAATTTGGTTTGTGACCAGATAGACCAAAGAGAGAGAGAGTACCCCAAACACACATTTCTGAGACAGTTCAAGAGTCGACCAGCATAGAGAAACATTTGGTGAAACCGAATCTCTGACAATGATTTGATTTATTATTTATATCACAAATCTTGAATGATGTCTTCTCTTATGATCCCTGATAACACTGAGATGAGAATGAGAAAGAGTAGCGAGAATGAGTCGGGGACAGATGTGCTTTGTAGGTTTCAATGTCAATGTGAAACTAGATTTCATTGTCAATGTGAAATCACCATTTCCTACATAATGGCATGCACACACAGGAATATAAACACATAAATGTTATGACTCATTCTCTGACCTTACACTTTACCTGCTTGAATGTTGTTCACATTGTGCAAAAGCTTAGTCGTGACCAATTTAACAAAAGGTACAAATTACTATGCAATTTATCTGAGAAAGACAACACACTTTTTACTACCATGTTTCCAACTTAAATAATCAGAGCCATTCTGCAAATGAAGCATGCGAGAGAGAAGACTGGGAAAACATGTAAAAGGTCAATCATGCACTGGCTAATCCAGACCCCACATAAGCAAAATAAATACAACCTTATTTGACTGAAACCAAATCACTTCTTGAACATTGCATAGCTTGCATTCTAATTATGTGACACATTATGGGATACCTTGGTGCTACATTAGCAGCTGTTGCTAATTGTAGTTTGTTTGCACATCCACAATATTGGAAAAAAATTAAAAGCAGTCTGCAACAAGCATCATGCCTATGCCAGCATTCTCACCTGATGCATCAGCATTCTTTGTGTTGCTTCAGTTTTTAATGGTGTAATGTAATTTAACAATTTATATTAATTATCTTTATTTGGAGGCCTTTCTCAGCAAATAATGATGTGTGCGATTAATTGTGATTAATTAATCGGCATGTCATGTAATTAATTTGATTATAATCTCTCTCTCTCTTTCTCTCTCTCTCTCTCTCTCTCTTTCTCTATATATATATTGAATCTTTCTGTTGTTATGCATAAAAATAATACTAAATGTATGCTACAATTGAACATCATTATAGAATGTTTAGAATGGAAAATGTGGTATACCCAGGGGTGGAAAGAGTTCTGAAAAATATTACTCCAGTAAAAGTACTCTTATTTCTTAAAAAATTTAGTTCGAGTAGAGTAAAAGTACCTGTCCTAAAAACTAGTCAAGTAAAAATAAAAGAGTAGCTTATTAAAAAGTACTCATGAGTAGTGAGTATTGAGTACTGAGCTGCAAAAACTATGCCCCTTAGTAATAAAAAGTCCATGCTGCAATTTAAAAATGTAGCACACATACTGTAATTTACATTCCCTTTCATGGCTGTTTGCCAGAAAGAATAAAAAATATAGGTATTTTATAGGTGTTTGTGACTGAAAACTTTTAAAATACATCACTTATCTATGATACTGCACACACTACATGAATCTGATTTAAAAAATATAAAAATAAAAGTGAGTACAGAAATGAAAAGATTAAAATTGTATTTTCAATATCATAATGTATGAAACAATTACATTAAAATCATGCAGGGTCTAAATTTCTCTTAATGCTGACTGAGAGAGTTATTGTTGCGCATAAAGCATACAGTACATGTTCAAAAGAATGCAAAAAATACTTTTTACTGTATGCACGTAACCACATTAGTGCTCAAACATTAGCCGCCTGTCAATCAAACAGCACGCAGCAATGGATGTCAGGAAATAAAAAGTAAATCTTTTATATTTTATCTAGATCAACCAACCAGTGTTCGTCTTGTTATCGCAATAATTGTAATGAACACCACTATTCTAGATGTAGATCATAGGCAAAATATAGAACATTACTCAAATGTTATCATCGATATCGCGGACATCTCTATTATTTTTTCAAACAAACATCAAGATTGTTTTATCGCCCAGCCCTATTGATAACATTGCCATAATCTCTCACATCAAACCCAATAAACTCAATGATAGAAAGCTAATTAACTAGGCTATGTTATAGATACAGAATCTAGTAAGCAGAAATATTAAATTTACCTCAATATGTTTCTTCACATTAGAGGCAGGATTAATGCTGATATCTGGCTTGGGCAAGTTTAACTCACATGACACATTCAAGCAATTGGCCTTTGCGAAAACCCTTCCACGTACAGCTGTGAAATTCAGGTGTTGAGCTGTACTTGAGGCATCCATAACAGATGGTGCCAAATCTGCAACTGACATTCAAGTTTTTTACGTGTGATTTGATTGGATTAGACTCTCCCTAGCCAATCATGTTGATAGATAAATATCAGTACAGGGAAGTAGCGAACACAGACGGTGGGAAAATAGCGCAGGTTAAGCACTTAAAATGCACTCGAGTTAAAGTAAAAATTTTACAATTTTAAACTAGTTAAAAAAGTTACATTCTTGGATAAAAGTGGTTAATTACAGTAATGTGATAATTTGTTATTCGTTACTTTACACCCCTGGTATTACCATATGCAGTTTACAATATACTATGAAATTCAACATCTTACTATATTACATTAAGGAACTTGCACTGGATAGGTTAGCTTAGCAGGCGTTATTGGTTTCTCATGCTGAAATGAATAGGGTACCCATAAAAATGCTGCATTCCTGAGATGTTTGTGTTTGCAAGGTTGTAATTATGAAGCGATTTTAAAAATAAGTGATAAGACATTATAGTTAGAAAGAATGGACCCGATATGCAATTTTATAAAGTAAAACATTTCAAATAAATCAAAGTCTCATTAAAAGCTGAAATTCTTGATAAAAGAAATGTGGTATGGCATAAAGCTTTAAATACAGAGCAGAAATGTCCAAAACCTGTAAATGCTGCCTTAGTACTTAGTAGGCAGAATATGATTATAATGGGTACAAATCCAGTGTTTGCGCAGGATGCTTTGCTGCCTATGATCATTGGTTGATGCATCATTGGTTGAAAGAATAAAAATGGCATCAATGGAGCAGTTGAAAGCAGAACATTTGTTTATATGTGTATTTTCTTTTTTTATCTTATTTCACTTGGTGCTTCCTCAGAAGATTACATTTCTACTGGAAAATAACAGTAGCAATATAGTCAATAAATATGTGCTTAGTTATCTCAATTCACTTGAATTTGTTCTTAGACTTGAAGTTATGGTGTCTTGAAAGCCTGTTTGAAATCTGAAAGCTTTGAAAGCTGCCTTCAAACAAAAAGGACTGGGCAGCCGGGTACTGGGCAGACGGGTACCTGTGATTACCGCATTTCAATATAAACTCTGCATAATGTTTTTATTTTCTAAATCATAAAAACTGTCCTGTCAAAATGTATAGTATAATCACAGACGTAAGGTGTGTAGATGCTGGTCTAGGATCGGTTTCTCCTACCATAACTCAATAAACCAATGGAACAAGCTCACTCTAGATCAGTGGCTGTGCATGCTCACAGAAGATATTTATTATGGAAAATGATTATACTTTTTAATATATACATTTCTAATATATATATTTTTAAATAATCTGTTCTGTATTAAATTTGAATAAAAGCTCATTAAAATTAAAGGTAGGCTAAAATTAAAAATAAAATAAAAAACAAATTATAGAAGGCAAAGTTTAAACTAAGTTTATCATAGATCAGGATCCTGTGGGCATCCCTGTGTTTATGTGAGTGTGAAACAAAAAACAGACGAGAGGAAAGCTATTTTTTTTTTTTGACAGTATTTTCATGTGAAACAGCCCAGCACCTGGTGCATTGCCAGTTTTACTGCTACAGTCACTGGCACTCAGGTGATAGGTCTATGATAAGTCACAAAACATCGAAAATGCGTTTTTATTTTTAGGGATGTCAAAGGACTTGCTAGACACATACACAAACACCTGCATGTTTGAGGTTAAGAGAGCTGATGTGTTAAGTCGTGGAAACCATCACGGTTACTGATGTAGCCTCCATTCCCTGATGGATTGAATGATAATTTGTGTCGATGAGTTGACACTAGGGGTCCCCCTTGGGAGACCCAGACATCTCTAATCTTTGAGAAAAGGCCAATGAGAATTTGTGTGTGGGATTTGCATGCCACTCCCCTGAACATACGGGTATAAAAGGAGTGTCGCTTGCAAACACACACTCAGGTTTCACACTGAGGAGCCGAGCCAATGCCCTGGCCATTTCAGCGATTGGTTCAGTGTTGGGCAAGTATCCCGGTCACAGTCTTAGGATCACATGAGTGTCGGCCGGACCGAACTCCAGACAGGTGTTGCTAACAGAGAATGCTTGCAGGTCCCTGACCTTCTTCAGGGAGAGGGCCCTGAGTCTGACTGATTCTAGCGGCTCGAAGGGAGGTCTCTGAAGGCATGAGAGGACTACTGAGAGATCCCAGGAGGGAACGGGCTTGGCCGGGAGGGATTTAACCTCCGGGCGCCTATTAGGAACCTGATAATTAAGTCATGCTTACCCAAAGACTTGCCGTCTACTGTGTCGTGGTGGGCCGCAATAGCGGCTACATACACCTTCAAGGTGGAGGGGGACAGCCTCGCCTCCAACCTCTCCTGCAGGAATGAGAGCACTGACCTAACTGCGCACCTCTGTGGGTCTTCAGCCCAGGAAGAACACCAATTTGCGAACAGGTCTAACTGAGCCTTACCGAACCGCTGCCACAGTGTGTGCAACAGTGTGTGACAGGCAAGCGTTGTCGTGATAGCGCGTCAGCCACCACGTTGAGGTTGTCCGGGATGTGAGTGGCACGCGATTTGAGTCACTGTTGGCTCCAAAGGAGGAGACAACATGCGAGTTGGGATTTGTGGCGGGAGCGTACGCCGCCTCTGCGATTTATGTACGCTACCGTGGTGGTGCTCTCTGATCGAAACGAGACATGTTTGCCCTGAACTAGCGGGAGAAACCTCCGCAGGGCAAAAAGTACAGCCAACAACTCTAGCCAGATGATGTGCCAGCTTAGCGGGGCCCCTTTCCAACGGCCCGCAGCCGCGTGCCTGTTGCACACGGTGCCCCAACCCAATTTTGAGGCGTCAGTAGTGACCAGGACTTGTTGGGACACCAGCTGCAAGGGGACTCCCGTCCGCAGAAAGCAGAGGTCTGTCCTGGGTTTGAATGTTTGGCGGCAGGCGGGGGTGATGATCACACGGTACATGCCGCGGCGCCATATTCCCCAGGAGCTTTTGGAAAAGTTTTAAAGGGATTGCTTTGCCTGGCCTGAAGGCGGCGAGGCATTTCAGAACTGACTGCGTGCGCTTGTTGGTGAGGCGCGCTGACATGGAGTCTTACTCCATGCCGAGAAAAGAGATGCTCTGAAATGGGGCGAGCTTGCTCTTTTCCTAGTTGACCTGAAGCCCTAAATGGCTGAGGTGCCTGAGCACCTGGTCCCTGTGGGCGCTTAGTAAATCTCAGGAGTGTTGTCGAGGTAGTTGAGTATGCGGATGCCGACTTCCCAAAGCAGGGCAAGGGCTGCATCTGCGACCTTCGTAAAGACACAAGGGGACAGGGACTTACCGAAGCGGAGGACCTTGTACTGATATGTCTGGCCGTTGAACGAGAACCATAGGAAGGGTCAATGTCGAGGCAATATTGAGAAGTGGAAGTATGCATCCTTTAGGTCTACCGCTGCAAATCTAGATACCGGACGCAAGATAAAATGTGTTTTTGCGTGAGCATTTTGAACGGGAGTTTGTGCAAGGCCCAGTTCAAAACTCGCAAGTCCAAGATCGGTCATAAGCCACCGCCTTTCTTGGGTGTGATGAAGTAAGGGCTGTAGAAACCCTTCTTCATCTCGGTTGGAGGGACAGGCTCTATCACGTCTTTGAGTAAGAGAGTCGCGATTTCGCATGTGGAGTCATGGGCCGGGAATCGACCAACCCTGTGAAAAGTGGACAACCCGCTCTACCACCTGAGCAACAGCTGCCCCAATATCTCATTAGACGCTAGATCTCACCTGAGGGTATGATCCAAGAGCGGTTTATAAAAGATTTTCCAATACAAAGTCACAATGGTGAGTCCATTTTTGATTCAGTCTTTGGAGTTTTCAACAAAATGAACATAGACATACAAAACTGCAGAGGTCTGTGCTATGACAAAGGCAGCAATACGGGTGGCTTGTATAAAGAAGAGGCTCATATACAGGAGATCAACCCATTGGCAGAATGGGTTCTGTGTGCTACTCAGTCTTTAAACTTGTCAGAGTAAATACAGTGGACTGTTGCCTAGAGAAAAATGAGTTTTTACTTTTGTTCAGAATCTTTTCAACTTTTTCTCAAAGTACACTTGGCATTGGCAAATTCTAACAGCTGACCTGCAGTGCAATGACAGAGGGAGAATAGACACACTCAAATTGTTATCGGAGACAAGATGGTCTGCACATGCTCAGGCAGTACACGCATTGTATATAAACTATGAAAACATCAAGGGCACTCTTTTTTTTTCTCCCCTTTTCTCCCCAATTTGGAATTCCCAAGGCGCTCTAAGTCCTCGTGGTGGTATAGTGACTCGCCTCAACCCGGGTGCCGGAGGACGAATCTCAGTTGCCTCCGTGTCTGAGTCAGTCAAACCGCGCAACTTATCATGTGGCTTGTTGAGTGTGTTACCACAGAGATGTAGCGCGTGTGGAGGCCTTGTGCTATTCTCTGCGGCATCCATGCACAACTAACCAAACACCCCACCGAGAGTGAGAACCACACATTATAGCGACTAGAAGGAGGTTACCCCATGTGACTCTACCCTCCCTAGAAACGGCTAATTTGGATGCTTAGGAGACTTGGCTGGAGTCACTCAGCATGTCCTGGCATTGAGCAGAACAATTGCAGAGGACAACAACTAGAATATGACTACATGCAGTGAGGCAGTAACCCTCCACAACCAAAAGGATAACCTTGAGATAGCTTTCCTTACTACTATGTGGGACACTATTCTAAGGCGTTTTCAAAATGTCAGTGAGTACCTGCCAAATGTTGACATGGACCTGTCAGGTGCACATGAGCTCATTACATCATTGAGAAACTTTATCTCTGGTCTTCCTGATCAGTTTGACATATTTGAGGGGTGAGCAAAGGAAATGTCACAAAGAGTATCGCATAACTACAAGGCAGACACACACTGTACACACTGACTGGGCAACACATTTGGATTTTTGAACATGTTCGCTAAACGCTCACCAGAACAACTTTGCTCATCTGCCATATTGCTTCAAAATAAATATAGCTGTGACTTACAACAAGTTTTTGTTGAAGAATTGGGACAGTTTAAGGAATACATTAAGAATGCATACGTTAAATCATCGCTAAATACTGTTGTTCAAGGAACATTCACACAGTATTCCCAAATGTGAACATTTCCCTGCAACTTTTTTATTACTTTATATGTCACCAATGCCTCTGGAGAACATTCTTTTTCAAAGCTGTCATTGGTAAAATAAATGTTATGAACTAATTAATGATACATTAATATAGCGCTTTTTTCTGACACTACACTCAAAGTGTTTTAAACAGTAAACAGGGGACTTATAGGGCCAATTAATAGATGGGGATTATTAGGAGGCCATGATTAAGAAGGGCCAATGGTGGGAATTTGGCCAGGATACCAGGGTTACACCCCTACTCTTTACGAGAAGTACCCTGGGATTTTTAATGACCACAGAGAGTCAGGACCTTGGTCCTGACAATGCTTTCTGCAATCAACAATGGCACAAGAAAGACTTAATCATTTGACACGCATGTCAAACGAGGGTGACATACTGAGGGAGTTGAACTTTTCAGACGTCATAAGGGATTTTTCTTTCCGAAAAAGTCAAAGAAAACCTTTGCAAGGTAGTCACATGATGAAATACATTTTTCAGCAATGATCAGACAGTTCCATTTGTATATTTTCTTTTACATGACCTGTAAGTTTAGATGCTTTATTGCATTTATTTCTGAAAAATAAAAGGCTGATTTGATAGGAAGATGGAGTGGATATATGTAGGCAGTAGCTCTAAAGATATCAGCAAAATATTTAGTACTTTGTACATACACTGTATGTGTAGTTCAGGCAGTGATATTTGTGTATATTTTGATATGACCTAAAGTTTTGGATGTTTTGTTTATTGCATTTATTCCTACAAAATAGCAGTATGGCAGTAGTTTTAGGCTGGATGTAGGGCCCCTCAAGAGTTAAAGCCCTGGGGCCTCTGATAGTCTTAATGCGGCCCTGACCATACCATTGTACATTTTTTAATTATACTTTATATTCTTTATATTTTAGACTTTAAATTCATACAACACTGTGACTGGTAGGGCAATAGAATGAAAACCGTTTGTTTTAAAACTGAGGTAAATCACAAACTGTAATAAATTAAATGAACATTTGCCCTCTTCTCAATTTGCTGTAATTAATGTATTTGTATGCCATATTACATGAGCTGGTAAGGCGTGTGGAATCAGTACATTCAGTGTCATTCATTATGGTATTTATATGGTATGGTAAGTTTTTTTGTTTTTGTTTTTACCGACACTGACATGCCTTTGATCTACACCACTGCTATGGCTCTACATAGAATGCAACAGTGCATGCCTGCTTTTTCAGCAAGAATAAAAACTAAATTCCAACGCAACCAGCTCCGAGGTGAATCACAACATTACAAACTTTGATTTGAAGCAAAAAAGTATTTGAAAATTGGACGAAAAGACAAAGGTACAAGACTGAGAAATAACTACAATCCCATGAAACATTGCGACTGACTAAACTGAATTAAAAACAAAAGCAATATATATATATATATATATATATATATATATATATATATATATAAATATACAAAATATTACGACATTTACAATTATATACAGTGCTGTGAAAAGTATTTCCCCTTCCTGATTTCTTCTATTTTTGTGTATTTTTCATAATAAATAGTTTTAGATTTTCAAATGAAATATAAAATTAAACAAAAGCAACCTGAATAAACACAACATATAGTTTTCATATATATATATATATATATATATATATATATATATATATATATATATATATATATATGTATAAAACATTTTATATATTTAAACAAAAAATATTTCCAACATTTATATCCCACATGTGAAAAACGAACTGCCCCTTTATTAGCTGGTTGTGCCACCTTTAGCAGCAGCAACCGCAACCAAACACTTCCGATAACTTGAGATCAGTCTCAATCTTTCACAATGGAGAAATTGGTGGAATTTTGGCCCACTCTTTTTTGCAGAACTGCTTTAATTCAGCCACATTGGAGGGTTTTCAAGCATGAACTGCCCATTTAAGTTCCTGCCACAGCATCCCAATCGGGTTTAAGTCAGGACATTGACTAGGGCACTCGAAAACTTAAATATTACTTCTTTTGAGACATTCAGATGTGGACTTACTATTATGCATTGGATCATTGTCTAGCTGCATAATCCAGTTGCGCTTAAGCTTCAACTCACGGACTGATGACCGGATGTTCTCCTTTATTATTTTCTGATAGAGAGCACAAATAGCTGATACCGCCCCAGGCATCCTCACAGGCCTGAAGGTGTATGGTTATGTAGAGCACATCGTTGTTTCTTTAATAAGGCAGATGACAAACCTGTCATGCATGTGACATGATAATGCTCTAGCTGACAGAGCCTCAGTTCCACTTTTAAGGTAGAAAATCACATGTCACCTACGCTATATGACCCAATGTACTGTTCAAACAAGCGTAATATAATGCGCCATGGGTTATATTCACTTCATTATCTTTATGTGTAATGTGCAGGTCAGGTGATTAACTTGCTCAAGCTTAACTTTTTTTATATAGTCGACTGAAAATAGTAAGTAAGCCATAGGGGAGCATATAAATAAATAAATAAAGAAAGAAAGAACCAATGAACCTGACTTTTGGATGGATGAGTTGAAATACATGAGGAAAAATTAGACTTGATCTTTTCAAATAATTAAGCTCGGATACGTTTGGTGCTCTAGTCTAATATATACACAACTGCCATTTGACAGGATGTTCAGTTTAATATCTTGTTATATAAAAAATGTGAGTCACTGTCCCTTCCGGGGTAACAAAATGTTTGTCATGACATGTTTATGCAACTACCATAACAATTCTGAAAATGTAAAATATTCAAATGTATGAAACAACATTTTAGTAACAATTTTCAAAAAAATATTTTGGGGGGAAAAGTGTGTGGGAACACAAAATAAAAGCCCACTGCAGCTTTAGAGAGTAAAAATTATTTTTTTTTATCCAAAAACAATACTTTCAGTATGAAAATAAATGTAAACAACTTATTATTTGCCTAATGAATTTTGTATATATTTTTTTCTTCCTTTTTGTGTGTGTGTGTGTAATGATAAAAACGCTGGAAACAAGCTTTGCTATTCTCTCTTTTTGCATTAAATGTTTTTACCGACACTGACATGTCTTTGCTCTATGCTACTCCTATGGCTCTAAATAGACTGCAACAATGCATGCCCGCTTTTTCAGCCATCCTGGTTCCGTAAATATTTTTCCCATCATTTTTTTCCATAAGGTTTTCAAAAAAGTCTTCATAAAAGGGTTCTAAGCCATGAACCAAACCAACCAGCTCTGAGGTGAATCACATTACAAACTAAATTTGAAGTAAAATATTTTTTGAAAATAAGACAAAAAGACAATGATGGTACAAGACTGAGAAATTACCATCTTTTATGAGGACATGAACTACAATACCATGAAGCATTGCAAATGACTAAACTGAATTAAAAACAATAGCAAAATATAAAACTATTGATTTAAAGTGTTAAATATAAAGATAGAAACAGCATATTATAATTTTTCTGCAAACGTTTAAGACATTTACAATTACATAAGTAGCTTGAGATTGTAGGGCAGGGCTAGTCAACTGGCAGCCCATGGGCCAAATCCAGCCCACCAATCATCTTTGTCTGGCCCTCCGACTGATTTTTGATAAAATTGCCTCGCCACCTTAAATACCAGAGCGCTCTCTGTGCAAAACTCAGTGTTTGTAGGCGCGAGCCACAGCAATCAGCAGTGAGTTTAACAATGCTCAATGGCGCACGCAACAACATTCAGCCGTCATTAGTTGTCCAGACCGGAGCCTGTGTTTAAGCTTTTCTGGCCATAGTTTAGTTGCACTGCTTTGCTAAATATGGATTGCACTGTTTAGGTGAGCATTTGATTGTGTCATTTTCAATCAAATGTATTTATATAAATTGCCTAGTTGTGTGAAGTGTGATCAAATCTACAGATGTAAAATCACGGTCATCACATATGCATATCTTAGGCAACAAAAGATAAATCGATTTTGAAAACTGACCGTTCATCGAAAATGCCCTGGAAATTAATGTTTTATTCACTATTCTTGAAGTGTCAAACGGGCATGTCTCATCTCTTCAGGGTCTGTAGGGCCTGTAAAAAAGTGATAATGTGAAACTGAACCTGCAAATATCCTGATTATATTTGGTTCTATACAACTGTGAATCAGTCCTCTCAATCACAAACAGCATCAGGTCAGCTTGTTTCTTTTGCCAATGATTATCTGCACAAAAATCTGTCTCCTGCTCAGGCAAATTCACAATATTTGCAATACATTTTTGTTCCTCACTGATTAGGATGATACTTTATAGATAAAATGGAAGGATAGACACTTTATTTTTTTTATGTTTTTTTAAAGAAAATGTAATTTAAATGCATACTTAAGTAAACATGACATTTCTTTATGACCTTTGTTTTCATATGTAGGTTGATATTGTGAGAGGTCTTTAGCAGATCTAAATGTTTCTCCTCAGTTTTCATAATTTGTAAACCTTATCCCTGTGTTAAGTGTTAACATTTTATTATGTTTTTTTTTTCATAGCAATGTTTATCAACAATTATTTCTTAGTTAAGAGTATAAATCATGTTTGTTTTTCAGCCAGCTCTTATGAGGGAATTTATGGCCAGACATTAAAAAATTATAATTCAATATACAGTATACACTGTGACTAATCTAATATGGATAAATGCACAGTAATAAATGTTTTTTTTTTTTTTTTTTTTTTAATTATTTTTAAGTATTATGTTACTTGCGATTAAATTTCTAGCTAAGATGAATACTGGAAAAACAATTCGCCCACGCAAAGTTTTCATCTGGATAATCCGGCCCCGGCAAGAAAGTAGTTGAAGAGCTTTGGTGTAGGGAGACCGACTTGATTGGGTCAATTACAGTATTTCATGTAAGTGGGCATTAATGCAGCGCTTGTTTGGCATGCTAGGCTGCGATTCTCTGATAGGTGGATCTTTTCCCTTCCGGATCATGGGTAGTCTAGTTCTTCACCAGGAACTATTTAACACTATTTCTATAAAATGAAGTTGAAATAACGTGGACTGATGGCTTCAATAGAAGCATATACCATTGATTAACAACATCAGAGCTTACAGAAGGTCTGTCTTAAAAGGTTTATAAGTTATCATTGAAAATGATTTACCTATAGACATTTTTTTTATTTTGATTTCCAGAACCGACTGTTGCGCTCTATAAAGCAAAAGGTTTCATCACAGATTAGATCGCTGTAACAGGGTTAAGGATGGGCAAGGAGGAGGTGGGAACAGGCTGAACAATCAAAATAATCTTTAATGAAAACTTAAAGACACAAACATAAACAAGCATGTCAGCTGCCTGTGGCTCTCTCTCTCCCGAACTGCCGCATCCGGCTGCATTTATCCCTCTCCTTGGCTGATTAGCCTGATCGCATCTTTTGCATATTACACAACATTTAACATCATGTTCAAACCAGATGTGATGCAATAATATTCCAGCGACAAGCATATATGACCAAATGCGATAACTTTGTGCGATGCAGCATGATCACAGCCAATAAGAACATATTTGATTATTTATATACAGTTATGAGGAGTAGGATTTTGGACCGTAAATAGAAACTAAGTGATCATTTGTATGTTCTTCGTTGCTTATCATCGTGGACATAGCTAGTTAGGATACTGTGCAAGATCATTTATTTCATCTGCTGTGCAAGATTGTTTATTTTATCTGTAATGTTTTGAAAATGCTGTGGCATCTTGATCAGAATGTGAAATGTTGTAGTTGTTGTGGTGTTTGTGAACTACAAAGTGGAAAGTATGTTTTAACTGAAATTATCTAATCACGTCTGCATTTCTGTTAAATGCCTCAACTGGGACACTTTAAATCCTGCAAAATAGAAAATGTTCTCTCTTCATCTCCTCTCTGTTCACACATCTGCACAGACACTGTCGCTGTCACTTTCCACAGCATCCTTAGAAGATAAACGGAATCCATTTAAAACCTATATTAAACCATATATCAAATATGTAAAAACAATTGGGCTTTTTAATGGACAGTGATCTTAAGTTGGAAAAGCAAATTAATGCTGCTTTTCCAGTCAAGTTTTTTCCACCTTTGGCAGATAGCCAAAGTTAAGCCATTTTTAACTTTTAATAAGAGTCAAAAGGTCATCCATGATTTTATCTCCTCCTGCTTGGACTATTGCAACTTCTATGGCTCGACTGCAATTAGTGCAGAATGCTGCCGCAAGGCTCCTGACTCGGAAGCACGATCACATCACCTCTATTCTCGCTTCTCTTCAAAGGCTGCTGGTAAGATATAGAATTAAGTTGAAATCTCTCATACTAGTCTATAGGTCTGTTAAAAAATTAGCTCCATCATATCTCTCAGACCTCCTCTCCCCTCATCACTCCTCCAGATCTCTCAGGTCATGTGATCGTGTACTGTTAACGGTGTCTAGAACCTGAAGGAAACAAAGAGTCGATTGAGCCTTTTCAGTAGCAAAGGAACAATCTACCTCTATATATTAGAACTGCAACCACTTTAACTACATTTAAGTCCAAGATAAAAACCTATTTATTTTTTCTGGCATTTTAATACATATAGAGAATGCTTCGTTGTCTTTTAATTTTGGCATAAAACATTGTTTATCTATATTTTACTGTTATTATATGCTGTATTATTTTAATATTCTTAGTATTATTTTCTTTTATGTAGTATTATTTTATTATTTTTATTGTTGTAAAGCACCTTGGTAAACCTATGTTTTGTGTATATGGTGCTATAAAAATAAACCTGACATTGGCGAAATAAATTTAGCTCACACAGAAGAGAAAGGACATTTTGAAGAGAAAACATTTTGTTGATTTCTGTATTAAGGTTCTCTGCATAAAATAGCATTTACTGCATAAAATAAGTACTGTGGTTCTGTTGCAGACTTCTGCCAAGGTTAAGACCCATGTAAAGACTCCACACCCAAACTAGGACCTGGAAAACCAGAACTGTTCAGGAACATATTTGTCATTTTGAGAAGTCCTTGGACCAAAGGTAGAGAATAAAAATTGCATGAAAAGGATTAAAGGTCAAAATGAAAGTTTTAATCATTTAGATCCTGACCAATCACCTTCTGAAAGTTTAGTGTAGAATATGTTTCAGATCTGTTAAAAATCCATAGATCTCTCTTGATCAAGGTCTACAACTATTTTTGTGCCATACCTGTCAATGGCAGCTGACTTAAGAAAAATTACCAGCCATGAAACAGTATTTTGCATTTTTTGTATTACAAATGTATATTTTTCATTACAACATTGGTGTTTATCCTTGTATATTAGTGACAAACTTCAGATCATTGTGTCACTTGCAGCAGCACACTGTATATGCAATATGCCAATCTCAGTTTCTCTGTGAATCTACACCTGTCACAAAAACATGCAGAATACCTAATACATATTTTTACTTAATTTTTTGGCTTAATTTCCACATACGTCGTCACATGGAGTTCTGGACAAAAACAACAAATTTTGGGCATCCTAGAAAAATTGTAAAAGCTGTTAGAAGATGCACAAGTCACGACAATTTGTATGTCTTTGATAAGATTTGCTCGCAGCACTGCATATACTACAGTACATGATTAGCCATAGCAAAGAACATAAACATGACCTATATTTCTTTACTCGCTAAAGCCTATTTTGCTTTGCTGCTTTTCCAATTATTCATTTAATGTATTAAATGCTCCCTATGCATTCTGGATATGATTTGCTTTTTTTCACCTTTGTTACGTACTCGTACGTATTCAAAGTGTTGCAATATGGAAATGTGGGGTGGTTGTTGTTGTTGTTGTTGTGGTGCGTGTGTTTCAGGTGTTCGTTGGTTCAATCTACCACCTGTCAATCTTCATGAAGGACGATGACGTTTCGGTTCAACTTATCCAATCACATCTCACCACTTCATTCAAATACCCGTGATTACTTCCATGTCGACAGCTTTTGCTCATTTTGGCATACTTGTTTGACTCGCTGTCACTGACAGTCTGTGTGTCTATTGTTTGTTCAATCTATTCTTAAATGGTGTTAAGTGTTCTGTCATTTTACTGTACATCCCGCTCAGTTAACATGGAGCGTGTAAGGCTGGGAAGGAGGGAGCAGGTTAGTAGGTCGCGCGATATACACTTTGCTCTGTTTAGGATGTTGTGAATGTTAGAAACACTAGTTTAGGAGAGTGCCCATCTTGTAAGTTTTGTTATAATAGTTAGCGTAGTTTTGGTTAGAGCGTCTTGACGCCGAAGACTTTTCTTTTCTACATTTTATGTTTGGTAGTTAGTTTAGTTTAATTAACCTTTAGCTAGTTTGTTCTGTTTTATTGATTTGTTTGATTTGGCATCTCTCGTGCTCGCCTTCCCACCTTGGGTTTTTGTTTGTGTTTTAGTATGTTTATTTTGTTTATTGATCTCATTTATTGTTTGTATATATTGTAAATATTATTTTCTTCACTCATCTATTATGGCATTATGGATTAATATATCTGTAAAACAGCTCAAGGATGGGGCAAGGAGGAGGCGAGAACCGGCTTTTCAACATAAATAATATTTTAATGAAAAACTTAACAGTACACATAAACAAACACACATGGCGGACATGTCCGCTAACGATCTCTCTCTCTCCCACAGCCCTCTGCTGTCGGCCTTTAAACCTCAGGGACAGATAATTAGCCTAATACGGGACCGGGCGCGCAGGATCACGACCCGGCCCCGCCCTCCACCCTGCCACAATATCCTTTCGAGATGAGTTTTGAGATCGGTTTCTTTTTCTTGCTCTGTCCTGCCCATTGAGATACACACACACACACACACACACACACACACAATTTTTAAAAGTGTTATTCCCTTATTCCCTAGACAACATAAAAAGGGACGTAACAACCTTACTAACACTCCGCACTGTTATTAAACTTAATTGGCAATTTACAATAACAAAATGGAGCTACTGTATGTAGCTCCATTACTGTACTGAGTACATTTCCCTCAGGTATGCATAAATAGACATTGTTCTTGTGCGTATCAGCAACGGAATTTATCGGTTGGTTCATTGCAAACCTGGTGCAAGCCGACACTGATCGTTTGCAATTAGAACAAATAAGCCTCCCTTATGTCTCTCAGCCTCCCTGTTCTCATATTGAATTCACATCTTTATTAGCTCCTGAATTCTGCCACTGAGTTTTCGTTGGGACATATACAAACTGATCACAAGGCCATCTGTATTCCTTAGCATATAAATGAGCCACCTGAGCCAATGTGAGTTGTATGAATGTAAAGTTGTCTTACCTGAAGGTGTCATCAGTGGAGAAAGCATGGAAAAGAGAGAAAAAAGAAAAGAACCTGTGAGCATAAACCAAACATATTTTTTGATTCCTAAAAAAAAAAAAAAAAAAAGATTGATGCATTGAAGAAAAATTCTGTAAAAAGACCTTTGTGTTAGTATGCATGTAATCAGAAGGGCTGTTGGCAAAAAGAGTTGTTAATGTAAAAAACACAGCTTTTGACATCTAATTAAGAGCCATTTTTGTAGAATTTGAAATCTGTTAGGTGGGATAATTTTGTAGAAGTAGAAAATGTATGCCATCAGTTCAGATTTTCAGAGCCATTACATTTGATGGGCTGTCAAAGCATGTCATCCAGTTTACAAAAATAATTTTAGGAAATCAACAACCCATTTCACTAAAATATGCCCTTAATGTGGTAAAGTTTGAATGTATTTTATTCTTACATGGGCCAGACATGAGTGACATTGAAAAGCAGTTTATTTAAAATTTAAATAAATGTTAACATCTGTTGTAACTGGTTAATTACACAGCAACATGGTTAAAACTGCAGAGGGTTAAAGATCTAAAGAAGATGTTCTGCACAGATGCATTTTTCCTATGCCATTCTCTATATTATTTTCTTTCTTCCATGAAACACAAAATCAGATGCAAGGCAGAATGTCTGAGCAGCTCTTTTCCATACCATGGAAGTGGAGGGAGATTCCTAACATAACGCTCCGAACTGGACAAAAAAAAAAAAGTAATCAACCAAGTCTCAAAAAAGTTGTCCATATGACTCATGTGCTATATTTCAAGTCTTAAGAAGACAGTACAACAGATTTGAGTAAGAAGCAGGCAATGTTATTGTAATAATTTACTGATAATCTTCACCTCCGCTGATGCTCTGAAACGGACTTAAAAAAGTTGTATGGATCTACTTACGTAGTGCAAAATAGAGCTGCTTTCTCTACAGGGTTGGAACAAGTAAATTGTTTTGCAAATAATGACAAAAAAAATATTTTGTGATGCACTAATCTGTTAATAAAAACAACAGAGAGGGGACAGGACATAATTGGAGAGATAGGATAAACAAGATGCATGACGTGGGTTGGATTCAAACTGGCATTTCCTACATAAGTACCACAGCTTACTGAAACACATGCTAATCACTTGGCATTGGCTTCAACTTTCCTTTCATTCTATCTCAGTCTCCAGGTATTTCTTTTGAAAGGCTGTCTGTCTAATTTAATTTCTAATTCTGTTTTGGGACTCTGATAAGGATGGCCAAGCCATTACATTTATCTTTGGCATTCTCACTGTATTCCATCAAACGTCTTTAGAGATGTCTCCACAGTCCCCTTTACCCTCCAGCCTCTCGGCCATCTCTGTCAGTCTAATCTCCACAGCTTTAGATGATGACAGGCAGAAACACACACACACACAGCCACTCACAAACACCATAAGTGACTATGGCTACAGGTTTTGAGTCTCAATGATATCATCTAGGGTGCCAAGATACTTTTGAGATCTCTCTGTCTGCTTTGCTCTTTTTCTCTTTCTCACTCATCCTTCTTCACTCTCCACACACACTTTCAGGAACACAAGTACAAACACATAAAGTGACACCTGTTCTTTTATCTGTGCAAAGAATGTCACTCATCCTAAATTACTCTTGCAGTGAGTCTTTCACTCTTGCTGAAATTCTAGGCTGCTTTATCCTGGTTAGTGCTGGTTTGCTGCTTGTCTAGCTGGACGAGTATAGCAATGATCTTCACAAGCAAAACTTAAATGGTGAAGGTGATCTTCCAGTATGGTCCTTCTGGGTAAGCTGGTTGGCCATTGAAATCTTGCTAGCTGTAATTTCTAGGCCACTAGTGTCACCAAATGGAATTGCAAAAATAATAATGACAGAAAACTCATACTTTCTTCCATTAGTTCCAAAAATAGACATTTCTACCCCAAACTCACACCAGTATTGCTGTGTCGGACTGGACAGGTCACTCAAACAAACAGAGGAATGTTTTAATATAGCTACAAAGCCCCAATATTACACTATATTATAGGTGAAATCAACCCAAAAATGGCTTACTTATAGTTGAATCTGCATATTAAGCATGTTAAAAAATATATATTTTAACATTGTAAAAATTACAAATGTCAGCTTTAAGAAGCTTGCTGGGCACAAGCAGAACATGGACTTTATGAATACAAATTCCCCTAGTGGTATCTCACATCTAAAATAACACTTGATGGGCATGTGACTGGGTCATGAACCACTTCCTGCTGTCACGTGGTGAAATGGTCATGTTGGGCATTGTGCAATTGGCACCAATCGATCAAATACCAGCATGGTTCTCAGCAAGGGTGTGTTGGTACCAAAGGGCATAGCTGGCATGAGGGATTATGTATGGGGAGGACCAGCTGGTACTGGCGAATGGACAAGTTTGACACTAGAGATGCCAAGTAGAGGCCACGCAGATCCCACAGATGCAGTGGACCATCTTACCATGATGCAGCCAACAGACTGGCAGTGCCAGGGCAGACAGCCCATGGAGCAAACACAATCTCTTCAGTCCAGCCCTGAATAATGTGAGCTGGATGAGGAAATGGAGATGGAACAGACCGATGGACACCATGTGTGAATTCTGCTGTGGCGTACTGCAATATTGACTCCCGATACGGACCCCTAAATGCTGTGATCGCTGCGCTTTAAGGGGTGAACGTGTTCACTCTTGATGGAATGGGTTTAGGCAGCACATCAATTACATTATCTGTCCAGCTTTCAAATTTTTTAATTGTTTGTGTATGTATGTGTGTGTGTATGTGTGTGTGTGTGTGTGTGCGCACGCGTGTGTGTATGAGCATGTGAGAGTAATGATGTCTTGTAAAGAATTTGTCAGTTTTAGTTAGACTATACACATCTGCATAGAGGCAAAACTTTAAGTCATTGACTTGTGTTTCTCAACTCCCAAAAATGGGTCACAACACTGTTCTGACCGGGTCATGGACAGAAGGCAAAAAACGTGTGAAATGTAAATTATAAAAGGCTGACATAATTAAAAAAATAAAAACCCTAAACAAATAATTGTGCCTGGTTAGGGATAGCAAAATAAATAAGCTTACCAACTTTAAATAGGGAGGAAAAACACTCCCCATTTCTTTTTACTGTGGACATCAAAATATGTGTGTCCAATCAAACTATAGCATTTTGTGTAAATTCATGTCACTTGTTGGAAGCTAGCCAAGTTAGAGAGATGCCAACATGGACAAGCTGCATTATATTCCATCAACCTTGAAAATGTCTTGGTTACTATAGTAACCTCAGTTCTCAGATGGACGTGGCATAAATGTAGTGGCACTAGGGGTTGTTCTTGGGAGTCCCAAACATTGGGAATTGGCAAGTGGAATTTGCATGCCATTCTTCCTGACATACGGTCATAAAAGGAGCTGGCTCGCAACTACACATTCAGGTTTTGCGTTGAGGAGCCGAGACAGGGTCCCGGCCATTTAAGCGGGTAGTCCAGTGTTGTGGCAAGAGTGACACAAAGGGGAAAGTCCTTTCCAAAGGGGAAAGACACCACAGTGGCCACACCCTGCCCGAAGGGTAGGCAATTGTGTTGAAATACGTCATATTGACTTACCGACCGGCAGTATCGCATGTGGAGGAAGTCCCCGTGGTAGGTCCAACCCGGAAGGGATGGAGCTCTACAAACACGGTGACCGGTGGCAGAGGAAACTCTGCCCAAGGAAGATGCGGGTTTGGAAACATTACCAAAGAAGGTACATCACATGGGGTTACTCACGGGTGACCAGCTTATATGGAGCACCTACCCCAGTACAGAGCCTAAAAGTGCACGTACTGGGCCAGCATCTAATTTCTCCACCGAATTCACCTTGCCACAGGAATAAGGAGGAAGGGCATCCAGGGTCCACAGTCTTGTGAAAAAAAGCACACATATTCCCCTCTAGGAGGGAAAAGGCACTGTACACAAGCGATACACATGGCCAGTTCCCTCATACTGACCTGTTCGTACCTGACTACACACAGGACGAAACTGGTTCAACCTGGAGATTGTCCAATCTCACAAAGGTATTGGGTGTTGCCCAGCCCGCTGTTCTACAGATGTCTGCTAAATAGCCTCTAAATTCGTCAGGGCCCAGGAGGCCACCTTCAGGTCTACCACCGCAAACTAATCTTGATACCAGACACAAGCCAAAATGCATTTCTGCGTCAGCATCTTTAACGGAAGTCTCTGCAAGGCAAGTACTCGCAGGTCCAAGATTGGACAATTGCATCTGACTTACCTGCGGGTGGGGCCACGCAGCCGGGCAGAGCAGGAGACGCCACATCGAGGAGCTTCATGTCCCAAGCTCATGGCTGTGTTGAGGGGAACATTGAATCACTTTGCACCACATGCCCACCATAGGACGGGGGCGGAGAGAAACCATCCTCGCGACTCATCATAACCGCCTGTGCAAGGGTGTGTGTGTGTGCTAACCGACGTGACCTCATACCCAGGTAGAAGGACCGGGGTGGGGAGCAGATGGAGTAGAAGCTTGGATTTCCCTCTGAAGAAGGAAAGCCATAACCGCAATGTTGCCATGGTCATGTTTTCGCAGTGAGAGCATGATCCGTTCACAAATGCTGTCTAAGCATGGGCGCAGCCAAATAGTGGCTGTCAGAGGCGAAGAGGTAGCGACCGCAACCAGGACCTAAACACAGACAAATAGGCATCTTTAAAAAGATGCTCTCCGTCAGTGCCAATCTTTTAGAGAAAATATACTCTTTTTTTTTTTAAAAGAATATACACTCTTTTAGGCTGTCGAAGCACCCAGGGGTGTTCTCTGCACTCAATCCATGCACGAGGGGGAGAAACCGCTGCAATGCGCCGTAAATCCAACAGCATGCAGAGGTGAATGGACCATTAATGGAATTCAGCTCTCTGTGAATTTAAACACTCAGCTCCGAAGAAAAAATTGTGTTTGCGAGCCAGCTCCTTTTATACCCGTATGTCCAGGGCAGTGGCATGCAAATTCCACTCACCAATTCCCATTGGCCTTTTCTCAAAGATCAGAGGTGTTTGGAGCCCCCAAGAGTGACCCCTAGTGTCACTACATTGACACAACATCGAGTGAGTGACAGATAGGGAACCATTTTTAAAACAACTAGAAAAAAAATACGATCCAGTGTGTTAAATAACACATTGGCGAGTGGAAATTGGCATGCAAATTCCACTCGCCAATTCCCATTGGCCTTTTCTCAAAGATCAGAGGTGTTTAGAGCTCCTAAGAGTGACCCCTATTGTCACTACATCGACACAACGTCGAGTGAGTGACAGATAGGGAACCATTTTTAAAACAACTAGAAAAAAATTCTATCCGGTGTGTTAAATAAGGGTTCACTTGCAGATGGATAAACAAGATTTTTCCAGCTAATTGTTGGCAGCCAAAATAAAAACAATTAAAAAGAGACAATTAGAAATCAAAATGTTCTATTTACTTAGTGTATGTAAACTTCTGACTTCAACTGTAAATAAGGTTGAAGTCATTAAAACTAATTTTTTAATCACTCCACAGATTTAAAATGAGCAAACTGTAGTTTTGGCAAACTACAAATCTACTTTGTGCATGACACAAGTCATTTTTCCAACAATTGATTACAGACAGATTGTTTCACTTTGAATTGACTATATCACAATTCCAGTGGGTCAGAAGTTTATATACACTAAGTTACCTGTGCCTTTAAGTAGCTTGGAAAATTCCAGAAAATGATGTCAAGCCTTTTGACAAGTAGGCAATTAGCTCAGTAAAATAAGTCCTGTATTAACATAACCTGAAAGGCTGCTCAGCAAGGAAGAAGCCACTGATTCAAAACCACCACAAAAAAGCAAGACTACAGTTTGCAAGTGCACATGGGGACAAAGATCTTACTTTTTTGGAGAAATTTCCTCTGGTCTGATGAAACAAAAATGTAACTGTTTGGCCATAATGACCATCGTTATGTTCGGAGGAAAAAGGGTGAGGCTTGCAAGCCAAAGAACACCATCCCAACCATGAAGCATGGGGGTGGCAGCATCATGTTGTGTGGGTGCTTTGCTGCAGGAAGGACTGATGCACTTCACAAAATAGATGGCATCATTAAGAAGGAAAATGTGGATTTTCAACATCTCAAGATATCAAAGCTTTGTCGCAAATGGGTCTTCCAAATGGACAATGACCCCAAGCATACCTCCAAAGTTGTGGCAAAATAGCTTAAGGGTAACAAAGTCAAGGTATTGGAGAGGCCATCACAAAGCCCTGACCTCAATCTGATATAAAGTGTGTGGGTGGATCTGAAAAAGTGTGTGCAAGCAAGGAGGCCTACAAACCTGACTCAGTTACACCAGTTCTGTCTGGAGGAATGGGCCAAAAATCCAGCAACTCAGAAATTTGTGGAAGGCTACCCAAAAGGTTTGACCCAAGTGTGGCAGGGCGGAGGGCGGGGCCGCGTCGTGATCCTACGCACCCGGTCCCGTATTAGGCTAATTATGCCTCCGTGAGGGTTAAAAGGCTGACAGCAGGGGTTCGTGCGGGAGGGTGAGATCGTTAGTGGACATGTCCGTCATGTGTGTGTTTGTGTCTTCTTTTAAATTTCTCATTAAAACTATTATTTATATTGAAAAGCCGGTTCTCGCCTCCTCCTTTCCACTGATCCCTTTACACCAAGTTAAACAATTTAAAGGCAATGCTATGAAATACTAACAAAGTGTATGTAAAGTTCTGATTCTGAAGTTCTGTAAAGATCCACTGGGTATGTGATGAAAGAAATAAAAACTGAAATAAATCATTCTCTCTACGATTATTCTGACATTTCATATTCTTAAAATAATGTAGTGATCCTAACTGACCTAAGACACAAAATGTTTCTATGATTAAATGCCAGGAATTGTGAAAAACTGAGTTTAAATGTATTTGGCTAAGGTGTATGTAAACGTCTGAATTCAACTGTACATCATGTTAATTATTTTGCACATTTTTGGGTCTATGTAATTCATTTAAATTATAAATCAATTTCTATGTATGATTTTAAGGACATTTCACTTTTGTCCTTGTACTTTTGTCAGACAGACAGACAAAGAATGTATATCTCTCAAAACCTGTAACAGGAATATTACCTGAATATTTACTTGACTTGTTGAAGATGAGGCATCAAATTATGATGACAGCCCAAAATATTATCAAATCTGACCTGTCAAAACATGACGGCTTCCAAGTGAAGTTCTAAGTGAAGCAGGACAAGCATTATCTTGCACATTCTTTTGAAGAGTTTTGAGTTGTAGTAATAAATTAAGTTGCAGTTGCTTATATTTCTCTGAAGTTTGATTCCCTGAGGTAAAGTTTTAAACAACTTCTATTCAACATCATTCTATTCATGTTTTTCTAACTGATGTCATTCTGCTAGGCAGCATGAAATTCGGTTCCTGCTGCGAGCGAATGTTCACAAAAGCGTCCCTGATTCCGGCCACTCAGAAGGATGACCAGGGGACGTCACATTCAGTATTCACTCACATAAGAAAATGAGAGAGTGCAGAAAAGAAAAGAGAGAGACAAGACTATACTCCTGTTCAAGGGATGATTCTTGGAAAATTGTCCACGACAGATAAAAAAAGGAGCTACAAGTTACACTTTACCCTGATTAAAAAAAATAAATCTACCTTAACCAGCATGCAATTCCCATGCTAGTCCAGGCTGATTTATGCCAGAAAAACCTAACTAGTGAAGCTGGTTAAACTAGTTTAAAAGCCCGGTGAGGACACCAGCACACCAGTATTCCATTCTGGGGGACTAGCATCCAAAAAAAAACATAAGCTGATGACCAGCAATGCTGGTCTTTTCAGCTGGTCTTTTCCTTAATTTTGACAGGCCTAAAACTCTTCTTTCTTTCTTTCTTTCTTTCTTTCTTTCTTTCTTTCTTTCTTTCTTTCTTTCTTTCTTTCACATTTCTTCTCTGCCTTGTCCTACAGTTGCAGGCTGTTGCTGACCCCCTTGGTCAGACAGCTCGGCTCAGTGCCATTCCCCCGGGGTGGATAAAATGAGTTTTAAGAGGGAAAAAAGAGAGAGAGTGAGAGAAGGAATGACCAGAGAGTCTGGTAATATTCAGCATGGCCTGGCGGCTGTCATCTAAATGCTAATCCACTATCAGGTACACAGTGACTCACAGTCTTGCGGCTCTGTAACAGCTATATCAGTGTGTGGCAGGAAATAACAACAGCTTAATTTAATTAAGGCAGTGTAGAGTGGACGTAGAGTTAGCACTAGAATTGAGGATTGTGAAGTGTGACCTTTTAAAGCAGCTTGCACATGGAAGTACTGAAAGTTGACGTCAGTTCCCAAAGGCGGGATGTCACAAAAGTTTTGACCCATTACAATCTCCTAAAGCTGTTTTTCCATCATTCATTAATCATCATTATCATTGCACTACATCTGTTGGGATTTTTTTAATTGTTAATTTGAATGTCATAGACTTTACATGCCAGCACTGTGGCAGATGTGCATTTGGGCTGTGAGGAGAAACACATAATGACACGTAGGTTGAATTTTACATGCCATATGAGTTCTTGGACTCCAAAGCGCAAGGAATGATAGAATCCTGCTCCAAACAAACCTGAGGCACATATTTGCCATGGTTATTTTGAGATGCCTACATGAACTTACCTCTTCAATAGCATCTTCGAGTCATTTCAAAGGAAGTTCAACAAAGCAATTAAAAATGAAAGATTTTTGTACACCTTCTGCGCACGTTTAAAAGCTGGCTTTGCGGTGAAAAGAACTGTGGTGATAGGGGTGTGGCTGAGTGACGTCTGTAGAGAGCAAGACCAGGAGAGGAAGAGCGGTAAACATTGACAACTGTGGGAAATTATCTCTAACAGCTGTTTTATGTTGCAGTGAGTGCTGGAGAGGGATAAAAGGCAATCCAAAATGCTGGAAGAGAAAAATGTACGCATGTAACAGAGTTTATGTGTGTGCATTTGTGTTGTGCTTAAAAGCAATTCATTTTGTGTCACACTGAAAAGTGTGTTAATAAAAGATTTGCGTTGGATTGTTTAACCAGCTCCTGCTTCCTTCTTAAGAAGAGAGATAGTATTCAAGTATTCAAGAACCTCGCCAGCACCCACCAAGCCCAACATCAATCTCTGCTTGAGCTGTGTATGGAACAGGAGCAGAGGTTTCAGGCACTCTTCCAGGCTCAAGCTGAGCATCGGCAGGTGCTACAAAGTTTGGCTGCTGGCTGAAGATCACGACGCAGAGGAGATACTTGATCTGGTGGGCAGTTCATTGCTCGGCTACCAAAATTTGACTGGATCCAGTACCACGGACTGGCGTCCCTGGATGGGGCGGTCCAGCTGACTGAGAAACATATGGCTGTATATTCAGGGACAGCAAGCCCTCTTCTTCTCTCTCTCTCTCTCTCTCTCTCTCTCTCTCTCTCTCTCTCTCCTCTTATCCCCCTCTCTTTCCCCACATTTACATTTATGCATTTGGCAGACGCTTTTATCCAAAGCAACTTACAGTGCACTTATTACAGGTACAATCCCCCTGGAGCAACCTGGAGTTAAGTGCCTTGCTCAAGGACACAATGGTGGTGGCCATGGGGATCGAACCAGTGACCTTCTGATTAACAGTTATGTGCTTTAGCCCACTACACCACCACCACTCCACATCCTTTTCCTATTCCCCATAAACATGGAATTCTGACTCCAAAATGGTCCTGTGGGCCATTCAACTAGTAAACTAGTTTTCCTTAACCCTTTTGGATTTTGGGCTCAAAAGCATAGTATCGAGGCTGTGGTTAGTCCCCGCCTCTCCCATCCAATAATCTTGGGTACAAATTGGCCGGGATTTACAACTTTATTGAGGGGAATATGTGTGGATGGGTCCTGCAACAAAAGTGTATCGGTGTGGTGCATGATTCACTGGCTGGGGTGGTGGTGTCAGGGCCGTCTACATCAGCTCCACATCAGCAGGACGTACTGTAAGGGAGGGGAAGTTTCAGCTTCCCCAGCCCTTAGAGGATTCCCTACATTAGATTTCCCCCTGAAGCAGACACGAGACAAGACCCTTAGGCATGCCTTCAACCAAGTGAGAGTGATCGATGGTCAATGCATCCAGCCAGCCAGACACTGCACTCGCATATCCATATTTTTTGATTATCAAGGACTAGTTGTATCGAGTGACACAGGACACTCAGACAAAGGAGGATACAGCCCAATTGTTAGTACCGCAGAGACATCAGGATATGTTATTTCAGATGTCTCATTATAATCCGATGGCAGGTCACTTAGGGCAGGAAAAAAACATCTAATGTGTGCCATTGCACCCCCTTCCATTAATCATGGTCCCCTTTGAAAGAATTAGTATGGACCTTGTTGGGCCATTAGAGTGGACGGCATTTGGGCATCACTTTGTATTAGCTCTGGTGGATTACGCAATAAGATATCCAGAAGCAGTGCATCTGAGCAGCATTTCTGTGTGAAGTGTTATGGAGGCACTCTTCAAAATAATCTCCTGAGATAAAAAAGGAGGTGAGACAGTTCCTGGGGCTGGCTGGTTATCACAAGTTTGTACCGTCACCAGCCCGCTTGCTGATCTGACTAAAAAGGGGGATCCGGTCCAATGGACGGAACCGTGACATCAGGCATTCACGCAGGTGAAGTCTGCACTTTGCTGTGGGCCGTTATTGCACTCTGCTGACTTCACTCTCTCCTTTATCTTGCATACGGACGCATCGGACAGGGGGTTGGGAGTGGTACTGTCCCAGATGGTGGAGGGGAGGAGCACCCTGTGCTGTAGATTAGTCGTAAGCTCTCGCTGAGGGAGACTAAATACAGTACAGTTGAGAAGGAGTGTTTCGCCATCAAGTGGGTGGCCTTCACACTCCGGTACTATCTGCTGGGGCGACACTCGGACCATGCCCCACTCCATTGGCTCCAACACATGAAGGATACCAATCATTAGCAGCGAGAATCACCCGTGCATTAGTTGGTATCTAGCTCTCCAGCCTTTTAAGTACGTGGTGGTCCACAGGCAGGGGGTGCCGATGGCTGTTGCAGAATTCCTTTCCAGAAATGTGGGGGGGAGTAATTGACAAGCCGGATGGCTCCCTGGCCTGAGAGGGATAAAAGAGCAGTCCAGACTGTCGGAGGAGTGAAAGATATGCATGCAGCAGAGTTTATGTGTGTGCATTTGTGTTGTGCTGAAAAGCAAACTGTTTTGTGTTACACTGAAAAGTGTGTAAATAAAAGACTTATGGTGGATTGTTTGACCTGCTCCTGCTTCCTCTTTAAGAAGAGAGCTAGTGATTTGTCACAAGAGCTTATGCTGATGCTGTGACATATTTGTTGTTTTGTGGGTAAATTATTGTGTAATTGCTTGATGTGTCACTAAACAGAACAAAATGGAACACAACCACTTCAGTTCCAGTTTAATGATGGTACTCACCTTATTACATCAGGGTGAACATACTGTGTGCATTAGGAAAGTCTCTTGTAAACAAGACTTTTCCAGCACTCAAATGGGAAGAAGGGTCTTTAAAGCTCGGGAACTCTTGGGCATAAATTGGGGGCTGAGTCAAAGCGTATGTGTTTATGTGTATGTATTGTGCCATGTACAGATTCTGTTCATGTTATTTCAGGTTCACAGTTGCACAGCAGTAAATAAGCAGTCCTATTCGTGAGCTTAGGAAAACAATGCACACAGTATATTCACCACCACACCACCCTCTCTTTTTGTCTTTTCAGTCTGGTTGTGACTGATAACTTATTTGTATCACTTTCAGATCATCTTCTGGCACATTATTGCAAACAGTGCTACGAAACAGTTCCTATTAACACTGCATACTATAGGACTTTCTGTTCTCAAATAGTGATACCTTATATAATGGTTAAGCCTAGTTCATTCTCATAATGTGATTGGAAAAACAGCATTCCAAGCTTGCTGAGGAAAGAACAAAGGAAATTGTAATTGTTTATGTGAGTACACATGTCTTCACTTTGTTTACTTCGTAAAAAAAAAAAGAATTTTTTTTTTCATAACCAGTATTTTTGTCTAACTTTCCAAAAATAAAACAAGATAAATGTAATTAAGAAGCAAAATTAAACAAGATCTAGTCTTGTTTTCAGAGAAAGCTTCCAAAAGGTTTTTGCTTAAAACAAGAAAAAAATTAAAAAGTAATCCAAAAATTACTTGTTTGCTGTTTGAATTAAGTACATTTTATAGTTTTTTTTATAGCATAAACTTCAAAACATCTTACTAGATTTCTCTGAAAACAATACTTAATATTTTGAGTATTTTTGCTGCTCAAGGCTTTCTTGTTTTAGGAATGTTAGATATATATTTTTATGAAAAACAAGATGAAAATTCTTTATTTTGCAAAAGTTTTTTGTAGTGTTGCCAGCGAAACATCACAGTATATATTGCTTTGACTTCTTTGGAGATAAATAAATAGTAAACACATGGCTGTGATTAACAAAAAACAAATATTAACCAAGCATGGTTATGGTTCATGTGATATTGCTTAAAAAATCACTTTCTGCAGCTGTCCATTGGCATCTAACTGTGTGTGTCACTAACTGTGTGTGGTTTTCCCAGTGTAACAATCGTAAAATCATCCACCCTATTTGGTAGTTATTGAGCTGCACTTGCACTTTTTGAATTTTTATAGTTAATCTTCCCTGATAAAGTAATTGTGTTTTTTCTGTGTCAGGACAGTTATTTTGAAGTTTATTTGCATACACTTGCATTTCACCCAACCTACTCCCTGGTGAGTGGGAATCTGCTGAGGGAAAAGCCCTGTGCTTTTTGAAGTGTGACGGCTTGAACTCTGAAGTGTAGTTTAGGAGTTCTACCCTGATTTATATAGGAGTGTATCCTCATCTGAAAAATTATACCCACTCTCTCCTTTCTTCTGTCAGTCCAAATATTCTCCCTGCGTACATTAATGGCAGCTCTACACAAGTTATTAGCACTGTCCCTAAAAATAAAATTAAAGATGCTTAAATATAAAACAAGTCACAGCGAAAGTCAATATCACTGCAATCATATAAAAACTGTTACGGTGCGACAATAAAAATCCAACATAACCTGTGAGTGCAATCAAACCCCATCGAGTGAAACTTCACATAAACTGATATGAAAATGTAATGGAATGTAAGGAAGAGTCCTTAGGCAAAACTGCATAGTAATGTTACATTAGCACAATCAAGCTTTATGATTATGAGAGAATGAAGAAAAAGCATGAATGGAAATGAGAGAGAGAGAGAGAGAGAGAGAGAGAGAGAGAGAGAACAATAGAGAGGGAAAGAGAGAGAGCTAGTTAGAGTTGTATCTCATATTGGACTCTAACCAGAGCCTACGCATATGTGTTAATCCAGATTGCATGTGTTTGGGTATCAGTGAGCATCCATTGAGGGGTTTAAAAATGAATGAATTATGGCAACTAATGGTATTGTTTATTTGCATGCACTGATTCACTAAAGGAATTATGCAAATCATGTAACTGCGCAAATGTGCCCACACTATTAGTGCTATGCAATTTGTGCACCTCTATTCCTAATTTTGTAGGCCGGTTATGGAGTGCTAGCTTGGGGAGGATGCAGTAATCTACAACAAGTAAAATTGGCTATACAGGCACCTAAATAGTAGGTTCTTAAAAACGTGTTGAAAGTTTGCTTGTGTAAAGCATATTATGCCTGGTAATCTGAGTCTATTTTTTGCATGGAAAAGAATAACAATGACTTCATTTAAATACAGTGCAGTGCTATTTCAGCATATTTAACAATTGGTTAAGTTGGATTGAGGGTGAAAAGTGAATAAGAGTGAAAATATTGCAAAAAGAGCTGCAACTTTTTAGTTAATTCTGCCCTGTCTGTGCATGTGATTAGCTCTCCAGCTGTAGAAAAAAAACTTAATTCATAATGGTAGCTATATAATTGGCTACATCACAGCATTACCATGACAACATAAACACAAAAACAAATTTGGCACAGAGGGCAAAACAGTTTGATCCCTCTCTCTCTCTTTCACTCCCTAAATTCACCCAAAAACAATTATGAAGACATTGAAATGAGCACATTGTTTTGTGTCAAAAAAGAATACAGTATGTTTGATTTCAGAGAAAATAAGAATTACCTATTGAGTTAGACCTAGATGCAAACACACACCTATCCACCTTAGGTGGAAATCTGGTGGGGGCCCCCGACCCCACCACGAACCCCCATCTGAGGGTTGTTCCCCCCCCCCCCCCCTAAAATATCATTAAAATATGTATATTGTAAATAATATAATTATATATTCTTAAAATAATTGTTTAAGAAATAAAATAATACAAATGCAAATGGGGCAACAACAAAAAAACTGCTCTTGAGAATTGTTATGGTTATTGTCCCCCCAACATTTTGATGAAATGTTCGCCCCTGCTATCCACACACACATATGTTGGTGCGGCTATCCTTATGAAGACTCTCCATAGACATAACGATTTTTATAAGTTCAGTATGTTTTTTAAGTGATTTGAATTACGGGAACCCTAGAAATGTACTCAGAAACTACATTTATAGCATACTATCCTTGTAATTACCAGTTTGTAACCTAAAAAAAAATCCTCGTACAACACCGAAACACGACCACACACACAAAGACACGTTTGTGCGGCTATCCTTATGAGGACTCTTAATTATATAATTATGTTTATACTGTACGAACTATATAATCCATCCCCTAACCCTAAACCTAACCCTCACAAAAACTTTATGTATTTTTATATTAAAAAAAAAAAATGTTTAGGATGTTTAAGTGATTTGAATTATGGGGACACTAGAAATGTCCTCATAAACCACATTTATAGCATAATACCCTTGTTATTACCAGTTTGTAACCTAAAAAAGTCCCCGTAAACCACCCAAACCCACCCACACACACACACACACACACACACATAGTATTGCATATACTCATAGATAATACTACCAAGATGCCAAATGCATTCATGTCACATTCAAAAATCGTTTCCTAAACAAAAGCAATCTCTTGGAAGAAAAGCACTGGAAAAGACACACAGAATCAAGTTCTCCAGCAGTGAAGCTTTCCGCATCTGAGTGTGAGACTGTATGAACATATAAATCAGGAAAACACAATACCTTCATGCAGCAGTAACCATATGGAACTGAATGGGTGATGGAATTTATGCAGGAGTGATGGCTTGCACAGAATTATTTATGATGATGTATCAGGAGTGATTTAGATGCAGTGCATAAGTATACATATTCAGTATATGCAGTATGATTACTTATTAACCCCAAGGATTACCCATCATTTTTCATGATTTAGCATTAGATGAAGTTTTAAATGAGCTGAATTTTAAGTGTTTACTCAGTGAATCTGGAAGGGATGTACAGTATAACATCCTATACAAGAGAGTTAAAAAGACCTCATAACTAAAAGAAGGACAAGCGTGTAAATATTTCTTGGCTTTTTTGCCACTAGGGACAGTTAAGAATTGTGAGGCATAGTGTTTAAATGGGCTTAACTGTAATGAAAATAATGTTACAATGCAAAAATTATTTTTATTTATGCAACATATCACTTCTTATTTCTTCCTTTTGATTTTGGGGTTAAATATGACCCAGACATTTCTTTAAGTAAGACAGAAAACAGAAAATAGGAAATGAAAAAAGATACAAGCCAGATTTTAACTCGACTCACCTGCACGAGCATTAACCAATATGCAGACAGACAGGACAGACAGACAGACAGACAGACAGACAGACAGACAGACAGACAGACAGACAGATAGATAGATAGATAGATAGATAGATAGATAGATAGATAGATAGATAGATAGATAGATAGATAGATAGATAGATAGATAGATAGTACAACTGAACAGTGAAAATTATAAATTTTATTTATGAGCTGTTCAAAATCATCCTTGAAAAATACCATTTAATTTTTAATTAGTGAGTTTCAATTCACTCTGATGCCATCTGAATTTGAAATTACATTGACCAAGCCTTAATTGGTTTGTGCAAAGCTATTAGACTTTAGATTAAAAGTGCTCTAATGAGAACAACTCTCCTCTTCCCATGGGAGTATTGATCAGATTTCTGGAGTAAGCACAAGCACTACACAAAGACTCTAAAAAATGTTTATTAGAGATCGAAGTTGATGTAACCCAACTCATGAGTCCCTTGGGCCCTATATTTTTTGTTCTAAACACTTTACTTTTTTTGCCTTTCCATTACAAGAAAAAAATATCTAAATTACAATAAACAGGTGTGTAGTAGCACAACAAGTCCACAACATTTGGCAGCTACCACAGAGCACAATGTTGAGTTACAGCAAAAGAGAGTTGACCATAAATATTTCAAGCCTGCCTTCCTTTTTGTCACTACTTCAACATGTAACACACAAATACACAGAGTTTCATACATACTGTAGCTAGCAACAGTAAGGTTGCACAGTATACCGGTACTGAAAAAATACTGTGTTACCAATTCTTTAATTAATCTATAATCGAAATCACTATGGGATATTAAAAACAAAGTAATTTGCACTCTTTGTATGGTGGAATGTAATTATCATCAAAGCTCAACAAGTATAAAATCTATATTTTTTTAAAACATCAATAAGAAAATGGGAGGCTCCCATCCCCCACCGAGAAAAACATGCATTCTGGAGGAAACACTGATATGCATATTTATACTGCATGTCTTACAAATTGCAGAACTCAATACTTACAATGGTTTCTATCCTTAAAATGTGTTATCTAAACAAAAAATATTACATTGACTAGGAATTCTTGACATTGAATTATTGGATTTATTGACTTTGAGATTTAATGATATTTTATTGGGCAGTGGTGGCTCAGTGGTTGAGGTTCAGGGTTACTGACCTGAAAGTTGGGGGTTCAAGCCACAGCACCACCAAGATGCCACTGTTGGGCCCTTGAGCAAGGCACTTAACTCCAGGTTGCTCCGGGGGGATTGCCCCTGTAATAAGTGCACTGTAAGTTGCTTTGGATAAAAGTGTCTGCCAAATGCATAAATGTAATGAAGGAGAAGGTAAGGATGTCATGCTCAAACTGAAGGAAAACTATAGATCTGCTTTGTTCTTTTAATGCTTAAACACTAAAATCTCTTGGTAGATTCTGGCCGTGAACAATTAAAAATGATTCAATGACTCGCTCATAGCACATAAGACACTCATTTGTCGCCACCTAGTGACATTTCCAGAAGGGGTCACTGAACTAATCAGTTAATAAATAAAAAATTATAAATTGTCACCGAAGCGATCCACAACAAAATACCCTTTATTTGTACAGCTAATTTTCTACAATTGTACAGTTAGTTTGCTATTCTAGAGCCTCTAAAATCGCTGGAATTGGTGCATTATAGTACATGACTTGTGTTTTTTTTTTTGCATAGACGAATTTCAAACATTACAATTAAACACGCTACTAAGATTAACGGAAAACATGGACAAGTTCTTGAAAAGGAAAATTAGCGATGATAGTTATGTGGGATAGTGGTGTGCCGTGGTATATTTTATCTGTGCCGTGGCAGAAAAAAGATTGGTAAACACTGTTTTAAAACACTAATGGTTAGCTTTAGGTTTTGATTTGATTCTTGACTGATTCTTTTTAAACATCTCGTTTATATTTGAAACACTTTTGGTTAGGTTCAGACAAAGGTTTTAAGGTTAGGGAGGTATGTTTATAAAACTATCTAAAATTCACCTTCTGTATACAACTTCACCATCTGAACACAATAGAATTTTACTTTATTTTGGTACCCCAGCTAGACAATTCATTGGAAACTGCAGCCAAAAATTTTACACAGCACGTAACTAACAACTTCAGCATTAAGGCTCATCACAGCTGAGAGGGACAACGAATTGATTAAATATACAAACTCAAGAAGCTTACTTCTTACCAGAGTTTATTGGAGAGGACATACTGTTCAAAATGGCAGAGGAGAGTGTGGTTTCTATAGTGAAAGACACTTGTGCACCAGCTACCGTGAAATAGGGAGGAGTACCCCTACTTGAATGGCTATTTTTCCACTGAGAAATCTGATCTTCAGAAAGCTTACACCATCTCTGCTTGGGAGTGGCAACAGGTGATGGCACACGCTCCATATCTAAATATCCCATAATTCTCTCTCTCTCTCTCTCTCTCTCTCTCTCTCTCTCTCTCTCTCTCTCTCTCTCTCTCTCTCTCTCTCTCTCATCATTAGAGTTTAATGTGCATCATCATTAGAGTTTAATGTGATCTCATGTTACGTTAAATGAGATCAAACGACTATTCGGCAATGAACATTTTTGTAGACAATTTTTCATTGTCGACGTTTTCGATAACATCGACTAATCGTTTCAGCCCTACTTCACATCACCTAACTGGCTTAAATTACTTCTAAAATATGCTAGCTAAAATATGTAATGTCAAAAAAAAATATGTAAAGAGACACATATACAGCAGTTCTTAACACATCTGCGCTGCTCTTACACTTTAGTTTAGAACGGCACAAACACAAGCGGAGTGATACACACAGTGAAGCATCGGAGTGCTGATGGGGTGAGACCATCAGCACTCCATTTATAGCTGTGTTTGCAATGGCATATTATTTTTACCGCTTCTGCCACATCAGTCTATGGCAGAATTAGTAAGAGTAGTATGTAGAATGCAATTTCGAACTCAGCCTATGTTTGTTTTCAGTTCATGGTCAAAATAATCATCATAAATATGCATGATTACTGTCAGAAAGATACAAACTTTATTTCCGAATGCTCAAATTATAAAGACTGTTTATTTATTGTACTTTTTTTTATCCAGACACAGAATTGTCACAATCTTCATTTGTGAAGTCTGTTTGAAATCTCAATTTTGCTAACCCAGCCACAGTATTGCCATGCAATCATCACTTAAAATCAGTTTGTGATTAAAGCACTGAATCCAGCAGAAACTTCAGCATGCTAAATCACTTATGACAGATGTCACTGCATTGTCAATCCCACAAGCCACCTCGCAAGCATGGCACACGACTGCCGTAGGAATGAACTGAAAACACAAGCCAGTGAACATGTACCGTAAAGCTGAATGACCCTGGTAAATGGTTAATTATGTACAGCTTTGTTTATACCACAGCTCTCAAGATTTCGGTTCCCACTTAGTTTTGAGGGGCATGTAATTGTGAATCCTGTTTGTCTGGTTGCAGCATTGGGACAAACATACCAATTACCACATAGTCAAAGAAACCCACCAGTTTGTCCTGTTGCTGAGCTCTGCTGCTGTTTTCCCATTCTCCCAGACAAGAGGGCTGCACATAATTAACATATATTTTTCATGTTAATTAGCAAGTCTTGAGATTAATTTTTAAATTAATAAACTAGATGCAGCCAATTAAGTGATTAGGTAAGATTAACTTTTGTCATCAGATTTTAAGTGTTCATACGTTCTCCTCTTTCATTTCAAGCTCTGTGGAGTCACAACTGTAATTTAATTTTTCATGATAGACTCACAGGAGGGGGATTTGTAATGCTCCTCTACATATCGAGACATGACCCGTTTTATAAATAACATTTAATTATAAATTCATCATCAATATTTCTGCATCCCATTGTGGTACATGTAAGTTTTGAAGTCATCTGTGTGAAGTCAGTTTAAAAAATCACGTTTCCTCTAGGCTACCTGCATTGACAGACAACAAGCGAAACAAACAACATCTCAGGTCTGTAAATATTTTATAAATTCACCCGTGCAATATAGCACAGAATCTCATTTGTTTCGGGAGTTACATTTATGCATGCATGAGGTTTTCACTACATGTCTTCCATCCTACATATCATCCATCTCTTCTAATGAGAGCTGGGAATCCTCTGAGCACATAATGCAATAACCACGGAGTATGAAACCTAGAGACCTCAGGCTTAATCCAGAACATAGAACTTAAAGATAAATTTAGCTGCATTGTTTGTGCTATGCATCAGGATATGTTACAGAAGAGATTTTTTGAAGCATATGATGTGTGCAGTTGTTGCATTACTTTCCAGATGTTGGGATCACATGTTTCTAGCAGTACAGATGGTGGTACAGATGTTGTTGGACACCAGGACTGCAGTGGAATGCAAACATGCTGCCCAAACCTTTTTAAATATTACACATTTCATGATAACCTATGTGATACAACATGCTGGACCTGATAATGAGGTGCAACAAATTAGCAATGATAATTGATGACAAATCCAGCCTTTCACAACGCTTCTGATAGTCTGTTAAAGCAATAAGCCAATAGAGTCTGTGACTTACAATGATTTATTACATTTAGCCTAAGAAATGGGTGTTGGGGTGTTCTTAACCTAAAACCCCACCGGTGGTGAAATATCTGTAACACACAGACACACAGAGGGCTGCACCCCACCGGGGTGCAGCCTTCTACATAACGAGTAAATCACTACCATATGCGAACACATTTCACACTATGTGACTAAAATTATTATTTTATTTAAAAAAAAATTTGCCACCTTCAGGCCAGGCACTGCGGCCCCTTTAAAACTTTTCCAGAGGCTCCTGGGGCATATGGCGTCCTCCACAGTGGCCGCGCCACTGGGGTTGATGCATATGAGACCACTTCAGCACTGGCTCCAGACTCGAGTCCCGAGACGAGCATGGCGCAGTGGCACGCACCGTTTGATGGTCACCCCCACCTGCCGCCAAACATTCAAACCCTGATCAGACATCTGCTTTCTGCTGGCAGGACTCCCCTTGCAGCAGGTGTCCCGATGCGTCCTGGTCATGACTGACACCTCCAAATTGGGTTGGGGCGCCGGATGCAACGGGCACATAGCTGTGGGCCATTGGAAAGGGGCCCCGCTTCGCTGACACATCAACTGCCTAGAGTTGTTGACTGTATTCTTTGCCCTGCGAGAATTATCCCGCTGGTTCAGGGCTAATACGTCTTGATCAGATCAGACAGTACCACCGCGGTAGCATACAATCGGCAAGGCAGCGTACGCTCCCACCACGTCACAACTCGCCCATCGTCTCAAGTCTCTGCGCGCCACTCACATCCCTGGCAACCTCAATGTGGTGGCGGACACGCTTTCATGACAATGCTTGCCCAGTGGAGAGTGGAGGCTTCACCCCCAGTCGGTCCAGCTGATTTTGGAACGGTTCGGCAAGGCTCAGGTAGACCTGTTCGCCTCCCAAGAGACCTCCCACTGCTCGCTCTGGTATGCCTGAACAGAGGCTCCCCTCGGGGCAGACACCCTGGCACACAGCTAGCCAACAGGTGCTGTGCAAGGTCAGGGAGGACGAGGAACAAGTCACTCTAGTGGCTCCCTATTGGCCCACCGGACCTCGTACTCCTCGTGACAGCCCCTCCCTGGCAAATTCCCCTGAGGAAAGACCTTCTTTCTCAGGGACAGGGCATGCTCTGGCATCCGCACCTAGACCTCTGGAACCTCCACGTCTGGCCCCTGGATGGGACGCGGAAGATCTAGCTGATCTACCACCTGCCGTCGTAGACACGATCAACCAAGCCAGAGCCCCTTCTACCAGGCAACTTTACGCCCTAAAGTGGCGCTTGTTCGCGAATTGGTGTTCTTTTCGGTACGAAGACCCAAAAGTGTGCAGTCATTTCAGTGCTCTCATTTCTGCAGGAGAGGTTGGAGGGGAGGCTGTCCCCATCCACCTTGAAGGTGTATGTTGCTGTTATCGCAGCCCACCACGACACAGTAGACGGCAAGTCTTTGAGTAAGCACTTGATTATCAGGTTCCTAAGAAGCGCCCGGAGGTTAAATCCCTCCAAGCCAAGCCTGTCAGTGACACTTGCCTGGAGTTCGGTCCGGCAGACACACATGTGATCCTTCCTCCCTGTCAAAACCGGTTCTGTTAGAAGATTCTGCTGAAATTAAGGCCTCTGACATGCTATGCCAGGGTGTTCCAAAGGGGTTTTTCTGCATTACCATCTCCAGAGTCACAATAAACTTTTCAAATAGCAAAGTCTTCATGCAAATTACACACTTTTGACCAATGAATTTCTATTGTTTTTCCATTACTTCTCTTTGATTTTTTTTATAATGATTTCATGATTTTTAAGATTTCCCTCATTTAAATTATTATTGGAATTCCCTATTTGAAAATTCCTTGATATTTCCACATTCTGCAGCTGATTTAATAATGACCAGGCTTAAAGGAATAGTGAACAGAAATAATTCTGTGTTATTTTAACACCCTCATGTCATTCCAAACCTGTATGCTTCTCATGACCAAACCTCATGAAGTAAATCCTGTGCCATATTTTATTTGAGAGCTGTATAAATAGTTACATGTATGATTTTATTTGAGAGTTGATGTCGACTTAGATTTCAGTCCATACATCACACAAATCTGCAATATAGTATGGCTTTATAATGCTTTAAAATAAATTGTGCTCTAGTCCTATGAACTACTATTATGGTGCTTTTTTTCCCTTTTGGACCTTACAGGTGTGTTAACTATAAACATAGTATATAAAAAAGCATAATATTCTTCAAAATCCTTTTTTTGTGTTCCACTCAAAAGATGACAGCATAAAAGTTTTATTTTTAAGGTGAACTATTTCTATAAAACTGTCTAAAAAGAGCACTATTTCACACAGTTTTATACTACAATACAGACAGTGCATTGTGCTGTAAAGGCATTAGAAGTTCATAGATTTCAATGACCCTCATTCTAACCTACAGACAGAATGAGTCACCTCAATGTGTCCGACACCCAGTGTCTGACGGCAGTCATAATAAATTCAAATTACAAGCCACAGCCTCACTTTGGCACTCAGACACTCTAAATGCTCTGACTCCATATTCAATTTCATAATGACTCAGTCTGCTGTGCTCAGATTGAATCCTAAATAATAATAATAATAATTTATATATTATAAGTTTAAGGACACTTTACACGCCATATATGTTTAACAGGACAACGTACATAAATATACAAAATGTTCGAAAGCTTATGTTTGAGATATGAGACATTATTGTAGGCATATTGTAATAGAAAACTGAGATGAAGTACTGGGCATTTGATGTATTTAGGGAGGTCACAGGAATCACTTCTGTGTAGGGGATGATCTATCCATCCACCAATCCATCCATCCACCCACCCACCAACCCATTGTTTGGTTCATTAAAACATGTTTCACAGCTTTAAGCCATAAACTGCAGAAAAATGCACCTCGCTGTAGAATTGCAGCAATTTACATTGCAAAATGTTAACATTAATTGGAACATAGAGAAAACAGAAATAAAAGTGTTGTAGTCACTGTCAAAGAGCATTGCATCCATTTACAACCTTTTTTCATCTGTGTCGCTCTCTATATTCTTTGCTTCATCAGTACTCTGGTTTCTTTTTCTGTGCCTCTCACCTGGGGTGTATGAAATGGCATGCTCATGCTTTTTCTCTCATACAGAATTAATTTCTTACAGTCTCAAACTAATTCTTCTCTCTGGTTCATCATTTTAGGTGCTCAGACTCCAGATGCGTGGGCTTCACAGATTCATTTTTCACCTCTACTACACTCTGAGGAGATTCTCACCTAGCCGAGTGAGAAATGTAAAACAAACCACTCTCTGTTCGTTTCTCAGAAAAAATGGAAGAATTTGCCCTGTTAAAGATCCATGTGAGGTCACTTGAGACAGTGAATGTACAAACCCTTTGAAAAACAATTTTACCTACAAGATGCAGGTTTTGTAATGAAAAAACACTTTTGCAATATACTGGCCACACACAAAGTCATAGGGGCCCCCATATCGGCAAAAAGCTATGCATAAATGTTTTCACAAACATGCTTTATATTTGAGGCGGATGATTTTGAATGAGAGGACAGAAGTACATACACTGATATCAGTTATTTACTGCTCACTTGGTTCGTTAACCATGCAAGTCCATCAGACTATGAGTCACGTCAACAGACATATGAAACGCCTTGTTTCATCAAGGTGACCTAGAATTTGCAGACTTGGCAGGTACTTGCAGGTGAAGACATGAACAGCAGGCACCTGTTTTTAAGGCCAGATGGCATTGCTTAGTTAAACCTCCTCTACTCTGCAACCCATCACAAGATGAAAAGAGTAAGTAGGCATAAGAGAGAGTGTGTGAGAATTGGTAAGAAAAAATGTCCAGGGCCAGAGCTTCATCAGAGGCCAAGCAGACGACTCAAGTGACTGCAGATGTGTTTACATGATGGTTGGAGCTGTTTGTGGTGCTAATTTCTCAGATCAGGGTGCATTCAGGGTCCATATATACAGTCGACATGGAGGCCCCACCCACTCATTGGGGAAAGCAAAACTCTGTTACCATAGTTACTCATACATTCCTATGGGAAAAACTAGGAGAAATATCCCATAGGTTTGGCTATTTTAAGAACGAAAACATGACAAAAAGCTGTTGTGTAGTTTTTTGTTGTGTAGTTTTTTGCCAAAAAAACAGAAACTGATTTTTTATTGCCTGTCAACTGACAGAAATATAAGCCCAAAGAACAGAACAGTGGCTGCATCCCAACACTTACATTTAAGTTCCCCTTCTGTCACCCACTCGATATTGTGCCAATGTAGTGACATTAGGGGTCGCTCCTGAGAGCCCCAGACATCTCTGATCTTTGAGAGAAGGCCAATGAATATTGGTGAGTGGAATTTGCATGCCACTCTCCCGGACATACCCCGGAATGCAACCACTAATTCAGACTTATTCTTTGGAGCCGAGCGGTTGAATTCACTGAGCTGAATTACTCTGCCGACCCATTCATCTCTGAGTCCAGTGAAGCTGTTGGATTTATGGCGCATTACAGTGGCTTCTCCCCCCTCTTGCACTGGTTGAGTGCAGAGAACGCCCCTGGGCACTTCAGCAGCCTAAAAGTGTATATTCTTCCTTTAAAAAAGTATATTTCTCTTCTAAATGAGTGGGAGAGTCTTTTTAAAGATGCCTTTTCCGTTTTAGTATATTTCCTGGTTGCGATCGTTACCTCTCTACTTCCCACGGCCACTATCGCTGCCTCACATGTTGGGCGCTGCCCATGCAGGGACAGTGTTTGTGGATGGGTAATGTTCTCACTGCAAGAGCATAATTATGGCAACGTTGCGGTTTACCCAGGGAAAGCCCCCCAGGACCTCCGAATCCCATCGGCTCATCTCATGGCGAGTTCACGATCGTGTTCACGGCTCACGAAGCGGATGAGCTTTTGATTACAGCATCGGAGAGCGGGCTGGTTCAATCTGACTCCATGCGCAGCCGATGGCCATGCATGCATGCACCCGGTTGTGGTACAGTTCTGATGAAACATCAAATAGGCACTGGTGCTCCTGCCAATATTCCACAAATTTTTTCTCCATTTCTTGGTCCATTGAGACTTTCTTAATACCACAGCCATGCTAGTTGATGTTCTGTTGCCGGTACATCAGGACTCCTCCCACTGAAATTTCCCATGCCCGTTTCTTGCTCTCTCATTGGCTGAAGGTCAGCGCTGCAGTTGTATTCAGTCAAAACACATTTCACATTTCACGATTTGGAATCGCAGACAGGTCCAGATATTTAACTTGCTAGATATCTCACTCACTATTGGCGATGCGTTGGCACACGCGTCTTTGATAATTCAAACATTGCATTCGATATTTGGTACACTATGATTTGGGGCTTTTTTAGGCGATCTCCACAAAACTCGCGCCTAAAATCGTGTAGTGTAAACTCGGCATTACATTCTACATGACAAGCATTGAAGAAAGTGTCACAGAGGGACGAATTTACGAGTGTGCCATGCAACAAAGCAGGAGGTGTGCACAATAAACATTGAAAACATGTTTGGTAGAGAAAAAATGGCAATTGCTTTGATTGCAGGAAATAAAAAGAGGACTCCTTTATGTTTAGGTCTTAGCATTTTATTTATTTTTGGGGGTAAATGTAATTATTGTAGTTCAATAACTGGGGCCTCTGGATCCTAATAATTAATTAAAATAAATTATGAGACATTCTATATCTCTTCATAAATTTGTACAGTTTTTAAATATTTCTTGTATCTTTGTACTCTCAACGATACTATTTGTGTGAGGCAAAAAGTGTGTGAAAAACACTTTGGTGTGAAGTTGGAGCTGATTGCTGCACTGATGTGTCACTTCATAGACTTTAATCTATTCGGCAGCTCTGACGCAAGTCATGTGAAAGCCCCTCAACATGTATAAACATCAGTCACTTTTACGCATTAAAAGGTCTTCCGCCTTTTATTCTCTGTGATGAACAAGGTTCGCTCACATGCTGAAGAAAACAAACAACATGCCCCTCTCATTCAGTCGGTCGGTACATGTACCAGGTAGGGATGGGCGGATCAATCCTAAAGTATCAATACTTTCGATACTGATGTTGTATCAAAAATATCAGTCCTTTCACAAATATCTCGATTCTAACTTGTTTTTTAACTAGGGATATTATTATTTGGTTACCATGAAAATGAACAATAATCATAAGCTTCAAAGTTACAAATTGAAATAAAAAGGATTAGGCTATATTTGCAAATACTTGTGCAGGATGAGAACTCTTTCTTCTTCCGCTAATTTTACCTGCATGCTGAATGACACAAGCAGACAATTGCTTGAACCATCACAAAGCTCACTCAAACAAGAGGGATCAGTGCCTTGTAGAGGTAATAATAAAAAATCAGAGAAACAGCTTCTGGAGTAAAGTCATGCAAAAATAACAACATATCTAAAGGTGACATTTCTTATAATGAGTTTGTGTGTAATTTGTCGTTAATAAGTTATTAAAAAATAATTAACCATGGTTTTACTAAAGTAATATTGTATTAACCACGTTTGTTTTATTGTTTTTGGCCTGAAATCAATTGTGTGGTAACTTCGGTTTAACTAAATACCATGGTTAAACTATAATTACTGTAGTGAAATCTTGGCAAATTTTTGTAAGGGTAAATGAAACAGAAGTCTAGTCATTTTCTGTTAAGGCTCACAAATAAAAAAAAAATTAAAATAACAATGACTTTAATTATGACTAAAAATGATATTTAAATTACCCATTTTATCCCAAGAAATCTGAAAAAAAAATGTAATAGAATTATCGTAATAGTAAGTATCGACGATATTGGACTTTAAATTATTAGTATCAGATCGAAAAGAAAATAAGTTGTATTGCCCATCCCTAGTACCAGGTCATTCAGTTTGTTTCTGAATGAGAATTTTCATAAGTGCTGCATCTCACAGTGCATGCGATTGGCTGTAGCTGTAACCAATCAAGCTATCTGCCTAGGTTGACCGTGACTGTCAAGCGCATGATTGGATGCTGCTGTAATCAATCACGAGGATGTAAGCTCCTTTATCCGTCCATTAAGCCCTTAAAATGAAATGCACTGCTGGTATATCCAGCGCTCAGTTATTTAGCTTGCTTTCAACCAATCTCTTCAGCCCAGCTAATTGATTTAGTTTTAAAGTGTTCAAGTTGTAAGACAGATGTAATTCCTGCAAGTCTTTTCAAAGATGTCTTTGAAACTGTAAGCTCCAATATGACTAAATGTAATATAAATGTAATGTAAAGTAAATGAAGTAGTACCTACTAGTTTTAAACATGCAGTTGTGCACACTCTGGTTAAGAAACCCCAATAACCCAATAACTACAGGTCTATTTCCAAATTCCCTTTCATTTCAAAGCTTTTGAGGAGAGTTGTGTAGTCCCATCTATAATCTCATTTGAATTCTTTTAAAATATTTGAGACATTTTCCAGTTCAGTTTCAGAACTTTACATAGTACTGAATCCACACTGTAGAAGGTCACTAATGATATTTTACTTTCAATGGATTCTGGATCATATGCAGTTTGGTTTTATTGGATCATAGCACTGCATTCGACATTCAATAATATTCTGTTAAATACTTTGGAGAGTGTGGTCAGCATTCAGGGTGTGGCCCTGCAGTAGTTGGCCTCTTACTTGAGAGATAGGTCCTTCTTATCTTGTGGTGTGCCCCAGGGGTCCATTTTGGGAACTTTACTTTTATTCTTCTATATGCTGCCCCTGGCTCTATTTTAAAAAATATATAAAATCTCTTATCATTGCTATGCTGACAATTCCCAATTTTATTTACTGGTCAGACCAGACAGTAGCTGCCCTTTTGAAGTCCTCTTCAAATGTCTTGAGGACATCAAATGTTGGATGGCAAACAAAAAGGCAAATCTGAAGTTATTATTTTAGCCAGGCCCCCTCCTGCCCTTGAAGCATAGTTGGGTTCTTTTTCCTCCAACATTCAAAAGCATTTATAATTTTTGACAAACAATTCAGTGCCGTTGTTAAGGGAGGTTTCTTTCATCTACGGGTTATTGCTAAACTAAAACAGTTTCTTTCTCAAAAATACCTGGAAACAGTGATCCATGCTTTTATTAAATCATGGCTGGATTACTGCAATTTATTGTATATCGTTCTGCCTCAATCTGCTATATCTCATCTGCAGAATGTTCAAAATACGGCAGCTAGAGTTTTAACTGGGATTAAAAAGAGGGATCACATCTCCCCTGTATTTGCTTCTCTACATTGGCTTCCCATCAAGTTCAGAATTTATTTTAAAATTGTTGTCTTTGTGTACAAGGCCCTTTCTGGCCTTGCATCTAAATGTAAATCGTGCTGCAATTCAAAGGGTGATTGGGTCTTTTCTGTTGTTGCTCCAAAACGTTGGAATAGCCTGCCTGTGGCATGGGGGTGTGGTCATGTGTCGGTCTGCGGGAGAGAGAGAGCGGTAAGCCTCGTCCCCGGTTCAGTTATCCCTATCTCCCTTTACAGTGATGCAGAGGGAAACCAAAAGGCATGCCAGAGTGTCAGTGGTAGAGAGAGAGATTTACGGGCAGCTGTCCGACACCTTTGTGAGTTTGTCTTTTTGTTTAAGTTCTTCAGTAAAATATTATTTATATCGTCAATCCGGTTCTCGCCTCCTCCATTCCATTAATAATTTTACACTGGTGCCGAAATGGAAAGGAGGAGGCGAGAACCGGCTTGACCACGCCCCCCCAATGCCACACTGCTCTTGCAGACACGCAAGGTCTGCACCTTCTTTAGCTATTTTCAAATCTGCCCTTAAGTCTTGTTTTTATACATTGTCTTTTGATACTATGTAATGTAATGTTTGCTTATCAGTTTTTTTTATCTATTTATTTATTTTATGTAAAGTGCATTTTTACTATATATTGTTTGGTTGTTTTAATATGTTTTATTAGCAAAATGTACAGCACTTTGGATCAACCTCTGTTGTTTTTAAATGTGCTTTATAAATAAAGTTTGACTTGAGTTGACTTGACTTGACAATGCGCAGCCACCAGTGGTGTCAAAACTATAAGAATTTGTGTTTTTGACCCCTATTCCGAGTCCAGTTTATTACCATGTTTTTGTACATATAACGAAAACCTTAGCAATGCAGTCAAACTGTTTTAGTATACTAAAATATTTTCCAGGACAAATAATTATTTTCCTGGATATTTAGGTATTTTCCAATTTTCCATTACTTTTCCATGACTGGAAAACTGCATTGCAGAAATTCCAGGTTTTGTAGGACATGTAGGAACATTGTCTTCTTTAGTCTTCTATTTCTGTCAGTTGGCGGTCAATAAAAAAAATCTGTTTTGGAATTGTTTGGAGTGCAAAAACTACACAACAGCTTTTCGTCATATTTTTCATTGTTAAAATAGCCACATTTGGGTTCCTCATAAGAATGTATGAATAACTATGGTAACAAGGCTTCTGCTTTCCCCTTTGCTACACAACACCCTCGGGTATGACGCATTGCCAACTGTATCAATAGGGGCTTGTGGGTAATCTGAAAGGTCTGCATCACATAGACATATAGGCTGCATCCAAAAGCTGAAAAATGCTGCCTTTACAGGCAGTATTCAGATGTAGCATTGGTCAGAGTAAAGAGTAAAAAAAGCTTCTGAGCCGCATTCTGATATCAAATGTCCTAAATATTTAGTTTGATATGACTAAAGCTAATTTTAATTGGTTTTAAATCATTAGACAAGATGTTATGGTGCCTTGGAAGCTCATCTGAAACCAGTTTCTTTATAAGGTACCTGCATACACAAATCGCAGCCTGTTCAGTCATTGACTGGCTGGGCAGCACGGTAGCTGCCTTACATTTCGTACACAGTCATAGTTCAAAATGTGTCAGAGCTCTTAGGCTTTATTTTTACTTATTGTTTATATCTTGTGGCTATATTTTTGAAACTGTGAGTATTTTACAGTTGACGAATAGGCCCCATTAACTTCCAATGTAAGTACCTCACTATAACCCAGATTTGTTGTGGTAATCAACATTATGCCACATATGCTGTCGATTCATTTGAACTAAACCCAGAATATTCCTTTAAATCTTCAAGAACTCACTGTTACAATTTCTGTTACAATATTGTTGTGTACCATTTTTGCTGATAATCCACTAGTTGGCCCAGAAATAAAGATCTTATTCCCCATAGGGCACGACTTCCTGTGTTCAAATCCTGTGCTGGTTTCCATTAATGTATCATATTTTACTATAATAAAGTAAAATTGCTCTAAGCCAGGTAATGTATAACAGAATTATTTGGGGAAAGTTTGGTTCCATTTTAGTTAGTGATTTCACTAACTTGACCAAAAATCTAGGAACCCCAGACCCCTTCAATTTGAAAACTATACTGTAGGCTATGCAATGCAAATGCACACTAATAGTGCTTTTTATTTTATTTGTGTGTGAGGTAGCGAGACACTGAAACGTTACATTTGTTTATGAGTAACAGAGTGGTGTGTTATGTGATGTTATTCCAGTAACTGATGCAATTTGGGTTTCAGGATAAATGACTGGTTGGTATGACAGCATAAAGAGAGAAAGAAAAGAGAGAGAATACCAAATGGAAAATATGAGAGAGAGAGAGAGAGAGAGAGAGATTGATGGTAAAATAGAGAGAAAGAGGAGAGAGAGAAGGCCTGAAGGCCTCTGTAATTGCAGTGGTTTGCAATGAATAAGGCCATTACTGTTAATGTCTTTAAGGATCGTTCATACCATTTGTCACAAATCTTATCCAGTCAAGCAACGGTAAACCTTTAACGCGCTGTGTGTTCATAATCTAAACCTCTTCTGTACAGAAAATCAACTGTATGTTTCATCAATCACAGCTCTGACAACTGCCCCAATGAATAATCAATAATCTCTCTTTCAAACATGACTGATGCTTGTTATTTAAATATATGTTTGACTTCATAAGGTCACGGTTGAATCAGACACAGAGCATTATCAATGCAAATATGTTCCATTGAAAACAAAAATTGATACAAGCAAATGTGACAAATAAGGTTTGTTCTGACACCCACACCCTATAGTCATTCAGTTACTCTAAACTAGCAGTTACAGACATAAAAATGAAATCTTTAGACCCTTATAAACCCTAGTCATGGACAAGTGAGCAATTTGACTTGGTCTTGACTCGAATTTGAACAAGTGCGGCTCCCGTGAGCGATGATCGCTATGTCTGAACTTTCAAAGACGTGATTTGAGAGAAGTGCTGACACGTCACTAAGTCAGCAACATCTCTAGAATGTTAAATATCTGGACCTGTCTATGATTCCAAATCGTGCAATGTGAAATATGTTTTGACTAAATACAAGTGCAGTGTTGACCTACAGCAAATGAGAGAGCAAGAAACGGGGCACGGGAAGTTTCAGCGGGAGGAGTCCTAATGTAACTGCAATAGAACATCAACTAGCATGGCCGCGTTATCAAGACAGTCTCGTTGGACTGAAGAAATTAAGGAAAAATGTGTGGAACATTGGCAGGAGCACCAGTGCCTATTTGGTGTTTCATCTGAACTATACCACAACCGGGTGGAGAAAGAGAAGAGTTGGAGAGAAATTGCCAATTCTCTTGGACAGGCAGGTAAGCAAATAGGTAGATTTTCAGTAGGAGGTACTTTTTCATATTGTAACCAATAAAATATATGATGCCTTTAGGCGATTAAAAACATACACAACATATTCTGAAATGCATAACATACAGTATGATCCTGCATTTGTTTTCATATCTCGTATCACTACTCGCGTGCGCTCTGTTGTGAAACGTAATTTGGAGTCCAGGCAGAGTCATCGGGGATTCATCAATAGTGAAATGTTTTGTAATGAGTTCACCCTGTCGCGGATTCATAGTGTAATTTGAAAAAGCTATGACTTCCATGACAATACGGACAGTTGTGTAAAATGAACGTTACCACAATCTGACGTCTTTGAAAGACGTGTAGTGTGTAGGAGACATTCTGACAATCATTTTTGACTGATAATATCAGAGATCTTGTTGTCATGTCCCGCATTTTAATCTGCTGAGTAGAATCAGAACTAGTGATGCCCAGTTCACAAATAAATCATTCTGTTGTGTCAGTTCTTTTCAGCAAATTGGCTAAACAGGTTAGCAAAAAGGTCTGAATTGATTGGTTATTCAGTCTGATTCATTCATTGGATAAAGTGGGTATTTCCCTCTAGTCAACAAAAAACAACTCTGAGAAACTTCTATTGGTGCTGTGTCCTTGTTAATAAGCGGATGTTTACACCAAACGCATTGTTGCATCCATCAATGCTGTTTTTCAGTTTATTATGATAAAAATGCTTTGTTTACATGATGTCTTTGACCGTTGCATTACGTATAGATGAGTTTTTGGCATCTCGTGCAGGAGCAATGCAAATTTTTTCTAAGTTCTTTGTCAAGTTAAAAAGAACATCAACTGTTAAAAACGTGTCTCGAGACACCTGTGTTATACTCTTTTCCCTGATAGCACACTTACAACACCCAGACATCTGTTTTATGTGTGTGTTTACATCTGGATGATATCTATTTTACATTGTTTGCTCATCTGCAATACCTCTATTAAACGTATGTCAATAAGTATGTCTTGGATATCAATAAGACATTCCGCTAATGGGACATTAGGATTTAGAATGATTGTAAATCTGATCTTTTTAATATGTTTAGCAGATGAAAAGCCTTCCAGATGAAAAGATCTAAAACAGACATCTCTGGAGATGTACATGTGCTATCTGGGTTCATTGCACTGCATTGGTCTGAACGGCCTCTCGACTTTTAGAAACGCTTTAGCCATTAGTTACAAGAATGCTACACATACTGAAGAAAATTTAAAAATACTTCTTTCAATGTCATCAGAATTGAATGGTTTCTGAAAAAAAAAAAGAGGAAAAAAAAAACTGTTTCTACGCGTAACCCTAAATTAAATCTTGCAGGCACAATAAGCAGAAATGCTTACTTGACTTACAATGAATGAAATGTAGTTGGAAATTGGAATAGGAAATTGTCAACAGATTGAATCAAAACGTAATATCTCTTTCTGCGTAAACACGGTAATATTTAATACATTAGTGGGTTTTTTTAGGCCAATTTTAGTTATTGTACAGTTATACTGTATTTTGTAAAGCATAAATGTTAAATGTTAAAAGAATAATTAAGTTGATTTGATATATGCACCTATAGTTCTTTAAACAATTTAATACATTGATAAAAACTCTTGTCTTAGACGCAGCCTTTACTGGTCTCGGTCTCGACTCGGACCCAGCCCTCTTAGGTCTTGGTCTTGACTTGAACTCGACCTACTCTGGTCTCAGACTGGATTTTAACTCAGATGAGCTGGACTAGACTTCAACACTGGGTATCAGATGGTAATATCATGTTACTTTGATATATGCCATGGTACTGAATAATTATCATATTAATGAACCATTGCTTTTACACTGTCTTCAAAGGAACTTCTCATGATATCATGTCCAATAAAACATAGTATTTCAATGGTGCATGTTGTGCCAAATGATGTGAAAAAAAGGAACTAAAGTGGGAACATTTAAATATAAACTACCATGGTGTATATTCATACAGTACATTTAAATGTTCCCAAGTATTTAAATCCTGAGCAACACATCGCTTGACCAAGACACATCGCTTGGACCTATCTTCAGAAACCTTTAGAGGACTTGGACTGAAATGATGACCCAAACAGATACACCACCCTTCTGTGGCCCAGCGTTCAGAGGCCTGCCCAGAAACACCCAGCTCTGGCAACCCTCCTTACTTTGGCTAGTGTAAATTGCTTGGGTCTATAGCTCGAGCCATATGCCCAGTGACAGACTTCGTAGCATTTGGAAGCAAACGTTGTGTCCTGCCATGACTCTGGACTATGACATACAGACAAGTGAAAGCTGAGCTGATGATTTCCACTAGCCACAGTCAGGAAAATATTTGGACATATATCATTAATTTCACACCAGTTTTGGGAAAAAATAAACTAAAAGTAGCAATGCTACTCACCCAATGAAACTTTTCGCAAGTGTGACCAACACGATGACACAGGAAGTCTGCATTCTGCTTTTTTCACATACACTCATATTGACACCATTCTGCCAAAATACTAACAAGCAGAATTCACAATCAGACATTTTTGCATCAGTTCATCTTTTTCTGTGGCACTACTGATAGTGCTTTGCACAAGCAATCTCTGAGATCCAGGTTTTGGTCCTACGGAAACCAGAAAGTAAGCACGTAAGCACAGTAAAAAATTATCCAATGAAATTAAAATGTCATTGGACATGGGGGACAAAAAAAATTGGACATTAACAAAAATGTTAATTATCTTTGGTGTAGTAAGCTAGTCTGCAGTTAGTCTGGAGTTAAGATAACTACTTTTTCAAAATGGTAGCTTGACTCAAGTTTAACTACTTTAAACTATGAGTACATTAGCAAGCTACAGTTTCAAAGAAGCTTCCCCAATACTGTTTTTACGTAATACACAAACATATTTGTGTGGTTAGTCGGAACTGAAATCTGAAAACAGAAGTTTCTAAAAACATAAAATAATTACTTGTGAATTTTTTAATTGTGAAAATGAAAGACTCATTAGCATTTTACTTAATGGGATGCAAATATGCACATCATATTAGACAGATTAATTCATGCAGTATTGGCAGCATTCCCTTTTCCCATTCCAAACTCTTGTTTTTAATAAAATACTACAGAATGAATGTCAGTTAAAAGAATAAGGACTGTTATGAGGCTTTCATAATCTGCGTTCTATTTGATAAACTGAAGAGAGCCATAACTTTCATATTGAAATTAACTGAAGATAAAAAAAATTCCGACAGCTCTCAAAAATAAGTGAGAAACACAAACGAATCGGTTACCTAACGTAACCTCGGTTCTCTCTAGATGAGGGAACGAGTATTGCGTAAGCTAGCTTACGCTACGGGAAAGATTCATCTTTTCTGAGATATTGAAGCCAAAAAATTATCCTTAATTTTGTATCATTTGTCAACGCAGTGCAGCAACTGCAGACCTTGAGCTGGCTAGCTAGCGAGCTCATTGGTTGCTCTGCGGCAACTGCTGCAGCCTATAGACGAACTTGGCGAACTTCGCGTCCAATGAGAGGCGTCACGCGCTACTGCATCAAAGCCCGCCAAAATGGGCGTGGCTAGAGTGCATATAACCGTAGTTCGTGAGGCTGGAACCCTGGTTTTCATTGAATGAAGCGAAAGTCGCTCGTGGCACGAGCACGGCCGGCTACGCAATACTCGTTCCCTCATCTAGAGAGAACCAAGGTTACGTTAGGTAACCGATTCGTTCTCTTACGAGAGGTTCTCTCGTATTGCGTAAGCTAGCTACGCTCACGGGAACCCATTGTCAACGCTGTGCGCGCCAAGCATCCACTGCATGAGCCCCGGGGTGGGGGGACCGGGGAGCCCTTGTGAGTGGGGAAATAATATTTGGCCGGCAAGAGTGCGGGCCAGTGTGTGTGTAATACATAAGCACATAGTGGGAAGGGAACGACAGAGCGGCGGTGCCGGTCTGTGTGGAATGAGTCCCATCAGTGCAGCTCACCAGGGGAGCTGTAGCGTATTAAACCGCTAGTAGTTTTGCCTGCAGGGCGGGCATTCCAGATTGTAAAATCTGACAAAGGTGTAAGGGGAAGCCCAGCCCGCTGCCACACATATGTCGTGAATGGAAATCCCGCCGTGTCTAGGCTTTAAAATGACCTTGGAGTCACTTGGTCCAAACTCAAGACACGCAGCGCTGACAGACAGCGCGTGAAGGTCTCCCACACGTTTGACTGATGACAGGGCAGTCAGAAAAACGGTTTTGAGTGAGAAGTATTTCAAATCCACGGATTGAAGCGGTTCGAAAGGGGGGGCTTTCATAGTTTCGAGAACTATAGAAAGATCCCAGATAGGAACCGATGGGGGGCGCGGGGGGTTCATCCTTCTAGCTCCCTTGAGGAAGCGGATGACCAGCTCGTTTTTTCCCAGTGACTGGCCGTGCAGGGGTTCAGCGAACGCCGCGACGGCTGCCACATACACTATGAGCGTGGATGGGGATCTGCCCTTATCCAGCAGCTCTTGTAAAAACACGAGCAGCCACGACACCCCACATGTGCGTGGGTCCAGGTCTCTGTCGGTGCACCATTTTGAAAACACAGACCATTTTGACGCATAGAGTCTTCTCGTGGAAGGGGCTCTAGCGTGTATGATGGTGTTTATTACCCCTTCTGGCAGAGCGATGGGTAGTCATTGATCACCCACGCGTGCAGCGCCCAGCGCTCTGAGTGGGGATGCCAGATCGTGCCGCGAGCTTGAAAGAGGAGATCTGCTCTCACTGGGATGGGCCACGGCACTGTCAGTGACAGCTGCGTAAGCTCCGGGAACCATGTCTGATTCTCCCAATGCGGGGCTATGAGGAGCACCGAATGACGCGTTTCCCTGATCCTCTGCATTACCTGTGGCAATAGTGAGACGGGAGGGAAGGCGTAAAGCGGGCGGTTGGGCCAGTCCTGGGCCAGCGCGTCCTCGCTTTTCGAGAAAAATATTGGGCAGTGAGAGTTCTCTTCTGACGCAAAGAGGTCTATCTCTGCTCTGCCGAATATGCGCCATAACTTCTGGACTGTTTGAGCGTGCAGGGACCATTCCCCTGGAGGAATATTGTCTCTGGACAGTCTGTCTGCGGATGTTTAGCCAATGCTGAAGCGGGCGCATGCGCAGTAAACCCAGCTGAAGTACTGCTGCGGCTGAGGCCATGTAACCTAGCACTCTCTGAAATTTTTTCAGAGGCGTGAGGCTGTTCATCTGAAAGGACGCGGCTAGTCGCTGAACACGGCGCGCGCGCTGTGTAGATAAGTGAGCCGTCATAACCACGGAGTCTAGTTCTATTCCAAGGAAGGAAATTGCCTGACTGGGCTGTAATGAGCTCTTGGTCCAATTGACTGCAAGACCCAAACTGTTCAGATGGCTGAGGAGTACTGTTCTGTGAGACAGAAGCTCCGTATGTGACTGTGCCATAATCAGCCAGTCGTCCAAATAGTTCAGAATTCGCAAGCCCTGACTCTGCAGGGGTGCGAGCGCCGCATCCATGCACTTCGTGAAAGTACGGGGTGCTAAAGACAGGCCGAACGGAAGGACGGTGTATTGATAAACCTGGCCGTCGAAGGCGAATCTCAAGAATGGCCTGTGACGGGGATTTATCTGAATCTGAAAGTAGGCATCTTTCAGATCGAGAGAGATAAACCAGTCCCCTGGCGCGTATGGGCGAGGAGTTTCCTGATTGTAAGCATTTTGAATGGTCTTTTTGCAAGCACCTTGTTCAAACCCCTGAGATCTAATATTGGTCTGAGGCACCGTCTTTCCTGGGAACAAGAAAATAACGGCTGTAAAACCCTGACTCGCTCAGCGAAGGCGGCACACTCTCTATGGCCCTTTTGCACAGAAGGTTTTCTGAACGAAGCATGCAGGCTGCTTCCGTGTTCATAATAGTTTCGAGCCGCGCTCTGAAGCGGGGAGGGCAGCGATCGAACTGTAGCAAATAGCCCTGTTTTATTGTGCTTAACACCCATTTGGATATCCCTGGGATAGCTTCCCACGCTTTGAAGCGTAACGCTAGAGGGTGAATGGCCAAATCGCCCTGACTGCCGCACACAGCACGCTGAACAGAATGTGTGAGCCGCTTACTGTGCTTATGCATGACTGCTCGCAGACAGCAGGGACAGGCTGTTCTGTGAGTGACTTCCCGATTGAGGTGAATGGGGAAAGAGTCACATCTGTTAAGTGATGCGCGAGCATAGTCACGGGCACGGGACTTACATACAGACAAGTGTTTGCTGGCCGAGTGACAGAGCGGGCAGAGAATGGGCGCGCGCACGTATTCGTGAGCGCATTTATTGACTCTAACACTCGAGCGGTTTGTGTCCGCTTTATGTGAGTGGGCTCTGATCGGGACACGGGAAATGTAATGCTTGTGTGTAGAGGTGAACACTGGATTGTGGGCACATTTTCTACACATAAGGCTGGTCGTGTGACAGAGCGGCCAGAGAAGGGGCGCACGCACGGATTCGTGGGCGCGTTTATTGACTCCAACACTCGAGCGGGCTGTGTCCGCTTTATGTGAGTGGGCTCTGATAGGAACACGGAAGTGTAATGCTTGTGTGTAGGGGTGAACACAGGATTGTGGGCACATTTTCTACACATAAGGCATGTTTGCTCTTTACAAGATTTCTTTGGGTCGCCGTGAAACGGCGTTTGAGTGCAGAGCAAGCGGGCAGTATCACCGGCTTGTTGGCTGCTGAATCCACCACTGTAGTAGCCTGAGAGAGGGAACTGACAGGGGCGAAGCTTTGACGGTGGTCCGGCCGCGGCGGACTGAGCCATCGTTTTTTCAACAAGGCTAGGAGGACTTCGGTTGCTCAGGTTTCAGCGCAACCTTAGACCGAGGCCCGCGGGGCGGCGGTCTGCGGCGGCTGTCTGAGCCTGATCGAGGCGGCCGCCCTGTCGACGCTGAGAAGTCTGACTTTGTTGAGCTGGGCGCTGTGAAGAGGCTCGTGCAGGAGGCTGGTCACGTGGGCGGCCTGCAGAGGAGCTAGCGTGATGCGGCAGGAAGAGGTTCATGGCTTGGGTGGCTTTCTGGACTTCTGAAAAGCGGTCAACAATGCCACTCACCGCGGAGCCGAAGAGACCGGTCGGAGAGAGCGGTGCGTTGAGGAACGTGGAGCGCTCTGCTTCTCCCATGTCGGCTAGCGTTAGCCACAGGTGTCTCTCGGTCACAGTCAGCGAGGCCATGCACTTCCCTAGAGCTTGGGCTGCAGCTTTGGTGGTGCGAAGGGCGAGGTCCGTGGCGCTTCTTAGATCCTGGCCGAGAAAGGCGCGTTCCACGACTTTGCAAGCTCAGTGTGGAGTTCCGGCAGGAAGGGAGCGGCCCGGGCCACGGGTGTTGCACGGCGACGGCTCTGAAGAAAGCAGCCATGGAGTCTGTTGGGAGCCTGCTCAGGGGGCGGTGACCACTCAAGCCCGAAGTGGTCGACGGCCTGTGTGAGGAGGCGTGTTAGTTCCCCTTCGACTCCGGCGCGGGTCCTGCTGGATTCCTGGGCCGAGGAGGAGGCGTGGGAGCCTGACCACTCCTCACTGTCCGAAGCCATGATGGAACAGCCCTTATCCTCCACCTCGTCCTCCGAGATGGCAGCAGTGCGGCCGCTGGGCGGCAACTGCGCATCCCGGGGGGGCGGGGAGGGTGAGAGCGATGCTCGAGGGAGAGGCCCCGGCGAGGCATTCGCTTCTATCACCGGTTCTGGCAGCCTTTGGGAGCGGCGCTTTTCCTGCGCTGGCGAACGGAAGGCGCGCGGCTTCGGTTCTGAGCGCTCGAGTCGAGCCCGCAGGGTCGACATCAGAAGCTCCTCGCAGAGGTCGCATCCGCCTTCAGCGAGGGCGAGCTCTGCATGCCCCAGTCCCAGGCAGAGAGCGCCAGATGATGTGGCGGTCTCCGCGCTGAGAGGGGCACGGCATGAAGCGCAAGTGGTGCGAGGCATCTTAAAAAGATGCTCGTTACTCTTTTGTGAAGTTCGTTAAGAACTAGCTTGCTCTAAAAAGGATACGTCGCCGGATGGCGTAGCTCGCAGGATGGCTGAAGGTGGCGGAGATGGCGGCTTCTTCGAGCGCTGTCCAAGCTTGCTAGATGCCCCTCGAGCGGCGCACGGTTTCCAGTTCAGAGATGCGAAGAGCTTCGCTGAAGAGATGAAAATCAGGGTTCCAGCCTCACGAACTACGCTTATATGCACTCTAGCCACGCCCATTTTGGCGGGCTTTGATGCAGTAGCGCCGGACGCCTCTCATTGGACGCGAGTTCGCCCAAGTTCGTCTATAGGCTGCAGCAGTTGCCGCAGAGCAACCAATGAGCTCGCTAGCTAGCCCGCTCAAGGTCTGCAGTTGCTGCACTGCGTTGACAAATGATACAAAATTAAGGATAATTTTTTGGCTTCAATATCTCAGAAAAGATGAATCTTTCCCGTAGCGTAAGCTAGCTTACGCAATACGAGAGAACCTCTCGTAAGAGAACCGAACACTGAACAGTCCCACATTTTATTCTATTTTGATGATCCACTACCACCCTATAGCAGATTGCATGTGTGCCTTGGGAAATTTAAGTGGGCGAAAAACTATTCCCAAACAGAGAAGAGAGCTATCAGCACACTAAGCCCATCTCTTCTGTACTGATTTGAAGCTACGCCTTTGTGTAATTGTGCAGCTCTTTTGGCAAAATAAAGTAAGCCATTTAGAAACATAAAGAGCATCCCACCCTGTTGTTCTCGCTGGAGATGGACCCTCAGATAATTATTTTTGCCTTGAGTTGCTCTTTTTGACTGTGTGAGAGGTGCTTTTCAGCTTGAAAAAATTGCCCCCACCTCCACTAGCTGTCTCACCTATTTACTTGCAAATATACTTGTATTTTTTTACTTTTTGTGCAATTTTCAAATACTTTTTAGCTTTAAATCAAAGATTGTAATATTGTGATTCATGTCTGATTAGTTTGGTTCATTCTTAGAATGCTTTTATATAGAATTTGATGAAATCCCTATGGATAAACATGAATGGGAGAAAACTTTCGGAATGAAGACGGCTAAATAAGTAAGTGGGCTCTGTAGCACTACAACGTATTTAATTAAGTGTCATTCTTTTCAACACAAACATACTACAACATACTCCACATTGTATGTAAATTAGTCTCGTTATATATATTGTGCATTATTCGCAATTAGCATCATATTAGTACAACTAATGGAAGCCTGCAGTAAATATATATATATATATTAAATAAAGATGTTTAAGTCCATTTCTTTTTATCAAAGTAGTAGCAATTCATCCAATGATGATGAAATGATGGAAAAGAGACTTAACTGGGAATAAATCCAAACGCGCAGTGTTATACTTATTGTATTGTATTGTATATTCTGTTCTATATTCTGCATTGTATATAATTATTGTGTTGTGTAAGTATGTGTACATCTGATTTGTAAATTGTTTTGTGTAAGTATGTGTACATTTGATATGTAAATTGTTTTGTGTAAGTATGTTGTTTATTGTAATTGGTATGTGTCTCGTCACTGTCATGACTGCTATGTTGCTCGGAACTGCACACAAGAATTTCACCTACTGTTGCACTTGTGTACATGGTAGTGTGACAATAAAGTGATTTGATTTGATTTGATTTGATTAGTAGAACATACTTTTGCCATGTTTATGAGCAGATGCCTAGAATGCAGTGGTAGGGTGATGCTGTACAATCCTGGGAAATTGAGCAAGAGTGGTAGTCTGCTGCATAAACAACCTAAAACAAAGAACCGACCAGAAATACTGGGATTTGCACTGTGCAAATTGTGTTCAACACAAAATTTTGGCTGATTTGCATAATAGTTTAGTAAATATGGCCCTAAAACAACGCAGACAGCACATGAAAGTAAACAACACTATCATCAGCTACGAAATCCAAATTCCACCTTCTGCCTTTTGCTTTCTTTTCACTGGAAAGCATAGCCAGCCCTCCCGGCATTGTGTTCTTCTCCACGTCAAGAGGGGCAGCTCTGATCAACTGTAGTCTGTTATTTCACAGAGGAAGCCATGCCTCTTCCCTCTCAGCTCTCATTATTCATTACGAGCACACACACAGGCCTGCAAGAGTATGATGAACAGATGCACCAATACACAACAAAAGAGATCTGGAAACTGAAGCTGTGTGTGTGTGTGTGTGAGTGAGTGAGTGTGTGAGTGAGTGAGTGAGTGAGTGAGTGAGTGAGTGAGTGAGTGAGTGAGTGAGTGAGTGAGTGAGTGAGTGAGTGAGTGAGTATGGAGTGGTGTGAAATAAACATGAGACAAGGTTGAAGTCCCAAGGAAATGGGTTCTGTAGCAACCAAGCCATTAGTTGAGTAAAGATAATGACAGAACAGAGCCTTGTAAAAGGAAAAATTCAAGCCATCTCTGGGCTTCTGTTTAAAGATAACTACTGTACAAGCTACAGCTTTGTTCTACAGGCAGCCTTCTCTGTCTGGTGCCATTACCTTGGATCTCTACAGGGAAAAAATTATATTTGGATGGAGAGCAATCGAGCTGTTGTTTATTTGCTTTGGCTTGTTTATAATTACTAGCTCTTATCTACCTGACTCATGTGTACAAGCACTGCTACAGAAATTATTTACTACCTCTAATCTACCCTGGGCACATAATGAAATTTCAGATCATAATAAATGCAACTGAATATGCATTATTTTGTAAATCTAACAAGAAAGAGATTGTAAACATGGTATAAAGATTGGTGGTACTGAACATACACTGGTTATCGGCCTTGATCAATAGTTCACTGGAAAATCACTAGCCCAAAGCACAAAGTCACAGAGTTTGAAAGCTGTAAGAATGTGCTCTGATCACTTTAAATCAGATCTTGTCTGTCACAAATGTGATTTATTTTATGCAGCCTGAGTGTGAGGGAGAATGACATGGTCCTCACAGTGAGGTGTCTGAGCAAGACATTCAGCTCTTATCATATAGTGTGGCTAAACTCTGACAGGAATAAGACCTCAGCATAGCAAGTCGTCACAAATGTTTTTTGGAAAATCAAGACTTGAGGCAGAAAAATGAAAATAATGGTTTAATGGGATAATAATGGGAATTAGTTTTAGTGGGAGGGATTATGGATAGAACTACATGTACACTAAATAATGATGTTACATATGATGCGTATATCTATATCTATAAATATTATCCGTAACAAGCAAATTATATATTAAACATGATAGTCACAAGAGGGTGAAATGCAACTGTCATTTTCGCAGGTCAGTGATGGTAAAACAGGGTGTGGCAGTGGGGGGTGTGGTCAAGTGCCTGTCCGGAGAAAGAGAAGCGGTAAGGGCACTTATATCTGAGCTAAATTATGACTAACACCTGTCTCTTATTACAGTGAGCACGAGGAGAGAGACACTGGGTCTGGAAGCCTGTTGTGAAGCTGAAGTGTGTTATAAAGTACAAGCTTATCGTGAAGCTAGAGTTTAGTGTGAAGCTGAAGTTTACTGTGAAGCTGGCGTGTTGTGGCGCCCCAGTTTAAGCCAATAAAAGCCAACTTACCTGGGTTGAAGGAACCTGTTTTCCTATGTCCTCCTTGAAGTCTCTACACAGCGGTTTTTACCCAACAGTCAATGATGATCTATGACAGTTTGGGCATACCAAGATGGCTGCTCAAACACTTTTGGTGGCTTCACCTCCTGCAGGCAGTTTACCATTGTGTCAGTGATTCAGCTCTATATATATCAGTGGTGTGAACACGCTTATAAAAAGTTACATTTAATGGAATTAAATTATCCTGAACAGATGACAAAAAACAGGTGTAATCCTGGAAAATCTTGGACGAATGGCAAACCTAAGACTACTGTTTCGCTAGCTTAGCAACATGCTAAAGTAAAATAATTGGAATTAATTGTTAGCCATGTCTCCTGAGTGCTTCACGTGAGAAGCACTATTTGTGTGGTCAGTCACTTATGAGGTTTCATTTCAGTAAGGATGCCTTGCCCATGTAAACAGTAGACAGCAAGGTAATTCAAAAGGATTTGGACCAGAGCTATAGTGTTGGGTATTATAGAAAATCCTTAAGTGACAGACAAATTTTGAACAGTTTAAATTCAGGAAAAAAATTGATAAGAGAGAAAGAACAGGATAGAATGCATGTCATTTTTGAATCATAAATCACTACAACTACAATCGCTGTAACTGTGAGAGAACCGGTCGACATGCTGAAAAACACACCAAAATAACAGTGTGAATGTATTAGGTTTGGGGGGAAGGATGTTTACCTAAAGAGCTGTTGAAATAGGGTAACAAATATCAGAGACATTCCCAAACGATCGCCAGGCTTTCTTTCTCTGTCTCTCTGACTCTCTTATTCAGTGATGTGGTTGCACTGTTTGTGATCAATAATCAGGGAGTACAAGGTGACAGAATGCAGGAATAAAAAAATGAAAGAAAGGGACCACTGTTAAGCAAAGGTCAGATTTTCAAGGTGTTCTTTTATTCTTTGCATTCAGCACATCAAAAGAGCATCATAAATCCATTGTTATTAAGCAGACAGCATGACCAGGACAAGTCCCTATGTGGAGATTCATAAAATGCATCACCTATATGGTGTGACCATGGATGTGCAGAATGCATGTTTGCATTCACACACACAGGAGAGATACAAGACATTCTTCAAAGGCTTGGTTTCACATAAATTAGCATTGTTAGGAGCATGTATGTTTGAAAAGGCATTAAGCAAAGAACTGAGCTCTTTTTAACTTCCTTCTAAATGAAAATTAAATAAGGAGGGAGAGCATGATGGAGAAAGAGCGAGAGTGAAAAACGGTAATTGAGAGAAAGAAAATGAGAGCAGCTTGTGAGAGGAATGAATTATTTCGACAGATTATTGGCTTTAACTCCCTGCACAAATACTCAATTCATTATAAAGGGTACATACACTATATGCACAACATTAAACAATTTGAAGATACAGGTGTGTGTGTGTTGCAGTGAATGCTTTATTGGGATTGGTATTCAGAGCTGTCAGTCTCATTAAAAGGTCAGCAGTATTTCCCCTTGATTAGAGGCAAATGTTAGACTGGCTATTAATCAACGAGCTGCAGCACCAAAAACAAAAAAACAAAAAATAATTCTGTTTAGTTTTAGACGCAAACACAGAGAGGCAAATTCACTAAACTTGTACATTACATTTGCAAGCAGTGTTTCGGTGCAAACACCAGCGTCTTACTATTCAAATGGGTCATGCAAGTTTTGAATCTGCTAAGTGTGCCGCGATAGGCAGAAACCAGGTTGAGTAGCTCAACCTGGTTTCACAGTGTCTGTGAAGCCCAATCAGGAAGCCTGCTGGACTTGTGTACACTTTCAAGCTATCATGCTCCAAAATGTATACCGGATGCAAAATTTCTACCAACTTATCATGTCTACCGGTATATTGCCCACCCCTATTCAATGCATAAATGTGAATACAAAAACTTTCAGCAATGCAAGCTCAGTTTTTGCTTTGTTAAATACAAAATGCAATTAATTCGCAATATTTCTGCAAGGGCCATTTATACATACATACATTATAAACTGTCTACTACAGTGAGTTTTTTCTTTCAGGCTGACTACTGTCATGTCAGAGATACAGTTTGAAGAGAATATTGCAGAGAAAGTTATTTAAAGCTAGTTACTGTACATGTTTGACATGTTTATAACTAGTTAACACATCCGGTTGAATGGCACAGACATTAAAGGGTAACTCTGTCAGCCCATTGGGTACTGAGGTTTGTCGCTGCCACAGTGATGCAAAAACCGTTATGAATGTACAATGTGACCATGCAAAGCATTCACATTTGCTCTAGCATACTTGTGTAGAGTGTGTTTCTGGACATAAGTGTGTCAGATTGAAAGACTGTGGCTTATGTGCCCAAATCAAAGACATGAATTCTCCTTAAACTTCCTGCTCTAGAGCACTAGACCTGAAAAACAAATCACCCAGAGAAAACCACTTCCAGACTGAGATGAGCCTCTCAAACATGAAGTCTCAGCAAGTCGCCTTAGTGGCTTTAAACACAACAGAGCAATAGGGCAGGAAGTGATGGATAAGCAAAGCATCAAACCAAGAGGAAATGCATGGCTGAGACCTCCTGATGTATTCAAGTCACAGTTCCTCCTGGAGTCAGAGGAGATATAAGCTTGTATAATGTCTAGTTTGTTTTTTCATGCCAGCACAAGTCTAGTCCCTTCACTGTATATTCTGGCCAAGAACCACCCACTTAGACTGGAAGAGACTGTCGGACCAACATGTAAAGCGACCAACCAAAGTTTGTTTTGTTTTTATGTGCCATTTAGGAATAGGTTTAAATAAAATAGATTAAACCACAGTAATAGACCACAGTAATAGAAAATGAAATGGTGCATCAGACTTGACAATTGTACAGAAAACACCAGAATAATTGCAGAAAAGTAGAATAGACACATAAGAAGTTGTGATGAAAGTTGTGTAAAGTCAGTCAATCAGAAAAGAGTTTACTAGATTTTAAAAATGCTTACAGCTTTGTGAGCAATATGTATCAGATGGTCAGAAAAAATACTGTGGTGATGCATAGGTGCATGGCCTGAGGTTAGATTGTACTAAACAGGATACTTTTCAGGTTAGTCTTTGTAGACACACTTTTGTTCTTAAATGTGCATGTGTATATGTTAAATTTCGATGTGTATTCATTAAAAATTAAAAGGGCCCTAATTAGACACAATTATGTATGAGTGGGAGTTTGTGGGGGCCATGTGTTTGTCTGACCAGGTGTCCTTATCTATAATGATGTTTTTAGCCCACTTCTCCACAGACATCACACCCACAGATCTCTTAGAGTTGCTTGCCAAGGCCATATGACAGATCCCTGTGATGCCAGATCTCCAAATACACACACATACACAGTAAGGTGCCTGTTTGCTTGCATTTGTGAGACACCAGAGGGGGTACGCTTGGGTTACTGAGGAGAAAAGTATTGTGCACAGGCAATGCTGCTTGAGTTGAGTGTGTGTGTTCAGGTGCTAATGAAATTCAAGTTTGCATGTTTTGTCCACAAGGGCACAATCCAGATTTACTCAAGATTTTCAGCTGTCCTTATTGAGAGCCCTCAAGACGGATCAATAGTTGTAATGGAATATTTGTTTACACGCAGGCATAATTAAGATAACAGAAATATTAAAAAGGCTTCAAGCTGTTTTCTTATTTGCTTTTCACATATTCATTTATGTATTTGGCAGACACTTTTATTGAAAGTGACATAGAGTGCATTTAAGCTATGCATTTGATCAGTATGTGTTCCCTGGGAATCAAACCCATTACCTTGGCATTGCAAACACCATGCTCTACCAGTTAAGCTTCATTATTACTTTATTCTGTTTTCTGGTTTTCAAGGCACGTCCAGAGAAAATGTATTGCTCTTTGTTATCATTAGTTAAGTTTTAAGTATTTGTCCCAGCTGTTTCTCCTGAAATGTATTAGAAATAATAAATAGACACAAATAATACAATTGTTGGCAAACAGAAAGAACAAATAGCAATAAAATCAATGTGGAAATCAAATCAAATCAAAATCAAATCAAATCACTTTATTGTCACACTACCATGTACACAAGTGCAACAGTAGGTGAAATTCTTGTGTGCAGTTCCGAGCAACATAGCAGTCATGACAGTGACGAGACATATACCAATTACAATAAACAACATACTTACACAAAACAATTTACATATCAAATGTACACATACTTACAAAACACGATAATTATATACAATACACACAATATAGAATACAATATAGAATACACAATATGCAATACAATAAGTAAGGAGTATATGAAATATATATATATATATATGAAGTAGTATATTGAGGAGAATATGTTGACAGTCCAGTGTGAGATTATAGCTGAATAAAGTGCAGTGCTAATTATTGATCCTGATAGATCAAGTGTTCAACAGTCTGACTGCTTGGGGGAAGAAGCTGTCATGTAGTCGGCTGGTGCGGGTCCTGATGCTGCGATAACGCCTTCCTGATGGTAGCAGTGAGAACAGACCATGACTCGGGTGACTGGAGTCTCTGATGATCCTCCGAGCTTTTTTCACACACCGCCTAGTGTATATGTCCTGGAGGGAGGGAAGCTCACCTCCGATGATGTTCCTGGCAGTTCGCACCACCCTTTGCAGGGCTTTGCAGTTGTGGGCGGTGGTATTGCCGTACCAGGCAGTGATGCAGCCAGTCAGGATGCTCTCTACAGTGCTGGTGTAGAACCGTGTGAGAATGTGTTGGTTCATTCCAAACTTCCTCAGCCGTCTCAGAAAGAAGAGGCGCTGGTGAGCCAATTGGAAAGCATAGCTAATTAGGTTTTAAATGTACTGGATGAGAAATGCTAATTTAATATTGACCATGGTCAAACAGCAGCAGAATACAGCTGTCAGTCCTGTATTTGTGTTACTTTCACACACAGGTCCGTTATTTACTAGAGTGACAACCGCATTCTATAAGAGAAGTGACACCTGCAAATTTTCAGGACCAACAACCGCATTTTTTGGCAGGTTGGGTACGTATACTAAAAGCATTGTTACCAACATATTTCAACGATTTTGTGTTTCCCAAAACTACAGCTCTTTACCTGTAGTTAGATAAATAATAGGTTAGATAAATAATATTTTTTGTTGTATGGACATCATATAAATTCGCTGAGGCTTCTATAGCTTTAATTCAGTTAATATCTTTCATTATGTAATATTTTGAGCACCGTTTGCATGCATTTAAGAAAAGTGTTTATTTCGATGTTTGCAAAAAGCATCCTACTGAAACGTCATGGAAATGCAAATGCAGCCTTTTATTGCAGTTTCAGGGATTAAAAACTGTTAAGAGAAAGCTCTTTCATACACATGCACTACATTTACTCCATTACATTTACTTGAGTAAATTTTTTTAGAAAATGTACTTTTAATTTATTGAGAGATATTTGAATGCGACTTTTACGACAGCAGAACTTTGCAGTGGCACTTTTTACACTTTCTTTCGTCATGCAATGCCTTCATTTTACACCAAGATAAGTGGATATTTCAAGATCAAAATTGCAGCTCCAATTTAAGAAAATTAATTATGGTGAGTTTTGGCGATTGTGAGAACGTGAGCTTGTCTGTGTTGTGGTGATATATTTTTATATGAGAGCTGAAATATATCAGTGCCTACTGTATTGATCCATGTAAATATCCGTGTTAAGTGTAAATGTCTTTTGCTTTGCCATTCCCGTGCATGCGTGATTACTGGAGCACATCTCTGCACATGCACACTGCACAGCAACTTTGCGTTTGACAGAGATAGGTGTGTTTATCTCATGGACAACTGAGAACAAGCTCTGAACTTAAATGAGCCTAACACACTTCAAAATACAGAGATAAGGTGCAGTTTACCCTTACTGTACAGAACTAATGATCTAAATCTTTTCTACGCTGAAAATACTGTAACTACCCACTTAACTAAGAATCCATGCAGGACTGTGAAATAGCAAAGGTAGCCATTAATAAAGCATGATCTTGCTTGTTTTTATTCAGCATTATATATGATTGAGCCTGTGGAATATTGTTCCCATTTTTTACCGTAATAATTACTAGAACCCGCAAAAGCATTAAAGCACATAACTGTTAATCAGAAGGTTGCTGGTTCAATCCTCACGGCCACCACCATTGTGTCCTTGAGCAAGACACTTAACTCCAGGTTGTTCCGGGGGAATTGTTCCTGTAATAAGTGCACTCTAAGTCGCTTTGGATAAAAGCGTCTGCCAAATGCAGAAATGTAAAGTGATAGTTCAGCCATAAACTAATATTATGTCATCATTTCCCCACCCTCACGTTGTTCCAAACCTGTGTGACTTTCTGCATTTTGTGGAAACCAAAATATATTATACAGAATGTTAGAGTCACCATTACCTTTTAAAATATGGAGGAAAAAGCATGCAGTGAAAGTAAATGGTGACTATAAGGCTAACATTCTCTCTGACATAGGGTTGCATGGTTTACAGGTACTAACAAGGTACCGCGATACCAAAAAAATTCAAACGGTACAATATCATCTTGTTGCTAATTTCTGTACCATATTATAGTATGCTGTAATTAGCAAAATGATGAAATGTGAGTTTTGAGATGAAATCAATGACAATTTGAAAATAAAATAAAAAAAAATGCTGGATATGGCAAAGTGTGATCATTAAACAGCAGAAGGATGTAATTTAATTTAATATTATAGTCAAATATGCTGCACGCTACAGAATGAACAAGAGGTGCCACTCTGTTCTGTCATCTGCTTCACACACACACACACACGCATGTGCATGCATGCACGCTCACAAATGCAACACACACTACTGGTGTTTAATTTTCATGCAGTGTGTTAAGAGTATAAACGTCTTTTAACACTTAAATTAATTTCTCCGGTGCAGCTCAGAGATTTCAGCTCTAGAGACTTTAATGGGAAGCTTGATAAACAGTGACTAAAGCATAAAAAACAGCAAGAACTCAAATATCCATCAAAATAAAGGTCCCACTTAAATGAAAGCTCTATTCAACTGGATGCATGAAATTGAAGACTTAGAAATTAGAATATAACTACTGTACAAAATTGTATATTAAAAAAGTAGCAATAATAATTCTATCATATTTAATGGTTGTTTTAATATTTCATTATTATTATTATTATTATCTGTAAGCAATATCACAAATGCAAGTTTTTTATCAGCATGTTGTGATTCAGCCATAGCAGCCTTGGCCAAAGGAAATCAGATTTTTTTCTCATTAATGTTTTCATTAATAATGTGAAGCTAGCTCTGTTGTGCAGCATTTCATTTACCAAAATTTAAATTAAAATCAAATATCCATCAAAAATGGATTTAAAATGGAATCCAGAAAAATGCAAACAGAAAATGCAAAATTTGTATCTGTGTGTCACGATTCCCTTGTTGTCTGCCCTGGGTTTCACTTGTCTTTGTCTAAAACTACACTTCCCATGATCCCCGGCCCTCATCACTGCCAGCCCTGTGTCATTGTGCTCACCTGATTGCCGTTTGTCATCATCATGTCTCCAGTGTATTTAAACCCTGTTTGTTCTCCATTCCCTTGTCGATCATTGATGTTTGTGCATGTTATGGTAGTCTCTGTGTTTAAATCCTGCCTGTAATCTCTGTCGATGGTTTTTCCCCATGTTTATGTTGTGTTTTCCCCTCGTGGTTGTTTTGTTTGTTCCTGGTGTTGTTTTATTTTAGTTATCCTGTTCACCCATTTGTTCATCTCATTAAAGAACTGCACATAGATCCTCACTCCTCGTCTGCCTCCTTCTGCCAAACCGTTACACTGTGAGACGTTATGCAGTTCTTTTAATCAAGAAATGTTCTGTTTAATTTTCAAAAATCTCAAAAATTGTCTGTAAAACAGTTAAAGGATGGGCAAGGAGGAGGCAAGAACCGGCTTATCAACATAAATAATAATTTAATAAGAAACTTAAAACACAACATAAACAAACACACCTCTCTCTCGAACAATCGTCACCGGCCGCCTTTATCCCTCGCGCACCTCATCAGGCCGATTGGGGACCGGGCGCGCAATATTCCGACCCAGCCCCGCCCCCCTCCGCTCCACATTGTCATAAATAAAAAAAAAAGAGGCTTTTTATTTGTTGATTATAGTATTGATTCAGTATCGATACTGAGGTACCAGTGCTGGTATCATACAACATTTTAGTATCAGAGCAACCCTAGTCTGACATCTCTTAATTGTGACGGAAAGTCAGGTTTGGAAAAACATAACGGCGAATGATGAAAGAATTTCCAACTAAAATAATTATGAAATTGTTATTATTATTATTATTATTATTATTATACTGAAATACATATGAAATGTGTATTATGTAATGGAGATTATGTTATATATGAAATTGGCTAGTAACTCGCTACTTGAGTATTCTTTTAATTGGATACTTTTTTACTCTTATTCAAGTAATTATTAACATAACTACTCTTACTTCAACTTCAAATTTTTCACAAACACGAAACTTACGGAAAAATTTCAATTCGTTCTCTACTGAGAAAATAAATGATCACATTTGTGTTTTTAATTGTGGATAAAAAACAGTCCTAGATGAAACATCCTTTTCCCAAAGTGAATATACGGTGTATAAATACATTTCAGGGATGAACTAGGGCTAATACTGAATTAATCTAAGAATCATTCACTCTTTTTGTTTTGTCTTTCTTCACCAGCCCTCTTTTGTTCCCTTGTAAAGTATATTCGTTATCTAAAGACAGATTTCTTTGAAATTCTTTAAGAATTTGATCATGCATTGAGTAGACTCAGAACAGGTCTGACTCTGTCCTAAAAATATCCTATGCTAAGAATCATGCTCCAGCATCAGCTTCCAGTCCAGTTCTACTAATCTCAATTAACATGAACATAAAACTGGATTTTTATTCCCCTACCTCACAGAGATATAGTGTGACAACTCCTGGTCCAAAGTACCATATGCCAACCGTATAAATCTCTCAAGACACTGAGAGCTGTAAAGGTAATGACCGTAACGTGGGCCCCCTCTCTAATGAATTGCCCACGTGGGTGTAGTTAGTGTGTTTAACAGTGTCATGTCCCTGAGGCAGTACTGGCAAAAAAGCATCCCTTTTACTATTGCTCATACTTAGGGTTAGGGATTTGAAGAAGAAAAAAAAAAACACTTAAACCTAAGCATTCAGCATGTAACATGTAAAAGTGAACTGTTTGATGAAACAGGTAAAAATACTGAAAAAAGCTTATGCTGAAGAAAGGACTGAAGCTATATCTAGTAACCAGAATATAACAGGAACTGGGGGGTGCCCTTTCGTCCTGCAAACACAATAGTAACCACTCAGGAAGTCCTAGCAACCACATGGCATTGTGCTAAGAACACCTTAGCAACAATTTAGCAACGCCCTGGCAACCATCCACAACACCCTAGCATCTTGGCAGCTACTTTTGCATGATTAAACACCCTCACATTTATAAACATATAAACATCTAGTGCTCCGTTTATGGATGATACTGAATACCACTTACATAAGCATATCTTCACATTTGTGTGTGTGGTGGTTTCTGTGGGTGTGTGAGCATTTCAAGCATTTAAGCTTCATTTTCAAAAGTAATCAATTCATTCGTCACCAGCTGAAATGTGCAGCTTTGTTTTTGGTCTGAAATATTCATGGAGCCTTTCTGTTGTCTGCGTTACACCCCAGGCTTTGAGCATCTCATCACTGGCAGTTTTTCTAGTGGTCGGGAACAGAGGAACGCATGTGGAGGGTCATTGTAGTTCAGTCATTGTTTTCCCCCCAAACTACCAGAGAAGCACAATGAAAATTTATGTTTTGTTTTTAATAAACACTTTTTTGTTTTAAAGCCCACACATTATGGATAAACACATAAAATATACACCTACCTTCTGAAATGAGCGTTTGTATGTCTGTAGGCAACTGAAATAATATGTTTTAAATTTGATGTAGAATATCAAACATGTCAGAGACCACACTGTAAAAAAATATTTTCTTAATCAATATCTTTGTCTTTTTTCCAGTACAAATATGAATATCCTTAAAACAAGATACATTTACTTGAGGGCAAATTATATAAGATTGTAAAACAGTTAAACGATGGGCAAGGAGGAGGCGAGAACCGGCTTGACAATATAAATGATAGTTTAATGGAAAACTTAAAAGACAACACAAACACACATGACGGACATGTCCGCTAACGATCTCTCTCTCCCGCACGGCCCTCTGCAGTCAGCCTTTAAACCTCACGGAGGCATAATTAGCCTAATACGGGACGGGTGTGTAGGATCACGACCCGGCCCCGCCCTCCACCCTGCCACAAAGATGATCACTTTTTCAAAGAATATATTTTGAATTCAGTTTATGTTACTTAACTCATTGGAAAAAAATGACCGTTTGCCAAATGGGGTAAGAAAACCCCAATTAAAGAAAAATAAGTTGCATATGTTAAATAAAAATAAATAGCTAAAACCTTGCTTCTCTATAAATGTATCATGTTTTAAGAATATTTACATATTTTTACTTGAAAACAAGGCAAACGTACTGACAAAGAATTAATATACATTTTTTATAAGGCAAACATGTAGATAACAAAGATGACGCATTTAGATTAGAAATCTTTCATTTTTACATCTCTCCTCTTGCCCTTTGCATGTAATTATGTTCTGGATCAGGTGAAAAAGGTCATGAATGAGATCTGACTAGAGAGTTCCAACACCTGTCTTGCTCTCGACAGCTTGTGCGCAGACAACCAGCCAGAACCGAACATGTTGCAAATTTTTAAACATGTAATTTTACCAATTGATGCCCTTTATATGGCTCCGTGTATGATTTATTCCTCTTTGTCTGCCTGCATTCATGATATCCCAGCCTTATGTAGTATGATCTTCCTCATCTAAATGCAGGAGGACGTCTCCGCAGCGGGAAGGACGCACTCTCTCAGAGCAGGAGAGGCTGAGAGATTAAAGATGTATGAAGCTCTTCGCATTCCCAAAAGATTATCAGTACGCTTCCATATTCTCAACCAAATTCTTCTCATGATATTTTTGCAGCAGAAGCTGAACACTAAGCTCCATACAGCCATACAGAATGACATGGAAGAACTGCAAAAGGGAGTAAAGTAGACAGTGAATGCTACAAGTGCCTTTGTTTTCCTGAGCAGCTTTGAGGACAACACACCTGTTTTTTGAAATCTTCACACTAATTGTTGCTTGATACTGCATGAGCTTTCATTCCCTTAAGTCTGTGCACAACAAAACACAACAAATAAGAAAACAATGCACAAACAGCAAAGAAAATACTTAGCTCCTTAATGAAAGTTAATGAAGTCAGGCACTTGAATTATTCAGTTCTGTTTAATGTGAATCAGTAAACAGTTTAGGATGGAAATGCTAATTTACTAATTTAGTTCCTCAAAAGTGCATGAATGCACAGCACACAAATTTGACAAAAAAAGGTAAAGATCTTTTCTTGTTTTAAATAGTGTAGGACAACTTTTCCCAGTTTTTGTCTAAAATTAAATTCATCATTTAGTGTGCATGTGGATTTTCCAATTAAATATTGCACAACCACAGGGCCTGAATGATTAATTGAATGTGTCATGTTTCTTATACTTGAATTTTGTTCTGCCTTTCAGATGACAGTGGCTGTGCTAACAAATGATACATGGATCTTATGATCACTAATGCGTTTGTATTAGACTACCTGATTAATAAGAGAATATTCATTGTATTTATATAACGTAAGACTACTAATTTTTACTAACATTTTACTAACAGGTTTACATGGACACCAGAAAGTGGTTTATTGTGAGAAAGTGATGTTCCTTTTTACTGTACATGCATTGTATAAGCAGCATACTCTTTACTGCCATAAACATTTTGCTCAGTCATTGAGCAGCTTTCTCCAGAGCAATGTAATTTCTGATATAGTGGGGTTTCCCTATTATGTAAAATTCTGTGATTCCCCTAATTTAAAACTACATGTTTGCAAATGTGAGGGACAGTCTATATTTTACACTGGTGTGTATAAATGGGTATAGTTTATAGTGTATGTGCTTTTCCCACTGTTCTCCAAGAAATTTAGAATTGTTTCCGCTATGTTGTTGGGATCCATCCTATGACATTTCAGTATTCCACTATATGCATTCAGGAGCAGTGCTGCACCCCTGCTGAATTATGAGCGCAGCTATTATCTATTGACATTTCACATTGTTCATTAATGATGCAACATAACATTTGCCAGCACCAGTCAGTTTTACTCTTATACTGCGTGCAGTTAAATGGGACACCTGTATGAAGCGAAAGGGACCCCACCATATACACGCACGTATTCACATTGACATCATCGTATAGCAGCCCATCAAAGGCTGTTTGCGAGTGTGTACTCATACACAACAGAGAAGCAGGAGACCCGACATGATACCTTTTCTAGCAGAAAGACTATTACTCTGATAACTTGAGTGATTTATGAGTGGTGGTGGCGTAGTGGGCTAAAGCACGTAACTGGTAATCAGAAGGTTGCTGGTTCGATCCCCACAGCCACCACCATTGTGTCCTTGAGCAAGGCACTTAACTCCAGGTTGCTCTGGGGGAATTGTCTCAGTAATAAGTGCACTGTAAGTTGCTTTGGATAAAAGCGTCTGCCAAATGCATAAAGTAAATGTAAACTTCTTTGGCAAAGGTAGTAGGAATATAGGGCTCCAGACTGCGACTGGCCGCATCTTGCAATCATTTTTCCCGGCAGTTTTTTTAGAGGTAACACCAGTGCGACTACAGAGTTTGCCAACTCTCATTGGTTATGTGCTACTTGTCTGTTTCTGTTTCGTATGAGAAAAACGTAACGTAACAGTATTACCCACTGCCCGGATCAGTTTTTAGCCGGCTCAATGAACAGAGAAGCAGGAGCACAGAGCAGTCTCACCCTCACAGTGCAATTATTATAAACAGTGCTGCGAGAAGAGTGTCAAAAGATTCATTCAAATTTGGCTGTGGATAAACCCTATGAAAACCCTTAGTGTATCTTGCCTTGGTGATTTAACAAGCTTAAACCATGTTTAACAGCACACCATTAATAACAACACTGACCAGAACATAAATTATAAGGCTGTACAATCCACACATCACCTCCCTAACAATATTGTATCTTGGATTTACTATAGTAACACTTACAGTGTTACCAATGGTATTTTGGCAGATGTGCAATGTGTTATATTCATACTAAATATTGTATATTATTTATATAGTCCTATAAAGTTTCTATTTTGTTTTTATTTAGTTCCCAAGTTATATATATTGATTAATTATACACTAAAGCAAGATCGTGCTTTATTCATGCCTTCTGTCGTTATTTCACAGCTTTTTACATCATGAGTGAATTTAATTCAGTGACGGTCCAGCGTTGTCAGTGTCTAAATAATTTTGATAATTAGTTCTGTAGACTAAGGGTGAATTGCACCTTTTCTCTGTGTTTGGAAGCTTGTTTTCCATAAGACAAAGCCACCTACACCTTGCACATGCAGAAATGCTCACATTCACGATTGTGGCAAAACATTTGCACAACATGGATGTTACATGGATTTATACACTAAGCACTGAAATGATGCAGTGCTGATATAAAATATAAACTTAGAAATTGAGGTCATCAGGGCCCATAGTTACAGATTCACACTGAAATTCACAAGAAAGTATTGTTTTCCACTGTTGCTACCAAATCACTTGCTGGTGCCACCATCTGTAGAACTTATTGGCACCAGTACCACCACTCTCATATGTAATGTGGAGCCCTGTGGTGACATGTAAGCTCTGTTAGATAGGTTTATATTTCTACAGGTGTTAATGTTTAACTAAAATAGTGAAAGTGATATTCTGAGCACTTTAAGTGTCAAAAGCTCCCAGTAAATATTAAACACACACATTTACTTTTATGCATTTGGCAGACGCTTTTATCCAAAGTGATTTACAGTGCCCTTATTACAGGGACAATCCCCCGGAACAACCTGGAGTTAAGTGTCTTGCTCAAGGACACAATGGTGGTGGATGTGGGAATTTAACCAACACCCTTCTGCTTACCATTTCTGTGCTTTATCCCACTACGCCACCAACACTCCAAGGTCATTTTAAGATATTACTCCACCAATTTGCTTAAATACGGGTCTGGCCTTGCAGGCTTGTGGATGCGAACAACAACACAGCTGCTGAAAAAAATCCCAGAGGAAGCATTGCATTTGGTCTGTTCCGGTCTGTTTACGCACATGCGCATTCCTCAAAAACATGTAAGAACACCACTTATGGGTAAACATGACCACATAAGCCATGTTCTCCAGGAGAAATCAAGATATGTTCAACCACTTTCTCTTAATCCCTTCAGCAGCATAACGAAATTAGCATTCTCGCTTGAGAAACATGATGTTTCAGATGTTCTTTTTGCAAAAACCCTGGAATAAATCTCTTTATTAGAGCACTTTATTTGCACATCTGTACTTATGAACAAATAAAATACAATGAATATCTCAGTGTGGCGGCAGGGATGTGGTCGATTTTTCCTCCGGAGAGAGAGAAAGTGGTATGGGTGCACACACAACCGCTGTTTCTGATTGCAGTAACCACTGGGGAGAGCGATAAATAGGGACCACGTCAGAGAAGAGGGAGAGAGAGCTACCTGTCTAAAAAAGGCTATCTTGTGTTGAGCTAAAGAGTATACTGCTGAAAAGCCCTTTGTGTTGATTATTAAAAGGTATACTTTTGAGTTGAAGCCCAAGTTTCCTGTGTCCTCCTTTCCCACCCTTCTTTGAACGTTACACTTAGCCTACAATGCCTTTATTGTGGATGAAAGAAAATAAGTTGCATCTTTTCCCATTTTGAGTGAATTATACGGTTAGTTCACACAAAAATGAAAATTCTCTAATCATTTACTCACCCACATGATATCCCAGGTGTGTATGACTTTGATTCTTCAGCACAATAGAAGAAGAAAAAAAATTACACAGCTCAGTAGGTATTTAAAATGCAAGTGGATGGTGATCAGACCGTTGAAGCTCCAAAAATCACAGACAGTCAGCATAAACATCAAACGACTCCAGCAGTTAAATCTTCTAAAGCGACACAATCACTTTGGTGTGAAAAGGATCAATATTTACCGTAAGTACTTTTAAATTATAATCCAACGCATCCGGAAAGTTTCACGAGAGTGCCGAGTTCACATGGTCTCTCGTGTGATGTATTCACATTGATATGTTACGGACGTAATCTCATGTTCTTCTCTCGGTTGAGACATCTAGGATAAGCACACAGATGCACCATTATGAGTAAACAAACAAACAAATACAGATCTAAACCAAAACCAACAAAGCTTCTGTACTGTGTTCCTGCTATTCAGTTGTAACCAGCGCTGCTCTTTAAACTGTGTCGCACGTGCGTCTGTTCTCGTGTGTCTCATATGCCAACACGATTACAACACACTGTACCACTGCTGACCGGATTTATAGTTAAAAAGTACTTAAATATTGACCTTTTTTGCACCAAAAATGATCGTCTCACTTTAGAACACATTCATGTATCTGCTGGAGTAGTATGGAGTTTAAGCTGACTGTCTGTGATTGTTGAAGCTTCAAATGTCGGATCACCATCCACATGCATTTGAAGGAACTACAGAATTCAGATATTTTACTATTTTTCTTAGAATGTGTTATGCTGAAGAAATAAAGTCATATACACCTGGGACATCATGTAAATTTTCATTTTTGGGTGAATTATACCTGACAGAAGCATTTACAATAGCGTCATATGTTGTTGACGAAGGCGCAAGATCTTCTTTATTTACATTCAAATTTAGCATTATATTACAGTAATATTATATAAGTCACTTTTAAACCAAAAACAATCAATAAACAGACACAAGTGTAGTCTACTATACAATTGTCATTCACACAAATTTAAAACTTGCTCTCATTTTGCTTTCTTTCTTAAAAAAAGGAACTTACAAAAACATCATTAATTATGATTAGTAGTTGTTTTAATTTGATATTATTATTACAAGAATTTTAATCTTTTGACATTCCTAATACTTTTATATTGTAATTACTGTATTAGGTTTAACAAAGCTTTAGAAGTATTACAAGTTGGGAATACTACTAGTTGCAGGCATTAGGGGCAGTCGCTCCAAAAACTTCATTGAAAATATAGGGAGCCCCTATCCTAACCCTTTCCCAAACCTTAACTGAGAATAGATGTGACGCCCCCATTTGGAGTTGGCCCAACCGCCTTTTGGAGTAACCCTGCACTCTTTTAGAGATTCCGCCCCCATTTGGAGGTATCAAGCCTGCAGCTATACCTACTTGGAATCAATGGGCTAAGAGAAAGAAGTATTTACATTTGAAGGCATACTAAGAGGAGAATGTTTTTGTGAATGCAAAGGCATGGAGGTTTTAGGGTATAATAACATAGAGGAAGTGTCTTTGGTATGATGTCTCAGAAGAAATTCAATATGGAGGTAAACTACAGGCAAAGCAGTAGATTGGAATGAAAATCCATAATCGCAATTGACAGTAGACAAATTCAATGCCCAGAACAAAATATATGTATGATTACTGCAGCTGGAAAGACGAAATTACTAATAAATGATGTATCAAGGCACATGCACATAAAGAAACACACATAGACCCACACACTCGCAGACAAAGGATTCATAACTGCCGCACTATGCTCAATGAAGCAAACACAAACTGGCACTTGTTGTTATCATGGCTGTGCAGAAACGCACACAAAATCAAACAACTCACACAGATAGCAACAAACTAGCACAAAACCCACAATGCACAAATGTAAAAACCCAAAGAGCAACAGCTAGGGACATTTCTTTAAACAAAGAGAAATACATGACGTAACACACACAGAAAGAAAATCTCCACACATCTTCTTTTCTATTATACATCAGGTCTCCTTGCAGTAAGCCATATTTTAACTTCTCAAACCTTGTGCTCTTTGTGGACATTGGACAGAGTGGTATCAAACAAATTTAAGTCATTAGTATACAGCACAGGCAGAGAAGCAAGCACAAAAGGAAAGCTAGCAAAAACATCTTGACTAGCAAGCAGGATCTGGCAAATACAGAGCCAAATAGACAGGCTTCTGCCAAATGTTTCTTAATCTATTCAGATCATGTTCCTAGGTTATCAAGGACAGTATCTTATCAAATCACTTCACAAGTAGATGGACTAATTCTGTGAGGAGTGATTCACTTTACACTAAACAGTGAGCATTCATGATAAATCTTTTTAACCTTCTCCCCCCTCATCTTATCTCTCTGTGTGTCAAGAGTAAGGGCTGTTGGGTCCCTGGAGTACTTGTTCTGTTTTATTGATGATAGAAGTGTTTTGTGCATCTGGACAAATAGAAGAACATCTGGGTTTCTGCTCTGTTTTCTGTATTTTGTTTCAGAACTATTCTAATCCACCTACATGGGGACATCTGGGCACTTCTGTTCATAATGAGCGCTGGTGTTGTTGGCAGACACTTTTCATTTCATTTTAATATGTTTACAAATTCAAACAAGCCAAATTTATGTGGGATTGCTTTTCTTGATGACAGTACATATTTTGAATTAGCTTCTGTGTAGATTGTTCTCTGGAATTAACATAATGTTAACTAGCTAGTAGTTTGTTGGATGGTTTGCTACAAGTAATGTGTTTATGGTGTTACATAGAGCTAATTTAATCTGTATGTATTTAATGTTTGTTTATTCACAGTTGTGCATTCCCTGTCAAGGATAGGTCAACAATATGCTTCTCCTTAAGACAAATTATTACTTTTCTTTTTGAATATTCAAGACTTGAATCTATTCAATTAAACTGAATAACACTGCAGTATTATTCAATAAAATGACCAATAATTTTGAAGAGAGATGGAATCTATAAAGGCAGTTGTAAATCTGAATATATAGTTGCAAATCTGAATACATAGTTAGAAATATAAATATATAGTTGTAAATCTGCATATATTCAACTGTTAATTCACAGTGTGGTTTCCCTGTCAAGGACAGGTCGACAGATATTAAATATAGAAATATGCCTCCCCTTATGGGAAATTATCACTCTCCATGTTGATATTCATGAAACTTGAAATTTTTCAATTTCAGCCACAATATTGCTGCATTTTTCCATGAGAGGTCCAATCATTTTGAAGAGAGACGGAATGGTCACTCTGTTTGAAATATTCAGTTATGACAACCCACAGCCTGGCTTCAAATTCTGATATGTGTATATATTCAGTGCTGACAAGCACAATAAAGCACAGCTCTATTTTTTGACATCTATACAAACATAATGTGAGATTTCTCACAGTCCTCAGAGTGAAAGAAAAGGACCTTGAGACAGCCGATGCTCAGATACAGTAAAACCAAACTGACATCAAACACATCTTGTCCACAGGCACCGCAATGCACATTTTAATTTAGCCATCGACCACCACTGAAAGCTTGTGCGTCTGTGTTTTTATGCTTGCCATTTCCACAATTCCTCAGTAGTTTCAAAAATAAGCCTCAGATGAAATCACAGGCAGATGATACCAGCCGATGGGGCCTGAGATAAAGGTTTAATTTCCTATTAGAATGGCATTTACACATGAGCCCACTGAGAGACTCGGGCGATCTAATAACCCAGACCATCACACAGTGGGGCTCCACAAAGAGAGATCAGCAGTGACCGGCTTTGGCAAAACCCTTTGCACACCGCATAATTGCAGCAAAGACAAATGAGGTTGTGTTAATTCTCTAGGCTAAGAAACCTACTTGTGGGTATTATCTATATCGTCATGGGAAAGTTTTAAAAATTGTAAAAAAATTTCACCTCATGCTGTCCGATGTTGGCACACATTGTATCTAATTCACTAATAATTGTGTACTGTGTTCTTATTTATGTGTGCAGAAAAAGGTTATCATGCAAAATTCACAACAGATGTGTATTCTTATGTTGATGAATACATGCATTTCTATGCAGAACATATATCAGAGCTATAATGCTTTTTTTTTTATTCTGAACTAAGTCTAACCACAGGGTCACTTTTTATTTAGACTGAAATAACTAAAATGGATGGATAGATGGATGCATTCCATGTTCATGAGTCTTTGATTTTTTGCATCCATGTGGTGGTTCACAACACTATCCTAAATGTAGAAAAAACTTCTTGAAAAATCTTGATTTCTGTGTTAAATTTGGCACACGGTTTTATGCAAAAATATGCGAGTTCACATTTAGTGAAAGAGACCGATTATACTTAGTTCACAGGCATGTGAACTCATATCATGAGAGAGGGACACAGCATTTTTCAGAGACAATCTTTTACTGATTCGCAGACAAGAAACCTTTTCCACGAAGTCCATCTTGCTTGTGCGGTCCGTGTTCCTGTGTCAAAGCTATATTCTGTCGACAGGAATGTGGGATTTCCAGTCAAGTGTCTGTGTGTCGTACAACCTCTGAGCTGATGCTAAGTACTAAAATCCAGTGGATTTGGCCCCCTGATCTATGCCTTTCATCCCAATCCTTTTTGTTGTATTACAGACCTGAGCTCCTCCAGGTGATGAATCCAGCATAGGGTAATTAAGACTCGGGTCGACTGCTACTGCAGCAAATCCTGCTCAGATGAGATCCACTAGACTCTGAGTCACATCTACTAATGAGTGAGACTTATGGAGCTCTTTCATCTAGACCTTTTCTGAAGGTGTGGCAGCCGAGATATAAAGAGAGCAATGATAAAGATGAACAATACAAGCATGGTACTGCTAAAGTACCTTTGCCCTTTTGAGTCAACCCTTCTTTCATTCTGAACACAGTGAATCCACATTGTTCTGGTTCTGGAGTACATGTGTTTTTCACATATATATTTTACACAACAGTTAGTTCCGGTCCGCAAATCCGATTGGACAACAGATATGTAAGTGTAATGATACTTAACATAATGACGCTGCTTCAATGTTTTTAGCATTTTGCCTTTCTTTTGACTGCCAGTTTGTGTGTTGCTCGGCAACATGCAACAATTGATCCTGGTTTGGCTTCTTTTGGAACTTTGATAGTTAGCGGAGGAAAAGAATATGAAATAATGGTCCAGATTTTGTATAAAATGTAGTATAATTTATGAACAAGATAGCTGCACTGGTTCTCAGGTGCACTGTTGCACTTTGCTGTTGCATTTAAATGGAATACTTGTAACAGTGTTATGTAATCAGGATACATAAATTGTGTAACTTTAATCTGTTACTATTACATAACACCCCAAAGTATATAGATTACAGTTACATTTGGTAAATTTTGTTAATTTATAACAAAAGAAACAAAAGATCCGCCTGACACACAAACTGATAGCTGTTTGCTTTATATGTGTTCTCGACATCTATTTTGGTTATTTTTTACTGTCCAGTGCGCACATATCACCACTGTGCTCTCTAGGCAAATGAGGTTAAACCATTAAAAAGTGATGTTTCATCGCAATGACCACTGGAGAAAATGGAAATTTCTACACGCTTGTCTCTTCAAAGAAGAAAGGGGAAACAGCATTACAGTTCAGTGCAATTTCTGCCTTCCAGCAGTGAAGATAACCTTGTGAAGATAAAATAATAATTTTTCAAGAACCTAAGCAGACCAATTAGCTGTTGACCTTTTTCATGTGATGTCACTGTATGACCATGCCGCCTTATTTATGACCAAAATTCCATATTCCTTCAATGTGCTGCACTGTGGGATGCAATAAAAACCTCCTTCAGGAGTTAAAAGAAGCTCTAACATCAATACAGATGGGAAAAACACAGACATTTAACACTGTGACTAAACCAGTTCAGAAAACAACACAAAAACATTTGTAACTTCAGAATGAGTGATGTTTACGGTGATGTACCTGTGGGCATGTGTTCTGGTTACACACATCGGACTGCCAGTGTCATGGGTAAAATATTTTAAAATGTTCGCAATAGTTCAATTTGGGTACATTTGTGCCTGTATGACATTTTCCTGGGACTTTGCATGGATCAAAAGCAATTTTTTATGTTTTTCTTGATATCGTTTCTCTGTTTTTTTTCCATTCACCGCCATAGTTTCCTCCCGCAGGTGGTCACAAATATGGTTATAATGTTCCATGATAATTTTGCTGTCTGACCATCTGTCGATGGTTTCGAGGGAGTAGGAATAGCTGCAAGTACTGTGACATTTATTGCACATCGTTGGTGGTACGATGAAAGGAGCATGTTTCATATTACATTGAAGAAGCGAGCACTCCTCCCTGGCGAACAGCCTGTAATCCTTTATGGGAGACGCCATTACTGTGGTAACTTCACTGTCACTTCTAATTTCCATCATAACTTCAGTTAAATCTCTACAATTGTTCTCTGAAATGCTTTCATGATGTAATGACAACAGCATTTTCTTTGTTAAAAAAATTCAAAATTGTACACATAAATACCAAATGAATTAAAAATGTTAAGTTCTTATGGAAAACTGCAATGGATAATTTATCTGATTTTGGTTTTAATCTATTTTGATCTGTGCTTTAAAACTAGAATGTGTTTGTTTGTTTGTTTGTTTTTTGTTATACAATTACTCAATCATAGACATGGGATCACCCAAAAACATTAGCTGGTTATGCTTGACTGTGGATTGTGAGCAAGCCTAGAAAAGACAACGAAGGCATTGCATTAATAATAATAATTATGATGTGATGATGATGATGATGATGATGATGATGATGATGATGATGATGATGATGATAGCCTGTGATCTACCAATTGCTGAATGAAGGTAATGAATAATGCCAATTTAGTCTAAAAGCTAACTGCAATTCATGGCACAATTTAACTCTGCAGTATTTTTTTATCTATTATATCAGATGGTTTAATGTTAACCAAGACATAATTTAGTGCATATGTCCTTGCATTGTATTTGCTTGATGAAATATTCCAACCATTATATATCATAACCAAATTTATGTAGACTAGTTCAAGGTGTTACAGTCTGCGTTGTCATTTTAACATGATCACTGTATGGATGTGTGTGTGTGTGTGTGTGTGTGTGTGTGTGTGTGTGTGTGTGTGTGTGAGCGTGTATTTATCACTTTGTGGGGACCAAATGTCCCCATAAGGATAGTAAAACCCGAAATTTTTGACCTTGTGGGGACATTTTGTCGGTCCCCATGAGGAAAACAGCTTATAAATCATACTAAATTATGTTTTTTGAAAATGTAAAAATGCAGAAAGTTTTCTGTGAGGGTTAGGTTTAGGGGTAGGGTTAGGTTTAGGGGATAGAATATAAAGTTTGTACAGTATAAAAACCATTATGTCTATGGAAAGTCCCCATAAAACATGGAAACACAACATGTGTGTGTGTGTGTGTGTGTGTGTGTGTGTGTGTGTGTGTGTATCATTGAAACCTTTAGACTTAGGTCTGTTTTACACAGCAAGAGTATTCAGGTTGTAATAATTCACCCATATTAACAGGTTACAGTATTCACACTGCCTGTCACATGGTGCTGTGTAACACAAGCATGTTGCATGTAGAATATACATTTTCTGTAATTAAAAAAATAAAAATACTGGGTTGTTGTACATTTGAACAAATGATGCTTTCCTATTAAGGAGGCAGTGTCCCTGTTATTTTTTATATTTTTTTATTTAAAATAATAGCTACATCACTCATAACATTATTCATACACACTTTTTTCACATTCAGATGGCATAATTAAAAGTCTTCGAGCTCATATAGCTTTTTTCTTCACTTTATCTACATATGTGGCCTTGAGGTAATCAAAAAGTAATTAAAAGTTATCTTGTGTTACTTTCTTATTATAGGAATTGGCTGATTAAATTTTCATTAAAGTAATCAGTCTTTGTAACAGAATATATTTTAAAAGTAACCCTCCCAACCCTGTGTATATATATATATATATATATATAAAACTCCAGAAATTAACATAGAACAATATAGGTCTAACAGAATTATGAAGCTAATTAGAAAAAAAAATCACTTTTTTCTGATTCTGATTTTAGGAGGAATGAAAATGGGCATTCTGAGTAAGCTCAAATCACTTAAGTGTGAAAGAGAGAAAAAAAAGGAGAGCAAGATAGAGCGTTGTGCTGGATATTTTGTCCATGTAACGTGTAATTGGTAATTGCAGGGCTCACTCTACCCTGAGCAAAACAGCAGTAGATGGAAATTTGGATGAGATGAGGATCCAGATCCAGATAAAGGAAATCTGACATTTCAATCAGATCAGATAAAACAAGAAAGATATTTTCTCCATAGATTTAACATAAGCTATAGAGAGCCCAGTGAATTTCTCTTATTTCTGCTGCAGGAGCCAACAACTGCAGAAAGCCAATCTCTTCTAGACTAGAGAAACACTGAGAGAAAAAAACAGGCACAGACCAAGCAAGATTCTCATTTTTGAATGGCATCGATTATCGTCAGAAAAAAAAACTACAGGGGCTGGTGCATTTAATGGTATCCATAGTGGAAAACAACAGCATCTGTGGGAGGACCCACTCTATTTCCAAACTAATGCTGGAGATGATTACTATGGGGATGCTGTTGAGGTTCAGGACAGGCTTACTGGGGACTGAATGAATAAAATGATTGCAAGCCAACAGATTTAATTTTCTGCCCCTTCATGGACTCACTATAGTGTCAACTTTTTTCCAATTGTGATTTTCCAATGAATGAATTGTGAAGTCTGTAGATGGTTCAGTATGGTTTTGGCAAACCATCTCTCCACTTTAATTGGATTCTGTAATAACATATATTGGGTGTAAAATTACTTTTCATCAATGGAGCTGGTCAGAATATTTTCCACCAACTAAATCAAGTGGGCTTCAGCCTTACAAGGGCCAGTTCAGTGGCATGAAAGAGCTGTTTCACGGAGAGTGTAGATTGTGTGTGAACCATGCACACTCAATCATGTTCCTCCCCCACATGCACACTTAAAACATATTACGCTGGCCTGTCCAGTGATACTTTCATCAGGGGATGGGGTAGGGGTTGAATTTTGATCTAATCGGACATTTATCACAAATTAAGCAGGACAAATTATGTAAATCACATTGAAACCCAATCTCGAGTATGTTTCTGATTAAGCAAAGACCATGAACACAGAAAAAAAAATGTCTTAAACACCTACTCCCCCAACTTAATGATCGGAGCTAATGCACCATGTATTATGCTCATCGCGGCTCAAACCGGCTTTGTATGATATGGGATTACTGTAGAATTTTAGGTGAATTGCAGTAAGGTACTAAGTTAATCCTAGGCTCTAGTGGATTTTCTACTTTTTAGGAGACCAATGCTTGTGCATACATGATTATGTAATATCCTGCAACAGCCAGAGCCGGAACACAGAGACAAAAAGCTCTTGATTTATTGATTCAGGAAAGACTGTACTGAACATGAATACAGCAGGAAGTCTGACGGCTGGGACAAGGGCTATGGTTGTCGGCTTCCCGCATATATGAAGTACAGTGGCCCAAAAAGCATTTGGACTTTTGGACACTTTTTGTACACTAATGTCACACTTACAGAAATATGAATGCCATTACGTTAGATAAAAAAAAACCGCTTCTGAAAACAAATGATGCAAGACATTATTCTCAGAACTATCCACTGAAAACATTTGGCCTAAAAATGTGCTTTATGTGGTAACATCTAAATTAACTGGTTTTATTCAAGTCAAAAGAAATTATTTAACATCACTAAATCAACCTGAATACATTAGATTGCACTAACAAAACTAATTATTAGGGTTAAATCAAGTTTAATCATTAGGGTTAAATCAAGCTCCTTAAGGTAAATTTCTCACAATGCACTTTTCCTTGCCATTTTTTGCTATTATTACCTTAATGGTAATTACTAATGTAATTTTTAGTGGAGGTGACCACAGGTCATCATGTTAACTATGGATATGTTCCACTAAGCTTGACACCCACAAAGTTTCCAAATACTTTTTGTCTTAAATTTTTAACAATATTTATGTTATTTTATCATTTTATTACTCAAAACGTCTTGTAATGTTTTGCTTGAAATGTGTGCTAGTGCTATCTTTCATTAAAATAAATGCCACTTGGTTTGATAGTTTGTTATATAAAGATAATTGTGCACTTTAAGGCGTGGATTAAGTGTCCAAGCACTTTTTGGGGCCAATGTAGGTCTAACTCAGGTGAGCTTTTAGATGAGAAAAATCAAATTCAGTGACAAATACTCTGAACAGCAAAGGTCAAGATATTACATTAAAATATACATGCTTGTAGGTAAGTGTAACCGAGCATTCGCGTGGAGTTCACCTAGATACTTAAAATAAGAAAATAACAAAAGACTGCGGCCAGAGTTTTAATCCGTGCTTCTTTCTTTAATTAGCTTACACACCGGTAGTATAACAAACGGGACATAAGCACAAAACAGAACAACCAACACCTGTGCGCATGCCCACTCACCATTTACGGCAAGCCCCGAGGGGATAATGTACTGCACACACACATATACACCATACAGTGAATAGGCACTCAATGTTACAACAATTAACAAAATCCAAAATTAAGTCTGTTACATAAGCATTGGAAATCAAATGAATGGAAACCCCATTATTATTTGTTTGATGGTGTGAAGCATCTGAGTCATAATACAATAAAAAGCAAAATCACGTTTGGGTGGACTCTAATCATTGCCTGGAAGATAAAATTGCATCCACACCACAACAGTGAAAGGTCATGATCGATACTGTAAAAAAGAACAGCAAACCTTCAGACAATCAGCGCATGACAGCTATTTTTGCAGCCTCATTGTGCACTTTTAAACAAATAAATCAGATGGAGAAAGTCCAAGGTCATCTTTGATTGTACTATTAGTTCAACATTTCCTTTTGGTTTAAGTCCAATGCTCTGCCATCAGAGAACTAAAATAGATTCATACACATACATTTTCCATAGCCTTTGAACTTCAGAAAGAGGGAGAAGAAAAGTGAAAATGAGAGAAAAGATGGAGTGGGAGTAAGATCTTCAACAGGAAAAAGGTGGAAGTCTTAATCACTTTCAATCGTCTTGTGATGTCTTAATGTACCCCATATAGAAAGAAGACTAGCATGCCAGGGTTCTGCAAAGAGGTGCAGAAATGGACAAGGACCCAATGTATTTATTGACTCGATCCACAATGCCATAAGAGTTCTGAAGGTGTATGGGTCAACTGTCAAAGAGAATTATGATTCCTGGCCTTTCTGAACGTTCAAGGGTTATTAGTGTCATTCTGATTCAGAGCTGCTTAATTAGCTCCATTTGCTGATGTTGTTCCAACCCGCTCTCCACTCTAAACGTTCCTTATATATCATCCTAGCAGTGATGTTCTTTGCAGAATAAACCTGTTTCTATCACATTTGTGTTCACTACCTCTATTAAAGCTGGGCTTATTTGACGTGGTGCATTGCATTCAGTGAATATAGTTATGTATTAACATGGCTCTCACAGTAATGAACATATTAATTTCAAACTATTTCAATTACTGACCCGTCAAGCCATTCTCTCTCTCACTCTGTCTCTAGGTTGTACGAGTTCTGTGATCCCTGAAAAAATCATTAAATGAGTGTCAGCTTTTCTTAGATTCACTGATAATTAGGGTTGCACTCTGACAGCAGTGATTATAGCGATCTTTCTGTAGACTAGTTCAAGGTGTTGCAGTCTGCGTTGTCATCTTAACATGATCACTGTATGAATGTATGTGGGATTATCTTTGAAACCTTTAAAATTAGGTCTGTTTTACACAGCAAGAGTATTCAGGGTGTAATAATTCACCCATATTAACAGGTTACAGTATAAAATTCAGCTAAAATTACTGATAAATGCCTAACCTAGAGGTGGGTGATGTGATCAAAATCTTTTATCATGATATGAGTAATTGTCTATCATGATAATGATAAACAGTTTATCACAATATAGTATTTTTTTTTGTTCTTTGGAACACCCTGTCAGAGAAATAAGTACTTCCTAATACTTCCTCTTGTATAATTTTCTATTTATTTGGAAATTGACAACAGCCCAAGTAAAAACAATCAAACAAACAAAAACACTCAACTTAGTTTTAAATCATTCTTACCATTATGGTAAATTTTTAACATTATTCCAAAATTCAGTCTGATATTTTGTTGACCAATATTATTATTTTAAATAAATATTAGATAAATATAAACAACAACAAAATGACCGAATTGTTGCGGCGTGCATCTTTTGGCTTTCCTAATATTCTATTGGGTGCTTCATTTTGAGGTAAAATAAATTGCTTGTATTATGAGTGATTATCATCATGTTTGGGAGTTGTCCTGTTCATGGAGATGTTTTTTCAGGGTTTTTCCTGCATCAAAAATGATGAGAATCCATGTGTGATCCTTCTCTGTGCTCTCCTGTAAATATTGAGAATCCTGCTGGACTTGCATGCTCCAGAGAAAGCGCATGCAACAATCATGTGAACTGTGTGACGATGAGAAGCATATTAAGCACTAATGAAGCACCGAATGCAAGATGAATGTTATTGAATTTTCTTGGGTGCCTGCCAAAGAAGTTTTTAATGGCATAAAACCCCTGACCATATTTTTACTCCACTGACTGTTAGTTTTAAGGTTGGGGATTGGGTTAGGGTATAGAGGTGATACATTTGCATTCCTGTTGACTGTAGTACATCATTTACAATTAAAAATACTAAAAACAACATTTTGGACATTTAACCCGGAAACTGAAGCTCACATATGCCAATATGTTCAACAACACTTGGGGGACAATGATTAGCAAATTAAAGTGATCTGTAAATCCATGGGCATAGGGCTAGGCTACCGGGGCTTAAGCCAAGATTGTTTTCCATAAAGTCCAGAACGTTTTTTATCACCTTGTAGTGATGTAAAAAATACCATTGCTTTGGTATCAAGTTGATACTAAAACATATTATTGTTTAAAAATGAAAAAATATAATTTAATATTAAATAATACACATAGATTAAAGATACCTGCCTTTCTACAGGATCGATAACACCAAATACCAACTCAATTCAGTATGCACACGTCTTGTTGGCCACTGTTATCTGGTCTTGGTGAGATATTTTAAACTGTGTTGATTGAGCCTATTCCGATGCAGTAAGTACCAAATATTTATATATATAACCCTGAAAACAAAAAGTTACCCATGTGTGCTAGAGGAATTTGCAATAAGCTAAGACATTTGCGTTTTTTGCTAAACGTTTATTAAGACACGATGCCATAAACCTACCAAAATTTGGCAAATCCCACAGCTATCACTCCAACAACTTATTCTTTATTAATCATGCTAAATTGCTAATTTGGTACTAGAAAATCACTTGTCATTATATCAATACAGCTGAAAATGTATTTGGTTCATTAAATGAAGCTTAACATTGTCTTTGTGTTTGTTTTTGAGTTGCCGCAGTATGTAATAGACTGGCATGTCTTAAGGTCAATATTAGGTAAAAATGCCAAAAAAGAAACAGCTTTCTCTAGAAACTTGTCAGTCAATTATTGTTTTGAGGAATGAAGGTTATACAATGCTTGAAATTGCCCAAAAACTGAAGATTTCATACAAAGGTGTACACTACAGTCTTCAAAGGACAACTGGCTCTAACAAGGACAGAAAGAGATGTGTAAGGCCAGATGTACAACTAAACAAGAGGATCAATACATCAGAGTCTCTAGTTTGAGAAATAGACGCCTCACATGTCCTCAGCTGACAGCTTCATTGAATTCTACCCGCTCAACACCAGTTTCATATACAACATTAAAGAGGAGTCTCAGGGGTGTAGGCATTATGGGAATAATTAAAAAAAAAAAGCCACTTTTGAAACAGAAAAGAAAAGGTTAGAGTGGGCAAAGAAACACAGACATTGGAGAACAGATAATTGGAAAAGAGCATCATGGATATTAACCACACTGAGCTTTTGTGGGATCAGCTAGACTGTAAGGTGCTTGAGAAGTGCCCAAAAAGACTGCCACATCTATGGCAAGTGCTACAGGAAGTGTGGGGTGAAATGTCACCTGAGTATCTGGACAAACTGACAGCTAGAATGCCAAGGATCTACAAAGTTGTCATTGCTGCACTTGGAGGATTTTTTGATGTGAACACTTTGAAGTAGTTTTGAATTTAAAACAAATTCAAATTGTAATTTTTCATGTTATTAATGTCCTGACTATACACTGTGACCAGTTGAATGCCACATAGGTGAAAAAAGTACCAATTTCTTTCTATAAGAACAATATCTGTACATTATTTCAAACTTTTGGCCACCAGTGTGCCTATTTTTGCCCATTTACGGCCTGCTATGTTCTAAACTAACTTAAAGCACAATAATATAAAACTGTCAATTGAATACAATGTGTGTTGAACTATAGGAAAGCCAAAAGAGACAATATACTGTCTTTTTTAACTCACATTTTAAAGTGCATTGTGTTAAAAGTAGCAATTTCAGATCTTTGAGCATATCTAAAGGTGAAACAAATGTAAGTGGGAGCTTTTATTTTTAAATATTTACTATACAAACTACATCTCACAGATGTAACATTTGAACTATTAATTATATTTGGATGTTTCATCAAAGAATGGCCCCATTTGTATTCACAGAGGTCTGGGCTAAGCCCCGAATATCAACTGTATCTTATCACAAAATAATCCTTTGTGAAGCAGCATAAAAGAGAGTGAACTCTCTGATAATTTGAATAAAGATGACTGTTGAGCTTGATGCAAGTTCCACATGCAGTGACAGGTGCACAAACAGCACAGATGGCTTAAGTAGATTATATTAACATTTTGGGGTATGGATTCCATTCTCTTTAGATTCATTGACATTTGGATAAACTGAACATATGCTCACCTTATTCATGTAAATTAGTAGAAGTTTTTAATAATTATCAGTGTTTATCACATGTATTAAAGGAAATACTCAATGTACTACCCTAGAAATCACTTTATTTTCTATATAAAACTGCAGCTTGTGCATGCAGTGTGAAACAGGCATTATACCTGCTAATACCTGAAAACATTTATCAGTGTGTGCGTCTGTGTGTCTGTGTGTGTGTCTCTGAGGCTGTGTATAAACCGGCAGTGCGGCGAGGGCCAGGTCTGAAGGAGCTCATTGTTTTGCAATGCTGTATATCATTCTGTACTTTATTAAGTTAAGATGCACAAGTGTCCCACAGAGACCGGGAAGGGCTCCAACTACGTCTAATCAATGTCACACCATCCCCAAGACTTAAAGCGTGCAGTCAATATTCTTCCATCATGACCATGCGTGCTGTTGCCGCATTCATAATCATAGTGTTAACACCGCCCACTATGTTACTGATATAGATTCACCCAAAATCCAATTAATACACAACTTCTAAATAGGATTAAGGGTGCAAAATCTGGAAACATGCAGTCAACAGATTATTTGTTTATTTGTTTGTTTCTGAACACTCTCCGAGGCAATCAACCTGCTTGGGAAAACATTTTTCCATGGCCTGTAAATTAGAAATCTCCCAACAAATCAATATTGTCTGTATGTGTTTGATTATTTTCTTAAGACTTTGCATATTAGACATTACAAAACGAAGAGGTTCTCCACTAAAGAGAATTAAAACTCCATTAGAGTATTACAACTTACACTTATGTGTTTTTAATTCAGCAAGAATGTTTGATGTATGATTTTTGTTCTTTTTTTTATTAATTTTTTTTTTGGTTTTTGAAATTCATTACTTCATTAAAAAAAAAACATTTTCTGCATTAGACCTACTGGCAGAGAAAAGAGACACAGCCAATCTACACATCACATATAATTTTCAGTACATTAAACACTGCTTGTCTAACTAGTGCCAACCCATTGCACCAAATCAGGTGCGTGATTTTAACGCTCCCAACTGACAGAGTACAGTGAAACTCTCTGAGCACTCATCCTAAAAAAATAAATAAAAAGAAACAATGGCAGAAATTAAGACAGAAAAAAAGCTGTGCTTCTCCATCAGCTTTCAGATCAGACAAGTACCCACAAATATTGTCATTTAGTGTTAGAGCTGATCTGGTTTAACAGCTTAGAGGAAGAAAGTCAAAAGAGACAAAGTTTCACACAAGAAATGCATTGAATGATCAGATTCGAGGACGACTCTACCCACTGGAAAGAAAAATCCCAAATGAAATCTCTTTAACATTTTAATAAAAATTGTCCTAGACAGCAATGATATCAAATGGAGATCAAATTAAGATGCAATGCTTCTCAGATATTTCTCCTGAGAAAAATAATTAATACAAGTTTTAGTTTTAGAAGAGATCCCAACTATGTCACATACATGTTTTCTTATAATACATTAAGCTTGCTTTGAGAATAAAATGTCAAAATTGACTAAAAGTTCAGAAAAATTAGCAGCTTTCTACTCCAGCATATCAGAAGCTCTGCATTAGAGATGTGTTGAGCGGTGCTGGTCGGCTCTGAAGGTTCAGCCAACAGCACAGGTGTGAGTGAATAATCATGCTTGGAAGTGTCTGTGCCCGTAAAGCATAATTATGAGTTTGTTCAGTATTCCTGATGGAGTGCTTGAATAAATCTCAGAACAAAACAGCTCAGAGGAGTAAATCGATAAAAAGACATCAGATCATAACATATAATGCAGATTTTAGGTCTTCGGACAATGTTAACACAAGTAGATGTATCTTTATTTTTCATGAACAAACACACTCCCACAGGGTCAGGAATAGTTGCTCCCAGGCTGGGCAAGACATGCTGAGTAATTACAAGGAAAAGGTCATTGAATGAGCTAATGGGCTTCACAGGGTGCTAATGGGGCACTTGATACAAACACACATGTAAACATTCATAAATACTGTTCGTATGAACACATAAACACAACCACTCAAAAGAATACATGCAAGCCTGTGTAATAATGCAAGATTAATCCTCATTCTGAATTATTCTCATTAATAAATGTTAGAAATGCCCATGCACAAACTCCCGATCCCTACAGGCTATGTGCAAACTACACAGTGAGCTGTCAATAAACCTGCCTAGAAACACAAGCACACACACACAGACACACACACACACACATACCTCCTGAGTGTCAATAACCATGCATAGTTTATAGAGCTCTGCTTGTGTGCATTCCAATTTTTAGGAGAATATCAGCCTTGCTGTTTGGATGGAGGGAGAGAGAGCTAAGGAGATGAGTTTAAAGAAATAGTTTAACCAAAATTGGACATTTTGTTATTTACTCATCCTCCTTTTGTTCCAAAGCTGTTTGATTTAAACCTGTAGTTTAGCAGACTGCCTGGGTGCTCTTTTTCACACAGCAATACTGAATGGAGGTGGATGCTGCCCAGCTCCTAAAATGACAAAAACTACCATGATTGCCCATACAACTTGTACACTATATTGCAAGTCTTTTGAAGACATTTGATTGCCTTTAATGAGACACAGAGTGAAATGTATCATGTCTCAAAAACAATTTGTGCTTGTTCAAACTTGGTGTAATACTCATTAAATTGTATTGATATTGTTTGGATTTATAGATTGTAAAAGAAGGAAATTTCCTTTATTCAGACCTTTTTAGGAAATCTACAGCCTGTAGCACTCTTCTGAGTGCTGAATCTTACCATTCGTTACCCTTAAAGCATAGCCTTCCATATAGTCAATTATGTTGTATAAAAAGAATATGTAGTAAACCGTAAGATTTAATAGGAATTTAAATGATATGAAGGAATGTTTTTACTGCAGGGTTTTTTTTATTAGGGGTCTAATTTAGATTCGAAAAATTATTACTATTATATGGCGAGTGTTTATACCCATCATGTACATTAACTGCGTCAGTCTACTTCATTGGTGGTTTCTTTTTCTTAAATGCTTTCATTCAGTTTAATGTTTTCACGCATTGCTTGTTTAAATATATATATTTTATAAACACAATTTTAATGGTGATGCAACCTTTATTTCTCATTAATTACTCTCATTTAAATAATAGAATATTTGAATATACATTTTTTTTATGAGCTTAAAAATTCAAATACCAACTTGTTGATTAATGCCCATACCTAGTATATATGTTTTTGTTTTGTTTTTTGGTCCTTTTTTCATTTAGTTCTGCTTTGTTTGCCTTTTTGTCCCTTCGATGTAAACAGTAGTAGTAAAAGGATAAGAAATTGCTGGGTGAAAAGGAGAGGACAGGGTCAGGAAATATCGCAAGCTGGGTTTAAACTTGCATCACCTCTATGATCTCAACATGTCAGAGCACATGCACCACTTTTCAAGGCTCTGGCTCAAGAAAATCATGCTAGATGAATACAGCAAGGAAGAGAGAACTGTATCACTATACTTAGTAAAAGCTTGTAAAAGGTAATAACAAACCTCTCTGATAAACAATAATTAAATTAGTGGCCAGATTGAAGAAAAAATAGTCCTGCACTACCCTGAAAACACGTAGCTCTCCTGCCTGAGGTAATTTAAACCCATATCGCAGAAGCACACAGAGCACTACAGAAAAACCACAACAGCACAACAGCACCACAGCATGGGAGACAGGAGACAGAGGCTGCGCTAGAAAAAATATTTGTCCATCACACTGACGGACTTGTAAAATTTCATCATACTTGTTTTATATGACATGACAGTGGATAGTGGACTTAATTATATTTTTGACTCCCCAAGCACAAGTCTGTTGAAACCAAGGAGTTCTCGGATGAAAGTAGCTACCTGTCAATCAACCGCTGCGCTAAAACAAGATTTTTAAACTTGACTGGTACGTGCGGCTTTTAAATGAAATAAACATCCAATCGGAAATGCAAAGGTTCACGGAACTTCTCCAATGTGTCTGATAGCCTATAACAATAAAGTCACAGTTGAGAAGCATAGAGCATCTCTGAAGCTCTAATGTGGGTACTCCTCTAAAATAACTGACAATTCTGCTCTAAACATAGACTAATGTTTTTAAATGCAAGTAACTGGCAGAAACGATGTGATGCTTTTTCACGCTTTCATTTTGTTACTGTACTTTTTTGTGGTTTATTACAATAAAGTGATACACTGATCATGCAGTGACACACTAATGTAATGACTGATATATGCAGTCAATTATGGTAGTGGCGTAGTTGACTAAAGCACGTAACTGTTAATCAGAAGGTTACTGGTTCGATCCCCACAGCCACCACCATTGTGTCCTTGAGCAAGGCACTTAACTCCAGGTTGCTCCGGGGGGATTGTCCCTGTAATAAGTGCACTGTAAGTCGCTTTGGATAAAAGCATCTGCCAAATGCATAAATATATAAATATTATTCAGACTTCTCAAAATCCAAACACAACTGGTCAAAAGAAATGCATACTACCAGGTGTTAATGGTGATTACGCCAGGTCAAACGCTTAATACCAGGCAATAAACAGGGCACACAAACACACACGCAGTGGGAGTGTGTGCGAGAGAGACAATGAAGTCAAAACTGATGCACTAGGTGACATTTTTTTTTCTTATTTTGTTTCTTTCAAAATTACTGAAATTTTCTGTCAATCTTTAAAAAAATCTGTAAATGACGGAGAATTTTGGTTAATGTAACCTCTGACTGCAGAGAGGGCCAGGAGAATGAAGCAGAACCAGATTGCAGGAAGCAGAGAAAGACTGGGAGACAGAGAGAGTAAGGGGAACAAACAAAATGGTTTGATGTCAATGTTGTTCGTATGAATTCATACGATTTGGTCCCGTGCAAATGCCCGGAGGTGTAATGTGGAAGTAAGCGCGAGTTCAGCATGCAAGGAATTGAAGACATGCTTATTAATATTATGCCCTTACCAAAACCCCTCATCTAAATCTAACCGATCAGTAGAGTGTGTAAACATGATAGGAAACTGTTGTATGTGACAGTAGTAGAGTATTAGATGGAAACGATCCTGTGCGACGTGACTGCTCTAGAGGAAGTCATATGAATTCATACGATAGAAGTTGAATGAAAACATACGAATTAGCCAGATTTAAAGAAATCATACGAATCCTTTCAATTTTGCCGTGAGAGTGTGTTACACATGATGTTCCAAAACCCGGATGAATTTTTCCATAGAACACAAAAGGAAAGGGCAGAATGTTAGCCTCAGTCATGAGGGTAAATTATGACAGAATTTGTATTTGTGGGTAAACCTCACTTTGGGTGAAGTATCAACTTTGTTTTAGATGTTTCTTCTATAATTCCTTAGTAGAAATAGAAAAATAGAAACAAATGAGCCCATTTTTGAATTAAGAGAAATGTTTGAGTTCATTTTTAAAAATCTGACATCTGGTTGCAGACTTTGGGATCTTGACAAACCTGAGCAAAGTATGATGTTGTTGACATCTCTTCTAAAACGCTAGATTTACTGAGATCTGAATACTTATATTTATATTTTACTTAAAAACTAACATTTTGTCATAATTTACTTGCACTCATGTCATTCAAAACACATATGATTTTTTTGATTACATTTTCTCAAAATAATTTCACTGCTACCTAGGAAAATCTGAGAAACTAAATAGATTTCATTTGGGAAATTTCTTTCCTATGGGCATACTGTACATACTGTATGTCTGTCTGTGCATGCAGCATGATCTGTTGAAATTCATGACAACAGACAATGTCCGTGCCTGGAGATCACAGCAGAAGGAAATCAAATGGCTCTGTTCTGAGCAGCCACACCAGGGTCTATAACAATAAAACATGACAAGCATATTCCAACCAATTACAAACTAAAATTCAGAGCTAAAAACATAGTGGTCTGTGATTTAAACAATTGTAATTTATTCTAGCACAACCACTTTGAGTCTAATAAGTGCAGGTGCTGGTCTCAGGCTGATCAATTTAGAACACTGAGTTATCTCATCCCTCAACCAGCCACATCAGTGATTCTAATGCAATTAGTTTCCACCCACTCAAATGCTGTGTGGGTCACTTTAGGCCTTGTTTTCCTAAAAGTGGCTTTGTCTTCATGGTACATCTCACAGACACATGGTAGAGCAGTGCACTAGTGCATTCTAGCTGCTGTATGTGCTCTCTCCTCCCTTTTCTTAATAGGATTTATCATGCTATTATACAGTACAGGACTAACTTGCTATATTCTGGTATTATATGTGATGATGTCCTCAAAACCTTCATTTAAAGTTTGGAAAGAAGAAGTTTTGTAGAGGCGGATAATGAAAAGAAAGTTATTCAGCAAAATTGGGACAGGTTTAGTGTGATTTGATTTTAAACTTTTGTATGTTAAATATGACATTGTGGCATAAGAAACAGTGCATCCAGTCACATTGTCCCAAATATCTCATCCAATTACATCCCCCCAAACATATTACCCAATCAAATCCCCCAAACATTTCTTCCAACTACATCCCCCCAAACATCTCACCCAATCACATCCCCCCAAACATATCATCCAATCACATTCCCCCCAAATATCTCATCCAATCACATTTCCCCAAACATCTCATCCAATCACATTCCCCCCAAATATCTCATCCAATCACATTTCCCCAAACATCTCATCTAATCAAATCCTCCCCAAACCTCTCATCCAATCACATCCCCCCAAACATCTCATCTAATCAAATCCCCCCAAAATTTCTTCCAAACAAATCCCCCACAAACATCTCTTCTAGTCACATTCCAGGGCTTGAAATTAAGGATTGTCATGTGATTGTCCATCGGACAAGTAAATTGATCATTCACTTGTCTGAGTAAAAATGTCACTTGTCCGGAGAGAAAAAAAGGGATTTTTTTTTTCAACTGTGGTGTAAATGTAAATTTTTCAGAAGCATTATTCTCATCAATATTCTTATTCAGTCACTTGTTTCCCAGCAAGACGTGATACAATCATGTATAAAACGTACATTTACATTGTTGTTCTTGTCAAATCAAATAACAGGTAATTAAAAGGACAGTTCATACAGAAATTAAAATCATGCCATAATTACTCGACCTCATGTTGTTCCAAGCCTACAGAAGTGAGAAATTTAAAAGAAATACAAAAGGCAAAATAATATCCCCAGCCTCCATTCACTTCCATTCATCTTTTTCCATACAATGAAAGCGAATGGTGACTGAGACTAAAATGCTTAAAATCTCCTTTTGTGGTCCATGGATGAAAGAATGAATGTCATGTGGGTTTGCGATACATTAGGTGAGTAAGTTATGACAGTATTTATATTTTTGGGTCAACTATTCCTTTAAGAGTTCAAGTCAATGCTCACCAGACTAAAGCTAATGCATCAAAAGTTAACAATAAAGATTAAATACTGAAAGAGGGGACCTGCTAAATCAGTTATGATGTTTATGAACAGCTTATAAATATATCTATAAATATATATATACAACAGTTAGTCCCAGTCCTCGACTCTGATTGGACGAGAGATGTTCCATGAGCACTGATGGTCTGACACCATCAGCACTCAGACACTTCACTGTATGTGTATCACTCATGTTCTAAACTAAAGTGTAAGAGCAGTGCATATGTGTTAAGAGCTATGGTTTATCTTTTTTTGTACATGTATTTTTTTACATTTCATATGTTAGTCAGCAGGTGGAGGCAAAAGATCATTTTTGTATGTAATATGAGCCAGTTAGTTGACATGAAATGAATCAGCCAGTGTTTAAATGCAACAGCTCTTCGTGATCGCTTGTAATACTACTAAATTACTAAAGCTAGGAAATAGCTTTAAATGGCTTTAAACGAACAACCTCAGTGTTACGGCTCATCACAGCTGAGAGACACAACAGATTAATTACACAATGGGTGCAGCTTAAAATGGCGAAGGACATTGCGGTTTCTATAGTGATCGACTCTTGTGCTCCGGCTACCGTGAAATAGGGAGAAATACCCCTGCTTGGACTGCTATTTTTCCACTGATAAAGCTGATCTTCAGAAAGCTGACAGCATCTCTGCTTGGGTGTGGCAACAGGTGATCACATATGCTCCATCTCTCTCTCTCTCTCTCTCTCTCTCTCACACACACACACACACACACACACACATCCATCCTTGTTTATCCAATAAGTTGTTCAAAACAGTACAAGCAGTGATTCTATTTACGAAGTTACATTTTTGAATTACTAACGGATGATTGGAAGCATCAATTGTTTTGAACCAGCAACAGCTGATTCTGATCAGTCATGTAAGAAAGTAGTTCCATGCACAAATGTGTTTTTTTTTTACCGTACTCAGTTTTTCCTAATTTTTTAAAATTGACTTGTTCATTGAACAGTTGTATTTAAGCAATATCACACTAGCAATTATGCTATATGGCCCTAAATCAGCACTGCTGTGATTACCTACGGCACTCGGTCTGCGGCCTCGTGCCTGTGGCCGAATCATAGCAGTGCTAATGTAGGGCCATATAGCACGATTACGAGTGTGATATTGCTTATATATATATATATATATATATATATATATATATATATATATATATATATATACACACACACACACGTTTAAATGTCGAATTAACAGGTTGAAGTTCAGCAAAAATGTGAGAGTGTAACGTTAGTAGGAGGCAGAAGAGGAGTGAGGATCTAAATGCAGGTTTTATTTATAAAGGTGAAAACAAGACAGACAGGAACAAAGGAAACATCCACGATGGGAAAAATTAAACAAAAACATGAAAACATCAAAGGGTACATGAACAGGGTAAACTGGACTGACACATCGACATCCAACATCTACAAACAACGATTGAAAATGACTGGGGAACAAACAGGGTTTAAATGCACAAACACAATGATGACTAAACGACATGCAGGTGAGAACAATGAAGTCCATGGGCAGTGATGAGGGCAGGGAATTATGGGAAGTGTAGTTTATGACAGTTGACAGGTGAAACATGGGGCAGACAACAGGGGATCGTGACATAACCCCCCTCCCCCCTCAAAGGAGCGGCTTCCATACGCTCCTAAGAAAACAAAAAACAAAAATACCCCAAAAAAACAAAAATCGTCCAAGGAGTGAGGAGGGGGGCAGGCAGACCAAGGAGGGTACAAGGGCAAACAGACAGTCCACGGGGGCACAGAGGGCAGGCAGGCAGTCCACAGGGGCACAAGGGGCAGACAGGCAGTCCACGGAGGCACAGAGGGCAAGCAGGTAGTCCACGGGGGACTGGGAGCTGGCCACAGGGCAAGGACAGGTTCAGGAGGCCTGGGAGGCGGCCACAGGACAGGGACAGGTTCAGGAGGCCTGGGAGCTAGCCACAGGACAGGGACAGGTTCAGGAGGCCTGGGAGCTGGCCACAGGGCAAGGACAGGGTCTGGAGGCCTGGGAGTCGACATCGTAGAAGGCTCAGGAGGCGGAGCCGAGGGAGGCTCAGGAGGCGGATCCCTAGAAGGCTTGGGGATTGAAGTCGTGGAAGACTCGAGGGGCAGAGCCATGGAAGGCTCTGGAGGCAGAGCCAAGAGAGGCTCAGTAGGTGGCGCCATGGAAGGCTCTGGAGGCGGAGCCATGGGAGGCTCAGGAGGCGGAGCTGAGGGAGGCTCTGGAGGTGGCGTCGTAGAAGGCTCAGGAGGCGGAGCCGTGGAAGGCGGAGCCATGGAGGGTTCTGGAGGCAGAGCCGAGGGAGGCTCGGGAGGCGGCGCCGAGGGAGGCGGTGGCGTAGAAGGATCTGGAGGCGGAGCTGAGGGAGGCTCTGGAGGTGGAGCCAGGGGATGCTCCGGAATTGAAGCCTTGGAAGGCTCGAGGGGCGGAGCCCTGGATGGCTCGAGAGGCGAAGCCCTGGATGGCTCGGGAGGTTCGAGAGGTGGAGCCCTGGGAGGCTTGAGAGGCAGAGCACTGGAAGGCTTGGGTGGTTCGAGAGGCGGAGCCCTGGGAGGCTCGAGAGGCGGAGCCCCGGAAGGCTCGGGTGGCTCAAGAGGCGGAGCCCTGGAAGGCTTGAGAGGCGGAGCCCTGGGAGGCTCAGGTGGCGGAGCCCTGGGAGGCTCGGGTGGCGGAGCCCTGGGAGGCTCGGGAAGCGGTGGCTCTGGGACAGTCGCGGTTACAGGCGCTGGGTCTGGGACGGTCGAGCCTACAGGCGCTGGCTCTGGGACGGTCGAGGCTACAGGCGCTGGCTCTGGGACGGTCGAGGCTACAGGCGCTGGCTCACTGACGTTCGAGGCTACAGGCACTGGTTCACTGACGTTCGAGGCTACAGGCACTGGCTCACTGACAGTCGGGGCTGCAGGCACTAGCTCACTGACGGTCGCAGGTGTGAAGGGACGAGCCATGGACAACAGGAGGGTCACCACTGTGGGAGGAGAGGCAGGGTCCTCCTCAACGATGCCCACAGTGAACGGCGAGCCGCAGGCCAGCAGAGTCTCCTCTACGAATTCGCGGAGAGTCCAGCTGCGCGTCGCCGGTGGCAACTGCTCCTTGAACGAACTATTCAGGTTGGCCCTGAAGAAAACCACCAGGGAGGAGTCCGGGAAGTCCGCGACACTCGCCAGCTCGAGGAAATCACGGATGTGGTCCTCCACAGGACGGTCCTCCTGCATGAGGCTTAGCAGACGACAGTTCGCTTGTAGAACCGCTAGATCCAAGTTTGGTCGATCGTTCTGTAACGTTAGTAGGAGGAGGCAGACGAGGAGTGAGGATCTAAGTGCGGGTTTTATTTATAAAGGTGAAAACAAGACAGACAGGAACAAAGGAAACATCCACGATGGGAAAAATTAAACAAAAACATGAAAACATCAAAGGGTACATGAACAGGGTAAACTGGGCTGACACATCGACATCCAACATCTACAAACAATGATCGAAAATGACTGGGGAACAAACAGGGTTTAAATGCACAAACACAATGATGACTAAACGACATGTAGCTGAGAACAATGAAGTGCATGGGCAGTGATGAGGGCAGCGAATTATGGGAAATGTAGTTTATAACAGTTGACAGGTGAAACACGGGGCAGACAACAGGGGATCGTGACAGAGAGAGTGCTGCGAGAGAAGCAGTAGCACTGATCAGTCTTGCTGATTCTAATATTTTGTGTGGGAAACATTGTGCGCATTCCCAGCTGAATTTCATGCCCAGTTTGAAATAAGTGACACAGGCCTAGGCTATATCAGAAACTTAGCCATATATTTTTTCATTATTGACATATCAGGCTGCTTGTCAGGTCAGACAAGTAATATTCTATTTCACTTACTCCTTTAAAAATCCACTTGACAAGCTTACAAGCGTTATTGTCAAGCCCTGCATCCCATCCAATCACATCCTTCCCAACAATCTTATCCAATCAAATCCCCCCAAACATCTCATCCAATCACATCACCCCAAACACTCATCCAATCACATCCTCTCAAATATTTCGTCCAATTACATCTCCCAAAATATTTCATCCAGTCACATCACCCAAAACAGTTCATTCCATCACCTTCTCCAGCAATCTCATCCAGTCAGTTCTTCCAATCAGTGAAACCAGACAAACAGAGAGAAACAGAGGAAGCAATAGGACAGAGGGGGGGGGGGGGGAGCGAGAGAGAGAGAGAGAGAGAGGGGGAATAATGATGTTTTCCCAAAGGACTGAGGGAGGTCCAGGCTGGATGATGAGTAGTTGATTGACACATTCTCGTGTGTCTGTGTCAGAGTATAGGAAATGAGAGCAGCAGCATCAGGCAGCAGCATCTAAAAAGCTCTGATCAATACAGCTGAGCCCCATCTAGAGAAGATGGTGTTTAATGATAATGAAGCGAGACAGATTGAGAGAGAGGGAGCTTGTAAGATATATTTCTATAATGCACAACCCATGCTCTGCAAGTGAACAAATGAATAAATTAACTTTACATTTATATAATGCTTTTCTGACACTACACTTAAAGTGCTTTACACAGAGAACAGGGGACTCTCCTCAACCACCACCAGTGTGCAGCATCCACCTGGATTATGCGATGGCAGCCATAGTGCACCAGTACGCTCACCACACACCAGCTATTGGTGGAGAGGAGAGAGTAGTTATAGAGTCAATAAGTGGATGGGAATTATTAGGAGGCCATGGTTGAGAAGTGCCAATGGGGGAATTTAGCCAGGAAATGTAAAATATGTTGTTTAATGGTGTTTTGTCCCATATCATTAAGGCATAATTTTAATGTAGGTGAGTTGTCCATACATAGTCATTTAAAGGAGATGCATTAAGTTTTTTTGTTTTAATATTATCTCCAGTCAAAGGTGCAGAGACAACTTGAAGTAAGACATTGATAGGTGTTTGTAAGAGCATCCCAACCAGCCTGACACAGCAACACTGGCTCAACCAATGGTGTGAATTTGGGGTGGAACCATCGGTTTGACAACAATAAAGGAGTAGAACGTTCAAGAAAACAGTTTGAAAACAGTCAGTATTTTTGAAACTGCATATGGTGCTGCCTAGTCATTAAAATTACACACTTCTCCTTTAAAGATTCTGCATGAAATTCTCAGATATCTTACCAATCAATATGATCCATTTTTTATCTTAGCAGTAGTGTAAAGTGTGCATATGTAATGTAGTCATTACATTGCTCATTAATGATGATATTTACCTACTGTAGCCATCACACTCCTCATGATGAAAAGAGACCAGCACTGTAAAGCAGGAGCTAGACATCCATTGAAATCCTACAAGCCTTCATGCAGCACCTGTGGCCCCTCTAGTGCAGCACAGCTGTTAGAAATGAAATGCCTCACAAAAGACAGCTCAATCAGTAGAGTTTCTGGTGCCATGAAGGACAAAGTTCTCAGTGCTAACGAGTGTGAAGGTTTCCATTGTCCTGAAATGAGAAAGCTTTATGATGTACTACAGGGATAGTTAATCTAAAAATAAAGTACATAGTGATGCATAGTGACTGAGGTTTTCATATGGATTTGGAGCAATATTAGTGTGAGTAAATAATTACAGAATTTTCATTTTGGGGTGAACTATGGCTTTGAATATCTAACAAAATCGTTTTTGACACGCACCACAAAACTTTGTGAACAATTTGAGGTAATTAAATGAAAAGATTATGAAAGAACGTAATTGTGTTACGTGGCAGATGTTTGGTATTCATGGGAGACAGGATGAGAAGGAGAACATTTTCACACTTCTGTACATGCCAGTGTCACAGAGTCTGTGCCGCCAGAAAATACTGTCAGAGAGATTGAGAGAAATTTACCATTTTATGGTTTTCTTTGACCATGAGTTTCTTTTTGACATGTGTGAAGCCCAAATACTATAAATGGACTGTAAACTATTGAATAAGCCATTGAATAGGCTTCTGAAAACTTTACTACTCCATGATTTTACAATATGTGTAGCCATTTGTGTAATGTGGTCATACTGGGCAGATGCAAAATGTTCACCATATCGATCAAAACAAGACCACTCTGCGACCAAAACTACCAGAACACTAGGGCTGCTGCCAACCAAATATTTTCCTAGTTGACTAGTAGGCGTTAGTTTAAGCCATTAGACGACTAGTTGCTGCATGTTTATGATATTCATTTAATTACTTAAATGCATCAGAAAATGGTTTGAGTTCCAGGGCTAAGAAAGAATGTTATAAGTAACATTGCTAACCCTGTTCTACATTAAAGAGAAATACTAAACCGTAATAATGAGCCTTTGAAATATACATTTTACACAGCGAGCGAGCGAGCGAGCACCATATTACTTTTTACAGTGTAATAGTGGGCTGAAAGACAGGCCAACCAGAGCAAAAAATATTTCAAAGCAGCATTTTACTGAATTAATAGTCACTTATACTGGCGACCTGTCCAGGGTGTCCCCCGCCTTTCGCCCAATGTTAGCTGGGATAGGCTCCAGCCCCCCGCGACCCTGTACACAGGATAAGCGGTTGACGATGGATGGATGGATGAATAGTCACTTATAACTGATTTCATGGTATAGGCCTAGAAAGAGGATATACAGATTTGTCAGCTGTGCAGCTTTGGGTCAAAGAGAAACACTCTGCGAAATACATTTGGGATTTTCATTAATCTGATGTTGGATGACCATTCCAACTTCATCCTCGACTACACAACAAGCCTCAGCTTAACATGGTCAGTCAGTTGTGTCCACTAATCAGCTCTATGCACAAACTGAGAACAAATTTGCCTGTTATCTCCTTTGCTATAAATCTGCCGCTTTGTTTAGCGGACAAAGGCTAGTGTTTTTTATTTTTTTTATCCATTTATTTAGAGAGCTTCTCAATCGTCAACTTATCAGTGTATAATCCTACATATCAAACTGAGAGCCATCTTCTGTCCACAAGATTTCCAAATTACACCATCCATAGCATCAATAAAAGTCCTCCTTCCCAATTTTGAAGACTTCCTTAACAACAGCTAGATGCACTACTGCACTAATGAGATCACTACGTCTATTTTAGAAACTCATTATGGCCAAAAAGAAGAGAGGAGGGCAGGAGAGGGCAGTTGCAAATGTGTGATAACTGTTTTGTAGATAGACATTTATGACTACAGGCCAAATTTTACAACACTCACATGGTATGAAACACATCCAGCTACTGAGGCCAAATAAATAGTGAGAGGAAGAACTTGTCTGCAAGTGACAAGTAAGGTTTGGTGGAAAGAGTGACGTAAGGAATTACATACAGCTGAGATGGGTGTTGAACTGTGTTGTACAGCTCTAATTAAATACATTCAAATCCAAATTATCATTCTGAGCTATGCAACGTGAGGTCCACTATTATTGTAAGCCAACAATTGAATCATTTGTGGCATTTCTGCAAATAAAAAACATCTGAGACAAACTTAACACTTAAATGAAATATCTGAGAACACCATTTAGTCTCTTTAGCAATAAAAGATAAACCTGTGAGCAATAAAAATTTCCTCTGGGAAGGCATCCTGGGGAAACAGTGAGAGCCAACAGGTCTATAACGATCCACAGATCTGATTGATGGGTCTATAAAAGAGTTAAAACAGCACACAGGTCCAGTGCTGGAGATCTAAATCTAAAGCTTGCTAATCAGATCACTTATTTCTTACAAACGAAGATTCTGATTGTGTGCAGTGCAAATAAGGTCAAGTACAAAGGAACACAAAGTATTTGTTTTGGATTTAATAACAAAAGTATGAAGAAGCTAGAAGAAGACAGAGGAAGAGGAGGATACAATGGACTTGATGAACTGATGAAAGCACCCAGGGAAAATAGCACAAGCTCAAGGGTCTATAAGGATCCACAGACATGATCTATGGGTCTATAAATGTAATACAACACACACATACACATACTAACACACAAATGCACTTGCATTGGTGCAGTGATTAGGGCTCCTGAATCACCATTGAATTAAATCAAATCACTTAAATCCCAGCCCATCATAAACATCCAATTGCAAATGAAGTTACATGGGAAATCACCCACATAGTCAATAAAACTCAGCTAAGACAACATTTATTATCAGAAAGGTGAGTCTGGGTTGATCTGAACCTTACGGTGAGAATAAAAAACGTCACATCACTCCTTAATGCTCTGAATTCGGTTTGGACAAATCAAGCGTGAAAACCCATTACACGAAATGTCAAAACAAATGCAAAGAGTTCTGTGAAATCATTACAAAACCCTTTACAGCAAGGAAGGATTCAAAGGGAACAGAGAAACAAAGAAAAATATATGTTGTCCTCAGGAACATGACATTTTAGTTTGCAATTGACCCCTGTTTTATCCACTATCACAGTTTCGGCAGTGTTAAAAAGGAGTAATGAGTTATAGTTTGCAGGCTTTTATGGCAGAAAAGTCTGCTTTGAAAGTTTTTAAAAAAGCACACTATGCTGGAAATTACAACCTGTAGCTTGATAATCAGAACTTGACACTTATTTCTAACAATCAAAGTTTCCTTTTGTGCAAGTAAGGCCAAGTACTAATGAATAAATTGGCTTTGTTCGGTATTAAATAACAAGAGTGTGAAGTGCTTGCCTGTGCAAAACTCGCCACCGCAATGGTTTTCTGGGGGGTTGCCAGTGCATTTGCTGGGTGGTTGCTTACAGGTCCAAGTCAAAAGTGCCTACCCAAGTTCTATGATATTCTGATATCTAGATGTTGATTAGGTCCCTTGTTCAGTGTAATAGTTAAAAAAAATTGTCCGATTTATCTTTTGATGGGCATTCAACGTGATCACACAGGAATTCAACATTTTACTACTGAATGTTCCGGTACTATGACATCAACCGCATTCTGCAGAGTTACTGACAAGTGCCAACGCCCGTTAGACATACTTGCATCAGGTAAACATGTTCATCATTTAATGTGGTGATACTGAATGTGCAAACAGTCTCAGAGACATGGGTTCTAGTCCCATAGAAACCATAAGTAATCATGTTTATGCAATTCTTAGGTAGCATTTTCCCTCTAAGATTGCATTTTTACTTCATTGACAGTTAGGTTTAGGGTATAGGTTAGGGTGTATAGTTAATAAAAAATATGCATTCCTGTTGACTGTATTACATCATTTAAAACTAAGAACTCACTTTTCAACTCGTATTTGTTGACACTCCGTGGACATTTTACCCCGAAACTGGAGCTCACACATGCCTATACGTTCAACAACACTTCCAGCTTTGGCCACTGCTTCTAATGCTTCAAATTTCAGTAAGCACAGACCGATTTCAGCAGCAGAATTTTCAAATTCACAATGTGATCAATCTGTTATTCAAGCCATAGGATTTGAGGTATCATTTACAGTATTTCCAATGTTAAATTCTATAAATAATGATGAACATGTAACACAGTGTGTTTAATACTTAAAAGTATGAGGTTCTTTTTTCAAATCCCTAACTCTAAGAATGAATAATATTAAAAGTGATATTAGAGAGTTCCCCTCACAAACTTTTAAACTGATGTTTGTTTTTGCTATTATGCTTTCAGATGCCAGTTGCAGGTAATTTAATGAAACTTCCAATTATACTATAGAGGTCCAAACAATTCATTTATGTAATGAGTGTTCAGCAAACTGTGTGTTTATATGTAACTGTATATGTTACAAAATACTACATATATACTACATATATTAACAGTGCTAAAACTAAATTGTAAATGTGAATGTTAAGTTTCCACAGTGCCCTTGATAAGCCTTGTTATGGGGAATGATACACTTCTCATAGTGGTACAAAAGGGCGTTTTGCTAATGATTACAGTTTTATTGTGATTTTTGAGACACTGCCAGACAAATATTCTTCCCTCCTATACTTATCTAATAGCAATGGGAAATAGATTCATGTAAAGCTCTAACAAAAGCTGAAATGTACATTATCAAGCACTAATGCTCCCCTTCTTTTGTGGTCACTTAAATACACACACTCAGACACACAGACTTACTGTAATTATCTCTTGTATCGGCCTCAAATCTTTCAGAGCAAAGCAACCTCTTCCATCCAAGAAAAAGCCCCAATCAATTCATCTGTCATATCCTGAAGAAAGCCTTCATGATTCTGTCAGGACACTGCTACTCATTATTGATTTACACATTCAGAAATGACAAGAGCCTCATGCATACAAATGTGAAGATTAACATTAACATTAAATATATGCTTGTACACTATTTTTATCCATACAAATCATAATTTATTTTTAAATTGGCCAGTTTATTTTTAATGAAAAATAAATCTATTATTAAAGAGGTAGTCCACCCAAAAACAAAACTTCTATTATAATTTAACCTCATGCCATGGAACACTAAAATAGATGTTAGGCAGAATAACAGCTTCAGTCATATTCACTTTTGTTGTATGGGAAAAAGATGCAATTATAGTGAATGGTGACTGAGACTAACATATTGCCTAACATATAATTGTGGGTCCTACTGAAGAAATAAAGTCAAATAGGTTTGTAGCAACCTGTCTATAGTCTAGTTTCCATCCACATTTTGCACTATTTGGGAAACTAATATCCAGACAATTATCAAGAACTGTCCATGTTTTTGATTTGGGTGCTGGATCACAATCAATATCCCCACAAGTATTTTGAACTGAAATAGAAAGCTTATGTAACATTATAAATGTCTTTACTGTCACTTTTTATCAATATAATGCATCCTTGCTGAATAAAAGAATTAATTTCTTTCCAAAAAAAAAAAAAACATACTGACACCAAACTTTTGAACAGTAGTGTATAATGTTACAAAAGCTTTCTTTTTCAGATAAATGCTGTTATTTTGACCTTTCTATGCATCAAATAATCCTGACTAAAAGGACACAACTGTTTTCAACATTGATAATAATAATAAATGTTTCTTGAGCAGAAACCCATCAAATCAGAATGATTTCTGAATGATCATGTGACACTGAAGACTGGAGTAATGATGCTGAAAATTCAGCTTTACATCACATGAATAAATTGCATTAAAAAAAAATATATATATATATATATATATACCAGACTATACCAGTTTTTCACAACATTTGATACCTCCGTGAAGTTGGCACCCCATATAATTAAATAATCACCAAAACTATTTCATTCATTGCGCTGATTTGTGCTGCAAAAATGAACGTTTGTGCTGGTTTGGTGTTTGAGATTTTAAGCATTCTTTTTTGGGCTGTGTGACGTCACTCTCTACCCCATCTCGCTCAAATCGATCCAAACTGATCGTTGGTCGTTTGTGCTCAGTTTGTGTCAGCACCAGGGGCGTGTCTAGAGCATTTTCAGTGGGGGGGCCATGCTGGGGCACTGCCTCCAAACGGGGTGGCAGCCAGTGACCAAAAAAAAAATCTAAATTCTACAGTATATTACGTAAATCCTATTGATTTTATTATTTTTTTAACTTGAATAAAGTTACTTGTAAACAAATGTAGTTATAAAGCACATTTTTGATTAATTTAGTTTTTGTCATCCCTGTATATATCCATTAAGTTAAATTTGAGAGCCAGTGTTTATTATTTTTAGTGTTTTCATAAAACTAACAAGTTTATAAAATAAAAGCAATTTTAATAATGAGCAATTTTAAAAACCCAGAAGCAGAAACGATGTCAACTATTTTCTTTTAATTAGTTTGGCCATTACAATATACAGTAGTTTTATTCACAATCTCTTTCAAATAATAATAATTTAAAAACAAAATCCCCCCACTGTAATAATTCAAATGGTTTGGCCAAAACATCATAGTGTTTCATTCAACATTTCTTTCAGATTAATTTACAAAAAAGCTGAGTAACACAGAGTTAAAGTTTTAGCACTGTAACAGTTCAAATGAAAACACCACAGTTTAAAAATAAAATATGGAACCATTACATTGTGCTCTGCTAATATATTAAAGAACAGTCTTTAGTTTAGAAACAATAAAAACAGTAGCAGAAAGAGAGGAAAACAGTCGAAAAAGAAAGAAGGCAGACCTCAACTAAAACAGCTGGATTCTTCTGTTTCGGTGGTGACTGGCAAGCTCACCATTATTATTTATAATGGTTGCAGAGTTATTATCTATATTGATTAAAAATAATGGTATTGAAGGTCTTTCAGTGTTGGATAGACATATACTTATAAGTCAGTTTGCTGACGATACAACATTGTTTCTAAAGAATGAATATCAAATTCCATTAGCTTTACATTCTATTAACCAGTTTTCTAAAGCTTCGGGGCTACATTTAAACCTAAACAAATGTGTAATGTTAACACTGCATGAGTTTCCTTTGCAGTCATTATCTAATATACAACTTAAAAGGGAAGTTAAATATTTGGGGATTATTATTTCTAAAGATAAAGATGTTATGGAGAATAAAAATGTGTTGAATAACAGATAAATGTAAGTCCATATTGAATAGATGGCTGCAGAGGGATCTTACCATTTTTGGAAGGGTTCTTTTATCTAAAATGGATAGTTTGTCCAGACACATCTATCCAGCTTTCTTCTTGCCCATATCAACACGAATGATTAAATTAATAAATAAGGTGAATTTTAAATTTATTTGGAGAAATAAGTGTCAGTACATTAGAAAGGAGGACATGATTAAAAAATATGAAGACTGTGGGGTGAATGCTATCGATTTTGACATTATGAATGGTGTTTTGAAATTGAAATGGTTAAAATCCTTCATTCAAAATAGCCACTCCTTTTGGTTTATTTCACTCCCAATGCTATCTTTAACAAACTGGGGGGAATACACTTTCTGTTATGTTGTGACTTTGCGTGCACCTCGTTACCAGTTAAACTTTCACCCTTCCATCAGCAAGTGTTGCTCTATTGGAAACTATTGTTCAAACATAACTTCATTCCGTTAATATTAATGGTTAAAGAAGACATGTTGTACTCCAAAATCTCCCCAGTACTGAGACTGTCACGATTCCCTTGTTGTCCGCCCTGTGTTTCACTAGTCTTTGTCTCAAACTCCTATTCCGTTTGTAAAAACTACACTTCCCATGATTTCCGGCCCTCATCACTGCCAGCCCTGTGTCATTGTGCTCACCTGATCTTCGTTTGTCATCATAATGTCTCCTGTGTATTTAAACCCTGCTGTTTCTCTTTTCCCTGTCAATTGTTGATGTTTGTGGACGCCTGTTTCCGTGCTCGTTCTATGTTTCGCCTGCCTGTACAACCGTTCTACGTTTTCCGTGTTTTTGTTTTATTTCCCCATTGCGGGTATTTCCTTTGTTCCTGTTTTGTCTGTTTTCACGGTTTTTCAATAAAACCTGCAAATAGATCCTCACTCCACGTCTGCCTTCATCTTATCCGTAACAGAGACAGCTCTCCTTAGAAGGTTATGGTTTTTGTGATAAAAAATTTACAAATAGAGTCATTAGAATTTTTTTTTTTACAGGCTTATTACCCAAACCCAATTAGACTGGAATACGTGCTTAAAGATTATGATAAGGTTGAAATATAAAAAATTAGGAAAAATTATTTGTCTTTTCCTCTCCCTCCTAAAGCTAAGGAGGTGAACTTAAAAATTTTAAATGAGATTTATCCTACTAAAGAATTTTTAAGATTTAAATTTAATTTTGATGTGAATAATTGTGTTTTTTGTGAAACAAATATTGAAAATCTAGAGCATGTCTTCTTTGATTGTGATCTGGTGCAACCCTTTTGGAGTGAGGTGCAGAATTGGTTAAGGTCTAGGAGGGTTGAACTCCCACCTCTCACGTGGAAGTTAATTAGGTTTGGTGTTTGTCTGGAAAACAAACATTGTGATTTTATTATAGTTTCTTGTTATGTTTTGGAAAGTTTTTCATTCATAAATGCAGATGGTTTAAAGGGTAACTAAACCCTAAACCAACTTTTTTTAGTTAATGATCTGTAAGCATAGGGCTTTATTAGTACTGGTCATTGATTCAAGTAATTTTTTTGACATTTGTGTATAAAGTGTTTTAATTCTACAATATATGGTGTAAAAACGTCTGAGTGCTGCCCTCTTCAGGTTGAACGGTGGCTACTGCAGTTGAATTTTCCTATTGGCTGTTGCGGTACTTTGTGACGTAAGCGGTGACAGCTGACGTAAGCAGGTTCCAGCTCACCACGCCAGATTCATGTACATGTCGTCTTGCGACCGTGTGAGGAATAATAATAACATAGAGTCTGACAGCAGCTGTCAATTAATCCGTCACTACAAGTCTCAGGTGCCCCGCCCCGCGCTCAGCCCTGCACTCGGTTCGTTCCCTCTATCCCCGCCGGGGTCTGCCCACTTTTCCAGCATTTTCAAATATTTCTAGTGGGTGGAGTCAGACTCTGAGCAGGTGTTTAGTTACCCTTTAAATCTAAACCCAACTTTAATCACTGCATAAATGAGGTTAAACTCTTGTGCAAATCTTTAAAATTTGTTAAAAATCAGAAAGCCCTTAAACTGATTTCTCTTTTGGATACGTTTAAATTAATTTAAAAAGTCCCTTTTTATTTCTTTTTTCATTTTATTTATTTTTGTTTTTTTTCTATTTAATTATTGGTTTGTTCATAGTGTGTTTTCTGTTCTTTGTACTAGCTATGCTCAACCTATGGCTGAACAATTGAGGTTATATTCAGAGATTTGTTGATGTACCTTGTTTGTTTGTGTTGTTGAAGGATAATAAAATTTCAAAAAAAGTATGTCGAAACAATTCTACGGCAATTGTAGACAGTAGTTATTTGAGAAAATTGTTATGTATATTTTGATAAGTCACTTGTTATTTGTATCCTTTTTTTTTGGCAATAAAGATGACTTTATTAAGCTTTAAAATTTTTTTTAAAAAAACGTATTTGAATCACGAACTTCAGTAGAGTCTATAAACTGATTGGCCGTAAAATGAACCAATCACAAGACATCTTATGGGGGGGCACCTGGGGTGGCCAATCGAATTTCAGGGGGGGCCTGTGCCACCCCGTAGACCCGCCCCTGGTCGGCACAACAAAGTGTTATAATAGATTTATGGAGAAAATTGAATCTGTAAAAAAAGGACTGAACGTGTACTCCCAAAAACAAGTCTTGTGCTGTATAAAGAATACTATTCTGAGTGTTTTACAGTTGGTTTCATGTATCTAGGTCAAACGGTCATTGAGTTTAATGGAATTAGAATATTATAAATATTGACATTACTATATTTATTTGAACACATATAGAATGTAAATTCCAACAGAGTCTTGTGTCATGAAAGGGATATATTTAAGAACATTTCATATTTTTTGTGATGTCATAATATCAAATTGTTAAATTGTTTAAATGATTTATAGGGCTAATAAAATGTATATGAAAAAAAGTCTCATTTTTTTAAATTCAGCTTTGTGCTAGGCAAAGAAAACCTATTCATGCATGTCCAGGTTGGTTTGGCTTGAAAATGTGATTTGCACGGAGAGTTTAATGGGAATTGTCACGAATGTCAAATATAAAACTAACTTTACCACACTCACAAATACAGGGCATATGTGATTTGGATTTGAAGCTTGAAGTTACTGCAATGATCAAACTGTCAATATTAAAAAATAAAAAACAATGACAGCAACGGTAAGAAACCTGCACCGAGCGAGCACAAACGAACGAGTCAGAAAATGAGCACATTGGACAAGATGAGGTAAACGCATGACTGACGTCACAGATCCGGGAGATAATTTTGTTATTTCTTTGTAATGGAATTAGTTAGATAGTTTCTTTCAACAGCACAAACCGGCACAAATCGAGCACAAACGAATGCCACCGGTTTGGAATGATTCGGACGACATGGGGTGGAAAGTGACGTCACAGCCCCGAATCATATTTGTTATTTCTAAGGAATAGAAATAGTTCAAGTGTTCATTTTAACATCACAAACCAGCACAAATCGAGCACAAACACATGAAACTGGTTTGAAGTGATTTAGACAACATGGGGTGGAGAATGACGTCACCACTCCCAAAAACATTTTTGCTATATCTAAGGAAGGGATAAAGTTACAACGTTTGTTTTAACGGCACAAACAGAGCACAAACGTCCAACAATTGGTTTGGATCGATTTGAGCAAGATGGGTTGGAGAGTGACGTCACAAGAATGAGATGCGCAAAAGAATGCTTAACATCTCAAACACCAAACCAGCACAAACGTTCATTTTTGCGGCACAAATCAGCACAACGAATGAAATAGTTTTGGTGATTATTTAATTATATGGGGTGCCAACTTCACGGAGGTACATTTGATGTATCGACGAGTTAAATGGAAAAATATTATGTCAACATTTGTGACATTTTAGCAATAATGTGCATTTCCATCAGCTTTATTTTGATGCGCAAAAAATCCTTGGATGGAAGCGTAGTTACTGATGATGAAATTCTTATTTCAGACTTAAATATCCCTTTCATATTCAAATGGTCTTCACTGTGGTTTTGTGTGTGACACCTTAAATCTCTCTTTCTCTGATGTCAGGAGGAAACAGGTGAGTGTTCTTTCAAATGTATTGACTGAAAAGTAACCATAACAACCACCCACAAATTAGTGGCAGCAGAGCTCAGTTTTTAAAGCATTCCGCAAACACCAAAGGACCAAATAGGCAAAAGCTCTGTCAACCTGAGAGGAGAAGAAAGAAACAGGATTAGACGAAACAAGACAAGAGCCTATTCTATGTTTTGCTATTCCATAAAAGGTTAAAGCAAATCCCTTTAATTCTCCCTAATTCTAATACACCTCGAATAAACAGACAGAGACTGGGATCTTACACTTTTTAAAAAGACTGAGCACAAAAAGGACATTTTCAGTGTCTAAGAAACATCACAGTACGGTCTTGCCATTTCAATTGTAAAGAACCTTACTGGCATGCTTATTTTACATACAATATTGCCAGAGCATGAATATACAAAAAGGTAGTGACAGAATGCCAGTAATGTAAATAAAAAAAGATAACAAAAAGACACTGTTATCAAGTGTTTATTTACGTTTATACCTTGTTATTTATAAAATTGTGATTCTTAAACACCAAAGAAATGGGAACAGGTTGAGTGAGTGTGTGTATATTGAATTTGAAGTGTCCAATATCTATCTTTGCAAGATGACTTTAATCTATATTTCAACCAGGGAAAATAATGTGCACACACACACACTCACACACAAAGTCAATTGAGAGAGGTGGTGTATTGTCTGTGTGTGTTAGACACCCACCTTACTATAAGAGGATCTAATTTAATTTTCTGGACACATTTTTGGCCAAAATCTATTAGAAGTCCCATGCAGAACGCATACTGTGAAATAGTTGTGCTTCGTCTGTGTTCATTCCTTTGCCATGGCTGTGTTATTTATGTGTTTATGCATAATGCAGACATGGACATGTGCATTAGACACACTCTCTCTGTGTTATTTTAGTGTGGATATGTTCATTATATTCTCCAGCTAATGCTGTACTAAGGAACTGTTTAGAGTACTGAACTGCTCAGCAAGTCCACAGCCTGCCCTTTACACACTGCAACTATACACCGTTTTATTTAAATTCTCTAAATACCTCCCAGGACTACTTAATTAATAAAGATTGTATAATGTTTAATACAAGAGAAACTAATGTAATATTGTATAGACATAAAGTTAATAGACATAAAGTTGAGGTGGAGGTGGGATGCCAGAAAAATTTCCCAGGAGTGAGGTAAGCGGCTTTTTGCTGTTTGCATCTGTTTACTTCTGCACCTGCACTATAGAAATGTTTTGTCAACTAGCAACAAAATGAACAACTTTTATTCAGGTCAAATGTATTATTTAAAATGGTGAAAGAGTGGTCTACTTGCGATGTTGTATTAACGAAGATCCGAGATAAACTAGAGAGATCGCAAAGGAAAACATACTCTACGAGAATGAAGATGCAGCCCGAAATGATGCACGCCACCTGCAGTCGGACAATTGACCAAATCGTAAACAATTTGAAAAACACTTTACCATAAGAAGGACATAAGCAAAAGTGACAGTGGATGGAGCAACAATGTTTTGGACTGGACACCAACCAGCCTGCTAACTAACTGGGGCATTGAATTCAGCCAGTAATGTACGTAATAAACTATAATTCACCGGTGTCCTCTGCTGCTGATCTCAGTAAGTAACAACCATCTCCTGCAACAATGCTGATAATGATTCCACTGTTACAGTTTACAGAATTTAGCAGGTTATACCATAGTTCATACAATATTCTTTAGAGTAGATGTTGTCTCTGACAATCTTGTTCAGCAATGTAATAATGATGATGCAATAATCCAAATGTTTAAATATGTTGTCAAAAACAAGAGTAAAAACTGTAAACAAACACACTGATACGCGCCATGTTTGTTTATGTTTGAGGTAGTCACGTGAAACTACCACGTAGACAGTAACCCATTACGTCACCGTTCGGCTCTCAGATCAGCGGAAAAGCGGGGCCGGTTTACAATAGGCTCCAGATTTCCCTGGCCATGAACCAGCAGAGCACATGCTCAGCACGAGAACAATCACAATTTCGGTGGAAAAGGGCTAACTGTGTGTAAAGGGAAATAAGGGAAAAGAGGAGCCGTGAACCAGCTTGACGATATAAATAATAGTTTTAATTAGGGCTGTCGATTTAACACGTTAATAACGTGCGATTAATTTTACAAAAAATAACGCGTTAAAAAAATTAACGCATTTAATCGCAATGCTTTCCTGAGAAATTCAAGCTTGAAGTACCACCTGTTCACTCCAGAGGGCAGTAAGTGAAACTTCAGCTGTGTGAGCAACACACAGTTTATTAAAGTGAACAAAACATTAACAACCCGTCAGCGGACACACAACACAAACGTGCGTTACGTTCTTGCGTTCAAAACACTTGAAGGAGCGCAAATGCAAACTTTAAACAGATCTCTAGATGTGTTTAAAGATTGAGTATTAAACTATATTTAACTTGACACAGTGACCTAAACATTTTATTTTTATGACGCAACACACCCGAGACGCGACACAAGCATGTCTGATGCAGGTCATATGGTCTTTACCTCACAAATATTTAATTACCAACAAGGTTAAGGAGGTGTCCTTTAAACTGTTACACCATTTTTACCCAGTCAATCTTTATTTAAGAAACATGCTCCCTGAAATAGATCCACTTTGCTCATTCAGTAATGCTGTAGATGATGGGAATTCCCTTTTTTTGGAATGTGTCCACACTGTAGTATTTTGGAGAAAATATTGTTTGTTTGTACATACCTCTAGTTTAACTAGTTTTTCTTTGCTTTATAATTTGGTTTTCACAGTTTTGATAACTTAAGTTAATATTTTCTGATTAATCAGTTTATTTTTCTTGCCAAGTTTTTTATGCATAAGTGTAAATATATGTATATAATGCCCCTATTTGCACTTTTTTGTAAAGACTTAAAATATTATTTAAATACTCTTTGTACCTCCAACAACTCCAAAGCATTGAAAACCATTGCACTATGTAATGAATATAATGTCTTGGCATTATTGTACAATATAGCTGTAGTATTGTGTACTATGTGTACCTCTGGCTTGTTTCTAAAAAAAAAAAAAAATGTCTGATGCAGGTGTACATTGACGGGTCCTTAAACAAGCCCTCATAATAAATCTCCAACTGATTGACAAATTCACTTGTGAAATGGATTTCTGTGAATTGTATGCCAATGATTGTCTTATGATCAATAATATGGTAGTAAACAATACATTGTATTCTAAAGCAGCTTTTTGAATAGTCTTATCAATGATGAACTCTTCTGCTACAAGAATGTAATGCATTTTAATTATCTGAATATTTTTTTTATTTTATATATATATATATATATATATATATATATATATATATATATATATATAATTTTTAATATTTAAAAAGATAACTATGTATAATTATTTCATCATTACATATTGAATTATTTTTATATGAGGGGCTTTCTCAGCAAATATTTGTATATGCAATTCCATCCATCCATCCATCCATCCATCGTCAACCGCTTATCCTGTGTACAGGGTCGCGGGGGGCTGGAGCCTATCCCAGCTAACATTGGGCGAAAGGCGGGGGACACCCTGGACAGGTCGCCAGTCCGTATATGCAATTATCGCGATTAATTAATCGGAACACCATAAAATTAATTCGATTACAAATTTTAATCAATTGACAGCCCTTGTTTTAATATAAAACTGAACGAAAGACACAAACACACACATGACGGTCAGCTGCCCGTAAACAATCTCTTTCTCTGGCACCACCATCCGCAGTCGGCCTTTATCCCTCTCGGAGGCTTAATTAGCCTGGCAAGGGACCTGGTGTGTATAATCACGACCTGGCCCCGCCCTCCACCCTGTCACATTCCTCCCTCGTTCTCTCAAGCTGGGGAGCCCCTGGCATGACGTACACCCCCCTTCCTGGGGGAGGGCGTGCCCTAAACCATGTCTGCCGGCAGGTCATCCCCGCCTTCCTGAATCTGGGATGGGACGGGGGAGGGAAACAAAAATAATTTAAATATGGTAGGGTACTTCCTTTAACAGAGTAGTACCCCCCCCAAAAAAACACTGTAACATTTAAAAGAAAGGAGAAAAGAAAAAAAAAAACACTTACACGCCAGTTCTCCGATGCGCTGTAACTTGGTCCTCGGCCACTCCGCCACCCTAACGGATGACAGCCGCACCTCCCCGGGCAGATCGGACGCAGCCCTTCAGCCCCTGGTGGACAGAATGCCCCGCCGTGTTCTCGGGGAACAGAAGGGGTCTCCCCCACACCTGGCAGTGGTTCTCCCACTCCAGGCCGTTGGCAGCGAGCCCCTCCCCACTCACAGTCAGCGGTCTCAGACCCTGCCACATTTCAACGGCTGGTAAGGGACTCCTCCACCCATGGCAGTGGCCCTGACCGCTCCAGGTGGTCGGTTAGGAACCCCTTCTACTCCCACGGTCAGCAGCCTTTCCTCCGTTCCCCGGCGCGGCTGCTCCATTGGGGTGGATGGTAGGGGCGAGAACTCTACTACGGCGTATCCCTCCTCCTTCCCGGGTCTTCGGCACCAGCGTAAAGTGATATAAGATAAAGGAGGAGCCGAGAACTGGCTTGACAATATAAATAATAGTTTTAATATAAAACTGAACAAGAGACACAAACACATACATGACGGTCAGCTGCCCGTAAACGACTCCATCCGCAGTCAGCCTTTATCCCTCTCGGAGTCTAAAATAGCCTGATTAGGGACCGGGTGTGTATAATCACGACCCGACCCCGCCCTCCTCCCCGTCACACAGTGATTTCAACATGGTAATTTAAAAATAGCTTGAGTTTGAAAACCTCACACAATTCACTTTTGCACAGTCATTAATTCGACAAATATCAAGACATTCTAATGCTAGTAGAACTAAGTAAGTTCAGTGTGCCTGCAAATGTGAAGTAGAGTGTGCCCACTAATAAGTGCAAAAATGCTGTTATGATCTTGGAGAGAATAATTATGAATAATTTACATGGTCCCTGAGTTCTTAAAGAGATGCAGCCATGGCTTTGCTCTCTCTCTCTCTCTATCTCATGCACACACACATCACTGCAAACTTAGGCACTCCTTAGCCTAAGCACTCATTAGCACTTCTATAAATCATTCTCTTTGTTAAAGAGAATCTTTGTCACCTCCTCTATACATTCCCTGTGGGTTTCTAAAGGCTGTGGGGATGTTAGCAAAAAAAAAAAGACCCACTAAACAAAACTACTTGGCATCAATCTTTTATCTAAACGTGCTCTCAAACAGTGCAAACACAAACAGTTTGTGACAGCCAAGAGGTACACACAGCATGCACGGCACATTGTTTAATGAGCACGTCTGGCTGACAGTGAGGGGGCAAGGCCTTCAGACTGCATACAAATGCATTTTTAGGGGTAAGATGGATGTGACAGGGATAAAGGGTTCTGATGGGGTTCTGTAACTCTCTGTCAGTTTTTGAGATCATCTTTTGATAGAATTAAACACTGTATTCTTTGCCTGGCTAATCAGCACTTATTACAGGTACAATCCTCTTGAAGCAACCTGTGAGTTGAGGGCACAATGATGGTGTACATCTGTCATAATTTCTGCATTGTAAATCATGGATCATCCCTTTGGGGTTTGCCCCTACAACTTTTTGGTTTCCAGCCAGGATTTTGACCTCTAAACTACATCAGATCTTAGCCCGGATCTTTGACCACTAGAATCCCTAAAGGCCAGATTACACTTCTCAAATGAACCTATGGCATAACCTCTATGCAGTGGCCTACACAATTTTGTTGGCATTTATAGCTCTGCGTTGGTGTGTCTGCATCGTTCTGCAAGTTTACAGCCAAAACACTAGTGCATTGCTGCGTGTATATGCAAAGAAATTGTATTAATAAATTTTCTGAAATAATTATATATTTCATAAATAAACAAAAGCAATGTAATTGGTGGATTCAAAAGCATTTACTGTATTAAATTATTGTAGCATTAAAAACGAGTTAATATACCTATGTAAACATGCTGAGATATAGGTAAATTATTAAACATGTTGCATGCCATGCAGAAAGAAAATAGATCATGCATGTACGCTTACTCTTAATTTGCTTCAATAATGAATAATAAAAAATATATTTTTGCATATTTTGTCCCTGCAGAAACCCATTTCATAGCACAAAGGTTCATATCTAGAATCACAGTGGTGAATATTTAGATAAACAGTATAGTAGGTGTTGCAAAGACGCCAGGGCAATTGTGTTAAGATCCATGTGAAGCTTTAAAAACAGTATTATTTGTAAAACAAAGTAGCAAATAAAGGGAAAACAAAAGGCAAGCAAAGGTTCAGTACACAGGCAGACAGTCCAGAATGGCCAACAAAGTAAATCCGAGAGGCAGAGGGGTAATCCGGTAAACAGGCATACAATCCAAAAACTCACAAGCTGGCTGGAAAATACGAGAAAACCAGCAGGAGTCAAAACACAGGGTAAACAGGAATGGTAATAAACGCTCAGAAATGTTGACAAGGCAAACAAGAATGCGCAATGAATGCGTATATACAGGGAACTTAAATACAGTAGACAGAGTTGATGTGGAGCAGGTGGGTTGAGTAATCAGTCTGACCGGAGGATTATGGGAGATGTAGTTTGTGAAAGTTAGTACTCGGGGGATGGCGACTCTGGTGGCATACAGGAAAGATAGTAGGCACTGCAGGTGTAACTGAGCCCTCTTGAGGGCCCTCCTTTCCCGAAGGCACTGCAGGTTTGAGCAGGGAAACATGAAAAGTGGGAGAAACATGGTAATTAGAAGGGAGCAAAATCTTGAATGACACAGGATTGATATGATGAAGAATCTTGAAAGGACCAACATACCTGGGACTAAGTTTCCTGCACGGGAGTCCCAGATGAAGATCTTGGGTAAATAGCCAAACCCATTGTTCAGGAGCATAGTTGGGGCCAGGGCACAGATGTAATTTGGCCTGTTCTCTCTGTCGGTTAATAGCATGCTGTGAGTGGACGGGAGCTTGATCCCAGTTAGCCTCACTGTGCTGCATCCAGTCATCAACTGCAGGTACATCGGATGGCTCCCTGGACCATGGAAAAAGTGGAGGTTGAAAACCTAGGATGCACTTAAAAGGAGTGGTTCCGGTGGATGGTTTGAACAGTGAATTTTGAGTATACTTGGCCCAGGGAAGGAAATGGCTCGAGTTGTGGTAAAATCTCATTGATTTTACCAAGGTCCTGATTTAGATGTTCAGCTTGACCATTGGATTGAGGATGATAACCAGAGGTTAGACTCACATTGACATTGAGTAATTTGAAGAATGCTGACCAGACTGGGGAGGTGAATTGTGGCCCACAGTAGGAGACAATGTATTCAGGTTGGCCATGGAAACGGAAGACAGACTTGAACAGGTTTTCAGCACATTCCATAGACAAGGGAAGCTTGGGCAGAGGGATGAATCTACAGGCCTTAGAGAAGTGTTCCACCACAGTTAAGATGGTAGTGAAACCCTGAGAGTTGGGAGATCCATAACGAAATCCACTGCGATATGGGATCAAGGACATCAAGGGGCAGGTAGAGGCTGAAGGAGACCAGACCGGAGCTGTCGACTGGATTTAGAGGTGGCACACATATTGCAGTTTTTTATATAGTCTGCAACCTCAGATGCTAGGTTCTCCCACCAAAACTGGTTTTGCACCAATCTGCAAGTAGCTTGAGTGCCTGGGTGTCCCGCGCAGCGGGACTCAGTGGGAGTGGGTTCTTAGCAAAGTAACTTCCAGTGAGACGACATTCTCGATGATGAATGTGCTAACTAAACATACAAGACATCTCACAGTGACCTCCTGAGAGAAACACAGCAAGTGGAATACACAGGAACCTCCTGAGAAGAACCCAGTAAATTGGATCCAACAAAAACCTCCTGAGGATAACCCAGCCAAAGAATGGGTTTGATAAATCTGTCCATCTTTACAAACCAGAAATTCAATGTATTTGCATCTGAGGCATAGTCACAGTGTTAAATGTTTCTAGATAGACACAATAAAAAATACATATTCAATCCTTCAAAATTAATTGTCGATACAACTGCTTGCAGCCCTGACCAGCATGAGTTGTACATACTGTGTAAATGTACTCTTGTACTTCTGAATTGCAGGGAATAGTTTTTTCCACGTTCAGGATTGGATCATGGCCAACCAAATGCATTGCCTTTCAGAGTATACCTTTCTGACCTTGAGCGAATACGAATGCGTTCAACGCATGCCCAATACAACAGCTTTTTAACTCTTTTAGTACAGTTAATGGCCAGCACATGAGGCCATGAAGCACACAGATGAATACATGAGTATAGAGTACTTTGGCCTTCAGAACCTTTATGACGTTTTGTACTCAACTACTGTGTCTCATTGGACAATTCTTGACCTTTGGTTGCTTGACCTCTTAACCTCTTATTCCATGAGTGTGTCAGGATATTGAGTAATAGAATGTTGGTGTGGAGCAGAGGGGGGTGGGGCTGGGTCGGAATATCGCGCGCCCGGTCCCCAATCCTGATGAAGCGCGTGAGGGATAAAGGCGGCCAGTGACGATGGTTCAAGAGAGAGAGAATTACGGGCATGTCCGTCATGTGTGTTTTTGGTTTGAGTTCAGTTTTCATTAAATTATCATTTATGTTGACAAGCCGGTTCTCGCCTCCTCCTTGCCCATCCTTTAACTGTGTTACAGTTGGGTAAATGTTATTTGAGCTTCCTGGCCAAACTCATCAGGAAAATTCTGTTCAGCATCTAATTTATTGATCGTTGCATGTACTGTTAAAAATTGCCGGTGTAAACCAATAAGGGTAAACATTTCAATACTTTTTGCTTACACATGAAAATCACATAGATCATAATTCAAACATTCAACTATGCTCTAAAGCCCCTGAACAAAAACAATGTAGTATGACTTTGTCTGCAGTCACTGATAAAGTCAGCTTTTCCCATACCACTAATCAGGGAGATCTTGGTTAAGGTTTCAATTTGGGTAATAAAGACCTACCTAGATCAGCAGTTATGGGCAGATTTATCCTGGAGCAGTGATGGACTGGTCGGCTGCCATTGAGTGAGATAACAGAAATAGACATTGATATTATTTCAGCACTGGAGAGTATTCCCTCTTGAGCCTCGGTCACCTCCTTGGTTTCTACTTCATCTCTGAGACTATTTGTGGTGCCACCATCACCCTCAAACTCAGTAAAGCTGCTTTGTGGCAAGCACATTACGTAAAGTGCTGCACAAATGAATTGGAATTGAATTGAGAGGAGAGGAGATTTCATTCAGGACTGTGACTGCGGAGGTTGATTGATGATGTAACCCACTATAAGGTTGCAGAAAGCTGCAAGGATTGATTGGCAGGAGAGATTTCTGAAAATATTTTAGTTTACACTCTGAATTCCATTAGTGTCACTCCTGTCACTTCTTAAGTGGCTAAAACACTCTCTGTCTGTCTTTCTTTGTCTCTCTGGGGTCAAGTAAACAAGCCGATAATGGTGGTAAGATGATCAATAAGTTACATGCTAAACCAAATTTTCTTAATGAGTTTGACCTGGAAACCGAGATTGCCTTTCCTTGGTATTCTATTACTCAGCATCTTTGAATGCTCATGTATGAGAGGTTAAGAGGTAAAGCTTCCAAATACTGTATTGTCTAGAGGGCAACCCTTGGGCTGCGGAAACTCTCCCGGAAACCTATGCTGGTCCCAAGGGATAGCCTTTAAATTAGGTAAGGGTAAATCTTGCATCTCGAGTTTTGCAGCATGAGGGTTACCATCAAGACATGACCAGCAAGCAATTCCAAAATATATATATATATATATATATATATATATATATATATATATATATATATATATATATATATAAACTGTATATATCATATAAGCATATGTGCAGTTATTTGTCAAGCCAATTAAGCACACTAGATTTAATTTAATTTAGAGAACACTAAGAGAGAAACACGCTCATTCATTATGGCATAAAAGCCACTGAGTTCATATCTGAATCAAGCACAGCTAACAACACTCTTCATTAGGCCAGACAGAGAACCCAAACTGGCACTGCATTGGCAAGTTTGACTGTTTGCACCATCTTTTTCCAAGATGGCTCAAGAGTTTCAGGGAGCTCAGGACTAATGAACGATACACTAATTAAAGGGCTGGTTGAAATCCAAGCTTCTGGTGACATTTGGAGAGGAACTCTCACTTTGTTTGAAGCAGAAATGTCTCAAGTGATTCTGCTCAACATCTGCACACTCTAAAACAAATTCAGTTTTGACAGGTAACCTAAAAACATGTTTCATGTGGTAACAGTGAAATTGATGAGTTTCATTCATGTCAATGTGTCAATCTGAATAAATCAACCTGACAAATTTGATTACACCAACAAAAGTAATTTTTATCCATTAAAAATAGATGCTTTTTTGTTCTGCACTTTTTCAGTGCAGAACAACACCAAAAAGAATGAGCACAGACCAGCTGTGTTTAAGAAAAAAAATAAAAGTAAAGTGAAGGGTGAGGGTCAGAAATCCCTTGTCTCTTCAGATATATCAATACATATATATATATATCCTTTTATATCAATATCTATCTATATTCTGTTGCTTAACTTCTTTAATAAAATTATGAATTAACCATATGCATGCATAATCAATTTTATTTTTCTTATGCATAACTGAAATATACGCTGAATCATATGTGTGTTAAGAGTTAATTTTTGATTTCATACACATTCCTTGAAGCCTCTCTCTCTGTTCTGCACGGAGGCTGACTTGAAGGTCGTCTTGGGAATAAGCTTGAGATGAGACACCAGGGAGAATGTTAAACATATGTTCCAGATGTATTCTGTGGTTGATTTTTACCTGTCCATGACTAATTATATGATTTAAAATCCTATGTGATAGCACTTGAATAAGTAGAAGTGTAAATTTTCTCTTATTATTTCTTTCCTCTCCTTTGCCTGAGGGGTGAATATTTCTTATCTCACTGTTTTGGTTAAAATGACCTGATAAATGTGTGCTCTGGTTCCCTTGTGCGCAGAGAAACACTGTCGTTCGTCAGTGTTTCGTGTGTGCGTATTGACCTTCTATCCAGGTTTTGAACCCAGGGAGACACGGCAGGCAGACTCGAAGACGCCCGAGACCATCTGCGAGGTCACTTCAGATGTAAATCTCGGGCTCTGACGACAAGTGCGCTGATTAATGTTGATAGGCCGCATAGCTCTCTATATGTTGTGACTTTATGTTCTTTTAGCCAATCAGGAGTTAAATAATAGAATGTACGTCCTTGCAAATGGTATAATTGATGTAAGATTTTGTGTAATGTATGAGTTAGCTTTCGATCTCCTCGTGAGACTTTGCCACTGGCTCTACCAATTTCACTGCAAACTATTCTTCAGTAAATTTTGGATTCTTTGATTGAACTTCTTGACTCCTGGTTTTTCTTTCTCTTTATCTGATCCGGGTCATAACTGTTATACCCCTAACAAAAGAAATTGTTAGTACAGAGTTTGCAATATCCTGTAGACCTGCATTTTAGTTGGTTGGAGAATAGAGATTTTGAGCATCATACTGCACTGTCCAAAGACTTACCTGAAAAGTATACAACCGCTACGAGAACATACAAATAGAAAAAACTACTTGTTAAGAGCTTAATATTTAATTCGATGTATTGCTCTGCTTTGGACATTGGCACACTGTTGCACGCTGTTGCTGTGAATGTCCATTAGAGACAGAGGGCATAAGATTTTGCACTGAACTCCTACCTGTTTGCTGAGCGGGATATTTGAACTTGAAACCTTGCTATTACACTGTCAGAGTTTTACCTGGCAAAAAAAACCCAGAGTGTATTATCTTGTTACCATATTGTGGAGCAAAATGGTGAAATATGATGTATTCAATTTAAAAATCACCCAGACAGCCCATTATTCAATGCCTACTGACAAAAACACAGGAACACCTCGTCAAACTACTGCACAGTTGTTACAGATATACAGCAATGCTAAGACAGTATCACATAATTTTTTTTTTTTTGTAATCTTCTAAGCTAAAAAGAGCATTGAATTGGAGAAGTTTAGGTATACCTCAAGTCAGCACCATTACCTATGCTGGCAATGAGTCATTTTGTACATATGACAATGACATGATGTTTTCTGAGTTCTTATGTTGGGCTGAGCAGTAAACAGCCCTAAGAATAACAGAAAAATTTGCATTTTCTCTGTATATCGACATCTGGTTCTCTCACATTGCCTTGCTGCACTCTCTTAAGGGAATATTCCAAAAAAATTGTTCCACTCGTCCCTCCTATTCTTTTGCAAAAAAAACAAAAGAAGAAGCAAAAATTGAGGTTAAAGGGCAATGTTTGGAGGGTTAAAAAGGCTTATATATGAAGCTTATAATTCTATAATTGTAAAATTGCATATAACTACACAGAAAAGTTTTGTAAGCAACTTTATCACACTGAAATCACTTTCATATTGTCTACATCTGGTCTTGTGGCTACACTTATGAACAGTAAGTATTTTAACATTCACAGATTGGCAATGTTCACTTCTATTGTACAGTAGGGCCTCATTGGAACCCAGATTTTTCTTCTTCTTTTTTTTTTTAAAGAAAATGAGGAACAAGCACTGATCTATATATATATAATATATACAGATCAGTGGGAACAAGTCAAAATGTATCTTTTGTGGTAATCAACATTATTCCACAAATGCTGTCTGTCGATTGAGCTTTACTTGTATTGAACCTAGGGCTAGGTATTGCTATCCACCTCACGATACGATACGTATCACAATACATATGTCACGATACAATATGTTATGATACATCACTGTCTCTTTAAGGGCAGGGACTTTAAAGAGAATGGAGTCGAATGTCTGATTAGAATTAAAAATATATTTATTTATTTTTTCAACATCTAACTGTAAGACCAAAGAGGGAATTATAAGAGACATTATCAATGACAAATGGATTATGTGGATCTCATCTTTGGACACACATTGCAAGGCAAAGCATACTTTTACTCTCAACACGAAGTGAAAGGTTGCAGGTGCAGAACTGGTGAGTGAAATCTGAAATATTGCCAGGCAGTGGCTAGGCTAATTACAGACATTTTAATTTGCGTATGCAAGTGATAACGTATACTCTCATTGTTAAGTGCTGCGCATAGAGTATAAGATCGGTTTTGGGATATAAAGAATCAATATTGATATGATCAAATGAAGATCTCGGTTAGTCGGAAAATCAATATTTTTGCACGGCCCTGGTGTTAACCTCATGAGAGAGGATCAGCATGTCTCTAGAGAAATGGGTTCAGTTTCAGTCTCTCTCACGCCTCATAGAAGCATCTCTGACTGCACTGAGAAATGCAACTCTGAGTTTGCACTTATTTAGACAACCTGCTTCATCTTTATTGAACTGTTGGACATACATAAATAGTTGATAAAAAATAATACTAATAATTTTTTTAAATAATAATAATACAAATATTGATACAGGGATCTTGTAACGAAGACTCAGGTAAGTTGGGATCCATAAGCAATTTATTGAGAATCGCAGGTTATAACAGACGAGGGTCAAGCAACAGGCAAACAGGGTAAACGTAGGCAGGCAGAGTCGATGTCAAACAGGCAGAAGATCAGGGCAGGCAGCAAACAACAACATACGAGTGACAGGCGAGAGTTCAATGAAGGCAGGTGGCAAACAAACGTGGTCAGATAAACAGGGCAAGGTTGGTACACAGCAGATCAGATAGAATAACCAATAACGCTCAGAAATGTAGCCGGGGCAAACAAGACTTTGCAATGAGTGAAACAATGGGCAGGGTTTAAATAGAGAGGCAGAGATAGGGAAAAGCTGTAGTGCAATTAGACCAGGTATGTGGGTTTATGGGAATTGAAGTGTCAGAGTCAATATTCGGGTGATTCAGATCTACGATGGCCGGTTGATGAGGCGCCTATCTCGGTGTTCGTGACAGATCTAATGTATCGATTCAATATTTGTGAGGAAACTTATTGCAATATATCAATATTTGATAGTATTGCCACAGCCCTAATTGAACCCAGAATATTCTCTTCACAAAAAACTGTTTGTGTAACTCTTTTTGCATAATTTTTATGTAAACAGGTGCTGTATGGACATTTTTGACCATTGAGCCAGAGTCCAGCTGTTTTTTTCAGCACAGAAAATGCCATGTTTTATAAATGTTGTTTCAGGTAAAAAGAACATGAACTTACTGTATATAAGCATTAGGGCTGCAACAGTACACAAAATTCACGGTACGGTACGTACCAAGGTTTTGGGGTATTTTACAGTTTCGGAAGAGCAGGGAAAACAAAGAATCTTTCTTTAAATTATTTATTTTGAAAACACAGTAGCTGATGGGGAACAATTCCTATTGTAAAGGCTCATTTATACATGACTGCACTATGTTTTCAATGAAATTGCAATACAAAACTTAACTTAAACGCTTATATGCACATTGTATATATGTCAGCCGACTACATGACAGCTTCTTCCCCCAAGCAATCAGACTTTTGAACACTTGATCGCTCACGATCAATATATCAGCACTGCACTTTATTAATCTATTATCTCACACAGAGGCATTTCCAGCATTGAAGGACATCCGGGGCTTAGTCCAGACAATTTTATTTTCATACTAGCAACCACTTCTCTGTAGTCCAAAGCTGGTGAGAGGGTATTCTTTGAGTTTTGCTCTGGCTGGGCCTGTTTCTACAGTTCCTAAATCTTCCACTCTAGTACTATCCTCGACTAACTCATCCTCTCTCCTCCCTGAATCATCTGTGATGCAAAAGAACAGATACAGCACATAACTTATTGCAAATCAGCTTCAAACAACTAATTCATCAAGTGCTACATAGGCTATGTCAAATTATAGACCAATACCATTGAAGAAAATGTATTGGGAAGAGCAGATCAGTGGGATTGCCCTAAGATCTATCATGATTCTTGAATTTTCATGTACATTACCTTAAAGTCATCACAAAAGAGTTATATTATAGTGAGTAAAGTGAGGTAAAAAAAAGATATTTAATATAAATAATTTATATTTTTTGACATAAATAGTCAAAATTATGTATAAGATCCTAAGTAAAAAGTCCTTTTCTGCATATAGCGGCGCCGTTTTGTGGTCCGTTCTGCATAACGTGCGGCTCATTTGAGCTTATCGCGACCCATTCAGCACGTTTCACGGCCGACCCACTAGCACGCTCAGTTCTCCCGATGGCCAGTCCGCCCCTGATCAGCCCCAAAGTGCGTCGGCCCACCGGAAAAATGACCGGTATGCCAGATTACCAGTCCAGCCATAGTCATCATGTAAGATTTGCTTCCTGAGGCATACCCAACTTCGATGAAAAAAGCAGACACATAGCCATCGTCCTGTTCACTACTTGTTGATCAGTATTACTGTTGTTTACTGCAAAACCATAATGCTCCCAAACAACAGATGCAGTGGATCTTCAATCTCTGGCTTATTTAAGTCCAACATATTTATATTTTGTTTACTTCCATCACAGTTGGAAATAATAGTGAGCTAGCTAGTATAAACATCACCTTCGTGAGCATGAGTGCAAGGGCATTTCAAGGACAATCTCCCTCATCATGCAGAACATCAGGACTACACTGGCAGCTTAAGCTGCGTTCACACTGCCAGCTACTTTGTTGCTGCATGTTGCAAGTGGCTGGTGGTTAGGTCGCTAGTGGTGTGAATGAAGAGTCTAAACAGCACTGTTTCTTTACAGTTAATATTATTGCTAAAATATTAGGATCACGTGAGCTCTACCATCTTTTCTCGTATTGGCTGTCCCTCTCAAAAGTCACTCATTATTTGCATAAAGTTGAACATTTCTCAACTTTGTCGCACCACTGGACACGCCAACACTCGGTCACCAATGGTCACCGTCACTCGTGTTGCCAGAAGTCGCCAGCTCTCATTGAAAATGAATGAGCTGAGGTCGTTTTGTCGCTGCATGTGTGAAAGCAGATTTACTCTCTTACTTGACTCTCTCAACTGTTCTGAAAGGATGTTTTGGAACATCAAATGAGACTCTAACCGCAAGCAGCCCCCCACCCACCCCCCTACTCAGACCACACCAAAAGAGAGACAATTATAATCCTTTTAGCTTAATATCCATGCAATGTAAATCTGCTTAATGAAAGCATATCAGGATATTGTACTTGTTAAATACAGAGAGCGAGAGAGAAAGAGAGTCAAGAGAGAAGGGAAGAGCTATGAAGAGCGAGAGTGAAAGAGAGACAGCTCTTTTTCTCCAGGCAGCTAATTATCTGATGGTTGTTTTTCGTACATTGCAAGTGTCATGGCAGATCATGGCCAGTAACCTGGTCACTCAACAATGATTGTAGAGGCTCTCGGGCAATGAGTGGATCTCACCAACAATTCTCTCCAGAGCTCGCTCTAATTAAACGAGAATCCATCTAAATTCGTCCTTTAATCAAGCATGCCATTTACATAGAGCCCATGGTGCAGAACGCCACAAGAGGCCTAAGCTTTGTCCTCATGTGCACAGAGACTCTGTGATAAGCAGGTGTTTAATACTTAAGTCCTGTATGTGTCCTCACGTTGACCTCCTTTATAATATTCCCAGTGCTTTTATAAACATCTAACAAAGACCATTCAGGTGAAAAATTCAAGGCAGATGCTTTAATAATGGAAAGGAAAGTTTGTAACATGTTTGTAGGACAGTCATGCTGTTTTCATTTAATCTTAGACAGCATACACATCTTTCTTTATTGTTGCGATGCTATTCATGTGTTGTTTAAAATTCTAATTTGATAGAACTGAATTGTAATTTCAACATTAGAAATCTTCAAGGAATGGTTTACCCAAAAATAATTATAATTCTGTCAATATTTACTCACCCCAGCCAAATCCATATGACTTTCTTCTGCAAAACACAAAAAGTGCATTTTTCAAATGTCTTCTCGGGGTTTATTAACCATTTAATGAGTTTGAAAAAAAAAACATAAAACCACATTCAAATTATTCAACAGGGCTTGACATTAGGTATATTGTTCATTCACAATCTGAGTACAGAAGTTACTTGTCTGAGTTACTGAGAGAAAAAAGGACATTTAAGTGTTGGTTACACACTCGGGTAGTACCAGGTCAAAGTTTCTGTTGTATGTTTTCTAAATTTACGACAGATGCGCACAACGTAATAGTTTACCTATGCAATAAACTCGATTCACTGTGACAGAAATGTAAACTACGCTGGATAGGGGAGGAGGCAATTGTCATATGGTAGTTATATTATGTTACACACAGTAGTCAAATTACGAAAAGCCACCATCACCATAATTTCAGAGTTTAAATATAAATAATGTACATAAGTATTCACAGCCTTTGCCATGACACTCAAAATTGAGCTCAGGTGCATCCTGTTTCCACTGATCATCCTTGAGATGTTTCTACAACTTGATTAGAGTCCACCTGTGGTAAATTCAGTTGATTGGACATGATTTGGAAAGGCACACACCTGTTTATATAAGGTCACATAGTTAACAGTGCATGTCAGAGCACAAACCAAGCCATGAAGTCCAAGGAATTGTCTGTAGACCTCTGAGACAGGATTGTATCGAGGCACAGATCTGGGGAAGGGTACAGAAAAATGTCTGCAGCATTGAAGGTCCAAATGAGCATAGTGGCCTCCATCATCCGAAAATGGAAGAAGTTTGGAACCACCAGGACTCTTCCTAGAGCTGGCCGCCCGGCCAAACTGAGCGATCGGGGGAGAAGGGCCTTAGTCAGGGAGGTAACCAATGCTCCAGCGTTTCTCTGTGGAGAGAGGAGAACCTTACAGAAGAGCAACCATCTCTGCAGCACTTCACCAATCAGGCCTGTATGGTAGAGTGGCCAGATGGAAGCCACTCCTCAGTAAAAGGCACATGACAGCCGCCTGGAGTTTGCAAAAAGGCACCTGAAGGACTCTCAGACCATGAGAAACAAAATTCTCTGGTCTGATGAAACAAAGATTGATCTCTTTGGCCTGAATGGCAAGCGTCATGTCTGGAGGAAACCAGACACTGCTCATCACCTGGCCAATACCATCCACAGTGAAGCATGGTGGTGGCAGCATCATGCTGTAGGGATGTTTTTTCAGCAGCAGGAACTGGGAAACTAGTCAGGATCGAGGGAAAGACGATTGCAACAACATACAGAGACATCCTTGATGAAAACCTGCTCCAGAGCGCTATGGACCTCAGACTGGGGCGAAGGTTCATCTTCCAACAGGACAACGACCCTAAGCCACAAAGGAGTGGCTACGGGACAACTCTGTGAATGTCCTTGAGTTGCCCAGCCAGAGCCCAGTCTTGAACCCGATTGAACATCTCTGGAGAGATCTGAAAATGACTGTGCACCGACGCTCCCCATCCAACCTGATGGAGCTTGAGAGTTCCTGCAAAGAAGAATGGAAGAAACTGCCCAAAAATAGGTGTGCCAAGCTTGTAGCATTATACACAAAAAGACTTGAGGCTGTAATTAGTGCCAACTGTGCTTCAACAAAGTATTGAGCAAAGGCTGTGAATACTTATGTACATGTGATTTTTTTTTTGTTTTTTATTTTTATATATTTGCAAATATTTAAAACAAACTTCTTTCACGTTGTCATTATGGGGTATTGTTTGAGGAATTTTGAGGAAAATAATGAATTTAATAAATTTTGGAATAAGGCTGTAACATAAAATGTGGAAAAAGTGAAGTGCTGTGAAAACTTTCCGGATGCACTGTGTATGACGCAGTTGAAAATCAGTGATTAAAAAGTTCTTCAGTTTACTGGGGATCAGCGCTTTCATCTCACAACATGCAGCTTTAGAAGGGTAAATCCTCACAATACTAAAACTGGATCATTTGAATAAACAAGGTTTTATTCAACAAGGTTTTTTTTCTTCTAAAACATTGTCAGTGCACTGGTAATATCTTGCAGTGTTGTTTATTTCTCGTCATATTTTTATCAACAATGATTGAGTTAAAATAGTTTATTTATCCTCATGATCCCATCTTTGTTCCTGGACTCAAACAGTAGGCTAATAACTGACAAATCAAATGTCAGTAATTAATTGATGAGATTAACACAGCGTTCTGTATTTGTAGTACAGCTGGAAACATCTTAACTCAATTGAGATCCTCCCAAAAAATTTACAATTTTGCTTTTTCTTGTCAAAAAAATAAATAAAAAAGCATATGATAATTGAAAAGCTATGAGCAAAGGTAAGACTGGACTTTTTAATTATTGTCCAGCTGTTTAGTGATATTTAGTTTGTGTTGAATATTAAATTAGAATCCATGTTACTGATGTATAAGATCAGCAGTATAGTGCAATAACTGACATGAGTGATAACTGACTTAACTGAAATGTTAAACAAATGCAAAAGGTATTATATTTATTTGAGTTCTTTTGGGTATTTTGTGATATTTTACAAATGGTTTAATAATTTTTTTTTTCATGTTCAATAACGCATTTTTAAAATTTTAACCACAATAAACTCGTAATTTACGCATCATTTGTGTACACCCCTCCCCCGCCCTCCAACCACCATATAACACTGTTCATCGGTGGTGATTGGCCCTTAACCCAATTTGATTTTAGACATAACTCTCTGTGTTTACTTGAACACTTCACTAAGATGGCCATTTTGGCAGAATTTTGAAATGTATTTGACCGTTTAGGTAAGTATCCACATTAGCGTGAGCGCTCTTGTAGCACACGTGCATGTAAAGTGCACACACAAGCCACCTGTCAGTCAAAGAGTGTATAGCTACTACAGAAGCGCTGGCGAATTATAAAATTACATGCTCTGGATTATTTTCAACAGATTATTAAGAATATGAATTTTGTATATCACAAATATAGCCGGTTATTTTTTTTCAGGCCACTTGTCCGGTCGTGTAAGTCAAATTCTCTTTTACTTGCCCCTTCAAAAATCCACTTGTCCTAGACAAGCAGACAAGTGTTAATGTTGAGCCCTGATTCAATACAATTCATACTCTACATTCCAAGTCTTCTAAAGCACCAAGAATAAACTTCACTGGTTCTTGCAACAGGACACCATGACGTTGATTATGAGATTGGGTGAAAACCAATTAGGTTTAATATTATCAACATAGATGCCATATTGGATTTCATAACTATATTATTGATTAATATGATTTGATTTGTTTTGACTTGAGAGTGAATCACATCTTAAATTATGGTCTGTTCATCGCACAAAATGATCGCATGACTTAAGATTTGCAGTATAGTGTATGAGTCATTTAGATTATTTTTACAGGAACAGAACAGAGTCCATATTCACTGCCATTACTTTGTAAATCCTTTGAAGACTTTTTAAAATGTATCTTTTTAGGGTGAGTAAAAAATTACAGAATTTTCATTTTTGGGTGAACTATTCCTATAAACATTCAGAATTGAAAGGGGGTACTGTGACTTTGTGGTTTGTGATTTGAGCAGGTGAACAAATGGTTACATGTTCAAACCGCAGGCAAGATTGATGAGCTGCAACCACTCTGCCCATGAGCAAGGCACTTCAACCCAGACAGACTGTCCTAGTAATACAAAAAAAAAGGTACTGCAAGTTACTTTGGATAAAAATATGTCTGTTGAATGATGACTAATAAAAGATATGAAGGTGTGTTAACATCAGAGGTAAACAAAGATGACTTCTAATTTACTATATTTAGTGTTACTAAGCTCAGCTGTGTTGATTCACAAGGTCACTAGGCTGAGTTTGAAGAACAGGCTGATGCCAAGACAGGGCACTGGCCACCCTTAGAATACAAATCCCTTTATGTTGTATTAAATTAGACAGTCTTCCAACCTTCCTCTCATCACAGAGACCCATAATAAACCTGCCACGGTTGTAATGGGGATATACTGTATTGTTTCCCCTTTGAGGTCAGCAGATATCTGAGATCTGATGTGAATGAGATGTCCAGTGACTTGAGGCTCAGACTACAGAAGGGAAGAATCTGAGATCCTGAGAGTGGCCATTTTGGATCTAATTAATATGAGACACTGGATGTGGCTGCAAAGGGGACCCAGAGTAGACGAGCTGCCATTTTGAAAGGGCACGTCCAAATGTGAATTTTCAACTAAGTCTTCCTCCTAACTTAGCTTTATATAAGAGAGAGAGAAGTACAAGAACATAAGAAAGAGTGAGGGAATGAAAGAATTACAGGACCTACCTTGTATAGCTGCCCAGGAAAATTATCTCTAACCATTCTAACAGGAACCAATGATTCATGAAGGTGTTAATTGAAATTTCTATATGAATTTGAAACAGTAAGCACAGCATTTCTTTAAAAAAAAAATCTTGCTTTTAGAAATAGCACAATCTGATAAAATTACTCTTAAAACAAAAATTCTAAATAATCCTCAATCAATTTTCAAGTCCTATTTTAGGGGTATTTTAAAGGTTCAGGTACATACAGACACAAAGTCATGCAGCTAGTCTTATATAAAACCTCTTTCTCTGAAGACGTATCTTAGAATTGTGTTTGAAGCCGAAAAAGGTTTCAGCTAAATGCTTGGAATTACAGACATTGTACAAAGCGCTCTAAGCAACGACTTTCAGCCAACTTGTACCACATTTTAGATCTATTTACCACAATTTCAAGCACAATCACAAAACGAAAATACCCATAATCAGCCTCATGAACACGCTTTTGGGAGTGTATATTTTTCTGAACTTTTCATTCAATAACATGCTTGAATTTCACTTTCCATCACTCTTTCAATAACTTTTGATTTGACATAGCAGGTAGCTAAATAAGCATACCAAACCCATCAATAAGCAAAGGAAGATAGAGAGAAAAAAATACTTACAGTATAAAGGGGGTGCAGATATGAGGAAATATGAGGAGACGGGGGAAAGAATTAGGGGGAAATCTGTAATCTTTACAGAGAGCAAGTGGACTTTGTGTCAGACCTTTAAAAAACGCAAAGAAAGATCAGACAGTATCCAAGATGACAGACAGACAGGCAGATAGGCAGATCGACAGATAAATCGCTAGATCGATTTTGTATGGTCCTTAAGCATTTTATTTTACTCAGTGACTAACCAATGGTGAATCACTGTTTGATTTTATGTTTACTAATGTTTACTTAATCTGAAAGTAACTAAATAAGATTAATGAAAATTAATCTAAAAGATTCTGTTACTGATTACAATTTCAATTAAGTAATTTGTAATCAGTTCTGGGTTACATTTTAGAAGTAATCCACCCAACACTGTCAAGGTGTAGGGCTGGTATTCAGAAAGGCTGATCGTAAAGAAGCAAGTAGAAGTGGCGAGAAAATGTGAAGTAATAGAAAGATGACAGGAAATAAAAGGAACAGTTCAGAAGTGGCAAAACTGCTGAGGGGAATTCTCTGTGTTAAGCTTAAAGTTGTTGTCACACAGGATGTGACACTTCTCAAGCGATTTCTCTTTCAGGTGACTCTCTTCTTGATATGTTAGCACTTCTGCCCAAAAAGCACCGCAGGACACGACAAGGCCACATTTGCCTCTTGAACATTAGCTTGACTCGTCGCAACAGGGATCTGCTCCCTTGCATTATTGTCTCTCACCAAAACCCTGGGCAGATTCATTGTTATGCAGTAGTGTTGGAGCCTCTCTCAGACTCCAGCGGAAAAACACTTAGTGCAGCTCGTCATTCCCTACAACACACACACATGCACCTCTGCACCCACACACTCTGACCTGCTGTGTGTGCACGTCCAACATCAAGTGTGTGTAGAAATATGTGTGGGTGAATGATAGATGGAGGTAGAGGGTGTGTGTGTGTGTGTGTGTGTGTGTGTGTGTGTGTGTATGTGTGTATCGTGCAGCTGAAAAGAGTAATTAGAAGTAATGCCCACAGGGGTAGAAATGCAGGTGAGAGAAACACACAGCTGGGTCCCCACATAACTCACACATCTAATCGTCATACACGCCCTTACACACTCACTCTCACCTGAGTCACAACCCCATGCTGTGTGCCATCTTTTCACTCACAGAATATTAACTTGTTTTTATTGACTGGTGGTTAAAAGGTTGGTATGCTGATAAATATATATATGCTATTCAGAAGAGGACCAAAAGTGTAACTGTGTGTGTCTCATAGAGATTCAGTGGTTGTGTGTGTGTGTGTGTGTGTGTGTGTGTGTGTGTGTGTGTGTGTGTGTGTGTGTGTGTGTGTGTGTGTGTGTGTGTGTTTGACATGTGAGAGTTTCTTCTCAGTAGGGTGAATATGAGCTAAAGAGCAAAGTGAAAGGTCATCACCACTCAGATGTCTCTCAAAACCAGGGAGGCAAATCGATCCTAGAGCCCCTTGAAACTAGAAAGATTCAAAACGCTCCATATCCTTAAGATGAGGAATCATGCCCATAGTCATCCCTAAACACTCTGGACTCCGGGCTCCGGAATCCGGACCCCTTGCATAACATGAGAGGTGATCTGGCAGTAAGAACTGCTAATGAAATTCCAATGCAGTACAGTTCAACTTTTAGAGTAAAGAAAGGATTTAAGTTTTTATCTGATTATCATCTACACATATTATATCGCTTCTGAAGACATGGATTTAAACACTGGAGTCAATTGGATTTCTTTGATGTTTCCTTTATGTGATTTTTGGAGCTACGAATTCTCATCACCATTCACTTGCATTGTATGGACCTACAGAGCTGAGATATTCCTCTAAAAATCTTAGTTTGTGTTCTTCTGAAGAAAGAAAGTCATACATATCTTGGAAGGCATGAGGGTGACTAATGATGAGAGAATTTTCATTTTTGGGTGAACTATCCCTTTTTTCGGTGTAAAAATACTTTCTCATTTCCCAGCTAATTATGCAGAGACACAATTTGAATCACCAAAAAACAAAAGAGGAATGTGGAAGTCAAAGTGGATTTATAGTAAAAAAGGACTTAATATTGATCTGTTTCTCAACAACACCAATCATATCACTTCTGAAGTCACAGATTTAACCACTGTAGTTGTATGGATTAATTTTATGCTGTCTTTATGTGCTTTTTGTGCTTCAAAGTTCTGGCCACCATTCACTTGCATTGAATGGACCAATAGAGCTGAGATATTTTTCTAAAAATCTTCATTTGTGTTCTGCAGAACGAAGAAAGTCATACACATCTGGGATGAAAACTTTCATTTTTGGGAGAACCTTTCCTTTAACAGAGGGTTTGCTCATTTAGCCGACGGAAGGCAATGAAACATGTCTGAACTGGACAGATCATGACAGCCGGATTGCAGATACTATAAAACGACTGCAACCTTCATACTGAGTGTGAACTGACACCACTTGTTTTTCTTTATGATTGCAAGAGGTTAAAGCAACAAGCAAGCAAAATATGTTAGCAACAGGCTCTTGAACTTAGTTTTCCCATCTCAGAACAGATTTCAAATCATTAAAAAAGCAGAGAAAGAGAATGAAAAAATGAAAAGCAGTAGGTCACCACTTGAAAACTCTCAAGACAAATCCAAGGAAATGGATATTCTATCTTTTGAGGTCAGAGCTTTGTTAAATAGTCAAGTGATATCGAGTAACTGCTCTGCCAAATGGATCGGGCATAAAGATAGTGTAGGACAACGCGGTTAATCGATTGCTGAGAGATCCCAGTCACTCACTCACCTTCCTGTACCGCCTGGAAGGGGTTGTTGGGCTCGATTAGTTTGATGGAATGGGTAATCCTCTCACTCTGGAGGATGTCATCGTTCAAACTCAGGTCTGAAATGGCGAGCTGAAAAATCTCATCGTCCCTTATGGCATTCTGTTCAAAAATAGCACCTGTTGGACCAAACAGACAATGTAAGCTATTAATGTTCTTACTAAATTACATTAAACAATTATTAAAAAATTTGAATAACAAAATTTTTAAAACAAATTTTTTTCATCTTGTGAGTATACCGTAGGCTATTGCTGCCTTCATGTGCTATCGGATTTATCCTACTTCCCACTTCTGATGTGGTAATTATGAGTATGTTACGTTCAAATGCTTTGTTGTCAATAGAAAACATTCATTCATATATATTTCTTGAGAAACTTTTAATTTGATACCATAAGAAATATTACTCTGTTTGCTGACGATAATGTAATTTTGGTTAAATAAAAGCTATTTGCACGGTGTAAAATGTACAACATGCGTCAAACGGTTGCTGATCTACATAAATGTATATTACCAAAACAGTAAGAGCTAACAATTAACTGTATAATTAGAAAAATGTCATTCACTACAGAAACCATGCTCTGCTTTGACATTTAAGGACTTTTTAGGACTTTAAGTTTAGGACACCCATCTCGGAAACTCGGGTATCAAAAGTTTCCCAGTCGGAATTACGACTTGAGGGTCATTCATGTGCAACTTCTGAGTGGGGAAACTCATATTTGATAGCACGTGTAAGGCAGCATAAGTCTGCGTGCAGGAAAGCATGTTCACGTGAGTCTTTCATGTTTCTTCCAAACAGTTGAAACTGCTGAGCCCAACATAAAAACAAATAAGTCAACAATATCTATTCAGGTTATCAGTAATGATCCATATAAAAATGTACACATACAATTCACAGCAACTTCTTGCACCTGCTAATAGCCAGCAGCATTTCAGGAGTAAATTCAGTACCATGGAGAGCGTGAGTGTAAGAAGGGTTGTAAATATACTACACGCATCTCTAATTTGCCAACAATCTGTTGGAAAACAGCATGGTTGTAAGCCTACGGGAAGATCTTTTATGTCCAGGTGAGAGGATCATATACGTGACAGGTGCATACGTGGCAAATTTTGTTGTATTTATATTATAGCTTAGTTCACTGCGTACTTGGAGAGTCGTAATATTCTGAAGTTGGATGGAAGCATCTATCCCGGGAGATTTTCCAAACAACTGTGGAATTAATTCTTGATAAATATTAATGAATAGCCTATTGGTAATACATTAATTAACTTAGTTTTATCATGGTAGGCTATACCATTTGTATTCAGCCCATTTCAGATTTACTTTTAAGATATAATTGTTAAACTCTGATTTCGTGCTGTGTCACTAATGAGTCCTTAACACTTGGAAATGCAGCCTTTTAAATCACAATGCATCTGGACTCAATCAATAAGGCTGATTTGTGCTGGACTCAAGGGCATAAATTCCAGGGGTGATGGGAGGGAATCAGCCAAATCTACACCCTTGGCTGGACTACAAACAGTGACCCGGATATGATACTACATAATGGGATCAAGGCGACAGTGATCAAATAAGTGGAGCTGCCGGCTTGAGGTTTCAAAGGTGAGAGAGAAGGAAACAGGGCTTTTTATTTATTTACATGTGCGGTCAGTCGACCAACAAACAGCCGCTGATGCTCCATGCACGGGCGCACGCTGAGCTAACAAGAGCGCGCGCATTTTAATCACTTTCAAACACTTTCACAACTGGAAGATTATCTTTTGATTAAAACCACCTATGGCAGGATAAAGAAAAAAAAACTGTTTAAAAACAAGTATTGCGACAGAAGTAGTGTAACAATGTTAAAAACACAAGCAGAATTATGAAGGCAGGCAAACTGTAGGCTAACCTAACAAGAGATCACGTGGATATATATGTATATGTGAAAAAAGTATATGTGTGAATTTATCCTTTAATGGTGTATAAACTTCACCTAACGCCATCTGTATGAAACTACTCTTAAATCTCAATGAAATCATTCTAATTATTTTGAGTGATATTTAGTGGTGAGCTATGTGTGTGTGAGTGTTTGAGAAGTAGTGTGGCAGGCGCACCGGATGACAGAGTACATCAACTGCATACAAAAGAGCGGTTCCATACAAACAGAACACCAGGGACACCAGCTTCGTTAAATGTAATATTTTAACACATTATAATTTGGCATGAAGCAGTATTAGCGACCGTATACGAGCACATTTCTAAAAGAGCACATTTAAAGAATTAACGGGTGTTTAAACAGGTGTTTCTTTTCACATTAGAATGCAATTTCTATTCTATTTGCATGCAAACCAATTCTGTTGCCAGAGAGGACTGAATGCTGCACACAGTCAAAGGCTGCCGATATTCCCGAAAAAAACGGTTCCGATATACTTTTGTAACCCAAATCCGAGTAGCTACTGCTAAGACATCAGGAAATCTGTACAAGTCTAAGTTCAAGTAAGAAAGTCCACGTGGCTTGTCGCGCGCTCTGTAGCTCATGGAATAGAATTAAAATTTCCGTCACGTTCATCAGAAAGTTCAGGCTAAAGGCTGGGGAGGGGAGGACTGGAGTTAACCCTGAAACAGACCAATAATGGGCGTCTCAAATTCACTCGTAGTATGCTTATGCGTGTATCTGAAATTATTTCCTGACCCCTTGTGCGTTCACCTACAACCTGAAATGCACTAACTTCGTGGACCTGTTTGGTCATGTTTCCTGACAAGTTTCAAATGCCAAATGAACTATAGTTCTTCTATGTCGAGTTAAATGTGCAAGCTTCTGACTTTCTCATTCTATAAATGAAGGACTTTTTTAAGGTTAATGAAGAGAGTCATGATTCATGATTCCGCGCGTCTGTCCGAGACGTTGCTCCGGGCGCCTTACCGATGTGGATAATGGAGTCCGAACGAGCCAAGCGGCACTGCAGGATCCATAAGGAGAGGCTGATCACGAGCAACTCCATCTCCAGTTCTCGCCCCGATGTATCATCCACGCGTCCACGGCGGTCCAAAAATCCAGTTCCAGAAAGAGGGGGGGGGGGGAACGCGCGAGATTGACCACAATGCTGGAGATGCAGAGGCAACCACGGGTGCGTCACTTCTATCTTACTCCGAGATCTATGAAAATTGAAAGTGAGAAAGAATATTCGCGGGGAAAAATAAGTTCTCAAGGGAAGGAAAGCAGAAGAGGAGGGGTAGGGCGGAAAGAGAGAGCAAGGGAAACGACGGGGGTACCACGGTCAGAGGCAAAGCAACGGGTCCGTGCGTTCCAGCTCTCAGTGTGGTTTAGATACTGCTACTAACTGCAGCGCAGAGACCCCCCTCTCTCTCTCTCTCTCTCTCTATCTCTCTCTCTCTCTCTCTCTCTAGCTACTCCCAATACACGTGTACTCGCAGTCTTTCTCGTTTTGCTCCACCACGTGACAGAATAATGCAAAGATAGGACCGGTTCGGTATAAACCGAGGAGAAATGAAATTCAATGGAGCCGGAGAGTCGCCGTGAGTAGCGCGGATTGACGGCGGGAGGTAGCGCAGCGCTGAGTGAGTCAACTTCAACCGACCATCAAGAAAGATATTCTCATTTTTCCTGAGAGACACAATCCCTCACTGAATTTAAAATCAAAGCAGATGGATTGAAAGAAAAGTTACTGCTATGGATGGGTAAAATGCTCCTCAGAAATTTGCCTCAAAGGTGAGAGAGAAGAAAAAGACAACCGTGAGAGCTTCGTCTATTTTGGTGGATAGTTTGCCTCGAGTAAGCCGGACTGTCAGACACGAGATGAGCTTGAAAAACACTTAAAAACGAGAAAATCGAGGCAATAACGCAACGGAGGAAAGCAAGTGGGTGCCATGTGTGACTGCAACTATACAGTGACTGCATGATTTACTAGAGTCATATGGTTTATGCGCATTTAACAATCAAATACGTCAAGTAAATAATAGCACTAAAAATAAATACAAATTTTGATAATATGTTTGATACTATATTTATACTAATAACCAATAATCATAGCAGGCAAGTTTCTTGAACGTTGAATCTTGAAAACAAAACTGCATTATTCTCTCTCTCTCTCTCTCTCTCTCTCTCTCTCTCTCTCTCTCTCTCTCTCTCTCTCTCTCTCTCTCTCTCTACTGCATTTTCAGAATGGATCCGATGAAGAGTGATAATCTTCGCCTTACAATTAAAGGATATTTCTTGAGACGAAACCAACGGAAATATCTCTTAGTTGTTTGGTTAAGGCTATCAGGTCGTCAGCTCGGTTCATAGGGCTATGGACAGCGCCACAGCGCCCCTCTGGTGGCTTGGATAAATTTTTGTCTGTGGCGCGAGGCTGTGAGGGCTGCCTAAAAACTTTCCAGCCACTCGAGACTCGCGTACAGTAGCCAATGTGTTTAAAAAAAAAAAAAAAAAGCAGATTTAAAACATTTATATACAAGGGAAGTGCCAAGGTGGTCGACTAATCGACTAGTCGTCCAACAACCGACTATTCTATTATCTGATTTAAAAGATTAAATAATGTAATCTTTTAAATCATATAAAATGCAAACATGTTGATGATGGGGATTAATGTCTTTAATTCACTTTGTAGAAATCCCCCACCCACCCACTCCATTCTCTTATTTTAATTCAATCACTGCCTAATGCTTTTACAGGTGGAATATCGGCTTGTAATCTGATCTAATGATAATGAAAAGATTTCCAGTGCTTGCTCAACCATGCGGAACTGAACCAGAATCAGCATACTGATGGTTAATGCCACCCTCCATCTTCAAACCTCAAGGTTCTGTGTGAACAGCACCACCCACGGCTTTTGGATTAGTGTGCTAATCTGTGTTTTAGTTCCATTGGCTACACTCGAGTTTGATTTAGGGTGTTAATCTAACAAGGTACAACAGCAAGTGTTACAATTATATTGGTGAATACTAGCTTCATGCCACTGACAGATAAGGTATTGTGAAAAGGGCAGAAAGCAGAGACTAGTAAACAATACAAAACATTTTTTAAATGTCATTAAATTCCTATGAATATAAAATGTATATGATTTACAGTTTCTCATATATCATCAGTAAGGCAAATAATTAATAAAATGTGAAAGTGATACGTGTTAAAAAAGAACAACTTATGCTGAACATAAGCATGCTTGATTCAAAGGCATGTTTATACCATGAAAACACAAACCACTATCTCAAACCGCTCCCAAGCTTTTTCCTTTTCAGCCGCATGTGTTCTTCACTCCTTCTGATGTGTGTGTAACATCCAATGCAACTCTCCATCATGCTGCTAAGAGTTCAGAATCAACTTGCGAGATGTAAAAATCGATAAGATGATCTAACCATGACGATCAGAGAGCATCAAAAAGACAATGAGAGGGAGAGGGAAGTTTGCAAAGAAAAAGATATAGTTGCCTCCAATTCAGATTTAATTCATGGAATGTCAGAAAACAAGCCATAAGGATAAAAAGAAACAAAATACGGCTGATATAAGTGGTGTTATGCTGCAGTCTGACCACTTGTCAGAGATCTCACGAGCCATGACATGTACAAAGTTAAAACCGATCAAAGAGCTACAGACATGTTTAGTACCCTCCAGCTCCCCTCTAGCTGTAGCCTCATTAGTTGACTATATTATGTTAAAGAAAGAAGATTAAACATTGCTGTGCATATTACCATTACACAAATACACTGAACTCTCTATAACAACAAAATACACAGCCAGCATGCTGGTAATTTGGATCAGATGCTTTATTTGTTGAACCCCTAGTTAGTGGACAAGTTGAAGCAAGGGCATCACGTGTATGGTGAGGTAACAGAAAATCAAAACACTTAGTGAAACACATATTATAAATATGACACATAAAAAACAGAAACACTCACATTTAATATAACCTGCAACATTGTGGCCATACAAATCCAACCCACTGGGTTGTCTGAGTCATTAATAAGGCTTGTATATTGAGGACATTTGCAAACGTCAGTCCTTTGTGTGAATTATGTGTTTCACAACATTTGTATAATTAAGCCCATTATTGTTAATACAATAATTGAGGCTAAATTATAAATATGTACTTAGCACTGTATGAATATGAGTCAGACTCAATCAAATGTGCACTCTTTTGTTGATTTAAAAGAACAAACAAGATAGAAGTACCACCTTCATCTAAATGCAACATGTACACTTGCATTGTGTAAAGCTCTGTCTCCCAATGGTTTCAGAGCATTAAAAATACTGTATGTCTCAACATAGTGAAACATGGCATAAGTCATTCTTCAAACCAATATCCATCATACAGTTTTGAAATGCCAGTTTGGATATAATTTTCATAGATGGCCATTTCAATTAAAATTGACATGAGAAAGAATAGTAAGTGTAGGCCTATTATAAATCGATAAATCCAACAGGTAAATGACAGATTACTAATGGAAGTTACCGATAGACAACCAATATTAAGTCATTCCAAATGCATCTGATAACAGTGGAGTCTGTTTGACTGGAAGCCTGTCAGCTCTTGTTAGGATGCAAACTGCAACAGCTCAGGATTTCATCCTACTCATGAGCGGAGCCTTTGGAGTGCGTAAGCAAAGCAGAGATTATTTTCACTTGAGCTTGAGTCATTGACTCTTCAAAACAAAAACAGCTGTTTTATAGAGAATACACAGTTCCTCTTCTCCATCTCTTCTTGGACGGAGATGTGCAGTCTTGATTTAGATGAAGTAAGACTGTCACTTTGAGCTCCCGAGGCTTCCAGGACACACTAAATAAAACCTGGCATTTGAATAGATCAAACATGCATGAACACTCACGGCCAGGTACCAGGGCCATTTGTCCAAATTACATGTCAAGAATGTATTTATTCCGGCAAATGAGTGTTGCCTGCATCCTCAAAATCTAGAAACAATAAATCTGCAAACAACCATTAATTATCTTGAAGATTAACTTTTTTAATGTTTTTTTTTTTTTTCAAAGTTAATTTATTTGTCTCAAATGGATCTGAAAGCCCCTTTCTCACTCTCATTATAACATTTTACATATCTGAGCCTTCTCCTCATGTTCTAGGCCACAAAAGCATGTTTACTGTTGCACAGACAGACAGACGTGTATCATGTGCAAATAGCATATAAAAAAATGGGACCAAAATCAGCACCATGGACAGCACCTATGCTTACCTACATTTCTAGACTTGGCCCCATATGTAATATGTAATTCACTTATTGTTAATTTAATAAACAGAATATGAATAAACATAGATCATTTGTTCTAGTTTTATCAGTGGTCTGTTCTGGTTGTGAAAAGGCGCTTGAAGACACATAACAAAATTATTAACTTGAAGACTGTTTTCCAAAACAGAAATCTGTAACTCTTTAATGTACACCATATGCATATCCTTCAGACATTTCTGAGAGGTTCTTTAGAAAATGATGACATCTTATCCAAATGAACACACACATGCACAGATAATCATAAAATAATAGCAAATTCATCATATAGTACTAAAACGTGCAGTGATTTTAGTGTGCAACTGTCAGCGGTATGTCTCCCCATCTCTCCTAAACTGTCAATATTAAAATCAGTTTTGCAAATAAACCCCATAAAAATAATCATCATGAATGAGGCAAATAGCTAACTTTTTTGTCTACTCCTTTTATAACACTATATAGATTGCACAGGGGAATAATGTGGACATAAGAAAATGTGACACCAAAAACATGGTTTTCCAAAAACATCATTTGGAAGAAGCAGCAGCCAACCTTTAAACCTTGTCTCCTTGTCAGAAATGGAGTATGTCCACAGTGCACAGAGGCGGCTCACCTAAACTGTCAAAACTCTTAAGAAATCCTGACAGAAATCAGATTCATGCACCGCCCAACAGGGCATGATTGACGCACATCTGTCCTCATTAAACTTAAAATATACTTATAGTCAGTCATTTTCTTCTGTAGAGGCACATATTACAGTCTCTACAGACAGAGGGGGGAGATAATTTGGGGTAATTATCGTTTATGCTCGGCCAAAACTACACAGTACCCTCTCATCGAATTAATTAAAATGAACCCTAATAGCACACTGAGGCTTCGGGGGTTCTTTCTTTGACTAATATCTCAAATTTAATGTTTAATGTAAGAGACTAATTAGTCATTACGGTCTGGAAAGAATTCAGGCCTGCAACTCAACGCAAGCACATCAGCGGGTAACAGGAAAATGGACCAGGGATCCTACAGCAAGTGTTTTAGTGCAAACCCTGACAATGATGTATTCTTTGGTTTATTCCATTTTTGTCAGCTACATTTTTGTGCAGATTTTATGGGTTTCACCCATTGTTCTGTTGAATTTGACTTCTTATCACTGTTTTGCCTTACATAACAGTGCCTGCTAACACAATGCCCTGACCGGTTGCAAAAGTAAAAAATGCTGTGTGACACAAAATCACAGCCAATCAGAACATTTCTGATGTCTTCATAAAGCACAACAGTGCCAGAGCACTTTTTTAGCCATCTTGGTTCTGGAAGGGGTTTTCCCATTTTGTAAAATCCATGAACCAAACCAACCAGCACCAAGGTGAATCACAACATGAGAAGCTTTGATTTGAAGCCAAAAAGTATTTGAAAATTTGATAAAAAGACAAAAATACAAGACTGTGTACTTATTGTCTTTAATGAGGGCGTTAACAACAGTCCCATGAAGCATTGTAAATAATGTAATTGAATTCAAAGCACTTCTCATGCACCTTACAGTCCATTTGATCCCACAAAAGCTCAATGGGGTTAAGATCCATAACACTCTTTTCCAATTATCTGTTGTCCAATATCTGTGTTTCTTTGCCCTTTCTAACCTTTTCTTTTTGTTTTTCTGTTTCAAAAGTGTCTTTTTCTTTGCAATTCTTCCCATAAGTCCTGCACCCCTGAGTCTTCTCTTTACTGTTGTATTTGAAACTGGTGTTGAGCGGGTAGAATTCAATGAAGCTGTCAGCTGAGGACATCTGAGGCATCTATTTCTCAAACTAGAGACTCTGATGTACTTATCCTCTTGTTTAGTTGTACATCTGGGCCTTCCACATCTCTTTCTGTCCTTGTTAGAGCCAGTTGTCCTTTGTCTTTGAAGACTGTAGTGTACACCTTTGTATAAAACCTTCAGTTTTTTGGCAGTCTCAAGCATTGTGTAACCTTCATTCCTCAAAACAATAATTGACTGATGAGTTTCTAGAGAAAGTTGTTTCTTTTTTGCCATTTTTGACCTAATATTGACCTTAAGACATGCCAGTCTATTGCATAATGTGAAAACTCAAAAATAAACACAAAGACAATCTTCATTTAGCAAACCAAATAGCTTTCAACTGTGTTGATATCATGGCTAGTGGTTTTCTAGTACCAAATTAGCAGTTTAGCCTGTCTAGATTTGATCAAATATTATTTTTTTCAAATAGAGATGGTGCTGTTTTTTACATTATTAATGTCCTGAATATACTTTGTGATCAGATGAATGCCACTTTGGTACTTAAAGTATTGGAATTAAATTAAAGTACCAATTTCCTTCCGAAACATCTAAATCTGTACATTATTCCAAATATCCAAATATATTTTGGCCGCCAGTGTAAATAAAATTATATCAGTAGTTTGAGAGTGTAGGAAGACTGACTCGACTGTGTCATTTAGGTTTATAAGTTATTGTTAAAAATCCATTTGTCTTATTAGAAAATGAATAGGATTATTATTTCCAGAATGTTGCACTCTCTATACTGTACAACAGGACTGGGATTTTGGACCCACTATAGATGGATATATATGGATATATATACCTATATACCAAAATATTCTGTTGTTTGTTGGCTGCTTAGGACAAAAACTCTTCCTTGGAACTCTTACTTAGACTTACATGGAAGACACAGCAGTTGTTACTTGTTACAGCATTGTGTTACAGAACACTGCAGCAATGAATGTACTTTTTGCCTTTCTGAAGTTATCTTGAGGTTCCTAATAGTTTGAAAGGAACAGCTTCTGCTTACCACACAATTCTGCTGGCATCTCTCATCCTTTCTCATCCTTTCCCTCAAGTCGTGTCCCCCATTGCGGACAAGCCACACCTGTCCATCCTTTTCTCATCCTTCTTCCACATTAACGTGAGCTGATCAAATGAGATAAAACCTATATCTGGTTTGCACTTGAGGAATGATTTACAATCCAAGATCTGGTGAGAGATCACACTAGAAAACATGACCTTGACGTGTGGATGTCAGCGATTGTATGTTTGATGTGAGATATCTTTAGTATTTCCCAGCACCCCTACTCTCTCTCTCTCTCTGACTGTTTTCCCTCTTGATGGCACAAAAACACATCATCTGCTACTCCTGCTCATATTTTGCACACCAATTTCATTTTCTGATTGTTTTCTCAAACCTCTCCATCTCTGCTTTCACTCTCACTTTATACTTTCCTTCTTAAAAGATAGGATCCAACAGTTAAATGCTGAATGTCAGAATTTTATCTGTATTTTGGTTCAAAACCTAGGAATTGGAATTTTCTGGGATCAATACGAATTAAGCTCAATCGACAGTAGTTGTGGCATAATGTTGATTACCACAAAAAGTATTTAGACTTGTCCCAACTTTTCTTTAAAAAAAAAAAGCAAAAGTCGAGGTATAACAGTTTAAGGATGGGCAAGGAGGAGGCGGGGACTGGCTGAACAATCAACATAAACTTTTAATGCATAAATTAACTTAAAACAACATAAAACATAAGGACACAGACACACTTACAACACAGCTGCATGCGTCTTTCTCGAACTGGCGTCTCCAGCTTGCCTTATCTTGCTCTCCCGCTGATCAGCTGATTCAGCGCCAGCCGTGCTCCATCATGGCTCGGCCACGCCCTCCTCTTCGTCACACGTGGTTACAGTGAGGCACTTACAATGGATGTGAATGGAGGTTCTTTTTTTGGAGGGTTTAATGGCAGAGATGTAAAACTTATAATAATCTAAAAGCACTTAAAACAATTTGTCTGTTAAAACTCATGTATTATTTGAGCTGTAAATGTTATCTTTTAATGTTTAAATGTTTTTATGGTCGTTTGAGGATTTACAGTTTACGCCTTTACGGTATGTCGTCATGATAAGGAAGTTTTATACTTGGATATAACTTTACACAGAAAAGGTTAGTAAGTGATTTTATCATAATAAAATCATGTTACACACATTGTTTATGTCTTGTGGCTATACCTTTGAAACAGTATTTTAACATTTATGGACTGGCCCCATTCACGTCCAATCTAAGTGCCTCACTGTAACTCAGATTTGTGCTGTTTTTAAAGAAAAGGAGAGATAAGTCTAAATAATTTTTTAATAACCAACATTATGCCACAAATGCTGTCAATGGAGCTTAACTTGCATTGAATATTCAGAATATTCATTTAAATAATGTTGACTAAAAGGAGAGTTATGGCACCATGTGATGTGGTGCACTTGACATTAATAGCACCTTGTCACTACCGCTGCTGCTCTATATTCAGAAAGAACCAAATATTCACTGTCATTTGAATTTTCTGAATACATTTTAGTATTCATTTGTGCATTGCACTCTCGGTGTGTCTACATAAGTGTCTGGCTGTGACTGTACAGCCCAGGCCAGAACACATGGTGGCAGACCTTTTTTATGACATGCTCCAGGTTATAACTGTTTATGAGCTAATTTTGACTTTATGGCTTGTCATTTCATGCACATTGTAAGTAAACTGCAGCCTAAAGCCAGTCAGACTCTGTTTCAATGGTAAGTCAGAATGAAGTCTCATCACCGAGCGGTTTGTTTATTCACTATGGAAAAACTGGCAAGGAGAGAATAAAGGAGAGAAAATAAAGAGACAGAATCTTTGTTTACATTGGCAAACTGCTGTTTTATCTCTCTTAAAACTGCTCTGAACTGAACACAGAAGCGAGACTCTAAATTATTGATGAGGTTTTTGCTATTTCCAAAGTCGGTAGTGAAATCAAACTCACTTTTAAGTTTCTTGGGATAAAATGTTCTCAATGTGTCTTAGCAGAGCTCACTTAGGACAAATATCTCTGATGTTCCTGATTTGGAAGTTCATAAATGGAGATTTTGTCTTCGTCAGGAGAGCTGGAGTCTTCAGAGAGCACAGTGTCTGCTTCTGCTACCTTTAAAAACAGCTATACATACAAATATAAAAGATATTAAATGCTGAAGATTAACAGCCAGGTCCTTCTCGGCCTCTATCGTGCACACGCTGGGTCTCTCTTGGGTAGTTTAGCTTTTGAAATGGGTTCTGATGAAAGTCGCACAACGCAGAGAGATATAGCAGCTATTTATTACGCCCGGGGCATGGGTCGGACGCAATTAATAAATGTGCACTGCTTCACACAATCAGTTTCTTTGCAAGGATGTGCAGTTGAGTCGAGAGTATCTCCTGAAAATGTAAATATGCCAATGTTAGCCACATTGTACAAAAGTTCCAGGGTTGTTCCTGGTGAGTAGCTTTCAGGAAATTTCAGGAATTAAAAAATAAAACCGATACTGTAATTGCGTAAATGTTTTTGTATAATTGCATAAATGTTTTTTTAAAACGTGTTAAACAAAAACTATTAATCGCAGAAATTAGCGCTTCAAATTTACCAGCCCATATATATATAAATAGTGAAGGCTGCTGGAAATGGGGCCTGCCTAGATTTTATCAAAAATGTATTTTTTCAAATAGTGATGGTGCTGTTTTTTACATCATTAATGTCCTTACTATACTTGGTGATCAGATGAACTTTGGTGAATTAAAGTACCAATTTCCTTTCGAAACAGCAAAATTTGTACATTATTCCAAACTTTTGGCCACCAGTGTATATATTCTCTATAAATGAGCATGTGGGGCAAAATACTACATGTAAATAACTATGGATATTAAGTTATACATAAACATATCGTACAAGATGTACACACAAACCTGATCTTTCCTCTCAGTTTCTGCTGGCAGGGAACTAGTACATTTTGTTATGTGAATATTAATTGTATAATTTTGTATAGAGTTTGGCTGCCTAAGTACTGTTTAAAAAAAAACATGCACACTCACACACACAAGCATATGCCAAGTTATGCCATATGGCCTAAGGAGCACAGTGCCTTCTATACTTCTTAAAAATGTATGACAATGCAGACTGCGTGTTCTGTTGTGAGACACTGAACACCCACATGAGCAGAAAGTGATATTATAAGCCATTTATTCTATTTCAGAAAAATCCTTCAGAATTGTGTGATAATTTTCGTATTGCAATTATTTATTTCCTAATCAGTATACTGAGATTCTCACATGATGGATGGTTGTATACAGTACAGAAAGAAATATTTAACAGACTACAGATGATATAAAAAGGCTTGTAGTTAATATAATTACTTTTTTCTACTCTAATTTGAATTGAAAGCGGAACCTAGATCAGAGCCTGAGAGAGAAAAGAGCCACAACATTATGCAGTCTTTGTCAAACCTTTTTCTAATTGGAGTGTAATTATTATTCAAAGCACTCATAAAGTATTTTCTTGTAGCAGGTCTTCATTCTGTCTTTTTATTTATTCCTTGATGGTCCAAACTTTGCTGCTATGGTTTCATTTTTTTAGGAATCAAAGAGATTCACAATGTAATGCTAAGGTTGAACATTTTCAAAATGAATAAACCCAAAACCAATTAAAAGCATTTCTGCTGAAAATGCACTCCAGAGAAGAGGTTTGTTAAAGCTGTCCACACCTTTCCATACAGCGCGAGACAGTGTGTGGGAGTGGGAAGGTATCACGTCTTTGAAGACAAATGATAGATCAGTGCACTGTGATCATCTGACTCATTCTCTTCTATCTCTCTGTCTGTCTGTCCATCCATCCATGCCATGTGTTTTGTGGGTATCTGAACATTCAGATAAAAAGATTACATAATCTTCTAAAGCATCTCTTACAAATGTCTGAATGACAAGCATGATGTGAATTTTAGACTTACAGAAGTGAGTGGCTTCTGTTTTTGGAACACATTTTTGTTGAGCTAGAAGAACTTGGAAATTTAAAACATTGATGTAACCAAAAACAGACTGTAAAAACTTTCTTGGTATGGGAACGAAGAAGCAAGAGTCAACTTCAGCAAACCATGTGAGTTTATTTACACAATCTGGACATAACAGTGACGCTTCCACAACACAGACACTGCAGGTTCAGCTCTCCTCTCTGGGCTTCCAGTCTCCCTTTATATCTCCCTAACACCACTCACTGAAACACAGAACAGCTGTTAGAGAAATTACACAAAGGTGCGAGTGCTTCCCATTTAATTCCTCATGGCCTCACCTCCCCATTCACAAACCAGCACTCGGCCACTCCCCCATCACCAAACAAACCTTATTATTTTATTAATCAAATAAATAATATGTTTACAATAAATCAAAGTCCATATATGTGTGTAAACATGTATATTAAGTTAATATATACACTCACCTAAAGGATTATTAGGAACACCATACTAATACTGTGTCTGACCCCCTTTCGCCTTCAGAACTGCCTTAATTCTACGTGGCATTGATTCAACAAGGTGCTGAAAGCATTCTTTAGAAATGTTGGCCCATATTGATAGGATAGCATCTTGCAGTTGATGGAGATTTGTGGGATGCACATCCAGGGCACGAAGCTCCTGTTCCACCACATCCCAAAGATGCTCTATTGGGCTGAGATCTGGTGACTGTGGGGGCCATTTTAGTACAGTGAACTCATTGTCATGTTCAAGAAACCAATTTGAAATGATTCGAGCTTTGTGACATGGTGCATTATCCTGCTGGAAGTAGCCATCAGAGGATGGGTACATGGTGGCCATAAAGGGATGGACATGGTCAGAAACAATGCTCAGGTAGGCCGTGGCATTTAAACGATGCCCAATTGGCACTAAGGGGCCTAAAGTGTGCCAAGAAAACATCCCCCACACCATTACACCACCAGCCTGCACAGTAGTAACAAGGCATGATGGATCCATGTTCTCATTCTGTTTACGCCAAATTCTGACTCTACCATCTGAATGTCTCAACAGAAATCGAGACTCATCAGACCAGGCAACATTTTTCCAGTCTTCAACTGTCCAATTTTGGTGAGCTCTTGCATATTGTAGCCTCTTTTTCCTATTTGTAGTGGAGATGAGTGGTACCCGGTGGGGTCTTCTGCTGTTGTAGCCCATCCGCCTCAAGGTTGTGCGTGTTGTGGCTTCACAAATGCTTTGCTGCATACCTCGGTTGTAACGAGTGGTTATTTCAGGCAAAGTTGCTCTTCTATCAGCTTGAATCAGTCGGCCCATTCTCCTTTGACCTCTAGCATCAACAAGGCATTTTCAGCCCACAGGACTGCCGCATACTGGATGTTTTTCCTTTTCACACCATTCTTTGTAAACCCTAGAAATGGTTGTGCGTGAAAATCCCAGTAACTGAGCAGATTGTGAAATACTCAGACCAGCCCGTCTGGCACCAACAACCATGCCACGCTCAAAATTGCTTAAATCACCTTTCTTTCCCATTCTGACATTCAGTTTGGAGTTCAGGAGATTGTCTTGACCAGGACCACACCCCTAAATGCATTGAAGCAACTGCCATGTGATTGGTTGATTAGATAATTGCATTAATGAGAAATTGAACAGGTGTTCCTAATAATCCTTTAGGTGAGTGTATATATCTGTCAGTCTGTCTGTCTGTAAACTTTTTTAACTGAACAGTTATCACTAAGACTGAGATAGTCTTGGAAGTATTAAACTGTCATGTGGAAATTATGCAGCAGTTGAGAGCAGTCATCACCATGTTTCAAATGCTGTTTTTAGGTTGTTTCTCTTCCTTTCAGTGAGGCCAGCTGCGATAAATGGTGTGACTCAATTTAGAGACAGTACTTTTATTATAAAATGCATTAAAATTGGGTTCTCATTTCAGAGAGAGGAATCTTTCTGTCCATTTATTAAAGATTCCAGTATGATACTGGTGAAATTTTCAGGCTGTTAATGCAATTGAAATTCGAACCCCATTTTCAACAGATCAAAGTAAATGCGAACACCTCGCTTTGAACATATCTGTGCTATTTTACCCTTAACATAGTGGCGAACCATTAACTGCATTTCTGTGAGTCTAGTAAAGACCAAAAAACATTGGAATAACAAATGTACTGTATCTTTGAACCTTTATAGTTGTATGCACTGATTTGTTTTTTTATACTCAGTCCTGCAAGTTCTCAGTTTTATTTATAGAATGGTGTTGAGTCAGATGATTATGTATCTCCATCACACCTTTCTCTTATGTTTAATCTCTGGTTAATGTGACATTGTTGAAGTTTTATGCTGAGTTGTTTGGCCTGAAGTCACAATACAAGTTTGTAAAAGCTGATTAGTTATCTCTAAGTCTCTCACTTGGTAACCCCCCCAAAGAAATAATCATAATTATTTGCTGTCATATAATTTTAGGCTTAATAGTTTGGTGAGGTGCTAGAATTTCAGTAGCAAAATGTTACAATTAGTAGAGAATATACCATTATTTTCCACTTTAAAAGGTATAGTAAATGCTCTGGCAATCACACTCACACACACTTATGCATAAATACACACTTTGACAGTGAGAATTATGAGACATTGTGTAGAATGTGCCATATATTTAAACACATATTTCAGCCTATTTTTAAGATTTTCATTTGTATGACATTCAAACTGAATTGAGCAATCTTTAAATGGTCTACATATTATGAATTCAGAATAAATGTAATAAAAATGTATTACATTAAAATGAAATATATGGGAGTGTTCTGTCATGGCATTGCAATGTTGATCTGAGTGGGTACAATGTACATTGTATGCGGTTGCAAGGGTGGTTGCTAGAGCATTGCTAATGCCTAGTGTTCACTACAGGACTCACATTCGGTGCCCTGCAAACACTACACCACTCACAGTCTTTGTTTTCGGTCATATAGGTATTGCAAGGTTGTTGCTTACTTCCCCAAGTCAAAAGAGCTCACCCACGAGTCTTTAAGATATTTCAGTCTATTGATATGGCTCAGGTCCTTCTTTAAGTGCAGCCACACCAAAAATGTTTTGTTTTGTTTAGGTAGTAGAGACTTGTAATGCCAGTAGGGATGACAATAGATAAACAAATAAAAGTGTAAAAAGCAATATAAGCTCTTAGCAGGGGTGCATTAACTCACGCATGGGCTGAAGCTCAGGGGGCCATCTTCCATGGGGGCCCCTTTCACAGTGTCCACAACCCCATTCTTCCCCCTCGACAATCGCAGGAGGAGTGCATCTAAATCATACAGTGGGAGATGTTGTTTTAAACAACGAGACAGCATGCAACAGTGAAAGCTGTCCATGCATGCTCTTAGACAAACATGATTGCTATAAATCCAAGGAGATTTCCTTAAGTACCAGAGAGTCATCACAAAATTTCAACCTAAACTTCTCTACAAAATGTCCAATCAGCCTCAATTTCCATTAAAATAGCAATTTAGCCTTTCACCTTGAAGAAGTTGTCAGTTTTGAAGTTGGGTAGATTTGCACAAAAAAAAACACTAAAAATCTCTGTAAAAGTGCAGCTGCAGTCTCACAAATTGATTATCATGGGAATGTGCAAGCTCAGGAAGCTGACAGCAGCTTCTGTGAGCACTTCCGCTGATAAATGTGACTACCCCCTACCTGATCTCAGAAATGTCACGGCTTTGTTTCCCAAAGCATGCAAATATCCCTTAAACAAACAGATCCACCTCCCTGCTCTTCCTCACTACGTCCATATTTCAAGAGGGTTGGCTCATTTCCGTCTAATTGTCATATATCAAAACATCTTTTAATTATATTCTTTTGAGCACCTTGAGGTGAATTGAATAGCAATTGCAAAATTGACATTTACCTTAATTAATAAATCATAAGCTAAACGGAGGGGTCACTGTTTTGCTGTCCGTCAGAGTCTGGACAGTATTTCTCCAATATGAACCCTGTCACTGAAGTACATTTAGAGGATCTGGGGTTTTATGTTCAATGTGTCTCCACTTCTGCTCTTGCTTGCGGTCAGTATGCAGATCGATTGAGTAAGGCTCATGAGGTCCATTTAATGTCTGCGTGTTTAATGCCTTATGTTTGGCTTTGCTCCAGCAAGTAAGAGTTGTTTGTCACAATAATGAAATACGTAATGCATGATGGGAAGGGAGAAATGAAGGAAGCTTCATCTTGTCTCTTATGAGCGAGGAGAAAAAGGAAATAGTAAACGGAGAAAGAGGGAGGAAGAGATGGACAAAGTTAGAGATGATAAAGAACATCTTAAATCTTATCAGATGTTAATGATGTTTTGAGTTGGATGAGAAATGCCAACATGGATCATTTACTTTTTTGCCATTTGAGAGGTGTGCACTATATAAAATGTTATGTAACACATATACCTAATACAAAACATTTATTATACAATAGTTAGTTTTAAATATCTCTTATATGATTGGGCATATAGCTTTCCAATATATCAAAGCACCGTCCACACAAATAAATCTTTGGTGGAAAATTCTGTTTTCTGTTTTTCAAAGTATGCAGTACTTAAGAGCGTTTTTGAAAGTCTCAATTTTTGTTGGAGGAAAACGGTATTCCAGTGTGAGAGGCAGAAACTTGGTAAAATCAAAAAGGTTTTAGTGTGAACATGAAAGTCGTAGCATTATGTTTTCTCTCACTCCAGGATTGCTTGTTATGGGGATTATCTAACAGTGAGCTGGGAGAAGAAAACAAAAAAACCCCGAATGGAGCTGGAGTGGACTTATTACAGAATGCTTTGAGTTGGGAGGGGGAAATGCTATTGCTCCATTCACATACTTTGTTACAATCTGTTGCTTGGGACATGCAAAACTTGATAATTTTGATTCTTTTGGAAGTATTTTTATTTTTGTATATTTTTTGTGTAAAATGTAAGTTATCTGATATTATTACATGGCTCTCTGGTTTTCAACATTTATCTGGTTATTGCGAGTCATCTTTCGTATGTCTTAAATCAATCAGAGATCTTTACAAGTAAGCTAATAAAATTGTTTCAATTCAAACCAATATTTCATTTCCATTTATTTATATATTTTGCAAGTGGTCATATAATAAGTGAAACTCAGCTGTAGTGGAATTCAGCTGTTTCTGGAGACTCTGCTGTACATAAAAACGGAATTTAAACTCAATTTAAACATCATTATTTCATGTCCATTAAATTTTTTATTAGATAATTAGTTGTGTAACAAAAAAGCAGGATAATGTACAAATGAGCCGGTCACTGTTGCAAAATGAACCCCCTTTGTTGTGTATTATTTTTGCGATAATGACCAATTGATTGAAGATTATCCCTTACTTAACTTCTTTATATTACTGTTGTATTAAAGAAAATCTTGCTGGAATTAGGCTACTAATAGATTTTAGATTAACCTATGTTAAATTAGGTCTGTGGTTACTATTATTTGAAGACATTTTCCCATTTTGTTCTACAACATAACATATCCACAGAATGCCTTAAAGAAAATATCAGTTTCAACATTTACTTGAAGTTGCTAACAAGTTGCTACATAAAGACCACAATGGCAATCTGATTTGTAAAGCATGTAAAATACTTGTGGTAGCTGTAGGCCTTATGCAGTAACTTAATTAAAATACAAAATTACATTACAAAATTGAATTATATTTTTAAAGCACACAACAGTTTCACATTTGAGGTATGATTGTTTAATTTATGTTGTAGAACAAAATAGAATGTCTCTTTAAGCAATGTTGACCAAAGACCTTATTTAACATAACTAATCTAAAAAATCATCAGAAATTCCTGAGAGGACCCATAGCAAATTTGCCTTCCAGTTTCGCATACAAATTGACGTCATGACTGAACAGTTCTATTGCTTCATTACCAAACATAACATTTCACCTGACCTCCATGTCCTCCAAGGAATTTATGTGTGTTCTTATCTGCCCGAGTTAGACTCCAGGGAAATAGTCACCTCAATGAGAACGACCCAACATACACTCATTACACTTGCTCTAGAAAGAGAGAGAGAGAATTGGGAGACATAGAGGAAAGCAGATGAGCGGATGAAAGAGAGAATTTAGATTTCCCCCCTTTTGAACTCACATCAAAGTGTGTTGGTTTAAGTGGAGCAGCTATAAACTGCGTGACCTGAGCTGACCCACCAAACTTCTGCTTGGCTACAGAGATACAGAAGAATCACTGAAAGTGATGCTGTAATTAAACCTGAGGGTTTCATACCCACACTCAGTAATATTACATAAAAGTTACACTACAGCATTAGTGAACAGCTTTTATTGCCATTTATTTTCAGGAAAGTTCAGCATTTATTGCCATGCATGAAGCATTTTGATCCAGAACATAAAATAGGATTATAAGATTTTCTGTTCATGCAAAACCTAGTTGCTGCATCTACCAAATTAAAAGATATTTGAACTCCAATTTTATGTTTCTCTAATAAAACACTTTGTTTGGGTGACATATTTTTATGGTTGGACTAATGTCACTCACTTATGTCGTGTTTCTCATGTCCCATTAAGGGCAGCGTTCTCATATTAGATGCAGCTGTTTTAAAAGAATAATGATCAATCATTCAGTTTAATATGTTAAGTCTCTTAAAAGCTTATATAATAACTAAAGAAATGTTGAATAAGTTGGTTTAAAGTATGTGTGAATAAATGGGTGACTGTGTGCACATTCAAGTGTGTGTTTCAATGTTTGTAATGGTAAATGCCAAAAATGGTAACATAATGTTAGCTTTTTACACAGTCCATACCCACCCATTCTTTTCTGTTATTGAAATGAAAGGATGTTGAAAGGAAAGGGGGAGGGGGATTACAGAGAAAGAGAATGACTAAAAGCAAGTGGCAGAATATCACAGCTTGATTTTACAGCTAAAAATCAATCCATTAAATATGGAGCCCCGTGACAAACACATACGTATACACATACACACTTGACGTTCATTCATAAGCTTTTAGTGTATCACCATAAAAAAAGTTTAATGCAAAGAGATATGAAGCAATTTGTCAGCACTCCATTTCCTGTTTTATATTCAAGTCAAAGCCATATACATGTGTGTGTGATTTACGCGCCACTCTGTGTAAATGCTAAATTCTCCTGACAGAATGATCAACCTAACCAACCCTGAAAACATTAATGATGCGTAAGAGACCTCACCCGAACATATGTTTACATGCTTGTGTGTGTTTGTGTTCAATTTCGTTTATATTAATAGATATTTTTATATTTTAATAATGCCAGCTGTTTTAGTTGTGTCCATGTGCAAGGTCCAAATCACTTTTGATGCCCCCTCTGATAGTCCACCTGTCCGGTGTCAGTCAGATTGTTACATCGGAGAGATTTTTCTGCCACTGACACATCACATATGGTTTACACATGCCTGTAACTCTCTAGAGGGTTATCATTTCTCATTAACACATAAATAGCCAAAATAGCCTATGGAGTTTGGTGTGAGAGAATAAAATGTAAAATGTAAAGAGGATAATTGAAAATATGGCATGTATTTATTACCAAAATCCCAATCTTTTCCTATTAACGTTTTTATTGATTCATATAGTTGACAAAGAAAAACAAAACAAATGTACCTTGAATCAACATTTTACTCCTCTACTCCCCCCCCCCTCGCACTCGCACTCCCCCCACCCAATCACCAACCCCACCCTCCAACAAACATCCCTGTGATCACACATAAGTACAAACACACACATAATAAAAAAAATAACCATAAAAATAAAAAATAATATAATAATCATACACATCTAAAACTAAAAACCTCTCTCTCCACAGCCCCTCACCAAAAGTCCCCCAAAAATGCCAAATAATTTCCCCATTTCCCATCAAATGAATCTCAGATCCCCAGCCTTCTACATTACACCTCCTTGAAAGCAGCCACCCTCCCCATTTCCAAGCAGCACTCCAAAATGAGGGCGCTCCAGCTGACTTCCAAAAATCCCAGTCTTAGATGGTTTGCAGTTCCACCTCGGCCACACCAGATGGTGATGACCAGATAAACCAGATTAAACTAAGACCAGCAAATCACCTTCAGAAAACCAAGAGAAAACAAAAAGAGGAGCTGAAAAAATTAAATGTCACTAGTTAACAACTTTGCTCACAAAGAATTCACAGAATGAGGATAGCCCTAAACAAACATAAGAAAATGTATGTTAACTGAACGAATGCACGTACCAGCCAGAGCAGATACGAGGAGCTGGATGGAGGGGGAGGCTCGGCAGATGCAGGTGTGTGTGGAGACGTTGTCCGGTTCAAATGAGGCGGCCATAAAGTGTGGCACATCCTCAGTGGAAATTCATTCATCTGAGAAGATCAGAGCCTCATGAAGAGGTGAACCCTGCCTTCACCTTCCTCAGGCCAGAATAGTCACTATGGGGTCAAGGGTTAAAGAGCCTCTTTTAGTGTGTATATGCATCATATTCACACATCAGTCAATTTATTCTGCTGGGAGGGAGAGAGGGGGTGGAAATGTGACCAAGCTTCAATGTCTGTGATTAGCTGATTCGTGATCATACTTCAGTAGGGATGCTAAAGAAGGAGAGGTTAGTGAAAATTGTGCTTGGCAAAGCACAGCTGATGGCATTGGGAAATTAAGAGCATCCTGATGGCCCATTGTACAAAGTGCTTCTGTTTTTTCCTGGCAGGCAGCAGATGCCCTTGCACCGCCCCCACTCTAATCCTAACCATATGGAGCTTGCAAGGCTGAGCATCATGCCAGGAACAACCTAAGGCACCTTTCTCCCAGAGAGTTGGGAATTCTGTAATCGCAACACAACACTGTGATGACAGGCAAACCATATGTGACCACACCACCTGGCGGTGGTGGTTTTTCTATTTATCTATCATGTGGGGACTTTCTATTGACTTCCATTTTTTATATATATACTGAGATAATTATATTTTCTAACCCCAAACCCTACACTGGTAGTGGTGATGCTGCAGCAAACCTTTGGCAACAATGGACAATTTACCACTGCTGGCAAACAGTTTGCTACAAACATGATTGAATGAAAATATGAGCTTGCGGCAAATGCGCATCAATGTTCACCAAATGTTTGCCAGAAGGGTTTGCCAGAACATTAGGGGGTGTGTAGTTGCCAGAACGGCACTTCTGCACATGGTATTTTGAACCTGTGTCTTAACCACCTACAAACTAGTTTAAACTGGCTCATAAATTATACTTTCTTTGTCATTCCTTTCCATACAAACATGGCTCCTTTTCTATGTAGCCTAAATTAGGCCCATTATAGATTAGGGATGTGTGGAACGACTAATTTCACTGATGTTAAAACATACATTTTGGAGTCGACTAGTCTAAAAAGAAAGAAACCCTCATAAAACAGTAAAAAAAAAAACATTGTTTTTATGTGACCCATTTAAAATAGTAATAATCTATTCCAACAGCCAAATCTGACAATAAAGTCAGCTGAAAAGGGGCATTTATCTGAAACGTGCTGGCCTTGCATTATGATCATTGTAACTTGAATATGGAAGACTGAATTCCATACTGGAACTGAATGAATAGTGCAGGAGCAATTTATAACCTGTTTTAAGCGGAATTCGCCAAATAAAAGTTACTTAGCATATTAAAACTATCAGGACATTGTTGAAAATAATTAACAGGTAAGCCAAATCTATGAGAGAAAAAAATGCACTGAAAAGTTGCATTTATTTACCAACATGCATTAGCCTATGATCTAACCGAACGCTGTTCGGTTAAGAACATTAACCAATAACAGTTATAGACCTCATTCACACTAGCGCCATCTTTGATTTTTAATAGATAGACTAATAGACTAACTGTCTCTTCAGTGGGTTGTCCTGCATCACTGTAAAAAAAAAAAAAAAAGCAAACTAAATAAAGCCTTAAAGAAAATCTAAAAATATAGAAAGGTTTGTGTGTTGAAAATCAATGAACATGCTTTGCTTAATAATTTCTTGGTGAGTTGAAATGGGTTTAGTGTTGAAGTCATTGTACAAAATTATGCAGCATCCATGTAAAAAAAACCTCCGGAGACCTGAATGCCTCTCGCTAATTAATTAAATATCTTCCCCTCTACCTTCTCCATTTCTCTCACTCAGTCACTCCTCATAAGTGGTGTTGGCAAGACCTTTGCAGAAGCAATATGAATTTCACTGCTGAAAACAATAAGTTAGACCTCATGAAATAAGAGAATATGAAATGAGAATTAAATTAAGATATAAGAAAGAATATTGATATCATTATAGTTTTTATGCTTGGCACATATTTCTGTTTGCATGGCTTTACCATAACCCTCTTCCCACAGCAGAACTCTTTAATATTTTTAAACATTTCCAAATTTAATAGTTGATGTTCCAAATTTTAGGAAAATTAATTTCTATTAATTTTTTCAGTGCCTTAAGCAAGTTTGCGCCCAACTCCACTTCAAGGCTGTATCACAATCCTTCTTTTATTTATATAAAGGGTTAGTAACCTGCCCATTTTTAATAACACTTAACACTTAAGTTTGTTAGAGGTAGGGTGGTTAATTAATTTTTCAATACTTAATCATGATTGTCTGTTAACTTTTCATTAATTTTCTTAATAACATTTTTGAGGTTGTATTTGAGGTCAGCTTGATTGATTATATCACTAATTAAACCTAAGAACATGTTGGAGATGTGACTCTCTTTTGAATTTCCATATCGACACCCAGTTCTGCAGGCATTACTTAAAATAATTTGATGATTGTGATGATTTCAACTCAAATTTGACAATATGAATTTTACTTTGGATTACTTATTACACATGTAAATGGATAGTTCAAACAATATATATATATATATATATATATATATATATATATATACAGTCAGGTCCATAAATATTGGGACATCGACACAATTCTAATCTTTTTGGCTCTATACACCACCACAATGAATTTGAAATGAAACGAACAAGATGTGCTTTAACTGCAGACTTTCAGCTTTAATTTGAGGATATTTACATCCAAATCAGGTGAACGGTGTAGGAATTACAACAGTTTGTATATGTGCCTCCCACTTTTTTTTTTCTTTATAATCTTGTATTTGACACACAAATCTATTTTTTCTAATATGTCAAAATGTTAATATGAGTGGATTGTCTCTCTCCACATGGAATGTGTATGGGTTGGGGCACATTTTCTTAAATGTAAGAAATATGATATTGTGTTCCTTCAAGAAATGCATCTTTCCCCACAGAAAGCAGAAAATTTGGGAAGATATGGGGTGGACGTGTTTGCTTTAATGCTGGCTCAAGTAAGAGCAAAGGAGTCATTGCAGTCATTAGCATCTACAATTCAAATGTCTCAAACATATTAAAGATAAGTTAGGAAGAGTCATTATTGTTTTAGCAGAAATTCAGTGGCAAAGGTTGATTTTGGCTAATATTACGTACCTAACGTTGATGATCAGGGCTTTTTTATAGATCTTGAAAGGATGTTGCAAGCCACTGGCACCCCTCCTGATATAGTATTGGGAGGAGACTTAAATCTTTTGATGGACTCAGTTCTTGATCATAGTGAAGCAAAAGTGTGCAAGCCCCCTAGAGCATCATTGATGCTTCACAGGATGTGTAAAAATCTTGGTCTTACAGATATTTGGAGACTTTTGAACCAGTCCATAAGATTTATTCTAGAATAGATTTTATATGGAGAACAACTGGTCCTCAGTATCCTCTGTAGGAACAATATGTGAGCTAGGAATTAAATTAAACTGTCCTTATTCTACAACATTATTATGTAAGGAAATTTATAATGGAATTAGTCAAGTTCGACAACCATTATAAGAAATATAAATCACAAATAATTAGATAGTTTTTCGGAATAAAATTCTCCACCATTTAAATCGTAATACAACATCTCATTATATCCACTTACAATTTCTATTGTAAGGAATTAGCTTTAATAAGGGAATTATGATTAAGGTAAAGCGGATACCACCTACCAACGCGACGGTTGGGAAGTGAAAGCCACGCATCCAAGCTCCGTGCGAGGGGCACTAAGGGGACGATCGTTTTGGACGTACATGGCGGGGCTTCGCAGTGGGGCGGAGCAGGTAGTGTTGCGTCGGGATGCAAACGTACGTCCCGAGGCTTTGGTGCTGAGAAAAGACTCGAAGCACTTACTTTGCTCCGCGCACCCGGAAGGGGGCAGGTTAGTGACTGAGGAGGAGGTCCTGTGTATCCTGCCAGAGGCGAGAGGTCCGCGTCTGGGGTGCTGGGACTGCCAATGTTTGGCACCGGGTTGGCCTGGTGGACTTGCAGGAGGACCATGGCATGCAGGGCAGAGGTGTCCTGTCTGGTAGCGCTGTAGACTTTGGCAGTCAGTGACAAGGTCATCCTACAGGCCTTGGAGGGGAGCACCGGGCAATCCTGCCAGGTGCTGGCGTTTTCCGGACACAGGTGGATCGCAACCGCTCTGTCCACCTGGGGGACCTCCGAGTAACCGCGGGCCGCCCCGCTGTCGAGGGTAGTGAGACCAGACGAGCGAGGAGGTCAGTTGCGGGCAATGAAAGGTGCCCTCCATGACCTCGTCAGCTCATTGTGCACCTCCGGGAAGAAAAGACGTGTGTGCTCTTTTAAGAAAATACTCTCTTTTTTCAGAAGCGCTGTCAAAGCGCCCAGGGGCAAAGCTGCACTGCCGTGCAGAGAAGGAGAAAGCTGCTGATACGGGCCGTAGATCCAACAGCAACGCTCTGCAGACGTGAGTGGAACAGAAGCAATCAGCACAACCGCTCGGCTCCGAAGAAAAAATCTTAATGGGCAGATGTACGATTCCCTCCTTTTATACTCGTATGTCTGGGAGGGACATGCAAATTCTGTCTGCCAATTTCTCATTGGCCTTTTCTCAAGTTCAGAGGTAACCGAGGCCTTCAAGAAAGACCCCTAGTGTCGCTTCATTCGACACAACGTTGAGTGAGTGACAGAGAGTGAGCGACAGACTGAAGTTAAATGTTGCAATCTGCACTCAGACAATAATCAAAAACCTGTGTTTTGAATTCAAAGTTGCAGACTGTGGCAGGGCGGAGGGCGGGGCCGGGTCGTGATCATACACACCCGGTCCCTTATCATGCTAATCAAGCCTCCGAGAGGGATAAAGGTCGACTGCGGAGGATTGTGCAGGAGAGATAGTTTATGGACATGTCCATCGTGTGTGTTTGAGTCTGTTTAAGTTTTATATTAAAAATATTATTTATATTGACAAGCCGGTTCTCGCCTCCTCCTTTTCATTGACTGCTTTACACTGGTGCTGAAATCCGGGAAGGAGAAGGGTTACGCCGTAGTAGGGTTACGCCGTAGTAGAGTTCTCGCCACTACCATCCACCCCAACAGAGCAGCCGCGGCCATCTGCCGGGGAATGAGGAGCCCAGCCGCCTGGAAGAGGACGACGGCCGCCGACTGCGAGGGGAGAAGGGGCTCCTAACCGGCCACCTGGAGCGGTCAGGGCCACTGCCAGGGGCACAGGAGTCGCCTACCAGCCGCTGAAATGCGGCGGGGTCTGAGACCACCGACCGCGAGCGGGGAGGGGCTCGCTGCAGACAAATTGTCACAAATGTGTAAAATGACATTTACATAAATACAACGACAGACACGGACCCAAACTTGTATTACATATTTACTTATGTTCTTTAATTCACTTTCGTAGTACAATCACAAATCGGCAGTTACAACCTCTCAAATCTGGCACTGCAACTTCAAATCTTCCTTGAATTTTGCAACTGCTTTTGTGATAAAACTTTAGCAAAACCCACTTGTAAATCAAGATGTGAGAGAGCAGACTACCTAAAGACTACTTAAATTCCTCTCCCTATCTCCACAGGTGAAATGTTTAAGGAAAATTCATCCAAAAATTATAATTCTTTCATCATTTACTCACCTTTATGCCATCTCAAACTTGTATGACTTTCTTTCTTCTGCAGAACACAAACAAAGATTTTAAGATGGAGATTTGAGCTGTTTTTGTCCATACAATTTTAGTCAATGAGTCCAACATTCTCAATATCCAAAGAGGACATTGAGGTAAAATAAAGATAATCAATAATACTCGAGTGGTTAAATCCATGTCTTCTAAAACTCTGCCCACGTTCAAACACTGTACAGTGCTCTGTGCATGCGTCCAGCACAAGAAAGCATAATCGTGCTTTAAATCATGAAGTGCAAGGTGACTGCAGATGTCTAGAATTATTGTAAAAATGGAGTAACATTTTGGTTTGTTCTCACCCAAAACCTTATTATATCACTTCAGAAGGCATGGATTAAACTACTTGAGTCATATGGTTTACCTTTATGTCCATTTTGGAGCTTGAAAGTTTTGGAGCCCATAGACTTGCATTGTGTGGATAAAAAAAATAAAAATCTATTGTGTATCAAAAAACCTTAGACTGTGTTCTGCAGAAGGTAGAAATTCATACAAGTTTGATATAGCATGAGGATGAGTAAATAAGAGAATTATAATTTTTGGGTAACACTTTTCCCTGAAATCAAAGTCTCCTCTGGAATACCATAACACAGTCCACACCCCATTTCCTCCCTTTGTCCGTAAGCCAAATCCTCTCTCTTTCACTCTCCAAACAGCCTTCTCATCATTCCAGCAGTTTCCTATGCCAAAGTGTGGTGTGCCAAACATCGGGCTGCCTCCGCAGCTATGTGCAGCTGATATGCGAGACCCCCACTGGGCATGACTGCAGTGGAGAGAGCTGCAGCCTCTGGGAGGTCCGAGGCTGGAGTCCGGTGTCATGCCATCACAAGCTATTAAAGCACTGAGCCCTGCAGCGAGAGAGTCAATGAGCCTGACAGTCCATGGTCAGCCTCTGCTCATCACCCCGAGAGGGACAGAGATACTGCAGAATAACACACACAAACACACCTGCAACAGACCATTTAACACACAAGCACACACACACAAACACACCTGCAACAGACCGTTTAACACACAAGCACACACACACACACACACACACACACACACACACACACACACATACACACCTGCAACAGACCGTTTAACACAAGCACACACACACACCTGGAGCAGACAGTTTAACACACACAAACACAGTTGAAGCAGACTGTTTAACACACAGACACACACACATGCAGTAGACCAAATGAACACTCACACACATTTACTTACCTATCTAAATGGAGGCATACTATGACTTCATTTTATATAAAGCTAATTATAATTAGTATAGACTAACCCTAACCTACATCCTATCCCTAATCAAAAATGTTTGCATATATTAGAATTGCATTATAATTATAATATTTTTTTATCTTCATCTATAAATTGGTTTACCAAATTAGGATGTCACTAAAATTAGGTTTGGTCAGATTTGGCTAAATTCTGGGGAAATTTTTGTCACTAAACTATGGCTCAGTAAGTATACACACAAATACGCACCAAGAAAAGACCATTTATTGTAATATTTTCAAACCAGACAGGTTTACACAACCAAACATCTGTAGCAAACTGTCTAACTCACAATTTGTCAAATATTACTAAGTGTCAGTACATTTACATTAACATTAAAGGCCCCAGAATACTCACGGAGAAGTGCTCATTTGTTCTTCACTCAGAGCCAAAAAAGTTCGAAACAGATGTGAAACATACTATTTGAGAACATTCAGGCACCAGCCCTAGTGTTGTCACAATGCCAAAATGTAAGTAATCAGTAGCAATACCTGTGAAATTTCAAGGTTCTCGATACCAGTTTCGATACCATACGCTAATGTGGTAACCTGCTATTGAACACACTGCTTAAGCCTATTTAAAGGGATATTTGACCTAAAAATTCTCTTAACATTCACTCATCCTTATGCCATTCCAGATGTGTATGAATTTCTCTGAATCTTCTGTAGAACACAAATGAAGATTTTTAGAAGAATAATTTTTCAATTATTCTCAATACATGTGAATGGTGGCCAGGGGCGTCGGACTGGGGGGGTAAAGGGTACCGATTACCCAGGGCCCGAGGCAGGGGGGGCCCCTTAGAAGTCAGTTTTCTATACATACATATTTGGTACGGGGGCCCAGCAAGATGGTTTGTACCCAGGGCCCAAAATTTGGTGCTACGCCCCTGATGGTGGCCAAACATTTGAAGCTCCAAAAAGCAGATAAATGCAACATTAAAATAATCCATTCTACTCCATTTACATTTATTCATTTGGCAGACACTTTTATCCAAAGCGACTTACAAAAGAGGAAAACATAAGCGAATCATCTTGAGACAGAGGTATGAAAATTGCTGTATTACAAAGTTGCACTAGCGTCAGAATAGTACTCAAAACAGATTAAAGTGCAACAATAATTTTGTATTTTATTTGTATTTTTAGTGACTGGTTAAGTGCTTATGGAAAAGAGACTACTGTCAAGAATTATAGTGAAAAAGGAGTTATGTTGGTCTGTACTCACCCAACTAATTGGATCGATTCATAAGACATTGATTAAAGAATTTAATCATTGAAAAAAAATGTAAACTGTCTTATAATTTACTCATCCTCATGCCATTCCAGATATGTATGACTTTCAACCTTCTGCAGAACACAAATTATGAAAGATATTTAATCTCTGCAGGTCCATACAATGCAATTGAAGGGTGCCAAATTTTTTGACGCTGCAAAAAGCACATAAAGGCAGCATAAAAGTAATCTATATGACTTGGGTTTTACAGTTTTTTCTGATTGCTTAAGCACATTTTTTGTAACTATTGTCTATTTTTGCAAAACTCTACACACAAATAAGAAAACCTTTCACCCAATTATCAAAACATTGTAGTTCTCTTGCAAAAGCGAACACAGCTAGATTAACTCTTCACACCTTCGTAAAAATGGTGTTTTTGTATCAAACAGTAAACACAAGCCATCATCTACTAAGCACACAATGTGCCAACTACACACTGATGGTATGAATACAAAACACATCTGGCTTTTGCTTTCTCTGTGTACAGATGTCAATTTGAGGTCATACTTTTGTCATAGTGTCATGTAAACATACAAGGATCCAAACTTCCAAGTATTGGTGTTTATTCACACTCATCAAAACCAAGACAAAGTCAGAACACAAAATAGTAATTTCACAAAAAAAAAAAACAAAAAAAAAAAACAATCAGCCTACATCATGTCGTCTTTCTGGGTCCGGCCACAAAATTTCATCCACATCGCATGCGATATCCTCCAGTCCAAGGCACCGGGGAAAATATCTCCTTGAATGCCGTATCCAGGCCTGACATGATGCCTGGTCAATATCTCCACATGCCTCCTCCATTGCCAGTAAAAGGGCTACCTGTTGATGAGGATGACGGTCGTACACTTTCCAGCGCCAGGCAGAGAAGAACTCCTCGATGGGATTTAAGAATGGAGAGTATGGAGGGAGGTTGAGTGCCATGAAGAATGGGTGGTCTGTAAACCAGTTGCGGACCAAAGCAGCCCTATGGAAACTAACATTGTCCCATATGATGACATATCGGGTATGCTCTGGTCTCTGAACAGTGAGCATGTCATGTAAGGTGTCCAGGAATGTGTGCAGTGTTGTATGGGCCTATGATTGCATGATGGTGAACAACACCATTTGGCTTATAGCTGCACACATGGTTATGTTACCACCACGTTGTCCTGGGACATTGATGATGGCACGGTGTCCAATAATGTTCCTGCCACGTCTCCTGGTTTTACTGAGGTTAAAACCGGCCTCATCTACAAAAAGTAGCTCATGTCCCATGGCATCTACTTCTAGTTCCATCACTCTCTGGACAAGACAAAACAAATGCAACACATCAGGCCCATGCACAGCACTACAGTATGCACTTCCAAATTCAGGACCAATGACACTATAGCTTACCTGCACATAGTCATATCGCAGTTGCTTTACACGTTCTGTGTTTCTCTTGAAAGGAACTCTGTAAATTTGCTTCATTCTTATTCTGTGGCGCGCAAGTACACGAATTAGTGCAGAAATGCTTACACTGTGTATATTTTGAAAGATGGTGTCATTATCAATTATGCGCTGCTGTATTTCACGCAGTCTTATTGCATTATTGGCAATCACCATGTTCACTATATGGGTCTCTTGCTCTGGAGTGAACATTCTTCCTCTGCCCCCAACATCTGGACGTCTAGCAATTCTGTAAAGTAACATTTTCAGTATTTTTGCATGTATGGTACTGTTGTGTTTCTCATTAGAGTATGGCAGTGCTACAAAGTACTTACCGATTCTTATTTCGAAATGTCCTAATGATGCTTGCCACAGTGTAGCGGCTCAAATTAGGCTGAACCCGTTGGCCAGCTTCCCTCAGGGTCATCCCATGGTTGATGACATGGTCCACTATTGTAGCTCTGATGTCATCAGTTATTCTATTTCTTACTCTTCTTACCCTTCCTCTTTCCCCTCCACGTCCTCTCCCTCTGCCTCCTCGACCTCCTCTGATTCTCACTCTTCTCACTCTTACTGCTCCTTCCATTGTACTCCACACAGACAGCTTACCTGTGGCTTATTTATAGTGCTTATAGGCTGATTGCAAAGTGAACTAATTATCTAAAACAGTTTTCACATGTGAAAGTGTGTCAGACAGTTGGCAAAATAGTGTTAATGATAGCCATACATGTGTATAATTTTGCTAGGAGTGTGTTGGAAATTTGGTAATTGAGTTTAAGCAGTGAGTTGTGTTTAAAGTTCTGCAAAAAGAGTGTTGTGCAGTGAATTGTCCCTACAGTTTTGCAAAGCGTGTGTTACAAAATTGCAAACTGAGTGCAAAGCAGTGTTTGTGCTTTTAGTTTTGCATACTCAGTGAGTGGTTTTGCTATACGTATTAATAGTTTTAGAAATTGTGCTACAAGAATCACGATTAGCGCTTAAGCATTCAGAAAAAACTGTAATCCTGTCTTCAGAAGTGATATGATAGGTGTGGGAGAGAAACAGAACATGTCCTCCCTGCCCAGTAGGGGGCGATATGCAAGAAGAATGTGAATCACCAAAAACACAAGAAGAAGAATGTGAAAGTTAATGTGGATATGGACTGAGCATGGAGGAGGATTTTGTAAAATAGTCTAAAATATTGATCTGTTTTTCACCTACCATGGATTTACAGTAACTACACTGCAAAAATTTATTTTTTAGACAAGTATTTTTGTCTTGTTTTCCTGTCAAATTATCTAAACTTTCTTAAAACATGATTTATTTACTTGTCAAGCAAAATGGGATAAGATATTAAGTCTTGTTTTAAGATAAATCTGACTAAATTTAGTGAACTTTAGACTCAAAACAAGAAAAACAAATCTGCCAATGGGGTAAGCAAAATAAACTTAATTTAAAGAGAAAACAAGTTTATTATTAGTTTATTAAAAATTATTATTATTTATTAAAACAAAAAATCTGGCACCTAGATGCAAACTTGCCACAAATTTGTCACTAATTATTTTCACATGCAAATGAGATTGTGATTCACCACAAATGTTTGCCAGAAGTTTGCAGCTCTTCATTAATAGTGGTGAACCTGCAGCAAACCTTTGGCAACAATAGACAATTTGCCACAGGCTTGCCACAAAACTCAGTTGCATATGAAAATGATATGTATGGGTTTAGTCCTCTTGAAATCACACTAGTGATTTTTGCAAAGTCAGACTAAACTATACCTAGATAATGCGATTGTAGCTTGGATCCGTCAAGTATGTTTACATGTTTAACAGACTATGACTCGCCTCGGTGCACATGTTCCGAAAGACAAAGGTGGCTTGTGACGTGGGATTACCGGCACCTTCTCAGCTGATGTCCTTCTTCAAATATTCAATTAAGAATTGTGTCATGTATACTTAGACAGATGAAAACTGTAGGTTGACAACACAAAAACCTGCATTTATAACTGCATTTAAACATACAGAATATTCAAGTCAAGTCAAGTCAAGTCAAGTGGTTTTTATTGTCGTTTCAACCATATACAGTTAGTACAGTACACAGCAAAACGAGACAACGTTCCTCCAGGACCATGGTGCTACATAAAAACAACAAAGGACCAACATAGGACCACATGAGACTACACAACGAAATAAAATACCTATATAAACTACCTATATAAAGTGCACGTGCAAACATGTGCAAAAAGTACGGGACAGTACAACAAATTACTGACAATGAACAGGACAATAGACAGTGCAGCGCCGACCAGTACTCAGTAGTGCAAAAAGATGACAGTTTCTAAAAATGTAAACATAACATACTATGAGATAATGTTCTAAGCACATAGCAGTTATTGAGGTAGCAGACGGTTATAAAGTGACAGTTATTAAAGTGCAACTCAGGACATGTGTGTGTCAAACCAGTCTCTGAGTATTGAGAAGTCTGATGGCTTGGGGGAAGAAGCTGTTACACAGTCTGGCCGTGAGGGCCCGAATGCTTCGGTACCTCTTGCCAGACGGGAGGAGGGTAAAGAGTTTGTGTGAGGGGTGTGTGGGGTCGTCCACAATGCTGGTTGCTTTGCGGATACAGTGTTTTTTGTAAATGTCTTTGATGGAGGGAAGAGAGACCCCAATGATCTTCTCAGCTGTCCTCACTATCCTCTGCAGGGCTTTGCGGTCCGAAACGGTGCAAGTCCCAAACCAGGCAGTGATGCAGCTGCTCAGGATGCTCTCAATAGTCCCTCTATAGAATGTAGTGAGGATGGGGGTGGGAGATGTGCTTTCCTCAGCCTTCGAAGAAAGTAGAGACGCTGCTGGGCTTTCTTGGTGATAGAGCTGGTGTTGAGGGACCAGGTGAGGTTCTCCGCCAGGTGAACACCAAGAAATTTGGTGCTCTTGACGATCTCCACAGAGGAGCCGTCGATGTTCAGCGGAGTGTGTTCACCTTGTGCTCTCCTAAAGTCAACAAACATCTCTTTTGTTTTGTCGACATTCAGGGACAGGTTGTTGGCTCTACACCAGTTCGTCAGCCGCTGCACCTCCTCTCTGTATGCTGACTCGTTGTTCTTGCTGATGAGACCCACCACGGTCGTGTCATCGACGAACTTGATGATGTGATTCGAGCTGTGCATTGCTGCACAGTCGTGAGTCAGCAGAGTGAACAGCAGTGGACTGAGCACACAGCCCTGGGGGGCCCCAGTGCTCAGTGTGGTGGTGGTGGAGATGCTGTTCCCGATCCGGACTGACTGAGGTCTCCCAGTCAGGAAGTCCAGGATCCAGTTGCAGAGGGAGGTGTCCAGGCCCAGCAGGTTCAGCTTTCCAATCAGGTGCTGGGGAACGATTGTGTTGAATGCTGAGCTGAAATCTATGAACAGCATTCGAACGTATGAGTCCTTATTGTCTAGGTGGGTGAGGGCCAGATGGAGGGTTGTGGTGATGGCATCATCCGTTGAACGGTTTGAACGATCACGCAAACTGCAGTGGGTCTAGTGAGGGGGCAGCTGGGTCTTAATCTGCCTCATGACGAGCCTCTCGAAGCACTTCATGATGATGGGTGTAAGTGCGACGGGACGGTAGTCGTTGAGGCAGGACACTGAAGACTTCTTTGGCATGGGGATGATGGTGGTGGCCTTGAAGCACGTTGGAACAACGGCGCTGCTCAGAGAGATGTTGAAGATGTCGGTAAGAACATCTGCTAGCTGGTCTGCACATCCTCTGAGCACTCTGCCAGGAATGTTGTCTGGTCCAGCAGCCTTCCGTGGGTTGACTCTACGTAGAGTTTTCCTCACATCTGCCGTGGTAAGACAGAGCACCTGGTCGTTGGGAGGAGGGGTGGACTTCCTCGCCATCACGTCGTTCTGCACTTCAAACCGAGCGTAGAAGTCGTTCAGCGCATCTGGAAGGGAGGCATCTTTGTCACAGGCAACTGATGTTGTCCTGTAGTTGGTGATGGCCTGGATGCCCTGCCACATGCGCCGCGTGTCACCGCTGTCCTGGAAGTGACTGTGGATTCTCTGGGCGTGTGCGCGCTTTGCCTCTCTGATTGCCCGTGACAGTTTGGCCCTAGCTGTTCTTAGGGCTGCCTTATCGCCTGCTCTGAAGGCGGAGTCTCGGGACCTCAGCAGCGTGCGCACCTCCGCAGTCATCCACGGCTTCTGGTTGGAGCGTGTGGTGATGGTCTTGGAGAAAGTGACATCATCAATGCACTTGCTGATGTAGCTGGTCACTGATGCTGTATATTCCTCCAAGTTGGTAGAATCGCCATATGTTGCAGCCTCCCTGAACATGTGCCAGTCAGTACACTCAAAACAGTCCTGAAGAGCAGAGATGGCTCCTGCTGGCCAGGTTTTCACCTGCTTCTGAAGCGGTTTTGTGCGTCTGACGAGCGGTCTGTATGCTGGAATTAACATAACAGAGATGTGGTCTGAGTAGCCGAGGTGGGGGCGGGCTCCGCCGGTGCACGCCTGGGATGTTTGTGTAAACAAGATCAAGCCGTTCAGCCCTCTCGTTGCAAAGTCCACATACTGATGGAATTTAGGGAGCACTGTCTTGAGATTTGCATGGTTGAAATCTCCGGCGACAATAAACAGTCCGTCGGGGTGAGCGTTCTGCAGTTCAGCTCATAGCCCCATACAGCTCACAGAGCGCTTCCTTAGCGTTAGCTGGGGGAATGTAAACTCGGTTATGCAAACAGTGGTGAATTCCCGTGGTAGATAAAAAGGTCTGCATCTAACAGTCACAAGCTCCAACAGCGATGAACAGTAACTAGAGACTAACATAGAGTTCTTGCACCATTCCGTGTTGATGTAAACACACAAGCCACCACCGCGAGTCTTACCGCAGAGAGCTGTATTTCTGTCGGCACGAAACGAGGCGAGCCCGTCTAGCTGAATGGCGGCATCCGGAACTCTGTCGCTGAGCCACGTCTCCGTGAAAACAAAGACGCAGCAGTCTCTAAACTCACGCTGCGTAGCCTGCTGGAGTCGGATATAGTCCAGTTTATTGTCCAGGGAGCAAACATTTGAGAGCAGGATAGACAGGAGAGCCGGCCGGCTAGGGTTTGTTTTTAGCCTAGCATGGACCCCGCCCTCTTTCGCGCTTCGCTTTCTCGCACACCGCTACGACGTCCTCTCCCCGGCCACCGGCATCAGGCGACGCCGAGGGCTGGAGGCCTGGTCTCCGCAGCAAGCCGAGTACGCGTAGCGCCTCCTGCAGGTCATCATGCAGCTTGGTTTTTGCATGATTCTTATATTTGAGTAGTGTCTGGCGATGGTAGACACGAACACTGGTTGCTCCGATGTCCATGTGTTGCAAAAGTCGGGCTTTTTTAACAAAAATAGCACCGTTGTGGATCCGGAGTGGCCGCTGCGTGCTACCGCGCCGCCATCTTGGATCCCGTCACATATTGCTGTTTGAGTGTAACAAAACGCAAACAGGCACCTAAAAGAAACTATTTAAAACACACCTGCTCGCCCCTCTAGAGCAGAACGCTAGACTAACAAAACGTTTCATTTCAAAGTTTGCCAACAGAGGCAGAGACTTTGTTAGTGACTGACTGCCATATTTCTTACTGTACCTGACAAAGATGCACACTTACACAATCAAATTTACAGGACCCCCCTCTCTCTCTCTCTCTCTCTCTCTCTCCATCTTCTTACAAAAACCAGCTTTAGGCCATACACTGGCGTAATAAGCAGAACCCTAATGAGTTTTAGCATGGCGAATGGCAAATTGATTAGGGTTGTGGAAATCTGACTTCCAAATGATGTGGATGTGGGGAGGCTCACTATGTGTTGCTCTGGGCTGTGTAGCTAAGAATTACTCATGGGCCTTTGCACATTGTGCAGAAACTTAAATGACCTCTGAGCTGGTCATTCAGGACACAATCTAACAGAGTTTCATTAGTTTTGTAAGCCAAAGAACTGCCTCTTCCATTGCACAGTCCCAAATACACACCACCAATGTACAATTAAATAGATCTATACCCTTAAAGGGACAGTTCACATAAAAATAAAAATTCTGTCATTTACTCACCCTAAGGTTGTTCCAAACCTGACTGACTTTCTTCTATGGAACACAATTCACATTAATTAAATTGTTTTTCCATACACTGAAAGTTAATGGTGAATGCAGCTAAAATTCTTCCTAACATCTCCTGCACCTAAGAAACGTATCTCTCTCTCTCAGTCGAAAGATCTCTGACTCGCAGAGGAGCATTTAAAACACATCCGGCTGAAAGAGAGTTTTGCATACACTGGAAGGGATAAAGAGAACTTGAACTGTGAGAAATGTGTAACTCTGAGAAATGCAAATCAATTGAGGAATAAATGCACAACATGATGATGTTCTGTTTAGTCATCATGAAACTTGAAAGGGAATCATGAAAAACTTTTCGGGAAGCCTAAAACTAGCCATAATTATCACCTGCTGAATCCACAGAGAATCCAGTTGTTTTCATGGAGAGAGTCCTGCTGTAAATCTGCAAGTAAATGTTATTGCTCAGAGGTTGCTCTTTAATCGTTCAAGAGACTTTCTGCACTACTAGCCTCACCAAGCGGAATTGCCAAAATGTCACTGATTTTAAACAAAGAAAACACCCCCTATAGAGCTGTTCAGCCGTTACATCAATTTAGGAAGACCGGGAAGGATAATTCGCCATGGGTTCCCTATGGGATTTCCAATGGGTTTTTATAATGAGGTAAAATGAGGTCTGTAATAAACATTACATGAAGATACTTCAAAGTTTTCTTCTACAAAATACAGTAAATTACGGTCATAGCTCAAACGTTAATTTTGAAGCAGCCATGTTTAAAAAAAAAAAAAAATATGTTGCTAAGGAGTTTCTAGATAAGGACTACAAATACCACAATCATGTGAGTGAAAGTGCCTGACAAAACGGAAAGTCATATTAGTTCTTATCTAGCATTTTGCTAGCAACAAACTTTTTTAAAAAGCAATACGGCTTCAAAATTAATGTATGACTGTGTGTTACTTATTCTTATTACTTATAAATCCCAAATTTGGGCCACCCAGCCCCGCCCCAGTCCTTCTAGATAGGAGGCTCAAAAACAAAGCGTGGCGAATCGTGCTCCCCCTCGTAGAGACTAGGGGCCGGTTCGTCGCCCTCAGCAGCCCCCAAAGCAAGACCTCAGGGCAGTTATCTCTAAAAAGAGAAAACCCTGACGGTTTTGCACCCAGTCTCATGGGGGTAGCCCCTTCGGGTCGGGGCGTTAAGCATTCACCTGTACCTTCCCGATTTCCCCACAAAAACTCTCCATTCCCGCCCGCCTCTAGTGTTTCGAGAGTTAGAGATTTCCAGCAAAATGTTGGGTGTTCCGTTGATTCCTGCCTTTGTCCAGGACGCGGAATACTCGACATCCCCTCAACAGGAAGTGTCAAAGTTGATTCCCATCTCAGAGAACCTGGCAGCGTGGAAGCTACTGCCACTACTCGCCACTACCGTGAAACTTGAACAAGCATGTCTACTGTGGAAAGAACTGCAAAATCTCTTGGTCAAAGGGGCCATAGAACATGTTCCCCTTGCAGAGAAAGAGTCAGGTTACTGCAGCAGATAATTCCTGGTTCCCAAGAAGGGTGGGGGTTTGCGCCCAAGCAAACCATGTCACATTGGGTGAGGGATGCTATTGCCCTGGCCTACGAGGTGCGTGGTCAAGCTTCGCCAGTAGGTATCAGGGCTCACTCTACCAGAGGGGTCGCCTCCTCTAAAGCTTTGGCCAGAGGTGTCCCTGTGCAACATATTTGTAATGTGGCGGGCTGGTCCTCTCCGCATACATTCATAAGATTCTATAGTTTGGATGTTCATGCAACACCGGGCTCTTAAGTCCTTGAATCTACATCACAAGCTCATGTCTGAGACCTCTCGCTCTCTTTTGAGCACTACTACACAACCGTAAGGAGTCTGAACATCCACAGTGCGGCACGTGGGTATTCTCGTTCCCAAAGCACTAAATCAGCGCAGCATCAAAGTGTAGTTTTTTGATAGGGAACATCTTGGGTTACTTAACTGTAACCTCTTTTCCCTGATAAAAGCGGAACAAGATGCAGCACTTCATTGCCGCACTGAAGATGCCCCAGGACTGCTCCTTAGACAAAATACCTGACAATGCGCCTGTAGCGCATCTATTTATAGCCCCTTTACCGGCGCATCCTGATGATGTCACCGGTGGAGGCTATACATTTTGTCAATTTCATTGACGTGTTGCCCACATATTCACAGCTGGTCACTCCTAAAGACGTTCCCAAGTAGCATCTCGTTCCACTTTTATCAGAGAAAAGAGGTTACAGTTAAGTAACCCAAGACGCTATGTCGGGCTGAATGGGTCGCTCAAACATACAGAGGAAAATTTCGATTATGCCACTGAGACACAGTCTTACACTTCTTGTTGAAATCAAAGTAAAATTGCTTACTTATAAACTGTATGATAAGCTAGGATAAGAAAATCATTTTTACATTGGAAAAATCACACATCAGCTTAAAAGGAAAAGTTTATCCCAAAACTGTAAAATAAACTTAATGTAGAAGGTTTATTACAAATGCAACACATGGACATTCAATGTGTTTTCCTGCTTTTCAGGTTGTTTTATCACTTTTACCATGTTTTTTTGTCTTCTGATATGTAAGCTTTTTCAAACCTTTTTTTTATATAAACCCTTGCATTTATGTAGTTATGTTGCTTTGTGTTGTTCGAAGCATTATATTTCTTACCAGAAATAAAAATATAAACAAATAAGACACTGCACCCTTTCAAATTTCAATAGCGATAAGTAGGAGACCACAGCAAATATAATGATTTGCTTACCTGCTTGCTCCAACTGCAAAAGAGTAAATTACTTTCCAAAGAGAGGAAAAAAATAAATAGCGCTGGATTGCGACAGTCAGAAAAGAGATGCCAAATTTACTGACACTCTCTCAGCAGCTGTATTTTTAAATGAATTCCAAGTAATATAACCCAAAAAATTATGTTATAAATTTACACATAAAAAAAAAAAAAGATTCAATTTTAGTCAAAGAATTGTTTTTCAATTTTGCTAGATTTAAGCCGCTAAATAAGGTGGCAACGCATTACGGTCAATGAAAAGGGTCCATTGATGGCATAACAGCCAGAGTACAACGTTGATATCATAGCTCAAATAATTATAGTATTTACATACTTTGGTATCTTGGCAAATCTAAGCACCGTTTGAGACATAGTTGACATTTTATCTGCAACCCAGTTGATACATAAGATATAACAGGAGACTTTTCTCTACAAAAAGTCTGAGAAGAAAGACATTTAAGCAGAAGTCTCCATTTGCTCTCCATTTAATCACATTAATGTCTTTGAGAAGCAATTAAGATAATGAAGAGATCTTTCTTTCCAATGGAAAACTTTTGGGTTGCTTTGATTCAAAGATATTTACAGTACTTTGATTTACAGGAACAGTGTCACAGCGTTGCCAATATCTGACTTCTGCCTACATGGGACTAAACCATCAACCTTTGTGTTAGCAGCCCAGATCCTTGAAAAACAGGCTCCCACCATACCTAATGCAATACTTAGCTGCAGATGACAACAAAAATCAAAATTGCCTGAACAAGTCCCCTGAGTATTAGGTGAACTGAACTTCTGAACTGACAGAAACGTAACATCATAAAGCCTGTAGGTGATGTTAAACTAGGACAGGAACTCTGTGTGAACTTCCCAGCTCTTTCCAAATGAGCTGATTCATAACAAAAGTATTTGTTACACACACACCTGGCACTTGGTGGGCAACATGAAGAAGAGGCAATACTCAAATTAGCATAAAGAAATACATTTATTTAAAGTTTTCAAAGCATCCAAATAATGGTCAAACAAGCCCCCAAAAAGTAATGGAAGCAAGGGGAGAGAGCTAGCACTGGAAGGAATAGATATTTTATCCTCGTGCCCATCAGTAGAGTAATCACCTGCTCTTAAGACAGAGGCCTATTTTAAAAGAATTCTATAAACACGCTTCCCGCTCCCAAAAAAAAATAAAAAATAAAAAACAGAATTCTTTTAAAATAGGCCTCTGTCTTCCCCCAAGGTCATATAGTCACTCCCAAAATTTAATTCCAAAATATAAAAAAAAAACTGTATCAAGCTCTGCCTCATCCATCTAGCTCCACATCCTAAGTTCCAATTCCCGGCACCTGGAAAAGCAACATTTAAGGAAAATAGGGATATGGAGAATGGAGAAGAGGAGATCAAGCATAGACATATTACTCCAATTCAATAGGAGAGCGTGACAAAGTGTCAGCCAACACATTATCCGCACCCTGAATATGGCAAATCTGTACGTTGTATGGCTGCAAAAACAAAGCCCAGCGCATAAGCCATTGATTGGGGTTCTGTAACGATTGCAAAAAGATGAGGGGGTTGTGATCTGAATAGACCACCACTGGAAACAACCCTCCGCCCACATACACAAAATTCTGTATTGCCCATATAAGAACTAAATCCTCTTTTTCAATAGTTGAATAATTCAACACATTTTTGATAAACTTTTTTGAAAAATAACACATGGACCTCTCCACACCTCTCATCTGTCTGCAAAAGTACAGCCCCATCTCCTACGTGACTTGCGTCAACTTGAACTTGAAAAAGCTGGTCCAGCATAGGCGCGGCCCAAACTGGAGCAGTACTCAGCAGCATTTTAACTTTCTCAAAAGCCTGCTGATAACGCATGAACCAACAGAACTTCATACCCTTCTATAAAAGTGCCATAACAGTTGAAAAAAAATATATAAAATCTACAATATCTGACCATACCCAAAAAATGCACGAGTTCATTCTTATTCGTCGGAGGCGAACAATTAAAAAGTGTTTCAATCTGACGTTTTTCCCATGCATCGCTATATATGACAACTTCATCAAGGTAAACCGCACATCCATCTAACCTCATTAAACGCTGAAAAGTACAAGGTGCATTACGGAGACCATATCTCATAACCTGATAATAATATAGCCCATATGGCATGATAAACACAGAAATATCGCGAGCCTGAGGGGACAAAAGGACTTGGTAATACCTTTTAAGAAAATCTAATTTACTTACAATCTGAGCCGAACCTACACGATCAACGAAATCATCCATTCTGGGCAGCGGGAGAGAACCTGGCTTTGTCAAAGAATTTACTTTCAGATAATCCATACAAAAACGAAAAGTTTTATCCGGTTTACTCACAAGCAGACGTGGCGATGCCCAGCTAGAATAAGATGGCTCAGCCAACACCATATCCAACAGGTATTTTAATTCACGCTTTACCCACATCTACAGTAATTCATGCTCCTTTAAATTTGTACATGTGAGAACATCTGAGAATAATACAAAAATACAAAACTCATGCAACTGTTTTCACATCAGTCACTTTAGAGCTAAAGTTTGACGTATAATAAGGTTTCAACAAATTAAGGTGGCAAAGCAGAGTTGAGCGTTTACGATCCGGAGTAGAGATCAAATAATTTTGTTCAGAGATCTGGTGCAGCACAGAATAAGGACCAGAATATTTAGCCTGAAGTGGGGACCCCGGAATAGGCAACAGTGCCAAAACCCGGTCACTCACATTAAACACTCGAGATTTGGCCCCTGATCATACCATCTCTGCATTTTAGCTTGAGCTTTGCATAGATTTTTCCCAGCCAATTCGCATGCCAAAAGACGTCTGCAGTGAAAACCATGCACATAATCAATCAAATTTACTGGAGAGTCGGAATGATCCAATCCATCTTTTAAGATGGACAACAGCCCTCTGAAAACTAAATAATTTGGACTAAAGCCGGTACTTTGAGTAATCTCCTAAGAAGCCAGCATCAGCCACGCAAGGCCCTCCTCCCAATCTTTATCAAGTTCAACACAATATGCACACAATTTTAAAGTTTGATGAAAATGCTACAGAGCTCCCTGACTCTGGGTGTGATAAGCACTACTCTGATAATGTATAATACGTAGTTGTTTCAACACATCCGCAAACATTTTCGATGTAAAATAGGTACCACGGTTACTCTGAATATACTTTAGGATGCCAAAGATTGAAATGAACTGTGACAGTGCCTTAACAATGAACTTGGTTGTAATCTCAAAGAATAAGCAGTGGGATAATGAGTAGTTTGACACATCACCATTAGACTATAGCTGCAGCCAGATTTTGATGGAGGCAGTGGGCCAACACAATGACAATCACATTTTCACGGTTGGAATTGGATACAGGGTTGCTGGCTTAATGGTCTGATTCGGCTTCCTTGTGAACTGACAGGTGTGACAGGTCTTCACAAAACTGGCAATATTTTTTTTTAAGCAAGGCCAGAAAAAGTGTGGCAACAATCTTTCATAGGTTTTTGAACCCCAAAGTGCCCAGCTACATCACCATGTAATGTCTGCAGTACCAACCTTCGGAATGTGTTCGGTAAAACGATTAGAAATGTTGGTTTGGCTCCTGTACAATTAAGATATGTTTTCCATTTTCGCAGCAGCAAACCATCCTGCACTAAATAACCAGATTTTGCTCTTTATCAATTGGCAGAACACTAGTGAACATCTCAGCTAAATCCACATCTTCCTTTTGTGCCAAAACTAAGTCATTGCAGATTAAAGTATAAGGAAGGTCAGGCAAGCAAAACACATTCAACTTGGAACTTTGTCTCACCCAATATCACGTCTTACCAAACGCATGACTCCTGGTTACTGTACATGCTGTAAACACATTGGGAAAGTTTTGGACACATTTGTCAGTTTCAGAAGGAGTAGAGAGCACAGTTTTAACTACGGGCAGTGGAACATTATGCCACACTCAACTCTCAACTAAAGTATTTCCCAAAATCCAGTGTACTCCTATGGGCAATAAGACGCACAGCAATTGTATCCTTTCCCTGCACAAGTTCCGAGTTAAATTCAGTTTTATGCAGCGGAGCGTAAAACGCTTGTAATCCAATTTCTCGAATCAGAATCACTCCAAACACTCCCCGTGCTCAATTCTGAAGAAATGAACGACTCTGATGCTTACCACCCTAAGACACAACCCCATCTGTAATGAATGGGGCATAATTTGTTCCAGGATCAGACTGATCAAATAAAAAACTACTCTGCTCCTCAGCAGACACACCACGCTGACACACCAAAAACAACAAACTAAAATAAAAAAGGCAAAAAAAAAAACAGCATTAAATGCTTTTCATCTGCGGCAGAGTCTCATAGCTCCAATAATTCACATTTCTCATCCACTCGCACTTACCACTGGACATCCGCGTTGAATTCGTCCCTGATCCCGGACGAGCCTCCATATGTTAAACACTCCTGGCTCTTGGCAGGCAACATGAAGAGCCAATACTCAAATGAGCATAAAGAAATTAATTTATTTAAAGGAAAAAAATATGTTTTTGAAAGCATCCAAATAATAGTTAAACAAGCCCCAAAAATTACATGAAGCAAGGGAAAAGAGCTAGCAATGCAAGGAACAGATATTTTATTCTCGTGCCCATCAGCAGAGCAATCTGGAAAGCACCCACACCTGCTGCCACTCTGCAGAGGAGAAATGTAACACAGAGAAAACACCAGACAGGGCCATCACATATTCAAAACATTAATGAAGTGCCACCCTCTAGTCTAAAACAATAAGGGAACCACAGCAGGATACACAAAAAGGAAGAAAACAATTAACCTCTGCAGTTTATGAAATTGGAATGCCTTTATTTGCATTTGTGTGTGTTTATGTGTCTAAAGGCATGTGGCAAATATTTTTATTGGGACAGTTTTGCTGAGAGAGAGAGAGAGAGAGAGAGAGAGAGAGAGAGAGAAATTGGGGCTGTGGTAAGATGAAGCACCTTGCTGGAAGTCTGAATTGATATGAATTCTTACTGAATTGCACAGCATAAAGTAAATATGAGTCCCTTCAGTCCCCATCCACTTCTTGGTGGAAACCACTCTATTAACATAACTCAGTCGCATATCTCTTGCGTTTTTCACCATCCTGCTCTCCCTCTCTCTTTCGTTCTTCCTCTCTTTTTCTGCCTGATTTACATAGTGTGCTCCAAGGATTATTTTTCCTGTGAATCTGGTTTTCTCTGTATAGTAATGCTATATAGCATGGCTAAAGGCTAGCTGAGGCTTCAAACGCCCTTCAACTTCAAAGAACCTCTAATACTGCCCTCTCTCTCACACACACTTACACATACACACACAAACACACACATACACACACTCCTGATCACTCTCCCAGACACCACACACTCTTTTGGAATGGAGGAGGAGATTCCTCTCTTCTTATCCCCCGTTCCTCTCTTCATTACAGCCTCTCTCTGTCTGCAGGGCCCTTGTTCTACAGCATACATTTTTCCTGCACTTGTATGCTCTGTGCTCCTCTCCTACATCTGATAGCCCACTTTAAGCTTTCCACACAATTACCCTGTTGTTCTCTCTTTCATATAGCTCACTTTTTCTCCTTATGCTGTTTATTTCCTGTTTTTCTGTCCATGCTCAAGGGCTGCCATATATTCTCCATTGGGAATGTGTGACTCACAGATGAAAGAGGGACTCGTGGGAAGAGGAAGTAACGAGGGAGCAGGCAAGACCAGCTGAACAAATTAATAAAAGAAAGGAGCAAGAAACTGGCAAAATAGATGGTGTTTCAGACTATGACTGAGTCATTCAGGCTGTGTGATGGAAATGTTTCAAAAGCAAACCCTTCTGTTAGGGGCCATTCAGAAAGGGTGCGTTCTTGCATCCATCCAAGTTATTTTTTTAAAACCATTCTTTTGACGAGCACAGTTTTCTTTCCCTTTTTGATGTATTTTCTGTAAGTTAGAATAGACATATCGAAAGGCTCATCACAATTTTTTAAATAGCCAATTGGCTATTAGTTACATCACAGCCATAAGCCATTATTTGCTATCAGCTTGCCAATTGCTTGTGGTATTAGTGGGAGGGACTTTATCATTCAAAACAAAGAGGAGCTCAGAGAATGCTTTGATGATACGGATTGGCAACTGTTTTTTTAATACATGTGATAATGTTCATGATTTAAATGACATGATCATGTTTTTCATTCACTAGTATTCTCTTGTAGTTTTTGTTTATTTGTCCTGTGTTTTGTCATCTTTTTCCAATTAGTTTTACTAGGGACAAACTGCTGAACATTCTGCAGCATATACCAGAAAATCTTTGCCTGGGTTTTGAATATTCGGATGCTTTGCTGGACATTTTAGTCAGAGGAGCAGCTTGGCTGTTCAAGAGATGCAGGCGAGGGAGAAGAGCAGGTGTGCTGGTCAGGCTCCGTCGGCGTGGCTTTCGAACAGTGCTGCCGAGCATACATCTAGCGAATCTCCACTCTGCCTAACAAAATGGACGAACTACATCTCCTCACCTGTACAAACAAGGACTTTTCAACCTCCGCTGCCTTGTGCTACACAGAAACCTGGCTGAGTGAAGCCATTCCAGACAACGAATTACATCTGCTGGGCTTTCAGATGCGGATCGCGTCGCGGATTTAACAGGGAAAATGAGAGGCAATAGAACATGCTTTTACATCAATGAAAGTTGGTGTAAAGATGTAACAACATTAAAGAAGATGTGCTGTCCTAATTTGGAAGCACTCTTTATTAACTGTAAGCCTTTCTACTCACTGTGGGAGTTTTCCTAGTTTATTCTGGTGAGTGTTTACATCGTACCATACGCGTGTGTGAATGCAGCACTGCAACAGCTGGCTGATTATACCACAGACATGGAACAACAATACCAGGACTCAGTTATTATTATTATTCGGGATTTTAACAAAGCAAACCTCACACGTGAACTGCCCAAATACAAACAGCACATTACATGCCCAACCAGAGACAGAAATATACTGGATCATTGCTACACAACAATAAAGGATGCATATCGCTCTGTCCCTAGAGCAGCTTTGGGACTCTCTGATCACTGTCTGGTTCATCTTATTCCAACCTACACACAGAAACTCAAATCTGCTAAGCCTGTAATAAAGACTGTAAATAGAGGATCAATGAAGCAGAGCTGGAACAATAAGCCTGCTGTGACTGCACTGATTTGAGTGTTTTGAGGCTGCTGCCACCGACCTGGACGAGCGCACAGATACTGTGACATCATATATCAGTTTCAGTGAGGATATATGCATTCCTACTAGGACTTATTTAAAATTCAACAACAACAAAACATGGTTCACAGCAGAACTCAGGCAGCTTCGTCAAGCCAAAGAGGATGCATACAGAGGTGGGGTTAAAGTCTTGTACAATCCGGCCAGGAACACACTGAATAAGGAAATCAGAGTGGCTAAAAAAGACACTGGGAAGATGAAAAACAAGTTGTATCAGTGTGGAGTGGCATGAAACAACTTTCGAATTACAGGACGAATTTGAGAGACTGATGTTGGCCCACCTGAAGGACATCACAGGACCCTTAAAGGGGATGTAGACATCCCCTTTAATTTGCTTATCAAGCAAACAGGTCTGTGGAGGATGCAATCAACATCGAATTGCATCATATCCTGCAACATCTGGACACATCAAAGATATATGCAAGGATCCTTTTTGTGGACTTTGGTTCGGCTTTCAACACCATCATCCCAGCAATACTGCAGACTAAATTACACCAACTCTCTGTGCCCACATCTATCTGTCAGTGGATTACCAGCTTTCTGATGAACAAGCAGCAGCTTGTGAGAGGGAAAATTCACTTCCAGTACCTGTACAATCAGCACTGGTGCCCCCCAGGGATGTGTACTCTTCAAACCTCTAGACCAATGACTGCATCACCAAGGACCACTCTGTCAAATTCCTGAAGTTTGCAGACAACACCACTGTCATCAGCCTCATCCGAGATGACGATGAGTCTGAATATAGAAGGGAGGTTGAACAGCTGGCTGTCTGATGCAGTCAAAACAACCTGGAGTTAAACACGCTCAAAACGGTGGAGATGATTGTGGACCTGGTTCCTGGCCACTACCATCTCACCTGAAATGGAAGACACACATTGAGCAAAAAAGGCCCAGCAGAGGTTGTACTTCCTTTACCAGCTGAGGAACTTCAACCTGACACAGGCGCTACTGATACAGTTCTACTCAGCAGTCATTGAGTCTGTCCTCTGCACTTAAATAACTGTCTAGTTTGATTCAGCAATGAAATCAGATATCAGAATACTACAAAGGACAGTTCGGAATGATGAGAGGATTATTGGTTGCCCACTGCCCTCCCTTTAAGAACTAAACAGAGTGAGGAAATATGTTTGAAAAATCACTCTGGACACCACTCACCCTGCCTACTACCTTTTTGAACTGTTGCCTTTTGGCCGACGCTTCAGAGCTTTGAGCACCAGAACCGTCAGGCACAGGAACAGTTTTTTCCCTCAGGCAATCCATCTCATGAAAAGTTAAAATTGCCCCATTGAGCAATAAGTATGTGCAATTCACAGTCTCAATAAGTATGTGCAATTCACAGTCTCAATAAGTATGTGCAATTCACAGTCTCAATAAGTATGTGCAATTAACAGTCTAATCTTTTTTATACTTATCCAACACATCCAACCTATATATATATATATATACTATATATATATATATAATAAAGTAGGAGTAAAACAATACATGTAACGATAATGTAAAAAGATTACATGTTTAAAATACAAAATATAATTACTGTATTCCACTACAGTTACAATTTAAACCCATGGTAATTAGAATAAAGTTACATTCAAAAAGTATTTTGATTACTGAAGAATCCTATTCTTGATGATCATTTTTGTATTGTTTTCCTGTAAAAATATTTTAAAAAAATCCTTAACACAAGATCAATTTGATTTATCTTAAACAACACTGCATAAAAAAAAAACATATATATATACATTATATATTACACACATATATTACACACATATACAGGCTGTATATGTGTGTAGATATGTGGGTGGGTATTTGAATATGCTTTCAGAGGGTATACTTTTAATGGATCATATTTGTTTATGGTTTTTCTATGCTGTTTTATGTGATGTGCTGGTGTTTATATTGTCTATGGTGAAACCGAAGACATATTTCTACATTGTGGATATTAAAGTCACTGAAATGAACTGAACTGATTTCAAGAGAGCAGCAGTACATATGTTTAAGTGCTTCACAATTACATAAAAAAATTTCACATTGCAGTCATGTGATGAGTCATATTATTTGGCCTGTTTTCCTTTAAGAGAAAGACTGTGAATTCGAATGCTATAAGTGAACCCTGTCAACGTATAAGAGTACAAACAAGAGGTCCTCATGGGTGCACTTGGATACAAAAACCCAAAACCCAACCTGAGATCCTCACAGGTTAATATCCAAAACTTTCATGAGTGCCTTGGACATGGGTCAGGACTGATATTAGTAGCCTAGGGTCTTGGGTAATTTTACCAAATGGACCCGAGAAGACCTGAATTCTTATCAAATATGCCAATTTACCAATATTCGTGTTGGCCGTTTAACAGAATTTAATATGTAAAACAAATACACATTAAATAATTCTATGACAACGTTATTATCTCACTTATTCTCGGTTCTCTGACATTACGCGCTCCTACGTGCAATTTACCAAACCCACTGCCAATGCCAAGAAATCAGCGAGTACATTTGAATTTCTGTAAGCCAGACCGATCAATCAATTTCATAAACTGAATGAGATTTTACACGATTACCTTGGCCCAAATTGTTCATAAGATAATCATGGAGGCAATATCCATGAAACGAATATGTGGAAATAAAACATCCAGGGTCGTCATCGGTAGCCTACGGGCAACTTATCCGAACCTTTCTGACTGGTCTTCATTGCTTTTTCTTTCCAAGGTTCTATAGTGATGGTAATTTGGCTGGTCAATGATGCAGTCGACATGACTGAAAATGAAGGTACTCATTTCATTCACTCAATTCTGATAAAGCATCTTTCTGAAAAGTGCTTACACATAGGCACAAACATTTAAACAAAAACATTGCAAATAAAACTCGAAAACACACATACTCATAACATGAACAATGAGTGTTAAAATACTCTTACTCTAGACTAATGTCTTTCTTTCTGTTTTTCTTATCTTTTCAAACACGTTTACTTTGCTAACTAAATGAGGACATGCCATAGGCATCCATCACTTCCATTCCAAGTTAATTATAGTAATATACTATACAGACTAATTCAGACTAATTCTACTACATTTAAAAAAAATAAAAATACATCAGTTACAGTCCACCTATATAAGACATCGCTGCCTTTTACTTTCAGGTCTGAACAAAATTGTCGTCAGGTCGGGTCAGACTCGGGTCTAATTTGATCAGGTCTGTATCGGGTCAGGTTTATCTTTTTTAAATTAAACGTCGGGTTCAGGTAAGAAGTGATTCAGGTGGGGTACAGGTCTTAGGACCTTAAAAGACCACTAATACAAACTAGCAATATATGGTAGATTCCTTCTGAATGGTAGGAATCTGTTACAGATTACAAATTACACAATTCAAATTCTAATCAGTCACAATCTTTTAGAATACACTTTTGAGGTAATCTAATCTAATTACTTTTGGATTGGTCTCCTAATTTTTTTGGCCGAAAATGGCATAAAATGCTTTTTCTCGTTTTCATCCGAAAGAAAAAAAACGCAGAAAGTTTGGCTGAAAATGTGAACAGAAACAGAAAACACTCACATAAAGAAAAAGCATGGTTTATGTTGCACATTAAAGTCCACATCCCCTAAACTGAAGTGATCACTCTCTTGAATATTAGTGTATTAATTAAGAGCATTTTTCAGTGCTCTGATATTGTGTCATGGTCGTTACTGTTAAGCTCCAAAATGACATAAAAAAGCATAAAAGCACCATTATAGTAGTCCATATGACTACATTATATTCAAAGTCTTGAAGACATTCAATAGTTTTGTGAATTGTAAAGGATACATTTAAAAAGCATATATAGAGTCTATATGAGCAGCGCACTTCAATGAATGAGTGCTGCTCTGTTGTTGACACACTCATAGCACACGCGGCACGAGGCTCACTATATGTGAGTGAAGGGCCGGTTCTAGACATTTGGAGGCCCTAGGCAAAATGTATGTTGGAGGCCCCCCCGCCATGCCCTCCTCCCCTCCACCTTTCAGAATTCACGAGTTCACACTTACATTAAATTAAATAGAGTAAAGATTATGCGTATTTGGCATGCTGTCCAGGGGAGGGCTCCAGGCTCTGAATTTTGGCCAGATTTACACAGTATTGCATTGGATTGCATTGTATTTTGGATTGTGTTGTTTACATCCAATAAGAGAATATTAAAAATCAAATTGAGGAGATGGGGGCGGTGGAGGGATGCTGATAAACTGTCAATGAACAGAGGTAAGTCTGCAGTATATATACCTCTTATCTCGTTGATTATCTGAATGTGCTCCTCCCGAACTTTGTTAATAAAACATCATTTAATAAAAAAGACTTGAAACAAATATGATTCTTAACCATTTTATTTATACAAAACCTGTTATCAGTATTTTTATATTTTTACTTAAATGTGCATATTAATGTAACTTTAATTAAGGTAAACAAAAAAAAAAAATCATCTGAAAAGTCATCTTTTTTTTTTTTTTTAGCAGTCAGGAAGTTTTTGCAGTAATTTGTTCAGTAATTTATTTATGGTAACACACTAACCCACTATTTGGGATAATGAACAGTTTTGTTTTTGATAGACTAAATATAGTCATATTAGGTATGTATTGTAGAGAAATACCTTATGATACACAAATCAGCTGCTAGTGGAAGTTAATTTCGTCAACTGTAATCGTGTGCTTGTTCATATGCTTAAGATTGCATACTTATTTTCAATAAATATTGCAACAGTATTTATGATTGGGAAACGAAAAAAATGAAGTCTATTATGGTCTATGGTCTATTATGATAGACTAGAGCAGTTAATGTAGGCTAAACATCTGCGTTTTAGAAGATATACAGACTGTTTTAAAACATAATAAACAATGCTTTAGTATAGTGCGTTTGCTCTTTGACTGACAAACTTTATTTTTTCTGTAGTATTTTGCGAGTCAGCTCCTGACTAGGGCTGGAAATCGGTTCTAAAAGAATCGATTCCTTGATTCAGAGGCGTTAGGAATCAAGATTCTATTCCACAGGTTGTAATCGATTCCATCGAGGAGAATCGACTCCTTTGTAAGATTCAGTTCAACAGTTAATCATGAATTTGCCTCTATCTCTCCAACAGTGACTGGAAGTCCGATTCATTTCCGCGAATCAGACTCTTTCGGACGGTTCATTTAGAACGTATTTCTTTTTTCTAACAAAAGTCTGCATTGTAGCTACATACGCTCGGATTCAACGTGTCAGAAGCGAATTCAGTCCATCAACGGTGCTCGCGCTTTTTTGAACTGGAAATAACCGTCAAATGATCTATCTAAAAATGACGCTGATCGTTAGAATCAGTTTATTTTTTACAATACATTACAATCACTCAAAAATAGATGATACCTGAATCACGAGCTGCACTTTCTTTGCGTGCCTGCTTAGCCTTACTCTTAGCAGCCCCTGAAGGATGAGTTCGTTTCGGCGCCATCAGATAAATTTGCAGAATAGTTGGATTTTATTCATCTACAATCTCTTCATTCATTTCAGAGGTTGGGAGTGACTCGCATGTAAACGGTGATATTAATTGGTTTAACTACAGCTGAATGACAATTGTTATATCCAATGGACAAACAGCATAGTATTTTGCTGCTCTTGATTGGTGGATAAGCATGTGTATGTTTTGGAGGCCCCGCCTCCAAGGCCGAGGCCCTAGGCAACTGCCTAGTTCGCCTATAGGTAGCGATCATCAACTATCTCAGATGTAGAAGCTTGATCATTAGGTTTGCTTAAAACATTAAGAGAGGCATCCGAGGAGTATTTCACCTGATGATCAGCGATCACGAAGAAAAGCACAAGTTCTTCCTAGAGTGTTCTGCCAAAATAAAAGCCAGAGGTTTTACGGTTAAGGAATTCCAAATGAAATGTTATAATTGCATAATCTAACTATATTATTATATTATTCTTAATAATAACAATGGTTATAATATATTACAAATTACAATAATATTTAAATTGATTGAGCAATTTGATTTCCTATAACAACTAAAGAGAACAGAAAAGAGATCCACTAAAGAATTCATTCCACAGTCCACACACAATGCAAAAAAAATCAAAGTGCCAATAAAACTGGCTTCATGTTTTCTGAACATTTTCACTGGAATTTCTGTTAATTTTAAAACTGATAACAAAAAAGGTTTTCTTACAAGGCTATACATTTTTATGTAATTAATTTCTGTCTACTTTATTTGTGCATTCCTAATAATAACTTTTAAAATGTGTTTAATTATTCAAAACAAAGGCTAATTAAATTTTTGTGTTTCTAAATGTACTTTGTAATTATATGAGGAACAGCATTTAAGGGAGAAGTAAGTGTTTAACAGGGTAAAAAGGATTTATAATCTTCTGTTTTCCTCGTGCTTTGTATAAATGAAAATATGAGTCGTTGCTAAAGCGTCTCTAGTGTTCATTTCACCAGGAAACTGCCAAGATACAGTACATAGTATGAGCCAGATAAAAAATTATTTAGCAAAATATATAAGTATGGTAACAGGATTTTATGAGACCAGGTTAAAAACATCCTTCATAAAAATAATATAGAAATGATCAAATAAGAGTGATGGATGGTTTCATACCCATCCCACCAGAATGAAAATTTTATTTTTCATTTAGTCTTCATCAGTAATACACACACTAAAGCCAATCTGTCCCCCATGTTGGGAAAATCAATACAAACTATTAAGCCCCCTTCCTCACTTTCTTTCTTCTGGCCTCTCCATCTCTTACCACCCTCTTCATCTGAGGAAGGGGCCAAAAAATGTCATTTTAGCCTGAGTAATTTTTATCAGATTAAGCATCTGGGGGAATTATAGGTGTGTGTGTGTGTGTGTGTGTGTGTGTGTGTGTGTGTGTGTGTGTGTGTGTGTGTGTGTGTGTGTGTGTGTGTGTATTTATCACTTTATTGTCCCCATCAGGATAGTAAAACCCAAATTTTTGACGTTGTGTGGACATTTTGTCGGTCCCCATGAGCAAAACAGCTTATAAATCATACTAAATTCTGTTTTTTGAAAATGTGTGAGGGTTAGGATTAGGGGTAGGGTTAGGGGATAGAATATATAGTTTGTACAGTATAAAAACCATTATGTCTAAGTCCCCATAAAACATGGAAATAAAATAGGTATATTGTGTGTGTGTGTGTGTGTGTGTGTGTGTGTGTGTGTGTGTGTGTGTGTGTGTGTGTGTGTGTGTGTGTGTGTGTGTGTGTGTGTGTGTGTTTGCATCTCTGCTTTTTTATGGTTTACTTCAATAGATCCCTGATGATCTCTTGCATCCAAGCAACAAAAACCGAGTATAAGGTCATTATGAAGTTGAGTTATCAGTCACAGCTAATACTATTAAATACCTGCATGCATTGACACAAATGCATGAAATCAAGCACCAAACATAAACATATTCAATCATTTTCACACAGACACATGCAACATATTGGCTTTGAATTATGAACCAATTCATCCATAGTTCGTGAAAAGCCTGTTGCATGCAGTTCTGCTTTCTATCTACCACACAGCATGATGGACGTCACTGATAAAGGGCAGGATATTAAAAGCAGAGCAGGTCATGGTTGAGTACTTTCTTTTATGATTAAAACCCAGTGAAACACTGATATAAAGATATCCGCTTCAGAAATCTCTTTACCAAAAGCCCTGATTTCAGGATAGACAATCCATGCTTTCTTAAGCTGTTATAGCATCTCTGTACGGTATGACATTTCCAGTCATTATTTTTTTATTTTTTTTATTAACACATTTTTATTGATTCCAGTGACAGATTAAATAAACATGAAAGAAAATACGGAATCAAATTATATGACCTTAAACCCTTCCCTCCAAACTTTCCCACCCGACACAAACACGCACCTCAGTGGTCTGATAGTAAATTAATAATGACACATAGATTAACAATAAATCAACAGAATGTATTTAGAAGAGAAAAAAAAACAATAATAATAAGAATGCACACACACATTTAACAGTTACTATCTCCCTCCACTGTCTCCCCCCGAGAGCCCTCCAAAAAATCCATATATCTACCCCATTTTCTATTAAATAAACCCATGTTGCCCAGTCTTCTATATATCATCCCCTCAAATGCCGCCACGCCACCCAACTCCATGCAACACTCCCAAAACGAGGGCGCTCCAGCTGACTTCTGATCAAAACACCAGCTAGGACCCAATTGAGTTCCTCATTTATGACCATATCTTTATTCTACTCATGCACCTGCATTAATATTTCACTACATATGGCTGTGTATTGAATTCTTCAGTGACTGTTTTTTTTTTTGGGGGGGGGTATCTTATGTCTCTGGAATGTATATTCTAGCAGTGAGCTGCCAGACAACTCATTATCCAGTGAGCCCTGTGGCCTGGAGAACACAGTTATCTTCCAAAACCTAGTGAGCAGCCTACGTAGACAGGATTTTAATGCATTACAGACATTCTTGTAACATGAAGGCAGAAGTTAGCAAACATTACACTGAGACATACATAGCTCATTTTGGACAAATTTAATGGAATGAAACATATTTTTCACTCGTTTTTGTGTGTTGTTGTGTTCATCATTACACAATGCGAGTGCATATTGCATTCTCTGGGTTCTTATTTGGTTTCATTCTTAAACTAATGTCATAGTAGTTGAAGAGTTCGAAGTCAGTTAAACTGTCGACATGTTTATAGCTAGGTACCTATATAATAACACATCTGTTTTAATGACAAAAATCACTATATTTGACTGCCAATGAGGCTTTGAGTGATGTACTTACAGGCTCTTTAATGGTATGCACTGTACAAAACTCTATAAAGCACCAAGATCACATCTAATTTTCAACATCTTACACTGGAGGCCAAACGTTTGGAATAATGAACAGATTTTGCTGTTTCAGAAGGAAATTGGTACTTTAATTCACCAAAGTGGCATTCAACTGATCACTAAGTATAGTCAGGACATTACTGATGTAAAAAAACAGCACCATCACTATTTGAAAAAAGTCATTTTAAATCAAATCTAGACAGGCCCCATTTCCAGCATCCATCACTCCAACACCTTACCCTTGAGAAATTATGCTACATTGCTCATTTGGTTCTAGCTAATCTAAACTTTTTATCAAACACAGTTGAAAGCTATTTGGTTCGTAAATGAAGCTTAACATTGTCTTTGTGTTTGTTTTTGAGATGCCACAGTATGTAATAGACTGGCATGTCCTAAAACAGCTTTCTGTAGAAACTCATCAGTCAATCATTATTTTGAGAAATGAAGGCTATACAATGATTGAAATTGCAAAAAAAAAAAACTGAAGATTTCATATAAAGGTGTACACTACAGTCTTCAAAGTCAAAGGACAACTGGCTCTAACAAGGACAGAAAGAGATGTGGAAGGCCAGATGTACAACTAAACAAGAGAGTACATCAGAGTCTCTAGTTTGAGAAATAGATGCCTCACATGTCCTCAGCTGACAGCTTCATTGAATTATACCTGCTCAACACCAGTTTCAAATACAACAGTAAAGAGAAGACTCAGGAGTGCAGGACTTATGGGAAGAATTGCAAAGAAATAGCCACTTTTGAAACAGAAAAATAAAAAGAAAAGGTTAGAGAGGGCAAAGAAACACAGACTTTGGATAACAGATCATTGGAAAAGAGTGTTATGGATCTTAACCACACTGAGTTTTGTGGGATCAGCTAGACTGTAAGGTGCGTGAGATGTGCCCGCCAAGACAGTCAAATCTATGGCAAGTGCTACAGGAAGTGTGGGGTGAAATGTCACCGGAGTATCTGGACAAACTGACAGCTAGAATGCCAAGGATCTACAAAGCTGTCATTGCTGCACATGGATAATTTTTTGATGAGAATCAAAGAGATTTTTCCACATTATTAATGTCCTGACTATAAATTGTGATCAGCTGAATGACACTTTGGTGAATAAAGGTACCAATTTCTTTCCATAAGAGCAAAATCTGTACATTATTCAAAATTTTGGCCACCAGTGTATGTTTTTTGGAGGGGTTTTTTTTTTCTTCTTCTTTTGTTCTCCTCACTGAGTATTACTACTTGTGTTCCCAGGTCAAAATGAGCGACCCATTTAAATGGTTTATGAATCTCACACAATCCACATATTATCACTAAATATTCCATAACATATTTTTTCAACTTGCTTTTTTAATAACTAGAACAGATTTTGTACCTGTTTTTGGAATTTATTGACAACAGGCCTAAACTAATGCAACAATTTTGCACAATTATAATTATTATATTATATTATTAGTATTATTATTTTTGTGGATATTTTTAATACATTACAAACCAACAAACCAATTTTCTGTCCTGTTTATCACACTACTTTGTTTTAGTGTTTAACCAGAATTTTTTTTTTCTGATTGATTTTGGGTGAAATATCCCTTCAAGCATGTGCAACAGGACTGTGCACATGTAATGTCTTGTAATAACCAATATTTGTTTTTGCTCTTTATTCTTAATGCTTATAAGAGTATTGCGTCATTAGCTGAGCAACATGCTACCATCAGTTACATGTGGACTTCATGTGAGGAGTGCTATTGGTTTGCTACTCTGCTTGGCTGAACCAATATACTAAAACCACATTTGTACTAAAACATTAACAAACAAACACATTTACATTCTGAGCACTCTAACATATTGTGGCTTGGGGGCATGGTCATGTGTCTGTCTGCAGGAGCGGGAAAGCGGTAAGGCTCGTCACCTGGGCTGTAATTACTCTAACACCCATCTCTCATTATAGTGATGGAAGACCTGATAAGGCATGCCAGAGCGTCAGAGTGGGAGAGAGAGAGAGTTGCAAGGAACTGTTGTTTGAAGGACTGGCAGCGGTAGACAGAGACTGCACCTTATAGTTCCATGAGCCCTATTTGAGTTGGCCACTGAGAGCCGTTTTTGTTTAATCTGATTGTGTGGAGGAAATAAACACTCACCACAACTGTTCCCTGTCTCCTTACTCCTCCATTGCCAGTTTTCGGCACCACTGTAACAGGAGGAGTCAAGGAGGATGTGGGAACCGGCTGAACAATCGACATCAATTTTTAATGCATAAATTAACTTAAAACTAGGGCTGTCAATCGATTACAATTTTTAATCGAATGAATTACATGGTGTCGGGATTAATCGCATATACAAATATTTGCTGAGAAAGCCCCTCATATAAATATAATTCAATATATAATGATGAAATAATGATACATAGCTATCTTTAAATATATATATATATATATATATATATATATATATATATATATATATATATATATATATATATATATATATATATATATATATATATATATATATATATATATATAATAAAAATTCAGATAATTAAAATGCATTACATTCTTGTGGCAGAAGAGTTAATCATTAATAATACAATACAAAAAGCAGCTTTAGAATACAATATCCGTTTCACAAGTGAATTTGTCAGTCAATTGGAGATTTATTATGATGGCTTGTTTAAGGACCGTCAATTTACACCTGTGTCAGACATGCTTGTGTAGCGTCTCGGGTGCATTGCGTCATAAATATAAAATTTTTAGGTCACTGTGACAACTTAAATATAGTTTAATACTTAGAACACGTCTTGAGATCCATTAGTTCGGATTTGCTCTCTATCAAGTGTTTTGAACGCAAGAGCATAACGCATGTTTGTGTTGTTCTGCTGCTCAAGGGTGTTTTTCTTCACTGTATAAACTGCACATTACCACACAGCTGAAGTTTCACTTACTGCCCTCTGGAGTAAACAGGTGGTACTACAAGTTTGCATTTCTCAGGAATCTTCCATATCATTGCGGGCATTGCAATTAATCACGTTAATTTTTTTTACGTGTTATTTTTAGTCAAATTAATCGCACTGAATTAATGTGTTAAATCGACAGCCCTACTTAAAACAGCATAAAACATAAGGTCACAGACACACATGCAACGCGGCCACGTGTGTCTCTATCTCTCTCTCTCTCTCTCTTGAACCTGCATCATCGGATGCCGCTTAACTCAATCTTCCACTGATCAGCTGATTCAGCACTGGCCATGCTCCATCACGGCCCTCCTCCCCATGCCCTCCTCCTCGTCACAGTGCATTCTCTATCTACCATTGTCAGTCCTTCAAACAAAAGTCCCTTGCAACTCTCTCTCTCCCACTCTGACGCTCTGGCATGCCTTATCAGGTCTCCCTCTGCCAACACTATAATGAGAGATGGGTGTTAGTGTAATTACAGCCCAGGTGACGAGCCTTACCACTTTCCCTCTCCCGCAGACAGACACATGACCACGCCCCCCATGCCACACATATGATCTAATATAACATGTTAAAATCTATTACTCATGTCAAAAACTACCGGATTAAAGAGGTAAGGAGAGAAAGTGAAAACATTGTCAAAGGAGTGATTAAATGTGTGCGATGGGCATTATAAGTCTGGACTTGAGTGAGTCTGTTTATGTTGCTTCATTAAAGTTTCATCGCCAGGCCACACTGATTTATTCCCTTCTGCAGGACAAAAAAGAAACAGCTCCATCTTTCTCTTATGAGCACACACACACAAAAAGCAGGCATCACCTGTTTAGCTGTTGCATTCATGTCTCATTCCCTCTGCCGTCCTTGGGGAGGCTCTGTAGTCTTCATTAGACATGCACAGAAAGGCTGGGCATAAATATGATTCTATCCTCATGAGACTGATGCAAGGCCTGCCACCCTTATCTCAATACAAACTCTAATTATTACCCAAGAAATATCTGACTTGCCCACAGATCAGTGTAAATTCACCTCTAAGAGGTTCAGTTTGCTGCTCGGTTTCGTTACGGTGCTTGCTAAGGCAAGCATCACTATTACTACTGCTCATACTTAAAAAAGTTTGAGATCTGAACAAATCAGATCAAATCAGGAAGGAAATGAAAGTTTCCTTTTTTTTTCTAGTTACTTTTAATGCCATGTCAACAACAAGTTATTTACATGGCAAGCACAGGGTAAACAATAAATATATACAATTTACAATGCTATATAAGTCTTTGAGATGAAAACAAGATATAAATTCTAGAATACGTTTAGGTGATACCTTTCTAAATATTTCCATTAAGTATGTCTCTGAATAAAATCTTTCAAAGGTGTTACAGTTCGGTAGGATTTGCTTGATAGTCAAAGGGGTTTGACAGGAAAGGCATTATGGAAGATCTTCACCAATCAGCAAAAACCCATGTGTGAATGACCCAGAAGGCACCTAGTGAACATGACTTGATCATGCCTAGACTTGAAGTTTGAAGAGAATCTTCTTCATATACTGGGGTTTATTTCATATAGCTTATTATTGTTGCATTCACCCCATTCCATCTGCCACTTGTTACAGATATATGTGCTTATTAATGATCTAAGGTCAAAGGGTGGCATTTGACATTCTGAGATTTCCAGGTTAATGGCCTCCTTAGCGGCTGTGTCCGTTCTCTAGTTGCCAGCCAGACCAATATATACTGGGACTCAACAGAAGAGGATATTGAAGTTTTTCTTCTGTAATAGAGCTACTTTGGTTAAAATATTTACAATTATGGAGTGGACAGGAATGGTAATGTAAGGTAAGGGAAAAGGAAAAGGAAAAGGCAGAAGGGAAGGGAGGGGAAGAAATGAAATGGGATGGATGGATGGATGGATGGATGGATGGATGGATGGATGGATGGATGGATGGATGGATGGTTGAACTGCGTTTCACATCCCTGATCTCTGCCTGCATCACCTCGGTCTATTGTTGGACTACAATCTTGAAATGGAATACATAGACTATCAATTACCAACAAAACCCTTCATCAGTCAATTAACAATAACAATTGCATCTATGTGAACTTCTGCAGTTAATACAGGATGGACTTCAAAGACATTGGTCATTAATCTTACAGTTCAAACAAAATCGATGTTTAAACACTGACCTTTAACACTTACTTAGTTTAATAATTTGAAACCATGACTTTAACTATACATATGTAATATTTACATTGATGTTAGCCAGAGGGGAACTGGCCCCCACAGTGAGTCTGGTTTCTCCCAAGGTTATTTTTCTCCATTAATCAACATCTTATGGAGTTTTGTGTTCCTTGCCACAGTCACTTTCAGCTTGCTCACTGGGGTTATTAATACAATTATTATTTAATTACTTATTTTTAAACACGATAAACAATCGTATTTTATCTAATTACACAATGATGACTCATCGACATTATAGACATTACAGATTTATCGTCTGTTAATGCCTATTATTCTGTAAAGCTGCTTTGAAACGACGTGTGTTGTGAAATGCGCTATACAAATGAAATTGACTTGACTTGACATGGATGGATGGATGGATGGATGGATGGATGGATGGATGGATGTGTGGCAGAATATGTGATTAACCATCCTATTAGACCTGTTTGGGGTGGGTGCTACCATACTATTTAAGGACCCTTATTTTGACGGGTGTAGATGGTCTCCCTGGCATTTCTGTTTCCTGGCGGCATGTGCATTGTGACGAGTTGGCAGTGGAGGTCGCTCTCAGGTGTGGGGAGTTGAACATCCAAATCTTCTCTAAGACAAATCCCTAGCCGAAGTCGCTGCATTTGAAACTACTGCAGTTTTGCTTAAGGGCTTTTGTTCTGGCGGTTTTGCTTATGGGCATTGCTGTTTTGCTTTGCAGCTCACTTGGACTGTCAGTTTACGAGCCTTGCATTCGCTGTGCTGCATATCAGCTTCACTTTGCTTGTTTGTGTAGTTTTTTTTTTGTGTCTTTTCCTTTCTTTTATTTTGTTACTTTTCGTTGCTACAGTGTCAATTAATTTTGTTGCTATTTCTGTTGATTTGCTTTTTATTTATTTCAAGTTTATTATATTACTATTATCTGTTTTGCAACCACATGTAGTGTGAGAGGCTGTTTGCTAAATCAGTGCATTTCTCGGCCTTGAACCTGTTATTTCAGGTTCGTTTTCCCACACTGTCACCTTACTATTGATGTGGTGTATGTTGTTGCTGTGTCATATTGTTTCTGTTGTATAGTGTTTATGATTTTCATTTTATTTATCTGCAACAATCATTCTGGCATTAGGTGCTGTTTCACCACATCTGCTGCATGTGGTTTCGTCAGTGGGCCTGAGTGCTATAGCCACCACACCACGATGTCTGTAAAATGTATTTTGTTTGTTTTCTTTCTTTGATTATCGTTTAGTGTTATTTCTGTGTAACCCCGGGTTAATTTGTATTTCTTTTCTCTCCAGGAGCCACTGAGTTCTTGGTGGGGAACAGGGGAAGCTAGCTGCCTTCATTCGGTGGTGTGTGCTTCACAGTGTGCTGAGTTTGCCGACACAACATCTTCTATGGTGTGCGTGCGTGCGTGCATATGTGCGTGCGTGCGCGTGTGTGTGTGTGGTGTTTGACGACTTGGTGTGAATTAAGGTGGGTTTGGATGATCTACCGTTTTGTGACTGGCCTGCCTTGTTCCCGCTAAACCTGGCCCTGGAGAATTGTTAGTTTTAAAATTATTATTGTGCTTCATGGGAGAAAGAACCTATATTTATATGATAACAAGTTTTTAATGATGCTGAAGTGTTATAATAAAATATAATTTTTGTATTGATACTCATGTTTCACTTTCTCTTATTTCTTTGCCCCTCAATTGGTCAAATTTACCTGTGTGCCCTTACTGGGAGTATTTCCCTGGCTCTCCCTCAAGGTGGCGTAGTCGGTTTAACTTCATTTTGATTCACGTTTCCCTCCATTTGGGAATGCCACAGATGGATGAATGGATGGATGGATGGATGACTGACTCCTTAAATGGACTCCTTAAATGGATGATTATGGAAGCAATGGCTCCATAACAAGTGCAATGACACAACTCCTCTAGTGTTCCAGGAATGAACTGCAAAGAGTATTTGACAGAACTTCTGTAGTCATACTGCGAACACAATGATTGACAGCGTTTTAACAGCTCATGAAAAATTCTGACTGTCTCTTCAGCAGACTCATTGATCAGTCTGGTCTTCACATCCTGAGTCTCCGCCCACAGGCAACTCTAAAATAACTACACAATTAGATCTAATTTAGATCAAAATGTACATTTATATTCTGGACCACTTACTCTTGATCAGATCTGCTTTGAAAACATCTGAGTGATCGGTTCAAGCATTTTTTTGTGTATTGAAAAAGAACAAAACACTTCTGAACATGACTGGCAGCTGTTCTTACCCAACTAATTACTCAGAAGGAAAACATTCACAAAGAATTCCATTTCAATAATGAATTAGCTATGAATACCTATAATCTATACAAATAAATATCTGTGGAGTGAGCTGGACTTGTCAGTGTCTACAATATATTAGAAGATCCAAGAAGCTCTTTATAGGTCTGTATTTGCTGAGACAACATTTTCCTCATCGTGCAGTATAGATAGACTCATTTCAGAAACAGCATGTGACATTTTCTCTGTTTATCTCAGTTTAGTATTTTGAATTTGAAAGGTTACATATTGTCAGATCGAACAAAGCCAAGAGAAGCATTATGACATTTGAATTTCAGTTAAGTGCTGCCAAAGGTTTTATTATTATTATTAATATATGTGATACCAGGTAGATATTGTAATTTATTAGCTACAAAGGGGGCAGGGCAGTAATGGAGCACAACCCCCTAAGATTCAGTTTGAACTTGCCAATGAAAATGGCCAACAATTAGAAACTCGAATAGCTATTCATGCGTGAGGCTGTCTTCACTATTGAGTATCTGCCAAACAGATTATGATTTTACACAGGATCCACAATGTGGAACAATATCTGTCTTAGAGAACTCTTAAAATTCAATGCTATGATATGCAAGTTGCAGCTATTCCCCACAGTGCAGAGACCGATAGTAGACTGCAAACAGCAGCACCCAGGAGATTTTCTACTGTTGAAAACCGGAGCAGGTTACCCTCCGGTGAGAAACAGGTCAGAACAAGCTTCTATCCCTGCAGCACAATATCTGATCCAAACAAGTGAGCAAGCAGGTGCTTGTGTGACACTGTAAGCTCACCTTCTCCTCAGAGTCCTGCACAGGAAGGGAAGCAGGTGTTCCAGGGGTGTCATTCCATCTGAGAGCACATGTGTGAGGCTTATCAGGACTGTGACTGCAGAAAATTAGATACACTGTCCTCAGTGACAGGTTTGGTACCCCTGGACTTTATAACACTTCCAGCTGAAAACCGCTTTGATCTTCTGCCTCACCATCTGGAAACAACTGATTTGTAACCCCAAAATCTTTCTATGAGTATACTACTTATCTGCTTAGACTTTTTTATATTATGGTGATATTCCAAACGAATATATCTCTAATGTTGTACGTTATTTCTTCTACCGTCTCACTCATTCAAAAACAAACCAGAAACAAAACACAAATTACAAAATGCATTGTTGTCATTGTATTCAGCTGGATAAAATGTAAAATAAAAAATGTATAATAAAAAAAAAAAATACATTTCAAGGCGGGTATTATATGCTTCAGCGGTTTAGAAAAGAGCCCTTAGACAACCAATACCTCTTTTCGTAAGGCCTTCATCTTGAGCTAATGCGCCCTCTGCTGGAAACCAACTTTGACAACTCCGACTAGTACACAGAGTAATGCCAAAATAAAATAGGTATATTGTGTGTGTGTGTGTGTGTGCGTGCGTGCGTGCCAGTGTGCCAGCGTGCGTGTGCGCGTGTGTGTGTGATCATTTGAAATAGCTTCAGCAAGTAAACCTTTTACTTTATCAGTTATGGTAAATTTATGATATTTAAAACATGTGACAATGTGCCCCAATAAAAATGTGACAACTTGCCTGGACCTGACATCCTTGTACTGAAAACATAGCTCAAACCTTCCATCTGTATCATCTGTATTATACTCTTGCCTGAATATACTGTAGGTATGCCAGTCTGGTTTTATTGTGGTCTAGTTTAACAAATAGCACTGCAAAAACATTGTATCACAAAAACCTGATCTATTTAAATTTTTATTTGGAGCATAGAATTCACAAATATTACATTTTAAGAGGGTAAATAAAAAATCTCTGCTAGAGAAAACCACTGATCTCTAGATCAGTGGAGAAAACACATTTGTGCAATTGGATTTTTCACAGAAAACCTTATAGTTTCTGAGATATCGCCCCTGTAAAAACTTCCCTGTGTGCTATCCTTTACACACAGACCCATGCTGTGTGTGTGTGTGTGTGTGTGTGTGTGTGTGTATACATATATATATATATATATATATATATATATATATATATATATATATATATATACAGTCAGAGTTGGGGAGTAAAAGAATACATGTAACAGGATTACGTATTTAAATAAACACAAAATATAAGTAACTGTATCCCACTTCAGTTACCATTTAAATCATTGGTAATTAGAATACAGTTACATTCAAAAAGTATTTTGATTACTGAAGGGATTACTTTGCATTTTATTATCATTTCTTTCATTTAATATTTAATCCATTCAGATGGAAAACATTTAAATGATGAGATCCAAAGTGCATTTGAACAGCGATAAACACTTTCTTATGATGTGTTACATTCATACGAGCAGACAGAGAAGTACGTTTGAAGTAAGTTTGGAGCAGAAGAAATATATATAAACCTTGTGTAAATTGTCAGCTTTACACTAAGCTAAAATGCTCTAGCCATTTTACATGCACATGTTACCAGACACAATCATATTTTTTTATCAAGACACGTTGGATCATAATTTCTTTTTTCTAGTAAGACCTTTGATATTAGGGCATAAATCATATTCTTGATATTTAATTGATTTTTTTATTTTCCTGTAAAAATATCTATAATTCATTAAAACAAGATACATTTGATTTATTTTGTTTCAGAAACAACACTGCATAAGATATTTAGGTTTTTCAGAGAATGTATTTTTATCATGTGTATTTTGTCTTACTGTACTGGCAGAGTTTTTATAGTCAAAACAAGTGAAAAAAATCTCCCAGTGCTGAAGAAGTAATCCATATTTAGAATATGTTACTGACCTTGAGTAATCTAACAGAATACGTTACAAATGACATTTTACAGCATATTCTCTAATATATAGTTGAATACATTTCAAAAGTAAACCTCCCAACACTATACATGCATCGATCAGCCACAACATTAAAACCACCTGCCTAATATTGTGTAGGTCCCCCTTGTGCCGCCAAAACAGCCCCAACCCGCATCTCATAATAGCATTCTGAGATGATATTCTTCTCCCCACAATTTTACAGAGCGGTTATCTGAGTTTCCATAGACATTGACAGTTCAAACCAGTCTGGCCATTCTCTGTTGACTTCTCTCATCAAGGCATTTCTGTCCACAGAACTGCTGCTCACTGGATGTTTTTTTGGCACCATTCAGAGTAAATTCTAGAGACTGTTGAGTGTGAAAATCCCAGGAGATCAGCAGATACAGAAATACTCAAACTAGCCCATTTGGCACCAACAATGATGCCATGCTCCAACTCACTGAGATCACAAATTTTCCCCATTCTGATTGTTGATGTGAACATTAACTGAAGCTCCTGACCTGTATGTGCTTCATTTTTTTTTTCACTGCATTGTTGTTACATGATTGGCTGATTAGATAATTGCATGGATGCCAGATGGGCTGGTTTGAGTATTTCTGTAATTCTGTAACTGCTGGCAAGAGGGGGACCTACACCCAAGGATGAACCAGACTTGTGGAGGTCCACAATTATTTTTCTGAGGTCTTGCTGATTTCATATGATTTTCCCATGATGTCAAGCAAAGAGGCAATGAGTTTGAAGGTAGGCCTTAAAAATCATCCACAGGTACACTTCTAATTCAGTACACCTCCTATAAGAAGCTAATTTTCCAATCTGCTAAATTGATGACCCACTGGAATTGTGAACAATTGTTTGAAAACGTACTTGTGTCATGCACAAAGTAGATGTCCTAAACGACTTGCCAAAACTATAGTTTGCTAATATTAAATAAGTGGAGTGGTTAAATTTGTTTTAATGACTTCAACTTAAGTGTATGTAAACTTCTAACTTCAACTGTATATAAGCCCTCAAGTCAGGTTGTCACAGACACGTAAACGGTCTCAGAGCACAATATGACCTTAACCAGCTCAAAGAAAATATACATATACAGCTTCCCATCTTAAAATTCATAGTTCAACAAAATGTTCTGACAAGGGATTATGGTTTTCAATTTCTTACAGGTTGTTTAATGGCTGTTGCTGTGCAATAAATCCCAGCATGACACTTGATGAGATACTAATGACCTTAGAGTGAATTTTCTGATTTTCTAAACATTTGTTTTTACGCATGTTGGGAAAAAAAAAACTGTTTACTGTTGGAAAAACAGTCTGACATTGTAAAAATCAGTCAACTCAGTAATTAAAGTATTTATTCAAGGTAAAATTATTTACATTGTAACCAAAGACAACATCCTGGAAAATTTTACAAATTATTCCCCCTTCAATATCTATATATATATATACTATATTTATATATTTACTGCAATTGTACTTTTAACTTTTCATTACAAATAATGCAACCAAAGGGAGGAAGGGTATAAAACAAAGAAAAATCAGGTTTGGTGAAAGTAGTCTAACATTCTAACATCAAATAGCAAATATTTACAGTTATGTACAATTAAGACAAAACTTAATAAAAAATCAGATCTGTAAATTAACTATCATAAAACTTGCCTCAGTTTTACAAAATAGAACAAGCTTTACTCCATATGGCTCTGCTTCAGCAAAGATCTGAAAGGAATAGAAGACACTTGCTTAGCTTTAGGCTGAAAAAATTAAATAAAAATGCAGTTTTTTTTCTCCCTAAAACCTTTTGGCAGCTTCAAGACATTCTGCAGGATCACGTTCAGCGGAAGATAAACACAGGATGGAATTATGTTTGAAACACAATTAAGAAGCAATATTCCTAAATCACATTAAAAGGTAAAGAAAGCAATTCAGTCATAAAATTATAAAACAATAAAATCTCATTCTATAATATTAAAATCAAGAGTGTTGTTTAAATTAACAGAAGATAATAATTTTTGATGGAATCATTTAAAAAGCCAATAAAACACTTTAAACCAATTTCTAAGTACTGTGGGGGGTTTTTCATAACATTTCATAAAATGGGGATCACACAGCACCGACTTCAAAACTAATGAAAAAAACACAATTAAATAAAAGCAGGGAAAAGTCTATATTTGAAGGCTACATTTGATAAAACAATTTAAATCATGGGTCACCCTAATAAGATGATGATTTTTCACAAATAATGATCTAAAAGAGCCTGTGAATGATCAGAGGAAGTGAAAAGCCAAGAAAAAAACATTTCTAAAATCCTCCACAGATATCAATATAAAATCTTCAAAACTCCCTATTTGCTGTTATCAAGGTGTCACACTTTTAAAGGAAATTCAACACAATGGATAAATTGCATTGTATTTGCAAAAGAAAGAAACAATGATTGAAACATGGTAATTTAAAACATAATTTCATAAGGAGTCCACAGAAATCCATACAGGAATAAATGGTGTTGTTCTCATTTCTGCAGGACAGAGCGAAGCAAGAAATCTACTATATGTGCTTTGTTTTGAAATAGCTTGTGTCTGGGATATCTGTACTAAAGATGGTTCTCTTGTGGTTCAACAAACAGAAGAATTGACTAACCTCTGATGCCAATGAATCTGTCAACAACATGCATCCGAGAGCCTCACTTTCAAATTGAGTGTGTTTGCCTGTCTAAAAGGGTTTGATCTTTGGTTCAGCAGGCATCTTATGACCTCATCAACACATGGTGTTCGAGATATCAATTTGTTACAAGTAGGCTTGATATTGACTGTGAAATGGTTTAGAACTGTTGATAAAGAGAAAATATTTAAGCTTAAATCATGGTCAAGTTTAAAATCATACTTTTGTTCCATAACGGAGCATAAATCATAATTTCAACTGAGGACCACTTCTTTAAAAACAACCATTATGGAAACACATAGTTTGTGAGTGTGTATGAACAAGAGGGAGAGACAGCACAGACAACATAATGTAAAACTAAAAGAATGACGCAAGTCTCTCCAGTGCGAGACACTTAAGTGACGTGACCGTAGAGACGCACACCACCTTTACCGCCGAAGCTGCTGCATCCTGTCCTGAAAGGCCTAAGGCACGTTGCCAGGTCCAGATTTATCCCACGGAAGAGGCGGTGGTTGGGGAGGGGATTGTGACACCTCTGCTAACAGTGCTCCAAATATTCGATCACCCGTGTGATAGATTTCTGTCCTGTGGTTCCAACAGAGCACTGATAATTGGAAAGGAGAGGGAAAGAAAATAACAGATACGAATGTCAATGCCCACATGAGAGCACTCCTGATGGCCACATATTTTGTAAAATCTGAATGGTTTCCAGATACCCTGGAGTGAAAATATTCTTCACTTTGACATCACTGATTGCACTTACCGTCAAGTTCATGAAATTAAGGAATTTCTTCAGCATTTCAGTCATTATAGAGAAATCTCCCTTAGGAAGGGTTTCCCGCACTATTATCACATTCATCTGAAAAAGAAAGATAGGTTAATAAAAACTCAACACCAAAGAACAGAAAACAACAACAACAAAATGTCTTTATGTTGTTGTTAAACAACCATGTTTAATTTGCACCCTATATGACACGTCTCTCTCGCTCTCTTTTTTTGTCTTGTCTTTCCTTTGAATTTTTGCTGGACTTTCCCCCACACACACCTCCACTGCTTTTTTATTTTTGTTATAGTTATTTGTTGTGCCCTAGACATGCTTTTTATGCCAACCCAGATGTGTATGACTTTCTTTCTTCTACAGAACACAAACAGATTTTTAGAATATATCAGCTCTGTAGGTCCATACAATGCAACTGAATGGTGATCAGACCTTTGTAGCTCCAAAAATCAAATAAAGGAAACATAAAAGTAATCCAAATGACTACAGTGGTTAAACCCATGTCTTCAGAAGCAATATGATAGATGTGGGCGAGAGTCCTTTTTTTTTACTCTAAATCTCCACTTTCACATCTGAAAGTCACATGTGGTGCCTTTTTAGTTTCACTTTCATATTTGAAATTGAATTTGAAAATTGAGATTAAAGGAATAGTTCACCCAAAGATAATTTACTGATTCTTTCTTCATCAAAACAGAATTTAAGATTTTTAGGATTTCAGTTCAGGCCTCCTCCTCTAAACAATGCAAGTGAATGTACTTAACGGTTCAAAATGCATATTTAGGGTGCGTCAGAATAATCCACACGATTCCAGTCGACAAATAAAGTTCTTCTGAACCCAAACGATTGATTATTTTTAGAAACAATACAATACTTATATACTTTTTAACTGCAAATGTTTACTTACGTACATCTCTGTGACGCACATTCATGAGAGGTGTATTCGGGCTCAAATAGGAAGGGTTGGGCAAAAAACTCCCTCTTCTCTTCTAAAATCAAAATCCTCAGACATCATGTTTGAAATTGTTTTGGATTGTTTTGGTTTGTGACCAGCACTTGGTCTGTGCAAGTTTCTATTGTAAACAATGATGCGTTTCCTGCCTCCTCCACGTGACACGTGACCTTACCAATGAGCTTATGTCATCCCTCTCATGAGCGCGCGTCACAGAGATGTATGGAGGCAAACATTTGTAGTTAAAAAGCATCCTTAGTTTACAAAAATGTAAAAATGTTTGGGTTCAGAAGAACATTATTTGTCAACTGGAGTCGTGTAGATTATTTTCATGCACCCTAAATATGCATTTTGGACCGTCAAATAAATGGAGAACATAAAATTGCATTGTTTAAAGGAGGAGGTCTGAAATGAAATCCTAAAAATCTTAAATTCTGTTTTGATGAAGAAAGAAACTCCGATTCATTTTGGATGGCCTGAGGGTGAGTAAAGTATCAGCACATTTTCAATTTTGGGTGAACTATTCCTTTAAGAGTAAAAAAAGGATTTAAATATTGTTCTGTTTCTCACCTACACCCATTGTATTGCTTCTGAAGATACATATTTAAACACTGGAGACATATGGATTACTTTTATGTTTGCTTTGTGATTTTTGGAGCTTCAAAATGTCTGGTCACCATTCACTTGCATTCTAAGGAGCTACAGAGCTGAAATATTCTTATAAAAATATTATTTTCTGCAGAAGAAAATCATACACATCTGGGATGGCATGAGGGTGAGAAATGATAAGAGAACTTTCATTTTTGGGTGAACTATCCATTTATAGCTCTTTGACCTCGTTTACACCTGGTATTACATGTGGTCAGGCGAGATGCATTGCTGTTTACATCTGGTCCCTTAAATGAGTCTCCTGTGAGCATTTGTGTTTGGATTTCAGGGGAAAGATGACATACATCAATCACTATGTCAGTGTGTTACTGCATGATATTAAAGAGCAACAATGTCATAAAAAACAAAGTGCAAATAAAATGGTGCGCTGTTCCTCACAGACGCATCTGAAATTTAATCTAAGCACAAACCATTTCCAGCAGAATTATCTGTTATTTTAGTGGATTACCTGTATTACAGGAGCTTCAGATGTTTGTGCTTCTAATCTGTGTCAAACACACTGAAGTAGATCTGTGAAGTTCTCATGTTTGTGGTTGTTTGTTTTTTTTTAAGCCGCTCATAACTGACAAAGTTTAAACTCTAGCTTTAGCACAGCGCTTGATTGACAGATGAGGGTTGATGCTTCACTGCCGTCCTTTAATGCATCAGGACGGATTAGCGTTTACACCTCAAATGCGATGTGGTCATGTGTTTTTGACAATCTCCACTTGATCCGATCACAAAATGTTTTAGATCTGTATTTAGTGCTGACCACACGTGATCAGATCACCAAAAACACATCTTAATACCAAGTGCATACGGGGTCTCTGGAACAGGTGGAGAATGACAGGAAGTGATGCTCACCGGACTCTCCTGACATAAGCACCCTAGCAGAAGAGCTGTGTATGATGCCACAATGCTGTCCTCCATGTGTTTCCCAGCATGCTGCAAGGCTATCATAGAAAGGAGGAAATAAACATGAAAGTTGGCAAGTGCATGACAATGTGACAAGGCACAATTAAAGCATTTTAAGATACAAGTTTGTGGGAGACCTTCATGTCAATTAGTCATTAATCACGTCATTAGTTTTTGTGAATAATTGATACCTTTATTAAGATCAAGCTCTTCTTCCTCCTCCTCTTTCTTATCATTTGTGTTGTTGGTTTCCGAGGCGACCCACTGGATCTCTCCGGAAGTTTCCTGCCATTCTCCGCTTTGGTCTGCCTGAGACTTTGGTGCCTCGCTGATGAGGTCATCAGTCTGTGCCTCAGCTAGAATAGCAGCTCTCTCCCGTTCCAGAAAGAACTAATGCGAACAGACACACAAAAATACTTGCATTAAAAAGTTTTGCTTGACGTGTGCGGATCTCTTTCCAGTGTTGACATATTTCCTACTGAAACTTTGGGCCCAACCCTTTTGGGAAGTTTGGGCAGGACATTATAATCTTTTTTAGTAGTTATGTCACAGCCATGAACCATTATTTGATTCTTGTTATTGCCAGTCAATAGCAGGTGGTATTAGGGGGAGAGACATTCTAATGCAAGAGAATGGACATCAACTTGTGTAGCTTTACCAGAAGAAAAAGAGTGTACATTTTAAATGTGTTTATCAGCTACAAAGCTTACTTTAAGTACACTAACATATACTGCAGATGACTTTAAAGCTAATAGACAGGCTACATGCAACAAAACTCAAGATTTTGAGTTCATGGGGCATTTAAGTAGCAAATAACGATCCAAAACAGTAAAACAAAACATAACTAGCTATGTACATCATGTCCTGTGCTTTCTCATAATGTAGTTTCTCAGAATTGGACAGAGCAAAACCCTGAATAACAAGCCTATTTTTATCTGTAGTTCATGTTCTTTTTTGAGAGATGATGCAGGCAGATACATGGACGAGCCGTCCTTAATTGACACTGTCAGCATACAGTGACATATTTGGCTGGGGGCTGAAACACACCTTCACTAGAGCCACCAGGGCGTTTGACGACTTTTGTGTTGTGGGTTCCTTCTTGACCTCTTCCCCAGTTTTATCCTCCTTTTGTTCCTCCGCTGTCTTCCCCTCCTCTCCTTCCGACTTCACGTCATTCTCTGTCCTCGTGTTTCCCTGTGTATCCATCAGGTAGCTCACATCCACCTCCATTTCCACCAAACCATGTCTGTTTCTAGCGCTGTACTCCACCAGGTTTATCAGCAGTCCCAGACCCTGCGTGCATAAAAATTAGGGTCGCACAAACACACAAGCACAGATCATGTCACCGCACACATCCAGAGGATTATTCATAGAGCTCTTACCAGCACACGGATGTCAAATCTCTGCTCCTGAGGCAAATAACGAGGAACATTCAGAACGCAGTCTAGAGCCGTCAGCATGAGTCTATCCTGTTCACCTGTTTTAGTGCTGCCCCACTCTGAGGGGTCAGACAGAGAAAGTTTGTTAGTATAAGTGTTCATTCTCATTCTTTAGATTTTTTTGTATAATGACATTTATACTGGGGTGGGTATACCAACATTCAATATTTTCAAGTTTACATTTTACATATTAATATTTTTGGAAACAACAAGGTTGTCCACCACTACAAATACTAGGGCTGGGTATTGATCCAGATATCCGGATTCGATTCTGATTCACAAGCTCTCGATTCAATTCAATTCCAATTTTGATACAATATCGATTCATATGGGTATATTTTCATTACAATGTCCATTTTGCTCACGTATGAATAAAAATCTCTCCCAGTTAATGCTGCTAATTATAGAGACTGCCTTCTAAATTGTGTCGATACTATCAAATATTGATATATCGCAATAACTTTTCTCAAGATATTTATAACTAATGATAAATATAATTTGTAACATTAATATTTCCTTAATTGAATAAGTTCATCTGCATAATTAAAGCATCAGTTGAAAAATAATTTATTTCATACTGTAAGCAAAATGGACATAGCTGACATCTACCCAAATTAATTTGAATTGAAAGCGTAATCTAATCACAATAAAGTGATTTTTCATGATATATAAAATTGTGACATGTGTATCACAATACGCATCATATAGTGAGGTGGTTGGCAATACCCAGCCCTACTTCTAACTAGATACATTATGAAAGTATTAATTTGACCAATTCATTTTTCATCATTTAGGTCACATTTTGGCTTCTTAAAAATTAACCAATTCACATATTCCATCAATAAATATGATATCATATTGCATATATTATATTTTGTTACATGTTTATTGTTTAATTGAATAATCTATTAATGAGTATTTACATTGATTTCTTAAATGTGCTAAAATCTGTACCGTCTCTTTAAGAAAACCAGCATTTCTGTAAAGACTGTTTGTAAATAAGCACATATAAATAAGAGAGGACTCGAATGGCTTTATCTCATCCATGCTATGTGATTAGTTTAATTAAGTTTCATTTTTCTTTTTTATGTTTTTGATCAACAACTGACTGTAAAGAACTCAAAGGATATTAAAAGGCATTATTCAATGGCAAATGGGTTGCGTAGAGCTCATCTTGGACACACAAGGAACATGTCAAAACAAACTTGTACTCACAACATGCAGTGCAAGAGTCTCGCTACTGAACTTTTTCCAACACTATACTACTTAATCACAGGTTAGTGAAATCTGAACATTACCAGCCAGTGGCTAATCATCAACATTTTTAGTCGCATAGTGCAAAATGAGGTTGCAAATGTGAGTGATTTCCTCTCATTGTAGTAGAGGGTCACATATAGAGTAAAAGATTGATTTGGGAATTTAAAATAAAAAATATCGAGATAGTTCAAATGAAGATCGTGATGCATTGTAAAATCAATATTTTTATCCAGTCCTAAAAAATACTGTATTTCTATGACCAAAATGAAACTCAGAATGAGCTGAGAATATCTAGAACTCATTTAATTTGAAAATGTAATCATACAGATCCTCTCCTTTGGTTTTCGTGTAAAGATAAACACACTGGAAACAAAGTACGCTATTTCCTCACACCATATTAATTAACACTGATGGGTCTATATACTTTACACTACTTCTGTGGCTCTACGAAGAAGGACGTACAACGCTTGTTGTGCAAAGCTCAATGAATCCCAATGAAGATGAAAGAGAAATAATTGAGCAAAATGCAAAAGATTTGTACAGTATCGCAACTGAGATATCAATACAATATTGTATTGCCAGGTTCCTGCTGATTCCCTCCTCCCTACAACTTTTTTCCAATTATTAATTTACATTACTTAATTTTTTAATGCTCTTTATTGTATTAAAAAAAAAAAAGTTACAAATAAAGCAAGAGGAGAGCGTGGTGTGAATTATCAATGCATCCAAGTGTCTCTCACCGTTATCGTGTGTAAGGTTCAGCAGAACTCCAATAACAGCTCTCATACAATCCTCCACAGCCTTACCCATATTGATATGACTACTCTGCGGGAGGGCGGAGCTAGATGAAGAGACCTCTCGGCTGTAGCGCTGTATCATCTGTTTACAATAATAAAGAGACCTACACACACACACACACACACACACACACACACACACACACACACACACACACACACACACACACACACACATACACACACACAGCAAAATGATACCACACATCCTTTCAACAAAGCAAAACTTACTTAGAGATATGCAAACGCACACAAATATATCAACACGCGTCACCTTGCCGAAGACACGATGAGCTCGGACTCTTTGTAGGCGATCAGATAAGCTTGGTTCTCGGGGTTGTGAACCGTAACCTGGATTTGAATGAGAAATTACACAATAAATTAAACAGAAATAGTATGCAGACATGATTGAACATGTATTACACACACACATTCACATTCAAAAGGCTGTACACTCACACTCTCCAAAACCCGTAAACAGCGCTCTGCTCCCCATAATGATGCCACCAGACTCTCCTTGTCCTCCTCTTTACTCAAGTTCTCCACACACTCTTTTACTGAGGGAAAGAGAAAGATTTCTGATTGATATGTCTTTAAGGAAATATGCAAATCACAAATATATAAATGGGGTAGTTGATGCGCAACATGTTCATGGACTTAAAATGTTTTAACTAATTAAATTAAGATTGTGTTAAACTTTTAATGAATGTATAAAGGAAATGCATGCTTTAGTTACTGATTGTACGATCTTAAGAGTGTTTCACCATGTTTAATTTCCTTTTTGACTTTAAAGGGGTCATGACATGGGTTTTTTTATTGTATTATTATGTTCCCTTAGGTGCAATTATAGTATTAATATGTTTTTTTTTAAGAAAATCTTTTAAAATCTAGTGATTTATGACCTTTTCCCACCCTGTTTCTCATCCTCTGATTCAAACAGTCTGTTTTGGGGGCGTTTCCATTTAAGACTTCAGTGTTAACGCCCACTGTTATGATTGGCTAACGTCAGTGCCTATGTATCAATTATTGACGCTCCCAGCCAGAACAATATGCAAGTAAACTAAGTAAAAACACTGTGATTATTCATAATGAATGAAATTGCGCTTTAAAAAAAAGTAGTTTAAAGTTTAAAATAGATTACTTACAGTTTAGCGTCGTCGTTGTTCCCAGAATAGTCGGCACGGACTTATCTTTGAGCAACAGTTTTCTGGCAAAGCCAGCATCATATTGAGATTTGTTCTCAAAACAGTCATCCTTAAAATGTACAGAACAAACGCTTAAGTTAACACTGCCGTGACTGGGACGTCCGCAAAAAATAAACTGCATCCATTTTTCCCTGACGCCTGGATCTTTCGGCAGCTTATTCAGAGGTTTTGTTTGACCACAGCCAGGAACAGCACATCTGTGTGGCATCGTAATTTTCCTGTGCACAAGTAGTCTCTGTCAGAGCTCGCTGTCCATCGACTGAACACTTGTGAGGCGACGGCGATACTGAAATGAGCGTGAGTTGTCTTGGCGCTTAAAGCGTAGTTATCTTGTGCTGGAGGCGGTCATATGCAAACACTGGTACGTCACTTCTAACCGTCACGTCACTTCTAACCATGAATCCAGAACGAGCTGTATTTTGAGCTTGATTAAATAAATGATTCGTTTAGAATGGGGAGGACGTCTTAAAATATTAAACTTGCAGGACGTTTTAAAGATACAAAGACCTCTTATATACCAAAAGATCAAGGCAAATTTGGTTTCTCATGTCATGACCCCTTTAATAGTTCATTTTAAATGGTTCTGCAGTGATAAAAATTTTAAATAAATAAATAAATATATATATATATATATATATATATATATATATATATATATATATATATTGTGACATGTGTATCACAATACGCATCATATAGTGAGGTGGTTGTCAATACCCAGCCCTACTTCTAACTAGATACATTATGAAAGTATTAATTTGACCAGTTCATTTTTCATCATTTAGGTCAATAAAAATGCAATACTACATGTTCTATTATTTCTGGATTGAGTTTTTACACAGTGGTCTCCCAAAAACACAGCTAGAGTACCTTTATCTACGATGTGGTCCAGTCCCCCCAGTAGACGTAGCTCTTCTTTAAACCAGTCTCCTGCTCGCTTTGACGTCAGTGACAGAAGCGTCTCCATTGCTAAATGGCCCGTCTGAGAAAGAGAGACAATGAAAGTGAAAAAAGTGCATTCAAGCAATAAAAAGGAGGCAGGGGCAAAAATGTCCTTTCAAATACTTATTATAAATTGAAATCACCTCTCCTGCCGTAGCAGCACTTCACACTTGAGAGATAGCAGACAAATAGACTTCTTTCTGAGAGGCAGGGGTTGAATACATGCTCCCTTAACCTTTTATTGTTATACATTATAGAGCCAATTTTGACACCTTTTAAGGTATAAAGAAAAAAAGTAGAAAAGAAAACTATCAAGTAGCAAGGGCCCTGTTTACGCCTGGTATTAAAGAGATAGTTCAAATCACATACATCACATAAAGGCAGCATATGTAATCCATGTCTTCTAAAGCGATCCAATCGGTTTTGGGTGAGAACATACCAAATTATAACTTTTTTCATATAAAACTTGACATCAGCAGTCTCCTTGGCGATCATGATTTCAAGCACTTCCTACAGCGCCATCTAGCGCTCTACGCATGCGTCAAGCACTAGGAAGTGTATTCGAGCTTCAAATCATGATCATGCCTGAGACTTTAATGGGGAGATGTGTAGTGAAAAAGGAGTTATATATTTTTTTTTCTCACCCAAAACTGATTTGATCGCTGCAGAAGACCTGGATTAAATCACTTGAGTTGTATGGATTATTTTTATGATGCCTGTGTGATATTTGGACCGTCAAAGTTTTGGCACCCATTCACTTGCATTGTGTGGACCTACAGAGCTGAAATTATTTCTAAAAAAATCTTTGTTTGAGTTCTACAGAAGAAAAACGTTATACACATCTGGGATGGAATTATATCAATCACTGCATGTTGATATAATTCTTGGCATACTGAAGAAGCCCTGTGAAGTCTTGTCCATGACTACCTATGGGCTTTTCCAATTTTTCAAATTGACTAGTTGTTTTCTTCAAGCCGTATTTTATGTTGATTGACAGGATGTTTACACTACAAATGCACTGTGGTCACATGTGTTTCTAACTTCCTTCGAGTGTTATTTGAAAACAAAATAGCTTGGATAACATTTACACATGTATTAAACAGTCATAAATTGCACTTAATACATTACTACAAATTAACACGTTCCACACATGGACATTACGTCTGCTTTGTGATGCTCTTTTAGTACAGTCAATAGCAGTCGCATGCAACAAAAATGGGCACAGATTAGTACTGTCTGCATATGGAGAAAAACTGGGCTGCACGCATACAGTCCGTGCAGACTGCATACTTTATTTATACTTAAAAAGCTGGAACATAAAAATATTTAACACTTTAAAATATTTAAAAAAAAATATTCCTCAAATTCCTTGACAAAAGGGAGACTGAAAGGGTTTTTCGATATCACAATGCATTTTATTCATTTAAAAGCTATTCCTGGGTAGGATCTTAAATTTATTAGGTGCTCTCAGGTCAAAAAGAAGGCTGACTGTCACTTACGTTGATGTTCTCCAGGTCTAAATGTTTGTTGTGGACCATTTCACAGAGTTTGCGGATCTTCTCTTTAACTTTGCTCATTTCTTTAGCTGTGAGCTGATCAGCTACGGAGTCATCCTGCTCAAGTTCCAGCAGCCTGATCATCAGCTCCAGACAGGACCGGTCCAGATCCATGTTCAGCCGGTCTCTGCTGAGAATATACATCAGAGACGCCGTGCACAGAGCTAAATTCTACCGGACCAAGAGAAACAGAGAGAAAGAAGGCAAAGGACGTAGATATATTACATTTTAATACCACAATGTAGGTTTTATAAAAAGACAAATAGTTCAAACTATAAATTATGAAATTATTTTTATGTTAATGTAAATAAAGCTTCCATTAATATAAATAGTATATTACAAAATAGAAAACAAGAAAAACACTGCAACATAACAATATTAATTTATATACAACTGTTAGTTCCAGTCCTTGATTCTCATTGGACGAGAGATATTCCATGAGCACTGATGGACTGACACCATCAGCACTCGGACACTTCACTGTGTGTGTATCACTCCGCTTGTGTTCATGCCATTCTAAACTAAAGTGTAAGAGCAGTGCAGATGTGTTAAGAGCTACTGTTTGTCTTTTTTTTTTTTTTTACATTACATATATTAGACAGCAGGTGGTGTCAAAAGATTATTTTTGTGTGCAATAGAAGCCAGTTAGGTGACGCGAAGTGAATCCGTGTCAGCCGTTTACATATAACAGCTCTTCGTGATCACTTGCATTACTACTACACTACTAAAGCTAGGAAATAGCTTTAAACGAACAACTTCAGCATTACGGCTCATCACAGCAGAGACACAACAGAGTGATTGATTACACAATAGATGCTGTTTAAAATGGCGAAGGACACTGCGGTTTCTATAGTGATTGACGCTTGCGCACAGGTTACCATGAAATAGGAAGAAATACCCCCACTTGGATGCTATTTTTCCACTGAGAAAGCTGTTCTTCAGAAAGCTGACAGCATCTCTGCTTGGGAGTGGCAACAAGTGATTGCACACATTCTCTCTCTCTCTCTCTCTCTCTCTCTCGCTCTCTCTCTCTCACACACACACATCCTTGTTTGTTTATCCAATTAACTTGTTCGAAACTGCACAAGCCGTGATACTATTTTTGAAGTGACATTTTTGAATTACTAACGGAGGCTTGGATGCATAATTTGTTTTGAACCAGCAACGGCAGATTCTGATCTGTCTCTTAAGAAAGTAGTTCCATGCACAAATGTGTTTTTTTATGACCGTACTCCGTTTTTTGAAATTTACTTGTTCATTGAACTGTTGTATACACACTCGCAATCATGCTATATAGATAGATAATAGATAGATACTTTTTTTTTATTGTCCTCAAAGAGAACTGACTCAATAATACTTTGATACAGAAGAAGCAGAAGACTAGGCTGAACTGACAGATGTTTAAGTTTTCGAATAACTATCAGTCTCTGTTGACAGCACTTGTAAATACCTAGCGTGCGCTGATTGAAGCTGAGCTGTTTATCTAATGTAATGCCAAGATACCTGAAATGTTCCACCCTTTCCACCATCTCTCATTAATGATAATATGGCCCTAAATCAGCACTGCTGTTATTACCTACGGCACTCGGCCTGCAGCCTTGTGCCTGTGGCTGAATCACAGCAGTGCTGATGTAGGGCCATTTCGCACTCTTGCTCGTGTGATATTGCTTAAATATATTTCCATTACATATAATCTGCAATCCAAGTTATTTGTTATTTACTTCCGGTGATTTAGCTAACCTATTTAGCAACAATGTGACATCTCTTCCTCTATTTGTTTGTTCGCTATCATCCATCTCTTTGTGGTGGAAGACCAAGCATCCTTGTTTGTCTGAGAGATGTTTTTATTTTCTTGCTTTAATTGCAGACTCCTGAGATTCTTGCGTTTTATTAACAGCTATGCTTACCATATAGATTTCAATTAACTCAAGTCCTCTAAGGCCATTTTACTGCAATCAGTAGCAAACTATTTTAGCTACATTAAGCTATTCGAACTTGCATTGATATGAAAAGAAATAAAACATGGTGATATAAACAAGAGATTTGAAATTAGCTGTGATTATACAAACTGTTGAAAGATCAGAATCAATTAGCCTACTGTAGAGAGCAGTGTAGTAATGAACTACATTACTTAGCCGAAGAATTGTTTATTGTATTTATAATGAATATGTCTAACTATGTATTGAACAATTGTGTCTTTTAACCCATCACTGTTGCTACCATTTTATTAAAAATACACAATATGCTTCACATCGTGCCGCTTAACTGTGGTAAAATCACTGTAATGCATGGCCTCTCATGGCTTATTGCTTTATTCGAAACATCTGACTTAACTCATTATGTGGATTTAGCTAGTTTTTTTATGCTGTGCATCCTTAGATACATAAATAAATTCAAGTCAGACCAAATGAGTCAACATTTTCATGCACCAAAACTAACAAGATTTACAGTGTCACGGCTCTGCATCTGTTTGTGATTCTCGCTCATCTGTGAGCAAAGATGATCACTTCTCTAATTAATCTCTACTAATAAAGTAAACAAACTGCTTTTCAAAGAGCATTAACATTATGAGCAGAGCTACAGTACTGTGTGGAATGATGCTCCGTAAATTGTACAGAAGTTTTTTTTTAGTGAATTAAGGATAGATGATTTTCTAGTGAATAAAGAACTGATCATTGTTAGCTTAATAATGCATCGCTAGTTCTTTCGTGGATAAGGCTGATGTTTCAGGAGGCTTACCGGGTGTTGTTGGGCATCACTGAGCATCTTAAAGACCTGGGCCACCTTCCCTCTAGCCCTTAGGTGCATGCGAAAACTTGGCATGGCACAGCGTGTAGCCAGACTGATTATACTGCAGAAATTGAAGAAACGAGAAACACCAACGATAAATGAGGGTTTTTATGCATGCGTGTATGGTACGTGACCATATTTATATTTGCAGGGAGCTTGTGCTAAAGTATTTAAGAAATTCTCTGGGTTCAACACTAGAAAGGGAAATCACATTACAATCCTTCAAGCATTAATAGACAGAATATGAATAAGTTTGTGTTTGTGTGTCTCACCTAAGGCAGCGTGTGTTGAGGGGTTGTGTGCTGTTCAAGCCTGTCTCCAGATACTCAAAGTCATCAGTGAACTCCTGATTCTCCCCAAACTCCACCACATCATTAAAGTGCTTCACATGCTGGACCACCGTGTACAACTACATTCACAGAGAGAGAAACACATTCCATTAAAAATCCGAGCACATCCTTAGCTCATTTCTGTAAAATGTATTTACATTACATTTATTTACAGCATTTCCCAGAGTGCATTGCTCACCTCCTTGTGCTCTGTCCTGCATTTGAGAGCAGTAACAATGTCCTGATAAGGCTCAGTTGGGATTGTGACAGACTTGATGACTTTAGGAGGAGGGGGTGGAGCTTTAAACACTCCATCATCTTTATGGGAATTTGTGTCTTTATTGCCTCCTAACACACTGGCCTTCTGTGGTAAAGAAAGAAAAAAAAATACTAAATGGTGTGCAAAGGCAGAAAGAATGGTATTGTGAGGGAAAGGTTAGAGTGCTTTACGTACAGGTACAGTCACAGTGTGGGAGGAAGCAGAAGGCGGCACTTCCACTGGCTCGGGTTGATTCCAGTGACGAGCGTTATACACAGCTTTAGCAGGAGCCTGCATCAAACAAACACAAACCACTAGTTTATTAAGATATATCTCAGGCCCTTCTGCACTGTAAACGTATTTGTACTAAATTAAATGCAGACTTGCATACATCTTTAAAGGTGAAGGGAGTAATATTTTTAAAGTTTAAAGGGTCATGAAACCCCAAAACAAATTTTTGATATGTGCAGTTTGCACATCACTAGCACAAGTGGTTAGTTTTCCATTTTATTGAGCCATTTTGTTCTTCCGGTTTCAAAACAAAGTTGAACCAATGTCACAAAAATTAGTTGAATGCATAAACTCAAGAGTTATGGTTGGTAGGACAGCACGTATTTACGCCACTGAGAGTTTTTCCACATTATTCATGAGAAGGAACGCTTCCATCCAATCACAGCGCTGCCTCATGCATGAGCTGGCATTACAGCCACAGCTGAGAATTCAAACTCATGGACATAAAGAACGAGACTTCAACAGCACTCGGGGAACAGACTTGAGAGCAAATTTTTACACTAAACACCATTGTCAGATCGAAATCTCTTCACAATACGCATCGCAATCCATCACCGGACCAGCGCAAGAATTTCTTGGCTGCAGTTGTGCTAGTCACGCTTCAAAACCTGCTGTTTGCGAGGGAGGGCATCACACATCAGAATGAACCACAATTCATTTCATAACTGCACCGAAGTGAGCATGCCTTCTATCCACAGTATAACGTGCAGAGTCAACTAGAAGCAATTAGTAAGTTCACTCCCCTGAAGTGTTTACAATGTGGCTCTATCAAAACACTTTTCTATTGGTATGAGCATTCCAAACAGCCCAACAAAGCAAAACTACATTAGCTCATCCAATGGCAAGAATCTGGGGCAGGACTACCTTACTACCATGAAGAGCATGTGAGCGAAGCAGAGCGGTGTGACGCTCAGCTCAATATTCAGCTCTATGCGCGTGCGCTCCACTCAGTCGCTCACGTCCCAAGCGAACGCTCCACTGATGAATCGCTCACGCTCACCGGTAAAACAAATCTCTGTAGGCTACTTGCTTTCTGTTTGTACTTTGTAATGAATATCTGGAATACATGTATAAATTACAGTAGCTAGGATTGTAAATAGAAGTTATTTCGGGGTGATTCTGAATAAAAGTCTGTTCTTTTTATTCATTTATATGCATTAAATTAACTTAATTAAAAAACATGTCTAGCCCTTTGGCAAACCTGCCTATTAAATGCAATAACTGAAAAGGTATATTTGATTTTCGTTATTTTATTTCCGTGAACATAACTGCAGTTGCAAAACAGGCATATTAAAACGTGCGCGCGCACACGCACACGCACACACAAACAAGATGAAATGCATGTAGAACTTCACACAACACATCTGGACTATCATGCTCATAAACACACACACAGGTGAAATGCACTTAACAACATCTTATCAAAGCACACCTGGATGATTTACTGGCATTAGTAAAAGAAACGCGCGTTCTAAAGTTTAAATAGACCAAAACTGCGGGTAATTGCGGTCTATTTAAAAACGTCTCAATCTTTACATCACTTTAGAATTTACTTTTAGAATATTAGCTTGGACAAAGCACGGTGTGGTATAGCCGGGCTGGGCAACGCTGACAAAATGACGCATACCCTCACGTTCATCTTTTGTGAGAGGTTCATATTCCACGTAAACCATCTTAAAAAATGCATCATCTAATTCTTTCTTCCGTGTATTAGACACAGAGAACTGGGGAGTCTGGGGACGCAGGAGAGGAAAAAAATTATTTATCTCCCTTTGATTGGTAGCAGTTTTTTCTGTAAAAACAAATTTGCGTACATTATAATAGCGTACAGTAAATTTTCTGTTGTCTACATCTAAATTATAGGCCTACCTAATTATTCGGGTCAGCTTTTTTTTTTTATTTAAATTTAACAAGTGGTTCAATAACTTCTGTCTAATTTCAACTTAAAAATAGGCTACATCAACTACAATTATGTAGGCTAATTCATATTGTGAGTTGGCTATAGGTTATTTTTAGTTGCACTGATATGATGATTGCATAACGAATTAACAATTCGTTCCAACCTGACGTCAGCATGTTTTAATAATTAATTTCTCATTTTATTTAAATCGTACAAAATTAACAATATAATATTTAGATCCATGGTTTAGTAAATCGTGACCACGTTGTAATAATTTGTTTCCTTGTTTTAATAAAACGAGAGTAGCCTACGAATTAGGTCAACATGGCCACGATTTACTAAACCAGGGAACGATTTAAGAATTTGTAGAAACAAATTTAATTCGTGGCCACCCTAAATGAGAGAACGAATTCTTAATTCATGGGAAGTTGGGAACAAAATGTTAATTTGTATATTATAATATATTTTTGTCTGCATGTCATGAGAGGGGCTCAGTACAACAGCCTACCTTACCCATTTATCTATTAATTTATTTTCGAATGATATAGGCTATAGCTCACCTTTTGCTGCACTACCATGTTTGCGTAGCACATCCTCGTGCTTTCTGGCAATGTGACGCTTTATATTCCAATATGAATCTTTGCTAACTCTCACAGTCTCTCCACACTCCCTTTCAATTTCTCCTCCCTGCTCGTTCTTAACTGTGATTTTTAATGTGAATTTCTGCATAAGGCTCGCAACTTCCTTAAAACAATATTTGAACTCCATAACCAACCCACTACTGCTTTAGCTAATTCACCGATTCTCGAACTAGCAAATCACAATAGGGCATTCCGGGTAGAGCGAGCGGCACTGAGCGGACGGAGCGAGCGAATCTTCAGAAAGGCGCTCTCCGCTCAGGAGGAAGTATTACCGCTACGCTCACGCTCCGCTACGCTCACATGCTCTGCTACCATGATCAATGGGCTTCCACTGGTATTTTTGCTATGACATTTGTTGACACTAGTAAAGTTAAAGTTACAAACTTCATACCCGTTTGATCCATTTAACAACATAGTTTTAAAGAACAGATAGAAAACAGAGGTGCAATCAATATAGATATTAAGTAAAAATACTTTTTTTGGCCCACTGAAGATCTTGCGTCCGATCTCCTTTGACTTGTCGGTCTGCTTTCCATGCCGCTCTTTCTGTGACTCAATGGAGCCTGTCTCATCCAACGACTCTTGAGAATCTGACAACAAAGAGGGACAAAATCCAAAGGGTCAGAGGTAAGCACATAACGGAAACCACCGTGACCACATTTGTTTGTTTGTGTACCTGTATTTGTGCTGCTTTCACTCTGTTGACTCTCCTGAGAATAGTTGATCTGGGGACTGTTCGGGCTGGCCGACAGGGCTGCCGTTGCAGCATTCTTCTCCTTCTTTCTCTGTTTAGCTGCAGAGTCTTCCTCTTCATCACTGTCGCTCTCGCTAAGATCGTCAAAACCAAAGTATTTGATCTTGTAGTTTGTGCTGTCAGACACTGTGGCCTCTCCATCTGTGCCCTGAGCCTCAAAGCCAAAAAATTCCAGTTTCGTCTCTTTCTTACTTTTACTCTGGGTGGGCCTGAACCTGAATAGAATGACATTCATTAATCGATGTAACAACACGGAAATCTGGCAGATACAACTTATAATAACAATTAATAATTATTTTAGCCAAATAAGGGATAAGATGTAGTCAGCCGATCATTATAAAAAAGGCATTAACCCATCAGAGTGTCACAAAGCTGAGGGATTTGAATCACCCTGAAGGGGTTTATTTTTGCGATAATGACCGGCTGACTATACATTACTCTGTTTCGTGCACTAAACAGAATAAATATTTTATTACCAAGTTAAAATAATTGTATTAAATGAGAAGAAAGATTGTGAAGTGATAAGAGACACATGAAACTAACACAGTTATTTAGAAAATTGGTTGCCATCAATCGGTTATACCATTTAGCGGTCAGAGGACAAAAAATATTTGGCTGCAGAATGCCAGGAATGACAGAGAGCGGTGTATTAAGGCCAATAAATGTGTATGATTTTGCCTGATTTACACAAAAGCCACGTTAACACTAAAGCTCAGACCAAGAATTTTACATGCTTTGTAAAAATGGGTATCAAACCATTGACTAAAAAAACATTTTCTAAATTGTTTAGAACATATATGCATAATATATACGTTTACGTCATAATATAATATGTTTAAAATTGAAAACAATATAATGAACCATAAAATGCATATGTGGGTAAAAAATGACTCAGCGTCTAGTTTTTAAGAAGTTTTTTTTTTTACATAAAGTGGTTTTTTGATCTGCAACTCAATGAAGATGTCTTCTATCACGTGAACAGACTTTTTTTTTAAATTTAGTTTAATAGTATTTAAATTATAAGAGAATTTGCATCACTACCCCTAATGCATAGGTGGGTATATAATATGACCCATGTGCGTTTGCTTTGGTATTCGATGCATTTAACACTGGTATTATTTTTTGCAATACATTGATTGTTTCAATTTCCATTTAAGTAATTAAATATATGTTAAACACCATCTTCATATTTATGAGTAGTATGCATGTATTCACCTGGGTCTTCTTTTTGCTCACATTTTGGTATGCATTTAAGGGGGGTGAAGTTATATAAACATTCTAGGGTTAATGCAAAAAGATATATATCTATTTCTATATATAGTGACCGATAAGTGGGGCATCCCTATACAAAAGGCAGATGAAGTACTCTTTACCTAGAAGTAGGTTGGTATGTGGATGTGTCTGACTATGTGTGTACCTGGTAGGCTTCGAAGGTAGTGTGTCCGTTTTCCTCCTGAATGTTCCTACATCTCCCATGTCAGCAGGAGCTGGGCTCACAAACTCATCCACACTCCTTTCTATCGAGTCCTGGATGGTTACATTACACACCGACACACAGGATGGGTGAAGAACGGTGTAGTCCCTAACCCTGCCCCGACCTGCGGGCTTGACCTCTGAACTCCCAGCAACCCCTGTGCTGGTGGTCTTAACTGGGGCAGGGTCTGGTGTTGATCCCACAACTGATGTAGGACCCACTGCAGGGCTCGGTGCATCAATGGCTAGAGAACTATCTGGCCCTTTATTCCGGTTGGGTCGTCGGTATACTCTATCACTGGCTGGTTTAAGAAGAGGAAGCTGCTCAAAGTCAATAGGTTCCAACACAGGTTCAGGCTCTGCGGGGCACTGCTCTGAGCTCTTGAGCCCATCAGAGGAGTTCCCAGCCTGAGTAAAGCTGTGCTCCCCAGCACCCGGAGGTGAGTCCTCCCCAGGAGAGTCCCAGTTATCGGGGAAGTCACTGCTGTGGGTCTTTAAAATTGAAGGCTGTGAGAGTGGTTTGCTTACTCTGAGACTGGATTTGTTCCAATCTCCTTCGGTACCAGAGACATATGATGAAGCAAGAATCATTTTAGCTGCATTGAGTTGAAAAGAAAATAAGATATTACGTAACGTTGTGTGTGTAGGGTCAGCACTAATACCTAAATATTCATAAATAACAGTAATGAACGATCATGAAAATACAGAATTTGACCCTTCTATAAGCCCCACCTTCAGTGTTTCTGACCAATCCTAACTTGGCAACTCTTGCCGTCCGCCATTTCTCTGTTGAGCGTTTTCTTTTTCCCCCAATGTGAGTCTACGGGAGTAATGTGTGTTGAAGTATGTGAAGAACTTTACAGAAATCATCCAAAAAAAAAACCTTGTTGCAGGGTCACTTGTAATAGTGGCACGAGGTACCAAGAGCGGTAACACAATGTTTTCCCTTTCTTTTTTAAAAATCTTTATAAAAATATCGAAGAGAGTATGCCATGGATGTGTCAGCCATATTGTATAACATAAGCAAGGACAATTACATTTGCTCCAAGGTTAAACAAAGCTAATAACTAAGTCTTAATAATGGCAAAAGACAATAAAGCATTTACAGCATCATAGTGTGTTATGAGTAGTTCTGTTTTCTTCCACTAATGCAATCAGGTGTTTTATCACCATCAAATGAAACTTTTCTCTTTTGAAGCGATTGTGATAATCGTTTGCCTTGATTCTGAATCATAGTCTCCAGTTTTCAAACAAATGACTTTGTAATTTAACCATTTATTTTACAAAAAAACGTCAGCAAGTATAAGAATACGTATATTATCAATTCTGTTTATGAGAATGATTAGCCAAAAAAAGCACAGTTCACTGCAATATCCTATTCATTCCTACAGGAATTTCAGCAAAGCTTGTCAGAGCGAGCGACGGTAACCAAGTGGAGTGGAGTTTAGCGAAGGGTCAATTGCTTGCTTTTATTTCCAAGGTTCCCAGTCTTTTGGACCAATGAATTTCTGGTCATGATTATTGGATAAGGCTTTATAACATCATATGTGAGAGCTTGCTCTCAAACAAAAAAAAAATCGAGCTGATGACACATTTTAGAGCTTAGCATATGGAAAAATGTAATTCACTTGATTTCCATGACTTTTGAAAGGGTGTATTACTTTTCCAGACCTGGAAATCACAATTTTAAATTCCCTGATATTTCCAGGTTTACCATGACCCTAGGAAACCTGTTTCTTTCACCTTTAGAACATTTCACACCAATTGAGATCCTAAGTCAAAATAATTATGCAAAAAAGGGCCCAAGTTTTCATTTTTAGACTATTTCACAAAGGACATGGTCTCCATTTCAAACAGTTAGACAGAGTGTAAGTAAATGGAGCAGAACGAAGGGGTTTGGAGACATGCTTTAAAATGTTGAACTTTCTTCAATTTGACACACATTATCTTAAAAAACAAATACACATGTAAAATGAGTGCCTGTGAACAAGCGACAGAATGGAAAAATATAGCCATTTGACACATATGTACATAGACTAACAAATAAAAAATAGTGTTGATACCTGCGCCTAACCCAGATTCATCAGCGTAATTAGGTAGGCAAAATTACCAAAAAATAGGACCAAAAAAACTTACAACAAAAACTAACAAAAAGACTAAGCACTCCAAATTACTTTACAGCCAAGTGCATTTTGGCTCATAAGAACATCAGGAGTGCAATAATTACATATTATGTAATTTCATTCATGGTCATGACTGTAGCTAAAAGTAACTCTAAAGAAATCATAAGGTCACTCAACCAAAAATAATAATAATAGCATGCTTGGAGTTTAAGCTTGATTTTAATTTCCCACCTGGGCTGCTTAGACCAAGCGCACCTCTTCCAATGCTCTGGATGCTCCCCATGGTACCTTCACTGGTCACTATTGTGGCCACACTGGGCTTTTCTGTCTGTGCTGTCTTGGACTGCTCATTTACAGTCCCAGCAACGTCTGAGTCCATCTCAGACTGGAGAGTACCTCTGGACGTTACGGTTTTGGACTCGTCATCGCTGTCAAATCCAAATGGGTCCTCTGAGCTATCATCATCATCAAATCGAGGTTGTTTGGTCAGCTCTGGGACCTCTGGTTTGAACGAGGGCCGTTTGACCCCCAGTTGGGCCTTATAGGTGGTCTCTCCCCATTTGGTGCTGAGAGTGGCCTTCTTATTGGAAAACACCTCATCAAACTTCGAGCTGGCCTGTCCACCCTTCCGAGTGTAAGTTTTACTAAATCTGGACGTCATGGTGACGTTTGTTACATATTCTCTATGAAGACAAAAGTCACAAAGATAATTTTTTGAACATCCCTACAGGTATTAACAAATATGTATTGCTTATAACACCTTTCAACAGCTACAAAGCAACTAATACAGGCAATTATGCAATAAAATGTTCATTATAACATGATCATAAGTCTCAAGATGGTTTAAAACATTAACCCAAAGTGAGGGACATTTTTTAGCAACTCAACTTCCTGTTTCAAGCACATGATGTAGGCTAATAAGCGAGACCTAGATGGGCTTCTGTTCCAGTTACAAACATTACGGACAATAACATTTATTCACTAAAAGGTGCACTCTGCAGCATGACTCATTTAATCCATGAGCGAAAGTGTCCAATAACAGGGCAATTACTGAAATAAAACGAGCCGCATTCGATTGGTCATGTGATCTTAACATGGTGGCCCCCATGAGGGGACCCTCTCCTTGTAAAACATAATGGCTTTTAGAAGGTTACTGTTATGACTGAAGTCATGTGAGTGGCCAAGATTATATGCATGTTTTAAAATTACTTTGTCTCTTTAGGAATATTTTTTAAGGAGGAAAAAAATACTATGTGTACCTTTAAGAGATAGACAGATTTCTAAAGCTCTTAGCACAATTAGGCTAAGTGTAATTATCTTAAAGGAGTTTAAACGAGTAAGCAGCAACGACAACAAGAAAACAAACACACTGATCTGTTTTATTAGGGCAGAGATACTGCAATAATGCAGAGCACACAGATTAAATAGAGTGCTGAGCGCAGGTTCAAGCACAACAGAAGGGACTAGCAGAGCACCGGCAGCTTCTCTACTGTTTATATCGCCATTCTCTAATCTTTGTTTAACCCAAGGCTCTACTGTAAGTCTCAACCCCCCAGACAAATGTATTCCGATGCTCGCAGTGGTGTAAAGAGCGTGGTTGGATCATGTATGCTCGGTGTTCGTGAGGGTCAGATGCGCTGGTGTTTGCACACTCACGGGTCCGCCGTCTTTCCTCTGGGCCTCTGCGCTACGGGCAGCCGCTAAACACAACCCCAGCCGAACTGCTCAATGGGCGAATACGCAAAGCTCGGCTGCGGCGCAATGCGACCGACAGAAGTACAAATTTGGCACGCTCGCGAAGGACTGCTGTTGTTTATTTGTGGCGTGCTGGATCGGATGGGCTGCGATGCTCCTTTAGAGTCGCCCCTCCTTCTCCGCCCCCAACGTCGGCGTAAAGTCTAGCGTCACACCAGAATACGGGTTGACCAATCAGAGGTACGAGAACTCACGGTCCGTGCAGCAAACTTATTTCTGATTGAACGAAAGGAATAAGAAAGCGCGTTCTAATTTGCGGATAATTTTGTTCGGTGGGTGGGGCTTCTCGAGTGAGGTCGGGCAGGTCTTGAAATCATTTTTTATTTTTTATTTACACAAAGCATTACATAACACAGCTCCATAGGTTCATACAATGCGAGTTAATGGTGACCAAAACTTTTAAGCTCCACAAGCCATATAAATGCAGCATAAAAAGTAATTAATTTTACTTTCTCCACTTTCCTCCTTTCTTCTCCACTTTCACCTCCACATTCTTCTTCTTTTGTTTTTTGGCGTTTCACATTCTTCGTGCATATTGCCACCTACTGGTCGGGGCTGGTAAAAGGTGAAGATTTATAGTAAATATATATATATATATATATATATATATATATATATATATATATATATATATATATATATATATATTATATATTTATATATAATTATATATAATTATATATATAATTATATATATATAATTATATATAATTAAATATTGATCTGTTTCTCACCCACACCCCATATCATGGGAGTGATTATGTTAAGTAAAAAGTATGTTACTAAAGAGTTACTGGAGAAGGACTACAAATACCACAAGCATATGAGTGAATGTCCTTCATACATTTTAAAGCTGTAGAAGTTCTTTTTTAGCAACTTGTTAGCAACATCAAAAAATTACATAAAAAAACACATCAGCTTTAAAAGTCATGTTAGTTTGTTGTATGAGTGTGTAATTTCTGTTGTATGACAAAACACCTTAGTAACTTACCTTATTTGCCACAGACCTAATTTTGCTCATAATAGAAAAACCCCATCATAAAAACACATAGAAAATTCCAGAGGGAACCCATGGTGAATTAGCCTTCTGGGTTCACCTTAAAAATGACGTAAAGGCTGAACAGCTCTACTGTTTTCAATGATTTAAAGTTTTTATATGTCAAAAATGTGCACTAATAGGTCATGGCTTGTAATAGAAACAGAGGGATTTTAGAAAAATATATCAGCTCTGTAGGTCCATACAATGCAAGTGAATGGTGATCAGACCTTTGTAGCTCCAAAAATCACATAAAGCAAACATAAAAGTAATTCAAATGACTCCAGTGTTTAAATCCATATCTTCAGAAGTTATATAATAGGTGTGGTTGAGAAACAGGTCAATATTTAAGTCCTTTTTTTACTTGAGATTACTAAATTTCAGATGTGAATGTGAAACTAAACAGGCACCACGTGTGACCATTCACCCTTTACTTGCATTGTATGAACCTGCAGAGCTGAAATATTATTCTCAAAATCTTTATGTTTTGCTAAAGAATAAAAGTCATACACATCTGGGATGGCATGAGTGTGATTAAATGATAAAGGAATTTTCATTTTTGGAATAGTTAAAGGAATAGTTCACCCAAACATGAAAATTCTGTCATTATTTACTCAATCTCACGATGTTCCAAACCTGTACAACTTTCTTTATTCCATGTGTAATGAGGAGGAGGGCGTGTCCGGGCCATGATGGAGCATGGCCGGCGCTGAATCGGCTGATCAGCGGGAGAGCGGGATAAGGGGTAGCCGGAAATGCCGGTTTGGCAGAGAGAAAGATGCACTGCACGTGTGTCTGTTCGTTTATGTTTTGTGTTGTTTTAAGTTAATTTATATCCTTTAAACTTTATGTTGAATGTTCAGCCAGTTCCTGCCTCTTCCTTTCCCATTCTTTAACCGTTGCACCGTGGAACACAAAAGGAGATGCCCCAGTCACTATTTATTTTCATTGTATGGGAAAAAAGTGTTGAAAATTGAATAGTGACTGAGGCATCTCATTTTGTGTTCCATGGAATAAATAAAGTTGTACATGTTTGGAACGTCATGAGGGTGAGTAAATAATGCCTTTTTTATTTTTATTTTTTTATGAGATATCCTTTTAATATCATCTATATAATCTCAGTGTACAATTAGAAATTGTACTCATGTCAGATAGGGCCCTGAACATGTGACATTTGGGTTGATAACCCCTGTGGTATTTCTAGATATTTAAAGAAGCTTAAAACATTACTGTTTTATTTTCTGCCACTTCTCTTCTCTTTATTGCTATTTCTATTTTTGCTGCTCTGCTTTAACATGATGCCTTTTGTTTATGGCAGGTTTTATTTTAATATGTGCTCTCAAAATACTTGTTTCAACTCTCCAATTTGTGTTATCTCACCACACATATCTCAGTTCGACTCATTTAGCTACTATGTTACAGAAAGAGGGCAGCAGATGTGACTAAACTGAGAGCGGTGTTGAAAAATAGGATATTATTTATTTTATTTATTATATATTCTATATAATATACACTCACCTAAAGGATTATTAGGAATACCTGTTCAATTTCTAATTAATGCAATTATCTAATCAACCAATCACATGGCAGTTGCTTCAATGCATTTAGGGGTGTGGTCCCGGTCAAGACAATCTCCTGAACTCCAAACTGAATGTCAGAATGGGAAAGAAAGGTGATTTAAGCCATTTTGAGCGTGGCATGGTTGTTGGTGCCAGACGGGCCGGTCTGAGTATTTCACAATCTGCTCAGTTACTGGGATTTTCACGCACAACCATTTCTAGGGTTTACAAAGAATGATGTGAAAAGGAAAAACATCCAGTATGCGGCAGTCCTGTGGGGAAAATGCCTTGTTGATGCTAGAGGTCAGAGGAGAATGGGCCGACTGATTCAAGCTGATAGAAGAGCAACTTTGCCTGAAATAACCACTCGTTACAACCGAGGTATGCAGCAAAGCATTTGTGAAGCCACAACACGCACAACCTTGAGGCGGATGGGCTACAACAGCAGAAGACCCCACCGGGTACCACTCATCTCCACTACAAATAGGAAAAAGAGGCTACAATTTGCAAGAGCTCACCAAAATTGGACAGTTGAAGACTGGAAAAATGTTGCCTGGTCTGATGAGTCTCGATTTCTGTTGAGACATTCAGATGGTAGAGTCAGAATTTGGCGTAAACAGAATGAGAACATGGATCCATCATGCCTTGTTACCACTGTGCAGGCTGGTGGTGGTGGTGTAATGGTGTGGGGGATGTTTTCTTGGCACACTTTAGGCCCCTTAGTGCCAATTGGGCATCGTTTAAATGCCACGGCCTACCTGAGCATTGTTTCTGACCATGTCCATCCCTTTATGGCCACCATTTACCCATCCTCTGATGGCTACTTCCAGCAGGATAATGCACCATGTCACAAAGCTCGAATCATTTCAAATTGGTTTCTTGAACATGACAATGAGTTCACTGTACTAAAATGGCCCCCACAGTCACCAGATCTCAACCCAATAGAGCATCTTTGGGATGTGGTGGAACAGGAGCTTCGTGCCCTGGATGTGCATCCCACAAATCTCCATCAACTGCAAGATGCTATCCTATCAATATGGGCCAACATTCTAAAGAATGCTTTCAGCACCTTGTTGAATCAATGCCACGTAGAATTAAGGCAGTTCTGAAGGCGAAAGGGGGTCAAACACAGTATTAGTATGGTGTTCCTAATAATCCTTTAGGTGAGTGTATATCAGGCTGATATTAAGGGATATTTAAGCCTTTGTGTCCACTGCACATTTAAAGTAATAGTTCACCAAAAAATTACAATTCTCATCATTTACTCACCCTTAATAGACCGTCTCATTCTAGTGCTGAATGCTGAGGAGGACCTAGATTACAGCCCAAGAAGGACTGGTCTAGGAAGAACACAGCAAACATGTTAGTTCCAATTGAGAAACACTCAATGAAGAATTGCTTGATTGCCAGGAGATGGCAGTGTTGGTATAAAGCAAACGCTCACGATGACCTTTCTTTGACCTATTTTTGACCAATAAATGTATAAACGTACTATCATTTAAGAATTGGAAGAATAAAATCTAGTCTACAAATACTAACAGTTGCATGTTAAATTTGTAAGGAAGTGTATTTAAGCAGTAACAAGCTTTCAGAGTGTTTCTGCCATATTTATTCAGTTTCTTACTTGCGTTTTAATACTTTTAATTTAATAACAATGTAGTTAACAATAGTATTGGAGTAAATTATGATTACCTATTTAGAAATTAGAAAACAATCAGGGGTAGCATGTTTTATAGAATATCAGGATGTGCCACAATGACAAATGTGTTAAAAACAGGTTGCTATTTGAGCCAGACATACCAACAACCCAAACTCTAGCCTTCAAGACATACAGAATATGAATTTTGAGTTGGCATCATAAAATTGTAATAACAGCGATGCTAATCATATAACAATAATGTTTTATTGTATATGTAGGCCTATTTTATTTAGTTCCAACTGCAATCACCTTTTCACGCAATTACATTCTTTTACTAACATTTTCCATCTTTTGTTGTGGTGTAGTAATAGAAGTAGCTAAACTTAATGGTTTATATTTTTTCATTATTATTATTTTACATGTAGCTATAAGTATTTTGAGCATGCATTCAAACTAACAGAGGTTTGGGATTGAGACTAAAACCAATGTGTTACCTAACATCTTTCACCACCAAGCTTCCACTATCCCACAACGAAGATGGAGATTGGGTTTGAGGGGATTCTAAAAGTTTACTCCCTGATAGCACATATACATAAATTCAAGACTACTATATATTTGGTGTGTGTGTTTTCATCTGGAACACGTTTTAGATTGTTTGCTCATCTGCAATACAAACATTATACAAAAAATGTCTTCACATTTTAAGAATAACAGTAAAGTCATCAACACGATGGAATAATATAAATGGGACTATGGGAATTATGTTGTGACTTAATCCAAAATAAATCAAAACTGGGTTATATTTTAGCATCTTCAAACCTTTGCCTAGAATTTGCAGACATGTACTCTTGACATTTTCTCAACCAACTTCTTGAGGTATCACCCTGGGATGCTTTTTAAACAGTATTGAAAAGTTCCCATCTATGTCGGGCACTTATTTGCTGCTTTTCTTTATTTTGGTCAATTTCAAAAACTTGTATTTTTTTTATACAATTTTAGTTTAATAATAAAATAAATTAATCTGGTGACACAATTATATTTTTGTCTACAAAACTAATTTCAAACATTTAAGCATACGCCTTCAGATCAAACGATTTTTAAGATCATGAGAAACATTTCAGTCAAGTGCTTCCAAACTTTTGAACGGTAGTGTACTTCTATTACACGTTTCCTCTCAGATTTTAAAGAGACATTCAGCAGATGTCTTTGAGACGTTTATGATTTTAAATGTATGTAAATCTGCTTTTCTCAAGATGTTCAGCAGATGTTAATTAGAATGCAATGTTTCCAGATTAAACACTTCTTGGAGATGTATGTGTGCTATCTGGGGTTGTACATATGGTGGATATATGCATTTTACAACTACATCTGTAAATTGAATCTCATCCGCTTGGTCAAACAATTCTACCACAACCCCACTGAGCTGTGCTTAAGATTAGTGTTTAATTGTTTAAGTGGTTATTCCTCCAATAAGACAGCCAAACAAATAATGTTTTTTTGTTTTACTTTTGATATATATATATAGTGGATTGACACATTTCTAGGAATGAAATAATGAAGATTAAAATGGAAACATTTAGCACCAAATACTTTCAATTCATGTGAATCATATATGTGAAGCATGTACATCAAATTATATAGACATTTCTATTGATATGGTGATATTGATTGAAAATCAGTCAAATTATGACAGTTATGTCTTGTCATAAACATTAGGAAGCAAATGCTTAAGACTTCAAAGAAATAAAAGAGCGAAATATGGGTGAGATTTAACTGACCACACCTAATTTAGGACCTTAAAAAATAAAATAATAAAGAACTGCTAATGTTCCACAGCAAATCCCACCCCATCCCTGACTACATGAATAACACTGTGCAAAATGCTTTATGATTAATGCTTAAAAAGGTGTTTGCCTAGGATGTACAAACCCTATTTGACATGTCAGGACCAACATACAAGTTTCATGGTATGAACACTTCATAGGCTACTTTGAGTCCTTTCACATTTACAACATGCACAAATTCCCTGTAATCACAGCTTCATATCCATAGCCCCTCAAACAAAACAACTAGTCTCTAGGATTTTCACATTACTGGATATTTACTTCACATGATCAAATGGGAATGCCCCAACAGTCCTTTTTCTACTTCTTAGATCTACAACTTCTGTAATGTTTGTGGGCCTGAATGATCTCTAAAACAACGGAGGGGTCGTCCAGTGTGGAGACGTCACCCAGGTTGCTCGTGTCCTCCATGGCGATCTTCCGCAAGATTCTCCTCATGATTTTTCCAGAACGTGTTTTAGGAAGACGTTTCACAACCTTAAGGAGAGCAGAGATGCTTTTACAGCTGACATAACAAATAAATCCCCTAGCTATCTGTGTAGGCAGTGATAGATTATAGACAAACATTTTAAAAACATTGACTGTGATCAGTCATAATCCTCCATAATGTTCTTAAAATAAATACTATTGTGTACAGTATTATAGATAAAGGAAATGACAATGTGTAAAAGGTAAGAGAATCTGTGGGCTTTATCTTACCAGGAAATGTTCAGGGATGGCATATTTAGCAATTTTAATAGTCACTAGACGTCTTAACTCTTCAACAACAGCCTGCTGGCTCTCAATAGCAGTTTCTTTTAAAACCACAAATGCAAATGGAACTGGTGAAAGACAGAGAAAGAGAGAGTGTGAGAATGTAAACATCAAGTTAGATAAAAATGTTATACTACTTTATTACACAATGTTTATTTATAGTCAATTTAAGTTACATTATGTTTAAATAAATACATAAAAATAACTTTTTTTATGTTGGTCTCACTGGGACTAAAAGAGGGTGCTGTTTTAGAGTTTATTGAATCAGGTCAAAAGGTCTCTGGTTGCTGGGGTCGTTCCAGATGGCTCATGAATGATAAAAGGTGAGATAAGGAACAAATCTTGGGTTGGTCAGGGGTCTCACCTTCTCCTTTGATCTCATGTGAAATTCCAATCACTGCAGTTTCAGGAACATCTGGATGTTCGTCCTGATACCAGAAAAACACAATCAGCCACCCAAAAGTTTAATTCTACATTTATCGAATTCTTTGGGCTGATTAGTATTTCAATAATTTATGGAAACTGGTCGGCCCATATTAATTGTGTATAATCTCAGAAGTATAACTAATCAACAAATATCTTGTTTTCCAGGTGACTCCAAATCTCTTTCAAATGCTGATGTTGTGCGATATGGGAACTTTGAATCTTACCAGAGCATCCTCTATCTCAGCGGTACCCAGTCGATGCCCACTGATATTGATGACATCATCCATTCGTCCTGTGATCTGGTAGTAACCATCTTTGGTGCGATAAGCCCCGTCACCCGTAAAATAAAGACCTGAAGAGTGGCATTGATTAACACCTTAATATTAAATTTTCATTGCTTAAATTTATATTTTAAAGGAATAGTTCACCCAAAAATGAAAATTCTCTCATAATTCTCTCACCCTCATGCCATAACAGATGTGTATGACTTTCTTTTGCAGAACAAAAACAAAGATTTTTAGAAAAACATCTCAGCTGTGTATGTCAATACAATGAATGGTGACAAAAACTTTTAAGCTCCAAAAAGCATATAAAGGCAGCATAAAAGCAATCCATATGACCATCCATGTAGTCTGAATTTTGGATTAGAACAGACTAAAATATAACTCCATTTTTCACTGTACATTTTCGCATTGTGGTCACTAGGCACTTTCATGATTTCAAGCTTGAGTACACTTACTAGTACTTGACGCATGCACAGAGCGCTAGATAGCGCTAGGAAATGTAATTGAGCTTGAAATCATGATACCAAAGGAGATTGCTGATGTCAAGATTTAAAGTGAAAAAGGATATATTTTTTGGTCTGTTCTCATCCAAAATCGATGCTTCAGAAGACATGGATTAAACCACTGGATTACTTATATGATGCCTTTGGGATTTTGGAAGCTTCAAAGTTTTGGTCACCATTCATTTGTATTGTATGGACCTACAGAGAAGAGATATTCTTCTAAAAATTATGAAAGAATTTTCATTTTTGGGTGAAGTATTCCTTTTACATATTTTATGGACACTTTAATGAAAAGGTGTACTGTTGTGAAACCAACAAAACACCAGAAAAAAAATAAACAGGTTATGTTGCAAGGAACTTCATAAAAACTCCTCTCATACTCTTGCTTTGCAGGTAGTCAGAAAGAACACTTCAATAATTCAACAAGTACCCTCCAACATTTCCTTTTGTACCATTAAACAAAAAGAAACTTCAAAATCTAGAGGGGCCTTACTCACCTGGGTACGGTTTAAAATATGCATCCACAAATCTCTGGTGGTCTCCAAATATAGTTCTGGCTATACCAGGCCACGGCTGGCTGATGCACAGTGCTCCACTGACATCATTTCCTGTTATCAACTGACCCTGTTGGAGACAGAAGAAATGATGGTAACAACAACATGTTCACTGAGAGGTCCTATTGCTCCTCAGCAGACTCTAGAGCTCTCATCCAACACCAGAGCATTTCATTTTAATAGGAGGGGGTAGGATTGACTAAATAGTCTCAGAGTGTAACAAAAGAATGCCTCTAAGGTGATTGGACATGCTCTAGTACAGCCATGGCCAAAAGTATTGGCAGTGACATAAATTTTGTGTTTTGCAAAGTTTGCTGCTTCAGTCTTTTTCACATGTTTCTATAGTATACTGGAAAACAATGATACGTGTTTCATAAGTTTTAAGGGCTTTTATTGGTAAAAAATATTTAATATATGCAAAGAGTCCATATTTACAGTATTGACCCATGTTCTCAATTCACTCTGGCATGCTGGATATCAGCTTCTGGCCAAATCCTTGATGTTTTTCTTGGAGAGAAGTGGCTTCTTTGATGCAAAGTGACGATGGCTGCACATCTTTCTTTAGAGGTAACCATTGCTAACAAGAACACAATGATTGGAAGCACTTCTTCCCTCTTTTATAGCAATAAGTCTGCTCTTATTATCCAATCAGAATGATAGAGTGATTTCACCTGACTGATATGGTGAAATCACTGATATGATTAGTGAAATGATGTTAGCTGTAAAATTTGGGTTTTTGTGATAAAGTTCATATTTTTGGCCAATGAACACAAAAACTGAAGCAGAAAACTTTGCGAGACACAACATTTATGTTACTGCCAATCCCTTTGGCCATGACTGTACATATTGTTAGTCTTTTATTCTAACTGCAGAGGAGAATTTGAGGTCTCAAAGTTCAACACTGTATGCAACACAAAGCCTTCCTCAAGCACAGTAGAGGGAGCTGAACTGTGTGGAGCTCTCCATGGATATAGACAGAGCAGAACACAACTATAACCCATGATTTATGCCTGTGCTAATTAGGGCAGTCTGCTAATAATTATCTATACTAGAAAAGTTTTATAAATATTTAATAAATAATTGAGCTTGTCAAGAAAAAAGGAGCTAGTTAGACCTAATTATTTCTGAACAGTTTGCTGAAACCATTATATAATTCTCTATATATTAGCTGTTCAGTCAATGGGTTTTATGAATAAGTGGGTTTTAATGCGATAAATAAGGTCTGTGCTTAACATTACTTGAAAAGACTTGATAATTATATGTTTTACAACATAATTTAAGCTCACTCGTACCTCAAACATGACTTTTGAAACTGATGTCTGCTTTTAACACATAAGTTATTACAGTGTATAAGGACAACAACTACTTCACGGCCGCAAGTTTACATGCTTGACAAATTGGGAAATGGTCGTAGTCCTTAAGAAGCAACTTGCTGGCAACTTATCAACATACATTTTCAAATAAAAATTTCTACCAGGTTTTAGGAATACAAGAATAGCTCCATTGGCTTGATCATTAGCACTTAATGCAAAGTTTAATCTATAGCCATTCTGTTTTGTTCCAAGTTCTAGTTTATTTTTAATTAATAATATATATAGTGTGGGTTTGGGGTTCAATTATCCCGTTTACATATGGTATTAAGATACATCTCAGGTGATCCGGTCACATGTGGTCAGGTGAGACACATTGCTGTTTACACCTGGTCACATAAATGAGTCTCCTGTGACCACTTGTATTCGGATTTCAGGGGGAGGGTCTCTGATTTCATGACGACATGCAGCAAATTATGTCACTGCGTTACTGCATAATATTAAAGTGCAATAAAGTCAGAAAAGACAAAGAAAGCGCAAAATAAATTATGGTGCGCTGTTTCCTTCAGATGCATCTGAAATTTGATCTGAGCACACATGCAACTTTTAAAGCAGAATAATAGTTTTTTTTTTGTGGATTACTGTACCTGTATTAAAGGAGATTTTCAGTTTGGACGGTTATTTCCTTTTTAAAGCCACTCGTATAGGCAACGTTTAAAATGATGTTTTAGCGCAGTGGTTGACTGACAGGTGAGGGATGGTGCTTCGCTGCACTCCGGGACGCATCGGGACGGATTAGCGCTTAGACCTCAAATGCGATGTGGTCACATGCGTTTTTGACTAGCTTCATATGTGTATTTATGATCCGATCATAAAACATTTAAGAAGATTTAGACCTGTATTTAGTGCTTACCACATGTGATTAGATCGCCCAAAACACATCCTAATACAAGGTGTAAACTGGGTCAGTGACTGTTAGTATGGCAGTAAAACATCTGTGCTACATCCACAGGAAGCATGGCCTCCTGTTGACCTTTACAAAAGGCTGTTAGAAACCCTTATCAGCATAGTGCTGTTGACTAAGGCATTTAACCTGAAATTAAAATGCTTTATATACTGCTACACAAGTTAACCAAGCAGTGAGTCAGTACACAAATAAACAAGCATAGATCACCTTCTCCCCCATTAGTGCCGGCTGGATGCCAAAAAAGGGTCTCATTGCCATGGCAGGGCGGATTTCTGCTCCTGGTTCAGCTGGGAGTGGGGCAATACACACACCCGCAGTCTCTGAAGAGATGGAGAGCCTGGTGAACTATCTATAATTTCTGAATAATGACACGCATGGTGTAATTCTGCTGATCATGACTCCCTGACATAATTTACCGAAAAGTTTACAGGGCAGAACACATGCAGCGTTAGCTAGTTTTACACTGAGTGAATTTATTTTTACCTGTCTGCCACCATGTGTCCACCAGAGGGCATCGTCCATCTCCAACCACATTATGGAACCATTCCCACGCCTCGTGATTAATAGGCTCTCCAACTGCAAAATGATCAAACATTCACTCGATCATTTAGTTGGATTAATTAACACACTCAAAAACACAGCACTTTTGTAATGCTCTCTAAGGTGAATGGAATCTGATATGGCCTTCATTGTTCAAGGATAATTTAATTTGACATCTTAGGACTATCCTTTTAAGGGTAAAGGAAAGGTTTTGGGTTTAAGATCCTGTCTGAAGGGTTCAGCAAAACCCAGGCCAGCCAAACACATAATGTAGTGTCCTTGATACTTTGGCACAGAGTCAGATATTGCACTATTGCAGACTCAAAAGCTGTGTACATAGACTCATTAAAAAGCATCCGAAGTTCCTCAACAAGCTAAACTTTAACTGTGGCTACAGTGGTTTACAGTACAGTGGTTTAAAGCTATAGTTCACCCATCATTTACTCACCCTCATGCCATCCCTGATGTGTCTAACTTTCTTTCTTCTGCAGAACAAAAACTAAGATTTTATAATAATATCTCAGCTCTGTAGGTCCATGCAATGCAACTGAATGGTGACCAAAATTTTGAAGCTCCAAAAGCCATATGTAATCATATGTAACGTATATAAATGTAATCCATACAACTCCAGTCCTTTTCACTATAATTGTTTACGTTCGGTTGCTCTCTAATGCGTGTCCATGAGGGGAATCGGTTCACGCTGCCTCTCGCGTGATGCAAGCACACTGGCATGTTCAAATGAAAGCAAAACCACTGTTGTAAACGAATCAAGCTGCACTTCCGGTTGTATCACGTCAGTTCTCGTAAGTCAACACGTTTACGTCATGCAAGAGGCTGCATGAACTGGGTCCCCTCATGGACGCACATTGGAGAGCGTCTCGAAGTGAACAATTATAGTGAAAAGGACTTAAATATTTATTTGTTTCTCACCCAAAGTGATAGTATTTAGAAGACATTCATTTAACTACTGGAGTACTGGATTACTTTAATAGTGCCTTTATATGCCTTTTGGAACTTAAAAGTTTTGGCCACCATTCACTCGCATTGTATGGACCTACAGAGTGGACATATTCTTCTAAAGACCTTCATTTGTGTTCAGCATATCAAGTCAAACACATCTGGGATGGCAAGAGGGTTAGTAAATGATACATTTGTCTTTAATATCCCTTTAATGCCTGGGTTAGCCCACCCTTTTCAGGTTCAAGCCCTGAAAAGGGTGACCATAGAACTGGAAAATTGATATGTTTCCCATCACCATTATGCCCTTGCAATGCACTTATCCCCAGGTTTCAGCAGGGTTACTGTACCTGTAGTAAGAGGAATACCTTGTAATACACAGATTTGTTTTTTTTTTTTTACAAAATAATAAAAAACAAGCAGTGAAAAAGGCATATAGAAAGCAATAAAAAAAAAAAAGGGATTTAATTTAAAATACTATACCTAACTAGCACTAAATGTATTACAATAGATGTACAGTATTATTTTTGTGGCAGTACACAAGTGTGCCGCACAAGCCCTCAAAAGTGAAGCCAAAACGTCTTGATCGCCCCCCCGGTGACTGGTCCTAGTATAGGTCAAAAACCCCGCCTCCCCATGTTATTCAACGGGACGTGAGACCAACTAAACAATTAAATTACACTTCACATATCTTTTTTCCAAAGATAGTTTCTGTCATTTACTGTAGTTTCTATCATGTTGATGTAATTTCAAGTGTTTGTTTTCAAAATAAGTTTGTTTTTAGTTAGTTATTTGATGCTATAATGACGGTGCTGTGACATCATGATTGACAGCTGTGATTGACAGGTTCTCTGAGCGAAGTAGTCACTGAAGCACCAACTGACTTTTTTTGGGATCTTCGGAGGACTGAGGAGATTGGAGCTTTAAATGTAATGTCTAAATTTCTATAATTAATTATTTCATACCGTAATAAGTCAAAAGTCAAAAGTGCAGGGGCGTGTGCTTGTGACTGATTCAGCGAGAGTGAGGGCGGGGCCTTGATTTCGTGGCTTTACTTCCAGCTCACTACTGCGCAGACACAAGTCCCAAGATGTCAGCGCCATATTGGGACACTGGCGGCTTCAGTTCTCACCAATGGAAAAGAGCGAAGGGGCGTCGTCCATCTTTTTTTACAGTCTATGGCAGTACACCATAATTATTATCATTATACTCTTTTACACTATTTACATACATTTTTCAATTCCAGGTCAATGACAACAAATCTGTTGCATTTTAGAAATGGGCTGAATTCTGCATTTATGCAAATTAAGTGGTATTGTCAGATTGGTAGTATTTTGCACTAAAGCAAGTGAATGTCCAGTGTGCATTTTGCTTTCATTCAAACTTCTGAAACAAACAATAAGTCTTGTTTAAAACTTTTCGCACAGACAGATGAAAATATGTTATGCTTAGTGTTTCCTACAGGTTTTGTTGTATTTATGATTAATTAGGTAAAATTGTGAAGTTTTGGATTAAAACTCTGAAAACAGAGCCTCACCAGATCCAAGCGTCTTCAGAGATGACCTGTCGTATTTCTTCACCCAGCTATCATCATATTTCAGGAGTAATCTGATGGCAGTAGGAGCGCCATAAAACTGGTTTATTCTTAACCTCTGAACTGTCTCCCAGTAACGACCTAAAAACAATTATAAAACACACTAGTCACAGTCAAGACAATAATATAAACAAACGGATAAAAAAAAAAAAGGTTAATTCAGCTTACTAATATGTGTAAGTCCTAAATTATGACTGATACAAGTACATAAACAGGGGCTATAAAAGCAGGTTTAAGTAGGTTTTATTATGAGAATACCGGATGTTCTTGTTGTTTTTAGTAGAGGTCCCTATGTTAAAAGCACATTGCTTTACAGTCACTCATGATTGCTGATTTCCATTCAAATACATCTACAAGAGGTCCTGTGTTGCAAGTCATCCTAACACCGTAAAAGCCAGATAAGATTCACTATACAGGTTAATGTGTCACAAAATGTAACTGAGAACTTTTGCTTTGATGTGTGGGAGGGGCAGTAACACCATCTGAACAAATCTAGAAGGGTCACTACATCTCTAAGAATAGATAAGAAGAGGAACATAACTGACACAATTCACCAACGTAGGGATTGAATGTGTCTCCAAACCATTTCTCTATGGACAGAATTTTACATTAAATGAGAATAATGGTTAAAAAAAGAATATTATACAGTACATGTATCTAATGAGGCAAGAAATAATGGTAGAAAGACAAAAAGAAAGAAAAGCGAGAGAGAAAGACTACAGTTTCCTCTGTTCTTTTTTTCTTTTTTTATGTTTATATTTAATTGCATGTTACTTTACTAATTTACTTTTCTATGTTAATTGATTTTATTACAGACTATTAATTTGGCAATAGAATGTAAATTTTTGTAACTCGAACAGACCACACTAACTGAAAATTGCATTTAAACTGAAAGAGACAAAACGAGTGTGTACTGTATGTATACAGTATACTGTATGCAATGATAGTGTTGAACATTGTTTGTGAAGTCACATGGTTTTCTCACCAGGATCAGGGTACACAGGTGTGCTCTCAAACAGAACAGAAGTGGCTCCATTACACAGAGGTCCGTAAACCACATAACTGTGACCCGTGATCCAACCGATGTCAGCGACACAGCCAAACACATCTCCTGGTGAGTAGTCAAATACATACTGCACCAACAGACACAGGTGTGATGCTTAGTTACACAACTGAAAAAGTATGCTTCTTTATTATGTTGAACAGGCCTTTTTGCCATCTATCGTGAAGACCTGTTTTAAATAATTAGAAGCATTGTCAGAAAAATTGTATCAGTCTATAGGTAATTAAATAATAATTTGATAAAATGTTAAATTATGAGCAAGAAGAATGTAAAAGAAGACTTGGTAGTCTCAGGTGCAGGCACAGTTATTGTTCTGTTATTCTGTATCTAGCATTGGGTTTTATCCGATTACAAGTAATTAGTTCTGTGTGATCTAATGACTTAAGCAAAAAAAAGTGTAATGCAGGAGTCTTTAACCATTTTCAGGCCAAGGACTCCTTGGTGGGTAGAGAGACGTAGTTACATATTGCAAAAAACTTTAATGGTGTCTACAATATTATTGTTTGTACATACTTCATGATGTTTACATTGCAAAGCCATTTAAATAATCATTAAATGCTGCCCTGCTGAAAAGACCAGCTAAAACCAGCATTAGCTGGTTGGCTAATTTTAGCTGGTCATGCTGATCTTAGCTGGTCAGGGTTGTCTAGGCTGGTCTTAGCTAGTCTCCCAGCCTGGCCAAGCTGGTTTAAGCTGGGAGGCTAGCTGGTCTCCCAGACTGACCAGCTAAAAAGTGTTCAAACCCCCTCTGAAACCAGCTAACTGACCAGCCTAGACGACCAGCTAAATCCAGCCAACCAGCATCTTAGGAAGAAAATTATTCTGATATTTTCAGAACTTATTTAAAAAAAAAAGAAATTTTATACTTGGAGTGATCTTTAGACAGAGTGAAAGCAGCAGTGTGAGCAGAGAAACAGGGATGTTAAATACACACCTGATGTGTGAGGGAGGCGTACAGCAGGTAACCAGCCTGTGTGTGCACAATGCCCTTCGGTTTACCTGTGCTGCCTGAGGTATAGAGCATAAACAACATCTCCTCACTGCCCATGGGCTCTGGAGCGCACACTGAAGGCTCTCCTGCCATTGCCTGGGAAACAGATAGAGATTAAATTATAAATTCAAATGAAGTTACATTACTCACAACATTTCAGCCTAAAGCTGCTGAACTTTTTTACGTTCATTTGAAACTCAACGTCAAAACATGTTAATCCACTAAAGATATATCTCATAGCAGGACCAAGGGTAAGGATGAAAAGAGAAGTTGTTCATCATCATGGTATGCTGACACCGATGTGGCGAGAGGAAAACTTTCCACACCTTCATACTCAGATCCTGCCCCAGGGCACCTTTACAGTGAGCTCTTTGGCAAACCCACATATGTACATTATATTATACATTTTCTGCCTCATTTTGCAAACTCTAATCTCGAAAGGTTTTTTGATGTTCTTCAAAACTGAATAATCACTCAAATGCAAGACACTTATCATGCAAGCCGTCACCACACCTGAATGTCTCTGGTTTAAATGCTCATCATTTACATTCAGTCACCCAGGACTTTTCAAACTCCCTTTCATGCCATGCTAAACATATAGCTATGTGGTCCGTTGTTATGGTTTTGATTTTATTTGTTGTGTCATTTTAATCCTTGTTTTTTCTAATGTATTTTTATCGTTTTGCATTGTTAATTTTGAAGTCTAAGGTGTTTCTTTCTGCGAATAACAAAATTCCTGCGAATAAAAATATTAAGCAAGCTATTTACATGTATAAACCTTATTCACAGCAGCGCCATGTTTGATTTATAATGGGAATGACAACGAAGCTGTGAGGGATAGATGTGCAGTCTCTTCAATGGGCTGTACTGCAGTTTAAAGTGTTTCTGGATCATTCCGTGGAAAAAACATTGAACAAAATATCTTTCTAAGAACATTCAGTAGACAAAAAAGTCAGCGTGCAATTGAAGAGGTGCAAGTCTATCACTCACAGCTTCATTCTCATTCCCATTAAAAATCAAAGATGGTACTACCGTGAATAAGGTCTATAATAGAACCTTAAACGAAAGCGTTAATCTTAAAATGTAACTTTATACCTCTGCAGCCCATTTTAACTGCATTTTGAGAGTTCACAAAGGCCCTGACCATCTTTTCTGTGCACAGTATTTATTTTATTTTTATAAATGCTATTTTAAATATCATATGCAAACCAGTAATTTTGTAAACTTTTCCTAAATAGGAATACTAAATTGGTCAAATATCTGACCACTTTGACCAACTATTCTGGGAAAAGTCCTGTCCTTCTATAGACTAGGGGCAGACCTACTGTAGACAATCCTGGCTACAAAAGCAAAAACAAGACAAACCGTGCCCTAACTACTCAAAAATGAAAAGGAAGCAAGGACAGTTCTTGTCTCATGCCCTAAATACATTGTTCCCACTGAAAAATCATTGCAGTTATGTTGTTTATATTTTATGGCTGAACAAATTCTCTTTCATTCATTTATTTGGCACTTTGGCAAGAACAGGATTATGTAAGAACCCTATAATGATATGACAGACAGTTTTGGTTTACTGTCTGGTAACATGCACTCTCATTTGATGTGAAACCATTTTTTTCAGTTAATATGTATTTCTAAGCTAAAATATATTCTCTCTGTTAGAGATTTGGAGAAGTTATGCATGGTTTTATTTCTACCCGTTTGGACTATTGTGATGCCTTATATTTAGGCATTAGTCAATCCCCCGGTTTCTCAGCTCCAGCTTGTGCAGAATTCCGCATACCAGGAAGAGGGACCAACCATATAACACCTGTTTTGGAAGCTCTTCACTGGCTTCCGGTGAGGTTTAGGATCCAATATAAGGTGTTAATGTTAGTTTTTATAGCCCTACATGGATTGGCACCAATGTATATCAGAGAATTGATCATCCCTCATCAATCCCAAAGATTCTTGCGCACTACTGACCAGTTGAGTCTTACAGTTCCGTGATCCCGCTTGAAGTGCAATGGCGACCATGCTTTTTCTGTGGCAGCCTCTAGACTATGGAATGATTTGCCCCTGTCTATAAAATCAGCATTGTGTCTTGATGCTTTCAAAACTGGCATAAAGACTTATTTATTTACTTTGGCCTTTGAATAAGTTGTCACTTTGTGAGTGGTATTTATTATGGTTATTGAGGCAAATTTGGATCTTTGTACTAGCTCTTATTTACAATTAAATAAAGTTTTTATTTGTATGTCTTTGTATAAGTATTTTAGTTGTTATTATGTTGGTAATATGTTTGATATATATCAATATGTTGGAATCTCTGTTAAGCACTTTGGTCCATTCTTGTGGTTTTGAAAGTGCTCTGTAAATAAAAGTTGAGTTGAATGACTTTGAATACTTTGTTTCTCTAATTTGGCTTTATAAACCACAGTACACTGCAGGAGATCATTGTTGTGGGATTGTGAGTTACCTCATCTAATGGAATGTCTAGTTTGCCCATTGGCACACTATTGTTGGTCCTTTTGGCCACAAACACATGTTGGACAGACGGACAGCTCTTCACTGCTGTGTCCACTGTGGACTTCAGATCGAAGACACGGCCGCCCCTCACTCCTTGGTTGCATGTGATCACAAACTTACACTGAGCTGTGTTTATGGAAGAGACACAGAGAGAGAATGAAACAGACACTATCCAGACAATGCACCATTACTTATATAGCCTCTGATCTGAACATATTTAGTACCTCTAACCAGAAGCTAAATTTAGATATGTTTTTTTAGCTATAACAAGCTTTGACTAATATAATGTGTGCAAAACATTTACACCTTGCAAACCCATTTGAACTTGAGTCAGTGCTCAGCATTCCCTGAAAAGCATGTGGAAGAGATTTACTCAAAAGTTAGCAGAATGGTAAATGATCTGCACTTATATAGCACTTCTTTAACCTTAGTGTTTTTCAAAGCGCTTTACTGTACACTGTGACTCATTCACCCATTCACACAACAATGACAGCAGAGCTGCCATGCAAGGCGCTAGCCTTGGGGTTCTTGAGCAACTTGTGGTTCAGTGTCTTGCCCAAGGACACTTCGGCATGTGGAGTCATGTGATTAGTGTCCAACCCCCTCTACCATCTAAGCCACAGCCGTGCCCAGCACTTTAAATTCTGAGACGGTGCTTAAATAGGCAATAAAACCTTGTAAGAACGACACTGTAATGTGATAACCTGAAATTGTTTGCTACCTTAAGGAGCTATTTTTACTTGATCGAACCCTTTAAAAATGAGTTTTGTTTGGTGTAAACTTATGTAGTCAGGTTGATTCAGTAATGTTAAAAAATATTTTTGACTTGAATAAAATATAGATTCTCACATTAATGGAATGTTCCGGGTTCGATACAAGTAAGCTCAATCGCCAGCATAATGTTGATTGCCACAAAAATAAATTCTGACTCGTCCCTCCTTTTGTAACATCTGAGTTACAGTGAGGCACTTACAAAAAAAGTGAATGGGGGCAATTCGGAAACATTTCAAATGTATCTGCATGACAAGATGTAAACAATATGCTTGTAAACATGATTTAAATTCATAACTAACCTTTTTTGTGTAAAGTTGTATCCAATTTTACAACGTTGTTACAATGACAACATAACGCTGAAAACCCTAAATCCCTAAAATGACCGTAAAAACAACGATTTAAACAAATTACAGCTCAATTAATACACCTGTTTTAACAGAATGAATGAATGCAAGTGCTTTTATAAAATTATAAGCTTCATATTGGTGCCTTTCAACCATCCAAAAAATTGGCCCCATTCACTTCCATTGCAAGTGACTCACGGTAACCTCGATTCAGTCAAAATCATTTTTGAGGTAATTAACATAATGCCACAAATGCTGTCGATTGAGTTTTATTGTACTGAACTCAAAATATTCCTTAAAGCACATTTTTAGGTTACATTTTTTCAGTGTATAAACTGAAATTACATGAAACATTTTGTCAGATAAAAATGTAAAAAATATAAAAAAAAATATTACATTTTTATAGCAGCTGCTGAGGAACACATACACTGATTTATGAAGATGTATCAAAACAACCATACATTCTTACTCACCATCCTGAATTCTGCTGGCCAAAGCCTCTGAGCTGAAGCCTGCAAACACCACAGTGTGTACTGCACCGATGCGGGCACAAGCCAACATGGACGCTACTGCCATAGGAGACACAGGCATATAGATGGCCACTCGTTCTCCCCTCCTGACCCCATGACTCTTTAATGTGTTGGCAAGACGACATGTCATCTCTAGAAGTTCCCTGAAATGTAGCGGCAAAGACAGATTAATTGTGAGAATAAAATGATACAGCTGACAAATAGGAAATCCCTCAAGTGTGAAAGTTTAAAAATAAATCAGTGAGGATTTATTGTTGGTTCAATTTCAAGTGGTTCAAGTGCGAAGTTGAATGAACTTGCATGGAAACATCAGAACAAAAAAAAGAAAGAAAGAGAGATCACTTATATGCAGTATCTCTGACATCAAATTGGCTGGCAGTTTATGGGTAGTGTATTAATAATGCATTAATAGCATAATACAGTACTAATAAGCCATTTGCAGATGCCTGATGAATATAATATGTGTACAGGATATGCACTGAAAAAAGACTTCATCTGGCAACTAAGTGTGATTCAGTGGAACACAGCATAAATGAGAAACACACGTGTCTCAGCAGAGAACTCCACAGTACAGCCTGTACATTTCAAATGTGTCAGCCTCCAAGGCTTTTTGGATCTCCTCTATATATTATGGTGAGACCAGCAAACAAACACTTTCACTTTCATTGTAATGCGTATTAACGTGTTCGCACTTTCTGTTTACCAGTGGAAGCAGGAAAGAGAGTTTGACGGGTACAATCATACTTTATGGTCGCACACATGAAAGATAGTGTAAAATGGCTGCTTCTTCACTCAACACCCTGACATGATTCATATGTGAGATACTGATAACTTCAATGAAATCTCTGTCTCTGGAATAATCTCTGCATCTCACCAATAAAATATGAAAAATAGTTACTTAAATTGTACGCACATGCTAGATTAGAGAAAACAGCCAGCTGACCATTGTGTTTTGGTAACCCCTGAGAACAGTAGATCTGTTAAAATGTAACCTCCTGTGAACAGCAGTGATCCGAATCTTTGGCAGTGACATTCAACATCAAAAACAAGCACCGTGAAGAGGAAAAATAGTGAAAGCGAGGGCACATTCCAACACAAGAATCCTAAAAATATGCCTTTGTTCTCCATCAGAAAGAGGGTTGTCTGATGCAGCTCCTTTTGCATGGGAAGGAATTCCCCCTTTTCTGTGCACAGTATTTATTTTATTTGTATAAATGCCATTTTAAATATAGCATTTAAAATGGTGTGTGCTCTCATATCACATGTTAAAGGAATTCTCCAAGTTAAGCTCAATCGACAGCATTTGTGGCATTATGTTGATTACTATAAAAAAGAATAAATATGTAAGTACAGATAAATAAGTGCCCCTCACTTATTTAAGAAAAAAGCAGCAGCAAAAATGTACGTTACAGTGAGGCACTTACAATGGAAGTGAATGGGCCAATCTGTAAATGTTAAAATACTCACTCTATCAAATGTACTGCCACAAGATTTAACATTACAATATTTACATTTACATTTATTCATTTGGCAGACCCTTTTATCCAAAGTGACTTACAAAACACGAAAACATAAGCGAATCATCTTAAGGAGACAGTGGTACGAAAAGTGCCATACTACAAAGTTTCACTAGCATCAGAATAGTATTCAAAACAGATTAAAGTGCAACAATGAAAGTTTTTTTTTGTGACTGGTTAAGTGCTCATGGAAAAGATGTGTTTTAAGTCGTTTTTTGAAGAAAAGAGAGTGAGTCAGCTTCATGGATGGAGTTGGGAAGGTCATTCCACCAACGTGGTATGATGAAACTGAAAGTCCGGGAAAAGTGTTTTGGTGCCTCTTTGTGTTGGTACAACAAGGTGACATTCCTTAAATGTTTTTAGGTATGTTGGAGCAGACCCAGGGACTGTTCTGTATGCCAGCATCAGAGCCTTGAATTTGATACCTGCATCAACCGGCAGCCAGTGGAGAGAGACAAAGAGTGGTGTAACATGTGCTCTCTTTGGTTCATTAAAGACCAGACGTGATGCTGCCTTCTGGCTCATTTGCAGAGGTCTAAATCAATATGCATTTTAATATGATTTTAGTGTGATAAAATCACTTACGGACATTTTTGTGTAAAGTTATAGAATTGTACAACTTTGTTGCATGATGACATATTGCAGTAAATCCTAAATCAACCATAAACATCATGATTTAAACAGTTTTACAGTTCAAATAAAACACACATTTTTAACAGAGGAATTAACGTATATGCTTTTATAAAAATTATAAGCTTCCCATTTCTGCCTTTAAACACTCTAGAAATTGTTCCCTTTAATTTCAATTGTAACCTTGAGATACGAGTCAAACCATTTTTTTGCGGCAATCAATATTATACCACAAATGCTATCAATTGAGCTTCATTTGTATAGAACCCGGAAAATTATTTTAACATGTATGTTTAAACTTACAAATCATGTGGCTATACTTTTGAAACTGTGTATTTTAACGTTTATGGACAGGCCCCATTCACTTCCATTGAACATGTCCTACTGTAACCACAATTTTCTTTCTTTTCTTTAAGTAAACAAGTCTAAATTATTTTTTTGCAAGAATCAACTTTATGCCCCAAATGCTATGGATAGAGCTTAACTTGCATTGAACCCAGTACATTTGTTTAGCTGTGTCTATCACAATGTCCACAGAATGTGCCCTGTTAAGTCTAGGGGTGTGGGTGAAGATAAGGGCCAGGGCCACATGTAAGGTTCTCAGGAGCTTCAAACATACCTGTAGGTGATCCTTTCTTCTGTACCAGGATCATCTTTCTCCCAAATCAACGCCACTCTGTCTGGATCCTTTGCCACATGTACATCCAAGCAGTTCACTGTTAATCAATGTAAAAGGAAATTAGCCTACTACTATATTTACAGTTTATTTGGAAAAAGTTTATCTCACGTCATTCTTAAGCATGTGGCCTCTTAATAATTATCCTGGAAGACTGTTTCTAATGGACATTGTTTTTTAACCCCCCTTGGATTATAAAAAGTGGAAATATGACTGATTTAGAAAATACATATTTATTTTCCTTCTGACCATGGAATGCATGTGGTCGTAACGAACCAATGATGATAAGCGCAGAAACTCATTACCAGAGACGTTCAGTTGGCCTCCAAGAAACCAATTGATTTTCCCACGAGAGAGATCACAGTCCTTTACTTGGTCGAAAAGTTTGGTCCATGTCAGCCTTTCCTTGGCAATGGATCCCCAGAAGGTTTCGGGATCTCTCACTGACAGTTCGTATAACTCGGAGTAGGTCTTTCCAACGAGATGCGAGCTCAGGTCCGGTTGAGCCGCCGCGCTGATGCTGCTGCTGCTGCACAGGGATCTTGCATGGCACTGTGAGATGAATAAAACGCTTTTACGCAGATATTTCTTGCTTCTTAAGGGGTTTTCTCTTGTCAAACAATTCAACAAACTTCTGCTCACACGTCCAGCCATTATTCCGCTCAGTCTGCTGGAGTGAAGTTTGCTCAAGTTTCCTTAAACCGTGACATTGTTTCCGTAAAGAGAAACAGGCTTTCAGAGAGGGAGGAGGAAACTTGCTGACAAAGCAATGGTTCAAGAAACTTAACCGCCCCTAAATCCTTCAACTTCAGCATGTTTAAGCCATGACTAGTGTTCTGGCTTTCACAATGGTACACTGCAATTTCCTTTAACGGGCGGGAGTTTTGGATGTTACATAGCCTAATATCGGACTGCACGGTTGTCTTTAAAAAAGTAAATCAGCCACGCCAAAACATCCCTTCAAAACGGTTTAATATAAAGAAGAGTAAATAATATATTTTTTTTATAACGAGACTGTTTTAGATATTATCAACATCCTATTATTTGAAAAAATATTTTATCCTACATGCCTTCTAGCACAGGTTTCTAAGACGTATTACGACACGTTGCTTCCCCCAAGAGATTTTACCTTCAAACTCCTGCTGCCCTCTAGTGGACGACTTCCTAAGGGGCAATTTAGACACTACGACCTGTTTTTAAAGGAATTGTTCACCCAAAAAAATGTGTGTTCTCATAATTTACTCTAGATGTGTATGACTTTCTTTCAACTTAAATGAAGATTTTTTTTTTAGAAGAATTTCTCAGGTATGTTGGTCCATACAATGCAAGTGAATGGTTGCCAAAATTTAGAATCTCCAAATATCACATAAATCAGCAAAAATGTAATCCATAAGACTCCAGTGGTTAAATCAATATCTTCAGAAGTGATATGATAGGTGTGTGTGAAAAGAAAATCACTTTTACATTCTACATGCATATCGCCCACTACTGGGCAGGGAGAAGAATTTAAAGAAAAAAGGATTTAAATAATGATCTGTTTCTCACCCGCAGATAGATACACAGATCATCTTCTGAAGATATGGATTAAACCACACTATTGATTACCTTTATGCTGCCTTTACGTGCTTTTTGGAACATCAAATGTTTAGCACCCATTGACTTGCATTGTATGGACCAACAGAGGTGAGATTTTCTTCTAAAAATCTTAATTTGTCTTCTGCTGAAAAAAGAAAATCATACACATCTGGGATGGCATGAGGGTGAGTAAATGATGAGAATTTTCATTTTTTTTAGCGAACTAGCCCTTTAACGGTGTGATAAATAAATGTAAAAATAATACATACTTGAATGTTAAAAATTAATATATAGTTAATATAATACTATTATATTTATTTTATAAATAATAAAAAGTTGTTAACTTTAACGCAGACTTTTGATACCTATTTCTACTTTAACTACCTATTTTACTACTTTAAATCTATCTATCTATCTATCTATCTATCTATCTATCTATCTATCTATCTATCTATCTATCTATCTATCTATCTATCTGGATTTTCACATCCAAATGATATTACAATATAGTAGAACAAACTATATCCAATTATAAAAGTGGCAGGTGGTAGGGGGTTATAATGAAATAATTAGCTCAATCATCTTATAAATAGCACAGAAAATGAAGGCGAGAGCATTTGCATACATATTTTTTCATGTATAAATACCAGAATATTAAGTCTATGTTTGGTAAATTTACATTTCTGTATATGGAATTTGTATTAGAAGTATAACAGATGATTTAAATTGCTTCTCAGTTTCCCAACAAAGCCAAACTGCACATTCTTCTAGTCAATTCACCAAAAGCCTAGGTATGGCAATTTCTGATAACATCATCCAATCTTACTGAATATATTAATTCATTCCTGACAACATCAGTACGTGCTGCAGCAGCCATCCTCAAATATCACATTGAAATGCCTATTTACACACTAAATACTCTATGTAAAGCAGTTTCATATGACTCATTCAAATACTGTACTGAAGCCATTCTACAAATTTAAATGCAAGCACAGGTAAAATTATAGTAGAGAGAAAAACAACAAAAATGTAACAGCACAAGCCTTGAAATACGTCCACTAGCATCTAAAGAGAAATTGCATTGCGTTGTCTATAACCCAGCAAATTAAAAGCTGCTGTTATAAGAATGAACAAAAATATAACAATAAAGCCAAGTCTTAACTTCTGAAGATCTTCATTTCTTTTATTTGAAAAGTAATCAATTAATCCATTAATTTACATTTATTTAAATATATTTATTGGCTCCTTTATTTAAAATAGTTTGATATTGATGTAAATATAAAAAAATGAATCTAAAACAATGTTGCCTTTAAGTGTTTCTCTTAAACATAGCTTCGAGTTTTTAAATTAATTAATCAAGAGCTAGTAATAAAGCAAAGTTATCAAATAAAGAACAGAGTAAACAGTGCTTTAATTTATTCAGTAACAGTAGCAATTATATAATAAAAAGTGATATAAAAACATTAAAATGTAATCTGATGAAAAATAGAACTACTTAAAATACTGACATACATCGATCAGCCACAACATTAAAACCGCCTGCCTAATGTTGTATAAGTCCCCCTCCAACTGCCAAATGAGCGCCAACTGACATCTCAGAATAGCATTCTGAGATTATATTCTTCTCACCACAATTGTACAGAGCGGATATCTGAGTTACCGTAGACTTTGTTAGTTTAAACCAGTCTGGCCATTTTCTGTTGACTTCTCTCATCAACAAGGTATTTCTGTCCACAGAACTGACCCTCACTGGATGTTTTTTGTTTTTGGCACCATTCTGAGTAAATTCTAGAGACTGTTGTGTGTGTGACAATCCCAGGAGATCAGCAGTTACAGAAATACTTAAACCAGCCCATCTGGGATCAACAATTAACCATGCGATTATCTAATCATCCAATCATGTGGCACCAGTGCAGTGCATAAAATCAAGCAGATACAGGTCAGGAGCTTCAGTTAATGTTCACATCAACCATCAGAATTGGAGAAAATGTGATCTCAGTGATTTAGACCGTGACATGATTGTTGGTGAGTTGATGTCAACAGAGAAAGGCCAGACTGTCTACGGTAACTCAGATATCCACTCTGTACAATTGTGGTGAGAAGAATAGCATCTCAAAATGCTATTCTGAGATGCGGGTTGGGGCTGTTTTGATGGCACGAGGGGGGCCTACCCAATATCTTTACTTCATGATGATTAGATTTACATTAATGCTGAACCAATGCATTCACAGTTTGACCGATAAGCAGACCTGTCATTGAAATGTATTAATGCTACTAAAGTTATCCAGCCAAGGACAGTGAGTGATTTTATCATTTTCTTGTCATTAGCCTATTTATGCTTGATTACTATTAACAATAGGCTTATAACAGCTGCAGCAGGTCTATAAGTCACAGATCGGATATTTTCAGATTTTGTCCTGTCTGCATAACGTAATACATAATGGCTGTATTAACATTAATATCGTGCCAAGACTGCTCAGATTGTTGTCCCATCTGTTTGCACACTCGTAATATATTAAGGGCTGTGTCTTTATATCATTTTGCGTCAAGAGGGGCATTTTAAAGTGCATTTAAGGGTGTTTTCACACTTGGTACGTTTCAGCGGTCTGAGCTCAGTTCGGGGATTTTCGGCCCATATGTGAATACACCAAATAATCTCAGACCCCTTAAAAGCGATCCGAGCCGAGACCATTTTGGGAGGTGGTCTGAGTACGGTTTGCTTGCAGTCTTTGGTTCGATTTCCTTATATATGCATTGTGAACAAAAAGCGCTCCGGTGTTGTATTGAATTGTGTTCCCCGTTGGAATCTGTTTCCCCCTAGGTTATGGTTAGTGTAGATAGGGAAGTGTAGGAAGGGTTGGGAGGGTTACTTTTGAAATGTATTGCACAACAGATATGCTGTAAAATGTAATTTGTAACGTATTCCGTTCGATTTCTCAAGGTCAGTAACATATTCTAAATATGGATTACTTCTTCAGCACTGGTAGATTTTTTCACTTGTTTTGACTATAAAAACTCTGCCAGTACAGTAAGACAAAATACACGTGTTAAAAATACATTCTCTGAAAAACCTAAATATCTTATGTAGTGTTGTTTCTGAAACAAAATTAATCAAATGTATCTTGTTTTAAGGATTTTAAAAAAATATTTTACAGAAAAACAATAAAAACTTTTTTGCCCTAATATCAAAGGTCTTACTACAAAAAAAAAAAAAAAAAAAAAAAAATATGATCTAACATGAATTTTTTTTATAAAAAATATTTTTATGGTAACATGTGCATGCAAAATGGCTAGAATTAGCATTTTAGCTTAGCGTAAAGCTGACAATTTACACAAGGTTTATTTCTATATCTTCTACTAAAAAGTTACTGCTCGTATGAATGTAACATTTCATATGAAAATGTTTCACCGCTGTTCAGATTCACTTTGGATCACATCATTTATATGTATAAATGTTTTCCATCTGAATGGATTCAATATTAAATGAAACAAACAACAATAAAATGCAATGTAATCTCTTCAGTTTTGAATACTTTTTGAATGTAACTGTATTCTGAATAAAAATTATTTAAATTGTAACTGTATTGGAATACAGTTACTTATATGCTTATATTAGGGGTCTGAGTTATTTTTTTTAAAGAGAACTCAAGTGTGAAAATACACCCTAAATGTTCATGTGCGCAGCTCACCGTGAGATAGGAGCACTCTTTAGAGCACATGCAGACATTCACATGATGTCCACGGATGTAGTCAAACAAACAGCCAGTGGGTACGGAGTTGAGTCAGAATTTATTTGTGATACAAAATAATTTAAAACTTTATCCGGGGGCCTGGGTAGCTCAGCGGGTATTGACACTGGCTACCAACCCTGGAGTCGTGAGTTTGAATCCAGGGTGTGCTGACTGACTCAAGCCAGGTCTCCTCAGCAACCAAAATTGGCCACTTTGCTAGGGATGGTAGAGTCACATGAGGTAACCTCCTCGTGGTCGCTATAATGTGTGGTTTTTGCTCTCAGTGGGGCTTGTGGTGAGTTGTGTGTGGATGCCGCAGAGAATAGCGTAGGCCTCCATACGTGCTACATCTCCATTTTAACATGCTCAACAAGCCATGTGATAACATGCACGGACTGACGGTCTCGGACGCAGAGGCAACTGAGATTCGTCCTCTGCCACCTGGAATGAGGCATCACTATGCCACCACAAGGATTTAGAACACATTGGTAATTGGGCATTCTAAATTGGGGAGAAAAGGGGAGGAAAAGAAAACCTCTGTTAATCCAGTAAATAAATGTATTCATTTGCCATGATGTTGCTATAGAGAGTGTAATCGAGCTTGAAATCCCGATCTCAAGGAGACTGCTGTCTAGATGTACAGTGAAAATGATTACATTTTGGCCCTTTCTCATCCAAATCCAAATGGATCACTTCAGAATAACCACTGGAGTTTGATGGATTGATGTTTATGCTGATTTGATCTGCTTTTTGGAGCTTCAAAGGCCTGGCCACCATTCTCTTGCATTGAATTGACCTAAAGAGTGGAGATATTCTTCTAAAAATATTTGTTTGTGTTCTGCAGAAGAAAGAAAGTCATACACATCTGGGATGACATGTATAAATGAGAGAATTTTTGGGTGAACTATCCCTTTAAGGGTCTCACAGGGTTAAAAGAACTCCAACATTACGTATTGGACAGTTTAGCCAATCAGGAATCAGGGGTGTGGCAAATCTCGGAAACAGAAGGAGGAGCTTCGCGGCCGTGTATAGCGTGCGCGAGAGTTTTTCCCTATTTGTTTATGTGTGAGTAACAGAAACAAATATGCAAATATAACATTGCTAAAATTACTGTGATATGGTATTTTACTGGATTAGCGTTTGTAAAGAAACCAATCAATCTATTTAAAGCGGTGACTGGCGGCTTCTCAGCAAATAAATAAATCTTGATCGATTTTGGATCCAGACAGAACTCTGAAAATTATTCTCACGAGAACAAAATACAAGTTCCTTTTATTTCGGGTTCCTATATATATATATATATATATATATATATATATATATATATATATATATATATATATTATTATTATTGTAGACGGTAATACTTTAATGCATATCTTTCAGACGGAGGGAGAGACGTGTTTTATTGTGATATGGAGAAGGACATTTTTCAGATATTATTTATATGCTGTTATTTATTCAATAAGATAATAAAATAAAGAATAATATACTTAATTTGAATAACTGTGTGTTATTTACTGTTCTTGTTGCGACTTATTCTGAAATGGGAAATGTAATGGTCTATGAACAGCATCTAATACACTTTCCGTTACATTTCTCTGAGAAAATAATAGGCCATGCCAGACCTCTGTCTATACAATCCTTATCTTATAAAGTCACAGTTTAAGCTCAGTTTTGGTCTAGTTTTTCTGCTTATGGTAAACTATATTTTCTTAACCTTCAGGTTCAGCTCTCATGACTCCTAAATGGGAGCAGGCATCTGTACCTCGATGGGAGATTACGGCATACTGGATTTTCTCCTTCTCTTCACATTTGTATTCCTTCTACCAGCTGCACAGATTCTCCAAAGGTGAGCTGCAGAATAAACAGAAACCTTCAGCTTCCAAAAAGAGTGTGTGCTTTAGATACATATTGTATGGGCTATTCATCTCAGTAGCTCCCATACTTCAACCAGGCCTGATCTTTAACCACTAGACAATCACCACTCCACAATTATGTCATGTAGACATAAAAACTAAATATTCTGACCATTTCTAAATTAATATCATATATTTTTTTAATTAGTTTGATGAATTTATCCCAAATAAATCTAAAATGGAGGTAATTTTAAATGCATACATTTGCTTTATTTCATAACGTGTCAGTTTGAGAAGGGCTGCTCTCTTGTATGTTGGAACAAAGCCCTTTCCTGTCGTGTTAATGGCTGACTAACGACTCTGAAAAGGTTGTGCTGTCAATTTGAGGGGTGACAGGATCTCAGGTCAGCAAATGGCAACATGTAGCACTCATTTTATCTCTTTTACCAAAACATGCCGCTCAACACAAGTGCAAAAATAAACCTTCAACTAGACACAACCTCTTCGTGTTTACAGAAAGAAAACACTCCATAAACCAGAATGGTGGGTGATAGTAATGATACATGTAAAGATAACTTAGTCTTTTAAGCATTGCAAAAGCTCTGGAATGATTAAACACCATCTAAAAGGATGGTCACCTAGCTGACTCCGGTCCAGTTCCATATTTTATCTAGTTTATATAGACATACTGTATATAGACAGTGAGCCAATTTCAATATAATTCTCCAAAGTCTCTTGCCACTTACACAGTGAATTTAGGGGAGAAACCATATGCACCATATAAAGTTATAATTCAAATGATAAATAGAACTAAACTGAAAACTTGTGACCTTAAGTAAAACATTTATCTCTCTCTCTCTGTCTCTGTCTAACTGTTTGTCCTTCATAAATCCAGCCCAAATTAAGCCAATCCTATAAAGAGTAAATGGGCATCATTCTAACATGTTTTTTTTTTTCTTCATCTGTGCTATATATTTATTGACCCTCAACACTGCAATATTACAGTTTGATTTAGGCATCTCTCAAGAAACGGGCCCTTCTTAACTATTGTCGTTGCTTAATGTCTTTTCATTAGTGATTATTTACAAAAGGGCAGTTTCATAGCTCATGACAGATTTTTATGTCTGCTCTGCCCTTCAGCAAGGGAAGCTCCGAAGCTCAACTCTCCATTCTGACACTCAACTCTGAATATCTCTGTCTGTCTGGAAATAAATATCCCAAAATGAAACTTCTGTCCATTTTGTACAGTTAACCAAAATGGTCTAATTAATGGATTTACAGTTACGCCATAGAAGGAAACCAGTTTATTTTAAGGGCTTTAAATGGTGAAATGTTTGTGAATTTGACACAATATATGGGAGAGGATTGAAAGCATTGTAATTAATATTGTCGGCGTCTTAGATATTACATTGAGTAGTCTGTCCTAGAGCCAAGGTATGTCAGTACCACTTAGAATCTCTGGGCTAAATATGATTTCTTTTAGATACTTAAATCATCATGCCTCACGTTAGCTCCGAAGTGACTTGCATCTCTACACAAAATATGACTCCACATTAGAGTCACCTAAGGTCTATGCCCAAAGACATGCAATCCTAGGTTTGTTAAGCAGTATTTGTATTTCAACACAGTTTGACCACTAGATGGCACTGTTGTCTCACTTCTGTTTTGTGTGTGTGTGTGTGTGTGTGTGTGTGTGTGTGTGTGTGTGTGTGTGTGTGTGTGTGTGTGTGTGTGTGTGTGTGAGACACGATATGGTGAGATCCCTGCCTAGCAGTGCACCCTGCAGGAAAACCTTCTGTCGAGGTGGTGAAATGTCTGTCCTGAGAAACTGGAAGAAGAAAGAGATGTAGTTAGGGAGAGAGGGACAGAGAAAGAGGGGCGGGGCATAGTAAACAATACCAAACTGGCACTGCAATGCAGGGGAAGTGTATGTGGATATGCAGTATATGCAATATTATCCTTTACCAGAAAAGCCCACTTCGAACTACAAGACGAACATTTAATCCATTTTAATACTCAAGCCTCGAAATTCCTGAACTTCTTTGCAGAAAGGAGTTGGTTGGTTAGTTGAACAGACGACAAACCAACTACTTGAGAATGTGTTCTGAAAACAGCCATGTCCTGAAGTGCTCATATGATTAAACTGAGGAGCACTGAAACAAATGCCGTGATTTCAAGATATATTAAATACACAAAACAAATTGTGTTGAATATCTGGAATGCTCATTGTGTGTTGTATAGTTATGAACCAGATTGTTGAATACATAACAAAGTCATTTTCAACTATTTGTAATCTTACTTGTCCAATAACTCAATTCTCATTCTGGTTTACCCCAAATAGTAATTTGTACTGCCTTAAAGGAATAGTTTACTCCAAAATAAAAATTCTCTCGTCATGTTTATGACTTTCTTCTGTTGAACACAAATAAAGATATTTAGAATATCTCAGCTCTGTTGGTCCTCACAATGCAAGTGAATGGGTATCAACATATTGGAGCTCCAAAAGCACATAATGCAGCATCAATCCATATGACTCTAGTTAAATCTATAACTCCTGAAGCGATATAAGTGTGTGTGAGAAACAGATTAATATTAAAGTAATTTCTTACTTTAAATCTCCACTTTCACATTCTTCTTTTATTTTTGGCAATTCATATTCTTCATGTATAAAGGACTTAAATGTTGATCTTTTTCTCACCCACATCTATCATATCGCTTCTTTTGAAATTAATTGAACCACTGGAGTATTATAAATTACTTTTATGCTTCCTTTATTTGTATTTTGGAGCTTTAAATGTTTGGTACCATTTACTTGCATTGTGAGGACCTACATAGCTGAAATATTCTTCTAAAAATCGTTGTGTTCAGCAGAACAAGGAAAGTAATGCACATCTGGGATGGCATGAGGGTGAGTAAATTATGAGAAAATTTTTCATTTTTGGGTGAACTATCCTTTATAAATGTTCCTATGTGTAATTGGCAGAGCATGAAGCCACTCTGGACAGAGAGGTGCAGCTGGAGAGAGGATTCCTTTTATGGGGCTTCAAGAAGGTAAAAGAACACATAGGAATTATGTTTTTGGCTATATAATCAGGGGGACTGATTGGCTGATGCAACCCAACATCAAAACCTTTACAAAAGTACAGAATGCATATTTTCTGTGTATAGATGTGCATATGCATGTGTGTGTTTTTGTTTCAAGGACCCTACTGATTTCGAGTGGAGTTTTTGGAATGAGTGGGCGTGGCAATCTCTTCTCTGGTCTCTGATTGGCCATGCTGTGGTGTCCAGACTGGCAGCTCATTATCTGCCACGGGTAAATTTAATTCAGAACAAATTAGCCAGAAATAAATGTTTGCACATCCAGAGCCTTACAGGATTTGTTGCCTTTGTGCATTTGTGTTACAGTACAGACTGGCAGTCCTTACGGTGTATGGAATGCTCTCAGCTGGTTGGCTCCTTGGAGTGCGGGGTGTGGCTCTTTTGATGCTGCATCTGAGCATCTCATTTGCTGTTGCTCAGCTACGTAGCCCCACCCTCTCATGGTGTTGCGCCCTTCTGCTGATCTCCACACTCAAAATCAGTACCCTCCAGGACTTACAGGTGTGTGAGTTTGTGTGTGCCTGTAATGTCTCTACACCATGTTTGTGAGGTCCATCCATGTGTCTAATCTATTATTAAATACATTTTGGGGTTCCGAAATCTCTGTATGCTGGAATTGCTTTACTTGGTTTACATATGTGGCCTGAACAACCAGATGCATTTACACTTGGCCACATTGGAGTCACATCTAAAAAAAATATCAAATGATCAATTGTAAATGACCCCTAATTTAAATGTGTTTTTTGATGGGTTAAAGATGTGAAGGAGTGTGTGGGATTTGTTCTGTTCAGGTTCAGGTCCAGCAGAATCTGTGCTGTTTCCAGGGCTCTCAGGGCACCTCTGCAGAGAGAATTGAGATGAGACTGAAACAAGCCTGCATTAAACATCACCTGACTGGCCACGCACACTCCCACAGTCTCATATGTGTAAACATTCAAACAAAGGCCAAAACGTTTCAAATTTCCATTTACTAATACAAACACACACCAATACTCAAAATATATGCAGCCTATAGCACCACAAAAAAGTGTCACATATGCCTCACTTTGTTCAGTTCAACTGTTCAAAAATATTGTTAGTTTCTAATTTGCCACAGAGACTTTAGAAATTGCTGTCATTTCTTTTGTCATGTGATGTTAATGTGAGGTTGAAAGAACATTTAAATATGCAAAACACATGGTATGATCGCCGCTGTCTGTTATAATCAGTTTTGTGTTGGTTTGATATGTTCGCCCTTTGACACTTTATCCGCCCTGTCACCTGACTGATGTGCACACTGAAAGATTGATTGACAGCTGTCATTAGTTCTCTGACTGAAAGAGAATGGCAGAATGGAGAGGAGATGGAAAGAAGAAAAGAGAGAATATTGATCTGTGGCTAATTTAGTTCCCTCCTCAAGTTTCTCCATGATTAATTGCGCAGCCTTAAGCTTCCTCTCTTAATTAAACCTTCATCTAATTATTATTTATTACTCTGCAGTAGTCATTAACATGCCCAATTGTAGAACAAACAACTGTGATTTAATGTATTGTAATCTTTATTTGCTTTTAATTATCTCTTTTTGTTCAACACATCTCATTTAACCTCTGTTTTCTTATGAACTGTTAAAACCCCTCAGGAACACCATAAAGCTCATGGAGCTACCACAGAGACTTCCATAATGACACTTTACGATAAAAAAGCATTAGCCAGAGAGTAATTTCAGAACACAGCCCTGTCATTTAGTGTCATTTAGAGGTGGTTATAATTTACACAATGTTATATATTTAAAGTGGCTACTGCCTTGTCTCCTGGCTGATTGCCAACTGTCCTCTTCTGAGCATACCCTGAAGATCATATTAGTTTAGCTCGGCATCAAGCACAGTCAGTCGCTGTGCTGATGAACATGAGCAGAGAAAATCAGTAGAATAATGTGGAAAGATGGAGCTGTTTAGCCCAATTAACACAACCTAATCGTGCAACAGATCTCATGTTGAAAAAAAGTCACACAGAAACCCAGTACCTACCCATAACCCTAAATCGAACTCTGACTCTAACCTTAGTAATAGCAAATGCATCTCTCACAAGACTTTGCAATACAGACGGTTTCCTTCAAGACACAGCCGCCCAAGCGCAATGTGGGGGCAAGGGCATGGCCGAGCGTTCATCTGGGGAGAGAGGAAGCGGTAAGGGTTTTCACCTGAGATTAATTGCTGCTAATTGTGATTTCAATGTTCACAGTGTGAGGTGGGGAGATAAAAGGCTGCCCAAAACCCCAGAGAGAGAGAACCCAGCTGACAAGCTGTGTGTGTTGGCTGCTGTTGGCTGTTTTGAAAGCTTTACTGTCAAGCTTGAGGCAGACGTGTTTAATTTATAAAATAAAAGTGATATGGAAGCGGCATTTGGGCAGGGCCTGTTGCCTGGGGCTGTTTTAGGCGCCATTCAGACCACTTGTGTTCTTGCTCTAATATAGCTGGATGCAGTGCAGCACATTTTTTACAATTTGAGTTCCATATATTCATATATCTAAAAAACGTGGCACTCCTGAACGAGAGGCAGGGCCATGGTCAAAAAAATTTGTGCATGTAGGTATGCACAAATAGGTGCATTCAGTAATTCTTTTCACATTAAAAAGTTTTATTCTGAAAGTAATTGTAATTTTGAAACATGTGTAAAACCATGACCACTCATGTGAGATGAGGACTCTAGTCATATCAGTAACCTTTTAAAAGCTGTTTTATTTACATTGTGAGGGTCCCCTCATGGGGGCTGCCATTTTAGAATCACATGACCAGCTGAACACTGCTCACTTAATCTCAGAATCCGTCTTGTTATTGGACACTTTCACTCTTGAATTAAATTAATCATGGCTGATTGTGAATAGTGAATTTCTACAATGGCATCTGTAACTGAAAACTGTTGATTTTGAATGATGCTGCATCCACACCACTAGGTGTCACTGTAAGTCCAAGATGACATGAGCAAAAAGTACTGTGTGTCTTTGACATGCAAGAACAGATGCACATAGGCATTCAGTGTGAACTGTTGATGCAGTTTTGTTATTTTTTTGTGAAGTCATAGATTTTTAGCTTTTTGTGTTCATTTGGTTAATTTTAATTTGTTTTATTTTTTATGTTTTTTTATGTTTTGTTCTCTCTCTCTCTCGCTCTCTCTCTCTCTCTAGCGTGGCTGGTACACTTCTGAGGAGCAGTACTACCTCTTGCTTTTCAGTATTGCTGTTTGTAGTTTACGGTGCATTAGCTTTAGTCTGGAGCTATGTTGGCGCCCTCTGCAAGCTGGAGAACCAAACCAACACTGCCCCCTTTTACAGCACAAAGGGCTGCAGACACTAATTTCTCAGATCTACAAACTCCTTGCCTACTGCTTCTATCATCCTCTGTTCTACAATGGACCCATCATGACCTACAGAGACTTCAGCGAGCAGGTGGAGGCAGACATTCATAACATACACATTGCATGAAGATTCATAAAATTAGATCAGATAATTAATTTACTAAAACAGAACGTCTCTCCGTTTATGCAGATAGAGAGGCCGATGTGTAAAGTGTCTCTGGTGGATGTACTGACAGGGGTCTTGCGTGTGTGTGTCTGGTGGTGTTTAGCTGAATTCATGATCCACTTCATGTACATGCACGCCATCCAGAGCAACGAAACCTTTCTGGAGATACTACCATCATGGGCACTTGGTAAGTCTGTGTTACATGGTAAAAATATAAAGATACTCAATGGACCATTTGGATTTCCTCAGCTGCTACACCAGTAGAACCCTCTTGAGTTCCCCCAGACACCCTTTAAAAGAGCCTCAAATATCCCAATTATGATATTTGAAGAGCCTGAACGCATTACCCTTATGATAATAGTTACTATAGGAACAATTGACAGTCCTTAGATTTCTTGCAGGAACTAACAGTATGTTTTTTCAGAGAACTTTGAACCTTGGTGTCTGGTGGATCTCAAGAGTGTTCAGTTGGTGTGGCAGCTGAGGGACCCCCTAATGGAGCTTTTGAGTATCTTTTACATTTTACAGTTTAGAGCATAAGGGACCCCCTAATATGATGATTCCTTTTTAAAGGACCTCCTTTTTAAAATCTAATGGCATCCCATTTATACTGTGCATGGAAAATAGTGTGATATTATTAAGTCTAGATGTTGTATTCAAAAATACACAATTAACTTTTTTCATTGTGCTGAAGTCAAAATAAAATATTTACTTTTATTACTAGTATTACATTAGAGAATCCTTTTTTTAATATTTGTGCAGCCCAGTGCATTGCATAATAAATACAGTAGCAATCCAAAGCAGCTTTATTAAAAAAGTCCCAGATGAACACTTTCAAACATTTTCCCAAAAAACTAGATGCAGATTTAGTATTATTTCTTACTTTGAAAATACATTAAAATCTCATTAAAAAAAATATTTTGAAAATCATTATGTTAATGAATTTCTCTGTGCAAATTCTGTTCAGTCATTATCCAAAATAGTGTGTCTTTCAGAATGAATGCAAGCTGTCATAGCATAACTGGTGTTATTTGGGGTTTTGAGTGTTAAAGTGTTGATTACATTATTTTCTTGCACAGATGTTCACAATGAAACAATTGCTGCTCTCCTGTGCAGCCCCATCTGAATTCCTCGCTTGCTGTCCATTGATCTGTGGAAGTCGCTGATTTGTGTTGCCTGAACTTTTATTCAGAAACACAGACACAGAAAGAGCAGGGTCTAAACAGCAGCACACTGGAGCATTGAGTCATTATCGCCACTTTGTTCCTGTGTTTCCAAAAGAAAGGGCTCTCAGCAGAAATTCTCTATTCTCTCCTATATTTGAAATCTTTTAGCACCGTACCAATGGGATATATGAGTAGACAGATGCCATTCTCAGTTTCCTGTGACACACATTTACACAGAGAGAGAGAGAGAGAGAGAGAGAGCGAGAGCGGCAGAGCGAGGTGAATAAAAAGTGATGACTAGAGAGGATGAGCATGATATTGCTTCATAAATTTAGAACCAAATAATTGTATCTAATAATTTAAGATAATCCATATCTTGTCCATGGACCTTTATCAATATCAAGATTGTATTATATATGGAGCTCTTGGATCTTGGGCTGTGGAACTGGTTACAATTTCTTTAAAAGGATAGTTCACCCAAAAATTGTAATTCTCTCATCTTTTATTCACTCTCAATCCATCCCAGATGTGTATGAGTTTTTATCTTCTGCTGAACACAAATTAAGATTTTGGGAAGAATAGTTCAGCTCTCTAGGTTCCATGCAATGCATGGTTGGCAATGGGTGCCAAAATGTTGACGCTCAAAAAAGCACATAAAGGCATCATAAAAGTAATCCATATGACTCCACTATTTTAATCCATATCTTCAGAAGCGATATGATAGGTGTGGGTGAGAAACTGATCGCTATTTAAGTCCTTTTTTGCTTGAAATTCTTCTCCCTGCACAGTAGGGGGCGATATCCATAAAGAATATGAATCAAGTAATCTTTCGGGGACGAGGGACCCTGGGCTCAAATTAGGATGTAGGGTGGAAGAGCATGTCACTGGACAGCTCTGTCATTTCAACTGTTTAAAGGGCAAATGTCTGTGAGAGAGATCAAACACATGGCCGCTTTATACTGTTTCATATCATCTTACAGCTGTGAAGGTGATTTCCTCTCCCTCTCTATCTCTCTCTGTCTGACTGTATCTCTCGCTCTCTTTCACCTGCAGGTGGCTTGGCTCTTGCTTTAGTACAGTTTTTCTATGTGAAGTATCTGGTCTTGTTTGGAGCTGTGTCTCTGCTGGTCAAGCTGGACGGGTTAGACCCGCCCACATTACCACGCTGTGTCAGCATCATGTACAGTTTCACTGGGATGTGGAGGTAAAACACACACACACACACACACACACACACACACACACACACACACACACACACTTTGGCAATCAGTCCCATCTCTGTCCCCCCAACTCTTTAGCAGTTAAGATTTTGAGGTGGTTCATCTGCCTCCTGAACTACATCTGTTTACCAGCAGGGGGCAGAGCTGTGCTGCAAGCGCTCTTGATTTATTTAACGCATGAAACGATTGGTGGAAGTGTTTAATACTCACTGACATATACTTACAAATGTACACATTCACAATATGGCAACATATTGTGATTCATGCTATCTCTTTTTTTTTATGTCACAGAGGTCTTGACAGTATGTTACCAAACTTTATTCAAAACCAAATTTTCAAGTTTAAGAATTGTTAAATGAAAAACCCTTATTTATTGATAATTAATCTGAATATTGGGAAGGATGTGTCCTCAGTGTCTATAGTGGCTACGGTTCCTCTATCTTGAATAGTTAAATGTAAAGGTTTGTGTGTTAGGCTTCTCTCAGTAAGCGGAGTGCTCTGATGTCCCGTGAGAGGATGTAAAACAGGCTCATACATGTAGGCCTCCTACAAGCTGATTGGATTTTAGTCTAAAAGCTTCATGAACATAAACAGCATTTCAGATTGAAAGCTCTGGAATGGTCTCCTAGGCAACTACAGCAGAGGTTTAAATTTGCAGACTTTTGTGTCTGCATTTGGCTTCAAACTCTTTAAAAGAAGAGGAAATGCACATTACTGACATTAAAAGGTTATGAAGGCTAATTTGTTGCCTTATATGTGTTCACTTTCATATTTCACTTAAAAATGTACAATGGTGGTATTACCATGGTTTTAAACATGGTACAAGTGTAATACCAAGATTTTTATGGATACTGAAATTATGGTAATACCATGGTATTCTTTGAAGTACCTTGGAATCCATGTAAATAAAAATGTATATGAATATTGTCCGTAAAGTACCATGATATTACCATATGTAATGATATTAATATATGTATGAGATTTAATTTAATTTAAAATCTATTCTTACATTTTCTCTATTATACAGTCATCCCATTCAGTGAGGGAAATTTTTTTTGAATTTGCATACAATAACCAGTGCAGAAACAATTTCTTTTTTAACATTCAGTTTTCATCATTTTATCTTTTGTTGCTTATTATGTGCATTTGAGCTGACACTGTTTCTGTAACAACTGCGGTGGTCATTTTTAACATTTGTAGATTTGACCACACTCCACACAGCTAAGTAATTTACATAAATGCATTTAATTGAATGAGATTCGATTAAATGCTAACATAAATGGTGCGATCCATGTTTAGCAGAGCAGTGTAACTAAACTATGGCCAGAAAAGCTTAAACATGCACCGGACTGGACAACTGATGATGGCTGATTGCTATTGTTGTTGAGCTCACCGTTGAATGCTATTGCTCGCGCCTGTGAACGCTGAGTTTTGTGCAGAGAGCGCTCTAGTATTTCAGCCTGCAAGGCAATTTGATCAAAAATCAGTCAAAGAGCAAGATAAAAAATTATTTGCGTGTCGGACCTAGCCAGCGGGCTGCCAGTTGACTAACCGTGACACACCTTTCATTTATCCATATTTATCTTGGATGGATGGATGGATGGATGGATATACGGGATGATTTCTCATCAAGAAGTTTAAAAACAAGGCGTTTAAATCTTGGAAAATATTTCACAGCTATCATATCATATAATAATATATTATACTGTGTTATTCTATATTATGTTATATTTATGCAATAGTAATATATAATTGTCTTATATTTTCGTGGGAGTTTGGCGTAAACCACCGCATACGATGAACACTGCAAATTGCTTTAAAAGTGGTTCATCTTCATGCGCTCCTCAATTTATATTGTTACTACTTTTATAATTTACAGTAGTAACAATAACTAGCACTAAATACGGTTACCTTGGTCAATCTTTGTGCAAAAGTCTATTTGCCTTAAAGATAAAAGTGATATTAAGTTAATATTCTTAAGCTAAAATATCAAAGAGTACTCATTAGCCTTCAATGTATCTTGGACAGTGTGACACTGTCTTCTGTTTCCTGTGTAATCCTGCGTGTTTTGTGTTTATCAGCAGAACTGCCCAGCAGACAGCTGCTGGGATTATGAAAGCTGGAAAGGTTAAACACCAGTGTGCGTATGTGTATGTGAGTGGTGCTGAAGGTGATGGAGTTTAGAGTGTGATAAATGAGAGCTGTAAGGAAACAGACGTGGGCTGGAGACTGTAGCAGGACCTGCTTTAAGACCCTGTCTGGCCTCAATCCTGAAAGGAGCAAAAGAGCTCAGCTCTTCTGCACCAAAAAGTGTGCAAACACACACACACTTTCTTACAGCTCAGCAAGCCCCAACTCTCTCAAAAACCCTGATATACTTTGACACCCACTGGCCCCAAGGCTGGATCAACACACACACACACACACACACACATACATCTAGTGGTTCAGAACCGCCCTGATGCACCATACAGAGTGAATACAGCACCCCACACTGCAGGACAGCGAAACTGACACAAAACTCTGATTATAGTACAGATATCCTACAGGGAGCGAACATGAGAGAGAAACCCAGAGTTGGAATGAAAGAGAGAGAGGGCAATCGAAGGACTATGTCCCTCTTGGTTGCATTCAAGAGTGTTATTAGTGTGTAGTTAATACTGGAGATGGCTGCCGGTATGTGTGTGCATGTGTGCTTGTATGAGTCTGTGCACACGTGTGGATGTTTGTATATGTTGCTGTGTGTGCATGTGTGTGATTTATTTAACACCGGCACAAATATGGCCTGGGTTTACGACAGTTGAAAGGTTTATAGTATGCTATAAAACATTGTTCATTTAGATCAACATCTAAATCTATACCATTCTGCTGACTCTTCCTATAGCTTTCTAATCACTCTCAGTACTCGCATGCGCACATACACACACATTTACTTGTTAAATTGGTATGTCCTACATTTAAGCAAGGACATACGATAGACTTCTATTGATTTATATAAAGATTTTAATTAAAGGTGCGCACTCACTCATTTTTATGTTGCGCTGGCCGGTATGGCTGTCATCTTGGAATTCAGCATAATGCAAAAGCATTAGTTTTCAGTTGCAATGTCATTGCAGAAATGCTGTATTCACAGTCACCGCTAAGTGTGTTTATATGCATGATCTTACGCAGTTTAGGCTGTGTAAGGTCATGTAAACTCCTTTATGGGTTTCCTTTCCAAGGAAAGGTCATAAATGGCTTAAAGGAATGTTTCGTGTTCAATACAAGTTAAGCTTAATCAACAGCATTTGTGGCCTATTATTGATTACCACAAATACATTTTGACCTGCCCCTGCTTTTCTATAAAAATAAAAGAAGCAAAAATAATGGAAGTGAATGGGGCCAATTGTTTATGCAAAAATACTCTTTTTCAAACACAAGACATAAACAATATGCATGTAAACATGATTTTAGTGTGATAAAATCACTTACTAACCTTTTCTGTGTAAAGTTACAGCCAGTTTTACAACTCTGTTGCCATGACGATGTAATGTGAACAAACCCTGAAACCCTAAAATGACTGTAAAAATGACAATATAAACTATTTTACAGCTCAAATAATACATGATTTTACATTTCTGCCTTTAAACCCTCCAAAAATTAACAACATTCACTTTCATTGTCCGCATTCACTTCCATTGTAAGACTCTCCGGAACCTATGTTTTTGCTTCTTTTTTTTTATTTTAAGAAAGGAGGTGAGTTGAAAGAAATTTTTGTGGTAATCAACATTTTAAACTTGTATTGAACCCAGAACGTTCATTTAAGAATAAAACCACCTCTAATTTTTGCTCATTACCCCTATTTCACATTGCATGTAAACACTGTGTAAACTTTAATGTCAAAAGCAGAGAATAACCCGATGATTTTGAGTCTCATGTATATGCGGATTTCTTGTATTGTCAAATTTTTTTTTATAGGCTGATTTTTGGTAGTTATCAGCATATTGATGTGCATACAGTGCATCCAGAAAGTATTCACAGCACTTAACTTTTTCCACATTTTGTTATGTTACAGCCTTATTTCAAAATTGATTAAATTCATTATTTTCCTCAAAATTCTACAAACAATACCCCATAATAACAACGTGAAAGAGTTTGTTTGAAATATTTGCAAATTTATTAAAAATAAAAAAAATCATGGCCTTTGCCATGACACTCAAAATTGAGCTCAGGTGGACCCTGTTTCCACTGATCATCCTTGAGATGTTTCTACAACTTGATTGGAGTCCACCTGTTGTAAATTAGTTGATTGGACATGATTTGGAAAGGCACACACATGTCTATATAAGGTCCCACAGTTAACAGTGCATGTCAGAGCACAAGCCATGGTTTGTCCAAGGAATTGTCTGTAGACCTCCGAGACAGGATTGTATCAAGGCACAGATAAATTTCTGCAGCATTGAATGGTAAATAAATGGTAAATGGTCTGCACTTATATAGCACTTTTTTTAACCTCAGAGGTTACCAAAGCGCTTTACACTGTGTCCCAGTCACCCATTCACACACACATTCATACACCAATGGCGGCAGAGCTGCCATGCAAGGCGCTAACCTACCATTGGGAGCAACTTGGGGTTCAGTGTCTTGCCCAAGGACACTTCGGCATGTGGAGTCGTGTGGGCCGGGATTCGAACCACCAACCCTGCGATTAGCAGCCGACCTGCACCCCCCACAGCCGCCCCCCCAAAGGTTCCAATGAGCACAGTGGCCTCCATCCATAAATGGAAGAACTTTGGAACCACAGGACTCTTCTAGAGCTGGTCGCCCGGTCAAACTGAGTGATCGGGGGAGAAGGGCCTTAGTCAGGGAGGTGACCAAGAACCCGTTGGTCACTCTGACAGAGCTCCAGCGTTTCTCTGTTTAAAGAGGAGAACCTTCCAGAAGAACAACCATCTCTGCAGCACTCCACCAATCAGGCCTGTATGGTAGAGTGGCCAAACGGAAGCAACTCCTCAGTAAAAGGCACATGAGAGCCCGCCTGGAGTTTGCCAAAAGGCACCTGAAGGACTCTCAGACCATGAGAAACAAAATTCTCTGGTCTGATGAAACAAATATTGAACTCTTTGGCCTGAATGGCAAGTGTCATGTCTGGAGTTAACCAGGCACTGCTCATCACCTGGCCAGTGGTGGTGGCAGCATCATGCTGTGGGGATGTTTTTCAGTGGCAGGAATTGGGAGACTAGTCGGGATCGAGGGAAAGATGAATGCAGCAATGTACAGAGACATCCTTGATGAAAACCTGCTCCAGAGCGCTATGGACCTCAGACTGGGACGAAGGTTCATCTTCCAACAGGACAGCGAGCCTAAGCAAACAGCCAAGATAACAAAGGAGTGGCTACGGGACAACTCTGTGAATGTCCTTGAGTGGCCCAGCCAGAGCCCAGACTTGAACCCGATTGAACATCTCTGGAGAGATCTGAAAATGGCTGTGCACTGACGGCCCCCATCCAACCTGATGGAGCTTGAGAGGTCCTGCAAAGAAGAATGGGAGAAAATAGGTGTGCCAAGCTTGCAGCATCATTCACAAAAAGACTTGAGGCTGTGATTGGTGCCAAAGCTGCTTCAACAAAGTATTGAACAAAGGCTGTGCATACTTATGTACATGTGATTGTTTCGTTTTTATTTTTAATACATTTGCAAAGATTTCAAACAAACTACTTTCACGTTGTCATTATGGGGTATTATTTGTAGGATTTTGAGGAAAATAATGAATTTAATCAATTTTTGAATAAGGCAATAACATAACAAAATGTGGAAAAAGTGAACCGCTGTGAATACTTTCTGGATGCACTGAATAAATGCAGTCATTGATTAATTTATTCCATGAGTGAAAGTATCCAATTATAGGGGGGTTAACAAGATAAAACGAGAAAAGGAGAATTGCTGCTCATGACTTTGTGTGGATGACAAATTTGTCCCCAAAGTAAATCCTCCATAACACACACACACACACACACACACACACGTGCATAAATGAGGTGAGAATCTCACATGGCCAGTTTTAAATTGCTCTTCATCATCTTCATCATAAATGGGCAGCCCACATGTAGTTTAGTGGCATCATGGGAAATGCTGTATCTCTGAGCCATGGGGAGCCTGTGTTTACAAACATTTTCTGTCAGGCCAGTTTTGTCAGAAGATGTCTGAAGAAGCTTGAAGTAACCCTTTCTTGAGGAAAACAGCAGGATATTGTGTAAACCTTTTACAATTTGAATTTCACTTTCAGTCTCATGAATCATTGTCTGACTCCTGTACTTTGGAATGACAACACACATGAGATTCCAGCTTAGTTTATCCTTTACATACAGTATGTTTTAATAGCTCCACAGTGCATCAAGTCGAGTCACACAGACAAACTGAACTGATTTAAATTAAAAAGAATGGCAGCTTTCTTACTGTGTTTTTAAGGCTTATGGGAGTACATTAATGCAGACACGTCTAGCTGTGCAAGGTCTATGCACATGTTGTTGCATTTCAAAATGTGTTTGAGTGCAATTTATAACACAACACAAGTACGTGTACTGCCTTGTAGCGGGCATTATCATCAACTCTACTTCAACTATCAGTTTTCCCCTTCAGGTCAACTACTGTCATGGCAGAGCTACAGTTTGAAGAAAATCTTGCTGAGCAATTAAGATCTTGTTAAATGGTTCTAGATAGATATCTGATTAATAACACATCCAATCTAATGACAAAGACATCTGAAGGTAACTCTCTCACCCCCTATTAGTACTGGGATTTATTACTGGCACAGTAATGAAACATTGCACTGGTATGTTCAACGGGACCATGGGCATGCAATATGTTAGCCAAGCATTCGTGTTTGCATTTGCATACTTAAGTAGAGTGTGTTTTAGGCCTTAAATGATAAAGTCGTGCACAATTTTAAGACTTCACATATTGTTTCATTAATTTAGACTTGAGGTGATATTACTTCTATTTAGCCTGTTCCCTGTGCTTCCTCGGATGACTTTATTTCCTCAGAGCTCAGGCAAATTTCATCAATAGTTGCTAATGAATGCTGGGAAGTGCAGGAATGAATCCAATTTTCCTGGACAATTTGATTTAGGAGTCATTATGTATCCCAGACACAACCCACCTCCCTCAAAACACACACATACTATCTCTCTTTTTTGTTTTGTCTCACTCTAAAGGCCGAAGTATAATTCGGTTTCCCATGTGCCAGATTAGATCCTGCAGAGTATGCTTGATGCAAATTTGGTCATCAGCATAGTCTTCACCGGCCCAGACTTTCTCAACATGTGCCTGCCATTGACTGTTCTAAAAGAGTATCACAAAGCAGTCATAACGTGCATGCGTTATATTCATTTGTATTTGCTCTCTTCAAATAAGAGTATAATTTGAAAGGCTGAGCACTTAACTGTGTGCGACGATCTGGGATGCAAAAAATAAATAAAATAATAATTTATACCCAAGCCTTAACTCTCTGTCTCTCTCTGGTCCAACATATTTGTGATGTAACTGGTTCTCTTGTAAACCATTCACTGTCTGGCTTTTAAATAATTACTGAAAAATTTGATTATTGCCAGTCTATCTGTGGACTCATGAAAACATCATGTCAGAACTCTCCAACATGTTAGCTACCATCTGCTGGCGTGTGTCGGTTTCTCTTAATACAGGCCTGTTTTTAGAAGCAAGCAGCACTAGCGCTTTACTGCTGTCTCTGGGGTCTGTGTGTTTGGACTAAATAGCGTCTGTTGGTGTCAAATTCAAAGTATGTGTTTGCTCTAATTGGATGAGATGATGGTCTCTCTAGTCTAAGCATCAGCTCATCCAAGGAGTCTCTAGATCCAGGTCCACTTCCTGATCCATTTGAATTACATCTGTCCATCTGGCCGCCCACAGTACACTATTTTTTACCATCAATAATATTCCATATAGCATCATGTACAAGGTCAGATAGGATGTGTGTGAGGATAACAATAAGAGACTGTATATATGGCTAAAGTGATGACCTGTGTTCACTCCTAGAGGACAGATGAGTCTGATCACACCTGCTCAGCAATACAGGAGGAGGAGAGGAGGGTGTGAAAGTCCTGCTGGGAAACAAATTGAGAGTTACGAAAGAGTCAAGAGTCTGTATTTTTCTGTCATGATGTTTTGACATGAGCTACATTTCTTCATTTTATTTCAACTTGAATTTACTTAAAGCTATTAATAACTGAGATCATCTTAACCCTTATGCACTGTTCATCATTAAATCATGGGGGGGTATTTAGACCTTTTTTTAATTGTATTTACTAATTTATTTACCTATATGACCATGAGCTTTAATTTTCTTATGAATATTTTCTCAAATACTTAACCAGTCCTCGTCAAGTATATACTGTTTGAAAGCTTAAAGTCTCAAGAATCAAACTTGGCTGTCCATTTAAAAAAAATTAAAACAGATAAAATTACAAGTATAAACACTAGATGGCTGCAGAGAGCTACTTATACATCTCTGGTTGAAGAGATGATGATTTCTGGATTTTGTCACAAGTTCTGCATTTAGATGTATATTTAAACATTATCAAAGACAACTTTTGTCAAAGTTAAGCAAGTCAGTTTTTGCATACCTGAAATGAGTAGAATAACAAGTAATAACCTAATGTATCCCTTGTTGTAACAGTGTGTGTGTGTGTGTGTGTGTGTGTGTGTGTGTGTGTGTGTGTGTTCAGCATTGTAGATTTGTTATGGTCTTACGAATTCATTTTGGTGTGTGTGTGTTCTGTATTGTGGCTGATTTATTAATTTTGACAAATTAAAAAATTATAATAATTCTGTTTAATAGTCTGACCATTTCAGTTTTGTGTTTGTGTTTTGCATTCTTTATGTTTGGTAGTCTCACCCCTTCATGTCTGTGTGTTTTTGCTGCATTGTGGGTGTTTTAGATGTTATATAATAGATAATGAAAATAATTTTTTTTTTTTTTTTTTTTTTTTTTTGTGTTTCCCATTCATTTCCTATGGCGGTCACCTTTGACCGGGAACAGTACAAGTGGAACTTAGACTGATCGAATCAACTCAGACCAGTGTTAAGATATCAAATGGATGAAAAGCCACCAAGTCTTGTTTTATTGAAGAAACTAAATTTGAGTTTGCTAAAAAATGGCCAAACTTCAAACTTCATTGCATGAAGGCTAAAGCAGCTTTTCAGGTCCAGAAGCTGAAATTCACTGATAAGTAAAACTAAATATATTTTCTGTTGCTATGGCAAGCGTCACTATTACAGTAGATCATGCTCTAGTGATTTGCACTAAACACAATCCCTACTGTTTGTTTTACAGACATTAGTATTACCTTAAGTTGTGCATTTAATTTCACTAATTATGCATATCTTAGACTTAGACCTAAACCCAGTGTCAGGCTACAGCTGAACTAAACAAACAGCAGAACTATTCTGAAATCAGGTGCTTTTGAGAAATCTTCTCCCAGCACTATGACTGTCTCAGAAAATGGCACGTTTGTCCCGTGAGATTCATTAAAATGGTTTTCTCATGTGTTTAGTTTATGCAGATTTTACCTCTCTTTTCGGCTGTTCTGGTTGTACATGTTGACTAATTAAATACAAGTTTGTGTTGTTTCATGTTCTACACAAGCACACCATCTGTGTTTAACCCCTGAGCTCACTCATTACTGTCTTTTTCTTTTCAGACACTTTGACGTGGGGCTTTACAAATGGCTCATCAGGTAAGATTCGTCTATTTTACTCTTATGTGGGTGGGTGTCTGAGAGAGAGGGAGTTATTTTGCACTGCTATGGACACAATTTTCCCTTGTTACAGTTTGGAAAGCGCATGAATAATTATTATAATCAAAAGCATAATCAGAGAACAATTACATGCCTCTGGTACATAATTCTGGCATAATACAATGAAGAGCATTTAGCATCCATTACCTTTTGTTCTTGCTAGTTTCAGATCTTTTTCAGATCTCTTTTTTATTAGTGTTTTGGAAATTTACTGACACAGACTATGTTCAACTAATGTTCATCTTTAAAGTGAACATGATATTAAAATGGACCCTATTTACTTTCTAAATACATGGTTCTGGTCTTTTGTGCCCAACTCATCTGTGCATGTTAAGTTAGTCTTCATAATCTTTCATCACAATGTAATAACTTTCCTATTCCATTGTGTTCAATTGGCAAATAGCTATTTAGGTATTTAGGCTCCATTCTGGTATTGAAACCCCACTTTTAACAATACAATCAATTCTCAATGAATTAAAGTCCAGCCATACTTTTGTTTTTTTCCACTCAGAAATTAATTAGATTACATATGTTTAAAAAAAACAACTCCAACCCGGTTTCCCAGACATTCACAACAAATTGGATAGTGTCCCAAACTCATGCTATGGGTTTAGCATCTCAGTTGCCTCTGCATCCGAGACCGTCAACCTAAGCATCTTATCACTTGGCTTGTGGAGCGTGTTACTGCGGAAACATAACGCATGTAGAGGCTTGACGCTATTCTCCGAGGTGTCGACGCACAACCCCACCAAGAGTGAGAACCACATTATAATGACCAGGAGGAGATTATCCCATGTGACTCTACTCTCCCTAGCATCCGGGCCAATTTGGTTGCTTGGGAGACCTGGCTGGAGTCACTCAGTGCACCCTGGATTCGAACTCGTGACTCCAGGGGTGGTAGTCAGCATCTTTGCTTGCTGAGCTTTCTTAATGCATGTATGATATGTGAAAATATGATCTGCAGTGGGTGAGACTGACACTACGCACTTAGTTGTGCGGTAAAGAAAAAAAACTCAGCAAATGGCCCATTAACATTTAAAGATAAATGCAAATCAGTTAATTATATATATTTGGGCTCAAAATGATCCAGTATATGCAAATTAGCTTTATACAGGGGTGTGTTCCACAAACCCTGGCCATCAATGTTATTGGGAACTGGCAGTGGTTAATGAACAGTTTTTATTTCAGGAAGACTCAATGGATAAATTTGGCACTGGTCATGATTGGTCACCCAAGAGTCCAGAAACACCGCTCTGCTCAATCTCTCCTGCTGCAGAGAATATTCTGCAGTTTGCTTGCAAGTTCTTCTGTGGCCTGTTTTTATGCCAGAGACTATTTGCATCTTCTGTGACTGGATTTCCAGTCAGACAGTAGGCAGGAAATGAATATTAGATTTTTGATAATGGCCCTTCCATGCCCTGTCCAAAATTTTTTAGTTTTGTGACACTTTAAATTTACCTGGGAGATTTGCAAGAAATGCAGTTACTGAATGCTTCCCAGTATGCCTGGAATCTCAGAGGCTAAGTTTGCACAACAAAATACAATTGTCAGTATCGTTTTAGGCCACATCCACACTAATACATTTTCGGTTGAAAATTTGTTGATTTTTGTTGATGTTTGGATTCATGAGTTTTAAAAACAAAAACGTGAAATACTGCATAGTTACTCACCAGCACTGACAAATAGTTTATAGTTTGTGTACATTGAGATGTAGTTTATGAGATGTATGTGTTCTCTTAGGCCTATGATGTGTGCTTGTGCAGTCTGGTGTGTTAATGCACACACATTTACACTCAGTCATTCTTAATTATTGATATCATACATTAGAACATTGTACACAACTTTATTTTTTGTAAGTTTGAGGGGACATATTCCTGGTAGGAAGTCAAAGAGACCATTCATTCTCCAAAGCAACTGGACAGATGGTTGCAATCTCTCTCATTTTGTTTAATAAGATTTTGAGACTTAAATGAGACTTTGTGGATAGATACTCAAAGGAACTAGAATAGGTTGATTCAGCAGTGAAACCCTTCAAAAATAAAAAAATACCCTCTTCAGGTCCTGGCATAGCCCTGTCTGCTCAGCTGTTGCATTTCCTGTCACAGTTTATTCATATTCTAATGTCCTTCTGCTTTATGGAGAGCTCATTGTTGAGGTTTTGGAGAGAGAGCCCAGTTGTTTTTCGTGTTAGGTTTGGTACTGTCAGTCTCTGGCAGGGCTGCAATCTCCATATACAAAAGATGTTTGATCAAGGTTGTATTAGCATGTATTTAGCACGAAGAGCATCTTATTCGAACCCAACATGCTGGAAAGTTGCCAGTTTGTGTGAATATGTACATAGGAAATGAATGGGTTATGCCTGATGCTGCTTGTGCCAGAAACATCGATCCAACTATTGTAGAGAGATTCAAAGGGCTCAGTTTTATTTAAAGCTGATGTAATTTTTTTCTGCATTAAATACTCCTATATGTTTCCTGTTCCAGATAAATATGCGTGGACAACAATAGGTACATTTTCTCAAACTTTAAGCTCTATGTTTCTTAGCTATGAAAATTGCTCAGTTTATTTTGAGAGACACGCTTAGATCCGCCCCAACAAAGTTACTCAACCGATGGCGTGAGTTGGGGGTGGGACTATCTCTTTGTTTGATTAGTGAAAGTTGGGGGCGTATTTATAAAACTGTTTTGAAAACAACATTTAGTTTTGCAATTCCATTTGGTGGTGCTAGTGGCACAGAAATTACATACTTTTTTTTATATTTTAATAGGGAACATTTATAGGACAAGACAAGAGACTATGTGTTTACTCCAGTTCAATATGATGGTTGCAAAACTGTTTATAAAGTGAATTAGGTAAATGTGTAATCACAGGGCAAGATTGAAATAAAGAAAAACTTGCTAAAGAACAAATTAATGAGAAATGGAGAATAGAGAGTGGAATGTTTTTTTGTTTTCATGTTGATTTAATGGCAGTTGTGAATGCTAGTCTGGTTTCAAATGGTTGAATCTGGTTCCATGACATGAACATTGATTTAAAACCATTCAGGTACAATAACAAAATGTATAGTAAGTGTGTCTCTGTTGGTGTTTGAAAGTGTGTGTGTGTTTCAAAGAGCTGAATGTATTTGAGAGAGAGAGAGAGATCAATTGAGTTTCAAGTCACGATAATGTATGTTCCTGGTCTTTTTGTGCACAATTCATCATTGCACGCTATTCCAACTCTGTGTTAATCTTGTTAACAAAATCACTGATGAAAACATACATTAAAATAAAATAAAGTTTTTTTTTGAAGATATTAGATATGAATTAATCAAATCCAGTTATCCATTTTGGGTATTTCAGATGCTTCAGCCGCCTGAGCTGAACACGCTGAACTCCGGTGCTATGCCAAAATCTGACTATACACCAGATTCTGACTCCCCGCTACCTAATTGGCCCTTATCTCTAAAACTCAACCCTAACCTCATTGCCTGTAAAGCACATCCCTACACCTATGACTAAACAAAGATACTAAGGAGTCTAAATTTGGTACTACACCAGCAAAATTAACCTCTTAAAATGCATCCTATTTTTACATAAATATCCACAGCATATACACTCACCTAAAGGATTATTAGGAACACCTGTTCAATTTCTCATTAATGCATTTATCTAATCAACCAATCACATGGCAGTTGCTTCAATGTATTTAGGGGTGTGGTCCTGGTCAAGACAATCTCCTGAACTCCAAACTGAATGTCAGAATGGGAAAGAAAGCTGATTTAAGCGATTTTGAGCGTGGCATGGTTGTTGGTGCCAGACGGGCCGGTCTGAGTATTTCACAATCTGCTCAGTTACTGGGATTTTCACGCACAACCATTTCTAGGGTTTACAAAGAATGGTGTGAAAAGGGAAAAACATCCAGTATGTGGCAGTCCTGTGGGCGAAAATGCCTTGTTGATGCTAGAGCTCAGAGGAGAATGGGCCGACTGATTCAAGCTGATAGAAGAGCAACTTTGCCTGAAATAACCACTCGTTACAACCGAGGTATGCAGCAAAGCATTTGTGAAGCCACAACACGCTAAAACCTTGAGGCGGATGGGCTACAACAGCAGGCGACCCCACCGGTACCACTCATCTCCACTACAAATAGGAAAAAGAGGCTACAATTTGCAAGAGCTCACCAAAATTGGACAGTTGAAGACTGGAAAAATGTTGCCTGGTCTGAGTCTCGATTTCTGTTGAGACATTCAGATGGTAGAGTCAGAATTTGGCGTAAACAGAATGAGAACATGGATCCATCATGCCTTGTTACCACTGTGTAGGCTGGTGGTGGTGGTGTAATGGTGTGGGGGATGTTTTCTTGGCACACTTTAGGCCCCTTAGTGCCAATTGGGCATCGTTTAAATGCCACGGCCTACCTGAGCATTGTTTCTGACCATGTCCATTCCTTTATGGCCAAGATGTACCCATCCTCTGATGGCTACTTCCAGCAGGATAATGCACCATGTCACAAAGCTCGAATCATTTCAAATTGGTTTCTTGAACATGACAATGAGTTCACTGTACTAAAATGGCCCCCAGAGTCACCAGATCTCAACCCAATAGAGCATCTTTGGGATGTGGTGGAACGGGAGCTTCGTGCCCTGGATGTGCATCCCACAAATCTCCATCAACTGCAAGATGCTATCCTATCAATATGGGCCAACATTTCTAAAGAATGCTTTCAGCACCTTGTTGAATCAATGCCACGTAGAATTAAGGCAGTTCTGAAGGCGAAAGGGGGTCAAACACAGTATTAGTATGGTGTTCCTAATAATCCTTTAGGTGAGTGTATGTGAAATTACAACATACAGTACATTTGCACAGACAATGAAGTGAATGAACAGGTGAACTCGAAGTTTCGCGCTAGTCATATGCGGAACTTGCTTTGCGAAACTTGTGTTGTGAATATGCTGCTTCTGTAAAAAAAAATTAAAACGCTACACGCGATGCAATATCAAAGACTGGCTACACATGGACAATTAATCTCTTAAGCATGAAGAATTAAGAATATGGTAGACTAACTTCTAAAAAGTAGCTAATACTTCAGTATATTCATTATATGCTATTTATTCTGGAGCTCAGGTTTTCACAATGACCGTTTTACAGTATTTTGTAAGTACCCTATCTTCTATGTGTTTGATACATGTTTGATACAAAGAATTCTTTGACATTTTACTAAATAAGTTTGGTCTGTTACAGTTTGACCCATTTTTGTCATTTTGCATTTTTACAATGTTTTAATCGGACTAAAATGGCATATAATTTTAGTCATCAAAAATAGACAAATTATTTCATATGACATGACGAACTATTGACAAATTTTAAATTTTCGTCAAAAGTCGACAACTATGACTAAAAATATAAACTGTGTAAAAATTAACACTGTTCCAAATATAAATATATTTGTATTTTTAAATCTTTTTTACAAATATAATTACTTGCTCAGAAACTAAATTTCTTTTTAGCTGAAGCTCTATTCTGTTATGTAACACCCACTAATCTCTAATCCAATTAATTCCTAATGGATTAAATCAAGCCCCTACATTTTCTTTTTCATTGAATATCCTATTTCACTGTTTCATGTTGACTTTAAGGAGGAGCCACCAAAATTCCCCAATCAGAAAGCTGAGAGTGTGTATAGCCACGCCCCTTCTCAGAATTATTTCAACATCTTTTCTTCATTCCACCTTGTCTGTGTCCATTTGGAAACTTTGAGCTTTAAGTAAGTCTTATGTTAAAGCCCCTTCATTGTGAACGGAAAACCAAACCTTTCTCCATCTCCTCCTGATTGCTTCTACTTCTCCATCTCTGTCTCTCTGATAAAATGTGTAGTGATTGCATTGTGGTAAAGAAAGCTAATCTGCATAATTGGAGTGTGAATGTGGGCTGTGTGTGTGTATGTGGATGAGCAAGTGTTGTGAAGTGCACTCAGAGAGATCTTAATGTGCTTTTAAATGTGCAGTATTTGTGAAGTACTGAATTTTGGAGTGAGGAGATGTGGGAGAGGATCTTCGCTTGCTGTGTGACTCAGCACCGATCTTAATGCGTCCACATACACACAATGCACCCCCCTTCTGTTTCACTATTGTCTGCTTGAACGCCTCGCTTTAAGCCTGTTGAGTGTCATTTCGGATCTATTGAAATGTGCTCAAAACAATCCCAGATGCGGTTCATATAAGCTTATATAAAGGCGAGACAGAGATAAATAGGTGAGATTATTCTGTAGTAGTAACCATAGAGGCATGAGGACAATTTTATTGTTTCTATGCATATATAATGTATTCGTTCATGATAAAAATGCACCCATAAACACTTTTCTAAACAGCTGAACATCTTCTCTGAAACTTTGAAAAAGGATAGTGCACCTGAAAAAAAATATACTAACATAATGAATGAATGGTGACTGAGGCTTATGTTGTTCCAAATCTGAACACAGTGGAAACAGAAGGAGATTGTTATATAGAAGGTTAGCCTCAGTCACCATTCATTTTCATTGCAAACAACATGAGGGTGAGTAAAAGATGACAGAATTTTCATTTTTGAGAGACAGAAAGTAAGATCTATGTGCTGACCATTCTCAAACTTTTTTTCTTTAGTAAGTTACTGGTCGATGAGTAACAGAAATTTGAATGGATTTGTACTTCTGGTGGAGTTTGTGGTCAGGGTTTTAGAGCTTTAAGTATTTTGAGAAGGCTGTGTTCTCTATGTTCTTAGTGCAGAAGATCAGAAGAAATGTGGGAATTTAATAGTCAGACAAACTCAAGATGAAAACGGAGCACAGAACCACACTGGGACATTGTGCTTCACCGAATTACTTACAGTTACACTACTGTAGCCTGGATCGAGCCTGTAGAGTCATCTTAATAGTCATGATGTAATATCGAGTCAAACAGCATTTCCATTAAAAAGGATTTAAAAAGAGAGTTCCAAATGAACGTTATTTTTGAGCCCCACATCTTTCAGCCCTCCAAATCTCTCACAGTGGATGGTAAAGTCTCCAAACGGAAAAGGGCATAGGTATGATCACTTCTGAATGGAATGCACCCCAAGTCATGTAGCGACCTGCTTTTCCGAAGGTGAGACGCTACTCTTAAAAACACACAAAAACATAAAGAGCCTCACTCCAAAATAAAAGCTTCCGCCAAAATAAAAGCTCAATTTAAATTAAAGTACGACATAAATATACTATTACTACTACTACTCCTAATGCTACTACAACATCCATTGCAATATTAAATTTAAGCAATATCACACATCTGTTACGCTCTGTTGTGCAGCACTTTATTTGACCAAAAATAACTCGTTCTGTATAAAAGCACTTAATTTCATAAAAATAATACAGTATTATGGAAAATTATTTGTTCTATATTAATTTGATTATATTTGCAATAAAAAATTTTTTTTTAAATAATTACCAAAAAACAAAAAAGTATTTTGAATATTTTGGGTAAAAGGACATTTCGGAATCCCTTGTCTTATTTATGGTGGGGCAGTTGGGACATATCTTTTCTTAGCAGGGGAATATGTTTTCAATGTTTTATTGAGTGGTCTTTCCATTTATGTTGCAGAAAGCAACAGCGGAAATAAACAAATACTCTAAAATAAAACTTTATTTTTGAAATTCTGTTTATTTTTCACTTTTAAAGCTGTATGTAATTTTTTTCGATGCTAAAATGATTTCTTGTATCCCAGCTTAATATGCAGAGTCATCTGTAAATAAGCCATTTGTGCTGCTGTAGCGCTATAAAAACATTGCACTGTTTGTTTGAGTGGCCCTGCCAGCCCTGCCCAGCAACACTGGCTCAACCAATGGCATGAGCTTAGGGCAGGAATTTCTGTTTGTACAACCAATTGAAGACAGGGGGAGTTTTCTGGAATCAATCTGAAAACAGTGAGTATTTTTGCAATTCCTTTTGATAGTGCTAGACATGGCATACTTCAGCTTTAAGTTGGTTTAGTGAAAAACATGAAACAAAACTGCTATTCTCGAAATTGTGTTATGCATAATGAGCCCTGTCAATAAACCATGAGTGAGATCAAGTAGTGTATCTTGCCTGGATACATTGTACTCTCTTCTTTAAAAAGGTGAGAAAGAAATACTAGAGACAGTGCAAAAATAGAACAGCCCAGATTGGATATAAAGCATAAATAGATCTTGATGATCCTTTTTTTTTTATCTCTACACACTCTGGCACACATAGTAACATGCTGTCAGCTGGAGCCATGGTCAGGGGGCTAATCTTATCCTCTTCACCATCTCTCACACACACACACACAGACGAGTCAAGTCCTCCACTATCCCAACAGCCTCATTAGAACAGATTGGTTCTCTCTCAGCCCTGAAATGGAAACTACTATGCTGTAGAGAGATAAAAGAGAGAGAGAGAGAGAGAGAGAAGGAGATCAGGATTTAGTTCATAAATATCTCTCTCTACTGTCTGTTATCTCTGTGATGGTAAGGGTGGCAGTTTTTCAGAATTTCATCCTAAAACACTTTTTCTATCTCACACATACATTGATCTAACAGACATTCAGCAAGTGATATGTCCCACAGTGTGAGAACACACAGGGAATGCAGTGTTTACTTTTGAAAGTAAAGCACAATCTATAATAAGCTGATGCGACATAAAAAGGAGGTGTGTTTTGTCCCAAAAAAGGATGACAATGAGGCCATGCACATGCTGATTACTCCCAAAACTCACAATATGTGTGCACATTGGATAAGCAGGTTAAGGTGTTTACATGGAATGCAGAATCGGCGTAATGGGCAAACATCTACCCGTGTCAATCAATTTATTCTTACCCGGTTTACGACCTTACACTGATAAAGGAACATCAGTTAATGCATTTACATGAACACTCATGTGATGTTGTCTTATTTGTAAACACACTTAGTGACTTAATTAGCGCATTTAGCACCAAGTTCAACTGGATTACAGGTTTTCGTAACTCAACTCTTTTGAGACTTCTTCCCAGAGAGAATGGGATGATTTGATATGTTACGGCTCAAGCTGACAGGAAATCCGTAAAAGCTGTTAAATCTTTTCTTGCATTGTTATTTTTTTTGTAACACACAATGTCTGCTAAGTGTCTGTGATCGGTTTTGTGTGTGTGTGTCTTTAGGTACATATATGTGCCGTTGGGTGGCTCACGTCATGGTGTGTTCCGGAAGCTTGTCTCCATTGCGCTGGCATTTGCGTTTGTGTGTTTTTGGCATGGTTGCCATGACTACCTACAGTGCTGGGCGCTGCTGAACTGGGTCGGGGTGTCGGTGGAGAACGCTCTTGCACTCCTCTTCTCCTCTCCTCCTCTCCATCACGCTATTGTGAGTTTTACACACACACACACACACACACACACACACACACACACACACACACACACACACACACACACACACACACACATATCTTCTTTTAAATATCACCTTAAAATTAAAGTGCAATGCTAATGAAATTATGAGTTGTTAAAAAATTACTAAATAAATACCATACATTATTACACAGCTTTCTGGAATATCTGATTCTGATTGGCCAATTACAACATTCGGTGGTCAGTTATTTTTATATTATGACCTCTAATCTGTGTAATTGATTTGTCCAGGCAACCAATTCTCTACATAGCTGTGCAAGTTTCACGTCTCACTCTACAGTCTCTTTCTTCTCACATAATAAAATATTGTCAACTCAAAGCAATATTTCATGTCCATGGTAAGTAGCTGTGTAGTAAGAGTATTAATCACCCCGTCTGTGTTCATAATACAATAATAATCGACTGAATGTACATTATCCCTGACTTGTATAAATGTTGAGAAAAGTGTACGCCATTGTTCCTCAGGGTTTAAAGAACAGAAGTAAACATACAGATATACACTTACACATTTCTCTTTGTGACTGATATTGATCTCATCTCTTCGCAGGTGTGTTGTTTGTCACCTCGAATGCAGAGACGTGGCCTAGCTCTAATCTCTGCCCTCTCAACTGCTATGCTGATTCTGTCTAATCTAGTGTTTCTGGGTGGAATCCATGTGGGTAGAATCTTCTGGAAGAGGGTGTTTGTCCAAGGTTGGTCATTTAAATACACTCTCAAACACTTGAACTCATGTTTTCATGTGTTTAAATGAACTTAGCAATAAGTTGGGTACATTCTCGCTTGGAAAAATGGTTCATACCAAATATATATATTTTTTATTATTATTATAAAAATGCAAAAAAAATTACTTTAGCGGTTAGGTTAGAGAGTTATGGGGCTTTTCCACTGCACGGTATGACTCGCCTAGACTCTGCTCTCTTTTTGGGGGTTTTCCACTGTGGATAGTACCTGGTACCTAGTACTTTTTTAGTACCACCTTGGTCAAGGTTCGAAGTGAGCCGAGCCGATACAAAATGTGACATCAAAACCCTGCAGATCACTGATTGGTCAGAGAGAAATGTCACTACCAGCGTCACAGGATTTGCAACACGGGACATCAACCCGCTAATTTTAAAGTTAGCTACAGCGATAGCAGTATAATTTGGCTGTGCGCAAAACCATGCCGTGGTCAATAAACAAGGTGCAGACGTTCCTCTCATTAGCGACAAGTCTTTCAGGAAGTGTCTCACCGGACCTATCAACAGTGTAGGGAAAAAACTTAAAAGTGACTACAGAACCATCAAGGAAAAGTGGAAGTGTTTCGACCAAATGGACGCTATCTAGAGTCGAATCGAACCGTAACATGCAGTGTAAAAGTGCCATTACTCTGTAGTCCATAATTATATTGTTACTTAATAAAGCCTTAATTATCTAAAGAATAATTTTTATTTTTATATAAAAACAATCTAGTCTGTAGTAAGTCCTGGTCATATAGCCGTGTGTGTGTGTGTGTGTGTGTGTGTGTGTGTGTGTGTGTGTGTGTGTGTGTGTGTGTGTGTGTGTGTGTGTGTGTGTGATCTTTAGAGAGTGTCTCAGACACTACATTTTCATCTCCATTGGGATTTTATTCCTCTCAAGCTGTAACTGCTGATAAGTCAACCACAGCTGCTGATAATGTTTTTTTTTTAATCTCTGGGAATGTGAAACGTTTTGTGGACCAAGTTTTAAGCATTTTAGAATAATAGCTGTAATGATCAGCCCCACATCAAATGATTTCTGATGTGGGGCTGCTCCTCATTTCACTCCAGATCAAACACAAAAGAGTGGGAATGAATTCAGTCTGAAGTGCTCTGAACACACAATGGGTTTGAGAAGAGCTGAATCACTGTTTTTCTTTTGGTGCTGAAGGGATGTGCTTTAGCTCATAAATATATATGGTGGGATTCAATGTGTAGTCCACATTGTAAATCTGGGATTCACAATTTAAATCTAGAAATATGTATTAGGATCATGAATAAATGAAATCAAATATATGCTGTAACATAAAATGAATACGACATATTTAAGATTCTGCACTATTTCTAGGTAACTAATAAGACATTTTCAATTCAAAATTTCACTCAAATTGTTATGCTAATATATAATTTATATAATTGGTAATGAAAAACAAAACAGAAGCATTTTGACTAGTGGTCTCAGACTATTAGATTTAGGTTACTTTTTTCTTTTTTTGTAAGATGGTTGTGGGTGATTTACAATGGATTGTTATGTGTTTTGATATTGATAGCAAGTTTTTCTTATTTGACTCAAAAAGCCCTCAACAATTAAATTATGATCTTGCTGGTAACTTATTATGTGCATTTTATGGCAATTGAAGCACCAGTGGGCATGTGGATATTTATCCTAAAGAGTTGAAAAAGGTGTGAAGAAGGAACTTCAGTGATACAAAGTCAGGTGAATATCTCTCTGGAAGCTTTCAGGAGCTGCTTTTCACATTTGCCACTGGGGCAGCATCAGCACCACAGAGTCATAACAGCAGTCACCATGGTATCATTTATCCTTGACATCTGTGAGAGGTAGCCATGCTGATCCCACCAACCCCTCACATAATCTGCCAATCAGATTCTGACAGAGAGGTTTTGTGCCACTCTGTTAGAGGCAAGAGGAGCTGTTGGATACTGTAATACAGAGAGAGAGACCTGCTGGGCACAGGGACTCCATAAAGTTATGTGTACATGTTATTAATTCATTTTACTGCTACATTATAGGAACTATACAGTGTTCTATACTAGTGGTTCTCAGGTAGTTCCTTGATCCCAATATTACTTTGGACATCAGTTTTGTTAACTATATATATAATAACCTGCCCTCTCTGGGCATCCAGCTCTGTCTGTATCTGCCCTTCTCTATCGCCAGGCTGTGGTCGCTCAGTCTGTACCTTGTCATGTTTTTCCTCAGTTTGTTCTCTTGATGAGACACCGCCATTATCACTCCGTAATGGCTTCAGGTGTGTTCCTGAGGATAATGCCATAGTGGAGGATGTGTTAATTGCAGTTGGGGATCAGATTGATCATGAGAACATTGGATCTGGCTGTCGTTGTTTTTTTGTTTTTTTTGAAGGAACAAAATGTATTTAGTTAATCGTTTAATAGTAACTGGCCTTACTGTTAAAGATGCTTTTGTGCAACTTTCTCTGCGTATACATCGACAACGAAGGTAATAATTTCAAATGTCCCGCCTTTCGTATCCAATGAGTTTTGCAACGTGAGTTAGCGCGTTTTGGGAAAGTTGTTAGTCCCTTTAAAACTGTTGCGCTTGGATGGAAACATCTGGCTCTGAAGCATGTTGCGTCTTTAGACGGTATGTGTACATGGTGCTTGAATCGCCGGAGAATACACTGGATATTAATTTTCGTGTGAAACATGAGGGAAGATTATATATGGTGTATGCAACTACTGGCAGCATAAGATGTTTTGAGTGTGGAGACATCGAACACAAGCATCTTACGTGTCCACATAAGAAAGCAGGTACAGAAAACGCGGTAGGATCGGGAGGATTAGGTCGTGAATAATAGCGCTGATCTGGTTGATGTTGCCCAAGATGAGGTTGTTCCACTTGCTGAGGTGAGTGATAGTTCAGTTGCTGTGTTACCGGCTGTTGACACTGCAAATGATGATGCTGTAGCTAATCTGGCCCCTAAGATTAGCGCAACTGATTAAGTTTCTGGTGTTAATACTGATGAAATAGCAGCTAGTACTAGTGGTACTAAACAGTTGGAAAGTGCAAATGATGGAATTGAAGAAAAATCGTATTCAGGCCTTCTTGAGTAAATGAAGAAATGGATGTGGAGGAGGAGCAGTCTGATGATACTGAGAGTCACTAGTTTCTATGTGTGAAAATGATGGTAATTCACAGGGAGTTGTATTTAACATATCTCAGGCAGACTCTTCTGGAGATTTGGGACATGTATAGTTTTGGACAAATTAATAGTTTTCTGGATGAAACGTATGGCAAACAAATGAACAAATTACTTTTTCTCTGATGTAGACAAATTTGTTCAATCTGTTATTTTTTATCAGAGGACTGTTGGAATTGAGGAACGTAGTGAGAAGAAGCATTTTCTGCTAAAAAAGTATCTTACCACTATAAGGAATGCAATAATGAATAGGAGAAAAAGCAAATCAGAACATCACAAATAATCTTGCATTACACAGTGTATTTTCTTTGCTTTCCTATCATGCTTTATTCTATATATCTTAATTTTGTGTTTTGAGGATAGGGTCTTTAAATATTAATGGTGGGAGGGATAGTGTAAAGCGTGCTATAGTCTATGAAGCAATTGAACAAAAATTGCTTGCTATCATTTTTCTCCAAGAAACTCTTAGTGATTTTAATGAATGAAGCTGAGTGGATTTTGTGGTGGAAAGGATACAAAATATTTAGTCATGGTACAAATTTATGTAGAGGAGTGGGCATCTTTTTCTCTTCAACCATAACGGTGGATATTATACGTACAGAGGAACCAGTGAAGGGTCGTTTGTTGGTTGTTAAAGCCCAAATTCAAGAGTGCTTGTTTTCCTGATAAATATTTATACACCAACAGTGGGACAGGAATGCCTAATTTTTTTTAAATATACTTAATGAGAGTCTTAAAAAGTGTTCTATTGAAGGATGTGTTGTCATTGGTGGAGACTGGAACTGCACTATAGACCGTAATACTGCAATAGTATCCAGCTGCAGACCCGCAGCACCACCAGTTTCAGAACCCCAGCGCCAGAACCTGAAGTGAGGGGCGGAGCTTACATTCTAAACCGAGTAGCGCCACCTAACGTTTTGGAGCGTAGTTTGCTTTTATTGCAAACGAAACATCATACTTTATACGTATGTTATAATGATACATTAAGGTACAGTACAATAAGCATTTTAAAACATTGATCTTGTGTAATATAATTGTATATAGTTATCCGTTTCATTGTATTATGAGAGTTACTTCCTGATCATGATGGTGAAAAATAATGCTTGAAACTTATGGGCATTTTATATAAAATATACTTTATTTCACAAGAACATGTGCAGCATGCATTTTTCTTTATGTAAAATAAAACATGTCAAAAAACTAAAAAAGAGAGAAAATTCAGCATCATTTTAAAAGAAACAATACAAATATATACAACAAATGACCAATTCACCCCTAGGCCCATTTTATAATGACAATCCTGTATAAATTAAACTTAAAATGTATCAAATGAGGAATTCACTCTCAGGCCCATTTTGTCCTTACATTCTTGCAAAAATATTTTCGAATGAAAAGAGGCTCTTCCACTCTTCCACTGGACCCCTGAGCAGATGGCTGTTGGAATGGAGCCACAAGATGTCTTCAAAACGTCATCGCAAGGCCCATTTACAACACGCAAAAATGTATCGAACCATCCGTAGAATTTTTTTTTTAATACAATAAAGTATGACAGCATATTCAAGCTTCAATAAGATGATAAAGTTATGCACAAATTAAATATTTAGCAGATAAACGCTGAACTTAATATATGCGATAATTTTTCACCACATGATGTCAAAAACGTTAGACAACGTTACACAACTTACCATGCTCTCCGCCATGCTTGTCTCATTGTCAATAACTCCGCCCCTCACTTCATGTTCTGGCGCTGGGGTTCTGAAACTGGTGGTGCTGCGGGTCTGCAGCTGGATATATCTCCAATACTGAGGAACATCATATACAGACCTCAAGTGCATTGTCAAAACTCATAAAAGATTTCCAGCTCTTGGATATGTGGAGAATTGAACACCCTAATGATAGACAGTATACATGGATTAAGGCTTTTAATAATAGAGTTAGTGCTGCCTGATTAAATGTTACGTGTCAAAATATAGTAATTGAATGTTGCAATTGTCCTGTAGGTTTTTCTGATCACATTTGATTATTATGACAATGACCATGTCAAATGTTCCTAGAAAATCGTTTTACTGGCTTTTTAATGTTAAATTGTTGCCGGATGCTGCTTTTTGTGATCATTTTGTTTTCTTTTGGGGGAAAAAGTTCTTTTGAAAACTTGAAACAGTGGTGGGATGTAGGAAAGACTCAAATAAAAAATTGTTGTCAGCAGTATACAGCTAACTGTAGTAGTATAATAAAGAATGTGATTGAATCACTTGAAAAGCAAATTAATTCAATGGAATTGCAGTTGGTTGATGCACATAATTCTGTATTGTATAATGATTTAAAAAAGAATAAGAGAGTGCCAAGTCTGGTTCTAAATGAGAAAGTAAAGAGAGCTTTGATAAGATCCCATTTCATGTTTTATCAGAAATGGATGCCCCAACTTCTTTTTTTTAACCTGGAATATAAGGTGGCTCAACAAAAACAAATGCCTTGTCTTAAACTCCCTGATGGGAGGATAATGTCTAAGACTAGAACTGAGAAACCATGCTGTGGGTTTTTATTCAAGCCTTTATGCTGCAGAAAACTGTGAAAATGATGACTGTATGACACAGCTTCTTCAGGCTCTTCCTCAGCTGGACTCTGATTCTAAAACTGTCTTGGATGCTAGTATAACATTTAAGGAAATTACTGCTGCTGTGGGACAACTCAGTTCAGGATCCGCTGGAACAGACGGACTGCCAGCAGACATTTATAAAAGGTTTTGGAACTGCATTGGACACAATTATTTTGATATTGTGATGATTTTAGCTTCAGCTAAAGTGAACTGGGCTAAAAGTGAAGCTTTTGGGGCAGATGAAGGGGAGTTTGAGAGTCTCCCAAGGGGACCTGAAGTGGGGTAGAGAGGGACTTAAATTGTTGGAGTTTTTTGGGGGTCAAATGATTTTCAAAAGCTAAATTGGGAGGTTATAGTGGAGAAAGTGTGCAGCAAGTTGTCTAAATGGAAATGGTTGCTACCTCAGTTGTCCTATAGGGGAAGGATTTTAGTGACCAATAATTTGGTTGCTTCCACTCTGTGGCACAAAATAAGCCACCTGTTGGACTTATTGAGGAAATCCAAAGGAAACTTGTGAATTTTTTCAAAGTTGGGACATATTTTGACTGAGCTCAGAGGAATTAAGTAACAGGACTGGGGTGAGATCTTTGTGGCTGCTGAAATGTGCTACTACTGAAATATTTTAGTCTTTGCATGTGGATCATAAGACTTGCAAATGACTCCGTAGCAATTGATCAATAGAGAAAGGGGGTTCCTTGTGTTTTCCCCTCTCTTAATGTAACTTGCTGTTGGAGAATGGCAAGATGACGGGAAGTCTTTTTGTCTTTTAAAACCCCTCAGCTTGGAGTTTTTCAGGAAGTAGGGAAAAAAGCCCTCTATATTTCCTGTGTGAAGGCATCTATTGATAATCTTTTGAGTGGACTTCCTTCAACAAAAATGGACTGATGATTTTTTTTTAAAACTATTTCTTCCCCTAGAGGCTGTTGGCGGTCCTTATACAAAAGCCCAAATGATAAAAGAACTGGTGACCATCAGTGGAGGATTGTACATAGGGCGATAACCACAAACAGTTATGTGGTGCACATTGGTCCTTCTGTAGGGATGGGTTATCCCTTTTGTACAGACGTTGAAACGTTTTTTTTCATTTATTTCAAATTATTTGTTTGAATTTTTATATTAATGGTTTACTGAAATCGGTGAAGCTTTCTCTTTTGAAATGTTTATATATGGTCCAAAGTTTACAGATTTCAGAAGTCAGTTGATTTTATTGAATTTTTTGTCTGGTACAGCAAAACTTACTTTTTGGAAATCTAGAAAAAAAAAAAGATGTCAGGACAGGGTTCTCTGGATGTGTTGAAGATCTTAAAGGCTTGGAGGTGGCTCGACTTAGAATAGAGCATGCCTATTATAAAATGGTTAAATGTGTAGAACTTTTCATGTACATTTGGGGGATAAATGAGGTCCTTTGTACAGTAGATGATGATGATTTAATGCTTGATTTTTTTAAATGTTTTGATTTTACTTATTAAAAGTATTTTTTATTATATTCTGTTTTGTGAGGTTGTAATATTATTGTGAATACCTTTTTTTGTTTTTTTGATAAAGGTGTATTCAATTTAAAACTCTCTCTCATTTCCCTTCTGCTCTGTCCTTCTTTTCTTGTTACTCTGATGCAACAAGACAGGTCTTTTTAATGAAGCCACCAGAGGCAAACACACACCTTTCCAGTGTGTTTCAACTGCTTGGGTGTCTCAAATTTGTCTTTATTGTACATGGGGAGGGGATCAGAGGAGGGGGGTCTTTGGTGTTTTTAATCGCCCATCGGGGGGCCTCCTCTGACCCCGTCAGTTTCCACCCTGCCCTCCCTGAAGGTACACCACTGAGGAAAATGATTCTTGGATACTGTACACTCTTAAGTAGCTACTTTACATAAGTGATTCTGTATAGTAAATTTTAATGTTTGACTGAGTGTAACTGCTGTTCATTGTCATGTGTTTTGTACAGTGTGCACATGTTGAGATTTTTTTTCTTTAGGTACAATTTAGAGTCCCTCGGGGCATGGTAGCTTTGACAAATCCCAAGTTTACTTTTGATACACCAATGCGTTGCTGAAATATGGCCTCAATTCCTGTTTGGCGTCTGCTTAGAATTTTCTTTTGAAAAAGCTCACAAACAAGGTTCTAAGTAGGATTACTGTATGTTTACGGTGATCATATGTACCCGTGTACAATTCAAACTCTGTTTTTCTCTGTCTGTTTCTTCAACAGGCTGGTCTTCTGTGGCCATTCCAATGATTGCTTTTCTCTACTGCTTCGCTCAAGTTGGTATTGAGTGGGACATGAGATGACATCACTTCTAAAATGTTGAATAATGAGACTGTTAAGCTTCTCACAGAAACACAATGGTAGTTAAAGTTTTCCCACAGTTTTTGCCGGACATAATGTGGAGAAACTGCAAGATCCTCCAAGCAAGAAATTACTTGAAACTACATTTTGCAACTGAAAAAGCAGCAGGTGCATTCCAGTGAACTACTGAAATAGCTTGTGTTTGTACTTGGATTTTCAAATCTGAAGAAATTATTCAGATCTGTGAAGATTTTTGTATTCCGAATACTGTAAAAGGAAATTTAGAAGAAAAAGCATCTTTTCCATCTCCAGCTTTTCTGTAGTCTTTTACCTGCCCAACCCGTTTAGACCGAATGCCATTCTTGTGCTGCAAAAAGATTGACATAGAGCAGTGCACATAACAGGATGCAAGTATCTCGAAACAAGCTTTTAATGTTTTTTTTTTACTGATCTACCATCTAGAAAATGTGGCGCTGCTGCTTGGGATGCCGGAAAAGCAGCTGGACATGATGCAATGGTCAAAGGTGCCCATATAGTGCATGGTTATTTAAAAGAACAATGGAAAAGCTAGATGCAGCACATATAAAAGAATGCAGGTGTCTTGAGACTTGTTTTAAAAGTCGATGTTCTTTTTTACCTGATACGATGACTAAAAAACTGCACAAAGGTCAAAGGTTTCCATTTACCGTACATTTACATAGGAAAAACAAAAGACTGCAGACACAAAAACGCTTAATACAGTCCTTAATGTGTGTGCACATGAACTACTGACTACAGGTGCACTCTTAATTACTAGTTCAGAAATATTGTGTTTGTTTAGATTGCTGCTGGTGTGTATTTGGAATCGTGTGTGTGTTTGATGATTAATCTTGTCGCTTCTTTATTTATGAGTTTGGTTGAACACTGATGATCAGCTGCCAGGAGAAAGCCAACAACCTGACCATCTCTCCCTCTTAGCTTTTCTCCATCTGTGTATTTTCATCCTCTCATTAATTTTGTCTCTGATATTTCCTGTCCTGATCCCTCTGTCTTGTCTCATTTTTGTATCCATCACTCTTTCTCTCTTGTTCTCATTCTGTATTTCTGTCTCATTGGATCATTTTACTAACAGCTCAAGCCGTTTAATTCAATTAGTGATCTGGAAGCAGGTAGCTTCTCTTTTATTAGAGACCGAATATGTGTGCGTGTGTATTTCAGAGTTAGAAAGGGGGATTACATTTTAAAGAGCATTATCACTACAGCATACCTTATTAGCATTAGATTAATGATTTATAATCCATTCACAAAAGGCATTCTCATTCTCTCTCTGCTCTGTGTTATATGATGTTATTTTAGTAGACAGTATGGTAGATTGGAGGTCATGTGTACCTGCCACTTTCCATGAGTCTTATGGAAAAATTAAGGAAAAAATGCTTACTAAAAATTAGGTCCTTGATGTGTTTTGTGTGTGTGTCTCAACACAGGTGGCTGTCCTATTAATAAATGTTGATTTAATTTTTATGTAACATTACAAACTCTTGAAAGTTAAATTAATAGCATAGTGAAAAATGCAACACAAACTCACCCTTTCCCTTTGCTTAAAGCTAATTGGCATTGCCATTTTGCCTTAAAAATGGTCTTGCGTTCATAATATGGTTGAATACGGGTGAAGTGGGGCCACTTTTATATTTCATTGGTGTTGTTTTAAAATATGACACATTGTTTAACCCCTCAAAAAATAATGTTTTATTAATGAAAAGCTAAAAATCTCTATACAATGGAAAACGGAAGAAATATCTCACTGTACCAGCTGTCCCACTTGAACAAAATTCACCCTCACATTTATGTGCTCAAAGAAACATACAAAAAAACATCAACTGACACAATAATTCAAAGAGTAGGAACAAAACTATGTATATAAAATATTTTATTATTATAAATAATATTTTACAGCAACTTTACAAATCTTGTCTTTGTGCTTTACAGTAGTTGAAATATCCATGAACAGAAGTGATTTGTGTGAGAATGTCTCAGTCTGTGGATAATGCCTAAAAAACATGCTGTCCTCAGAAAACATTTGAAATAATTTTTAATTAGGGTTATTCAATAACGACCCTTAGAAGGACTTCTGAGAGCATACCGACATGCGAGTAGCAGCCTGTTTTTTTTCTTACAAACCCTGCAGTGTGATATAACGGCAGGACTCCGTTTTGAATTCAGTATCGTAAAGGATTCCAAAATAATTGTTCCCCAAAATACTGTCAAAATAAGTCAACTTTCTATCCAAAACTTACTTGGTGTGTGTGCAATAGCATGTTTGGGTGAATCTCATGAAACGGGTCATATTTAACCCCAAAATATAAAGAAAAAAATATATAGTTTGCATAAATTTAAATGAAGCTTAATTTTTGGGGGCAATTAAGATTTTTTTCATTGTGACATTAAAACAAATCTCATTAATGTGAAAAAATATATTATAAAAAACGTTAGTAACTTTATTTATATTTATATCATTATTTGTATTATGGCTCAACATCGATACAGATTGAAGCCCTCGATTCATTTCTGATTTGATTAGATTCCAGTTAATTTAGGTATACTTCATTATAATGTGCATTTCGCTTACTTACGAAAGCAGTTTGACGATCTCAAGACCAGCTTGATTAATATTCTTTAGATTCTTTTGCATTACAGAAATTAGAATTTAGGGGAAAATTACCATGATGCAAAAAATCTTAATCGTCCTAAAAATCTGCTACATTTACTTTTAAATATATAGACATTTCTTTATGAGATTCACCCATTTAGACTCCTATCAAAGCAAACTGACTGTAGAAAAGTTACTGTATCATGGACTGGTCTCTGGTCTCTAATCATATTGTGAAGCCTGTTCATGTAGAGGAGAGTTTTGTCTGTGTTGAGAGACCCCATACTTTGGTTCTCAAATTTTAAGAAACTATTCTGGCATCTGCAAGGATTCATTTTCCCCTACTAAATGCAAATTTGGGCTCACTCACCAAGAGTCGAACAGGTCTGCTACAAAGAGTGAATCCATTAGCTCTACTGGGTAAGAGGCAAGAGATTAACTACTTGTGCTGAAGAGGAGTACTTTATTTTAATGGTAATTTATTCTGCTTTCCTTTTTATTTACCATGCATGTCTTAACCTTATTTTAAGTGCAAATCAAGCCATGCTGTTGTTGTATTTGATCAAATCAGGTCGGTCACGATCGGATGGTAACTAATCGTTGCTTAAAAAACGCCCACAAGTAAAACATGCTAGTATGTATGGGCTGTGAGTTCCTTTCTGCTTAAACTATTTAAATAATGTACAATCCTTATTCTCATTCTTCCTCCCCATGAAATATGTGCAGTCTTTTTATTTGAGTCTAAATATGAATCTTATTGCTGTGTGCTGAAGAGGCATGCATTGACATAAGGGCTGCAGGTGGCCGTATGTTTTGTAACATATTGATTAAATCTTGTGGTTTCGTTTACATGTTATATTTGAATTTGACAAGCATGGCAGGAGTAATCTGTGGGAAATACAGCAGCAATATTTATTGCTTCAGTTCAGAATCAGCTCATGCTGATGCTTTACATTCCAGTTGACAGGAATTCAGTATTGTCATTAATATTATTATAACATTCATATGTCATATTCAACATCATAGCTGGGTTGCTCACTATAACGCTAAGACATGAATTTATGCTGCTGGGTACTAACATTGAACATTTTCCAATTTTTGGGGTGTTTGAGTAAGCAAATGACCCATAATATTAAAGCTAATTAAGATGTAATTGTAGTTGAAACATGCTCTGATGCGTAAAACAACGTTAATGGGAGTTTTACTACTAATAATGTTTCTCTGATGTTCTGCTGACAAAAGCAGATAATCATCTCTCAAGGGCTCTCAATAATCTTTTTTTCCTGATATGTCAAATCATGAGATTGTCACCAAATGTACCTTTTTATGACAGCAGTAAACCTTTATTTGAGAATGTGAAGTTTGAAGCATTATTCAGTTCTAAAGTGTTGGAAGTATTCTTTCTTTCTCTTACTTAAGGGGGTTACATTTTATTATATGGTCTTTGATATGACTTTGGTTGCTATTATCTTTGTTTTACATCGTTCTTCTGCCCCCCCTCTGCGGTTGTTGGTGCGCAGGTGATACTGAAAGCACATCTCCTGTGAACCTGATAATGACATGATATCCACCCCTACAACACATCTACCACACAAGCTAACATGCCTCATAACCACTCTTCTAACGCACACACAACACAGTATGCTGATGTTAATTGCCACAATTCTCAAAACACACAACTTCAAACATGTTTGTGTCATGTCTGTTTTTGTAGGATCCTGCTCTCTGATTGTTATAGGCATTATATGGCATTTATCTGAGACACTTAGAATTAGATTCTGTTTTATTTCATTATGAACATCAATGTATAAAAATCTGTGACAAATATAAAGATAAACCGGTTTAGTGTTAAAGCAACACAATCTCTGTGTTCCCCTCTGGACCTTATTGTGGAAATATAGGTGGATCTGGTGTGGGGGAAGGATTCTGGAAAAATCATTGAAAGACTAAAATAGCTATTTATATATTCGCCATGTGAGAGACCCCCAGCCACTGGGTGTTGCGTCAGGAAGGGGATCCGATGTGAAACCTGTGCTAAGTCACATATGCGGATCACTGTGGCAACCTCTAATGGGATCAGCCAAAAGAAGTAGTCGTCTTTGCCATGTGATTAATGCTATTAATTGAACCGGTTTCTCCCAAACATTCATTCGGAACTTGGTTTAATACAGTGTATTGACCATGGAAAGGCTACAAATTTGTTCTGTTACGAACATCAGACATTCTAACAGTAGGCCTGGTAAGAAGATAATGCCACATCACATCTTCAGTACTGAATATGTAATAACCAGATTGAGCTCAATCAGAACATCATGTCCATAACCAATCAGCAAACCATCAACCCTTTCATTCCTGAGATTCTGATTTAGATGTTTGCTGTAATGTTAAAAGTTCCACATAGTGTATGTTATGATCTGATATGATGTTCTGAGAGAAATCATCTCACTGTTATTGATGTGTCTTAAGTACATCTGTGATTTCAATTCGGAAGACCTAATCATTGATAAAGAAACAAGACAGCACATAAACATGATTCCATTCATTGCCATTTATGAAACTCGGCCACTGCAACTCACAAAGTCACCAGTGATCACTAATCGCGTATTGTTTAAGGCCGAAACATACTTTAAGCAAGAACGTGAATGCAGACGGTTCTAACTGTTTCATTGTTGCATTCCAAAATGTGTCAGACCGCAATTCATAACAAAACGCATGTATGCATGGCATTCTCAGCATTGCTGCAAGGGGCAATATATTAGTGTGAACTGTCTGCTTCTATAGTGAGTTTTCTCTTTCAAGTCAACTACTGTCATGGTGGAGCAACAGTTTGAAGAGAATATTACTGCGCAAGGTAGTTAATAATAAAAGTCAATATATTTAAAGCAACTTACTTATGTAGAATACAGAATATTATAATAATACCTCTATTTTAATGGCACAGACTTTTGAGGGTAAATCTATCACCCCCTTGAGTAGAGCGGTTTGTTACTGCCACAGAACGTAAGAACGCACGTTAAGCATGTTCAACCCGACAATGCGTTGGCCATGTGCTTGCATCTGCAGAACATACTTGCATGAAGCATATTTCTAGCCTTAAATATGCCTGTTACAGACCTGCTCGCCTTCAGGCAAAGTACTTGTTGGGGAATATTTTGACTTGTATCAACATTCCGCTATGGACTTACATTCATGCATTTGGTGGACAATTTTATCTAGAGTGATTAACAGTGCATTCACGGTATATTTTATCAGTTAATGTGTTCTGTGGGATTCAAAATCACAACCTTAATGTTTTTAGCACCATGATCTACCAGTTGAGCTATGGGAACAATGTGCTTTGAGTTCTATGCAATAAAGATTAAAGCAAAAAATATATAAACAAGAGACGGATCCTAGGCATATCTAGATACATTAACTTGTATGATGCTTGTGTTGCAAGTTGAGGTGCACTGAATCCCTGACACAAATAATGTGAATGGGCTTTAACAGTAGTTAGAAATAACACTTCAAAACCCCTGTAGATCTCATTAGTGTCTGCAGTAACACACGTGTATAACTCTCAGGATAGTAGTTGACTTAAGTAATTTAAATTAATTCACTGCAGGTGAACTGCAGGACTGTTAGGGCCCCTGACGCTCTGGGTCCTGGGATAATATTGGCTCCTAAACACCTTGGGACTGATCCACCAATCTTTTGGCTAGCAGCTCAGATCCATACCTGCTTGCCCTCCACCACCCACACATTTAAGCAAGACGCTTAGCGGCAAGTTACCCAGCAGAACTGTGCAGAATGGATCTCAATACCAGAAAGACTGGTCTGTTCACTCCAAGATATGGGAAGCGCAGACAGTTGTGTGTCAGCGAGTAAGAGAGGGGAAGACTTGCTACATGAGTGGGATATTTAAAGGCTCGCACTTACAGTTGGGAGGACGATTCGTCACTATGACAACTATCAGTCAGAGTGGGCCCTGAGGCAAGAACTCTCACTGTCTGTCAGCCTCTCAGGACTAAACCAGGGAGAAGTTTTACACAAAGTGTGTCTGTGTGACAACTGTCACACCATTGCTTTGGTAGCACAGATGCTCTGCCTTGGGATAAGACATCCTTTTCAGTCTTCATCTCTCTCATTCTTGCTCTTGCTCTTGCTCTTGCTCTCTCGCTCTCTCACACACACACACATGTGCACATAAACTATGAGTGTGTGTCAGGCTTTTTGCTGGCACAAGTTAGTACATTATTTTTGGTGACACAGAAATGTCTCAGGGTCCAAAATTAAGTTTTTGCCACACCTGCCAATATCGGGTGAATTAAGAAAATAAACTGGCTATAAATATTTCATTTAAATGACCATAAAACTGTATTTTTTATTACAAATATATAATGTTGTCCCTTTGACAAGAAATGTCGTTTTTTTTCCTTGCATATTTGTTATAAGAGGACAAAACTATAACCATCTCACCTTCCCCAAAATTGCAAAGAAAACATTGTGATTTTGTTCATAATATTTTGTTTTGGTGGATTCATGGAGGAAAAGAGGAATATTCCACATATTTGTTGGCATACAGATTGCTGGAGAAAAAACATCTATCGAGGAAACTGTTAACACGCGACAGATGTTCAAACAGTTTCATTTTAATCGCTTGCATTGCCTACACCAGCGACTGTCATTCTTAACCATGTAATGTTGCAGTTCCTAATAAAGTTACCCACCAATTGGCACTTACTCGCAAAAGCCAATTGTTACTCACAAGTGGCGCTTGGCGGATGTTAATTTTGGACCCTGCTTTTACTCATTCCTATTAAAGAGGAAAGATTATCTCTGTTTCTCACTGTTTCTAACTCATTCTTTCTCCCCCTCTTTCATTCTCTCTCTTTAAGGGAAAATATCCTCCTTGTCTGAGTCTAGTGATGTCGGCCGTGAGATCTGGAAGAGTGACATGGGAGAGGTTGGAGACTTTCTGCCACTTAGCAACCTCAAAACCTCAGCGACCTGGGTCTCCAAGGCAACCATGCGGTTACCTAGTGTCAACAGCTCCTCTTTTAGTTCAGTGCGGAGTTCCATGATCGAGGCGTGTAGTGTGTGTTCAGGAATAGTGGGGATTGTGGGAATGGGAGGAGATTTCCCATCAGGCTGGACCGGGCTGCGGTCCACAGGGGTGCGAGCACCACCCTCGTCCAACCGCAAGTCGCTTTTGGTGATGCCGCTGTCGCATGAGTCCGTCTTCTTCAGTCCGCTGGGCTCTGAAGTCTTGACTGAGCTGCTCCGTTCAGGTAGAGTCTCCATGGATTCGGCTTTAGGGACGTTTCCCCAGTTTTCTGGCTTAGCCACACTCTCCCTAAACCTGGCCCACCCCCGTGCACGTGGTTCTGATGATCGAGGGGCATTTGGGGTAGGAGCACTGAGCTTTGCCTGATCGACTGGATTCAGGGTTTGTTTTTTGCTCGGGTGGGAAGGAATAGGCGTGGCAGGGCTCTCAGTTACCGTGATCATGCTCGTGGTGGCGATCACATCCTGGCTGATGACTTCATGGTGGATTTGACCCTTCTCAAGATCAGGGTCATCGGAACTGGTCTGCCCAGCGAGACGGGCTTCTTTCTGCTGGCGGAATCGCTGGAAGAGACGCCGGACAGGATGATCGGGGGGAAGATTCAGAGGGGCCTCGTTCTTCCTCCTCAACCTCTCCTCTTCCTCACGCTTCACATCACTGATCTTTCTGAACACAAGCTGAAAAGACACACAGGGTTAGTTAAAGGGACAGATCAATCAAACAATGAAAATTCATCCACCAAATCCATCATATATTCACCCTCATGTTATCCAAACTAGTTTGACTTTCTTTCATCTTTGAACCATAAACGAAAATGTTAGGCAGAATTAAAAGGAATAGTTCACCCAAAAATCATAATTTACTCACCCTAATGCCATCACAGATGTGTATGACATTCGTTCATCTGCTGAAGGACAACATAAAAGTAGTCCAGACGACTCTGGTCCTTAAATCTATATCTTCTGAAGTGTTTTGAATGATGTGGGTGAGAAACAGTTCAATATTTAAGTCATTTTCCTTCACTTTTTCCTTCTTCTGTTTTTGGTGATTCACATTCGTCATGTATACGCCCCCTACTGAGCAGGGAGGAGAATTTTATAAAAATACAAAAAAACATAAATATTGATCAGTTTCTCACCCACACCTATCATATCTTGTCTGAACACATGTATTTTATAAGTGGAGTAATACGGATTACTTTATGCTCCCTTTATGTGGATTTTGGAGCTTAGAATTTTTGGCACCCATTCACTTGCACTGAGAGGACCTACAAAGCTGAAATAGTATTCTAAAAACCTTTGTTTGTGTTCTGCAGAAGAAAGAAATTCATACACATCTGCGATGCCAGGAGGGTGAGTAAATCATGAGAGAATTTTCATTTTTGGGTGAACTATCCCTTTAAGCCTCAGTCACCATTCACTCTTATTGCATCTTTTTTGCATACATTACAATAAAACGTGAATGGTAGCTGAGGCTAACATTCTGCTTTACATCTCCTTTTGTGTTCCATGGAGGAAAGAAAGCCATATGGGTTTGGAACAATATAAGGGTGAGTAAATAATGACAGAATTCTTATTCTTGGTATACAGTCTCTTTAAATACAAACTCAATCTGGCAACTGTTAAAGCATGTACATTAAAAAGATGGACTTATCTGATGAGAATGGCAGATATTAATGTCAAACAAACTGAACACAAAGCCCTAGGCTTTTCACATAAAAGCAGACCTGGCAGGCTTTCAAACAATAAACCGCATCCATATGTTATAGATCCTGACAGTGTCTCTCTGATAGACACTCTGCAGATGCGAAGCTTCTAATCTTGCACACAATTATCATTGATCCATCCAACAAATACATGTGCCAATGTAGACTCATCAAACTCAGCAGTCTGCAGTCTTAGGTTGAAGAAGATTGCTGCAGTCTGGTGTGTTAATACTCTAATAACCTCTGCAGGCTTCATCGTCCTGATAGATAGGCACCAAATTCACTAGTCACAGTGTTTCCAACTCTCAAGCATTTGCCGTGAGACACGCTTTCAGGCTGTCTCATGATCTCACACTACCCAAATAAATCTCATGCCAAATAACAAGACAACTTAATTTAATGTAAAATAAATAAAACATAGCAACAAAGATTGCAAGTAGGATATTTCCATCAGTGTGAGACTTTAATTTGTGGGCCACAAAAGCAAATTTACCACCGCAACACACATCAGCGTGCCCAGAGATTGGATAACAGGAGATCTTAGTGCAAAGTGGGACTATTGCGCATCTGAAAACTGTAAAATACTGCTTTTGAAGGCTGTATACAGAGTTAGGATGAAATTAAGGTGCCTTTCAAACTGTTTTGAGACCAGTTTCCTATCCATTCATTCAAAAATGCTGTCGGTTAAGCCATTAACTGATTAGGCAGCATGTCAGCTGACACACCATATTCTCACATCCATTGTGGTTAAGGCCCTGTTATTATAATAACTAAACAGTGGAAGAACGATAGCAAGCTAAACATTCATAAGGGCAAATACAATGAAAGGGGTATAAAGTCTGGACATGTGTAAATTTTAGGCAAATTATGGAGAAAGTTTTCCTACTCTTTTAAATGACAGTACTCCGCGCTAAGGGGTAGATTCTGCTAAAAAATATGTTTGTTTTCGTTTTTTGTTCCTTGAACCGTTTTCAGTCCCTGCTGTAAACTATAAAGGTGTAAAGGTGTAAAAACTGTAAAGTTTGTGAGTGACAGTGTACCTCAGCCAACACCGAAGCCCATTTTTGGACACAGGAAAAAAACTGGGTTGTGCCATAGTGTATGGTGTTTTGAAAATGTGAATGCCAGTTTAATTGGCATAAACAAGCACCAAATATTATTTGCCTTGTAGGCTTTGATTAAGTCTTGTTGTGGTGTAAGAAATTAAAGATAGAACAAGCAAATATGCATGCTATGTCAAGGTACATTAAAGTGCCACAGCCTCCAGGCTTAAACGTTTCGCTCATGCATTAATGCAGTCCTGGCCATGCCATCAAAATCCCACTCAAACCAGGTAACCAAAGTTGGAAACCCTGCTAGACATTACATTTGCAATCTACGGTTTAGTCTCAGCCTCAGAAGGCATGCCTATGGACCACAGTCTGTTTACTGACTGTCTGATGCATACTACACAAAAATGGCATGTGCTGGCTAACTTCTAATTCCAATCTTATGTTTAAAAGTTACTAATCACTGGATTTGCCAAAGTTGAAGGTTTGTGACATCAAACCTTTGAAAGACATTCAAAGTTTTATTGGAGGCACTTAATAGACCCTATTCAGAGGAGAGCTATATTTTATTTAAAAAACAAAATTGAAAAATGGAGGCTGTAATTGAACAACTTAAAATCTCCTCAATGGCATTCACTGTATGTCACGGTATCTGAGCAAGGACCCAAACGCAGAAAGGAAAAATACAAAAAGGGCTTTTATTGAAGAAAAAAAGTACCAACAAAACTCTCACGAGGGAGAGAAAATAAAAAAAAGGGTAAAATAAGAAACGAACAGATAAACAACCCAAAAACCAACTGAGAAACAGACAGGAGACCCCGAACCAACTGACAAGGAAACAAACTCACAAAAGTCTGGCAGAGACATGAGGGAAGAGGGCACAATATATAGGGAGGAAAGCACATGAGGAGCAGGTGAAAGTAATTAACATAACGAGGACTAAACGAGTGACAGTGATGAGGGAAATCAATTTTTTGGAAAGATGTATTTATAATGTTTCATTAGCTCAACGATCAACACTAATTTAAACAACAGTACAACCCACTGAAGAGACTGTAAAAGTATCCTCGTCCCTCATTTTCATACCTGTCAAAAATCTAAATATGGCACTACACTTAATAAGATCTATAGCAAGTAAACTAGATATACATAAGCACAACTGTATATTTAGCTTTATTTTATGAGTTATATCTGTGAAATAATTGGCACTTATTACTTTTGGACAGACAGAAAATCAGCCCACAAAATGTATACACATTTTCCACAAATTTTTCAGATGTTTCAAATAGAACTGCTGTTGAAAACTGCTTTCCCAATATTTGAATCAGTTTTGTTTGCATTGGTTTATGTTTGTGGCATCATTAATTTCATTTAAACCAGCCCATAAACATCACATAAAAACAAAACAATCTATGGTTGGTCACTTCCTGTCTAAATGGATGGTTCTTGGCCAGAATGCGCTACAAAGTGGACAAGACTTGATGCTGACCATCAAATGTCTGGCTCTGCAAGATTATGCAATATCCAGTATACTGTAGACCTCAGCAGGTTAATTACAACCATTTCAGGTTTTTCTTTTAGAGTGAGATCACACATTGTACCGGAGACCCTGTGTTCTATTTCATGTTTCCTGAAAGATGTTCTAAGTGCTTAACTTATTTTTCAGAGTTAATGTATATTTCAGAGTTGAAGGTTTTTATTGAGCAGATTCTCAACTCTCTGATGTAAGAGTGTCTGCCAGCCTAGATGGAGGAAACACTCAGAAAAACACTCAAATCTCAGTGTGTCTGTCTGAAGGGAGCAATTTTCATCTGCACTTTGGCCAGAGATTTTGAAGACGTGTGTCTCCTTTACAAAAACCTCTGCTGTTCATAGATCTGTTCTGCTCTCCCTCCATATCTCTGCCAACCTCTCTTTGTTTCATTTTTTGTACTTTTGGTCTTGATCTCTTTATCTCAATGTCTTTCTCACTGACATTCACAGGTGAGGGGTCTGATTGGTATAGACAGGTTGGTGGGAGGGTTAAGGAATTGTCAGTCTGATTAATATTTAACAGGGAAAATGGCAGCCTAATCTCATGAACAAAGAGACAGTGGCAAGATATTTGCAAAACAAAATTTTGCGCTTTATTACACATTTTGCTGCAGTTTCCAAGTGATATTTCCAACGGGCAGCGCCAAAAGCGAGTGAAATGGTGTCGTAATCAGATGAGGTTTTTAAGGTGTACATTAGATGGAGGTGTTTATGAGTAAAGCGTACCTCCCTACCTCCTAAACATTAACTTAAATTTAACCAATAGTGTCCTAAAAGCAAATGAGAGATGAACAAAACTGACATCCTTACCCTTCACACCTAAACCTAGCCGGTAGTGTCCAAAACGCAAATGCAACACAAAAATAATTTTTTTTTTAAGCAAACGAGTCATTTTGTGTTGCTTCGATGACACTTATTCTCACATGTCAGCATGCGTGCATCTCGATTCTCACATGTCAGCATCTCGAACAAGCTAATCACACTGGAATAAGTGTGTAAATGTAAGCGAGTCTGTGACACAAGAGTTAAATGCATCTTTTTTCAAATGATGTGTTAGAAAAGTGTTTCTATATCATAACAAAGCAGTGTGTGAGTAATAGTAAAGTCTTTCTAGCAAGCCAGTCTACTGGTGGCCATCTTTGGATTGCTTCCGGAAACTATTTCCAGTCATGGCAGCTCCTATTTACTTGAATGGGGGAACACCGAAATCTCAAAAACTGCTTGCCAAGCTTACTTTTAAATGACATATTTCAAATCAGCAGTAAAATTTGACAACACTAGTATAATAAAGTGTGCTTTTTTTTTTTTACCTCATATTACGCAAAATCCATTGACCGTTGGGTGCTTAGAGTACCTTGTTTGGGCGTTTAAATTTCTCCAATTCATTTAAATAGTATTGGCCCATCTCTGTTAAATAGTCTCTGGTAATAGTGTGAACAATATGTGTTTCTAAAGTCATAATCAGCCATTGTAATTGTGATTTGTGTGAATAAAATGCACAGTTGTTTTAGAGCCTCTTAATATTCATTTCACCAGGAAATTGCGGCAAAATGTAGAATGTGGCATGTAAAAGTCAGTTTGCAAATATGTTACAGTAACGTTCATTCTATGAGACAAGTTTGGAAAATGGCTTAATAAACATACTAAATTATGTTTTAATTAAAATAAAACGGTTTTGTAAGAGTTAAGGGATAGAATACAGTATAAAACAATAGAAGTCAATGGAGAGTGCCCACCATGAAAGAAAAACAAGTGTGTAAGGCTGTATGTAGAGAATGTGTGTACTGTAGACACACACACAAAACACACACACACATAAATATCTGCATAATGAGACTGTTTGTTCCTGTCACCAATAAAAGCTGGATGGTGCATATGAGTTTGACTCCATCTTTAATGTTAATATTCATACTGATACACTGCATATTCATTAACCAAGATAGATCGCCCAAGCATCTGTCTCGACAATCTGTCTGTGAAATGAGTGGGACTAGAACAACATGAACAAACTCTTCTCTCTTCTCCTGTGTGTGCAGAAATAGGCTGTCCAAAGGTACTTGTGAAAAGTTCAGATGTAGCTTTGGGGGTTTGAAAGTCATCCACTCCTGAGACACGAGACAAACAATAGCTTTCAAAACATGTAAAACACACACTTATTCACAACAAATTTCAGTTTCAACAAATGACTAAACTCTTATAATCTCACATACTCACTCATGCACATATTCATAAACGTTTACTCATGTTGGGGACTTTTTTATAGTGGCATTGTCTCTCCCCCAACCACAATCACTAAATCAATTCCTCATACCTTCTGCATTTTAACCTTTTCACTAAAACATTATTTAGGATGTTTAATATGAATGAATTAATGAAGCACTATGTTTTTCTTGTTGGGACTGTTGGCTGGTACCTAATGTAACTAACACAGTGTTGGGGAGCATTAGTGATGCTGCAAATTGTTCAGCAGCATGACAGTTCAGCAATTTTCACAATAGTGTAGCTTTTCCAGTAATGAGCTACTTCCTCATGTAGTGCTGGAAATGCCAAACCATTTAAATGAATTGGTTCTTTTGGACAGTTCATGTAAATTAACCAGTTAAAATAAATATAATGAGATTTAGGGAGATTCATTAATTCACTTGAGCCCCTTGCAGCCCTTCTTTATTGAAGTGAAATATTTAACATGCTGTCATGTTGAATATGTTGAATTTAATGTTGTCATCCCGTTTTTGTTTAAACCTTTCTAAAAATTAACCGTAGTTTTCCATAAAGGGGAATGTCATGTCACCCTAATTAAATATGTAACTATCAGGGGATATTATTATATATAATTCTTTAAAAGAGTAGATTGACTGTTTTTTTAACTAGTTTATGTTATGAGTAGCTTGTAGCAAAGTAGCTTCCCCAACACTGGGTCACCAAACACACACATAAAATCACATTTTCTCATTCTTGACTCTAAAAAAACAAAAAATACTCTTTGAAGTAGGGCTGCTGATTTAACGTGTTCATTTCGTGTGATTAATTATGTGAAAGATGAGGCTAATGTGTAAAAAAAAATACCACAATAAGGAATGTTCCTACCAGAGCCATATAGAGAGAGAGTTGCGACAACGGAAGGTCTAAATGCTTGATCGTCACGTGATTCACGTAGACTTCAGATAGTTCCAGGAAGTGCTTTGGCGGGCATTTCAAACTGTTAGAGTGACAGAACTGCGATTTCTGGTAATTGGTAGTCAATAAATGCATTTATTTTATATATTTATGTAACACACCGACATATGTATGTAGCATGAGTATGTTGTTACAGCGATGTTGTTTTTTTAAAGATCAAATCAGCTAATATTTGAGGATTAGTGTTCGCTACCGTTATTTGCCTCAACTTATTTCAGGCTAGGGTTTCTGTTGCCTTTTTATGTTACCTCATGTTCATTGTTTTCACTAATCTCATGGTAACTAATGTCATATTTATGACTTTTCAGATAGTACAGAGACAGGCTGGTGACAGGTGATTTCCAGCTCGCACCGCACAATGGGTCAATGAACTATTAACTATTAGCAGCAGTTACGTAAATGTAAAATTTAGTGAAATGAAGCTTATTGTTTACAATTCTTACAATTCTATATATAGTAATATAATTATTTATGTATTATAAATATTATATATCTAATGTATAATTCTTACAATACTTTTTCATGTACACAATATATTCAGCTTTAAAACAACTTAAGCATACTCGTATATAAACTGCCGTTCAAAAGTAATGAGGCTGAAAATTCAGCTTGGCATCACAGGAGTAAATTACATTTTAAAATACATTAAAATAGAAAACAGTTATTTTAAATTGTAATAATATATTACGATATTCCTTTTTTTTTTTTAAATGATGGATGAAACTGAATCAAGAGAACAGATTTTACTGTTTATTTTAGTTATCCGATAACATCCATTATCTCCTAATTTAATGAGTAATACTCAACTATAAGGTTTTAATTTACAAGTTATTTTTATTTAGATGTACTGATAATATACAGAATAAGATAATATTATTCTTTAAACGTCTCACCTTTTAAAAGTGCGTCGCAAACGGTTTGTTCTGCTGCATCTCTACGGCGCGGCATGTGTTTGCTGCTACTTCCAGGAACTATTGAGAGGCTCCACGAGCCGCCATTGCTGTAAAAAAAACATTCCATTGGAGTCTATGGATTTGTCGCAACTCTCTCTCTATATGGCTCTGGTTCCTACCATAGGAGCAATTCAAGCTTGACGTACAACCTTGATGCAGTAGGGGGCAGTCATAGAATTTGTGCTAGCACCATCTTTGATTTATAATGGGGATGACAATGAGGCTTTGAGGGATAGACCATCTCTTCAATGATGCACCATTGAAAGCTGTTTAAAGCTCTTAGATTTTTCACAGCTCATGTTGTCTGGAGTTCTTTGTATACTGAATGTTCTTGAACATATATTTTACCAATGTGTTGTCCGCAAAACTATCCAGACATGCTTAAAACTGCAGTACAGCCAATTGAAGAGACTGTAAGTCTATCCCACACAAACAGAGTCATTCCCATTAAAAATGATGGTGCTAGCATCAATAAGGTCTCATCAAACCAATGAGCAGGCACCACAGCCTTCCACAGATGCACTTTTTACACTCAAACACAGCTAGATGGAGCACAACAGAATGCAGTGGTTTCAAAGTCTTAAACTATGTTTAACTTGATGCATCTTCCAAAAAAAATATAGTGCTTATGAGTAGAGGCACTGAAAATTAGCGAGATGCTAAGCTACCAAAGCGAGACGCTTCAAAAGTGTCCATCTGGCACATAAGTACACCGACCAACAATTGTTCTGTTCCAAAAAATATATAACCTATGCATATGATGTAATGTATTTGAATTATAATATTTATAATATATAATGTTTATCATTATATTGATTATTATATTCTAAATTACCTTTATTTGGGGGCCTTTCTCAGAAAATACTGATTGATTAATGTCATTAATGTAATTAATCCAATAAAATTTAATTGATTGACAGGCGTAATTTTAAATATTAGATCAGCCCAAATTGAAAATGTACTTAATTTACTCCTCCTAATGTTGTTCCAAACCTATATGACTTTCTTTCCCCTGTGGAAGAAAAGATGACATTTTTGAAGACGTTGATGATGTTTATTCTTCCATACAATGAAAGGTAATGGCGGCAGTCAGTCCTTAACATTCATATAATTTTCAGTTACACTGAAGAAAGTCTTCATTGATGACAGATTTGTCATTTTTGGGTGAAATATCCTTTCAAGTGAGGTGTACTAGTGGGAGAAACAATTACATTTAGGAATTTCCCTATGATGTCTGACACAAAATTGTTCTCATGTGTTTCTTTTGGGGTTTAATATGCTCAGATTTGTCATATTGTGACTTTCCATCTGAATCTAATGCTTCTCTGTAAATGAACTCTTAAAAAAACATTTTGTTTGGTCACCACAAGTGTTTGGTGAAATATATCACTGTCGCTCCCTCTGAGACTGAGGGATGAGCGAAAGATCAGTCAAACAGATACAGACTCAGTAGATTGCACTTCTAATTGACGTTGAGGGTCACATGTTCCTTGTGCACTGAAGAGATGATAGACAATAATGACCAAACTGCTACCCTTCCATTCAGTCATTCCCACCCTGGACATGGAAACACAAGCTGTTCACTAACTGGAAAACCATCCACCCTTATAGCATCAACCCCTATTTCTGAGCCATAAAATCTGATATCCACACACCCACAGCGTTAGCCTGCACATTCATGCTTGTCCATGAGGCCAGAATAAAAGACTAACGAAGGATCTGAGTAATGAAACAGATGACCTGCTACTCACCTCCTCCAGAAATGACAATTAAAAGAATAATAAGGGTTAAATACAACTTAAGTTTGTCAACAGCATCTGTGGAATGCTTTCATTTAATAGAGATGAAATTACTTGACCCTTTGTTTGTGAAACAAAAGAAAGATTTACAGTACGTATTGTACAGCACCAGAAAACACGTTAGCATGAGACTGTGTGACGGTCTTTCAACTCGTGTCATGACTAATGACCATATAAACCAGGTCACATGCGCAAGGATACCAAGAAGTTTTTTTTTTAAGCAAATATATGTATAAAATACTATCATTTATCATTTATCTTATGTTGCATGTTTTTTGTTTTTGGAGATTGGTCATGGAAGTATTCACTAGGGGGCCATTTAGTGGCCATTATGTGCGTATGCATCAGTTCCCAGATCTTAGTGTTCACCCACCTCCAAAATCTCAATTAACAATGTGACGAGGAGGACGTGCCGGACCATGAGTGCGCATGGCCGGCCCCCAATCGGGGTAATCAGCCGAGGAGAGGGAAAAGGCAGAGCCGGATGCAGCAGTTTGAGAGAGAGCGCCACACTTAGCTGTGTGTTTATGTTTGTGTCTTTTAAAATTTTCATTAAACATTATTTTGACTGTTCAGCCGGCTCCAGCCTCCTCCTCGCCCATTTTAACCTTGTTACAAACACCAGGACATAATTATGTAACAGGTATTACTTTGTGAATGTCAATGTTCATCCTCTTTGAAAAGTAGCTCCAGCCCAAAAGGAAAATGTAACAAATGTACATATAAACAATATTAATGAATAATTAATGTAAGTGAACAAAAATACAAGCTCTGCGTGTCTGCTTTTAAACCCCCTGGTGCAAGCATTCATAGACTTCCACTGTAAATGCAATAATATAAATACATTTTTTGGTTGCTGTTTTTAAAAATCAATTATGTTGTCGATAGAGCTTAATTCAGAATCTAACAACACCAAAAATATCTATACATTCATTAGTTTTTGGAATTTGAGTGGATATTTTAAAGGGCATTAGCACACTTTTTCGATTCTGGAAGCCCGAAATAGAGGACTGTCATTGTTTCTGTTGTTTTGTAAATGCTTGCCCTTGAAGGATATATGACACAAAAAGGGCAGAACTGCAGAGAGGGATTACATAACAAAAGCTGAAGCACTATAGAAAGGTTTGTGCATGTGTGTGTGAGGGGGGTGGTATTATGTGTTCACACAGAGATGCCTAATGGTGTATTGTTAGAATCCTTCTGTTGCCACGCGTCCCTCACACTCCTGTATACACGAACCTCTTGTGCATTCTCTACTTTATTATCTTCTCCCTTTATTTCTTTTTCATTTTCCCCTGAATATATATCATCATTAAACAAGGAAACTCGAACTCCACCACTCAAAGTGTTTGTATGTTTGTGTGTGAGATATTGGAGGTCTTCGTGTAGGGGTACAAAAGTAGAAAAGTGGGGAAGTTGAGGACTGAGAGAGAAAGAGAGAGTGCACTCACATCACTACTGTTTCATTATTCAAACTGAAAGCAAGAATGTGTGCACAACGAAAGAGAAAAGAAACCCCTTAACACTCAAAAACAGCATGACACTCTCTCTTCCTCTCTGTCACACTCACACACACTTGCTTTTCTGTTTTACTTTATCTCTATCCATGTGTTCAAATTTCTTTCTCTGTGTTCAAATTAGGGCTGGGCGATATGGCCTAAAAATAAAATCTCCGATTTTATTTTTTTTAATTCGATTTACGATTTTTTCCCGATTTTCCCATCTACTTATTAAGGAAATCAATACGACAAACGGCAGACAACTTAAAGCAAATTTTGCTTTTATTTAATCAAAAGCAAGACAAATGTAACCCCCATTTCTGGGATGAAGTTTCTTGGGAACAAACTTCCCACTCTCACCGGTAGCCATGTTGTCGCTTGCTGTATGCTGTTGCCGTTTCGTGTGTGCTATGATGTTGTTGTTGTCGCTTGCCATACTGCTATGTGAAACTAACGCTACGGATGCTCCGGGGAGCCACAAATGCGCCATTACACAAAAACTCGATTTACTTATTTTTTAAATCGCCCGCAACAAAAAATTCGAATTAAATCATTGAATCGATTTTTTGCCCAGGCCTAGTTCAAATATGAGTACTTCCCTGCTAAACGGTATGCAAAAAGCAGTATATCAAATGAAAAGGATATCTGAAACTCAGATAAGATTCTGAAGTGTGAAACCAGCGGACAAGGGCAGAATAACGGATGAAGTAAGTCCATGAATGCCTTTCTAGTATGCTATGCACCTGCATACCTAAAGAACATACTTTTCAACAGTGACGAATTGTCAGGGCCAACAAAGCCTTCTCTGCTGGCCTTACATGCCAAATAAATAAATATTTTTCATCCTTTCATTCTCAATCACCTTTTTGCCTGTGTATTTTTAATCGCTTTCCACACTTAATTAATCTATAAACAAATAGAGAAAAACAAAAAAATGTATGCAGTCAGAATTTATTCCTTGATTCTTACAAGCGAAGTGTGACAACTGTTTCACAAATTGCATGCCCGAAGCAGGACGTGAGTTTGAGCTCCACCCTTGCAGGCCTTCAGAATTTCTACAGAATCCCTCAACAGTGCAAATGAATGAGCAACTAAAGTCAGAATGTCAGATTCATCAGCCAATCAGATTGATTTATTTGTTCTTGGTGGGTGTGATCTTTAGGATATGTCCCTGTCGAGGCCTTCTAGCTGGCCTTGAGTGACGCAATCACGCTTTAATTGATTTACGTAATTCAAGAGCAAAAAGCGTAAGATCAAGCTTTCTGACGAGTCGGCTGTCATCACTGCTGGTATTGCCATTGAGAAAGAGATCCTTATGGATTTTAAAAAACGAGATGTTATACATGATCATGCGTTTTATTAATTAATCATGATTTTCACTTCAAACAAATTGGTAAGAGCTTTTTGCATTGTTATAGCAACATAAAAAAAACATTTTTTTTACGTGTAAATTAGGCCGCTTGAGCATTCAGTGTCTGATCAAGTTTTGAAAAGTAGTGCTGCGTTCCAATCAACTTGGAAAGTTGGATTTGAAATCTTCCTACTAGGAAAAGTGCAATGAATGCATCTTGAAGTCAGAATTACAACTTGTAGGCTCGTGCAGAAATTCTCAACTCCGATTTCGCTGAGATGCAGGGGCATGATGTCACACAAACATGTCCACACTCGGGGAGAGATACAAAGTAAGTGATAAACATTCACTTTATTAAGGAATATCAATAAATTAGTTTGTTTCCACATTATATGTTATTAAAGCTTGTTTAACAAACTCTTGCAGAAACAGGTGTATAAAACATTATAATCTCTTTTGATAATCGTACACCTGAAGCACAAATGCTTTTGATTTGTTTTTGCAATTATCAGTTGGGTTGCTAAGAGACCTCTCTAATGAGAGTCAAACCCCTGCTAAGCTAACGGGAGCATTGCCGTTCTGAATATCGGGGAATGGAATGCATTTATGGTCAGAGAGCTCAAGTATGAATATCCTACATCCAACTTGAATGGAACGCAACATAACCGTGTACCCGAAATGGAATTTATTGCAAGCAATATTTAAATCACAAATATTATTAGATACATTTTTCCAGGTATTATAGACCTCCTTGGTAGATTCATATGAAAAATTATGATTTTTGAATGTTTGTTCAGTAGACGTTCATTTCACAAAACAGTCATGCTGCAGTTAAAATTAGGCTTGCTTGAGCATTAAGTGTCTTTTCAGGTTCTGGCTTTCGTGCGTGGATGTGCTTTTAAAATGTAAATTGATATAATTAGTTAGCTGTGACATAATGTATGATGTCCAAAGGCAAAGGGTGTCTTATTCATTGTGAAACTGTGTTTTCTTAATGGCATGAATCACACTGAAGGCCTAGACTTTTAATGCACGGCCCACCACTGCATACAGTCGAGAAGCAAGTTCTTCAAAAAATTCAGTATATACTCTGAAAGTACAAGAATTTGGAGGTTGCACATCTCTGCTCTGTTCCTGTACATTCTCCTTGTTTTGACCTTGTCCATACTCGAATACTCACTGATCCTGTATTAAGATGGAAAATGTGTGTGTGTGTGTGTGTGTGTGTGTGTGTGTGTGTACCAGTTCAGTGTGTTTACAGCTAATATGAATAACATATTGTTCCTCTTGCCTTCACATCCTATAATTAATCACTGCCTAATTTAAATATATGTGCCCAATTCTTAGTCAGAGGAATTATCCGTAAATGTTCAGACTGTTTTGAATAGATTAGAATTAATAGACCAAAATAGATGTTTCATTTTAATCAGCATGTTTGTGTACCTGTTATATTTCACTGAGCTCCTTCAACTTACTGATATTTATAGGCTTGAATGTTTTGAAATTGTGCTTGCAAAGGGTTCATAAATTTATTTTAAAAATAATAAAAAGATTGGGGCTTTTTATGTTGTTTGTGTGCAGTGTGAGATGGGCTGATGCGTGTTCAGTATGTACAGTCACAGGTAAAAGTATGTGAAGCATGCAGATTTACCTGGATTTATGCATACAGTTTCGGAAAAAAGTGCAAAATTCTGAGTCCACTAGTGCAAATCATTATATTGTGCACTTTATTTGTATCATTTAATATAAGAAAATAATTACAAATTATATTATTATCATGATACTTTGTAATGTATGACTGTGGCAGGGTGAAGGGCGGTACACACCCGGTCCCTTATCAGGCTAATCAAGCCTCCGAGAGGGATAAAGGCCAACTGCGGAGGATTGTGCGGGAGAGAGAGAGATAGTTTACGGACATGTCCGTCATGTGTGTTTGTTTCAGTTTATTATTAAAATATTATTTATATTGACAAGCCGGTTCTTGCCTTCTCCTTTCCATTGACTGCTTTACAATGACATATTGATAGGATTTTGGTCTTGGTGGACTAAATCTGCTACTTTGCAGCTGCTAAAGAGCAAGTATGAGGAATTGTTACTGCTAGAACATACACAGACATGCTTAGTTAAGCATGTGGACATGCTGCTGCACAACAGACAAAACACAAGACATCGAGAATGTAGGATATACTGCTGTACAATTTGACATACAATCCACATGTAGCAGATATAGACAAGATGGAGCTGGGGAGGAGGAGGGTTTTTCCAATTTAGCTGCAAATCTGACCAATATACATTTTAGACAAAGATAGAGTACACATGTTGATGATTAACTGATTACATGTCAAAGGACATATCAGCTTACACCATGCGGGCCAATTGGATTAACATATCACATAACATAACACATAACATGGTCAAAGAACTATCGGCTTGCACCATGTAAAGTTTTGTGCCTGAACTTCAATAATTTCTTATAATTTGGCATGTCCACTTCTATATTGACAGCATGCAATCGAGCTGGCTTGGACTCCACAAGTTGTTCAAAACCTGATGATCCATGTTATTCCATTTGAGTATGTGCCAAAACATATATTGTGTGCATCAATGGAAGCAAATAAATCTGACCTATTGCGCAAAGGAGTTAACAGTCAATGTTGCATATTTGCTTATTTGAATAGTGATATAGAATATTAGATTTTGGGGAAGAAAAAAAAACTCAAACAAAACTTATGTCGCAAATTTAAGATGAAAGATATTCTGCTGTATCTCTTGGTCACTATGCTAAATAAGCAAATTTGTTAACTCCTTGTACAAAAGGTAACATTTCTTTTCTTCCATTTAAGCAGACAGAAAGGTCTTTGTAACATTCTCAAATCATGTTGGGATAACATGGATCATCAGGATTGTGGAGTCATGCCAGCTCGAGTCATTAAAGAAAAAGGGAGACATCCAAATCATAAAATGTTACTTGTTATTGGTTTAAGAAGGCTGTTTTTATCTAAAGTTGTTGACTTAGTTCTAATTCCAGATAGAATTTTATGAGCAATATATGTAGAAATCCAGGTAAATCCAAAGGATTTACAAACTTTTTCCTGTTACCTAATGTATGAGATATAGCGTATTGTGTACTGAGTTTTTTATCTTTTGCCATGTGCCACATGCTGACTGACTGGTTTTATTTCACTGATCTCAGATCAGATTTACCACACTCATCACCACTTCAAATAATCTGATCCTTTAGCAAAGAGTCATTTTCTTATGCCTGCCAAACACGCACACACACACACACAAACACACACACACACACCCATAATGCAGGGTCTTGCTGGGGCGTATCAGGTAAATGAGTGTCAAACCAATGATACACACCTGACCTTTTACCAGTCATGATTTTGAAAGCAGTTCAATTCTAGCATCAAACAAATACATTGCTCTGCATACTCAGATTAATGAGTGTTCATGGGTGTAACTGCCTTTGTTACAGTTGTATGAGCATGCAGGAATTAGTGTAGGTGTGTTTGAGGGTTATTTAACTATTACAGCTGCATAAACTGTAACCTTAATCAAAGCAGAAATAACTTGGGACACTTAGCACAGCAGCGATCAGATGAAGAGGATTTTTCAGTTTTACCTCGGCAACCACAAACACATGCAGTTAGAAACAAATTGGACAAACAGTTTAAGTACTACAGCAGCTGCGACAGAGGGCAGATGTACAGTATCAGTATCAGTAATCAGTGATCAGATTTTACATAGAAAGACACCAAAACTGGGAATACTTTTGGATCTCTTGCACTATACAGTAGTCCCTGTTTCGAATTATGTGCACCACATTTAACCTCAAGAATCAAGTATTGGTGGTTTTCACAAAAAAATTATATTTACCCTAACAATGGTTATTTCACCCAAAAATGTAAATTCTTTCATTATTTATTCACCTTGATGTTGTTCCAAATCTGTTTTACTCAATGATAGTGACTGGTAATTGGGGCTAACATTCTGCTAAACATCTCATTTTGTGTTCCATTGAAGATAGAAAGTTATATGGGTTTGGAACACCATGAAGGTAAGTAAAAGATTGTATAATAAAAAAAATGTGGGTGAACTATCCTACCTGCACAAGTCCCTCCACACTTTGATAGTGGAATCTAAAACCCTTAATCAATATCTTAATATTGTTTTCACATAAAAATATGAAACTCGTTTTCAGAGAATATTTCTTAAATTAATAAAATAATCCATCATAAGTTAGTGAGTTTATGCAAAATCAATTTGGCAATGAGGTAAGCAAATTAAACTTAAAGATATATTCTCTGAAAACAATTCTTATTAGCTTACACAATTTTCCTTTCCAAGAAAATGTACCTTCTTTTACGGTTGTTTAGAGTTGAAACAAAAATACTGATTAAGACCATTTTTGCAGTGAAAGTAAAAGTGTTTTAGAGTTGATTAGGAATATAATGCATTCATAAAAAGTTTTTTAAAAAATCGCAAATAGGCTGCACTATGTTGTGTGTTTACTGTATATTGGTGCTATTTTATCTAAGGCCAAAATGGCCTATTTGACCACTGTATAAAGTCAATGAATAGCACATTTATCAAGAAGTACAACATATGTAGTCTTCCTATGACATATTTTTCCATGTACAACAAAGTTTTTTATTATCTGGGTCATAATAAAATGGTAAACATCATGACTAATTCATGGACACATGAGCTAATTAAAGCCTTCCGCTAGGCAATGGTGTCAGTCAATGTGTCAACTACATATTAATTTAACTACAATTGTATTTCAATATTTCAGAGTAGTGTTTGAGAACAGACCCGGCTGACAAAACCATATTGTTAATACAAAAATCCAGCCATTTTTCAGTAAAGTGACACAAAACACAACAAAGTCCAAAACAAGAGCAAAACAAGTGTACAGACATTGCAAAAAGAATTTGCAGTGACATACATTTTGTGTTTTGCAAAGTTTGTTTCTTCAGTATTTGTAGATTATTTTGTCACATGTTTCTATGGTATACTGGAAAACAATGATAAGCATTTCATAAGTTTTAAAGGCTTTTATTGGCAAAAACATTCAATATATGCAGAGTCAATATTTACAGTAGTGACCCTTGTTCTTCATAACCTCTACAATTCACTCTGGCATGCTGAATATCAGCTTCTGGGCCAAATCCTGACTGATGGCGATCCATTCTTGCCTTATTAGTGCTCGGAGTTGATCACGATTTGTGGGCTTCTGTTTTTCCACTCGCCTTTTAAGGATTGACCACAGTTTCTCTATGGGATTAAGATCTGGGGAGTTGCTTGGCCACGGATCCAAAATTTCAATGTAATGATCTCCGAGCCACTTCATTATCACTCTTGCCTTGTGACATGGTGCTCCATCATGCTGGAAAATGCACGGATCATCACCAAATTGCTCTTGCAGGACGTTTTGAAACCATTCTTTATTCATGGCAGTGTTTTTGGGCAGAATTGTGAGAGAGCCCACTCCCTTGGATGAAAAGCAACCCCACACATGGATGGTCTCAGGATGCTTCACTGTTGGCACAACACAGGACTCATGGTAGCGTTCACCTTTTCTTCTTCGGACTATCAATTTGCCAGATGTCCCAAACAGTCGGAAGGGGGCTTCATCAGAGAAAATATCTTTGCACCAGTCTTCTGCTGTCCAATCCTTGTACTTCCTGCAGAATTTCAGTCTGTCCTTGATGTTTTCTTGGAGAGAAGTGGCTTCTTTGCTGCCCTTCTTGACACCAGGCCATTGTCCAAAAGTATTCGCCTCACTGTGCGTGCAGATGCACTCACACCAACCTGCTGCCAATATTGAGCAAGCTCTGCACTGGTGGTGACACGATTCCGTAGCGGACTCCTCAGGAGAAGATGGCCCTGGCACTTGCTGGACACTCTGGGACATCCTGAAGTCTTCTTCACTGCAGTTGAACCTCTCTCCTTGAAGTTCTTGATGATCCGGTAAATGGTTCTTTAAGGTGCAATATTCTTTGCAGCAATTTCCTGGCATGTGAGGCCAATTTGATGTGAAGCGATGATGGCTGCACATCTTTCTTTAGAGGTAAACATTGCTAACAAGAACACAATGATTGGAAGCACTTCTTCCCTCCTTTTATAGAAATCAGTCTGCTCTTATTATCCAATCAGAATGATAGAGTGATTTCACCTGACTAATACTCGTTCACACTTTATGATATGATTAGTGAAATAATGTTATCTGGTCATTTTGTTCCAGGGCCAAAAAAAAAAAAAGGTTTTTTTGCCAATTAAGCTTTTTGCAGTTATTTAAAATGCATCTGATCACTCTGCAATAATCTAGAAACAATGTGAATCAACACCACAACAATTGAAGCAGAAAACTTTGTGAAACACAAAATTGATGTCACTGCCAATCCTTTTGGCCACGCTGTACACGATACTGTAGGTTTCTGTGATTGTTAAAGAATATTTAGTGGCATATATTTATGCAGAAGATAGATCATGTAAATGGAAGGGTCGCTCCAATATGAAAGTGTTGCATCCCTTTTTGGGTGAAATATTCTTTTAAATATAACCGGTATGGTTAAATTTAACTATGGTTTACACCCTGCCAATAAAAGAGCTAGACTCTCGCTGGGCTATTCTTAGTTTCCTCCTCAGACCCATTTCCACAACTAAGACACAGAACTCAAGCAGGGCCGAGATCTAACATGTAGACACACTGAGAGCTTGTTTATTATTAAATGAGAGAGAATTTATGGGTAGGACAACTGCTAAACTTTAAGATTTGCTTTATGTAGTATTACAGTTTTTTTATTTGATTTTACTGTATATGATAAAACAAAAACACAGTACAACAATTCAATTTAAATTGTGGTCTGTTTCTTACACTATTACAAGACTTGGAATATAGCCGACAAGTCATATGGACTACTTGTTATATTTATGCTGCTTTTTGTCCTTTATGGAGATTGAGAGGCATAATCACCATAAAGTCTTATTGAAAAGACCTGCATGGATTGTTTGACGGAAAAAATAAGAGTATTTGGGATTGGAATGACATGAAGGTGGGTGAACTCTTCCTTTAACCACAGGGTAATCAGTTTCTGATCAGAAGACTTCAGAAATTCTCTCTCTATCTCTCTCTCTCTCTCTCTCTCTCTCTCTCTCTCTAATTGAATAGTAAGGCTGCTATACTGATCGCTTACTCTCTACCTTCAAACAGATGAATAGAACACAACTCTTCAATTCAGCAATGAAATATGTATTAACAAAACACACACACAATACCTCACACACTGTTGCTTAAAGATATATGATAATTATCAGAACATTGTCACCACTGCCACTTCCATTGAAATGCGCACACACAGAGAGCTTTCACCACTTCTTAACAGACCTCAACAGATTTAGCCACAGGGACAGCAGAAAATAAAAGAGAGTATTAAAAGAGAGTAATAAGAGAGAATGAGAAAAGGCAAGACAATGTTCACTTACCCGTTTGCGTAGGTTGTATGTAAGAAGGAGGTTTCGTGAGAAGTGGTTGGAGAAGGCCGTGTAGAACTCTAGAACTTTCTGCAGTGCATCCCGTTTGATCACGTGCAGATCACAGTATGTTAGCGCTCTCACGTTAGCACATGCCTGAGCTAGTGTCACCTCCTTCCAGAACACGTCCCCAAACACATCACCTTTACCTGCAGAGACACATAAACACTTTACCTTACACACACAGGGCAAAGAGACACGTTCTTAAAAATAGGCACAGACCGTGTCTCTCCAAAATATGCTGGTTCCAGTACAAAAAGTTATTAAAGGTGTTCTCTGCACACATGAAGATGTTTAGTCATACAGATGGGTGACATACAAAATTATTATTATGTCTATTCCAGAACTAACAAATTGGATATACTGTAGGCCTCTTATTTATGGGAAAACCTCTCAAAATATTGCAAGTGATGGACATTCTCACACTATTTGTTCTAGTCTTGGCTCAGATAACAGTAGACAAATCAAGTGTATGAATTTGATCTGTGTGGAAATCTGCTTTAATAAAATTTTACTGGTAACATTTGTCTGATCAAAAAATTTAACCGGTCGTTCAGAGGACAATGCCTTGTCAGAAATTCACTCCACCATTGTGGACTATACAGTACCTGTTCTTACTCTCTCTCAAACACACATACTTTTGTTTTTCTATCATAGTCGGGACCTTCCACTGACTTCCATTGTTATTATAGAGAGCTAATAAAATAATGTTTTATGCAAGTCCCCATTTCTATAATGAAAGACATTCTATATTCCTTCTAGTGCTTGGAGATAATATTAAAGTTGATATTAAATTCTGAATTGTATTAAATTCTGAATTTCTTATTCGCAACAATACCCTGGCGAGACAACATCACTTTCTCACACACATCCACACAAAAACAAACTTTTATTGTTGTAGGTCAAGTCGCTCAGGATAGAGCTACAGATCATCAGCATGTCTAACAGAGGACAAATGATGACAAGAGATATTCCCTTAGTCCATTACTGAAATGAACAAAGACTTGTCCTTCCATTTCCATCTGCTCATTTTCAGATTACAGTATAAGACTGGATCCAACATGTCCACTCAGATCAATTATTGAAGATTTTTGTATGTCTCAGTTAATGGGCCACAGTTCCTGAACAGACGTCCCAATTTTGAAGTCCAGATTGTTCCAGAATACTAATTACTTCTTGCGGACAGTGAGACGTGTTGTAGCAGCTAAAGTGCCTCTAAAGGTCACTTTTAAAATAAAAAAATAAAATAAAAGTGTAATTTGTGCAATCTAAAAAAATCAGTGTTCTAATAAATCCTTGGTCACTGAAATTACTTAACAAATACATGTTGCATGGTGAAACTGCGTTGTTTGTGTTTTAAATTAGCCTGATCTAATTTAAGTGAAATGATGTAATCGGACAAGGTTTTAAAGGTGAATTTTAGATTGAGGTTTTATTGAGTAAAATGTATTCCTTTAACTAAAACTTGGACATAAACCTAACCAATAGTGTCCTAAATAATAAACGTGAGAAGAAAACGGACGTCCTTACCCTAAACTGTATAAACTGGGGAAAAAAAGAAAAATGATATCATTATTTATCCACCCTCATGTTGTTCCAATCCCGTATTAATTTTTTTTTATGCAGAACATAAACAGAGATGTTTTAATTAATATTCTGTCTTTTCAATTCAATGGCAGTTGATAGGGACTCACTTTATATCTTTATAAAGGACCAAAAAGTTGATGCTACTCATGCTAAACACAATGCAAGTTCTTGCATGAACATGGGACGGGAGCTACTGTGAAAGAGCTTCTCTCATGTATTCATGAATGCACAACAGATAAAGATTTTCACTGACTTAAAATGACTTTCATGTTGTTTCTCACCAAAACCTATCATATGCCTACAGAAGACTTGGACAATGACATACAAGTCAAGCATGGACAACTTTTATGGTACTTTTGGGTCCTTTAAGCTTTGAAGTGACTTGCTATCAACTGCCAATGCACTGAAAAGGCAGATCACGATGGTGAGGGTGAGAAAATTATGACATAATTTCCATTTTTAAGGTGAACTATTCCATCAATTAGGAGGAGGGAACTTGTAATAAGTATAGGATAAAAGGTCTTGAATTAGATTCATTGAGTACATTTTAATAAACTAATGGCTGAAGCTATTTAACATTGGCATGACATTTGTAAGTAAGTTCAAGATAATTCAATTTATTTGATTTATTTAATTAATTTAATTAAAAACGTTTAATGTAGTTGCTTTAGCTGGTGTTTCAGCAACAAAAACCTTTAAAGAATGCATCTCTTACAGATACTCGTTGCTTTTTGCTCCAGGCCATTGTCACTCTCTTTGTAAGTCTTTAAATATGGGTTGCGGTTTTTAGTGCTAGGATTGTGTCTATAATAAGTGTACCAGACAGCACTGTCATTACAGAGGACCACACACCAGCATAATGAACTCTCAGACAGATTCATGGTGACCTCTGACTTACTGACCTACAGGAAGGAAGAGAGAGATGCAAGTGTTTTTTTTTTTTAATGGTCTGATCTTTGTGTGTATGAGCAAATTGTAGAAGCAAAATTTGTGGACCCTCAGACTGGCCCTAACTCAGTTTCACATGGAGCAGTGGTAGAGAGCCAAATTTAGCAAAGCATTTTTAGTTTGTCAACAGAGAAAAATAGCCATTAATATATGGTATAATTAATGGTAGCCATTAAATGCAGTTCTATGGCTTCATAATCTGTAGCAGCCTAATCTTGTGCTGTGAAACAGACAGACTTTGAAAATGACAGACAATTCATCAAGCTCTGTGTAAATGTATGATCTCAGATCAGTGTTTGTTTTTTATATCCTTATTTATGTATTGATTTAAATGAATATGATTATGAGAATATGCCAAAATAAGAGAAAATATTACACAATTAATAGCAAAAAGGCATTGATTATCTGTTACACTTGCAACTGATTTGTAAAGAGTTGGGTTTTTTTCTTCTTCAGGTGTTTAAAGCTTTTGGAAGTATAAAACCTTCACAGTTCTTTGGACGTCTGGGATTATGTGTTTAAAACAGAAGACAAAAATATCTACTGCAACAAATCTGGAGTGATTCCAAATCAATTATTGAAAGAAGAAAAAAGAAAAATCTTTGGAGTCTATCATGGGTGGACTGGACTGCAGGAGAACCGAGAGGGTCGGTGGTGCGTCTGCGAAATGTGCCGAATGGTCCGCGATAAGCAAAAATGTGCTGTCGCGTTATGCAGGATGGACCACAAAAGGGTGCCTCGATATGCAGAAAAGGACAGCAATACAATTGCTGATAAGCAATTCCAGATAAGGTTGCAACTTAAGCTTTTACGATCATCTTAACAAACGTTGCTTGTTATTTTACGAAGGAGTAACGCCTGTTTTCCAATCCAACAAGATCGCTCATTGTTAAGTTGAACTTAAGTGATTCATTAGAAGAGTTGTCCAGTCCAAAGGTGCTGATCACTTTGGCCAGTATGTCCAGGAGTTTGTCTTCTCAACATGAAAATAATGTGGAAATAATAAAAAAACAACAGTTGTTTGTAACCTCTCAAGGCACTGAAAAGTTTTAACTATTACAGAATTTCATTAAAGAAATTATGGCTTTTGTAAGAAGGGGTTTCAGATGTATTGCTGCTCAACTTCAAAGAGATTAATGAAAGTGACGCAATAAATTAATGTAATGTGAATGTATGCAATGTGAATCATAAGGGGCGCTCACTTAGCCAAAAGTTACTTTGGCTGGAAACTGAACAGATACACACAGAACAGTATTAAAATGTATTGGACTACTCATAGACCTATCTAAATATTAATAGATCATCTGGTTAGAGTTCAAGGCTCTGTGTACTTGTAGCCTTCCTGCCATTACATAACATGCAATTTGTTAAAAGACTATAGGTGAGCCCATTTGAACCAGCCATTGGAGGAAGGAAAAAGAGGAGGAGGATGAAGAGAGGGAATCGCTCATTGCCAGGCACGTGCAGAGGGGTTGGCTCTAGGGGTCATTTGCTGAGTTGCCCCTCTGAAGTGTTCCAGGGTTTGCAAATGCCACCCAAAATAGCTTGCACATCCACATGAAAGGAAGTTTTTAAAGCTTAATAATAGTATGTAGGGGTGTAAAAATGCACCAATATTATGCTAAAACTTTGATGCATCGATAACAGAATCTAATAATCAATTCTAATGACTATGATTATATGTGTTCAGAGGCCGTCTCAGATTAAATGCGTTCTCTCACAACCGTGCGACTGAGGAAACAAATGCGCACTTTAAATTGAGAACGTTTAGTTTGGATTTCTGCCTTATTGTTCATAACTGTGCACATCTATATAAGCAAAATAAGTTTACTGTTGTTCTTTTCTTCCCCAATTAAGATATATTATACATCAAAAGGAAAACAGCTTAGAACCCTATTTGCTGGCGTTATATTTTGCATATTGTGGAATTTTTGAAGAATACATGCACATGGAAAGGTAGGCGATACTATACTGCGCTTTCACTCGCGATCACCATTTGTCCTTAAAGTGTTTAACGCCATTACGTTTTGTAATTCTGTGAGCTTGCTTGGTTTACAGATCAGTCTTATCTGCCAGTCAACATATTGTCTGTTTGTGTTAGTCAGACACGATGCTATCCTTTATTTATATTGGCTTAATAATTAACATAACAGTGTTATTTTTCTTTTTATTATGAACCAAACCTCCCTGTACTTCATAAAACGTATGTTCAGAAAAACAAAACATTTTCAGAAAAGATTTTGAATCTTCTTACAGTTGTGCATTCTTCTGTTCAACACAATGCATTAAGCATTATTTATTGTCCACATTTACGTTTTTAAACCAGTGAATGCAACCTAAACGTAGGAGTGTGTGTGTTTTTTTTTCTTCAATTGTCCTGTATAGTGCAAATTATCCCACCATTTATGTTTTTGTCTTTAGCATATTTTGAAAAATAATTATGAATATAAAATAATTTAATGGAATTTAATGACTAATTATTAACCCTAATATTTTGATACATTAAAAGGCCTGTTCATTGCTTGTTCATGATACCTAATGCTAACAAATGTAACTTTATTATAAAGTTGTACCATTATTTTATTGCAAAGAAATGAAAATGTCAAAATATAATTTTTCTTTTGTTCATTTACTGAAAGCCAGTGTTGAAAACATCCTTTGGTTATTTTTAACTAGAATTTTACTGTTGTACTTGTTAGACATGAATTTGCTCTTGTTGTCTGATGGTTCTTCTGATTAAAAAAAACAAAACATATGCTTTAATATCGAGATATACTGTATATACTGTATACAGTGCTAGGCAGATTACTTGTGAACTGTAATCAGACACTGATTACAAATGACATAACATAAAAAATATCAGCAACTTCTTGCTTCTGTAATCCTATTATAGTATTTTTTTTTCACAAATAAAGAAGTTGTTAAAACAGATGTATAAAAAGTAAACACTGTTACAACAGTGCACTTAGTAATCTTGTAAGACATTACACAATGGGAATCACATTTTCTTAAATAAAGAGCAGGTAACGCTAATTTTACATACAGTACACATTGAATATGATATAATGCAGCATGGTGTAAAATCAAATCAAGGGTTTAAAGTTGCTCGCTCGTGCGCGTTCAGTAATTGTAGAAATATCCTGACCTCATCTATTTCACATGGCATGGATGGAACATCACATAACATTAATAAGTCAGAGACGCACAGAGTACACATGTTTTCAGGCTGATACAATGCACACTTCATCAGATCTAATAATCTGAATAGCATCAGATTCGCCAAAGTTTGCAAGGTCTGTGAAATTAAATGTTTATTAGATATTTAAAGACTTGTTTAAATATAAACACAGGTATAACTGTGTATTTGCTGATTGCCGACAGAATGCCTTAAATTGTATTTGCATGGGTACAAATGTTTCAGTTGTACATTATTCAGTGTTGCAAAGAACAAAAATAAAAAATGTTGTGCATGTTCGCAAATCCTGAATCCTCGCTCTGAATATGAAATGACGTGTATTTGAGCATTTTTATGCGTTTGATGAACTAAATCCTTCCAAAGACATTGCAAGTCGACACATGGTTACATATATTACACACAGAGTGATAATTCAAATAATAATTGAAAAATTAGGTTTGACGTAGAATCCTTTGCAGTTCACAAGATATCAACATTTGGAAGGCAGAGTTTACATTGCACAGCGATGTTTTTGCCCCGTGTCTCCTTAAAAAAGAAATTATCTCTATAGATCCAGTGGTTATATGCTGAGGTAGACCGCTCCATCTTCACTTGGCTGGCTAGTAATGAACGTATAATTGCTAGTAGTAATGTAGTAATGAACGAACGTATATCAGCGGTGTGCTGATTTAGAATAAAACATTTTAACATTTTTTAAAAAGAGAATGATTAGGATGACCAATAAATTATAAACAATTTACTTATTTTGCTTTGTTAATGTAATAATGTAATCTATAAAAAAGTAACCGTAGTCTGATTATGAGTATTTGTAATTGAATCCAAATTAAAGTACTTGGTTTTGTAATCTGATTACATAATCTAGATTACATGTAGTCCGTTATTATCCAGCACTGACTGCATATCAAAATTCATCAAAGGGTTTGAAAAATATCAAGATACAATTTCTTTAGCTATATTGCCAAGCCCTAGTCAAAATGTGTCCTCTTACCCAAAATTGCAACCACCTCATCATCTTGGATGACCTCCAGTGACCCTGACACCACAAAACAGAGGCTGTCCACGCTCTCGCCCGCATGATAGATGAGATCGCCTGGAGCGCAGTGGATGGTCTGGAACTCCATTGCTAGAGCTCGCAAACAGCCGTCACTTGCCAAGCGGAAAGCAGGATGTTCCTTAAAAACCTTCCTGTTCAGGTGAACACAAATATCAGCACGCATGTCTTTCGGACAGATCTGTAAAACCTGGGGAGAGAAAAATCGAGAGAGACAAACAGAGAGAAAGAGTGAGCGAGATAAAAGAATGTGTCTCAAATCCGTGAGACGGGGACGTATTTCATGACTGAATGCCAAAAGTTCAATGAAATCCATAAAAAGTACTTCAACCAAAACAATGGTTATATGGCAAAGCTGACAACATGCCAAACAACAAAGCATAGGAACACAAGAGCTGTAGCATAGTGCATGAGTAATCTGTCCTGTCGCTTTGTGTTTTTTGTCATTTAAAGTGTTTTACCATATTACAATAATATCTGGATGTCAAAACAAATTCTCATATCATATTTTAATATTCAGAGTCAACAATATATAAGCTATTTCTGAGTTGATTTCATCTAAAAGTGTAACATTATCGTGCTAATAAAACTTCTGTCTGTTTGTTTGAGCATCCCGCCCAGCCTGAATAATTTGGCTAAACCAATGGCGTGAGTTTTTTGTGGGTGGAACTATTTGCTAATGGGAGACTAACAAATGTGAGACGGAGAGAGTTTTCTGGAATCACTGTTTTAATACAGTGATTAATTTTCCAATTCTGCATGGTGACCTAGGTTACGTCTACTCTAATACATTTTCATGAGAAAATGCATACATTTTTCACTGTTTACACCTCTCAATCATACTAAAATAGAATTTTCCTCAACCAGAATTGGAGTCGGTCTCATGACCAAATACTTTGGAAAACAATGACTGAAAACTGAGTTTTCAAACAAATTTGTCCAATTGTGGCCATAGTGCTGCGGAAATGTCACACTTCAGATTTAAATTCAAAGTGGTTGAAAATTGCATGTTATAATAATGGGTAATTTACTTACCCTCATGCCATCCCAGATGTGTATGACATTTAATCTACTGCAGAACACAAACAAAGATTTTTAGAAGAATATTTTATGATTTTTGAATATTTCTGAACACATGGATTTAACCACTGGAGTCATATGGATTACTTTTATGCTCCCTTTATGAGGATTTTGGAGCATCAAAATTCTGGCACCCATTCACTTGCATTGTTTGAACCAACATAGCTCAAATATTCTTCTAAAAAATGTAATTTGTGTTCAGCGGATGAAAGAAAGTCATACACATCTGGGATGTCAGGAGGGTGAGTAAATCATGAAAGAGTAAATTCATTTTTGTGTCTTTAAAATTCAGTTTAGCAGGTTGAAACTTTTTACAGTGTGTATTGATTGTTTTTATAGTTCCTTATTGTTGTTTGACATGTACCTAAAAGGGAGAACAAGAAAAGTGTGAGAGAGAGGTACAGGACAAGAGTGCTGGCATGTATGTGTGCATCTGAGTGCATTAATGTGTGACAGGTCCCTGAGCTGCCATTCCCTGCAGCCCCGCACGTGGATGCAGTTGTCAAGGAGACATAGAGGCTGGCTCTAGGGAAGACAGTGTGAGTCTGTGTGATGAGACGGCTAAATCACACAAGAGAGAGAGAGAGAGAGAGACGAGATGACAGCTGGAGCATTTTGACAGTGACCACCCAAGGGAATGGGACTTCATATCCACAGAGTCATGCTGTTCTCCTCCTGTGATTTGAGTCTAAACGACTTCAGGAGAGGATGAGTCTAAACACACAGCGTGAGAAAGCCTCTCGCTAAAGAATCACACTAATGGATAAAAATACATACATTTAAGAACAAGAGCTAATAACACACAAACTCTTCAGCTGCTGAGAAGTGTCCAGAGTTGCTGGTGTTCACCTTTTCAGTGTCGATCCCATGGGACATGGACCAGGTGGAGGCGATATAATCCATTACCCTCTCGCTCAGGCCTTTGGGCACCTGGTACAGCTTCAGGAAGTCCCGAACACTGTTGAGCATCTCGTGATAACGGTTAGTGTTGGCATACATTTGCTGGAAGATAGTCGTCACATTACCAAAGATCGTGGCATAGAGGAGAGCTATGAGAAAGAGAGAGTAAGGGAGAGATTAACATGATCTATTGTTGATCAAATCAAAACACAAAACAGGCATAGGTGACCAATCAAGCGAAATTGTATACATATAAAGTGGAAATATATAGCATTTTATCACAAGGTTCTCTGGGATACTTGATTCTTATTGGTCAGTCGACAATTAAATAGCAATTAAATAAACCCCTTCAGGGTGATATTAGACCCCTCTTCTTCATCTTATCACCCTGTCTGGGGTTATTTTATGATAATGACCAGCTGAATGCACATTATCTCCAACATAAAGCATTTATACAGAACAAACAGCTTTACCAATGTCACATAGTAATTTACAGAATTTGAAGTGTAATAATTTCTACACGCAAAAACACATTTAATATCTATCTATATATTTATATATATAATTACACTTGCTGATGTGGTCTGTTTGGATTCAGTAAAAGGGTGGTCACACTAGATTTTGAGCGTGTGAAATTATTTCGGACACTGCAATGAACCAGGATATGATGTCACGTGCAAGGGCTTCTTGTTTGTATAATAATTGTAAAGGTATTAATGGAAAGGAGGAGGCGAGAACTGGCTTGACAATATAAATGAGATTTAATTAAGAACTTAAACCAAAAGACACAAACACACACATATGTCGGACAGCTGCCCGCAAACGCACTCTCTCTGTCGCACCGCCGTCCGCAGTCGGCCTTCATCCCTCTCGAAGGGTTGATTAGCCTGATAAGGGGCCAGGTGTGTAGACACATGACCAGGCCCCGCCCTCCGCCCTGTCTCAATAATAAATAACAAATAGTCCACCGAACCTTCACAAAATTTCTGTGCATAAACTTGGTTCCAGTCTCCCACACTCAGTTGCATTTGAATGGAGCACGAAGTCTAGTGTGACCCCACCTTTAAGCAGCATACTGATATAAAACGATGGGGTGTGTGTGTGTGTGTGCAAGTGTGTGTGTGCGTGTGTGTGTGTGTGTATTACAATCGCCATCGGACAAGCTTTTTTTTTGTAGTTGGCTGCTAGGTATGCTACATGAGAAAATTATTGTTTTATAAGTTACCAGCTCCATAAAAAAGAGAGAGAGAGAGAGAGAGAGAGAGAGAGAGAGAGAGATGATCATGATGATGAATGACACGGTAAATTGTAAATGAGAGAGAGTACAGTACAGAAGCAAGATAACACAATAAAGACAAGTGAGTGTGTCTTTTAAACAGATTTAGTCAGCCTTTAATGGCTTTGCACTCAAAAGGAAACCTAATTATAAATGTGCGTGGACCTTGTATGTGGGTGTGTCTGTAAATGTGGGTGGGTTTGGGTCATTTAAGAGGACTTTTTTTTGTTACAAACTGGTAATTACAAGGGTTTTATGCTATAAATATTGTTTATGAGGACGTTTCTAGTATCCCCATAATTCAAATCACTTAAAAAACATACTAAACGTATAAAAATAATTATGTCTATGGAGTCCTCATAAGGATAGCCGCACCAACATGGTCAAATTTTCTCTATCATTCGCTGGTAAATAAAAGTCTGCATTGTGTCTGAGTAATCAATTTATACATCTCTGCAGCTCTACATTATTAAATGTGTTTAGATGCTTTCAATACGTACATATTGTATTCCGTATATTGGTTCAGCGCCAGTCCAAATGTACAAAAAAGCAAATGTAATGTACAAATATCTACCAATTATTTTAAGAAAAATCTTGATGTTGAAAAAAAGTTAATTTGTAAACTACAGTTCAAAGAAGTTCAGTATTTGTCAACTACCCAGCTGGAGTTTTCTGACACCACAACCAATATTATTAGAGCGTAAGAGACTATCTTCATGTTTACACCATGAGAAAGTGTGTGTATGTGTGTGAGGGATGATGTGCACAGATATGCAGTGTGACAGTCTTTGCTGATCTGGGGACAGATTTGGCTCCAGGGTGACAAGAATGTGAAACAGAGCTGACAGCGACTGTCCTACTAAACACACACACACACACAGTCTGACACGGCACGCCAGACATGTACACGTCCAGATGTATCGGTGTGTGAGGTCAGATGGTGGCCGTGTGTTCAAAGTTCAACATAAACTGCTTTCACACTTTGACATAAACTGTCCTGTCCAATCAAACACACTCACTCAAATCTTCTTTCATAATAGAGACAGATGAATCTTAAAAACAACTACTCACACACTTCTTGTATTAATATGGCTGATATACAGTCTTTAATCGAATTTGTGTGACAGAGAGAGAGAGAGAGAGAGAGACAGCATCTCTTGGGTCTGTCAGTTTATTGATTAAAGACAGCACAGATTGCCAAGGCAGCATTTCATGGGCACTGAATTATCTGACCTAAACAGTCATTTATATGGGATGGTTCATAAAACCTCTTTAAATTGTTCTGAGGATTTCAAAAGTGCTGTCATGTCAGCTTTTTAGAGTGCAACAGGTTCCGCTCACTTTTTTAACCATCTTGGTCCCAAAAGTATATTTATTTTCCATAGGAATTTCTTAAAATTATTCATAAAAGAGTTCTAAGCAATGAACCAAACCTACCAGCTCTCAGGTAAGCCAAATCAACCCAAACTTCAATTTGAAGGAAAATAGTATTAGAAAATTGGACAAAAAGACAAAGGTACAAAACTGTGTACTTGGGGGGCCTGTGTAGCTCAGCAAGTAAAGAAGCTGACTACCACACCTGGAGTCACAAGTCTGAATCCAGGGTGTGCTGAGATAATCCACTCAGGCTTCCTAATCAACCAACTGGCCCGGTTGCTAGGGTGGGTAAAGTCATATTGGGTTAACCTCCTCGTGGTTGCTATAATGTGGTTCTCGCTCTCGGTTATAAGTATATATATATATATATAAGCCTTCAGGATGATACCAGTGCTAATCACAAGGTCAGGGTTCATTTTGTGATAATGACCAGCTGACTGAATATTATCCCTACTTTTAGATTTAATTTAATCTGAATTCAAATGAGCTAAATATACTCACAAGTACAAATTAAATCTGTCTTTTTTTGTCTGTTGTCTTCATGTACAGATCTCATGAAAGGTGAAGTAAATTCTCTATATTCCTCTCAAATGTAGAAATATTATATTATGTTTTAGTATGACATTGATTTAATAGGTTATTGGTCACTGAAATAACAGATTATGTGCTTTCCACGTTTTTGAATTGTTGAAAGTGACTGGCACAGCATATTAGAATTCATCCTCCCATAAAAAAGACACTTTATTTCTCCTTTCTCTTTCACATTCTTAAGATTACTGTTCCCCTCAGCATAGCAAAAGCTGAGGTTTCATGAATTTAACATATTTTCAAAAAATAGTTACATACAGATTATTCAGTTCCTCCTGAAGTACACAACAACTCAAATCAGGAAAGAGCAACTAGAGGTACAATGGAACAGGACCATATCTATCCTGCTTTAAAAAAAACCTGTGTTATCTGTTGAAAACATGCAAGCATAGCCATGTAAGCTCCAATCATTAAGAACAAAACTGCTCTTAAATCAGCTTTAGAGGGCAATTTCTCACAAGACAAAAAACAAGCGACAGTATGTTGCCACAGATGTCAACAGAGCTAAAAGGTAATAATATACTATAAAAAATATATATTCTGTCATCATTTACTCACCCTCATGTTGTTACAAACCCATATCTGTTTCTTACCTCTGTGGAATCCAAAAGGAGAAGTTAGAAAATCAGCCTCAGTAACCATTCACTTTCAGTGTACAGAAGAAAATGCAATGCATGTTAATAGTGACTGATGCTGACATTCTGCCTAACATCTCCTTTTGTGCTCTGCAGAATCAAATCTTACGGGTTGTGAACAATGTGAAGTGCTATCTACTGTTTTGGGGTTCAGGCTGCTAATACAAAGACTGCAGGCTCAATAAAATGTAAGGATAACTCAGGAAGTGAAGATTTACTGATACAGTCTTGCTATATCAGCACTATGCTCTTGAGTTAGTCACTGAAACCAAGACTGCTCCAGGGGGACTACTGGCCCCAGGGACTGTAAGATTCATTAGTGGAAGAGTATACATTTTTAACTAAGTTTTCCAGTCTTGATGTTTTTACACCCAACTGCTGCACAGTTGTCTCTGCATCACAATGACACATTCACAACACTGTTTCTGTAAAAGACACGCACATCACACAGTCTGCTGCAGCTGGGCCACTGCCAGTGATGGAGAAAGAGAGGGAGTGTTAGAAAGAAGAAAAACATGGGTGGAGAAGATAAGCCTGTGTTAGTGTAATTTGATTAGAGCAGGTGATTAATTGTACTGCCAGCATTATATCAGAATCTCTTTCTCTCTCTCTCTCTCTCTCTCTCTCTCTCTCTCTCTCTCTCTCTCTCTCTCTCTCTCTCTTTCATACCCTTGATTTGAGAATACATTGCTGTTTCTTCACACAGTGAATACTGAAAAAAAAATTGTTTATATATATATATATATATATATATACTGTATATATTATATTATTATTATTATTATTATTATTCACTATACTTATAAATAACAAAGCAAATCATGTAAAAAAAACTCAAACAAATTAGTAAAACTTAGTAACTAAATACATCATTGCATGTTACAAAAGCATACTTAAATTTATCCTAATATTTATTTTTTACATTTTCAGAGTATTTTGTTTTAATCTTATCATCACTTTTTCACTACGAATACAAAATGTCATGTTGCAAATTAAACCAAACAATTCAGATGTACAATTGAGCCCTAATATTGACCCTAGAAATGTAGATCTATCTCTGTTGCTTTCAAATCAGCCATGACTATCACAGCCATTGCCATGATGGATGGCATCATTTAATGTGTTTGTTAACAGAAGCACCAATTATCCTTGATAGGTATTGCACTCATTAACAAAAACCCTTTGTCTTTTAGCGTGATAGAAAATAGTTAAACGTTCAGCGTTTATTTGTCACATGCTCTATTGAAATAGCAGTGAAAATACAGAGGCAATAGGCAATACATAAAAACATTCAAAATATACATAAAACATTGAAATTATATAAAAAAAAATAAAAAAATTGTGTGCTATGTGCATGCAGAGGTGTGCATATCAATTTACAGACACATTCATTAGGTGTGTGCAGATACATCAAGTGTTTAAACTGTCTCCATGTGATCAGCAGGATTGTTTATATACACAAATGTCATTATTAATATTGTTTATATATATGGTTCTTTATGGGCATTTATGAAAAAGGCAGTAACAGAATCAGATCAGAAATTTCACAGTAATTAATGACTATTAATTGTATTTGTAAGCAGCTAGTTATGGACTTGTTTGGCTTAATATGGCTTTTATTGGCTCAATTCTTATTCTTGCCTCATAGCCCCTTTACATTTTTTCTTAAAATATTTTATACATAAAACTTAAGATACCAGTAGCTAGTATTATGCAAATGACATCCTTTATAGGTTCTAAGTACACAGTGTGAATGTGCAGCTTGTAGGTGTAAAATAAATATGGAATGCATATTTCAACAAAGGCATTCAAAAGAGCTGAAAAGCAAACTCAGCTTTAACCCAATACAAAAGCAGAGACAGCATTCTAGATGTGGATCAGTAACAGAAACAAATTATTAATTAACATGTATTTATTTTCTTTTTTTTTTAAAACAAATAATTTGTTGCTATTACTAATCCATATGTAAAACCTAAATATCTAGAATATCTATAGTACTACTGTCTCTAATTTTGTATAACAGCACTGTGCATTAATGCTCACTTGAATGGCTATGTTGACATGTTGATGATACACCTATAAGCTGCAAATTCACACAGTGTACTGAGAACCTAAAAAGGATGTAATCTGGAAAATACTAGCTATTAATATCTTTTGTTTTTAGTCAATAATTTATTTTTGGGGAAAAACTAATGTAAATGTTCAGAACTAGTCAATTGCAAGTGCAGTTATGTTATTAGACATTTATTACTGTCTAACTTCTGATGCTTAAAATAAAGTGTTACCAAAAAGGCTATATATAGTGTACTTTACTGATGTTAGGGATTTTCGATGCAAAATGACTGGTGTAAATACTGTGCTTTTTCTGATTTGCTTAATTGAATACAATCTGTGACCAATCTGAGATGCTGCTTTGTGCTTGTGTTTTTAATGTGTGAAGTCTATTTAATTTTGGCCTTAAAACTGTGTATTTGTCTGCACACACAAGTACAGTATTTGCATATGTGTGTGTGTGCTCGCACGCGTGTGTGTGTGTATTTATTGCAAGACCCCCACCCCACAGTGTACATTATGCCAGTTACAGCATATGTAGAGAACAGAAGTTTGGACAAAAGCTGCACATAAATGCAAACTTTTATTAATGTATTACAGTATCATAATACGTTCGTTTCTGGCTCTAATTCAACGATGGCAGAAATTATTTATATTAAATCAAAAACAGTTGTTGCCAACTGCTGTGAGTCAATGTCTGCGAATTAGAGTAAGAGAGACCGAAAGAAAGAGGGAAACAGAGAGGGAAAGTGTATGTGATCAGATGAAACGGGTCCTTGTCAAAAGATTCCCCATGGCTGTGATTCCATTATGGGAACATGTGACAGAATATTTAATATCTTGACATCTCTGCTTCCAATTGAACTTGCATCACCGCCTACAAAGAGCCAAGTGACGGCAACACTCAGGGTGAGTGAGAGCTCTTTCCATGCTGCGTTTGCAAACACTGTAAATCCGTATCAATGTCAGTTGAAAGGGTAGGATTCCTGGGAATTTGGCCAAGGTAAACTGATTGAGTACCAAATCTGCTTGAAAACAGGCTCCAATTCACTAAGGCAATGAAGAACAGATCACCAGTTCACCAGGTTTTGAGTTTCCTATTTCTCACTGACACATTCTGTACACTTTGATGCAGATGGTGTCATAACTTTCAAAGTCTGATAAGTCACATATCTGACTGGACAAAATTGGTCAAGCATGAACTCTGAGTGAAGCATCTGTATCTCCTTGAGTCTGAGAACATGTGAGGAATTTAAGTGATGGCCGCTCTTGTCCAAAACACCCCATGAAATCACTGGACAAGCTCAGTATTTTTTACCTGTGTTGACATATTTCCTACTGAGACAGGAAGGTTGGGTAAGAACATATTGAACGGCTAAACATTTATTTATTTACTTATTTTTGCCACTTTTGTAAGACATAGTTGAGAAAGGACTGGAAACAAAGGGTAGAGAGAGTGGAATGAGACAGGAACATGACCCGGGCTAGATGACGATCATGACACATGATTCCCGCATGTTTCAAAAACCAGAGTCACACCAGAGTCATGAACTATGATTTTGGTTGGTAGCAGGGGAATACTGTGAATCTAGAGAGCATTTGGACAAAAATCTTTGTAGTGCAAGATGAGTCAAAAATATTTTGGTCTGTTCAAGAAGAGAAATGGGTCATTGGCAAATAAGAATGTCTGAGGTGATAAAAATAAGAACAATTTTAAAATTCTAGTTTTAAACACATGAGTCAAGTTCGAAGAAATGTAATGTTTGTGTCCAACTTTCACAAAAGTAAAAAAAAACAAACATTTACAGTATTTTCTACCAAAATATTATTTAATTGATTTAAAATGTGGCGCTACATCATATAAAATGTATTAAAATATTTTCCTTGCACCTTGACTACAAGAGAGTTTAAATCAATCATTACTTAAAAAAAGTAAAAAATATGTTTTTACAAATATCATTAATTTTTGAGTCAAGAATATCAAGATTTTTTTTTCTCAAGGTTACAACATATGTCCTGATCGAAAATGTGCCTGTTCATAAAAATGTCAAATTATTGAATTTAATGAGTGGGGGAGTGGTGGTGGTGTAGTGGGCTAAAGCACATAACTGGTAATCAGAAGGTTGCTGGTTCGACCCCCACAGCCGCCACCACCATTATGTCCTTGAGCAAGGCACTTAACTCCAGGTTGCTCCGGGGGATTGTCCCTGTAATAAAGGCACTGTAAGTCGCTTTGGATAAAAGTGTCTTCCAAATGCATAAATGTAATGATATGCCATAATAATGTTTTGTTTCTTTGTTTTTTAACTTCACAAACTTTGATTTGTTGGACAACAGTTTTGCGTCACTGCTTATTTTTTAAGAAATAATAATAAAAGTTTACTCTGCAACACTTATACCAACATTTCCTTTATCAAGAATTTCAGCTTTTAAAGATTTCTTATATTTTTTTCTGTCTCTGGACAGTTACACTAGTTAATATTTTACGATTAAGCCCCAGTAAAAATATACAATGTCTTTGATCCAGTAATTGAAAACCTGTTTTTATTGTTTTTATTTTATAGTCTTTGTTTTGTGTAAATTGATTTGAAAGTGCTTTTACATAATTCAATCAATCTGGACAAAATAATTAGTGTCACATAATTGATCCAAAGACTGTACATTTTAAATGCCTATATATATATATATATATTGTTTTAATAAAAGTTAGTTTTGAAATGTTATTTAAGTACAATAAAATTTATATGGCATTAAAGCTTGTAGACATTGACTAAAAGCCACTGATTTTGATTTCATGAGGTCTTTAAGAGAGTAGTATGCAAGTATTTCACAGGGTTGACATGAATTTGTGTGTTACTCATGAATGCATTTCTATTGCAATATATATGAAGCCATTAGCTGACAAAAACTCTTGTAGGAAAACAGATGAAAGCTGCTTCAATTTGTCTCTGTCTCCAAGGACTCTTCAAACATAAACCTGCACGTGTACCTCAACACAGCATACAGGCGACCCTTATAACAGTATATGAATTGGACATGTGAACAAAACAAGGCAAGCACACAAACCCTGTGTGTATATCTGTGTGAGTTCATGTCTTTACCTGTTACCCAGTTTTTACATTTTCTATCAGGATTTACCGGATTTACATTTTCTATCAGTTGTGAAACTAGTGCCCCAAGCTAGCAGTTGCTGTGGCAACAGAATAGGCATTCCAGCACCTGATGCCAGCCCTGTTCCCTGAGCAACCCATGAAATCAGCATCTGCACTTCACTTTTTGTTTAAAAAAAGCCACTTATTTCTATCGCAACTTCGCCAGAGCATAGAATAAAACCCTTGAGTATGTTGCAGCCGTGCTTCAATCAAGTGTTTCAATCAAGTGTCTCCATAAATATGATGAAACATAATTTATAAAGTTATAAGCCTTTAAGTTCACATCACTTTGATGCATTTGAAAACAAACTGCACCGTGATGCTACTATCCAGTTGAACATTCTGATCATCTGCTGTCAAATGAGCTTATAATACAATGTAACACAGGAGCTGTAAGAAACACATTGGCACTTGAACTCAAATTTGACAGCTCAAAAGAAATGTTGGCTTACTATTTAATTCCTTAATAATTATTAGTGGCGCTTGCTTAGCCTAGCATCTCTATTACTTTTGCTCTTACTTAGGATTAGGGATTTGAAAGAAAACCTCATCACCTTAAGTATTTCACCTCTAAAAGTCAAAGTTTCTCTCAAGGGTTGCATTAAAAGCAGTCTTACCATTAAGTATTAAACTTCGGCACATAGCGTTTATGTTATGGACATGAATAATACCTCAAATCAGACAATAAAATAAGTGAAAAAATCCCATAGACTTACAATGAAATAGGGATTCAAGCAATATCTAGGAGCCAGAATGTTGAAGAGACTTAAGCGTGTGCTTGCGCTCTTTGACTTTGACTTTGGGCAGTAAGCAACCATCTAGAAACCATCCAGAATACCCTTATACAGCAATACCCTGGCAACCACTTGCAAAACACCAGAAAGACAAGTACCATTTTATCCAGAAAAAGAACAAATCAAGTTCACTAACATTTCAGATTTGATTTCCATTATGCACAAGTTGGCTATCACATGATTTGAATCGGGTAACAAACCGCTCAATTTCAACACGTCCCTCCTTTTCTTAAAAAAGAAGAGACAAAAATCGAGGTTACAGTGAGGCACTTTCAATGGAAGTGAATAGGGGCCTGCAATATTTTTTGTCTTCGCTCTTTGCTATGCATAACTTTATTCCATTTAAAACGACTGATCTCAGTTAAGGACACTCTGGGCTATCAATAAAGGGTTCAACTTTTCGACTATTTTTCGTACATCCACTGTACATTATTATTTTTGAGAATCAATGGGTGCATCGAAGCACTGGAAAATGTTGCTTTCAGATGCTTTACATGAGTTAGGGTGAAAATAAGGTACATTTCAAACTGTTCAGTGCAGACAGACAGCATACTAAATAGGGAGCAAGGGAGCATCCTATAGCTTTCCTATTCAGTGTATATACTCCAAATATCCGGTCAAAAGTTCACTTTCAGGCAGCAGATGATGTTTGCACCTTACATCGTAACTTATAACTCAACATAGTCTGCATACTTCAGTACTAACTTTAACTTGTTTGTTTGACAGTGCAAAGAGAGAACATTGAGATTCTGTTGCCGAAGTAGAAAATAACATTTTAACATAAAAGTCAAACAAGCCTCTCACAGCCCTCTGCATAACAGGTTTGTTAAAAATGATCAAAACAAAGTCAGTAATGAGGGGGTGGAGATAACTGTGAATTTTTTTTGTTTCTTAATAGGAACAGTGAAATTGTTGTTTTAATTATCTAGATAATTGTCTTAAGGTTTGTAATGGTATCTCATACATATATTCTAAATCCCATCTCATCCTTTTCAGTTATTGTAGGCTGGAAAATGGGGCATGTTTTGTGATGTTTTCTGTTTGTTCAGAGACGTTTGTAAAGCTAAACCCTGCAGCTATGTTTACCCTGATGATTAGCATCTCATGAGGGAGATTCACATATAAATAACAGCATACAGGCAGCTGGTCATGTTTAACAGCACATATAATGGAAACACTGTCTCTCTCTCTCTCTCTCTCTCTCTCTCTCTGTCATCACTCAGACTCATTTTCCTCTGAGTGGTGAGTCACAGCTCAATGGCAGTGTGATCTGTGCGAGGCTGCGAGCACCACTATAGATGACCCTGCAAGTATTTCCTCTGGGGTCAATGCTCTACCTTTTTTCTGTCGTTTTTACCCTAAATCACTGTTTGCAATCAGAACAAAAATAAAAATGTAGATGCAAAAAGATGCTAGGGTGTTGTAGTCAGCCCATTGCTATTCAGTTACCATGTGGTTGCTAAGGTGTTCTAACATTTGTCTTCTGGCCCAAGTCAAAAGAGCCCAACTCCAAGGCTCTGTGATTTTGTGATTCCTAGATATGGCTCAGGTTCCTCCTTTAATGTAGGTCTAAGAGTTTTTTAACATGTTTTACATTCGCAAGTCTGATTGCTTAGAAAAGTAATAGCATAATTATCCTCAACATCAATTCATGTTTGTCACACAAGCAATGAAGGTCCAAAGTTTAATACTTAGGATTAGGTGTTTGTTAAAATCCATAACCCCAAAGTATGAGCACTATTAATAGTGATATCACCGAGGTGGCGCAATGCGAGGTTCGGACGCGTAAATGGCGAACTCTGTGCACTTTGCTAGTTTAAATACTTTTTGTGTCATAAACCGGTGATATTTGATACACACACCCTGTTCCATAACTGTTCTAAGAAGACAAAATGTTAAAGAATTCAAAATCCTCAGGCTCTGGGGTCATTAAAAGACACATACGTGCTCAAGCTGATGCCCCTGAGCAGCAGGCCGAAAGAGATTCAGAGTCAACTGTTGAACATGACGGCAATACTGACGAAGGTCATTGCTGACTTGCAGGATCTAGCTGTAATATGTCAAATCGACAAGAGTGGCAGATGTTGAGAAACAGACCGGTTATCTGGAGTCATCGGAGAGGGAATTAGCTGCTAATCTGCTAGCGACCAAGGCGGACTTGGAGTGCATTTGGGAAAAGTTGATGACTTTGAGAATCGTAACCAGCAAAACAGCGTCCGAATTGTTGCAATTCCTGAGGACGAAGAAGTCAGAGATATGGTGAAATTCCTAGACGAGGAACTTCCTTGTTCGAGGAACTGAGAGCCTTTTTTGTTTCTTTTTGTTCTGGTTCCGCCTAGTGGCTGGAGTTTGTTTTTATGGGGTAGTGCTCCTTCGGGACAGTTTGTGGATGGGTCTGTACATTCTTTGTGCTTGTGCCTCCAATTGGCTGGAGTTTGTTTTATAGATTATTTTCTGTTGAGTAATTCTGTCTCACAAAATGTGTATAGAAACACCAGACTTGAGCAATCCAATGGCAAATTTGTCTCAGGGACTCTCGTAGGCGTAAACGAACTGTTTGATTTTAGAGGGATGGACGCCATTTGGTGCTGTCGTGCGTGGGGTTAATCCACACTTTTTTCTGATTTTTTTTGCTCAGGGAAAGTTCGGGGTTTGATTGTTGCACTAATGTTGGAATGTGGTCATTATAATTTTATTTTTGACACACATTCTATATTTTAATAATATGTCAAAATGTAAAATGTTAATATGAGGGGATTGTCTCTCTCCACATGGAATGTGAATGGGTTGAGGCACCCCATAAAAAGAAGGAAAGTTATTTCTATACTTAAACATAAGAAATATGATATAGTGTTTCTTCAAGAAACGGTCTTTCCCCACAGGAAGCTGAAAAATTTGGGAAGAAATGAGGTGGACATCTTTTCTTTAGTGCTGGCTAAAGTAAGAGCAGGGGAGTCATTACATTGATAAGTAAGGATCTATAATTCAAATGTCTCAAACAGATTATAGATAAATTAGGAAGAATCATTATTGTTTTAGCAGAAATTCAGGGGCTAAGGTTAATTTTGGCTAATATTTACGCAACTGACGTTGATGATCAGGGCTTTTTTATAGATCTTGAAGGGATGTTGCAAGCCATTGGCACCCCTCATGATATAATATTGGGAGGAGACTTCAATCTATTGTTGGACTCAGTCCTTGATCATAGCGAAGCAAAAGTGTGTAAGCCTCCGAGAGCAACACTGACGCTTCACAGGATTGGTAAATATCTTGGTCTTACAGATATTTGGAGACTTTTGAACCAGTCCATAAGATTTATTCTAGAATAGATTTTTTATTATATCTAAAAATACCTAATTTAATCTGTTGTTCATTGTTCAATTGGAAACATTTTAGTCTCAGATCACACCCTGGTGAGTTTAGAGATGTTGCTACATTCAGAGAAAAATAAATCATATAGTTGCCATTTTAATGTATCCCTTTTGCAAAATCCTGAATTCCAACAAATTCTAACGGCTGAAATCAGTGTTTATATGGAGACCAACTGGTCCTTAGCATCCTTTGTCGGTGCGGCTTGGGAGGCACTTAAGGCAGTTTTTAGGGGTTGGATCATACATTATGCCTCATTCATCAAAAAATCCAAAGCATGAAAACTTGTGGAGTTGGAAGGGAATATTAAAAGTGCAGAGGCATAGCTGAAGCGCCAAATGTCGTCTAATGGCCTCAGAGAATTGACCCGATTGAAATACAGATATAATACTATTTTGTCACGGAAGGTGGAGTTTTGGCTATTTAGGGCAAGACAGTCATATTTTGAGTCAGGGGACAAAGCAGGGAAGCTTTTGGCTAGATATAAAAAGCAGAGAGAGTCTTTTTCTACTATTCCCTCAGTGAAATCTGCTGGTGGTGAAATACTTACCTCAGCCTTTGATATTAATAATGCTTTTAAAGAATTCTATCTTGATCTCTATAATTCCATTTCTTCATCTACTGAAGATTTTAGAAACTTTAAAGAACCATTAGAACTTCCTAAACTGATGACTGAGCAAAAAAAGTCTCTTGATTCTTAGATAACCTTGGAGGAGCTTGGCCGCAGCTGTTCTGATAACATTAGGCGTTTCATCAATATTATGTGGTCAGTGGCGAATACTCAGACTCCGGTCACTGCCATCTCACTTGATGCTGAGAAGGCATTTGATATGGTAGAATGGGATAATCTTTTTAAGATTTTGGAAATATAGGGGTTTGGGAATACTTTTATTGAATGGATTAAGTTACTTTATAGACACCCGGTAGTGGCGGTACAAACAAATTGATTAATTTCAGATTATTTTACTCTGGATAGGGGCATACAGCAGGGTTGCCCTCTTTCCCCATTATTGTTCTGTCTTGCCCTGGAACCATTAGCAGCCACAATAAGAAGGAAGATGATTTTCCAGGGGTGGTATGTGCATAAGTGTTTGCTTTACACAGATGATATTTTATTATTAATCTCCAGCCCCATTAGATCTATGCCTTGCCTCCGTAGAATTATTAATTCCTTTTCTCAGGATGCAGGAGTCAATTGGTCCAAATCCGAAGCTTTGTCTCTGACAGCATACTGCCCAGTAACAGCCTTCCAGCCGGGTGCCTTCCAGTGACCCAAACAGGGCATTAACTATTTGGGCATTTGATTTTGTTAGAGTTAATTTTGATATCTTAATAAAAAAGTTTTTGTGCGATGTGTGCAGGTGGGCTTCATTACATTTATCTATAATTGGGAAGGTTAATGTTATTAAAAAAAATTGTATTCCAAAATGTAATTACCTGTTACAAATTCTCCCTATAGATGTCCCCCTCTCTTATTTCAAGCAATTTGATAGAATAGCGAAGCCCTTCATTTGGAATGGTAAGCGTCCTAGATTACATTTTAATAACTTACATAGGCCGATTGACAAAGGTGGGCTAGGTCTACCCAAGATTTTGCTTTATTATTATGCACTCGGTCTCAGATATTTGGCTTATTGGATGCTTTCACCTGAGAGAGCCCCTCCCTGGTTTTGTTTTGAACAGGAAGTTCTTGCCCCTATTTTGCCCTTGCAAAGCCTTTCTATCAAACTAATCGGAGAAGTTAATTTACACCCAGTTACCTCGCAAGTCCAGAGTGTTTAATTCAGACATTTATTTAAATGTTGCCTTAAGCATATGGCTGAACCCTAAATTATATATTAATAAGTCCCCTTTCTGCTGGTCAGAGTGGATTGTGAGGGAGGTTAATAAGCTCAGTGACCTATATGAGATTGGAGTGTTGAGTTGGTTCAACATTTTGGAATTCCCAGATCTCAGTTCTATAGATATTTACAGCTGCGCCACGTGCTCTGTATTATTTTAGCACACCCTGCTAGCGATGCCAATCAGAAGATGGAGACACAACCCATGTTTTTTGGGTGTGTGTTAAGATCCAAGAATTTTGGTTGAAGGTTCAGAATTGTATGTGTGACATTTTGGGCACTCACATTGAGAGTGAAGTTTAATTTAATTATGTATGTTTATTAAATGTCTTTTTGACACTGTTGCTTATGGGATATGTAGTTTATAAAGCATATTGACTCACATCCAATCATCATCATAGCCACTGCAAAGATCTTCTCTCCATCTGTAGTTGGAGCGATGTTTCCAAAGCCAATACTGGTCAGGCTGGTCATGGTGAAGTATAGAGATGTGATGTAGACGGAATCTTTCATAGGTCCGCCTTCCCATCTTCCCGTCCCGCTGGCGTTGAACCGGTAGGGTGTCCCAGTGGTCTCGCCCAGCATGTACAACCAGCTGTCTGTACGTACTGTGTTACGGTCCTCATCGATGACCTCATAGTCTCCAATGCTGTACCAGATGCACGCCAGCCAATGGGCCGCCAGTCCAAACACACAGACCAGCAGAACCAGGACTGCCGCACCGTATTCAATGTAGTGATCAAGTTTACGAGCCACCCGGCCAAGACGCAACAGCCGAACCACCTTCAGGGAACTAAACAAACTACTGATGCCCTGAGGGAGAGAGAGACATAAAGGAAGAGAGAGTTAAACATACAGTATAATAAAGATTTTTATTCAAAGACATAGATGTGTTGATATGGTTTGCAATGTGGGTACTTCTGTGTATCATCCTAGTTTGTGTTTTCTCTGAGAGACACCTAGTGAGTCTAGTGCATCTATCTATCTATCTGTCCGCCCGTATGTACGTATGTAATTATGTTACGGATGTTAATCCATCCATCTATCTACACTGTAAAAAGTCCTGTAAGGAGCAATTTCTACCTGATCTAACCCTCAAAATTTGTTTTGTTGGTGTAACCTAATGCAGTTGATTCAGACATGTTAAATTATATGTTTTACTTGAAAACAGTCCATTTAGATATTACCACATGAAGCATATTTTTGGGGATAAATGTTTTTTCAGTGTTTATAATCTGTCTGGGTCCATCCATCCATACACCCACCCATCATCTATAAGTTTCAGTCTAGCCAGAAACAATTATACAGGCACTTCATTCTCCCTGAAAAAGTGTGTGCTTGCGTGCAAGTCTAAATAAAGTTCATTGTCTCCTCTAGCGCAGATTCTCTACATTTGTAAATATGCAAGGGTGTCTGCCAAGCCAGTACTCTGAAATCAACAATAGAGAGAGCAGAGACAGCACCTGAGCAGTTAGAACAAAGAGCTCCTCAGATCCGAACAAACACACTGGAAAACATAGTGTCTTAAAGTGTACTTCTGTGTTGTCGGGCATGGGCTTTGCCTATAATAGGCACTTGTTTTTGGTGTGTTCTTGTGAATAAAACAAAAAAATTCTCATCACACAGCAACAAAGCACTGCAAAAATAGGGAGATGAACCACTACTAGTAATATAATTAGTTGTAGCAATGTCATGTTTTACTAAAATAAGCACGTAATTAACTATGACAGAATGCATATTCATGCATAAAACAGTATTCTAGATAGCGCTAAACATGTAAACCAATGAACTACTGTACACATAAGGACATGAAAACATCTTAGTTACGGTTGTAACCTCCGTTCCCTGATGGAGGGAACAAGATGTTGTGTCGATGTAGTGACAATAGGGGTCGTGCTTGGGAGCCCCAAATACCTCAGATATTTAAACGCCTGCAGGTCCCCAACCCTCTTGATGAAAGTAAGCACAGTAAGGAGGGCCGTCTTCAATTAGAGGGCCTTTAGCTCGACTGACTCCATAAGCTGTGTCAGCACGTCTGTGCCGAGGGGGGCCTCGGCCAGGAAGTACCACAGCAGGTAGTGGGAGGACTCCCACGAAGCAAACATGCCCACAAAAATGCAAGGTCCATCCAAGGGCTGAAAGTGCGACGATGTGTACCATGGCGCCATGCCCATCTCGGGACTCGAGTCTGAAGCCAGTGCTGAAGCGGTCTCATATGCATCAACCCAAGCAGCATAACCGCCACTCTGAATTTGTTTCAGTGGTACCGCTGTTCTTCCCCTGAATGACTTCAGGCAGTTCAGCACTGACTGAGCACACTTGTTCTTGAGGCATGCTATCATAGCGACCGAGTCCAACTCCATCCCAAGAAAAGAGATGCTCAGCACCAGGGAGAGCTTGCTCTTTTCCCAGTTGACCTGAAGCCCCAATCGGCTGAGGTGGCTGAGCACCAGGCCCCAGCACACAATAGATCTCGAGAGTGAGCTAGAATCAGCCAGTCCTCAAGATAATTGAGGATGTGGACACCCACTGTACTGATGTGCCCAGCCATGAAAGTACACATCCTTCAGGTCTACCGCCGCGAACCAATCTTGATGCTGGACGCATGACAGAATGCACTTCTGCATCAGCGTCTTGAACGGGAGTCTGTGCAGGGCCCGATTCAGCGCTCACAGGTCCAAGATTGGCCGCAACCCACCACCTTTCTTTGGTACGATGAAGTAGGGGCTGTAGAACCCCTTCTTCATCTCGGCTGGAGGAAGAGGCTTTATTGTGCCCTTCTGTAGTAGGATTGCGATTTCCGCATTTTTTTTTAAAAGTGTGTGTACCGCAGCCCCTTGGGCATGCAGCGAAATCAACACAAAAGGAAAAAATATTCTCCTCCCAGCCCTCCACTTGAGAATGGAGTGGTCTGTGCACCACCTCCAGACTTTCAGTGGGTCTCCTCGCCCCTAGCTTAGAAGGCTTCGAAGCCTTCCTGGGGTTCTTGGCACCAGACAGTGGGACGGGGGGGGGCGTCAGCTTCCTGTGGGGGGATCTACGCCAGGGCCAAGCAGTTGGCTCAGGCTGCGGCAGAGTCGGTGTTGCTGCTGCAGGAGTATGCCTTCAGCGACGAGCAGACGGGGTGCAGGATCTTGAACCACGCCAGGGCAGGATGTGCTAGATAGCCTCCGTCTGCTTCTTACCTGTGGCTTAACCTGGTTGAGATGAGGGATGCTGACAAGGTTCTCTTTCTTTATGCCCTCATCTCCCAGGCGACATAGTCGAGGACTTTGAGAGATAGTGACCGCATCCAGGAACTACACACAAATGGAAAGGCATCTTTAAAAAGACGCTTTTGGTAAGTGCTTACTCTTTTAGAGGAAATTCTCTTTCAGTATACTCTTTTAGTGTAGCTGCAAAAATGCCCAGGGGCGTTCTCTGCACTTATCTGTGCAAGAGGGGGAGAACCCACTGCAATGTGCCATATATCCAACAGCGTACAACACTTTGTTTCAGAGGTGAATGGAATGGCAGTGGATTTAATCGACACAGCTTTTCTCCGAATAACAAATCTAAATGAGTGGTTGCAAGCCGGCTCTTACCTGTATGTCCGGGGGAGTGGAATGCAAATTCAACTCGCCAATTCTCATTGGCCTTTTCACAAATATCAGAGGTGTTTGGGGCTCCCAAGCACAACCCCTAGTGTCACTACATCGACACAATGTCGAGTACACACTTTATGGCTTTATAAACTTTTTAACAGTAGAAACTTGCAGTGGGTAAATGGCCACAACTGTAACATTAACATTAATGATAATTTTTTATGTCACTTTCCATGAATAGGGTACAAAATAGGGGCTGAAACTCTTAAAAACAAAGTAGGCTTAATTCTTTTTCAACAAATGGTTAGTAAAAGAATGTGCTATACCTTCACAAAATGTTGCTTGTATGTTCATCAACCTCAGGAGGTCAAACTGAAACACTGGCTGAAAATAAGCTCTTTTATTAAATTTTTGCAACCCTGTTACCAAACTTAGACATGTCTAAATGCAATATAAAACTCAGATTTTTTTCATTGTATTTGTAAATACAGTCGAGAAGGTCAGGATAGAACATTCTCTTTTTATTTAAGGATTCTGTTTGTTAGTTAGTTATCATACAAATTATATAATCTTTCCTTCTTTTGTTTTGGATGTTATTTTGGCCTGCCACTTCATAATAATACAGTAGTTCAGGTCAGTGGGCATGTATTCTCTATTAAAGACCCTTGCATACCGATCAACACACCCAGTGAGTAACAAACACTGACACAAACACAGACCATACAGTTTAATACACACCAACTGAATGTTTAATGTAAAAAAATTCTGTGTAACCAAATTATGTTGTAGTTCTCAAATTCTCATTAAAATATGATATAACAAAGCATATTCTTATACTACAGTATTTGTGTTTAACATCATCTCATTAGGGCCCCTAAGCACACCATATCAATCAAATGATGAGTTTTGAGATGAAAGGCCTACTTGAGTGACAGCTCGATGATTCCAGTTCTTCATTCGCCCACAACAAACACAGGCAGTGGAAGGGACATGCAAAAAACAAAAAAAGAGGGATGAGGAGGAAAAAACAAAAACAAAGAAAGTGATAATGCCCAACAGAAGAATAAGTGAACAGTCATTGCAAACAAAAGCATGGCGCTTTGAATCATAGGTTATGTTCGGATTAGTATACTAGCATACTACTGACAGAATACTATGCAGTATATACTGTATACGGTCTAAGACATTATCCACATTTTTAACATGTGGCCTTGCAACGTTTGTCACATGATTTCTTCATGTTGCATATTTAAGTCAGAGAGTTGCTGACAGTATTTATAGTACATATACTATACACTGTAGAAATGGTAAGAGTAGTATGGCAGTATGCTATAACAAACATAGTCATAGGCTGTGTTTGAAAGGCAGGCTACCATACTACTTTTGTAGATATATATTCGATTATAGATATGGCAGAAAAAGTTATAGTATGGTAGTATGCCATTCTGAGCACAGCCATAGTGAAAAAGCAGAGCCTGAACTGTGAGATCACAGACATTGCAGACATAAATAATCAAGCTTCCGCTGCTAAGGCAATGGGAAACGATGACAGACATCTCTATGAAATCAGAGCAGTGTTATGCAAAACAGGATAACCAAAAAAGTTTTGAACTGAAGCACCTGAGGAGGATTTAGATTATTAAAAACCACCCAGCTCTCCATCTAGGCCAAAAAAAAAAAGCACCTCTTGCAACATATGGAACAGAGAGAGAGGTGTGTGAATGCGTGCGTCAGGTCCTTGTTTATTCCAAAGGAGAAAGAAATATTGGTTGAATTCGAAATAGCATACCTTTTTAGAAGAATATCTCAGATCTGTAGGTCCTCACAATGTACAGACAAAAACCATAGATAGTCATAGAAAAAGTAATCCATACGACTATTATATTGCTTTAGAAGACATTCATTTAACCACTGGAGTCATATGGATTACTTTTACTACAACTGTCTTTGCTTTTTGGAGCTTTAAAGTGCTGATCACCATTCACTTGAATTTTATGGCTGTACAGAGCTGATATATTCTTCTAAAAATCTTCATGTGTTCTGCAGAAGAACGAAAGTCATACATATATGGGATTGCATGAGGGTGAGTAAATGATGAGAGAATCTTCATTTTTGGGTGAACAATTCCTTTAATAGAACGCAACAGTGTGATTCACATTCAGTCTTTTCATAGGTTATTAATAAATGGTATCCGCTTCTGTTGAAGCTATCAGTCCATGCTATTTCATCTATATTTGTAAAAAATCATGTTTAATCTTGACATTTCTGGTGTGGAAATACACTACTCATTATGAAGAGAAATGCTCCACCTATCTGAGAATCGTGGCAAACAACGCGCGCCAAGGGAGCTCTGCAGCAACTGCCCACTTCCATAACGCACTTAGGCTATAAATTACAACTCAAACTACTTTGGCTATATATTTGCATATATTGAAATAGTTTGCAATAAAATCTAAATATATTGTTTTTATACTTTTAATCTGAACATTTAAGTCAATAGTGTTATATATTTCCATAGTTATTGACTTGATTACGTAATTTGCAATGCTTCATACTAGGAATTGTTGTTCATGCCCTAATTAAAGACGTTAAGCACACAGTCTTGTTGCTTTGTCTTTTTGTCTGCTTTCCAAAGATTTCTTTGATTCAAATCAAAGTTTGTACTGTTATGATTCACCTAGGACCTGGTTGTTTTAGTTCATAGCTTAGAACTCTTTTCTAAAAGATTTCCTGAAATACCTCAAAAAAATTAATGGGTAAAATACTTCCGGTGCCAAGATGTTGCACTCTATTCCACAAACCCTACCTCTTTGTCACACACGTACTGTTTAATTTGCATGTAGTAATAATATAGCTAAATTCCTTAACTTCATAAATTACTTTTAAATTATTATCACTTACTGTATAAGTTTGTGCCAAGTTTGTTGCTTGTCAGTTTTCTGGCACTGGAAAAGTTGAAAGAGAAGCATGATAAACTCTTATTCCATAGTGCAAAGAGTTGTTGAAATATAAGCCCAAAACACATGCACTCTTCTAAAATTCCATCCAGGCAATCTTTTCTACATTCTATGATTTGTAATGCACTAATCCTCATCTTGCACTAAAAATCACTAAAATACAGATCAGTCTGTTAATTGCGATCCAGCTATTTTCCTTAGGCCTGTTCGATTCCAGAAATTTTGCATTCAGCTTTGATTCTGATTTCTGGTTTCGGATTTCACATTTTCACAAAACTTGGAAAAATGGGAGGTGTCTCTCTTAATAAACAGTGAAATATACATGTTCTTTGCACACTTTATGATAGCATGAATAACAAATGTCCTTGACATTTTATATAAACAGCTCTATTCTATGAATAACTATGCAAAGCCCAATACACAAGGCTTCAATCCAATTGGATGAATTTGAGGGAAGTTTAGCTGAGCAGATGCACCTGTATTTCAAACACAATTTACATTTTAATTTGCTAATTGCAATGCAGTGCTTGACTGAGAGAAGAAGTGTTACACTCGCATGAACAGAGTCGATTCCCCCAAGCGGGATCAATTTCAAGCTTTGGAGTCAATTCTCTATCCCCAAGGCCTCGGAATCGAAGAATCCATTCTTTCTGGAATCGATTCCGAGCCGTAATATTCCTGTCTTTACACACTTGGTCAACTGTCCACCAAAGACCATACATTCAGCATCTCTTGATAAACAGGCATGTACTGATTGTCAACAAAACCCCTTTTGCAGCTTTATTAGTCTGTGTATGTCTTTCTAATTGGGGGCTTTGAATACATGTCCTATTGAAAGAAACTAACGTGCCAATTTGTTAACTTAACCTCATTGTTGAAACCAGCCGTTTCAACCCAAATCAACAAATAACAAACACCAGACAGTATGCTTTAATCTCCATGCATTAATTAGATTCACCTCATGATCTAATTCGTGTTGTGTTGCATAATTCTCTAAGCATGCCGTTATTTATGGCGATGCTCTGATCTTTGGGCTGGTTCTGTTGGCCTCAAAGCCCGGCAGTAAGCACAGACACATCTGACACAGCTTGATGTAGCTGATCACTGTAAACTGGTGCTGACACCCCCACTGAAAAGCCATATGCCCAGGGGCAAGATGAAAGCTAAAATTCTGCATGTGTGTGTGTGTGTGTGTGTGTGTGTGTGTGTGTGTGTGTGTGTGTGTGTGTGGCGTGTGCATGCGTAACACAGTGCTAGTGGGAGGGAAGAGAGTCTGAGTGAGTGAATGTGCTGTTATCAAACTTGGGTTAGGGTGTTTGCATGTGTAGGCCCCCTATTGCTTTAATAATAGGGGGCCTGGGTAGCTCAGCGAGTAATGACGCTGACAACAACCACTGGATCATTTTACCAATGTATCATTTAAAATCTATACGACTTCCTTTCTTCCATGGATCACAAAAGAAGAACGCTGAAGAATGTTGAATGCATTGAAGAATTCTGATGCTAGTATTTTTCCCATAAAATAAAAGTGAATGTTGACTGAGGTATTCAGTGTTCTACATTACACTGAAAGTCATGTGAATTTGGAATTACATGAGGGTGAGTAAATGATGACAGAATTTTTATTTGGGTGAACTGTTTCTTTAAAATCTGAGAGGGCGCACAAAATATTTAGGGATAGGGGCTGACAAAAAGGTTGGGAACCCCTGCTACATTGCATTACATAAAAATATATCATATTTTTAATAAAATATATAACATAAAAATATATTATATTTTTATGTATATTTAATCTTCATAAAAAGAAATAATTTTTGAATGCTCTGGAATGCAGCTGTGGAATGTAACGGCAGTTAACCGTGGAGAGAGAGCATGAGAGATTGTCCTCATCCTATGTGAAGTGACGAAAATTGATTGTGAGTTCAATTAAATGCAGACAGACAGCTCAGTTTAAATTGTTAATATGGTCACAGATTGATTCAGACCAAAAGCTTCAGCACAGCGCACCAACTCCAACCTCACTAGCACAGAGAAGCACGCACCATCGATTCAATCCCCAACTACACCACAGCTTCACCCATTTTAAAGCCAGAGAGAAAGAGAGATAAAGCATCTAAGAGAGACAGAAATAAAGATCTATTTTTCACTTAGAGGCACTCAAACGCTTAAATAAAAATTCAAAGTGTGAATCTGATAGCGTGGAAATGAACTCTTAGCCCTGAATCAATGAAAGGTTGTGTGTGCTACGCTCACAAATGTCCCAATCAATTTTAATTAGTGCCATAGATTTGCTCCGTTACAAGCTCAAATACTATCCCTCATGCAAAGCACTCAGATAAATGATTGGTTCAATGTACCAGGGCTGTGATACCAACACTTGGCAAGCTAAACTTAGCTTTATCCTAAACAGGTATGTTTTGGTTAATATAGAAGAATTTATACTGTAAATGTGATCAATGTTGAGGTCTGCTGCCCGACCCGAGTCTGACGGGATATGACAAATTGTCTGGTTTCGGGACAGGTTTGGCTCCATTTTCATATATATGAATTACACTGAGTTCACAAGTACAGTAATAAAAAAAAATACTAGAATAAATATTGTATTTTTATTATTATTTAAGGGTCAATGTCAAATTTCAAGGAATTTTAAGATTATGAAAACAATCTTTAAAAATGTGGTCTAAAACGCATGTGCCAAATTCTTACAAATGTCATTTTTGTTTTCATTTTTTTAGCATAACACTGGTATATTCGGGTAATTTTCTGAACCAATTGAATTTGTAATGTTTTTTATTTTTTATTATTATTTATTTTTAAATAAATGAATAGACCCAGACAAAAAAAAGAATGTCACATCGCTTTATAATTATGTAACTCAATTGCGGATGCATAGCTGTGATTTAAGAGAGGAAATAAACATGATTTCAGGTTTGAATCTGGCTTTTCCTGCAAATTAGATGCTACTGTTTGGGTCAGGTTGGTTCATGGTGTCTTGTTTATGACACCATGCTGGTGGTGTAGTGGGCTAAACCACAAAATTGTTAAGCAGAAGATTGCTGGTTCGATCCCCACCACCATTGTGTCCTTGAGCATGGCTCTGGGGGGATTGTCCCTGTAATAAGGGTACTGTAAGTCGCTTTGGATAAAAGTGTCTGCCAAATGCATAAATGTAAATGTTTATGGTCTGGGCTTTAGGGGCATACAACAAAATCTACATAAGGTAACACTTTACATTAAGGTTCCATTTGTTAACATTAGTTAACAACATCAGTTAACATGAACTAGCATTGAACAATACTTTTACAGTATTTATCAAACTTGTTGATTTTTCTAATCAAAAGTTGTATTTGATAACATTAGTTGATGCCCTATGAACTAACATGAACTAACAATGAACAATTGTATTATTATTAACTAACATTTACGAAGATTACAAATATTGATCAATGATTGTTGATGATAGCAAATGCATTTACTAATGGAATAGAACCTTATTGTAAAGTGTTTCCCAAAATCTTATAGCTACATTATGTAAGATTATTTACTTAGAAATGAACAAAATTTCATTAATAAGCAAGTACACCAAAAATCCATCTTCCAAACCATGTTTTTGCCTTAACCCAATTCACTAAGGTAAGCCTATAATAATAATTTATATTTTAGAGCTGTCAGGACGGATTTGGCAGGAAATTGCATACTTCCCTCAGTCAACCGTGTGTTTACATCATGTCCATAAATAATGAAAAGTAGGTCCAGCTACTAAAGAGCATGTATATGTGCGGTGATAGGTGTGGTAGTAGTTTGAAGCTGAAACCTTGTAGCCATAAAAAATTCGCAACATTAACCATGGATCATTCCAAAAAGCAACCCTTTGGGGAATCACAGAATAAAGAAACCTTGAACCGAGAAGAGTCTGCAAGCAAAAAGGGAAAGCGACATTGCCCATAATAAAACACGAAACAACGTCGGATTGGCTTTTCAGAGGTGGTGATAACTCCGAGATCTGAAAGAATTTAAAACCGACCCAGAGATGGCTTTTTCCAGCTTGACAGGTAATATATATTATTGGACCGATAGTTAGCGAGAAAGCTCTTTTAGCACAGTAGTTCGTTAGACAGAGATAGCCACTCTAATGGGCCATTTTATTATAGATTGTAATACTGCAGTGCTTGATTTAATTTTCAAGGAAGAACAATGGAAATGCTTTTACATTATGCTGGTAACAACACCAGTCTTTAAACCATTTACTACCTTAGTCTATTTGCCTGCTAGCTAATTTTTAATAGTGCACACCGTTTGACTTTATCTGACATGACTATCAATCGTTGTCTAATATCAGTGTTGCCTAACTTTGTAACATTATTTAATTTGAAACAATGGTTTTCAATAAGTCAAAACAACAGCGGAAGATGATGCTACTTACCTGCTAATAAGACATATTTTTTGGTAATCTGTCTTTCTTCCTTTCGTTATTTTTTACAAAACATTTGAGGGGAGGGGACGAGTTTTGTTAGTGACATTCGCTCTAATAAGTTGATCTCCTGTAACCATGGTTTGACCGATACTCCGACCATTAGATTCATCCACAAAGAAGAGCAGAGCCGATGCCCGACTGATGTAATTACCAAAATGATGTCCCTCCACAATAATTTGCAGTTCTACGCTTCAACCGCTAGAGGGACAAAAGTTACGTAGTGGAGCTTTAATTGAAACTAAATATTAATTGACATGAAATGCATAAAATTGTTGTTACTGAAAATGCCGCACACACAGATGCATGTTCTTGCCATTTGTATATCTGTATGTTAACAATTTTGTGTAAATGTCAAATGGCTGTGGTCCAGTTTTTGTAAGCACATTGCTGTTGGCTTTGGCAATCTCTCCTGTGCTGAGATTTTCTGTTCAGCAGTGATCTAAGATCAGGTTTGCTATATAACTGCAACTATTAAACAAGTGAATTTTAGGGGGGCCTGGGAAGCTCAGCAAGTAAAGACGCTGACTACCACACTTGGAGTAGCAAGTTCAAATCCAGGGCGTTCTGAGAGATTCCAGTCAGGCTTCCTAAGCAACCAATTGGCCGGTTGCTAGGGTGGGTAAAGTCATGTTGGGTTAACCTCCTCGTGGTCACCATAATGTGGTTCTCGCTCTCGGTGTGGTGCATGGTGAGTTGTGCGTGGATGCCACACAGAATAGCGTGAAGCCTCCACACGCGCTAGGTCTCCGCAGTAACGCGCTCAACCAGCCACATGATAAGATGCATGGATTGACGGTCTCAAACACTGAGGCAACTGAGATTCGTCCTCCATCCCCTGGATTGAGGCGAGTCACTACGCCACCATGAGGATTTAAGATTGGATACTGGGCATTCCAATTTGGGGAGAAAAAGGCATTTTAAGTGCCGTTTTTAATTTGGCCGACCCCTTCACTGGACCAGTTAAAAATCAGACAAGACCCAACACAGAACAGCACTGAAACAAAGCTAGCTGAACCACTAATTCTTCCTACTCGTTTAGCCAGGTTTAAAACAAAAAGTATAAAACAAAAAGTAAAACAATTATTAGAGCCAAAACATTTCACCTTTCTCTCTGCAGTCTGAAAATATTCCCCTCAGTTCACTTGCAAACTTCTTATCCTCTTTTATCCTGCTTTTTATTAAAATCTTATGTAAAGTGCCTGTCTTTGAAATTATTTCAGTCTGCTGCTTTATTTAAACAATTCCTATTATATATATCCTTTAAACATTGTGAGAAACAAGCAATAAACTTCAGCATACTGGAAAATCTGAGCACAAACATAATTCTGTCATAATTTTGTAACCACAGCTGCTGAAAATTAAACAGAAAACATGCAGAGGTGTTGACCGTGATTTGATCAAAACCTATTTTGAACTCTGCTCAAAGCTTAAAATGTCTGTTTGCCCTGATCCATCTCAGTCCATATTCTCTTCCTGACTGTTTGTTAAAGGATTAGTTCATGTAATTCTCTCATTATTTACTCACCCTCATACCATTCCAGATGTGTATGATTTTCTTTCTTCTGCAGAACACAAATGAAGATTTTTAGTTCTGTAGGACCATTCAATGCAAGTGAATGGTGGCCAGATCTTTAAAACTCCAAAAAGCATATAACAGCAGCATAAAAGTAATCCATACGGCTCCAGTGGTTAAATGAATTTCTTCAGAAGCAATATGATAGGTGTGGGTGAGAAACAGATCACTATTTAAGTCCTTTTTTACTATAAATCTCCACCTTTGACCACCCCATGCACTAAGAATGTGGAAGTGAAAGTGGAGATTTAATGAAAAAGGACCTAAATATTGATCTGTTTCTCACCCACACCTTTTCTATCACTTCAGAAGATATGGAATTAACCACGGAAGTCACATGTATTACTTTTATGCTGCCTTTATATGCTTATTGGAGCTTCAAAGTTCTGGTGACCATTCACTTGCAAATATTTATTTTATAGACCTACAGGGCCGAGATATTCAAAAAAATCTTTATTTGTGTTCTGCAGAAGACCAAAAGTCATATGGGATGGCATATGGGTGAGTAAATTATGGGAGAATTTTCATTTTTGGGTGAACTATTCCTTTAAAGCAATAATGATTATACCACAGGGAAGGGGTGGTTTAGGTGAGATCCAAAGCGATAAAATCACTGTTATGCATGGACTCAGGTGGCTTATTCCTTTTATAAAACAGCGGCAACAGCAATGTCATCAAAGACACCAGCAATATGTTAATATCAATGATCAATAAATAGAGGCATTTCTTAATGATAGCAATTGGGGGAAAATCCTCTGCTAAATAATGTAGTTTAGTAACTGTTGTTAGTGGTTGTCAAGAAATTTACCAACTTGGTGTATTAATAAAGAATGTGCTGACGCAGGTTTGCGTAACTTTCTAGTCGTTTTACATCAGCTTCAAATGTACTGAACATCATTTGTACTGACCTCATCCACGTTTTCAAAGGCGTTGATGACATCATAAGGCAAACACGACAGCAGGTCAATCACAAACCAGGTTTTCAAGTAATTCATGCGAATCAGTTTTGGGTCAGATATCACTTCCCCGGCCGGGCCCACGAAAGTTGTGTGGAAATTCAGTACAATATCCACAAGAAAGATCACATCCACAATACTGTCCACCACCAGCCACGTGACATTGTTCTGCTTGGTCTTAAACGAGACATTATAGGGGACCATGATGGCCGTGTAGAAGGTAAGAATAAGGATAACCCAGTCCCAGGTGGTCTTAAAGGCACAGTAGTGCAGGATGATGTGAGGGGGGGTCTTGGGCGTCTCTTGTTTGTACTGGGGGAGGATTTCTGAGCCCAGCTGGAGAACCTGTGGAGGAAAGAAAGGCAGCGAATGGTCATTTTTCTGTGCTGATCTGTGTTGATAGGAAGAGCGATGACCGTCTCGCCTGTAAAGCTACTTACAGAGAAAAATCACTCTGTAAAACATCTTATCATGTCTGTTTAACAGATACAGATGAAGCATTGTCTCTAAAATAGACTTTTAATGGAGATTTTGGATAAATCATTCAAGGCTAAATTTATGAAGACATAACATATTAAATTTCTGTCATCATTTACTCACCCTCATCTCAAACCCGTTCATTCTTTCATTTAACACTAAAGGAGATGTTATGTATGCTCATAAAAGTTTAAGAAAAACAGATTGGCACATAGATTTTTACCCATTACCCCAAATTTGTGTTGGATGTAAGCACCTTAACTGGCATTCTTTTCAGCTTATCCAACGTAAGCAAGTGTTGTGTACATGCCTGTTTATACTTTGACTTCAAAAGCAGAGAATAACCCATTCATTTTCAATCTTATGTAAACACGGTTTCTTGTGTTGTCAGATTTTTTGGTAGTTATCAGCATATTGGTGTGCATGTAAATGCACTATTTGACATCAATACTGGGGCTGCATTTGAACATGCATAAGCACGAATTAGATTTTATAGCTATGGTGGGAAATTATTTTATCTACTTTAGTGGTCCACAACAGGAAAAAAAGTTATATGGGGTTGGATCAACATGAGAATGATAAAATGATGACAGAATTTTCATTTTACGGTGAACTATTCCTTTAAGAATAGACACCACTTAATCAACAAATCAATAAATAAACATGAAAACTCATAAGAAACCAGTGAGTATGCTGTGGGGAAACACACAGAGTGAGATTATAGCTGCCCTAGTGTTAGTTTGATCTGTGTCATGAATAGATGCAAATGCATTCTGACACACACCAGAGTCAATCACAGGTGTAAAACAAATTTATCAGCCCAGCACACACAGAGACAGAGACATACGAACCTCTGCAAGCCGTGAGTGCTTATGTACATTCTCTCCCTTGTGTACGGTGGGCTGCAGTTGCTGTAGAACCCCTCGACTGCTGGTCAGAGCTCTGGTCAAACGAGCAAACTTCCCCCAGCCTAAACACAGATCACACACAATTATATGCACACTCAAATGCTTTATATTACACTCAAAGCAGGGGTCCCACATCTTTGACAAATGGATTTTCATGATTTTTCCACTAGTATAGCACAAAAATTTGTTTTCATTATAGTCCTAGAAATTTCCGTTTCCATTACTTTTCCAGGCCTGAAGGTTACATTTTTTAAAATCTCCTGATATTTCCAGGTTTTCCATGACCATAGAAGCCTTGTCATAGACTCAAAAAGTAACATAGACAAACATACATCCCTGTTCACATAAATGACACGAGATCACATCCACACATGTAATATAAACAACTTAATTCTTCTGGACAACGTGTACCTTTGGAGGAGTCGTCCTCGATTGGCTGTTTGAATGCGGTGATGTCACTAAATGTACACAGGAAGAGCACTACCTTCTCCTGTTCGTTTCTTATAGGTGCAATTTTCACAAAGAACCATACCGGTGTTCCTTAGAAGACACAAAAACACATTTAAACACCCCATTATTCTCCATGGACCTGTGTGTGTGTGTGTAAATGTGTGTAAATCTGACAGATAACAAACATGTCAATGGAAAAGTTCTTTCTCTACTGAAGTAAAAATTGTCTTGCATTCGTTGAACAGGTTAATGCATATTGAATAAAATATTAGCATAACAAATGTATTCACCAGGACTGCTGTGTTCCTGGTCCTGATAGACCTTATTCACAGCAGCGCCATCTTTGATTTTTGATTGAAATGAAAACAAGGCTTTGAGGGATAGACTTACAGTCTCTTCAAAGGGTTATACGGTTGTTTAAAGTGTTTTTGGAATGTTCTGTTGACAAAATATTGAAAAGATATCTTTCCAAGAAATTTCAGTAGACAAAACACTCCAGACAACAGAGAAAATTAGATGTGGACTAGGAGCTTTTTTTATATCTTTTTACAGTGCATGTCGTTAAAGAGACGGTAAGTCTGTCCCTCACAGCCTTGTTTTATTCCAATCAAAAATGGTGCAATTGTGAATAAGGTCTATACTCACAGCTCAATTGTGTGTGTGTGTGTGTGTGTGTGTGTGTGTGTGTGTGTGTGTGTGTGTGTGTGTGTGTGTGTGTGTGTGTGTGTGTGTGTGTTTGTGCAGCTGTGGTGCTCACGGTTTTTCTTGTACATCAAGATCTCAAACGAGTTCATCTCATAGTTATCGAAAGTCAGCCGAACTTTCTCACATGTGTCCTTATCTGTGAGCTCTCCATACATAAAGCTGGCAGACAAAAATAAATACAAGTTACAATCAGAGACAATATTTAGATTAGTATTTTTCACTGGCCAATCCATAAATTGTTATATTGGGTCCACCTATTCTGTAATACATCCAGAGTCCAAAACTAAGTGTCAAATGCTTGCACAAATTGGCTTTGTCTAGCAAATAGAATGCTAGTTGGCCGGTAACTTTATTTATATATATTCCTGCGCAACCACTGGGCGGTGCCATGGTGATTCTGTTGGCCTGTTTTCTGTTTCTGGTCTCGAGACGCGATGAAAAACTAAACAAACTAGCGATCCAGATGGAAAACAACAGCCATTTAAGTGTTATTTGGACTGAATCGAATCAAACTGGCTTCTAAAGAAAACATTAGTCATGACATGTCTTCTAACTACTTTTTCCTTAGTGGAAAATTTATTAGCATAAGTTTGTCCAGAAGCTTTTTCCCCCAGAACTCCATGTGTTGACACATATGTGGAATATTCCACACATTAAGCAGCCAAAACAAATATATTTGTTACAAACCCTTAATAAGTCTTCACATGTTTGTGACAGGTGTAGTTTCACTGTATTTCATAAGAAATATTTATCGCAGGTAATTTATCTCAATTCACCAATAAAAGTTAATTTTGGCAACAACCTTGTTTTATATAAGTTTTGTGGTGATCTAATTTATATTTTTAATCAATTCTTCAAAGTTGAAGTCCAAATTTGCTTTGATTAAAGAGAGAGAGGAAGGGAGGGAGGGAGAGAGGGAGGGAGGAGTGTTCAGTGTCATGTTCCAGAGGCTTTATACTTGAATGTCACTTTGAGGTGTCTGTGACTCTGAGCTTGTCTTGTATTTAGCATTATCAGTGTAAAGCCGAAGTACAAGGCTTGCTGTGCACATTGTATATCAACACTTAGAGAAGCATCTTGCATCAACAACTAAACCACATCCCTGCAAAGTCACTGTCATGACTGCTATGTTGCTTGGAACTGCACCCAAGATCCACTGTTGCACTTGTGTATATGGTTGAGTTACAATAAAGGGAATAGATTTTTAATTTCAAAATACATGCACCATTGCAATTCTACTGCTGACATTCAGCCAATGTTATAACAGACACATGGGCAATTAAGGAAAATTGCATACAGTGTACAATACAGAATATTTTGCTACATAAGCATGATGACCTGAGGTACATTTAAAATGTACTTTTATTTACTAAATTTGCACTCCCCACATACAGTACTATATAGCACTCTTCATGCTGCAGATGTTGTACAGAGTGTGTATAATTCTTCCACTCTTCTTTTCAAGAGATATGAAAAAGTACATGAAAATATTTTTTTATGTGTTCATAAAGTATGATACCTGCAAGTGCTGCTTTTCTGCATGACCTCAGCGCGATGGTAGCCAGACAGCTTACAAAAGCCATCATTGCTGTAAACGATGGGCCAGTCTACGATCTGGGCATTCCCCAGCACAAAGTTGGAGTCTGTGAAGAGAGTGCAGGAGGGCATGGGGAGGAAGCAGATGAAAAGAACCAGGGGCAAGGTTAAGAGCTGATGGTCTGTCGCTATGGTAATGTCAAATGAGTTTGGATGGGTGGACACTGTCATTGTACTGATCTGACGTGATATGACAACACTGAGAATTTACAAAGTCCCTTTAAGGCAAGTCAGTTCACTTGCTGGCCATATTGGTAACACCACCTGTCAAAGAAGTACAACTCCAATCTACTTGAATAGGGAAAGATCGAAATCTCTAAAAGTGTAGGTCACGATTACATTCAATAAATATATTTCAAATCAGGAATAAAATCTGACAGAAACTGTATCATAAATTGTGCTTCTTTAGCTCAAATCATTCAAAAACATTATTTTCAAGCTGGTCTAGCTAATGTACATACCTGTTCTAGAGTAAAAAAAAAACCCAGCTGATTGGCTCTTTTTACTGCAAGGCGGGACTACAGCTGCCATAGTTAGCGCTACGACTTTTTACATTCATGCATACACTATTTGAGTGGCCCATATCCTCCCGTTATAATGGGCTGTATCTAGAACGTAACTTTCCAGGAGCCAAAGTCTCACGAGAGCCTCTTTCACTGTTACTAAGGTTAAGGTTAGGGTTAGATTTAGGGGTAGGGTTAAGGTTAGGTTTAGGGTTAGGGTTAGGTGTAAGGTTTCTGTGGGACATTGCATGCGACTCGCACGAGACTTTCGGCAACCAGATGGTCTCAGCCACAGACGACATGCCCACGAACAATCCGCAGACCATACAACAGATGGTCTGATGCATGTTCATATCGGTCAATAAAGGACTAGCAGTTGGATTTGCCAAAGTTTGTGAGGTTAATGGCATCACATCCTTTAGAGTTTTGTTTGAGATACATTGTATAGTGTAAACCAGACATGCTGGAGTACACCTGTACATTCCTCTCTGTTTTCAGATATATATGCGATTTTAGATTTAGCTGCCTCTAAAAGTCACTAAAAGCAAGTATGGTTGCACATGATGTTCCCTTAGAATTTAATTGGATGGTTCTTGGCCAGTATAAGCTGCAATGTGAACCAAATGTCAAAAGTCTGGCTGTGTAAAACTAATTTCTCTGTCAAGAAGTCTGTGCCTCAACACCTTAATAAACCATTCAAACACACTGCTGTGTTTTATTCCTTTAAAGTCTCCCTGTTCTCCATATGCACAACAGGAACCTTTGCATGCTTTGTTTCTGGCATTCTAGAGTGTCAGGAAGTCAGACTGTCATTCAATCAAGTCATACCGCCAACTCTCTTCTGAGAGCATTTTCCAAGAGTTTTTTGTTGAAAACCCTCAGCGCCAGGCTTACCCCCTCTCCTTGACATACACAATTCCTCTGTAGCGTTTTCCACCCCGATCACCTTGCTTTAACCTTTCTTGCGACATCTGTCAATGTTTGTGTGGTCGTTGCTAGCGTGTTAAGCAGACTATCAGCTGATTAGATGACAACAGTGATTTGTCAGCTGCTGAGTAAGCCATTGGCACTTTTAACAAAGTCTATCTCAAAGCTTGAGCAAGCTCATGGTAACATTATACAACCTGTAATCCGATATGTGAGAATTAAAAACATCTAGTCAGTCACAAATTAGGGAAAGCAAAGCCTCTTCCAGTATATCAATGCTTCAGATAACTCTCAGTAACATAAAAACAGTAAACATAATGTTTCTGTTTTTCATTTTGGATGATAGAAATAACATGCAATCAATCAAACATAATCAAAGCAATAGAGCTCTGATATTGTTTTACATCATAAAATACATCCTTCGCCTCATTCAGACATAATATCATGAATGGCAAATGTTTTTACTTTTGACTGCAAACATGACAGAAACACACACACAAACACACATTTCATCATTCTATTGCTAATGCTTGGGAAGGGTAAATGTGAGATGAACAAGCGTCCTGTCTGACAGAAAATGAAAGGGCAGTAACAGAATTAGAAGTGAAGGATAACTCATATCTATGATATAAAGTTCATTTTAGAGCATGATGGTGGTTTTGCCACAGAGCACAGTTGTCCTCTACTGAGCATAAACACAGGAAGTGCACATCACACCGATCACTAAAAAGTGCATTAAACAAACACACACATACGTGGACTCACACGCAGCACTATGGAGGAAAAACGTTCCATGCCAACATTTGTTATTTTACAGCACGTGCTGTCAGCGCTGAATGAGGACCACAGAGCAAAATCTACATGGTTATTTTATCATAACTATGCTAAGCAGTTTGTAAATATTAACAGAACTGCTAGACCACTAACAGGACAAGGGCGTTATATAATGTTTTTAGAAGTCAGACTATAAGTTTGTAAATTAACAGAAATTGGTATAGAACAGTAGTTAATGTAGAAAGGGAATAGGATAAAGAGAAGAGAGAGAAAAAGAGGGAGGGAGGGATGGAGGGAAAGAGAAAGTGACAGAGAGAGAGAGAGAGAAAGCGACAGAGAGAGAGAGAGAGAGAGAGAGAGAGAGCGAGAGAGCGAGAGAGAGAGAGAGAGAGATAATGGAGGGATGGAATAGTTTTAAAAAAAACACTGGTGTTCTGCTCAGTAAGGTTTATACCTGTGTGTCTATGTGATAATGTCCAAACTGGAAGTTAAAGAAAACAGAAAAAGAGTTAAAATAACACATACACACACCATACAGGAAGAGGCAGTTTCCTCCCTCCTTGCTCAGATTATAATCATTCATATCTGAGTTCTTCTCCAGGAGGATCATAGCATAACATGACCGAGCAGGTCATATTAACATCTATCCATTAATAGTGTATAGTTTAATGATTGTTGGAAAAGGTTTTAGGTCTTATTTAAATGGATGGGCAGAGGTGGTGCCCCCTGCCAGTCTCTTATTCCTAATACACCGTTTAGGTGCTCATATGTCCATGCTTTTCCCTAACAAGAGAATTGGTCCTGATAGATAAATATTTCTAAGAAAATATGTGTTCTTTTACAGGACCAAGAACGCAATCTGAGTTTACAGACAGTGTCGTTGAAGATGCTCAGTCAATTCCCAGCCTTTCAGCAGTCTTTAATATTAATTACAATTAAATATTTATTTAGCATGAAGTTGTTCTCTATTCACACAAAACATGCTGATGGGAGGATGTCTGAGAACAACTCAAATGGGTAAAGAGCAGCACATGATGTCAATTGGAGTACACCCTAATCTCAGTGTTTCTGTAACCTACAGAAAATTATTCTGGAAGCTACAGAAGTGTGACCAAATCTTCCAGCCCCTGCTCAGCCTTTAGTAAAATCTTACCCCTTTAAAAACATCATATATATTTTTATTTTATTTTATATTTTATTATTATTATTATTATTTACCTATAACCATTTATAATGAACTTGCTTCACTGTATGTAAATATATACACTATTTAAAATATTGGAATCCTATTACAATCAAGCGTCCCAGACTGCTAATTACACAAATTAAAGGGAAAACGTATAGGCTATTACACAACTAAAGCGCACATTTAACTTGCTTTTCTCATTTATCTAGTCATTGCTTCAAAATGTCTTATGTCATGAAAATTTACTCGGATGGATTATTTTTCTCCACACGTGAAGATATGGGTTTAACTTTGTGTTGCCTAGTTATCCACACAAAAGTATAATTATGTGTATCTAAATGTTTGCAATAAGTCTCTAAATTACACCAAAAACTTTTTTTTTCTTTATCTGCGACACTAGCCCTGATAATCTTGCTGTTTGTGAATGCGTCTTCTGGACGTGTGGTGCGTCTTACCGTTAGACCGTCGGACAATATTTTCCAAAAATGTGTTTTGTGGGGCCACTAGTCCTCTGCGTCCCCCGGCCATCGCGGCCTGTCATGCGCTCCCGTTTGAATCCGGATCGGTCAGCATGAAGTACCCGCACACGTCTCTGGTGTGTCCGCACCCATCCACATGCCGCTGCCGCATCCAGTGATGTGGGGACCCGGGGCTCTCCTATCGCTCTCCCATCTCCACCCCACTGATGCTCCGTGAACGAAACAGCGCCTTCTGTTGATCCACATTTAAAAATAGCACGTGTAAACAATGTGAATCAATAGATGGCGCTGTTTTGTTAGTTACACAGTGTTACGCTTAATAAAATATACTAATTCAGATCTTTGACCGCCATCTGCCGGTGCATGTGTGTGTGTATAACAACACTGAAAGCGCATGTAGCTGCATCACCCACGTGAAATACATCTATATGATGGGCGTCTTTTTTTCTGGAAGACGTATTGTTTTTACGTTGTTTGCTTATCAGCAAAAAGTCTATAAGACGTATGTCATTAAGTATGTCTTGGATGTCAATAAGACATTAAGCAGATGTTTATGAGACTTCTTTGAAATTGTTTGTAATTCTGATCTTTTAAAGATGTTTAGCAGGTATTAATTAGATTGTGGTGTAGCTTTTGATTTAAAAACATAACAAAATTTGTAGCAATTTATCACCAGACTTTTCTAAATGTAGGCTATGCATTTAATACGTCTACATATACATTCAACTTACTCTAACTGACAAACAAATAAACCAAAAAAGCTAAATCTGTTCATGCAGTAGACTTTAAAAAGCCTTTGATTAAATTTGGAAGGAAAACTACAAACGCAAAAAAATTCAGTGCCATGTCAGAGGAAAAACATCACCAAACAACGTAAGCTAACGATGATTGTACAAGTCAAAAGTATCATTTTCATTTTTTTTTTTCAGATGTTGTCAGCCACAAAAGAAGGCATACAGGAACAACTTTCACAACTTCTATCCAACATGGGCCCTGTCATTCCTACTGCACAATTAAGCTAAAACCAGCAGGTTTAGCTGAATTTTCCAGTTGGGATTAACCTCTAAAAGGTAAATATATTGCTAAAAGGTAAATATAATGCTAAACTATCCTCCATGAATATACAGCCTCCATAAATATAGCTAGTTAGATAACAAGCCCCTAGAGCGTAGTCTGGAAAATCCAGCTCAAGCTAGTAGCTATGTTTTGGAACATGGTAGCTGGTACAAGCTGGTCCTTAGCTGGTCCAAGGTGGTGCACAGGCCACTCCATCCCCCGGTGGAGGGCCAGGAGGAGAATCTTTCCTTTTGTGTTGATTCGACACATGCCCAAGGGGCTGCAGCACCCACGCTTTCACAAAAAGAGCGGTTTCCTCACTCCCTGGGTCACACACTCGGTGTTTACGGTCGTGGTCACGATCGCCATACATCAAGCACACCCAGCCAGGGCTCTACGAACGCGGGCTCTCCGCCTTTGCGCACCCGGCTGCAACACACACACACCCACGGTCAGGTGGTTGTGACGAGCCGCGAGGACACTCAGCCTCCTCCCCTGTCACTGACCGGTCCTATGGTGGGTATCCGGAGCAAGGTAAGTGCTTTGATGGTTCCCTCAGCACAGCCACGAGCTCGGGATGTGAGGCTCCTCACCGTGGCAGCTCCTGCTCTGCCCCGCAGCAAGGCCCCACCTGCAGGTGCTTCAAAAACGATTGTCCCCTTGGTGCCCCTTGCTCGGAATTTGTAGGCGTGGCTAGTGCTCTCCAACTCATCGCGCTGGCTGGCCAGGACCATCCGACTCGGCTATGTGATTCAGTTTGCCAAGCACCCGCAACAGCATGTTCAATAGCATCAGCTTTACCTCGGAGAGGGGCCTCCAGCCGAGATGAAGAAAGGGTTCTACAACACCTTCTTCATCGTTCTAAAGAAAGGTGGTTGGTTGCGGCCAATCTTGGACCTGCGAGTGCTGAACCACGCCCTGCACAGACTTCTGTTCAAGATGCTGACTCAAGCGCATTCTTTCATGCATCCAGCGTCAAGATTGGTTCTCGGCGGTAGACCTGAAGGACACGTACTTCCATGTCTTGGTTTTACCTTGGCACAGGCCCTTTCTGCGGTTCGCTTTCAAGGGCCGGTCGTATCAATAAATGCTCCTCCCCTTCAGTCTGTCCCTATCGCCTCACATCTTTACGGAAGTTGCAGAGGCAGCCCTTGCCCCGCTAAGGGAAGTGGGTGTTTGCATCCTCAATTATCTCGTCGTCTGGCTGATTCTTGCTCACTCTCGAGACCTGCTGTGTGCAAACAGGGACCTGGTGCTCAGGCACCAGGAACAGACCTAAGTGGCCTACCACCAACAGTGGTAGTCACGATCACTCAAGCCAGGGCTTCCTCTACGAGGCAGCTGTATGCCTTGAAGTAGTGTTTGTTCGCGAGTTGTTGTTCTTCCCAAGGTGAAGACCCCCAGAGATGCCCAGTCGGGTCGGTGCTTTCCTTCCTGCAGGAGAGGCTGGAGGGGCAGTTGTCCACCTCCACCATGTAAGTGTATGTGGCTGCTATAGTGGCACACCACGTCGTGGTGGACGGAAGTCTTCTGGGAAGCACAACCTGATCCTCATGTTCCTTAGAAGCAGTTGTTGTCAGTTGATTTAAAGGCTCTCTCGTTGGAGACAGCCCTCTTGGCTGCACTCACGTCCATCAAGAGGGTTGGGGACCTGTAAGCGTTCTCTGGTAGCGACACCTGCCTGGAGTTAGGTCCGGTTTACTCTCACGTGGTCTTGAGACCCCGACCGGGTTATGTGCCCAAGGTTCCCATGACCCCTTTAAGGGATCAGTTAGTGAGCCTGCAAGTGCTGCCCCAGGAGAAGGCAGACCCAGCCTTGTCATTGCTGTGTCTATTGCGTGCTTTGCTTACCTACTTGGACCGCACGCAAAGCTTTAGTTGCTCTGAGCAGTTATTTGTCTGTTTTGGGGGGGCAGCATAAAGGGAACACTGTCTCCAAACAGGGACTTGCCCACTGGATCATGGATGCCATCGCTTTGGCATACCAGTCCCAGGGCATGCCCTCCCCTTTGGGACTACGAGCACACTCCACTAGGAGTGTGGCGTCCTCCTGGGCACTAGCCAATGGCGCCTCTCTAGCAGACATCTGTAGAGCAGTGGGCTGGGCAACACCCAATACCTTTGCAAGGTTTTATAATCTCCATGTTGAGCCGGTTTCGTCCCTTAGGGGAAGACGTGAACTTTTTCCCACATGCAAGTCCACGAGATGGTGAACCCTGGATGTCCTTCCTCCTCAGCCCTATGGCAGGCAAATTCAGAGGAGGAATTCGAAGCTGGGCTAGTGCGCTAGTATGCCCTGTACTGGGGTAAGTGCTTCACATGTGCTGGTCACCTCAGGTAACCCCTTGTGACGTATTTTCCATGGTACAGTTTCTCTTAGGGCAAATCCATATCTCCCTTCCCTTCCACTGGTCGCCGTGCTGTAGAGTTTCTCTGCTCCGGGTAGGACCTTCCACGGGGCTTCTTCCACATGCAGCTGGTAAGCCCATGTGATGTATTCGCCACGTGGTCTCCACGGTACCTTACCCTGTGGGAAGAGCACCTTCCCTGATGCGAATAAATATGGTCCCAGCTGACATTTTTTTCACTTTGTGGGAGAAAAAAAAAGAGAGAAAGGGTCAATGCTGGCGCAGCCTGTTCCCATTGTAGATATGTCTTGAACCTTGAATATATAGAATGACAATGTTAATATATGGAATGAAACTAAATATATAGAATGAAACTTTAATATATATGGAATTAAATTGTGAATATAAGGAAGGAAAGTTCAAATTTGACAGTTCTTAATGAATAATGTATAGCCAATTGTATCCTTGTTTGTAGATAGGGGATGATGTGAGTGGTCCCTGTGAGGTGGAAGGCATGTTTCTTTCTGTAATGTTTGCCTGATAAACAGGAATCTCCTGGCCTGTGAGGATCACTGTATTCAGTCTTCTGCTATGAAATAGTGAATTAATTTCTTCATCAGTAGAACAGTATTGAACACGATTACCAGTATTTTGGCCCATAAATGCATTCGCTAGGGTGTTAATTAGCTCGTCATTAGTTAGGTTTGCTGCTTCTAGATTTCATGCAGATTCACTCATAGTTCAACATCTGTGAGTTCAACATCTGTACGGAACAATCACACATGAAAAACACAAGATTGCGATTTTATGAAGTCAGATTTCATCACGTTAATAAGTTTCATTCTGTATATTCAGACTTTCCTTTTAAATAATCTCAGGTTTCATTCCATATATTCAGAATTGTATCCCATATATTCAGACTTCATTCTATATAGTCAAACATCATATTATAAATATAATTATTTCAATTTAAGTTTCATTCCATATATTCAGAATTGTATCCCATATATTCAGACTTCATTCCATATAGTCAAACATCATATTATAAATATAATTATTTCCTTTTAAAAAAAATTCAAGTTTCATTCCATATATTCAGAATTTAATTCTATATATTCAGAGTTTCATTCCATATATTCAGACTTTAATAATTCTTCCATTAATAATTAATAATTTCCTGAATTGCATGCAATTAAATGTATGTGTGTATATATGAAATTCTGAATATATGGAAGGAAATATATATATATATATATATATATATATATATATATATATATATATATATATATATATATATATATATATATAAAATGTCTTATTCAATCTGTTTACATTAGGTTACAAAGAATTAGTTCAGATACTAGAAACAGTTTCTTAAGTACAGTAACAATTGCAGGTCACTACTTTTACAGTGCAAACTACACAATGGTTTTGATTAGAGAATAGTTTTTATATAATGGCTAAATTCAACATATGATAAAAAGCAAACCCCATAAGCCTAACACTATCTCTTATATAAGCCCAAACCCTAATAGACACAACCCAAGCCCTCAAAACAAAGAGGATTGTCTGAGTTTTTGCAAAAGATAACAGTTGTACTGTATATCAGAGCAGGTGTTGTAAAAGTATGTAGAGTATAGCTGCAAAACTGCTCTGTACTCCAGACAGCTCAAAGCAGGTAAACCAAACCAAGGATGATATTTTCATCATGGGAATTAAAGATATATGTTTATCTTCCTGTGCACTGATTCTGATCCTGATCCTGGCCCTTCTAACTTGCAGGTGTTCTGGTATTTAACACTATTTCAATTTTCTGCCACTTTCTTTCCAGCAATAGTGATTTTCCTAAAACTTGAATACATTTGACAGTACTTTAGTACTTTGAATGACATGAATTCACTCTTCAGCCCATGAAGAGGTTAATAATCAAGGGGCAGGTGTAAGAATTTGTGTGGTACTGCCTACCCTTCACTTTCTGCATTTGGATATTTCCAATCTCCTACAGCATTCAATTACAGTGAATGTAGTAAATTCATCACCTATTCAAAGAACAACTAAGTGCCACCATTTCTAAATGTTGTGTTTGTGTTTAATAAGTGAGTCAAGTTGTTCATGAGCATTAGTGGTTTTGGGGTTCGTTTTGTGTTCCGGTGTCTGCAGTTGAGTCCAATCTGGGAAGCCACCTGTTATCTGCTAATTCATCCCCTTCACCCAGTACTCTTAAGTTCTGGTGAGTAAACTTATAAGACACTAAAAAAGAAACATCTCTATAAGATTGATGTGTAAAATGTCTCTTCGTTTCTTTCAAAGTCCATTCAAACAAGCCAGCTGATGTGTCCAGCTGATTTTGTCTGACTTGGAAATGTGTGTTTAAATTAAACCCACAACTGTTGCTAAATTGTTCCACAAAATTATTGGAATCAAGGCTGATTTGCAAGCTTAAAAGTCTGACACAGAAAACCATTTCAGTTTTACCTAAACTGATATCCTAATAAATGCCTGAAATCAGAAATTTGCTTAATTCAGTCATCATGTTGCTCACTGTTTAATAAAAATTCACTGAAATTTAACCATAACTGCCTCGTTATCCAACCCTCTCACAAATCTTCTGTCATTACCACAATCATTAATCCATTTACTGCTTTGTTATTCCATATTTAAAGGAATATTCCGGGTTCAATACAGGTTAAACTCATTCTACAGCATTTGTGGCATAATGTTGATTATGCCTCGTTAAGGCATTACGGCATAATGGCAATGAAGTTGTACAACTGGATATAACTAGCGAATTTATCACACTGAAATCATGTTAAATGTGCATTTTGCTTACATTTTGTGCCTATACTTTTGAAACAGGAGTTAATCTGTTCTCTTCTAGAAAGGAGAGACTGGATCGGCGACCAGGAGGATTTCAGCGTAATGATTCAGTCCAGTCCAGTGCATGCAAGTCTCAGTCCTTCAGTGTTAGATCCCTTTAAACTGGCCAAAAATCAATCCAAACATAAGCCTGTCCTTTCAAGCTATTGACTACATCAGTGAGAGTCAAAGAGTAGAGACTGCGTAGAGAGTAACACTGTCAGGGTTCAAAAGGAAGAGGACTCAATTGCAGGGTTCAAAACAGTTTATTGGGAAGTTGACCATCACGGGCCGGACAAGACGAGGTCCACAGACAGTAATGGCCTCAGGAAACGTAGACTGGGTCTGTCGGACGGTAACTCCCAACCAAGAGCAGTCTGCAAAAGAGGCCAATGATAATGGCGAATGAGACGGGGGAAGCAACGGGCAGTGCAGGCAGCTGAGGCGCGGCGAGGGGGAAGGGAGATGACCGCTGGTAGCCCGGAGGCGGCGAGGGAATAGGCTCTGTCCAGCAGCCTGGAAGACGGTGAGACTGGAGAGGGGGGAAAAGGGGAAAAAGGGGAAAGGCTAAACTGTTCGAAATGCAAGCCACAGGGGATGAGAAAAATGAAGCAAAAATCTATAAACTATACAAAGTTAATGTATAGCAAAATGAATAGGAAACATAAAAAATAAAAATAATAAAATCAAATCAGGGTTGAACAAGCTGGATAAAGACACAGCAAAAGAAAAGCAAAATAGGAAAACCCTAGGAATCCAAAGCAAATCTAAATAGAAGAAAAAATAAAACGACTAGATAACTAGATTACCAAAAAATAGCAAGAAAGAGCAAGATTAGCTCGACGTGAATAACACACAAAAACACGATCTGGCAAGAGACAAAAAAAACACAAGGGGAATATAAAGAGAGGCTAATGAGGAATGACACGTGAGTGTAATGTTGAGCTAACAAGGTAATAAGAGGGATATGAGGTGTGATTTATGCACTTTTTGGCGATCGCTAAGCAAACTGAGAGGTGAACTAACGTGTATACGCTCGCGAGCCGTCTGGCCAAAATCCCATAGTATTCAGGCGTCAGATGTAAGATTTGAGACGTCACACGTCACGGTCACGTGTTGGAGCTGCGCTCAAAGTCCGCGGCGGCGTGGCGGCGACGTAGCTGAAAAAGGATTGTATTTACTTTGCGTCTGAATAACGTACGCGTGGGTAAACGTGTGGATAAACGTCTGGATAACGTACGTGTGGATAAACGTCTGGAAAATTTAGTCAATGGCAGGAAAGATTAAAGTAGAATTAAAGTAAATTCCTATGTACACTAGCAATGGACTAGCCTACACAGAAATTCAGAAACGCAGAATTAGAAAATTATCTGTTTTTGTCACATAACACACACAGGAAACAGTAATCCAATAGCAGTAGTTTTTAATGGGGTAATCCAAAATCGTAGTCTTCCAGGCAGGGGTCAAAATCCAAATAATCAAACCAAACACAAGAACTAAAACAAGCTAGAAACAGAACTCAGAAGTGGTGTGACATATAACAAGGACTCCGTGACAATGACTGAACAGACAGGGTATAAATACACAGATACTAACAATGAATAACAGGGAACAGCTGGGTACAAAGATGACGGGGAACAGTCCAATGAACAGTGATTGGTACAGACAAGGATTGTGGGGAATGCAGTTCCAGAGGGAATGGTGACAGTATGGGGAAGAGACCTCTAGTGGACACCCGGGGAAACACAAACCAGACACTGTGACAGTTTTATATCAATATTTTAATCAATATTTTCATACGTTATAAGTTATAATTATAAAATATATATAATTATAGAAATTATAAGACTGTATACGAAAAACTATGTAAAAAAAATTATATATATATATATAATTTTGTTAACATAGTTTTTCGTTAACATATATAAATATATAAAATAGGCAACTCGATCAAAAGAGTTAACCCACTACCAGCCAAGCTTTGAATACTACTTTTAAGTATCTTGATCAAAAGATTAGCAGTACAAGTGCAGGCCAAATATACTTGGACTTTTCTCTCAGTATAAATCAAGTAGGGCCTATACCTAATGTAATTTTAAGTATATTTCTGAGAGGTACATAAAGTATATTTTTGAGAAGTATATAAAATGTAGACTGAAAGTATACTTATTTTTTAGTTGAAAAGAAGTAATAGAACAATTTTGGTAAGTGTTAGCCTTACTAAATGTATAGTTTTATAAAATTGCTGTAGGCTGCAGTAAAATCTGTCAAATATCAACTGCAAATTTGAATTAATTGATTTACCTTTTACTAACTGGCAGCCTTAAGATAACAGTTTTTGCAGTTCTACTATAAATCTTGCGTAGGCCTACATATAAATATACTAATTATACTGATTACTAATAGTGTCTACACTGTTGTACAACCCACAAAAAACATGAAAACGTGTGTGTTATGATTACATCCCAAATTAAAAAGGTACAATAGTGAAGATAATAGATATTTGCCTAAGTATTAATCCAGGCGCTTATCCACGCATGCGTTATCCGCGCGCTTATCCACGCGTACGTTATCCGCAGCTTATCCACGCGTACGTTATCCACGCCGCGCGTTATCCACGCGCTTATCCACACGTACGTTATCACACGTCATTGGTCACGGCAATGTACGTGACGATCGACACGATGATTGCTTAGTTTGCAAAGTAAGTGCACAAATCACACCTCATAGAGGGAGGGGCGACAGCTGACAGTTGCGCGCATGGAAAACAACACGTGCAGACACACATGGTGAACGAACACAAACACCACGCGCCGAGCCGGCGGACAAACAAGACAGCGAGCGCTACTGGATCTAACAACGACACAGACACAAACACAACGAGGCTGATCAAACCGGCATCCTGACAGTACCCCCTCAGGGTCGTCCCCAGACGCTCCCTAGGTAGAAAGGGGCCGTTGCTGGTGGAAGTCCTCGATCAGCGAGCGGTCCAGAATATCCCGGGACGGCACCCAACATCTCTCCTCCGGGCCGTATCCCTCCCAGTCCACAAGGTACTGGAATCACCTACCATGCCTCCTGGAGTCCAGCAATCTCCTGACGGTATACACAGGGACCCCATCAACCAGACGGGGGGTGGGGGGGATTGGACAGACACAGTAGGGTTAAGGGGGGAAGAAAATACTGGTTTTACATGAGAGACATGGAAGACAGGGTGCACACGACTGAGAGCAGGTGGGAGTCTGAGCCGCACCGCCGCTGGACTCAAGACCTTAGAGGTGCGGTAGGGCCCTATGAACCTGGGTGCTAACTTGCGTGCCGGCACCTTAAGAGGTAGGTCCTTAGTGGACAGCCATACCCTCTGCCCACAGACATACTTGGGTGCCGGAGTCCGCCGGCGGTCTGCTGCCACCTTGGCACGTCTCCCTGCCCGAAGCAGGACCTCTCTGGCTCTTCTCCAGGTTCTTTTACAGCGCTGGACAAAGGCCTGGGCAGAGGGGACAGCGGCTTCAGATTCCTGTGAAGAAAACAGAGGAGGCTGATAACCAAGAGAGCACTGAAAAGGGGACATACCAGTAGATGCCACAGGAAGTGTGTTGTGCGCATATTCTGCCCAGGTGAGCTGCTGGCTCCAGGAGGCGGGATTATGCGATGCCAGACAGCGAAGCATGCGCTCTAAATCCTGGTTGGCCCACTCAGCCGTTGGTCTGCGGATGGAATCCTGAAGTCAGGCTGGTAGTAGCCCCAATTAGACGACAGAATTCCCTCCAAAAGTGGGAAACGAACTGGGGCCCCCTGTCAGACACCACATCCGTCGGAAGACCATGAATCCTGAAGACATGATCGACCACCACCAGTGCCGTCTCCTTCGCAGTGGGTAGTTTGGGAAGGGGAATAAAGTGCACCGCCTTGGAAAAACGGTCAACCACAGTCAAAATCGCGGTGCAGCCCCTAGAGGGAGGGAGGCCAGTAACAAAATCAAGGGAAATGTGAGACCAGGGGCGGGAGGGAACGGGCAAAGATTGCAGCAGACCAGCAGGGGGCTTGTTAGAAGACTTATTCTGGGCGCAAACCAAGCAGGCTGCCACGAACTGTCTGGCGTCTTGGTCCATGTTGGGCCACCAGAAGCATTGACGAGCAGAAGCCAGAGTTCTCCGCACTCCTGGATGACAGGCCAGCCTCGATGTGTGGCTCCACTTCAACACAACTGCACGCAATGGCTTAGGGACAAACAACAGGCCATCCGGGCAACTCATCGGAACAGCCACCCCTCGTAGGGCCTCCCTGACCTGTCCCTCGACCCGCGGCGGCCACCTCAACATCTTCAGGCACTATAGTGTCGGGAAACGACTTACCCCTAGGGCAGTCAAAAAGACGGGACAGGGCATGAGGCTTAACGTTCTTCGATCCTGGCCGGTATGAGAGGGTGAATCTGAACCGGCCGAAGAAGAGTGCCCATCTGGCCTGCCGAGGGTTCAGTCTCCTGGCCGAACGGATATACTCAAGGTTCTTGTGATCGGTCCAGACCAAGAAGGGCTCCGCCGCGCCCTCCAGCCAGTGACGCCACTCACCCAGGGCCAGCCTCACCGCGAGCAGCTCCCGGTTACCGACATCATAGTTCTGTTCAGCCGGGCTCAGGCGGTGCGAGAAGAATGCACAGGGGTGTACTTTTCCATCACGAGGGGACCGCTGGGAGAGAACTGCTCCAACCCCAACCTCGGAAGCATCTACCTCCACAATAAATTGCAGATCAGGTTCAGGAACAGACAGGATAGGTGCAGAGGTGAAACATTTCTTAAGTCTCTGGAAAGCCTCCTGACAAACACAATGTAATTTGTAATTTAACTTGCTCTTTAAAAACATCAGATATGACTCATACTGGGCTCCAGAAACAAGTCCAGTGTAGTAGTTAATATATGTGGCCCATTATTAATCAAAGTTGAACTTTTGTGCCACAGGTGGACAAAGCCAGTAAATCTGTTTCATATTACATAAGCAAATTGGTTTTACAGCTCTGGAAAATATGGTAAGTTAAAATTAATATAAACCACACTTTACACAAGTGACTTACGGAGCCACAGAGCAGAAAATGTAACAGATAAAAATATAAATACAAATACAGACAAGTGGAGTACAATAGATTGCTAAAGGCACAACTAAACAAAAATTAGCTTTTTTCTGGTCGCAGTGTATCAAGATGGATTTTTTTTTTTTTTTTATTGAATATTGATGGAGCAAAACAGTTTGTGTGAAAAGAAATGATAACACTTTACATTACATTAAGGTTCCATTTGTTAAAATTAGTAAACATGAACTACCAATGAACAATACTTATAAGCACTTATTAACCTTAGTTTATGTTAATTTAAAAAAGTAATAATACTGTACATTTTTTAAATCAAAAGTTGTATTTGTTAACATTAGATAATGCACTCTGAACTAACACAGTAATGGAAGGTTGCTTTGATTAATTTAATTAGATTTTTTTAAATGTGGCAAGGGTTGGGTTAAAAGGCCCCCAGGGAGGTTACTGTTACGTTGGGTGTGGAAGCAGGACAGGACAGACAGAGGTGCGGATCCAAACGCGGTATTTTATTAAGAATAAATAAATAAGAAACAAAAGGTAAACACAAAGAAAAGTCCACGAGGGGAAAAATGGAAACTGATACACAACGAGACAGAAATAAACACGATGAAACAAACTCAACAAACTCTGGTAGGGAACACGGACCAGGCTTGACGACATGCAAGAAACGAAACATTACCAAACAACGACCGACAGAGAGTAAACAAAGAACCAAGGTTTAAATACACAGACAAAGTGGAGACTGAACGAGACACAGGTGAAAACAATGATGAGTGCAGGCAGTGGGGGAGGCCGGGAATTGTGGGAAATGTAGTTTAACACACGGACAGTGAGACTCAGGGCGGACAACAGGGAAAACGTGACATGGAGCGTGATCGGTGACGGGTGAAAAGGAAAACACGGAGCGGACAACAAGGAAAAGTGAAATCAACGTGATAGTGAAACAGAGAACAGAGGGCAGACAACACAGGAATGTACAGTTACAAGTATATTTCAGTACAAATTAAGATAATGCTTATTCAAAATATCATATATCATATCGTTTCTGAAGACATGGATTTTACCACTGGAGTCTTATGGATTACTTTCATGCTGACTTTATATTCTTTTTTAGACCTTCTGAGTTCTGGCCACCATTCACTTGCACTGTGAGGACCTACAGAGCTGAGATATTGTTCTTAAAACCTTCTTTTGTGTTCTGCAGAAGAAAGAAATCAGCCTCCAAAAGCAGCAATTTTCAGCTTTCAGACATTGCCATACTGTCATTCTGGCTGGTAATTATGGGAAGAATAGTTTTTAAACTCCTCCCTGTGTGTCTCTGTCTCACCTGTAGTCCATACCCTCTGACCAGTGGACATCAAAGTGGTGGCAGCAATGGGGGACTCATTGACGGTGATACTTTTAAAAAATTGTGAATAAAGGATCCATTAACCAATTTGTTCTTGGAGGAATTATTTGAATGTCACATGTACTTGTGCTCTGTTGTTGTGAATAATGGGGTATGGATTTTGTAATGTATTTTCATTTGCTCAAAGTCAGCCAATGGGGTGGGTGCCGCACAAAACAACCTCCTGGGTGTGATCACAGAATATTGTTGCCTGTCATGGTGGTGAGTAAATGGTAAATGGTCTGCACTTATATAGCACTTTTTTAACCATAGAGGTTTTCAAAGCACTGAACACTGTACACTTTCCTCAGTCACTATAGTCTTTCATTGCATGGGGGGGGGGGGGGTTAATAAAAGTGAATGGTGACTGAGGCCAACATTCTGCCGAATATGTCCTACTGTGTTCCAAAGAAGAAAGCAAAAATCTCAAAAGGGTTTGGAACACATGAGGATGAGTAAATAATGACAGCGATTTCATTTTTGGCTAAACTATTTTAAACTTAACTGTTTGCTTTATGAACAGTAAGCAGTTTATTTGCTTCTATTTGCTTTTCAGTATCAGAGGAGATGAAAACCTTACAACTGTGACCACTTTAGCAAGTATGTGCAAGCCCACATGTTACTGGTGATGCTCTCTTTATTAGACAGATTTATAAATGATCCATAATTGTGAAAAATTCCATCATGATTATCTGTTATGTACTGTACTGCTAACCAAAGTTTTGTACTGTTCACCATTTATTCCCTGTATGTCAATCAGTCGCAAAAGGCCCTTCCAAATTTACCCAGCCATTGTATCTGATGTATCATTGTTTAGAATGATTGATTTACTGACTAAAAGAGGTGTTGCTTTTATTTAATTTTACAATAAACTGGTGGTCAAAATGCAGACATGAAATCAAACCAAACCTGATTTATGACAAATTAACTAAGCATCGATTATTTCTTCAAACTGCAGTGTATCGTTATCTCACACATTCTTAGAAGTCAATCAGATTAATCCTATCTATTAGACTTTGAGTCTATTTGAATGCTTCTTTGTTGGGAAAAAAAAGTATCTGAATATTTCTGCCTTCTTTCAGCAAATTGATTTCCCGAACGATTGGAAGGTTATCACAGTCTTCATTGGAGGAAATGATGTGACTACTGCTCTGATACTGTATGCTGACATTAATAGAGCCTGTTTTTAATTTTGGTCAAAGTTACATTTCTAGATGTGCACTTAATGGCTCCTTATCTCTCTTTCTCTCCACATCTGTATTATTCTCCTGATAACATTGTGAAGCGCATACGTAAGGCTCTGGACATGGCAGTTTTGCTTCTGATGTTCTTTTGCAATTTTACACTGTAAAAAGGGAACCTTGGAACCTAAAATAAATATTTTTACCTGATATGACCCTTAAAAATGTATTTTATTGGTGTCACCTAATGTTGTCAGGTTGAGTTAATCATATTTCTTTTTTAACTGTTATTTTTTTTTTTTTGAATAAAACCAGTTCATTTTAAATGTTTTCATATGAAGCACATTTTTATATTACCTGACAAAACATTTTTCACCGTGTTGATTGAAATACTTTTTGACATATTTTACTCTAGTTCTATTAGTTTAATCCATAGAGACCATCCATGTGTTTCTAACATACAGTGTGTTTGCATGTTATTGTTTCTCTGGCTGCTTTTGGTTCACCAAATGTAACCTAAGAAATATTTTACCTTGCTAAGAGCACATACAGGTCCATTACCGGTTCAGTTCTACTTCTAACCTGTGCTTCCTTCTCAAGGTTCCTCGTGCCTTGGTGAATCTAGTGGAGCTCCTTGATATAGTTCCATTGCGCCGCTTGCATCAGGACCCCAGTATCGGCTGCCCTACCTGGCTGGTCAAGTAAGTTTTACACTGTAGACAAAGGACCCCTTGCTACACCCATTGAGATTTCCAAAGCCTTTGGTACTTGTTAGTCTTACATCATATTGCTTTGCATCATATTTTTAGTATGTTGTGCCCTTGTGTTCTGAAACCTAAAGATAAATCTCTGGAATTCAACTTGTTGCGGGATTTCAACAAAGTCTGTCAGGTACACAGCTTTTTATGCAAATTATAATTTATCTTGTAGAGGGGCAATCTATAATAATACTAGTATACTTTAAAATATTATAATGCTTAATATAATTATTTTATATATTATACTGTATATTTGATATACTGTTTCATACATTTAATATTAAAATGCTTTCAAAAATATTGTAATTATAAATTAAATGTTTTAAAAATTGTCATGAATAAAATTATCATATTAACAGCTATACTGTAAAAAATATTCATTTTCTTAATACGAATATTATTTTTAAAATACATTTATGATTGTGCCTGCTGTTATCCTCAGTGTGGTATGAGGGAGCTGGTGGAGTCAGGATGATATGACATACATGATTCTTCAGAAAAGTGTTTCTCCCCTTGCTGTAGGTGCAGAACAAACATCCATTATTTACTACACAGCATGTCTTTTCTTGATCTATCTGTCTCACTCTCTCTGTGATTATTTCTTTCTTTCAGGATGGAAGGCCTGACAGGTCCTATTTCTCTCCAGACTGCTTTCATCTCGGTCACACTCTCATGGCTCGAGCTCTCTGGAACAACATGGTGGGCACAAAGCAGTTTAGAGACAGAATAATATATTAATGTACGCCTGAAAATATTTTATGAAGATGTTTCGCATTATTATTTGCTTTGTCTTAGCTGGAGCCTTTAGGTAATAAGACATATAGTCAAGATTTGACTGCAGGTATGTCTCTTCAATGCGTGTTTATTTGTAATTTTTTATAATATCCATATCCTTCTTTAATCTTTAGAATTCTGACATGTGAAAAATTCAGTCCGCCCCCTACTTGAGGACCTATCATAACAGCAATTACACATACGAAACCCCGCCCCCTACTCCTCCACCTGCCACAGTAAGTCACACAAATGTAATTCACACAACATAAATTACAGTACAGACTGTTATGACGAGTTTATCTCCCTTTTACTTTAGAATTGGGGAAGCGGTTTCTTATGTGTGGAGACAGCACCCTCTGACACTTTGCCAAAATTTGGTAAGAGAAAGAGAGGTAGCAGTGGCTGTTTCATTCATTTTCACACTCGACTGCAGGCTCCTGCAAGAGTAAATTTGATAACAGTTTCTTGTAAAGATTAGTGATAATTATCATGTTGTTTTGAACAACATGCTCATGACAGGTACATGTGTCTGTGTTTTTTGAGTCCTGGTGAGAACTCACCAGAACTGAGTGAAATGAACAAGATCAACAAGGATTTGCATTTTCTAATAAATTTGATGTTGAAGTTCATTCATAACATTAGCTGAGTGTGACAGAAGATGTAAAATGTGCTATTTATCTTGAACTTCATTTATAAAAGTGTTCTTTTTTATGTTAGACTGAAACCAAGAGGCTCGTATATGGGGTCAGTATGACAAAAGGACTTTGCAGTGGTGTTACAGCCCTACTTCAAGAACTCTATTGTTCCAATGATTGGGGTTAGTGCCATGAACTACATTTACATTTATGCATTTGGCTGATGTTTTATCCAAAGCAACTTTGAATGCATTCAAGCCACACATTTGATCAGTATATGTATTACATTTCAATTGTACGACCTTGGCATTGTGCCATGCTCTACCAGCTGAGCAACAGGAACAGTCCTAACACCTCCAGTAGAGACCTCATGACTCACGATTACACATAAACAAAACACATACAGACAGATAATATGCTATGAGAATTAGCATTTTCGAGCCATTTTTGGCTCCTTCTGGATTCTCCTATGGGTTTATTATGTCAGTTTTGGATTAATGACTAAAATGAGGTCTGTGGAATAAAAAATTCTTAAAAATTCACATTTGGCATAAAACTCTAATTAATTTATGTTGTAGAACAAAACGTCCAATTATTTTCAAGTAATGTTTACCACAGACCTTATATGAGTCATTTATACAAAACTCCTATCATAAAAACCCATAGGAAAATCCAGAGGGAACCCATGGCGAATTAGCATTCTGTGTTCACCTACAAATTGGCGTCATGGCTGAACAGCTCTTTTATAGGCTAAAACAGTATTATATCTGTATAGAATGTTTAATTTAACCTTTTGCATACAACCCACATTACAGCTTACAAATCCTAGAATATCAGTATCATGGCCAAGATTAACAACTCGGTAGTATCTCTCTCTCTCTCTCTCTCTCTCTCTCTCTCTCTCTCCGTCTCTCTATCAGTATGGCACACCAGACCTTAGCTTCTTCTCTCCAGACTGTTTTCATTTCACTAAGCGTGGACATGCAGAGATGGAATAACATAGTGAACACTCAGACATAGACACGTACACACAGCAGTTCTTAACAGTACTTGTCTTGTATTTTTATTTTTAAGCTGGAGCCTATAGGGAGTTAACAAACGTATGATAATTTCACATATGACCACAGTAAGATACACTGTCACATAAAGGTTAGTGAATATATATTAGAAACTACTGTATTAGTGAGAACAATAACCAAGATGCAATAATAATAATAATGCATTCTAGTAATGATTTCTCTCTCTTTTGTTGTCCTCTAGGAACATCCCTTTATCTTTACATGGGTAAACAGCATGAACTCTGTCATCTCTACCACTGCCATACCCATCACAGTGGCACCAGGCACCCCGCTCCCTAAAGACTGCTCAAAGTATTCAGTGCCAGCCTGGGCAGCCACTGTTCTGTTTGTAGCAGGTTTGCTAATGAGTTGGGTTATAACCTGGATCTTCTTCAACTACAGAGAATGAAGGGACAGGAACAAAAAACAGAACACCCGTGAAACTGAACTGAAAGGAACTAGTTTCTGATAAGACTTTAATCAAATTGTTAAAAGATTTTTAACAAGACAACTCAAACAACAAACACTTTCTTTAATATTTTTGAAACAATAAATTTTTAATTGATATAATACATATGTAGTTAAAATAATTGTATAGATAATATAAGTACATAATATAGTATGATTATGTAAAATTATAATATTGTTTATAGGTTTTGGATTTTGAGCATTTTATTATCCAATACAATGAGGAATTAAGCATAAATGATTTTATATTAAGTAATTTTTTTAACAGTATTAATTTACTCTGTCTCAACAGTATCAGTATACCCAGATGTGTATTACTTTCATTCTTCTGCTGAATGTAAACTGAGAAGAATATCTAAAAAATCTTGGAAGAATATCCAGTCAATGCAAGTGAATGTCGGCTAGAATTTTGAAGGTCCAAAAAGGCATAAAATCAGCACAAAAGTAATCCATACAACTCCGGTTGTTAAATCCATGTCTTCAGAAGGGATAAGATAGGTGTGGGTGAGAAACAGATTCATATTTAAGTCTTTTATATATATATATATATATATATACTATAAATCTCCACCTTAGACCAACCCTGACCAGTAGGTGAAGAAGAAGAAGAAGAATGTGGAAGTAAAAGTGAAAGTGGAGATTTCAATTAATAAAGAACTTAAATATTGATCTGTTTTTCACCCACCCCATTACATTGCTTCTGAAGATATGGATTTAACTAGTTGATTCTTATGGATATTTGTTTATGTTCTGCAGAAGAAAGAAAGTCAAACACATCTGGGATGGCCTGAGGGCAAGTAAATGAGGAGACAATTTTCATTTTTAGGTGAAACATTTTAATGGGGTTGCTGTTCATGTTTTGATCAGAAGATGGCAATAGATTTAAACAGGACAGCAACTTCTAGGCCTTTATCACACTTCCTCATTCGCAGAGTGGAAGCTTCGCTTAATAGCGTTAAACAACTTCCGCTGCAGTCTGTTTCAACGACATTGCCCACAGCATGGAAATATTCATGACATAAATAGTTTTCATGAGTCAATGAACGTCATACAATGTCAAAGAAAAAGAGCTAAATCAATATTTGGTGTGAACACTTTTGTCTTCAAAACAGCACCAATTCTACTACTTACACCTGGACACAGATTTTCTTGGTTGTTGGCAGATAGGATGTTCCAAGCTTCTTGGATAATTCTCACAGTTCTTTTATTTATTTAGGCTGTCTCAATTGCTTCTGTCTCTTTGTGCAATCTCAGATTGGGCTCTGCGAGGGGCATGAGATCTGTTGCAGGGCTCTCTGTTCTTCTATTCTATTTGCAAAAGGAAGGTTTGGTAATTTAAAATGTGTATTTCCTATTGACACACTAAAGTAGCAGATATAAATAACCATCTTAAGAAAAAAAATTTTGTGAAACATATTATGTGCCGAAGACTTTTGCACGGTACTGCATATTCTGAGTAAAGATTCAACAGAGTATTTGCAATGAAATGATCACATTGCTGTCATGTACTTACTTATTATAATATCCATGTATGTGACATAAGATCCATTTGAACATTTTCAAATAAAAAAATATTTCCATCCCTGAGTCTGATTACAGAAATTCACTGGTTAAATCATTGTAAACATGGAGTTATATCCTCAATGATTGAAGCCTCCACTCTCGAGTCGTGACCGAATGCAATGTAATAAAACATAGAGATGAAACTGTACCAGGTTTTTTTTTTATTGTTTAAAAAAAAAAAAAATGTTTTTATGTTTTTTAAACCAACATCAGTCCTGATCATAATTACCAAATATTAATTCATTTTCAGTATTTTATCCATTTAAATGCCAGTTTGTTTACATAATGCCACTGTTGTTTTTTACACACACACACATACACATTTCTCAATACGTGCATACAAAACACACTTTGACATCCATACCAACACACCCACACAATTTTAGCAGCATCATTTATTTAATTGCCCTGCAGTGCTCTATGATACACCAAACAGAAAATAGAAAAAAGAATGTAATTGCTTCATAGGCGAAACATGATATAAATGGCTCCATCTGGTGGAAAATATATAAAAATTATAATTTTTAAACCAGGGCTCCAGAATGAAAGCATTCTATCATAGAGTTCATGATTTTATGCTTTAATGGCACTGGGATCAAATAATGGAGTTTTATTGGGTTTCAATTAGGACATTTTTGTCCTGAAGGTCCTGAGTGTAACAATTTTGTGTACACAGTGTGTACATAGGAACTGAGGTTGAAATATCAAATTTCCCCAAAAATACACACCTTTGGCCGTATTTATGTCGTTGGCATTAACAGAGCCAAAATTATAGAAAAAATTAAAAAGACATAAATGTCCCAAAGGTCACACAAGGGTTAAAAAAAACTGCGATCGTCCACAGACAGATCGATAAATGAATGCTACTATTCGGAGCCGGATGTGACGACACGCGGACTTTTCTAAAGGCCTATCTCAGCCCAGCCTAAGACCTTTCTCACAGACTGTGATGACACCTTTCTGCCTTATTTATCAGTGTAAATCTAGCATTTTTTATATTATACGTTTTTTAAATATTGAGTGTAAATTTAAAACAGTATGCTTTGTGTTAAATTAACCTTGAATTAGTTTTAAAAATAAATTACCACAGCTGCGAGGGGGTTTCTATTACAGCTGCTGAGAGAATAACAGTAGCCTACATTTGGCATCTTCTCCCGTTTTACTGTCTTAATCCACCGCTCTCTATTTTCTTCTGGAATGTCATTCAAATGTAGGCTAATAGTGGATTTTTTTATTTTTTTTTGGTCTTGGAGCAAATGGGCAAGTGGAAATAATATTTGTTGTGAACTGGATTGTATCTTCGAGATGGCGCTGAGTATGTCTGCTGCGACCCAATGTCAGTAAGACTAAGGAGCTTGTGGTGGACTTCAGAAGAAAAGACAGCTATCAAAGCCTCATCACCATCAATGGAGCACCGGTGGAGAGAGTCAGCAGCTTCAAGTTCCTCGGTGTCCACCTCACTATGGAACTCACATGGTCCGTCCACACTGAACCCGTTGTGAAGAAGGGTCACCAGTGCCTCTTCTTCCTGAGATGGCTGGGGATGTTTGTAATGAACCACCACATCCTGACATGGTTCTACACCAGCAGTGTAGAGAGCATCCTGACTGGCTGCATCACCTCCTGGTATGGCAACAGTACCGCCCTCAACCGCAAAGCCCTGCGGGTGGTGCGAACTGCCAGACACATCATCGGAGGTGAGCTTACCTCCCTCCAGGACATATATAGCAGGCAGTGTGTGTTAAAAAAAATGCTTGGAGGATCATCAGAGACTCCAACCACCCGTGTCATGGGCTGCTCTCACTGCTACCATCAGGCAGGCGGTATCGCAGCATCAGGACCCGCACCGCAGCTTCATCCCCCAAGCAATCATACTTTTGAACTCTTGATTGATCACAATACATATATCAGCACCGCACGTTATTAGCCTCAGACTGGACCCACATTTTATTGTTCACTTAATAACACACTGGCAACATACTGACTATCAACCGACAGCTGAATGTCAACAAGACGCTTCATATTTATTTTCCCTGCAAACGTTTACTTCCGAAAATCGAATTGCTTTATAAATACCATAGAACAGCAGTATGAGATACTACCATGGTAACTGTAGCCTAATATCCAACAAACAAAATCACTTTTCAAAATTGCATGGTTGGATTTTAGATTTCAAAGTGGCTTGCAATAATAAAATAAAAATATCCAAAAGGAAAACTTTCGTTGTGATTTTGAGGAAAAAGCAATCGAATTTAATCATGTTTATATGGTCGCAAAGATTCAGACTAATGCATATCAAGCACTATAAATTATTGTTGATTCGTAAACATAGAGTAAACCAACACTGGATTAAAAAGGAAACCACAAACACCCAAACTTTGAACAATAGAAAATACCATTAACAATTAAGCTGCATTAACAGGACAAAAGTTCACCTTTAAAACAATTAAATATTCATGAAAAAGGTAATTAATATTGATGTATTTGCCTGTAACTAAGTGAATGACGTCATTTTGTACGCCATCTAGCGGCCGTAACTGGAAGCGCTGCATGCACAACTCGGCACTGAAGATGGCGGAGGGGGAATTAAACGTTGACAGTCTCATTTCGCGCCTTCTCGAAGGTAAGCTGTGGGGAGTGAACGCCACTTTAGCGTGAATACTAACGTTCATAGTAACTACCTACTCTGTCTTGATGCGTTTTTACACTGGTGAATGGTAAATAGTACGCGTAAAGAGCTAGCTAAGCTGCGGCTCTCTCAGTCCTGTTTACAGACACGGCAGTGGCCCCGGGGTTTGGACAGCCTTCGTGTCAGCGCTGGGAGTTAACACCAGACCTCATCAAACCCTGCTAGCAAAGCAGAGACGAGGACTTGGGGCCTTTTGTTTATAAGACAGTTGTTTAAATAAAGCGAGAAAATGAGAGGGATGGACGTTGTGGTGGTGTGGTGTCCTGCTGTACGTCGGTGACTTTAGTACAAAATTTAACCGACGATTCTCCGAACGGGTGAACGACATTCAGCGTTATACACTATTAACTAAATATTAACATCACAGTGTATTATCTCCACAACGCACTACTCTAACGTCATAAAGTTATTTTTCATAACGATATACTGTACTATTTTATAACATTACACATCTCATAATGATTCACAGTATTCTTTAAATAACTTCCTTACAATATTATTTTTCTTAGTAACGAAGCAATGGATTCCCTCAATACGTTACACAGCAATCTATATACCAGTTCTTTCTCATTACACAATGTTGTATGGGAGCCCCCGCCCCGGTAGGAAAGCTCAGCAAACAACGCTTGAGGTGTGACATGTTGTTCTGTGTACATGCGCGAATACGCTGTTGTCGGTGCTCTCAGAGGGGTCACGTTAGAGGTCCGCCGGGTTTTTAACTCAGTTTTTCAAGTAGTTAGAGTTTCTAATTTATGGAAAAATATACAGTCCTTCCGAACTTGTTTCGCCCACGCACTCTCACTCACATACGCGCAAACGGATGTGTTAGGGGCCGTTCACACCGAGCGTGTTTTTGCGTGCGTCTGCTCTATTTTCCCATTGTTTTCCTTTGTAAACACACATTGGACGAACGTCCATACCTGCTGCACCACGTCTCACGCAGGACCTGTATTCTGACAACTGTGTAAAGAGCTGTTCAAACAGTAAAAACAGTGATATGTACATTTAAATCATGGGTAGCACATGTTGGGAGGCATGGGAGAACCTGTCCATGAGAATGTGTTGGTCCATATGTACAACATCATGAAATGTGTTTAAAAACCTAGGTAGCACATCTTGTCAGGCAGCTAATACCTATCAGGATGTGCTACCAGCATAACTATCAGATAGTGTGATATGGTGTGAGGCTGTGCTAAACCCTTATAATCCTACCACAAACCCTAACCCAAAAACAATGTGAATATGGCATTGGTAGCGCATCCTGATGGGTAGCATATATTTTAAGGACACCTGTACATCGTTAGACTCTGTGTCAAGTTAAAAAGAACATCAGGTCTCAAAAATGCACGTCAAGACTCCTGCGTTCGTTTCATTCGTTGTGGTGCATCTTGATTGTTTTCAGGTTGCAAAGAGGTGACTGTTACAATGTTTAGCATTATTCCATATTGTTCTGCACTAAGCAAAGTTTCAGCACTTCATAAACGGCAATGTTTTCCCCCCTTCTACTCTAGTGTGCTTAGGGGCCGCCATGCCTTGTATGTTTACTGTTACAATACTGTTACGAATGTTGCCTATGATGCTTATATAAAATACAACCTTTTTCAGTTTGTTGAACAATACATTGCAGCCTCCAGGTGAAAATGTAAAAAAGACTATTGTATACAACAAATCCTCAAAGTTTAAAAAAATAATACTGTATCATATTATAATTACTAACTGGACAACAATAAATAATTGTTGGGTTATAATAATAAATGACAACTGAATTGCAAAATGTTAGTGACTGAAGTAGTAAAAAAATAAAAAGTGTTTTGTAAAAATGTGCATTGGTTTTTTTATATCTGTATTGTGGAAAAACTGAAAAACATGTATTAATTATCTTTAACTAGATCTTTATTTAAACATTTTGAATATACAATGGCTGATAGATTAATTTAAAATTATTATTTAAGATGAATTTTATTATTCTTTTCATAAAGAAAAACTGTATTTTCTTTGTTATGTTACTCAGAATCAGAATGAGCTTTATTGACAAGTAAGCTTACACATACAAGGAATTTTTCTTGGTGACAGGAGCTTACAGTGCACAAACAATACAACATTAAGACGGAGATAATAAAAAAAAATGGAATAAAAAAAAGTGAATAGAAAGTATATATAGAAATACACAATAAGAATATATATAAATATTTTTTTACATTTAAAATGAAATGTTTTAATTAATTGACAGCTCTAATATATATATATATATATATATATTAGGGCTGTCAATTGATTAAAATATTTTATTTTATTTTTAATTTAAAAAATATTCAGATAATTAAAATGCATTACTTTCTTGAGGCAGAAGTGTTAAACATTGATAAGACAATATAAAAAGCGGCTTTTGAATACAATGTATTGTTTACTACCATATATTGATCATAAGACAATCATTGGCATACAGTTCACAGAAATCCATTTAACAAGTGAATTTGTCAATCAGTTCAAGATTTATTATGAGGATTTATTAAGGACCCGTCAATGTACACCTGCATCAGACATGCTTGTGTAGCATCTCGGGTGCGTTGCGTCATAAACATAACATTTTTAGGTCACTGTGTCAAGCTAAATATAGTTTAATACTTAGAACACTTCTTGAGAACCCTTAGTTCGAATTTGCGCTCCTTCAAGTGTTTTGAATGCAAGAACGTATCACATGTTTTTCTTGTGCTGCCTGCTAAAGGGTTATTTTGTTCACTGTATAAATTGCACATTATATACACACACAAATACAAATCTGATTTATACAGATAGTGTAAGGGAATGTAATTGCAAAAGAGGTAGGATATGTTGGATAAATATAAATAGACTAAGCTGTGTATTGCACATAATTGTTGCTCAATGGGGCAGTTTTACCTGTTCATGAGATGGATAGCTTATGGGGAAAAACTGTCCTTGTGCCTGATGGTTCTGGTGCTCAGTGCTCTGTAGCGCTGGCCAGAAGGCAACAGTTCAAAAAGGTTGTGGGCAAGGTGAGTGGGGTCCAGAGTGATTTTTCTAGCCCTTTTCCTCACTATGGAAATGTACATTTCTTGAAGGGATGGCAGGGGGCAACCAATAATCTACTCAGCAGTCTGAACTGTCCTTTGTAGTCTTCTGATGTCTGATTTCATAGCTGAACCAAACCAGACAGTTATAGAAGTGCAGAGGACAGACTCAATGACTGCTGAGTAGAACTGTATCAGCAGCGCCTGTGGCAGGTTGAACTTCCTTAACTGGTGAAGGAAATACAACCTCTGCTGGGCCTTTTTCACAATGGGGTTGTAAAATAGTTAAAGGATGGGAAAGGAGGAGGCGAGAACCGGCTTGACGATATAAATCATAGTTTAATGGAAAACTTAAAAGACAACACAAACACACATGACGGACATGTCCGCTAACGATCTCTCTCTCCCGCACAGCCCTCTGCAGTCGACCTTTAAACCTCACGGAGGCATAATTAGCCTAATACGGGACCGGGTGTGTAGGATCACGACCCGGCCCCGCCCTCCGCCCTGCCACAGGGGTCAATGTGGGTCTCCCACTTCAGGTCCTGTGAGATGGTAGCACCCAGGAACCTGAATGACTCCACTGCTGCCACAGTGCTGTTCAGAATGGTGAACAGGGTTAATGTTGGGGTGTTCCTCCTAAAGTCCACTCTCATCTCCATAATTTTGATCATGTTCAGCTCCAGGTTGTTTTGATTGCCCCAGACAGACGGCTGTTCAACCTCCCTTCTGTATCCTGGCCAATAACAGTAGTGTCATCTGCAAACCTCAGGAGCTTGGCAGAGGGATCCTCGGTAGTGCAGTCATTTGTGTACAGGGAGAAGAGTAGTGGGGAGAGCACACAAACCTGGGGGGGGGGGGCACCAGTGCTAATCATACAGGTGCTGAAAGTGAATTTTCCCATTCTCAGTAGCTGCTGCCTGTCTGTCAGAAAGCTGGTAAACCATTGGCAGATAGAGGTAGGAACAGAGAGTTGGTTTAATTTAGTCTGGAGAATAGCTGGGATGATGTTGTTGAAAGCCGAACTTAAGTCCACAAAAGGATCCTTGCATATGTCCCTGGTCTGTCCAGAAGTTGCAGGATATGATGTAATCCCATCTTGACTGCATTATCCACAGTCCCATTTAGTCAATAAGCAAATTGAAGGGGATCCAGAAAGGGTCCAGTTATGTCCTTTATGTGGGCCAACACCAGTCTATCAAATTACTCCATGACCACAGATGTCAGAGCAAGGGGTCTGTAGTCATTAAGTCCTGTGATTTTGGGTTTCTTTGGGACAGGGATGATGGTGGAGCATTTAAAGCAACAGGGAACATCACACTGCTCCAGTGATCTGTTGAAGTTTTGTGTGAAGATTGGGGCCAGCTGGTCAGCACAAGATTTTAGACAAGTGGGTGAAACACCACCTGGGCCCTGTGCTTTCCTTGTCTTTTGTTTCTGGAAGACCCGGCACACATCCTCTTCACAGATCTTAAGTGCAGGTTGAGTAGCAGAAGGGGGAGGGTTGCAGGAGGTGTTAATGTTTATGTGACGTGAAGGTCTGAGCGGGTGTGTAACGTTACTCTGTAACGTTACATACGTATGCTGATTGGTCAACTGCCATGCTTGTTTCATGATAAAGCACAGCTCGTATTTGTATCACTCCTCAGCACCCAAAGCTGACAGTTATTCCGGATTTTGGTTATTCTTATTGCCTAGCAACGTTCTGTTTACTGCCAGGGACTATATTTTCTGGCAGAAGGATGGCATTTAATGATTTACTTAAATAATATTATTTTTAAATAAACATTTGAGACCTTTAATATTTTTATTATTTGGTGACTTTTATAAAAGCAATAAGACACTTGAGGCTGTGCCATATTGTGTACAATAGAAGTGAATGGGGCCAGTTTTTGGAGGGTTTAAATGTAGAAATGTGAAGCGTATATATTTAATAAAACCTCTTACACTAATTCTTCTCTCAAAACTCATGTACATTATTTGAGCTGTAAAGTTGTTTAAATCTCAGTTTTTACAGTTGTTTTATGGTTTATGGCATTAAGTCTGCATGGCAACGAAGTTGTAAAATTTAATATAACTTTACAGAAAAGGTTAGCAAGCAATTTTACCACAGTTAAATCATAATGTTAAAGGGGTCATATAATGCCATTTTTGTACAAGTTAATATGAATCTTTAGGGTCTAAATGAAAACTTTGTAATATACTTTTATTAAAAATTCTCATTAGTATTTTAAGAAAACACAAATTTTAATATAAATAGTTGGTACCGAATCTTTTTTCAGCAGCAGCTTCTTAGCAAAACCAGCTTTATTCTGACCCTCGTTTATAAAGCAGTCTGGTGAAAAATGATTAGTGCAAACATGAACGCATTGACGTTGCTCGTGGGGAGTATTCCCATCGTAAACAAAACTCAGCCACTGCGTCTTCAGCGGTTCAGATTTAGGAACATCAAAATGACTGCTGTGTTCGTTATTACACCGAAGAAAAGAACACCACAATTAAATCGCTTAGGCGCCATTCTGCTCCAGTGTATTTACAATGATGACGGACTATGATTGACAGCTCGCTCACGAGCGAGGGCAGGTCTGTGTTGAAACACTGCTGTCAATCAACAATCCTGGGAGGGGTGTCCGACCGTGTGACAGCTCGATTTGAGGCAGGGGAAAATATATAAGGAGATTAAAACAAAAACACTGGATGGATTTTTATCATAATAGGATGGTTGTGTACAGGCACAGCCAACACACATTTCAGTACAATCAACTTGAAAAAGTGCATGTACAATTATATGACCCCTTTAACACATTTTTTTATGTCTTGTGGCTAGTCTTTTGAATCATTGAGTATTTTAACGTTTACAGATTGGCCTCATTCACTTCCATTGTGCCTCACTGTTACCTAATTTATTTTTATTTTTTTTAAGAAAAGGAGAGATAAGTCGAATTAGTTTTTTGTGGTAATCAACAATATGCCATATAAATGCTGTCAATTAAGCTTTTCTTGCATTGAACCTGAAATATTCCTTTAAGTTTCATTGTATTATTTTCTATATTAATGTAATGTAACAAAGTATATATTATACTTTTGTTTTTTTTTGCCAACTGGATTATGTGGACTACTTTGTTGACTTTAATATGTGTCTTGGCATTTACATTTCTGCTTTTATAAATGCTTGAGTCATTGACCATCTTGTGTATAAGATATTGGAGACGTGTGAGCATTTCAGTTTCAAAAATAATTAAGTACTTCTCTTGGTCAGTTACTTTCTTAATAAAAGATTAATTGCACCATCCTTATAACAGATATTGTGTCGATACATCTTGCCCAACATGATCCTGTTGACCCTCACACAGCAATGCCATCTGTTAATCTGTGTGACCTCCGTGTCCTGCTTCTCGGTTTCTCTCGCTCCTATTTTTGTTTTCTCACAGGCACATCTCTGTTTCTCTCATGCTCCATCTGTGTCTCTTGATAACACTTGTCTATCTATCACTGATCTATGAAGATCAAATAGCCTTCTGTCATATCTTCAGTGGCTGGGGAGGACCGTTAAATGGCTGTCCATCAGGAATCAGATAATCTTGTAGATTGTATGGATTGCTACAGTAAAAGATGTTTTGTTGGAAAAGTGAATCAGTTTGGCCAGTCTGTGTAATTTTGTCCTTAAGTATTGTTATGTAATATGGTCTAAACATGATGGATCAGATGGTAGTTTGAAAATTAATTGTAGTTGATTGCCACTCTGAGCAAGTTGTTTCTGTCCAGCTCATAATCCTGCTCAGACTTGTCTGGTCTGCACCTTGTGAAACACACACAAACACGTGTGTGCACACATTTACACACAATCAGATTTTTCTTATGTTTAATCATGCTGCAATAAGAGTGACATTTCATCAGCTCACAGACTTCACTTCAATCTGTACCAATGACAGCAGAGTTTCACTATTTTTCAGTCTCACATAGTGTTCTGCACTTTACACATACAGTATTTGGAGTTACAACATTATTTTCAAAGAATCTCCTACATTTCTGGTGTGTGTTGGATACTGCGAGGGTGGATGGCCTGAAGACAAGAATGGCTATTTTATAGGGCTGTAACGATATGCGAACCTCAACCTAAATCGTGACAAACATCCTCGTGGTAAAGTATAAGATGCTTGAGATCGCATCACATAATCTTATCATGGATGTTGTTACACGATGGAATGGCTCAATGGAAATGCTGGAACGCTATCTCGAGCAACAAGCGGCTATAACGTCAGCCCTCTTGATCAAAGAGGTGCGCAAAAATGCCCGTCAACTCGATACTCTGGATAGCGCTGACATCAGTGATGCCGAAGAAATAGTAAACCTTCTTAAACCGCTAAAAAAAGGTCACCACCGTCCTGTCTAATGAAAAGAGCTCCACCCTGTCACTCATTGTGCCCTTGAAATCCACGATCGAACAGAGCATGATGAGAAAGACTCTACAACTATAGCTAACATGAAGACAGCCATCCTGCAAAACCTCTCAAGCAGATACACAGAGGAACAGAATTATCTGCTGAGAGTACTGCCTTGGACTCCAGATTTTGATCGTTGCCCCACTTACTCCCTGAACAACGCGAAGAGGTTTTCCTCCGGTTGAAGAACAAATCGAACCAGTTACGGCAGGTATGTATGCATTACTAATGTGTGAGAACCTGTATATTTGCATTTGTGTGCATGTTTGTCACTCCATTCGCATGTTGGTGTACTCTTATTGTAAGTAACCTAAACAAACCCACAAGCTGTTTGTGTTGAGTTGAACTTACTTAAACAGAACAATATTTGTTTTAATGTTTTATTTTTGCACTTTTACTGCTTTAAGAATTTCTTAATTCTGATTTCATGTTAAAATGTTGTTTTATTGTTCAGTGACACCTAGTCAATTGTTAATTTACATACAGAAGGTTAAAATACAACAAAGAAAGTTATTGAAAATTGTTAATGCTTTGGAAATAAATCTGTTATTTGAATTTGTTTAATTTTTTTAAAATTTTGTTCAAAATATCACGATATTGTATCGTGAACCCAGTACTGTGATGCGTATCGAATCGTGAGCTGAGTGTATCGTTACACCCCTACTATTTTATATATAAACTCAGCAAAAAAAAAGACGCCCTCTCACTTTCAACTGCTTTTATTTTCAGCAAACTTAACTTATGTAAATATTTGTGTGAACATAAAAAGATTCAACAATTAATACATAAACTGAACAAGTTTCATAGACATGTGACTTACAGAAATGGAATGATGTGTCCCTGAACAAAGGGCGGTCAAAATCAAAAGTATCAGTCAGTATCTGGTGTGGCCACCAGCTGCGTTAAGTACTGCAGTGCATCTCATCCTCATGGACTGCACCAGATTTGCCAGTTCTTGCTGTGAGATGTTACCCCACACTTCCACCAAGGCACTTGCGAGTTCCCGGACATTTCTGGGGGGAATGGCCCTAGCCCTCACCCTCCGATCCAACAGGTCCCAGAAGTGCTCAATGGGATTGAGAAACAGGTTCTTCACTGGCCATGGCAGAACACTGACCTTCCTGTCTTGCAGGAAGTCATACATAGAACGAGCAGTATGGCTGTTGGCATTGTCATGCTGGAGGATCATGTCAGGATGAGCCTGCAGGAAGGGTACCACATGAGGGAGGAGGATGTGTTCCCTGTAACGCACAGCATTGAGATAGCCTGCAATGACAACAAGCTCAGTCCGATGATGCTGAGAAACACGACCCCAGACCATGACAGACCCTCCAACTCCAAATTGATCCCGCTCCAGAGTACAGGCCTCATTGTAATGGTCATTCCTTCGACGATAAACGCAAGTCCGACCATCACCCCTGGTGAGACAAAACTGTGACTCGTCAGTGAAGGGCACTTTTTTCTAGTCCTGTCTGGTCCAGCGAAGGTGGGTTTGTGCCCATAGGTGACATTGTTTCTGGTGAGGTCTGGTAATGACCTGCCTTATAACAGGCCAATAAGCCCTCAGACTAGCCTCTCTCAGCCTATTGTGGACAGTCTGAGTATTGATGGAGGGATTGTGCATTCCTAGTGTCTTAACGACCGTTCCACAGGTGCATGTTCATTAATTGTTTATGGTTAAGCATGGAAAACATTGTTTAAACCCTTTACAATAAAGATCTGTAAAGTTATTTGGATTTTTACAAAATTATCTTTAAAATATAGTATCCTGAAAAAGGGAATGTCTTAGAAAAGTTGTGTTCTTTTCTCACAGCCATGATAAATCGTGGCTGTAAGAAAAGAACACAACTTTTCTTTCTCTGAAGCATACACCAAAATCCATTTAGGGTTTCTTGAAAGTAAAGTAGTTAAAACGAAGAGATGATAATGACAATGACAAATGTTTATTTAAATAAAATGGATAACTATGGCTAATTTCATGGCTAACATTGTATGTGTCCTAAATACACACAATTAAATAATTATTTTGTGTAATTTGCCAAATTAGATTTGGATTGGAAATTATGCCCAATAAATATATTCTGTAAATATTTACTGTAGCTAATTTGAATTTGAGTTTTCGTCAAACATCTCTAGTCTCATATATCTTCTCTTCACTGACGCTTTTGTTAGCTAGGTTAATGAATAACTGAAAAATTGTTTAGGGGCAACATTGTTTGGTGTGGTGGAAAAATGTATAGAACTATTTAAATATATTTATAATGAGTTTTCATAATTTTAAGTTAATTTGAAAAATATAAGAAAATAAATTATGTAAAAAAGTTTCAGTTAAGTTTAAATGAGATCTTCATATACTGAATGTAACAACAACAACAATTTTTTCAAAAACAAATTGGGGGTGAACTACCCCTGTCTCTGCATATACTGTACAGTATGTCTTTCTATTTTTCTACTCACTGTCTCACACGCACACACACGCTTTCCTAATCTGTCATTTCACAGTGGTGAATTCTCAGGGCCAGCAAAGCATTCTTGGCCTAACATGCCAAATAAATAAATATCTTTCCTCCTTTCATTCTCAATGTATTTTTAATTGCTTTCCACTCTTAATTAATCTAATTAAACAAAAAAGTTTATCCAGTCAGAATTTATTCCTTGATGCTTACAAGTGATGCATGACAACTGTTTCACAAATCGCATGCCCAAAGCCAAGATCGTTAGCTGAAGCAGCCCATGAGTCTGGGCTCCACCCCCTCAGGCCTTTAGAATTTCCACAGAATCCCTCAACAGTGCAAATTAATGCACATCTAATGTCAGATTCATCAGCCAATCAGATTGATTTATTTGTTCTTGCTGGGTGTGATCTTTAGGATCAGTCGAGGCCTTCAAGCTGGCCTTGAGTGACATAATCATGCTTTAAGTGACGCGATTTGAAAGCGAAGAGCGTGAGAACTTGCTGACGAGTCGACTGTCATTACGGCCACTATCGCCATTGAGAAAGAGATCCTTATGGATTTACAAACCTGAGATGTTCTGCATGACCAACTGTATGATTGCTTAATTTATTAATCATGAAAGGAGGACTGATTTTCACTTCAAGCAAATTGGTAAGAGCTTTTTGCATTGTTATAGCAACATCAGGAGTTTTTTAAGTGTAAATTAGGCCGCTTGAGCATTCAGTGTCGGATCAAGTTTTGAAAAGTAGTCCTGCGTTCCAGTTGGATTTTACAAATTCCTACTAGGAAAAGTGCATTGAATGTATATTGAAGTCAGAATTGCAACTTGTAGACTCGTGCAGAAATTCTCAACTCTTGTATGATGTCACACAAACATGTCGACACTCGGGGAGAGATACAAAGTAAGTGATAAACATTCACTTTATTAAGGAATATCGATAAATGAGTTAGTTTCCACATTATATGTTATTAAAGCTTGTTTAACAAACTCTTGCAGAAACAGGTGTATAAAACATAATCTCTTTTGATAATCGTACACCTGAAGCACACATGCTAGTGCTGCAGCATTGTTTATCAGTTGGGTTGCTAAGAGACCTCTCTAATGAGAGTCAAACCCCTGCTAAGCTAACGGGAGCATTGCCGTTCTGAATATCGGGAATGGAATGCATTTATGGTCAGAGATATCAAGTAGGAATATACCACATCCACCTTAAATGGAACGCAGCATAACCGTGTACCCTGATTAAATGAAATTTATTGCAAGCAATATTTCAGTTGCAAATATTATTAGATAGATTTTTCCAAGTATTATAGGCCTCCATGGTAGATGCATATGAAAAATTATGATTTTTGAATGTTTGTTCGGTAGACGTTCATTTCACAAAACAGTCATGCTGCAGTTAAAATTAGGCTTGCTTGAGCATTAAGTGTCTTTTCAGGTTCTGGCTTTCGTGCGTTGATGTGTTTTGAAAATGTAAGTTGATATAATTAGTTAGCTGTGACATAATGTATGATGTCCAAAGGCAAAGGGTGTCTTATTTATTGTGAAACTGTGTTTTCTTAATGGCATGAATCACACTGAAGTCCTAGACTTTTAATGCCTGGCCCGCCACTGGTCATTCACTCTTCTGTGCCCTGTTTTAGAGTGAAATATGATAAGGTTTCAGTTTTGCTTTGTCACAGTAAGTTCTTAGACAAACGAGAGCTGTGAGGCTGTCGTCAGCCACACTGCTTTGCTAAATCTCTGCTTAACTCTAAGAGGCTTTCGACTGTGCTTTGCAAGGCGGGAACATTCCTACCAAATTCCAGACGCTCTTAAGATTCCTACTCAAAGGAGCGCCAGCTCTCAGCCCATACACACAAACTGACACTCTAGCAACCCTTTGCTGACATTCCCACACAACCAGATTGTGATATATACAGATATATTTACAGTATTTTTATATGTAAATTTTAGGGTGACAATATCTGAGATGATATAGAGATGGATCTAAATATTTTTTTTTTATTTGTAAGTCACCATTAGTCATTGATTGGATAAAGGCTTCAATGTAATTGTCTGCTTGACATGAATTAGTGTCACACAGCCAGATATTTGACCTTTGATCAGTATAAAGTCTGGTCCACTTTGCAGGTCATTCTGGCCATAAACCTACCACTTAGCCAGCTAGAGATTGTTTGACAAGCTATTTGTGTTTAAAGCTGCTTTATGTAATATTTTTACTGTACTAAATCATAAAATGCACATAATATGTCATTAGTGAATTCTGAAACATGCTAAATTGAAATACTGGCTTCTCTGATAACCGTGCTACAGCCAGTATATTCTACATTGAATTTCTATTCCGGGACAGAATTTCTGTTTATATTTTGGCCTGTGTGATCCCGCCCACTGCTCACTCACCAGTTGTATTTAGACACTGCCAGGCTGCCAGATTTGAACAAGTTTTCAGGCAAACTGGTAATAACCTGATTACCCTAAGACAGCCAATGGTTGTTCTATGTGCTGAGTTTAGACATAAATTAGTAAATTGGTTGGTTTGAAAATCCAGCTTTATGTTTAATGAGTCCCAGATTTGGCCCAGTCAGCAATGTTGCAATAACGATGTTTTTAACACTTGCAGATTACAGATGATTAGCAAATGTTAGCCAGAGGCTAAACAACCAGATGTTAACTAATGGTGATTTTCACTTCTGTAGTGCGAGGATGTCGCCCAGGGAAGATCGTACAGATGACGGAGGCAGAGGTCCGAGGACTCTGCATTAAGTCTCGAGAGATCTTTCTCAGCCAGCCCATTCTGCTGGAGTTGGAGGCTCCTCTTAAAATCTGTGGTAGGTTACTAAGTTTGATACGCTTCTTCTAAACGAGAGGATCTCGGCTGTTTTAATTACATTCATTCTCATCAATCTCCCTCAAGTGTTAAGGTTTGGATAAGTGTGTGTGTGTGTGTGTGTGTGAGAGAGAGTGAGAGTAAGTAGAGCAGGTTATAAATATAGCTCTAATGAGTGTAGGTTTGAGGTAATTTCTGTTTTCTCTGTGGCACTACAGAAGTGGACCCTAGTGTGTGTGTCATTGACCTGAAGTTAGGCCAAGAATCAAAGAGCTGAGGATAGCTTCATTCCTTCTTACCTTCCTTCTGTCTGTCTTTCCTTTTTTTCTTTCTGTCATTCTTTTCATAATTCTTTCCATCCTTCCTTACCTCTCTCCCTTGTTCCTTTCATCCTTCATTCTGTCCTTCTTTCCTATAGTTCATCCTTCTCTCCTTCTTTCCTTTCTTCTGTCCTTTCCGTGTGTGTGTGTGTGTGTGTGTGTGTGTGTGTGTGTGTGTGTGTGTGTGTGTGTGTGTGTGTGTGTGTGTGTGTCATTGACCTGAATTTTGGGGGGTAAGATCTCTAGGCCAAGAGCTAAGGAGCTGAGGATAGTTGCCTTCCTTCTGTCCTTCCTTTATTCCTTAAGTCTTACTTCCTTTCTTCCTTCTGTCCATCTTTATTTCCTTCTTTATTCCTTCCATTCTCCCATCCTTCCTTCCTTCTGTCCTTCTTTTCATAATTATTTTCATACGTCCTTTCTTCTCTCCTTCATTCCTTTTATCCTTCCTTCTTTCCTCCATTCCTTACTTCCTTCTTACCTTCCTTCCATCTGTTCTTCTTATCATCATTCTTTTCATCTTTCTTTCTGTCATTCCTTCCTTCTGTCCTTTCTTCTTTTGTCATTCATCCCTTCCTTCCTTTCCATCCTTCCTTTCATCCTTTCTTCCTCTGTCCTTCTTTCCTACCTTCCTTCCTTCCTTCCTGCCTCCCATCCTTTTGTCCTTGTCTCTTTCCTTCTGTCATTCATTCCTTTTCTTCTGTGCTTTATTATTCCTTATTTCCATCCTTCATTTTGTCCTTCTTTCTTTCCACCCTACCTTCATTCCTTCCTTATTCTTTCATTCCTTCTGTCCTTCTTTTCATTCTTTCTTCAGCTTTATGATGTTATGATTTTCCCTCTGTCTGTAGGTGACATCCATGGGCAGTACACAGATCTGTTGAGGTTGTTTGAATATGGTGGTTTTCCTCCAGAGGCGAACTATCTCTTCCTGGGTGATTATGTGGACCGAGGTAAACAGTCTCTGGAGACCATCTGCCTACTACTGGCCTACAAGATCAAATACCCCGAAAATTTCTTCCTCCTGCGAGGAAACCATGAGTGTGCCTCCATCAACCGGATCTATGGCTTTTACGATGAGTGTAAGCATCAGGCCTCTTACCAAAACTGACACCCACACCAAACAATCTGATATTTTATTGATTCTCTCTCTCACCCACTCGCTCTTCAACATTCTGAACAAACTTTTAGGTCATGCCCTATGCTGTATTCATTGTTATGAACATGTACTTCTTTCTTTGTTGCAGGCAAACGCAGGTTCAACATAAAACTCTGGAAGACATTTACGGACTGCTTCAACTGCCTCCCAATTGCTGCCATCATAGACGAGAAGATTTTCTGTTGCCATGGAGGTGAGGAGTGAATGAGTGATGGATAGTAATACAGAAGGGACTCTTGTTCAGATGCAATAGGGCTTAAAGGGGCTAAAATATTAATACATTTAATGTTGAATGCCCTTTGTGACACTGTCTATTTGTCACACTCTCACTTTCTCTCATTCCGCCTGACTTTCTAGGTCTTTCTCCTGATCTGCAGTCAATGGAACAGATACGTCGGATTATGCGACCAACTGATGTTCCGGATACAGGTGTGTGTGCGTTCGTGTGTGCGTGCGTGCGTACACTGTATGAAAACTACAGGAGCCTGTTCCAGAATATGTGTTCCACTTAACTTGATTTTATTAGAGTAACTGCACCACCATCAGCCTGATTTTTACTGAAACTAAAACATTTTGGTTTAGGTTCTGAGCAAATGGTCATCAGTCATATATATAGACTGTTCATTGGTGATGTCATTGTTCCATGAACAATTCCTGCTTGTCAAAACAGAGACTATTTAGCCACGTCTATTAAAATGAATGGGACAATTTGGAATGCCCAACTACAACCAACAGTCAATGGATGTAGAAAGGAAGTCCTGCCTTACAGGTAAAATAGCCAATAACCTTTTAGATACAGAAATCAACTCAGGAACGCACATGCGCATTAGCTATACAAGATGGTAAAGATGATTTTTTTTGCTTAATCTGAGATAAAAACGCACAATTTATTATTCCGGTTGTGATGGAACGACACATCCCTCCCGTGGATAATTGTCACCCGCGGTGACTTTTCCCCATTTTGCGATCCGTGATGGGGCTCACAGTATGTACATACATGTCACAGGTGTGTTGAGTGCGCGTTGAGTGCTTGTTGAGTTTTGTGGGAGCATGCGCAGTGAGGGAGCACTTTGTCGCTTAGTTCCTGAACTTAAGATATTACAGATGTATAAACCTTTCTAAACCTGTTAATTTGACATGCAAATGACGTTATACCATGTCTTATATTTATATTGTGTTTATAATCAACAAAGCTGTTAACATTGCAAGCATGTGATGTTGGAGCGATCTATAGTTCTACCCACTTTCATATATTTGCACTCAATCATTGGTCAAAATGCAGCACATTTGATATGAAAGCCAGAAATGTAGCAGTTGCATGGTGAAGAGAGACACTTAAACCTGTTACATCTCTCATCTCCATCTCTCTATTAACAGGGGCTCTGGGCAAAAAAGAAAATCCTTAGCAATCTGAAACACTTTCAAATACAGACATCACAATGTTCATTTGAATTTTGAGCAGAACATGATTTGTTTCGTGCCATAGACTGTGCAGATGTTGATGAGTCTGTGACATGTCTTCTCACACTCTGCATCAGTTCGGTGTCATGCTCACGTGCTAAAACAATATCTAAAATAGCCTTGGTGTTAAAATAAAATTGTATTAATGATTCAATAATAATTTTACAGAGCATTAACCACTTTTAGTATCTCTGACTAATTTTCTTTGTTAAACATTGTTAAATGTTTATTTTTGCATTGTTTATTCAATTACCCTGAAGGAGATTTTTTTATAAACTCCTCTTTCCAAATCAGGAAAAATGCTGTAGTCTCCTCTGTGTTGGTGGATTCATTTTGTATAGGCTATGTTCATTTAATAGCCAAAATATTTTGAAATATGTAAATGAGAATGGGCAACTCTGGTCTATAGAATGGGTGCCAGTGTTGGCCATTGAGAACCATCTCAGACAAAGGTGGTGCCTGTGTTTCATTATAGACCTTAACTTAGGTTCTTAATTTATATTAGGGGCAGCTTCATTTACATTATGTATGTTTTACAAACTGCATAAAATGTTTAGAATGTTCGGTGTTCAATCTGAATACACTGAATTTAAAGTGCTTTACAATACATTCTTTGTTACTGCTGTAATGAAGACTTGAGCATCTTCACTTCAAGATCGTCTAAAATCTTTTCACAGTGCAAAAAACAACACATTTTACAGAAGAAAACAAAACATTGTGATAAGCTCAAGAAGATTATAGAATTAAATATTATCTGATGAGATACATATTCCGTCTCTTGCATTTGCAGGGTTGCTGTGTGATTTGCTGTGGTCAGACCCAGATAAGGACGTTCAGGGATGGGGCGAGAATGACCGTGGAGTGTCATTCACCTTCGGTGCCGATGTAGTGAGCAAATTTCTCAACCGCCACGATCTAGACCTCATCTGCAGGGCACATCAGGTACCAATTACTTTCAGCTGATCAGGATTTTCGATCCATGTGGTACCTTCAAATAATTATGGTACCAAATGACTGTATTTTTAGGGGATTGTTGTGCATTCTATATGTTGTGTGTGTTCTGTAGTTTGTGTAGTCAGTGTGTTGTGTTTTGCAGGTGGTTGAAGATGGTTATGAGTTTTTTGCAAAGCGGCAGCTGGTCACTCTGTTCTCGGCACCAAACTACTGTGGGGAGTTTGACAATGCCGGTGGAATGATGAGCGTGGATGAGTCACTCATGTGCTCTTTTCAGGTGTGTTATTGTCCAGACACACACATATTTTACTATTTGCATCTAGGGATGCACATTATGCCAGGACCATATTGGTTATCGGCTGATATTAGTGATTTAAAAAAATATATTTTTTTATATATGTATATATTATTTTTGTTATTTTATTTTTTTTCCCTGTGTTGTCCGATATTCAATATGTAATTGTGAATGCTCTCTTCCAACCTATTTTTATATACACTCACCTAAAGGATTATTAGGAACACCTGTTCAATTTCTCATTAATGCAATTATCTAATCAACCAATCACATGGCAGTTGCTTCAATGCATTTAGGGGTGTGGTCCTGGTCAAGACAATCTCCTGAACTCCAAACTGAATGTCAGAATTGGAAAGAAAGGTGATTTAAGCAATTTTGAGCGTGGCATGGTTGTTGGTGCCAGACGGGCCGGTCTGAGTATTTCACAATCTGCTCAGTTACTGGGATTTTCACGCACAACCAATTCTAGGGTTTACAAAGAATGGTGTGAAAAGGGAAAAACATCCAGTATGCGGCAGTCCTGTGGGCGAAAATGCCTTGTTGATGCTAGAGGTCAGAGGAGAATGGGGCGACTGATTCAAGCTAATAGAAGAGCAACTTTGCCTGAAATAACCACTCGTTACAACCGAGGTATGCAGCAAAGCATTTGTGAAGCCACAACACGCACATCCTTGAGGCGGATGGGCTACAACAGCAGAAGACCCCACTGGGTACCACTCATCTCCACTACAAATAGGAAAAAGAGGCTACAATTTGCAAGAGTTCACCAAAATTGGACAGTTGAAGACTGGAAAAATGTTGCCTGGTCTGATGAGTCTCGATTTCTGAGACATTCAGATGGTAGAGTCAGAATTTGGTGTAAACAGAATGAGAACATGGATCCATCATGCCTTGTTACCACTGTGCAGGCTGGTGGTGGTCGTGTAATGGTGTGGGGGATGTTTTCTTGGCACACTTTAGGCCACTTAGTGCCAATTGGGCATCGTTTAAATGCCACGGCCTACCTGAGCATTGTTTCTGACCATGTCCATCCCTTTATGGCCACCATGTACCCATCCTCTGATGGCTACTTCCAGCAGGATAATGCACCATGTCACAAAGCTTGAATCATTTCAAATTGGTTTCTTGAACATGACAATGAGTTCACTGTAATAAAATGGCCCCCACAGTCACCAGATCTCAACCCAATAGAGCATTTTTGGGATGTGGTGGAACGGGAGCTTCGTGCCCTGGATGTGCATCCCACAAATCTCCATCAACTGCAAGATGCTATCCTATCAATATGGGCCAACATTTCTAAAGAATGCTTTCAGCACCTTGTTGAATCAATGCCACGTAGAATTAAGGCAGTTCTGAAGGCGAAAGGGGGTCAGACACAGTATTAGTATGGTGTTCCTAATAATCCTTTAGGTGAGTGTAGATTACTTTTACAGACATATAGCCCTAATTTAAATATATCCTTTAATAACACTAAACATTTTAATAATATAAAAGTTTTTATATTTTAATAATTGTTAAATGTAATCTTTAGCAAATCTGAAAAAGAATATAGTTCATACTGTACATTATGATGGTGTGATGCCTAAATTCACCAGTAGCATATACAATTATGAATTTTAGTTTTAAGTAGTTTTAATAAAAATGTTTAGATGGAATCTTACAGATGTTTTAAATTTGCCATTTTCGGTTATCTGCCATAAAATGAAAATATTTATCGGCTTATAGAATTGTTATATTGGTGCATCCTTAGTACTCTCATATTGCACTCTCCCACCCTCTCTTTTCTCTCTTAGATCCTGAAGCCATCAGAAAAGAAGGCAAAGTACCAGTACGGTGGGGTGAACTCAGGGCGACCTGTAACCCCTCCCCGTACAGCCCAAGCCCCTAAGAAGAGGTGAGCGGCCTGCCACCAAGAACCTCACCCTCTCTCACCCCAGCAAATTACCCCAGTCTGGGGCAGCTTTACCCTAACTCCCCTCTGAAATCTCTCTTCCTGCCCTGCCAACCTCGTCTCTGTTAAAATTTTCTTAAAATTTGTGTACAGGAATTTTGCTGTGATCAGTCAATGACTTCTCTCTACATTTGCTCTGCTTCCTTGTTTGTTGGTATTTTAATTACAATAATAACATTAAATATCATAATAATAGTGCTTTGGGAAGCAACTTTTAATAAGCTGCTCTACAAAAAACCCAGAGCAAAACAAACACACACACACATACATGCACACACTCAGTGCTTTAACATACAGAATGCAGTAGTGTCCTGATATGTAAGCATTTTATTAAACTTCAGATGAGTACTCTTTTATTATTTAACATTATTGTTGATTCAAAAAGAAAGAGTAAAGATTGTAAGTATTGAAGTTTGTTGTGTATTTCACTACATTTGGAAGTTTCAAGACCAGAGGCTTTCACATACACACATACAGTGACATAAGTCAGGCCTAGAACTCAGGCTTAGCTCTTAAAGGGATAGTTCACCCAAATATGTTAATTCTGTTCTCATTTTATCACCCTCATTTTGTTACAAACCTGTATGACTTTCTTCTGTGTAACAACACTAAAGGAGATTTTAGGCAGAATGAAATTGTATGATGCAATGAAAGTGAAAGGTGACTAATGCTAAAATTCTGTCCAAGTCATTCATGTTTGGAACAACATATATTACAGAATTTTCATTTTGGGTGAACTATCTATTTAACTCAACATGTCAGGGTGCTTGATCACAGGTCAGTGGACCCTTTAGACGAAAACTGACATAATCTATTGTCAATAAACTAGGTCAGTGTAGATAAAGCTGGAAAGTGGATTTTAACTCTGATACAGTGACACATTTGCACAGCTTCATTTACTCACAGCAATGCATGTTTTGTTTTCTTAACACCTCTGGGATTTACATCAAAACTCTGTAGTCAGAGCTCTCTGTTTAATGCAATGTTTTTGTCTTATGATAGTAATAAGTCAGGAGAAAAGGTCATAGCATACCATTTTATTGCATGACCCATGAACACATCCTTAATAACCTGTCTGAAACGTCACAATTCACCAGCCATGTTTTCATTGGATAACGAGAAACAGCTGACTACGTGCAGCGAGTAGTGAATGGAAAAAAATTGTGCCTCCAGTTGGAAAGGGTTGTGCTTGTTTGAAGTTCCCCACCATTACAAATATTAAAACTGACTTAAGAGTCCTATTGATGACTATAATGGATTTGATTAACAGCGTAACCTGTTACAAACCAGTAGCACCTTTGGCAAATAAATGTTAATGCCTTTCTGTGAGAGGAAACATTTGCTCACATTGATATTCCACTGTCATAACTCTGTTTTTAATGTCCTTATTTATCTGTGTTGCTGTTAACTTCTCCTTAATTTATTTCCAAATGTTGGGAAAGCTATCAAAGTGTTCTAAAAGCAGTTCATGAGTTTTGTATAAGTGGGCTTCAAACTTAATAAATGGATGAAACACTCTCCGCCTTCTCTTTGTTTGTGGGAATTTGTAACCATATAAATTCTAGGCTAATTAAAGTGCTGGAAACCATAGTAACTCAACAGAAATTTTTTATCAAAGTGCTTCATTAAACTTAGAGGTTCTGATACTTAGAAATGCTCTAAAATGTGGATGAGCACAATCTGTGGTCTGTTGTCATGGCTACTTTAGCATCAGGCTCCATTTCAACAGGACGAAACCAGACAATGAGCTATAATTCTATGCAGTTCAAATTACTACTAAATTGAAAGACCATCTGAAACTTCACATGATGTTTTGTATTTATGACCTGAATACTATATCTGTGGTCATCAGAATGAAGTTGCAGTCGGGCTTCCATCCCTGTGAATGACCAATGAATGTCCAAGATCTTTCCAGGTGTTTGTGATTACTTGCATTAGTCATGACATGCCTTTTTATTATTATTATTATTTTAATGTGTTCCTTGAGGTTCACTTAGAATATTAGTAAAGTTATATATACAGTCATATATTTGTAAAACATTAAACATTTCCACCCTCATTCTGGCCCTTTGTCAGAAACAGTCTGTTTTGGCGCTGCTTCTCTTTTAAGACTTGACAGTAAACGCCCACTGTTATGATTGGCTCTCTGCTCTTGATTGATCTGCTCTCTCTCTGCTTGCCATCTTATTGCTCACCCCTACTGGGCAGGCTACGAAAATAATAAGGTAAAGTAGGTGTTAATGTGTTGTTATGGAGGCGTTCAGACAGAAATTTCTACCACATGTGACATCACAATGTGGAGGAAGAGAGAAAGAGTCGTGTTGGCAGCTTGTCTTTCAACAAATTCTCTTTTTGCAGTGACGAGGAAGTTTTGTATGTTTTTATAATACAATGACCTTGACAATGACTTTAGTACAGATTTGTTTTTTAGTTCTTTAATTCAGACCAATTTGCTAATAATTCATTCAGACCAATTTGTTGAAAAGAATAACTCCCTGAAAAATTGGACATCACTTGGACAGGGGTAATTTGAAAGCCAGGTTTGCTGTATTCTAGAGCAATATAACGGTCATGAAATATTTACAGGTAATATCCATGACTTTTCAAATTACTTTTCCAGGCCTGGAAAGCACGGTTGAAATATGACCTGATATTTCCAGGTTGGGAATCCTAACAGTGAGTCCACAGAAAGTGACCAGGGGCTGGATTCATGAAAATCTTCTTAAAGGAATATTTCAGGTTCAATTCAAGTTGAGCTCAGTCGACAGCATTGATGGCAAATAGTGATTTCCACAAAATATAATCCCTCCTTCTCTTTAAAAAGAGCAATAATCTTGATTACAGTATTACTCTTTCAATGGAAGTGAATGGGGCCAATAGTCATTATTCCAAAAGTATAGCCACAACATGTAAACACATTTTAACATGATTTAAGTGTAATAAAATCGCTTACATTTTGTGTTAAGTTATATTATAATTTGTTTCCATGACTACTAATGGCATAAACCCTAAATCCCCTTACAGATCAAATAATGTTTTAACAGAAGAATGAATGCACGTGCTTTTATAAAATTATACGCTTCACTTTTCTGACTTTAAATCCTTTAAAAAAAATTGGCCCTTCAAGTTCCTCACTGTGACCTTGATTGGTTAGGGGCTTGTATCAATTCTAATCAATCTGTCATTTCTCTCTGATTTTAAAGGACGTTTATTGTTAGAGATATCTTGACAAAAATCACAGCAACCACCAAGACTAAATATCCTGTCAACATTTAATTCATTTTCTTTTGAAAACAAGGCATTGGTTTCATTCTTCATTTATCAAACATGTTTTATTTTAAGCAGCACAGTTACATCATTTTTCCTTCACACTATACAATTCTTGGTCTGGGTTCTCTAAGCTTCGATCACAGAGTGTCTGCTCCACCACTCTGCCCCCCACTGGAGCTATTATCCAGGCCAAGGCTGTGTTCACTGTTCTTATAAGTGGATCATTTAAGAGGCAGCCACAAAGAAGGAAGCAGGGCAGGACCACATGCAATTCAGCCAGGAGAAAGACAAACAGCAAGAAGAGACCGGCTTTCAGGAGCTGGAGAGCGATCTCAGACCACTGCCCTGCACAGACATCTCTCAGCCAACAGACAAGCTGGCTTTCTTTCAGCAATTGAAAAAGTCTGCAGTCTAACAGACTGTTGAGGCCAGCACAGATATTTCCCATGATTCTGTTCTGTGAGGTGAAGAACTATAATCAGTGACTGACATGGTCTACACACAGTACTTCATAACAAACTTACCTGTTGGGCTTGAGTTGAAAGCAGAGGACTAGATGTTTTCATGGAGGCCTCATTTGCTCCTGAAGAGATTCTCCTCTCAGCACAGCATGTTCTTTTGGGAACTCTTTCCTCCATGACCTCCATGATAAAGTTTCTTGTGTAGAACATTTTATTTTGTGAGTAAATCTATTTTAAAACCACATTCTTAAAATTATAAACACTGATACACATGAAGGCTTCTGGTACACTGTAAAAGCACAAAAACTATATATCAGTTAATTTTCTTACCAACTTTCTATAAAAAGTAGGATTTTCAAAGCTGATCTGATCTAAAATCAGTGAATGTTGGTACAGTTCTGTAACATCATGTAACAATGTGGCAAAGAAATACAAGTCACAGGTCACATTTAAATATGAACAGCTAAAAAAAAATACAATATCTTATATACAGTGTACCATAAGAGTATTTGTACACTTTGTATGATTTTAATTGCTTTAGATAAGATATCAAGAAAGATAGCACAAATTTCAAGAAAAACAACTGACAAAAAGAAGTTACATTTTAAATTATAAAACAATAGATAGACTCCTGAAAATAAAGACAAAAAGTATATGGACACTTTCTGGTTGTCAAACTCAGTGGAACATGTTTAATAGTTGAATTAACTTTGGTTACTCTGCTAGGACACCTGTGTGAACTTGAGAAGAACTGACTTCTTTAACTACATTTACCTTGGAAAAAAGTTGGTTTTGTAATTGTAAAAATTATTACATATGGTTAAATTAGTTCTGAAAGGGTCTATCATCATTTGTATGCAGAATACTTGATATATTGTTTTCTATTAAATGAAATACATACATTTAAAAGGTGCACTCAAGCTGTTATTCCTAATTTTGAAACATAAGAATAAAATCACGAGCACTAACATGAGATGAAGACTCCAGTCATATCAGTAACCTTATTAAAGCTCTTTAAATCTACATGGAGAGGGTCCCCTCATGGGGAATGCCATGTTATGATCACATGACCAGCCAAATCCTACTTCCTAAATCTCAGTTACAGCACTGTTTTTGGACACTTTCACTAGTGGATTAAAAGAATCATGGCTGACTGTGAATAGTAAAGTGCCACTATGGCATCGGTAACTGCATTTGCATGATGCTGCATCTATGCACTTAGGTGTCAGTGTTAATCCAGGACAACATATTAAAAAAAATACTGAGTGCACCTTTAAGTATACCTCAAGTGCACAAATACATTTTGTGGTCACTGTACATGTTAACTACACGAGCTGTTCTTGGCGCTCAAATAATTAACATACCTTAATGAAATGATCTATTATCTAAAGGTCTGAAGACACTTGACTGCTGCTACAATCAGGATAGAAACTGCGAAAGTGTTTTTAACGATTTGAATGAAAACAGCCCACACTGGTACAGAACAGAAGCGCGCATGTCCTCCGGGTCAGTAGGGGGCAGCAGCGCGATTAACATGTCTGCACACTGCAGCGGATCTGTATGTGTCATCTCAAACTCAAAACAACAACTAAGCAGGATCTTCTGACCCATTCGGATCCACAAACCTTTCGACATCTGCATAAACGTCACTGACAGGCTTGTAAAAATATCAAGGGTTGGATCCGTCCCATCGTAGCAGGTTTATGTCTATGTCGTAGTGTCCGCAGGTTTGGGTCTGGTTCCGCCCGAATCATGTCCTGCTGTCTGCTGGAATTCGGTCGGGTCCAAGGTCTTAGACAGGTGCGAGACTTTCTGTTCCCCAAACAGAACCAAACCGGTCCGGAGGCAGAGAACACACAAGCAGGTACTGCAGTTGTGTGTGTGTGTGTGTGTGTGTGTGTGTGTGTGTGTGTGTGTGTGTGTGTGTGTGTGTGTGTGTGTGTGTGTGTGTGTGTGTGTGTGTGTGTGTAGAGAGAGAGAGAGAGAGAGAGAGCGTGTATTTATCACTTTGTGGGGACCAAATGTCCCCATAAGGATAGTAAAACCCGAAATTTTTGACCTTGTGGGGAGATTTTGTCGGTCCCCATGAGGAAAACAGCTTATAAATCATACTAAATTATGTTTTTTGAAAATGTAAAAATGCAGAACGTTTTCTGTGAGGGTTAGGTTTAGGGGATAGAATATAAAGTTTGTACAGTATAAAAACCATTATGTCTATGGAAAGTCCCCATAAAACATGGAAACACAACGTGTGTGTGTGTGTGTGTGTGTGTGTGTGTGTGTGTGTGTGTGTGTGTGTGTGTGTGTGTGTGTGTGTGGTTGTGCGATTTGGGAAAAGTGGATTTTCGGGGGAAATGCAGAATAATATGGTCCAAAACAAAACAGCTGCGTCGTGTCAGATTTTAGTAAAACCCCAGTACAAATTATGCAAATATGTTTCTGTGAGGGTTATGTTCAGCAGATTTCAATAAAACCACAGAAAACAGATTGCACAAAGGTGTCTGTAAGGGTTATGTTGAGCAGATTTCAGTAAAACTCCAGTAAAAAATAATGCAAAAATGATTCTGTTAGTGTTATATTCAGCAGATTTGAATAAAAGCTCAGAAAAAAAAAATATGCACAAAAGTCAACATCATAAGCTCAGTATAAAAATGATATATGTCAATGTGAATTCCCCATTATAATGAATAAATCATCTTTTTTGCTGAGGATTGTGAATAACTTATTCACTCCCTGCAGAGAGAGAGAGAGAAGGAAAGAGAGAGAGACACTTGGAAAGACAGAGAGGGAGGAAAAGAAAGAAAGGGAGGTGTGTTTGGCCTTGGTGAATGAGTCATCCTGCAGGAGTCTGAAACACATCATGACTGTGTAAAGAGACAATGAGTGAATCAATGAAAGATAAATAGAGACTGAAAAAGAAACTGTTTATTGACAGCTTGTAAAGGTGTAAAAGGCTGCATTCAAAATAGTCACACAATTGACAGGCTGTTTTTGACTGCAGAGATGAGTGACCACAAAGAGAAAATATAGCTGCAAACGTCGATGACAGTCCCAAGCACAACTGGTCCATTTCCACCCAATGGCTTTTGGAAATGCAAGGTGGACACGTGCATTTGACATTATTCTAAACAATTTTGAAGTAATTTGAGTAAATATGAGAGGACTATTTTAAAGTCTGTTGCAAGACCCACACTTCCTGCGGCCGGGTGGTGGTGCTGTCACCATGACCCAAAACAGTCCATGTGATTAGCCCCCAAGACATGCATCTCAATTTGGATCTAAATTACATATTGCACACAGAAGACATGAGACCCTTCCTGTTTCCCATTTTTGGCATAAATTTGATGCCATGCCATGGCAACACTGTTCAATATATCAAAATCTATTTGCAATTTAGCATCGTCAGTATTTTGGCATGATGCTGCACAAATTTGGTGCCAGTCACTTGAATCCACTAGGAGGAGTATTTAAAAGTTCAGAGCTTGCGATTTTCAGAAAATCCAAAATGGCCGACTTCCTGTTGGGCGGAGCTAATGACAAAAATTATGAAAGTTGTCTGGCTTGGTGAGAACTATATACACTGGTGGCCAAAAGTTTGCAATAATGAACCGATTTTGTTGTTGCAGAAGGAAATTGGTACTTTATTTCACCAAAGTGGCATTTAACTAATCACAAAGTATAGTCAGGACATTACTGGTATAAAAAACGGCACCATCACTATTTAAAAAAAAGTTATTTTTGATCTAGACAGGCCCCATTTCCAGCAGCCATCACTTCAACATCTTATCCTTGAGTAATCGTACTAAATTGCTAATTTGGTACTAGAAAATCACTTGCCATTATATCAAACACAGTTGAAAGCTATTTGGTTCATTAAATGAATCTTAACATCGTCTTTGTGTTTGTTTTTAAGTTGCCATAGTATGCAATAGACTGGCATGTCCTACAACAGCTTTCTGTAGAAACTCATCAGTCAATCATTGTTTTTAGGAATGAAGGCTTGAAATTTCCAATAAACTGAAAATGTTATTTATTTAATTTTAAGACAAAGGACATCTGGCTCTAACCAGGACAGAAAGAGATGTGGAAGGCCAGATGTACAACTAAACAAGAGGATAAGAACATCAGAGTCTCTAGTTTGAGAAATAGATGCCTCACATGTCCTCAGCTGTCAGCTTCATTAAATTCTACCCACTCAGCACCAATTTCATGTACAACAAGACTCAGGGGTGCAGGCCTTATGGGAATAATTGCAAAGAAAAGCCTTTTTTTTTTTACAGAAAAACAAAAAGAAAAGGTTAGAGTATGCAAAGAAACACAGACATTGGACAACAGATAATTGGAAAAGAGTGTTATGGATCTTAACACCATTGAGTTTTTGTAGGATCAGCTAGACTGTAAGGTGTGTTGGAAGTGCCCAATAAGACATTTATGACAAGTGCTACAGGAAGTGTGGGGTGAACTGTCATCTGAGTATCTGGACAAACTGACAGCTAGAAATTCAAGGATTTGCAGTTGTCATTGCTGCACATGGAGGATTTTTTGATGAGAACTCTTTGAAGTAGTTTAAGAAATTCTGAAAAAAATGTCAATAATGATCTAATTGTAATAGTAATTTTTCACGTTATTAATGTCCTGACTATACGTTGTGATCAGCTGAATGCCACTTTAGTGAATAAAAGTAACAATTTCATTCCATAAAAGCAAAATCTGGTGACTGTAAAACTTTGGTGACTGTAGGTGAATTGGGGGTGCTACAGAGGCGGTGTTACATGCCCATTTTAAAGGGGGGGGCTGACGACTCTGATGTGTGTTCAAAATTGCAAGTGTTTTCACACATGTTAAGTACCCAAAGTAGCGAAAACCTTGGAAAAATTAATAATAATAACAATCCTTAGAAGAACAATAGGGTCTCCGCACTTTCAGTGCTTGGGCCCTAATGAGCATACAGGGAATGAAAGAGCGAGAGCAAAAACAAGGATTAGATGACTCAGAGTGTGTGTGTGTGTGTGTGTGCAAGCGTATATAGATTGAAGGACACCAGTTAAAGCCAACTGACTGTTTTATTAGAATAGATTTCATCCTCCCTGACCACATTATTCACAGCATTCCTCCAACAATCTCTCTTCCTGTAGAGAATGAGTTGACGTGGGATGACACAGACTGGGGCTCCTGGGAGAATCCTGACAGTAAAGAGGATGGAACTCAGGTTTGTGGTACAAATTTACTCACTCTTGTGTCACTCAAAATATGTATGCAGTTATTATTATTATCATCATTATTTTGGAACAAAAAAGTAAACATTTTCAAGAATATACACACTCCTCTTTTCTGTTCAATGACAGTTAATGGTGACCATGGCTGTCAATCTCCAAAAAGGACAAAATTCTAAGTAGTCCATATGATTCATGTGATTTACAGTCTTCTGAAGCCATTCGATAGCTTTGTGAGAGGAACAGGCAAACATTTTTATAATTATTCACCAATAATCACCCCCTCTCTTCTCATACCTGTTTACGTTTAATTCAAATATGACACATATTAGGGCTTTGTTCAGGAGCGGGTTTGGATATTAGCAATAATTAATAATTATCAAAAATACTTAGCGAATTTGACAAGAGAGAAACGTGATCTATTCAAGGAATGCAAGAAACTCTTATATCAACTGAAGATTGTACTGATGTTTCCGGCCAAACTGGCAATAGATACTAAGGATGGCCGCAAAGTATTTTCATGCACCAAGCAAGCACTGTCCTTCATAAAAGCATCTTTCCTCACAGGAAGCATAAACATTTTGGAAGCTATGGGGAGGACATATTTTCTTTAGTGCTGGCTCAAGTAAGAGCAGGGGAGTCATGATATTGATAAATACACATCTACAATTCAAATTAACGCTTCACAGGATGTGTACAAATCTTGGTCTTACAGATATTTGGAGACTTTTTAACCCTTTTGGTAGGGACTATACTTTTTTTCATCAGTCCATAAGATTTATTCTAGAATTTATTTTTATATATATCTAAATTCCTCATTTCATCTATTGTTGATTGTTCATTTGGAAACATCTTAGTCTCAGGTCATGCCCTGGTGAGTTTAGAGGTGTTGCCACATATGAAGAAAAGGAAATCATATTGTTGGCACTTTAATGTATCACTTGATGTAAATATTGTATATAAACTACTCAATGTTAAACCTGATTTCCAACAAATGTTAAAGGCTGAAATCCATGTTTATGTGGAGACCAACTGGTCCTCAGAATCCTCTGTGGGTGTGGCTTGGGAGGCACTTAAGGCGGTTCTTATGCCTCATTCATCAAACAATCCAAAGCACGAGAACTCGTGGAGTTGGAAGGAAATATTAAAAGTGCAGAGGCAGAGCTGAAGCGCCGAATGTCATCTGATGGCCTCAGAGAATTGACCCGTTTGAAATACAGATATAATACTATTTTATTGCTGAATGTGGAGTTTTGGCTATTCAGGGCAAGATAGTCATACTTTGAGCCGGAGGACAAAGTAGGAAAACTTTTGGCTAGATATATAAACCAGAGAGAGTCTTTTTATACCATTCCCTCAGTGAAATCTGCTGGTGGTGAAATATTTACCTCAGCCATTGATATTTATAATACTTTTAAAGAGTTCTATCTTGGTCTTTATAGCTCCACGTCTTCGTCTACTAATGAAGATATTAGAAACTTTGTGGAACCATTAGAATTCCCTAAATTGATGTCTTGAGCAATACAAATTTTCTTGATTCAGAGATAACATTGGAGGAGCTTGATGAGGTAATTAAGGCCCTGCCTAGAGGCAAGGCTCCAGGGCCAGATGGCTTTGCCGCTTAATTTTTTTGGATCTTATGCTACAGAACTGGCTCCACTTTAGTTAGAAGTTTATACGGAATCATTAAAGAATGGAAAGCTTCCTCCAATCATGACACAAGCCCGGATCAGTCTGATTCTTAAAAAGGACGAAGATCCAAGCGAGTGTTACCATACAATCTCCTTGATGCAGCTAGATGTAAAAAAATTTGACATCTCTTATACATATAGATCAGGTGGGGTTTATTCAGGGCCACAGCTTTTCTGACAGCATCTCATCAATATTATGTGGTAAGTGGCGAATGATCACTCTCCAGTCGCTGCCATCTCACTTGACATCGAATAGGAGTTTTTTATGGTAGAAGGGGGTTATCTTTTTAAGATTTTGGAAATATATGGGTTCGGAAATACTTTTATTGGATGGATTGAGGTACTTAATAGACACCAGGTAGCGGCTGTACAAACAAATAGATGAATTTCAGATTAATCAATTCCTTTTCAAAATTTTCGGGATACAAATTTAATTGGTCTAAATCCGAAGCGTTGGCTCTGACTGCGTACTTCCCAGTAACGGCTTTTCAGCCATGGGGCTTTCAATGGCCCAAACAGGGTATTTGGGTATTTTATTCCCAGCAAATATATGTGATTTAGTCAGAGTTAATTTTGACCCTAAAGAAAAAAAATTGTGGTTGAAATAAAAAGGTTTTCGAGCGATGTGGGCTTCATTACATTTATCTATGATTGGGAAGGTTAATCTTAGTAAAATGAATTCCATAATTTAACTGCCTGCTACAATCTCTCCCTGTAGATGTCCCCCTCTCTTATTTCAAACAATTTGATAGCATAGAGAAATCCTTCATTTTGAATGGTAAGCATCCCAGGTTACATTTCAATAAGTTACATAGGCCAATTGACAAAGGTGGGCTAGGCCTACCCAAGATTTTGTTTTATTATTATGCATTTGGTCTCAGACATTTGGCTCATTGGTCGCTTCCACCTGAGAGGGAGCCCCTCCATGGTTTTGTGTTGAACGGGAAATGGAGTGAGAGTGGAGTACTGAGACCTTTTGATAATTTGGTTCAACGTTTTAAGATTCATAGATCCCAGTTCTTTAGGTATTTACAGCTGCACCACCTGCTCTGTACTATTTTTGGGAGTAGTGTACACCCCCCTAAAGCAGCAGATACTCTGGTTAATGATGATAACTGCTTTTGGGAAAGGTCATGAAGCATCTGTGTATTATTTCCTGTTAATTCAGAGTCTGGGGGATGGAGCTTCATCTTCCCTCAAGAGATTATGGGAGAAAGATTTAAATTTGGTATTGGAGGAGGGAGTGTGGGCTAGGATCCTAAAAAGCATCAAGTCTACATCTAGAGATGCAAGGGTCCTTGTGATGCAATTTGAGATTTTTCATCGGTTCTACTGGACCCCCTCTAGATTGTATAGGTTGGCTCTTAAAGACACACCCACCTGCTGGCAGTGCCAATCAGAAGATGTGGAGACAATACATGTATTTTGGGGATGTGTAAAGATCCAAGAATTTTGGTTGGGGGTTCAGAACTTTATGTGTGAGGTGTTGAACACTGTACTTTCATAATGTGAAAAATGTATTCAGTTTTTTTTGCTGTGTTTGTATATTTTATCTTTGGAATCAATACAATTGTTAATAACAAAAAGAATAACACCCTTTAATAATCTATCTCTGCCCAGACATAAACCTCTTACTTGAGTCGCGTGAGGACGCTGGTAGAATGTGTGTTTGTCCAACGTTTGACTCCAACTCGGTTCCTCGAAGCTCGGGGGATGACCTGAGGCCGTTTCCTGGCTCTGTTGGTGGGCGGTACGGCGGCTGATTTTCGGCAGGTTGGCAGAGTCCAAGTCGACTCTGTTGAAGAAGGAAGAGAAATCTTTCTTTACTTCTGCAGGCTGAAGTGTGAGATGCGGATTGCTCAATGGTCTGCTTCGGATATGTTAGCTTGCTCGGTGGAACACAGAGATTCTCGACTTGTCCAGCGAGATGGAGAGTGTATGGCCAATGTCCAGGTACGTACATTACTTCCTTGGGCAGCAAGGCTACACCTGGGAGTAGCAGGTCTGCAACTAGACATGGCAAATACTGTCACTGGTAGCAAGGCTTAGGAGGAATCTCCAGAGTTTTATACTCTCCATGACATCATGGTTGAGTGACGCATTCTGTCGTGTGTTTAATCCAATAGGAGTTGAGAGTTCAATCTTTCAGAATTTCTCACCTAGGTGAAAAGTGAGCAAGGATTGATGGGATCTGTAGTCTGTTTGGACTCCCTTTGTTTGATTTTGGCACCGTTTTTGTATTTTCAGGCTTTGAGTGTTCCTATAGGTCTGAGACAGGCTTTATGAACTGTTTGTAGGCCTGCCTTTGTCTCCTATCTGAGCACATGAAGCCCAACAACGCTTTTAGTTTGAACGTCACATCAGGTCCTGTGTCACTGATGGCAAACATAACAAATCACTTTTATTGCCACTTCACCATACACACGAGTGAATTTTCAGTGAAAGTCTAGGGTACTGTTCCATCAACATGCAGTAGAATACACTAGAGGTCTGCCCAGGCCTTAAAATGAAACTCGTACCCAAGACCGTGTGACCTGACGCTAACAGGCTCGAACGGTACCATCAGATTTTAAGCCCGGACATGAAATCTGTCATTCTCTTTATAATTTCTTCTCCAAGCAAGTATTGTTGCAATAGGCTGTATTTTATGTAAGCATTAAAGGCAACATTCGTAACAGTAAACATACACCGTTTTGACAAAGCATGGCAACCCCTCCCAACAATTGGCAACCCAATTGTAAGCCAAAAAAAAGTTGGCTTACAATTTATCAAGTGACCAAACTTTGCTTGTTGCAGAACAATCATCTAATATAATGTAGTCACCTCTTTGCAGTCTGACCTTGTTGAACATCGAAAAATGTACTGGTCCTGCACGAGAAGCTGAAGAATGAGTGAGACGTGGTCCAACAGCCAAAGATGTCCATCCAGCATGTGTTTACAGACGAAAACAATGGAAAAAACAGGGCTGGTGCACGCAAAAACACGTTTGGTGTGAATGGCCCCTACTTGTCCCTTCGCTTGTTTCTGTGAGTGAGAGTGCATGTGCAAAACGAGTTAGGTAGGCCTGTTTATTTTTTCATTAATTACAAACCCAAACCGACCTGACATGAAATCATACTTGGAAACACTTACCTTGAACCTGGCAAAAAAAACTGATGGTTTCTCAGGTCCCATCGGGTCCGGGTTGGGTTGCAGACCTCTATTCCACAATTTTACAGGTATGCACATGTATCAACAATATACATAATGTACACACCATTGGTTCTCTTATAACCAAAATCGGCTTGGCTATTCAAATATTGGAAGGAAAGATTTTCAGTGAACAACAGCTTAAATTTCAATCTGTTGCTCCCATAAAGCAATCAAATGGCTTCAAAAGACTTGGAATACCTCACATGGTTTAATTTTGTGTTTTATAAACCAATTTTATGGTAAACATCCTAGCATTCACTACCTTTTCCTTCAATGTTAACGCTATTCTCATATGTTTTTATGTATTCTTTGCTCCTAGGCTGAGGTGGAGGAACAGCAGCAGAGTGCCCCCTGGCTGCAGGACTGTGTGCTGTGTCTCTCTCCCTGCTCAGATCTGCTAATCATCGCTCGAGAACATAAAGCCGCTTTTCTCTCTGGTACACAGACACACATTTGTTCTAATCTTTTTATTGGTGATTATTTATCTGTATTACTAATATGTGAATTGATGGATTGATTGGCAGCTAAGTGGCGGGCAGAGGAGATGACCCTTACTGTATCCTGGAGTGGAACGCTAAGCGCTGAGGAAGGGTGAGAGATGGAATAGGAGAGGGGAGTGTCAGGAGTAAATGGGTTTATGAGAAATACCGTAAAGGGTTAGTTCACCCAAAAATTAAAATGATCCCATAATTTACTCAGCATCAAGCCATCCTAGTTGCATATTACTTTTTTCATTCAGCCAAACACAATCAGAATTATAATCAAAAATATCCTGGCTCTTCCAAGCTTTATAATGGGAGTGAATGGTACCTTAGATTTTGAAGCTCAAAAAAGCACATCCTTCCATCAAAAAAGTAATCCTTACAGCTTCAGGGGGATAATAAAGGCCTTATGAAGTGAAGCAATGAGTTTTTGTAAGAAAAATATCCATATTTATAACCTGATAAACTAGAATCTCTGGCTTCCTGTAATGGCCGTCCGCACATTTACGAGAGAATCGAGTTCCAGCGTATGACGTAGGCATATTGTAAGCTCGGGTGAGAAGTGATAAATCCGGAAGAGCAGAGGATAGAGGAAGCCAGTGATTTTAGTTTATCAAGTTATAAATATGGATTTTTTGATGGATGGATGTGCTTTTTTTGGGCTTCAAAACCTAAGGTACCATTCACAGCCATTATAAAGCATGGAAGAGCCAGGATATTTTTTTAATATACTGTAACTCCGATTGTGTTTGGCTGAAAGAAGAAAGACATTTACACCTAAGATGGCTTGAGTGTGAGTAAATTATGGGATCATTTAAATTTTTGTGTGAACTAACCCTTTAAAGAAGAAAGTTTGATGCAGTAACAACACTGAAAAAAAAAACTGAAAGAATGCAGTAAAGCAATGGTTCCCAAACTTTTTACAGTGGCGTACCCCTCCAAACATACAACATCCTTTCGCTTACCCCTCTCTAACGCATTGAAAACATTCACACAATGTATTTAAAAAATATGTATATTTAAAACAATTATCTTTGTAAAACATCTCCCTTATATTAAACATGTTATATTAGTACATGTTATATTAATCATATACATATTTAATTAATGTATTGAGATGGATATGCTAGACATAACTGCATAACTTGAAAACTCCCCCCTCATCACATTGCGGTATGCAAGAATAGCCTTCGGTTCTGTACATGGAATTGCGCATCATTGCAGGTGCGGTGTTGCCGGCCAACTTCGAGAATTGCGGTTAAGTATCTGTGCAATTGCGTGGTCAGCTCAAGGTGCTTTTTTATGTCACATTTCACAATTTAGCAAGGTTGAGCTCATTTGCTAAAAAACATCATGCAACAATGGGAAAACGGGTCTCTAGCATGCGAGCAAATATGAGTGAAAATTACTGCGTGTGAATGTGGAAAATGATTTGGCCACACCGCATGTCTGACACCTGTCATCAAAGCTTATGAACTTATACCATCAGACTCAAAACTCCCTATGCATCTAACCTTAAATACAAATGACATTTTAAACTACAAAAAAACAAACAAACAGGCAAACTAAAATCATGGACGACTGACATGGGCGAGTCTGGTAAAACAGTGAATTATTAATTTTATTTACTATTACTAAGCTACGTCATCTAGCACTATGCAGGCTGTGCTGGGCTGATGAAAAAAGATACTTGCATGAGTAAATGCATTGGGGTTATTTCATTGCATATTTATCTGACCTTTATGACACAACCATTTTTGTGTTTATACACTAGGGGGCACACAAAATATTTTTTGCCAGTAAGAAATACATGAACTGGGTTTGAATGTTATTTTAGATGGTGATGAAATTAAAAGAATGGTATATCTCAGAATTTGATTCACGTACCCCCTTTGTCACCTCACGTACCCCAGTTTGGGAAACAGTGCAGTAAAACAATGTTTTGAGTGGACATTTTTTTAATAATTAATCATATAAAAGATAATGACAAATGGAGAGATAATATGCATAACCAGTTCTTAATAATCGGTTCTCAATTTCCTGCCTTTTTTTTTTTTTTTGGTAACAGGGAGTGCATTAGTAGTGTTATCTGTATTCCCCTGGCCAGCCAAAAGAGGTGAGAGCATCACCTAAACACACATGCAAAAACACTCTCCTTTGTCAACTCTTTCACATATTTAATAAAACCCAATAACATTGGGTTTTTGTGTATGTTTATCTGCTTAGGAGTTCTACCGGCCACCCCGATTGGACTTGTATTGTTGTAGGATTTACCTCTGGTTACGTCCGTTTCTACACAGAGGTACTGTGATATCTTCTAACCCACCTTGTGCTTAATACACTAATGTGTTTCCTAATCCTAAGGACACAATGTCATATTTAATCACTATGTGAGCACTACCAGCACAGCAGACCACCACCTTGTCTTAGTCACCTTTTGTGTGTGTGTGTGTGTGTTGTAGAGTGGTGTTCTTCTGTTAGCTCAGCTCTTGCATGAAGACCCTGTATTGCGACTCAAATGCCGTACTTATGAGATTCCACGACACCCTGGAGTCACTGAGCAGGTACAGACACACAATTACAATGAAATATTCTGATTATCTGTTCCCTCCTGATGTGGCTGTATCTCTTTCAGCACGAGGAGCTGAGTATTTTGTACCCAGCAGCTCTAGTCACCATCGATGGCTTTAGTCTCTTCCAGTCTTTACGTGCCTGTCGAAATCAGGTCGCCAGAGGTGAGATAGTGTGTGTGTCTGAATGTCTGTCTTGTTTTAAAGTAATCAGTGTGCAATACAGATGAAAAATACATGTTGTATGCTGCATTCACGTCCTGTCAGAATTACTGTAATTACTGTCAACTCTGAGATTTTACTCTGAGTTGTGGGATTTCCTGGGATCTTGGAAGTTATTTGTTTTTATAGAAACATTCATTACACCAAAACAGCTTTGCTTTTGATAACTTTAAAATCAAAGAAAGCACTCCAGTTAACAATGCCATAATAAAATGCATAGTGAACACATATTTCTGTTTCACGTTACCTTTAATGTTTGAAGCTGCTGCCATATATGCACTAGTGGCCAAAAGAATAATGTACAGATTTTGCTCTAAGGGAAAGAAATGGGTTGTAGTCACCACAGTGGCATTCAGCTGATCATAATGTATAGTCAGGACATTAATAATGTGAAAAATATAATCCAAATGTATGAAAACTTACCATGGATTTACTGTAGTAATATTGTAGTAACCATGAATGTAGTAACCATGACTGTAATAACCATGTTTATTTTTTTTTTTTTTTTTTTTGGCAGTAACCAAGGTTTTGATACAATTACTGTAGTATACATATGGTAACTTGGTTTTAGTAATAGTAACCATATAATGATATCTATAGTTAAGTTTGAGGTTTTATATGTGGCTTATACTAATTCATTTTTAAGGGTAAACAAAGCAGCCTAATCATTTTCTGTTTAGGCCCATAAATATATAACAAATTTAAGAAATAATAAAGATAAAAATTGTATCCAAAGAATTCCTAAAAATTCTATTTAATATGAGTATCGGTATTGGTATCGATATCGGCGATATTGGCCTAAAAGTACTTGGTATCGAAATGAAAATAAGTGGTTTCACCCATCTCTAGAGTGAGAAAGAATGGGGTCCGGGTGGAAACCATGACTTTCACTCGATGGTCCCGCCCGAGCAAACCAAATGATGAATCGTCACGGGGAGAAGGAAATAGATTTTGACAATCTTTTGTTAAATATATTTATATATAATAGATAGTTATGAAATGTTAGTGAATTATTTATTTTGTTATTTTTTTATTTGTATGTCTGGATGTAATCCAAATGTATATCAGTTTAGTTCTCTTCAGTTGAGCAATAGTTTGAGTTTTGTTGCTGTTCAGTTGACCTCAGTATTTCAGTCTAATTTAATTATGTTATTTGAATGAGTTTATTCATTTTTTATATTTTCTGATTATTTGTTTGAATGATTGTGGGTTAAAACAAAGACCCATTGTTTTGTTGAAAAGCTTGTGTTCTCGTGTCTGCCTGCTTAGTACCTCACACTGTAGCAACTTAAAAACAAACACAAAGACAATGTTAACCTTCATTTAATGAACCAAATAGCTTTCAACTGTGTTTGATATAATGGCAAGTGATTTTCTAATACCAAATTAGCAATTTAGTACGATTACTCAAGGATGACTTTTCAAATAGTGATGGTGCTGTTTTTTTACATCAGTAATGTCCTGACTGTAATTTGTGATCAGTTGAATGCCACTTTAGTGAATTAAAGTACCAATTTCCTTCCAAAACAGCTAAATCTGTACATTATTGGAAACTTTTGGCCACCAGTGTATATATGCACACTACCGGTCAAAAGTTTTGAAACACTTACTCATTCTTTATTATTATATATTTATTTATTTTTTCACATTTTAGAATAATAGTAAAGTCATCAAAACAATGGAATAATATAAATGGGACTATGGGAATTATGTTGTGACTAAACAAAATCCAAAATAAATAAAAACTGTGTTATATTTTAGCATCTTAAAAATAGTCACACTTTGCCTAGAATTTGCAGACATGTACTCTTGACATTTTCTCAGCCAACTTCTTGAGGTATCATCCTGAGATGCTTTTTAAACAGTATTGAAGGAGTATTAATTGGTCCAAGTCATCAATTTCAAAGACTTTTTTTTTATATATATATATATATATATATATATATATATATATATATATATATATATATATATATATATATATATATATATATTTAGTTTTGTAATTAAATTAATATGGTGGCAAAGTTATATTTTTGTATACAAAACTAATTTCAAACATTTAAGTATACGCATTCAGATCTAAAGATTTTTAAGATCATGAGAAATATTTCAGTCAATTGTTTCAAAACTTTTGACCTGTAGTGTATATTTTTACATTATATCACAACTTTCCTAGTCCGAGCTTTCATAGAATTCTTAGTTTACCACTTGTAATTACTAGTTCTACAAAGATGTGAAAGCTTTTTACATGACGGATTCTCATAATTACGCTAATTCCGATATGATGTGAACACACCTTTATGTTTGAACCTCCTGTATACAGGAAATATGAAGCGTATATGTTTGTGGAGTGTTGGTTGTGTGCATGTCCTTTTACTTCTCTCGTTGTCTACACAATTTTCATTCTCTGTCTCTATAACTTTGTCTTTTAGCTGCAGCAGCTGGAAGTGATGTCATCCAGCCTCCACCGCTGGCCTATAAGAAATGGGGTCTACAGGATATGGATACAATTACAGACCATTGCAGCATAGGTGAAAAATAGAGACTATTATAGATCACACCAAAATGTACTTACCTCATGCCATCCCAGATGTGAATGACTTTCTTTCTTCTGGAGATCACACATGAAGATTTTTAGGTCGATTCAATGCAAGTGAATGGTGGCCAGAACTTTGAAGCTCCAAAAAGCATATAAAGACAGCATGAAAGCAGTCCAGACAACTCCAGTGGTTAAATCCATGTCTTCAGAAGTGATATGATTAGTGTTGGTGAGAAACAGATCAATGTTTAAGTCCCTTTTTACCATAAACCTACACTTTCACCAGACCTCCTCTGTGCATTCTCGAGAGGACTGAATTCTTTTGTTTTTAAACAATTCGCATTCTTTGTGCAAATCGCCAGCTACTGGGCAGGGAGGAGATAAAAAGAGAGGGATACAGCAAATGAACAGAATTAATAAATCATATTTGCACAACAGCCCAGTGGGTGGCAATATGCACGAATAATGCAAATCGACAAAAAACAGAACAAAAACTCTAATCAACGCATAGTGGAGGGCTTTTTGAAAGTAGATTGTGTTGACCTTTGAAGAAAAAAAAAGGACTTTAATATTGATCTGTTTCTCACCAATCATATCGCTTAAAATATGGATTAAACCACTGGTGTCTCATGGATTACTTGTATGCTGACTTTGTGCTTTTTTGGAGCTTCAAAGTTCTGTCCACCTTTAACTTGCATTGTATGGACCTACAGAGGTGAGATATTCTTCTAAAAATTTTAATTTGAGTAAATGATGAGAGAATTAAAATCTTTGAGAGAACTATCCTTTTCAAGTTTCTTTTTTCCTTGTGATCCAGTTACATCATTGAGAGCAGGATTTAAAAAAAGAAAGTGCTGTGGAAAACTGTTAACACTGAGGAGTGTAACATTTTTGGGGGATGTTAAAATATGTTCTTGTATGCCAGTTTAATATGCAGAGACCACTTTAAGTAAGCCTCAAAAAAATAATTATATTCACAATTCTTTTTGGTATTGCCAGTGGCACAGTCATTACGCTCTTAATCTTTTATATACTGTAAGATAGTACATCTATTTCTCTCTTTCAGGCATTACGACTCTGAGTGTGTTTGATCAGATGAAAAATGCCTCTATCTTGGGGGGATTTCATGCTTCTGTTAAAGGAAGCCCTCCTGCTATGAGTCAGTATATTACAGTGGGAGGAGGGCCCTATACAGGCTTTTACTACGCTATAGAGGTACACACACACACACACACTGGATGTCTTCTTTTGTCTGTTCTTAGGGTCTGGGAGGTGTTTATCGCTTGTTATTATGTTATACAGTTTGATTCTTGTTGATTTTAACCAGTTTTCCCTCTCCTCTCAGGGCAGTTCTCAGCCTCTTCTCTCCCATGTGGCTCTGGCTGTGGCCAGTAAACTCACATCAGCTCTGTTCAGTGCTGCCAGGTCTGTGTGTGTGTTTGGGTTATAGCTCTCGGCTCTTTCCAGCACTGGCCTGTCATGTTCAATATAACTTTATTTTTTTTATTTTCCCTCTATCCTTACACTGTCCTTCTTTACTAATTTTTGTCGCCGTCTCTCTTTTTTCCTCCTCAGTGGTTGGTTGGGCTGGAAGAGTAAAAATGAGGATGAGTCTGTGCAGAAACAGAGACCAAAAGTGGAGCCAGCCACGCCCCTTCCTGTTAGGTAATTCAACATACACACTTTCTCCCATCTTGCATTGTTGTCTTGGCCAATAAAAAAAACATGAACTTTCTTATTTATTTGTTCTTCTACTCATATTCACCCCAACATCCATATATTTTGGCATTTATACTGTTTTAACCAGATGCAAAGCAATACGTTTCCAACAACCATTCATTTGATGTTTAATATACAGCAATTTGGAGCATGCTTTTAGATTAATTAAATTTCACTGGGGTTGGAGCTAATCTGCACAGTGCTGCAGAAATAGAAACCAAGCGACCAGCAAAATGTCCTGTTGCTGATCATGTCTGATTTGGATGCAGTGTTAAAGGGATAGTTCACCCAAAAATGAAAATTCTCTCATTATTTACCCTCATGCCATCCCAGATGTGTATGACTTTCTTTCTTCAGCTGAACACAAACAAAGATTTTTAGAAGAATTGTGTGTATGTTCTCACAATGCATGTGAATGGTGATCAGACCTTTCTAGATCCAAAAATCACATAAAGGAAACATTGAAGTAATCCATATGACTCCAGTGGTTAAATCTATATCTTCAGAAGCAATATAATAGGTGTGGGTGTGAAAGAGTTAAAAAAAATATGTCCTTTTTTACTCTAAATCTCCTCTCTCACTTTTACATCTGAAAGTGAAAGTTACAGTGGAGATTTAGAGTAAATAATTACTTAAATATTGTTCTGTTTTTCACCCACACCTATTATATTGCTTCTAAAGATATAGATTTAAACACTGGAGTCAATAGATTACTATTATGTTTCCTTTATTTGATTTTTGGAGCTAGAAATGTCTGATCACCATTCACTTGCATTGGTGGGACCTACAGAGCTGAGATATTTTCCTAAATCATACATCTCTGGGATGATATGAGGGTGAGTAAATGATAAGAGAATTTAAATTTTTGGGTGAACTATCCGTTTAAAGAGTAATAATTTTTTCTGCTTTCATTAGGTTTGGTCTTCCTGATTCTCGTCGACATGGCGAATCTATCTGTCTCTCTGCATGTAACACTATGGCTGGAGTCACAGATGACTTTGGCAGAGTCATGCTGCTGGATGTGGCACGAGGCATCGCTCTCAGGATGTGGAAGGGTGAGAGAAAAAGAACAGAAAGCTTGTAAAAACAAAAATGTAACACCGATTGATGCACTAAGGAAGACATTGTATGAACCTGGGAGAGCGTAAAACCGATCTGAGTGTTTGAGAATTGTTTGTTTCTGGATTTATATCCGTACTTCTATTAGAAATAATAATTTTGAATGTTTGGAATGTTTTGTGTATGTGTAGGCTATCGTGATGCTCAGCTCGGGTGGGTTCAGGTTTCAGAGGCTCGTGGAGAGAGAGATATAGCCATGTCTCCCTCCATGCCCGCCGCCATGCCCAATTTCTTGTGATTTATGCCCCACGAAGGGGCATTTTAGAGGTGTGGGGAACTCAGCATGGACCACGTGTGGGGGCTTTTACCGTAGGCAAACACTGCAGGTACACACACATACATTCACAAAATAAAAAGCATTCTCCTGCTTGCATTCAATTGAACATGCATGTTCATTTCCCCTCTCTCTTTCAGGCTGCTGTACGCTGGTCACAGGTTAATGGGTGTGAACAGTGTAACCATTCAGGGCTGGCAGATACACACACAGCAGGTGTGTCTGTTTGACCCTGTTAATGGATCCCTGAGAGCCGTTACCATACCATTCCACCTGGCACTCAGGTACACGCACATATTCATGCATGAATATTCATGAACACACACACACAATGCTGGTGAGCACAGATGTATGTGTTCTCTCTTGTTGTTCAGTGATAAGAAGAGCGAGCGTGCTAAAGACATGCACCTGCTGAGGAGACTTACCTCTCTACTGAGGAGCAGGGAAGTGGAGCCAGGTCAGACTCCATTTTATTAATATTCTTGAGTGGTTCTTCATATGCAATATGATCCCCTTATTTAATACTCAGAATAGATGCATATGCATAAAAGAGGTTTAAATAAGTAAAATAATCACCATTGACATCTACCATCAGATCTAAATACTAAAAAGTATGTCAAATCTGATATTTTTTGAGCCTGTACTGTACTGATTTATCCTCATGTTTGTGTTGACCTTTGACCTTTTGTTGACAGCTCTGCTTGAGAGTGAAGCACAAAGTGTGTTACTGGACATTAAACATCCAGCTAATAAAAAACAGGTTATTATAACACGCTCACACACACTAACATTTATGAAGTTCTATTGACATAAATATATAAATATAATAATAAAAGATCTGATTGTTTGGCAGGCGTTGGATTCCCTGTTGTCCAATAAGAATGCACCTGTGTCCTGTTTGACCAATGTTACTCGTGCACTATTGGCCAGCCTGAAAGAACAAGGTAATACCTTCAGTCTTGACTTGGCACAGTTAATTTGTTGTGTTTAAACACATATTTAATTTGTGTATATGCTTGTATTAGATCCCGAAGCAGTGGATGAGTCTTTGCTTCAGTTCTGCTCATCACAGCTCAAACTGCTTCAACTCTACACAGACGTCCAACTACTGCACACACCAGATACATCCCCCACTGAAACTGAACATGTGAGTAGAGTAACACACATACCACCTGATTAACCTTAACTAATATAAAGTGGGGTCCAAAAGTAAATCTATTTTAAACCTGGAAATAAACAAAGATTTACATTATGATGTGAAATGAAAAGTGCTGTCAGTCGATTATTTGCATAATTTCTTTTTGTAGTTAATCGCAGATTTTGTAAGTGCTGAAAATTGTCTCTTTATATACTTTTTTCCCAGTCAAAATGCATTTAGTTCCTACTTAGAAAAGAAGGGAAAAAAATTAGATGTAACAAATGTTTTATTAATGTTTTCCACACAAAGCGTTTCGCAGTATAAAGATAGAAATGCACTAAAATAGCACCAATTCAAGTAAATGGTAAATGGTCTGCACTTATATAGCGCCTTTTTAACCTTAACGGTATTCAAAGCGCTTTACACTGTGACACATTCACCCATTCATACACCAATGGTGGCAGAACTGCCATGCAAGGCGCTAGCCTGCCATTGGGAGCAACTTGGGGTTCAGTGTCTTGCCCAAGGACACTTCGGCATGTGGAGTCATGTGGGCCGGGATTCGAACCACCAAGTGGCTGACTCGCTCTACTAGTGTTGTCAAAAATACCGGTACCTCTGTACCAAGTCGGTACTCAAACAAAAAATTATTTACAATACCAGAATTTCTGGAGGTACCGAGTACCGGGTCTACCCGGTACCCACGCTGAGTCGGGAAGTTTGGAACGCTCACAACAAGCAAAAAGATGACGGCAAGCAAAGCTGCTGCAGAGTCTCAACTGAATCATGTCGAAATTAAAAGTGGAAAAAGCCAGGTTTGGAAATTCATAGGTTAGGGAAACATCATAGATCAGCAAAAACCTATTTGTAAACGCTGCTTTCGCAATTTTCTGATGAAAGGAGGAAACACGTCAAACAAATAAAGCACATAAAAGACAGTCACCTGGATTTATTCAAGCAACTAAAGCATATTATCATTTGCATTAGGGCTGAAACGTTTAGTCGACATTATCGACATCGTCGAAAATACAAAATTGATGAGAAAAATGTTCGTTGTTGAATAGTCATATGATCTCATTTAACGTAACATGAAATCACTGTAACGATGACGCATGAGAGCAGCAATTCACGCCTGATGGAGGAAGAATTACACAGATCAGTCCAGATGCACTTTCACAGTTTATTTTATGTAGATCCCAAATTATTAGGGAATTATAAAAAAAAAAAGTACATTCAGAAGCATGTACCGTTGTGGAATAAGCGGAGGCGGAGCTCTTTAAAGGAAACATCCCGCCATTACATCTTAAATGCAGTAAAATTTTATGCGTTATAGCAGCGTTTCTCAACGGGGGCGGTACCGCCCCCTAGGGGGCGTTTGGACAGTGTTGGGGGGCGGTGTGAACGAGGCAGCAGAGAGGGGGGCGCTCAAGCACAAATGGGGGCATTACTCAGAGGTACTCAACAGGCGGCCTGCGCAAAAATCTTTTCAGCTCTTCTCCTTAGCCTATGTCTTCGTCTTGCTCGGATTACTGCTGCCACTTCACCAGGAGGATATGCCAGGAGAGCCGCTTCTAAGTTACACATGCTTTTAAGAGGCGGAGAATTTTCAGCGCAAAATAGAGGCGCTTTCACCGGCTTTTTCTGTACATAACGCGGAATACATAATTAGGCGCATAATTAGTGCTCAGGGCTCACACTAATGACCGTAATTAATAAAACAAAAGTGTCTGTTTTTGACGTCGTTTTTTCTTCGGTTCAGTTCAGGTGGCCGAGCTGTTGTCGTCTTTGTTCATCATTTGAAATCAAATGACCGTTTGTAGGCTATTCAAATTTGAAGCCTAGTATATATTGCCTAATTGGATGCGCGAACGACCGCTGCTTTTTCATTGGCCATTTAGGTTAGTTACGTTATTGTTCACGTGATTGGTTCATCTTAAATAAATTTGTGTGTGAGCCTGAATTTGTTTGAATTTCTAAATACATTTGCAATACCTTCCAAACAATCCATGTGTTTTTGCATTTTTTTCAAAACACAATATTACTCAACTTGAGGCTTTTACATGTAGTTTAAATACAATAAGAAACTTCTGTTTCAGTTTGTTTTTTTTTTACCAAAAACTCAGGCTTCAGGTATCAGTGTTGCAATTGTTTGGCTGTAATAGTATTTCTGAAGTGTTTTTGTTTTTTTTAGGGGGCGTTAAGAGGATCATGAAGAGGTCAGGGGGGGCGTTTGTTCAAAAAAGGTTGAGAACCACTGCGTTATAGCTTTATTAAAGTTCAAATAATATGGAAGCAGCTCATGATAATAACTATAAACTCAGAAACTGGCATTTCTTTGTGAGGTCGGTGCCTCTTCAATGAGTTGCGCGAATGTCCCGATCTAAGGGGAGAGACTGAAACTCCATCCGGCTGAGAGAGACTCCGCCTCGGGGACGCTCCTCCCTCGAGCGCGGACGCTTAATGCAGCTAGATTAGAACTTACTCGCAACTTATTTAATCATAATATCTATGTATATGTCCATATGCATTTCTTATCATGAAGAAAAATGGCAAAATGCAACTTTATTAATAAGAGAGCACTTTGCACATTAGTTTGGAAATAGTTTTTTATGCATTCTATTGTATGCTTCTTTATTTAGGTTTTGATTTGTAGTACTTGGTAAACATTTAAATTAAAAGTTGCAAAAGTTGAAGCAAATCTTATATAAGTGTTCAAAAATACTTTAAGCATACGTTGTTCAGTTTTGTTATAATTAAAAAATAATATATTTAAATTAAAGTGTTGCTCAATGGCATATTTTTGTTCTTAGTTCTGCTGCTAATGTTTTGTTAATTTTGTTAATAAAAGAGTGTTATTTAGTAACCTGGTTTGTGTTTTGCTTTGGTACCGAAAATGGTATCGAGTACCGTGAAATTTCACTGGTATTGGTACCGACTACTGAAATTTTGGTACCGTGACAACACTACGCTCTACCAACTGAGCCACAGCCCAGCAGTAGCATTAAATGTTTCCTAAAGTCCAAGTGGGAGGTTGACTAATTGAAACATCTTGTCTCTGACATGTAGTTTGCGTTTTCTTTGCAATGGTCATTAAATCTATTAAACACTTATCCTCCACTATATTATTAGTGGATATCCACTTTGCTACAGCAATCATGAAGCCGCATTTACATGACTTGCTGATTTGAACTCCACATGTGCTGGCAGAGAACGTTTTGTTTTGCTTTTAGCACTGACATGGTCATGGTCACGGACATGTAATGATATTTCATCGGAATTGTCTGGAATGTGATGCCAGGGAAATGATGATGCTTCACTCCAGTGGGTCATGTGAATGTGAGTTATCACAAGTTCCATCTGGGTTTGTTTTGTTCAGCAAAAGTACAGTTAAGAGGTCCTTTCACCATCACTTGACGGAATTGCTGTCGTGTGTGTGTGTGTTTGTGGTGTGTGCGTCAGATTAATGACCCCGGGTGGACACATTGCATGGGTCCCGTGCTATTCCAACCAGTGTTCTGCACTTACTGAATGAAATGTCAAATTGGTAAATGCATTAATCAAAATTAAGAAACATTTATGCTTTTAACATTTTAAATTAATTGCATGCGTTGACGGTAATTTAGAAAGCTCTAAATGGATAAGAAAATGTAAGATTCTGCACTATTTAAAAAAAGTAATCAAATAAGCAAATTTGTAACATTGTCCATATTAAAGGGATAGTTCACTCAAAAATAATAATTATCTTATTTACTCACTCTCATGCCATCCTAGATATGTATGACTTCCTTCCTTCTGCTGAAAACAAACAATGATTTTTAGAAGAATATCTCAGCTCTGTAGGTCCATTCAGTGCAAGTGAATGGTGATCAGATCTTTGAAGCTCCAATATAAAACTCTATAAAAAAGGCAGTATAGAATTTAAAAAATCCATGTTTTCTGAAAAACGGATCAAAATATAAGTCCTTTTTTACTATATAAAAATACCATTAAAGCAAAAGACGAACATAGCAAATGCTATGAAATTTATGTTAATCCAACCTTTTATTAATATAGTTAAGCTGATAATATAATTTTGTAATAAAGAAAAAAATAGAATAGATGTATTTTCATTACTAGACCCCATTGTATCCTCTTTACACTACAGTTATTTAACAAATTTCCCCTTCTCTCCTCTCTCTACAGCTATCATTCTCTGGCATCGAGGAGGATCTGGCTCAAGTTGGCCCAATTCTGCAGCGATACACAGAGATGAACTCTCGGCCCAGTGTCTCATTCGCTCAAGACTCCGGTGGTCCGCTACCAGTCCGAACATTTCTGTCTCAGTTGGAGTGGGTGAATGGAGAACTCAGAGTGATCAAACAGCAAGATACAGACTGGACCCAACTGGGTAAAATGGCTTACTGCCACATTTATTTACTGTATTATATGTCATAAATTATTGTTTTTGTTTATTGTCTTGCATGTTGTTCTGGTATTAATTGTTAGTTAATTAATTGATGTTTGATCATTAAGAATATGTGATTTTTTTTTATGTGTTGCAGGTAGTTTCCTGTTCTGGGGTTGTCTTTCTGGTCAGAGTCCATTACAGAGAGTGTGTGAGACTCTGCAGGAAAGTGGCATCAGTCCTCAACAGCTACTGGTAAGAGAGAGAGATGAAAGTGATAGAAAGAGATAAAAGGATGGGGTTGGCACAATAAAATAATAGATTTGCAAGTTGTGCTTTTATTCCATTATGTTTCTTTGATGATCTCTGCTGTTAATATTGTGCGTTTGTTTCTGTCTCTCTCTTTCCCTGGCAGTCTTTGCTCTTAACTGTTTGGTTGAACAAAGAGAAGGAGGTACTAAAGTGCACAGACACAGTCTCAATCCTGCAAACATTGCTGTCCACACTCAGCTCCATGAAAGGTGTGGAACATAATCTTCATCCCTCTCATATATATATATATATATATACATACACACACACAGTACTGTGCAAGTTTTAGGCACTCGTGAAAAACTGTCAAAGTGAGGATTTCTTAAAAAATAATGACAAATAGTTTTCATTAATCAAATAACGTCAAAGAGAAAGAGCTCTACATTTTTGGATTCAAAACAGCACCAATTCTCCTACTTACACCTGGACACAGATTTTATTAGTTGTTGGCAGGCAGGATGTTCCAAGCTTCTTGATGAATTCAGCACAATTCTTGTATTATTTAGGCTGTCTCAATTACTTCTGTCTCTTCGTGCAATCCCAGACTTACTCCATGTTCAGTGGGGGGCTCTGCGAGGGGCATGACATCTGTTGAAAGTAGGTGTTGCAAGTAGCCATAGGTAATTACAGCAGTGGTGATGTAGGGCCATATAGCATGATTGCGAGTGTGATATTGCTTATATACAACAGTTCAATGAACAAGTACATTTTAAAAAATTTGGAAAAACTGAGTATGGTCAAAAAAAATATTTGTGCATGGAACTACTTTACTAAGCGACCGATCAGAATCTGCCGTTCCTGGTTGAAAACAAATGATGCGTTCATGCAAAATGTTCACTTCAGAAATAGTATCACGGCTTGTGCTGTTTCTAACAAGTCATTGAATAAACAAGGATAGATGGTGTGTGTGTGTGAGAGAGAGAGAGAGAGAGAGAGAGAGAGAGAGAGAGAGTGCGAGTGCGATCACCTGTTGCCACACCCAATCAGAGATTGGAAAGAAGCTTTCTGAAGGTCAGCTTTCTCACGTCCAAGCAGGGTATTCCTCTCTATTTCGGGGTAGCCGGTGCGCAAATGTCATTCACTATAGAAACAGCGATGTCCCCCGCCATTTTAAACAGTATGTATCCAATGTGGAAACTCACAGAGCGCTGTTCTATGTAAACAATGACTAACAGATTCACTTTATGTTACCAACTGGCTCATATTACACACAAAAATTATCTTTTGTCACCACCTGATGGCTAACATATGTAATTTCAAAAATAAAGACTGTAGCTCTTAACACATATGCACTGCGCTTACACTTTAGTTTAGAACAGCATGAACACAAGTGGAGTGATACACATACAGTGAAGTGTCTGAGTGCTGATGCTGTTACATCATTAGTGCTCATGGAATTCTCTCGTCCAATCAGATTCGAGGACCGGAACTAACTGTGGTGTGTGTGTGTGTGTGTGTGTGTGTGTGTGTATATATATATATATATATATATATATATATATATACTAGTGTGTATATCTAAAATATTTGTGGATCAAATTGACATTGAGCTTCTATCCTGTGTTATCGTGTTATTCAATTGTGCCTGTTTGTGTGTGGCAGGTGCGGTGGATGAATCGTGGGATGGGCAGTGTATCTCTCCCTGGTGGCAGCAGGTGCGCACAGCATGTGTTCAGTCTGAGAGTGCTGCTGCTGCACTACTGGCTGCTGTAGTCGCTCATCGTGTAGCCAAGAGTGCCATCACCAAACTGGCAGAAAGCAAGGTGTGCGTTTAACATTTATTTTTGTATTGAATTGTTGAAAGGCATTAAAGAGTTTGTTTGGGACACTTAGTAGCATGTAAATGAGATATAAGACCACCTGTATGGTCCACTTGCTCTCAGGGTTATATTTTGGATACATTTCAGATTTACCCACTTGTAAAAATGAACTGTGCTTGGTCACTTTAGATGTCAGCTAGTCGGTCTCTTCCTCTCTAAAGCCTCACATCACCTCACACTGGCAATGACATTTTCATTTGGTGATGCAATTCTCTGTACTATGAAGTTGCTAGTGGTCATTCCTACTGCTGTCGCTCAAACGTTATTGGTGGACTGTATGTCTGGCCATAGCTTTAGAAAATCTGATCACAGATGAGAAGTACTTCCGGTAAAACTAAGGAATCATTCTAATTTTTCAAGGAATCAGATCTATAGCCTCTAAAAATAAATATGATGGGGAGAGTGTTTTATATAACCTGCAGCAGTGCTCGGTGCATAATTTCATGAAAAAGGCAAATAATCTATCAATATATGAATCAGACTTGCTCAGAATGCCGATACGGTTTTCCACGCATTATTTTTATTAGCCCATATCCATGTCTTTGCTTACAGACAAATGAAAAAGAACATTAACAAATGTTTAACTTCTCCGTCTTGCCTGCATTTTTCTCCAGTATCTCACAGGAGATGGATGACGTGAGCTCCACTGCCTTCTCTCCCATTGGTAGTCGCTCCCAAATGTCGCTTGTCATTTGTTAAACTTTTCACAACTTTGTCGTGTCCCTCACCACGCCCCACAGACACCAATGGTCTCTGTCGCTTGTGTTGCCGGAAGTCGCTCTGCTCTCATCAAACATTAATGGCAACGTGTCTCTGTTTGTCTCTTTGTTTCGCTGGAGTGTGAACGGGGCTTGAGTGGGCAGTTCTTGGTCAGAATAAGCTGCAAAGTGGACCAGACTAGACGTAGACTAACATATCGTTTTTACAGATTAATCAATACCGATCGTTCCTGTTTGGAACTATCCGTTATCTGCAGAAATCCTCTCTATATTGCTAAGTATTTACCAAATTAAGCTTGTTATAGTTGTTATATTCACTAGATGAATGATGAAGGTTATGTAATAATAACCATAAAAAGTGTATGTGTGTGTGTGTTTGTGTGTCTTTCTGTCTGTCGATTGATAGATAGATGCACACACTCATACCACACACACCACACACACACACACACACACACTTTTTATTGTTCTTATTGGGATTTTGTTTGAACAATTAACTGCATCTAGGATTGTATTCATTTTGGACTTTTGCCATCATAGTAAGGAACGCCTAAGAAAACATTTTATAAACTAGTTTTAAAAACCATCAAGTTAATTGGTTATAAGATTTTTCCACCACCTTATGCCCCATTTCTAAATGGTATTAAGATTTGTTTTTGGTGATCCGATAACATGTAGTCAGCCGAGATGCATTCCTTTTTACTTTACGATGCATCTCAAATTAATCTCCAAATGAATCATACGTACATCAATCACAATGTCAGTGTGTTACTGCATGATATTAAAGTGCAACAGAAAAGACAAAGAAAGCGTAAACAAAATCGCTGCACTATTTCTCCCAAATGCTGCTGAAATGTGATCTTTAAAAAACGCTACATTTTTTAGGACTAACCTGAGATTTAGATGTGTGTGCTTATCATCTGTGTGTCTGCATGTTGATTTCAAACACACTGAAGAAGTTCTGTGATGTTCTCGTGCTTGTATATGTATTGGCTCTCTGTCTCTGTGGTTTCAGTGATGCGATCACAAAACATTTCGGACCCCGTTTCCAACTTTATTTAGCTCTGACCACTTGTGATCGAATCAGGTGGAAACAGGCCTTTGTTATCGGTATTAGCAAAATCCACTATTGGTAGACCTCTAGACCAGACTTTTATTTTATTTTATTTTATTTTAATGTTTTGTATTATTTGTAATATTTTCTTTGAGTACGAAAACAAGTAACAATAGTGAATGTTTAACACTATAGTTAACAGGTTGATCATATGACTTATTAATGAGTGATATTACGCTCACCTGTGTGAAGTTTGCTTGTTACTCTCCCTGAGGAAGGCTCACACCGAAATATGTAGAGCTTTTTTACCTTTTGTATTAAGCCATGTGATGATAATAAAGGCTTTTTAATAGTGCCCGACCCATATATCGGTCAGTCGATATTAGCCTTTCACCGATATATCATATCGCCGTATATGTTTACCGATAAGTGCAGATATGAAAACTTTTCAGAACATATAATGCAGAAAACAATGCTTTAGAATTGGTGTCATTACATAGTTTGTCCAGCAGAGTGCACTCTGCTCTATTGTTTACAGAGCTGACTCTGAGCTGATGGTGGCTCTGCAGACAGGGCAAAGTTAAGCGGTGCGGAGTTGAGCGTTGTCTTCTCAGTAAGTTGCTAACTGGTTTGTGAAATGCATACTGGAAACTTAATAAGCAATGACCCCATAATTTTCCCTTTTCAATATACCGTAATTTCCGGACTATAAGCCGCAACTTTTTTCCCACGCTTTGAACCTTGCGGCTTATACAATGACGCAGCTAATATATGGATTTTTCCCGCTTTCAAATTTGAGAAAAAAACGAAAAAAAAAAAACATTCTGTGACGTGCTAAGTTTTTTGGCGGCGTGAAGCTTTCATTAGACCAATGAAATTGCCGAACGGGTTAAGGTCAAAACAACTTTTTTTGTTTACTGTTTAGATTAAATCGAGGAAGATAGTGACCAATGACTTTATTGGTAGGCTACTGTTTACTGCAAATGTTTTATTACAAGCCGTGTGTGGCAGCGGGGGCGTGGTCATGCGCCCGTCCGGGAGAGAAAAGCTGTAAGGGCGCTTTCACCTGCGCTAAATTATGTCTAACACCGGTGTCTAATTTCAAGTGCCCTGCTTCACGTGTCCTTCTTGGGAAAACTGTCACACGGGCACCAGTGTGACAGTTTTCAGCAGGGCACTTGACATTCCAGGTAAGGCTTTTAATGGCCACAGCAATGTTTACAATCAATTTTATAAAGTTTCTCAATTCTTCTATGCGCCAACACTAGACTGACGTGTGTCACTTTCTCAGCTCTGTGGCTGCTGCCTTTTTATGCCGCTCTCCCCATGCTTACTGAAATTAGACACCGGTGTTAGACATAATTTAGCTCAGGTGAAAGCGCCCTTACCGCTTTTCTCTCACTTGACCACGCTCCCGCTGCCACACCGTGTTTCGTTAAAGCCTGAGTAAAGTTCATTTGTTTCAATGTACCGGTAGGCACCTGCGGCTTATAGACAGGTGCGGCTTATTTATGTTCAAAATAATATTTTATTTATAAATCAGTGGGTGCGGCTTATATTCAGGTGCGCTCAATAGTCCGGAAATTACGGTAACTAATATAATGTTAACCCTGTCTCAGACAATCATGTCTGTTTGCTGTTAGCCAGCTATAGTTTGTCAGTGCAGTCAGTAATGTAGCAGATTGAAAGTTAAGCATCAGAGCATCTTTTTGCAGCTCAGTAGACAACAGTGCAGTGGTGGATTGTGTCTGTTGAGTGTTGATTTCATGCTACGTTGTTAAATAGTTGGTGAGATGCAATGCTGGAAAGTAAATAATAGTCTATCTTTTACTCTCCGTGGCAATGAATTTATAGCTAACTAGCTAACACACAGCTACTTTCATTGCCTATCAGCTGAGGGGAAGCTAATGTGTAAACATGTATTCACCAAACTGTTTTTTCAGGATTCACAGTTTGGTACCCCCTTCAACCAAACAATTCCAGTCATTGCATTTATAAAATGTAATATTTTAAAGTCTGGTTTTCCACCGTTGAATGTTTCCCCTGAACTTGTAAAGCAGAATAAGGTGTAACACCGCTGCCTCTGTTTATCTCTTGACTCGGCAGGTGTAAATGCTTCTTGTTTTACAACATACCCCTAATTGACTGGCAGTATTAAAATAGTCAGCATTTGACTGATACTAAACAGTACTATTGATGTTTATTCAACTATTTATTTTATTTTAATTTATTCTTTATTTTAATGATCAGCAACTGACTGATACTAAACATACAGTAAATATATATACATTATACATACATTTTTTAAGCTATTTATTGTATTTTTATTCTTTATTTTCTCAGTGTTCATTTCTAGAATTTGTTGACAATGTATAATAATAATGTCAAAAAGTCTTTGATAAAAGATATTTGTTTACGAAAGCAGCCTTCTGAGTACCTTTGCACAGTCATATCAGTCCAAAAGGTCTGTTTTCATTCCAGCTCAAAAATGTATAGTAATCTGTGATTCAGTATCGGTCTCAAAAATCCCGTATTGGTCGGGCTCTACTTTTCAATGAATAAGAGTGCCATGGTTATCCAGCTTTTTGTTTATTGGACTTTTATGAACCTTTGACCATAGAGCACCTTAAGTTTATACTCCACCCTAGGAGCACTCTCTATCATTGAACATTGTTTAAGACTTTATAACATCTTTATTTCTCTCTGTGTGTAGTTTCAGGAGGGGTGGGAGTGTGTTTCTTTGGAGTTGGAGCAGTGGGTGGTGTGTATAAAGCAGTTGGAGGATGTTCTTGCTCTGCAGACGCTGCTCTGCCTGCCGCCTCCTCAGGGCTCAACAGGGGGCACTGTTAGTCGCTGCTCAGTCAAAACACTATTAGAGAGTGGCAGAGGTATGCAAGTTCAACATATTAATGCCTTCATATACATTTTTGATTAAAATATCTGTTGTCATACTGACCAAGATACATATGAACACACTCGACTTTATAGTGTTTCAGAATGTCATTCTATTTGTCTCTTTTAGGGGGTGTAGCAGACTGTGTTTCTAAGTTGATCTTTAGGCAGGGCGTTCCTCCAGAACTCTTGAGGAATATTCTACAGCGGAGGGGGGAGAATCATCCCACAGAACAGCCACTACATCATGGAGAGAAAGAGAGACTGCAGGGTACCATGGAGATTCTCATTCATTCCTTATTATGTGACATAGATGTTTAAAAAATTATGACGTAATAAATGGTGGTTTGCTTTTCAAGAGTTTTTTAAGCTGTGTTTGTTTTATTACTGACTGAAGCATCTTTGCCTGTGTATCTCAGAGCTGCTGGAGTGTGTGTGTCAGCGATTCCCTAGCTCTCTCTCTCCTGATGTGCTGTTTGCTCACTGTAGCTGGGAACACGTGGTCCAGTGGAACAAAGACCCAGAGGTAAAGACTTAAAACCATCTCAGTGCCTCTCCATTTCACCAAGATGAAGAAATGTCAGCCAATCACAGGTCACTTCATCTCTTGCTATCTCTCTCTCTGCAGGTGGGGCAGTATTTAGAGTGGTCAGTGGAGTTTTTAAAGATGATCTCCAACCCTCACATACAGTTGGGTAGGAGACATTCAATGAAAATTACATATTTTGTCAATGAATTCCCAATTATCTATCCCTGTAATGTGTGTGTGTGTGTATCTCAGGGATTTCTGCCATGATGTGGCATACCTTCATTATCAAACGGTTTTCAGCTACTGCCTTTCTAATGGAAAAGGTGTGTGTGCTTTTGCTCTTTTATGTGTTATGTTGACAGTGACTGCCAGTCAAACATAGACTTTGTGTGTTTCTGTAGGTGGGGAAGGCACCCAAAGACAGACTGTGCAGACGGGTAAGAGGCCTTACACAGCAGAGAAGACTCCTGGGGCTCTATTTTAATAGCACGAACACTAAGCGCAGCACTATATGACACATCCTAAGTGCAAAGTCAATGGGCAGTGTCAAGTGCACTTTAATTCTGAGGTTTTTCACCAGTTATTGCACCGTCTACATCCTATTATATAGTCCATTTCCTGCCATGCAACAGTAATATAAACAAAGATAGCACGTTCATAAAACGTTGGTAGTGTAAATGGACTGTAAGCAATACATTAGAAGAATAGAACTATGGACTTGTGTTCTTTTGTGCTATGACAGTGACATGCTCCTTTTATACACATGGAAAATGGGGTTCTCTTCAGGATTTGGATGTAGGCTCCATTAATTTATTGAGAAAGTATTAATAATTATATTGATCAAGTGATATAGATGCTCATGGCTAGTTTTAACAGTAATTATATCAGCCTTCCTGGTTAGGCTGTGGATTTTGGATTTTGTGGAATTCCATAAGTGAGCAGCAGTGTAACTAAAAGCTCTTGAACCCATAGTGTTCAGATGGATATGTGGTATGACAAGGAAGATCTGAGGGTACAAGTAGATATATAGGTATGAAAAAGATCATAGAGGTTTGAGGGAGTAAGATTATTTAAGGCCTTGTATGTAAGAAGCAAGATTTTGAAATCAATTCTGTTCTTAACTGGAAGCCAGTGCAAATGTTGAAGAACAGGTGAAATGTGTTCAATAGAGGGGGTTCTAGAAATGATTTGTGCAGCTGAGTTCTGGACCAGCTGAAGTTTATGTAGAAGTTTGGAAGGAAGACCAGAGAGGAGTGCATTGCAGTAATCAACACGTGATGTAACCAGTGCATGAATAAGAATGGCTGTGCTGTTCAATGTGAGAGAGGGACGAAGGCGATTAATGTTACATACATGACAGTTTGCAGAGCGAGTTATGTTATTAATATGAGTTTCAAAGGATACGGTGCTATCAAGGACAACACCCGGACTCTTAACCTGTGAAGGAGAAGCAGTGGACTTATCGATAGTCACAGAACAACTATTAGTTTTTGCCCAAATAGATTTGGTGCCTACAAGGAGAATTTCAGTTTTACCACAATTTAATTTGAGAAAATTTTATGAGAACCAGTTTTTAATGTCAGATAAACAGCTAATCAGAGAGGGTGGAGGAAGGGAAGAAGTGTGCTTGGAAGACAGGTAGAGCTGGGTGTCATCGGCATAGCAGTAAAAATTGACACCACGTTTCCTAAAAATGTTGTATGTATAAACATAATAATAATTGATAAATAAACCATGACCGCTAGAAAGTTTAACACAAATCTCATACATTTTGTTTCATAAAACAGCTACAACAGTGATAGTCAGGGATATAATTTGCTGTCAATATATTTTCAGAATTTGGACATTTTATTTGACTTTATTACCAAACTGCAAACGCAGGACCTGATTTTAGACTTTGCGCTGAAAATAGTGGTGCTTCTTAAACATTTAAGAGCAATGACTTATTTCTCAGGAAAGTAGCTAATTAATTTACATACAGCACACCCACAGTTAGCGCGCATACACCCACAGATAGCGCAAACACTCCCACCCACGGCCACTTGCGCTTTGCGCTGGTACAAAAATTTCGCTTGGAATAAGCAATCTTGGATAAATCGGATAAGACATTGTGCACTGTCATTGCACATAGCACTGCGCTTAGCGTGCTCATGAAAACAGAGCCCATAAACTACTTTGTATAAAATAAATGTTGTGCTGTAGTTGTTTAATATGGTTTAATGTTTGTGTGTTTAGGATGTAGGAATGGGAGATGTAGCTGTGAGGAGTTTCATGGGCACTTGTGTGCAGTTACTCCAGGCTCTGATGGAGGTCTCATCTTCCTCTTTTCTCCCTTCTTTTCCTTTTTTCTCCTGTATAAGAACTGATTAAACGGAGGATGCATGGATAAAGGCATGCCTTTAAAGAGAGAGTTCACCCATAAACAATTTTTTTTAGTAATTATTTCATTATTTAGTAAACCTTCATGTTGTTCCAAACTTATATGACTTACTTTCTTCCATGGAACGTATAAGGAAATGAAAAATGCTAGCGTCTTTCACCATTCACATTCGTTGGATCCTTTTTTCCATACAATCAAAGTGAATCATGATTTGAGGCCTAGTTCATTTTTGGGTGAACTATCCCTTTAATTATTCTCTCTTTTATAGATCATTCTACAACTTGATAAGGTTAGAACATTGTATCATCACTCATCAGTGAATTGATTTAGAAAGGGTTGGAAAACTGTTCTAAACTTTCTTGAACATTTTCTCTCTCAGGCGGACGCTGGGGTGGAGGAAGTGTCTGCTCCAGACGTGTGTGTAGAGGAAGTATGGAGCAGTGCTGAGGGTCCAGTCTCTATAGTGGAGTTAGCTATGGATCAGAGATCTGTTCACTATCCTCTTGTTCAACATCATTATGTGTTAGCGTCGCTGCTGCATGCCGCCATGACTTTCTCGCTGCGCCTTAAACCACTCGGCCTGTTTGACAGCAAGGTGAGAACATCTCTGCATAGACACACATACAGTATGATAAAACACATGTATACACAAAGACAGTTATATTAAAGTATCCATAAACACTTACCACACCTATGAAATTTAGAATTTAGCCATTTTGTTTGAAGCCATGGGGACACAGAATTCACGCCAACCTGCAAAGTGTACTGACTTCATTCCTCTCACCACCCCTTGGTTCAACAGTCTCTCTCGAATCGTCGTCACCGGCCACCTCTATCCCTCGCGCGCCCCCATCAGACCGATTGGGGACCGGGCGTGCATTGTTCCAGCCTGGCCCCGCCCTCCTCCGCTCTACACACACACACACACATATATATATATATATATATATATATATATATATATATAAAAGAATACACTTAAGAAACACTTAACAACCCAAAAGAATTGCATGAGTTACGTAGAGCTGTGTTATCATTAGATTTTTTTTAGATCTTAATTTTAATATTATAATTTGTATCTACTGTCCTCTGCAGGGTAAGAATGCATTCTTCAGAGATTTGACCTCCGTGCAGTTGCTGCCTAGTGGAGACATGGACCCCAGCCTGGTAGCTGTGAGACAAGAGGTGAGACCCAGCACCCCTCTCAGATCATCTGGAGCACAAGAGTGCATGTTTTCTTTGTTGTATACACTTCAACCATGACTGATTTTTATTTTATTTTTTTTACTACAAATTAAGATATCTGTATAATGGCAAGCATATCAGATGAAAGGAAGTGATTTGCAGTGGTCTAAACCCAAAGTTAATCTATTAGTGTGTGTGTGTGTGTGTGTGTGTGTGTGTGTGTGTGTGTGTGTGTGTGTGTGTGTGCGTGTATTTATCACTTTGTGGGGACCAAATGTCCCCATAAGGATAGTAAAACCCGAAATTTTTGACCTTGTGGGGACATTTTGTCGGTCCCCATGAGGAAAACAGCTTATAAATCATACTAAATTATGTTTTTTGAAAATGTAAAAATGCAGAAAGTTTTCTGTGAGGTTTAGGTTTAGGGGTAGGGTTAGGTTTAGGGGATAGAATATAAAGTTTGTACAGTATAAAAACCATTATGTCTATGGAAAGTCCCCATAAAACATGGAAACCAAACATGTGTGTGTGTGTGTGTGTGTGTGTGTGTGTGTAGTTTTTGATGAGTGTATTAACAGGCTGTGTGAAGGCTCTAGCAGAAGCTGAGGAGAATGGTGTCAAACACAGCAGCACTGAAGACATGTGGCCGTCTGTATGTATGGAGCTCACGTCTGTACTGCAGGTCAATACTGACACACTGCGCAGACACCTCGTGTGTGAACTTTACAACCAGGGCCTGGACCTGCGGGCAGAGGAGGCAAGAACGAACAAACACAGTCAATCCTTTTTTCTTTTCTTTTTTTACAACCTTTTGTTGTTCTTAAATTCTTTAATTCCTTCTTTTCTTTCTTTGAATATTTTTTTCTTTTATCTTTAGTTTGTTGTTTTTTAATTTTTTTTCTTTTGTCAATCCATCAATATTTTTTAATTTTCTTTTTTCCCCATTCATTCACCTGATTTCTTTTACATTCATTCTTTCCTTGTGTTTCTTTTGTTCATTATATCTTTCTCCAATGTTTCTTTCATTTATTCTTTTCCCTGCACTTATGTTTGTTTGTAAAAATGTTTCATTCTTTTTCTGTTTATTCTTTGGTTTCTTCACTCATTTATTTGTTCAGTCTTTCATTTTTTTCTTTTTTCATTTGTTTGTTCATTCCGTTTATCCGTTTGTTTGTTCTTTTGAAATTTCTTTAATTCATTTTATGTTCATTAATTCTCTTTTTTTTTGTTAATTCTTTCATTGTCTTTTATTCATTTTCCATTCCTCAATTTGTTTTTTTTCTTTTTTGTTAGATGTTTCATTTTCATTCTTTTGTCCTTTTGTTTGTTTTTTTCATTGTTCATTTAATTTTTTTGCTTTTAGCATCCATATAATAATTGTTTACATTTGTTTTCCTGTTCATTCATTAGTTTATTTGTTCATTCTTTCATTTGTTTTCTGTTTCATTGATTCTTTAATTTTCTAACTTTTGTTCATTATTTGTTTGTTCTTTATTTCATTATTGTTCTTTTTATTCTTTGGTTTTTCTTCATTTTATTAGTATAGTCTTTCAATGTTTCCTTTTTTGGTTCATTCTTTAATTGCCTTTCTTTTGTTCATTGCATAATTTTTTCCATTAATTTATCTTTTCTAACTTTCATTTTCTGTTCATTCATTTATTCTCTTTTTCTGTTAATTAATATGTTTTTTTTGTTCATTATTTCATTTTCTTTCTTTTGATCTTTTGTTTATTCTTTCATTTCTTTGTTTCAAAATTAGTTTTTCTTCTATCGATCTATTTCATTAAAAAAATCATTATTTTTTTAGTGTTCATTCATCCATTTTATTTCTTTATTCTTCATTTGTTTATTCGTTAATTTATTCATTGTCTTATTTGATTCTTTCTCAGGTGATGATGGAGGTGGAGGATAAGGATGTTTTGGGCTCTCAGCTCCTGGTGTTGACGGGTCAGAGACTCTCTTTCTCTCTGCTACACTCACAGTCACAAACCAAACCCAACATGGAGCTGCTGGCCCGTCTGCCACCAACTCTCTGCACCTGGCTGAAAGCTATGGTAAGGACATCCTCACACCCTTCTCAAATCTCTGATGGTCTTTCACTCACAACCATAACTCTTTGTGTTTGTTAGGACCCCAGTGAGCTGCGCTGTCCTTCAGTACCTCTGTCTCAGAGCAGTCGACTGATCAACAAAGTCATTGAGATGCTGCCAGAAAACCATGCGCAGTACAGCCTTGCCCTCCACCTGCTGGAGGCTGTGGACTCTTTACAGGCAGAACCCTGATATGGACACAATAACTTGTTTTATTTTTTTAAAACCAGACTAAAATCTTTTCAGGATCCTTGAGAACCTTAAATAAATCCATCAACATCATCCTTAGTAATCTGCTTAATTTAGCAGGGTTTCATTTTTCCTCCCAGCTATCACTAAAATAGCATTTCCAGACACTCATGTGGTTGTGTATATTTTGTATTTCAAATTATAGATGTACTAATTCAGAATCTTGTTCTGCCAATCAAATATGTGTATTAAATGTCTCATGATGTTTATTAGTAAACAAGCACTAAAATATCTGTCATCTTTTATTGTACGTGCACAAATTTTCAACGCTTTTTATGCAGTCCTGTGCCAGCACTGTCTGGTTGCTATAAGATAATGCAAAGTTAACCATGATACATAAATAAAGCTTTCAAGTCGTATTTCACAGTGTGCTGTTGCCATGGGCAGTGCATGAATTACAATATGAATGAAATACCACTCTTGGGCCACTCTTCTTTGCAGAACTGCTTTAGTTCAGCCACATTGGAGGCTTTTCGAGCATGAACTGCCTGTTTAAGTTCCTGCCACAGCATCTCAATAAGGTTTAAGTCAGGACTTTGACCAGGCCACTCCAAAACTTTAATTTTGCTTCTTTTGAGCCATTCATATGTGAATTTACTGCTGTGCTTTGGATCATTGTCTTGCTGCATAATCCACTTGTGCTTGTGCTTCAACTCAGGGACTCATGACTCGACGTTCTCCTATGATTTTCTGCTATAGAGCAGAATTAATGTTTCCCTCAATTATTCCAAGTTTCCCTGACCCTGAAGCAGCAAAGCATCCCCACACCAAAACACTACCATCACCATGCTTGACTGTAGGCATGATGTTCTTTTTGTGTAATTCTGTGTTTGATTTACACCAGATGTAACAGGAACCCTGTCTTCCAAACAGTTCCACTTTTGACTCATCAGTCCACAGAACATTCTCCATAAAGGTTTGAGGATCATCAAGGTGTGTTTTGGCAAAATTCAAACCAGCCTAAATGTTCTTCCGGGTTAGTAGTGGTTTTCACCTTGTCACTCACTGAAGGCATTTTTGGCCAGTGTCTTTCTGATAGTGGAGTCATGAACAGTGAGTGACCTTTATTGATGTGAGAGAGGCCTGTTGTTCCATGGATGTTGTCTGAGGATTTTTTGTGACTTCCTGGATGAGTCATCTCTGTGCTCTTCATGGTTTCTACAGGTTTGAAGGAATGAAATTTAAGACTTTTTAAGGCCAAATAAAAGCTCAATTTTAGACCACTTTCGCAATAATAACCCCCACTCATTAGCTGGTAAATACAAAACAAAGGCTACTTCTCTGGACATGCTTTTAATATTTTATTGAGCATTAATATGTTTTATATTTTTAAATAACTTAATACAATATTAATACTCTAAATGCATTTATTAAGAATGCATGTATCCTTAAGTATGTAGCCTATATTGTAACCCTTCTCTTTAGTCACAATTGCTTTGGCAATGTCACCGTTTGTCAACTGTGTGACTGCTGTGGCTTCAAGCCATCAACTCAAAACTGACTGGACTCAGGAGATAATTTCAGCTCACAACTTTGCAGCAAAATTTTATTTTATTTTATTTAAAATTGGCAACAACAAAAAAATGTATAGCGAACATGATTACATGTTTGTTATTAAATAATTTCATTATAGAAATTGTATCGGTAATAATATGTTTGTATTTAGAATGGTTTTGTGTCATACTTTAGTTTAATCATATAATCTGTCAAATCTAACAACAGTCAGATAGATTTTATATATATATATATAAATATCAAACATGGCGCTGATGTGACTAATATAGACCAATCATCTTATATATATAAGATGATTGGTCTATATTAGTCACATCAGCGCCATGTTTGATTTTTAATGGGAGTGGAAATGAAGATCTGAGGGATAGACTTACCATTTCTTCAATGGTATGCACGGTTTGAAGCTGTAAAAAGCTCCTTGATCCCATCTGATTTTCCTCAACAATGTTTTGTCTCCGGAATGATCCAAAAACTTTATCTCTCTCCCATTGAAGAAACTCTATCTCTCACTGCCTCGTTGTCATTCTCGACAAAAATTAAATACACCGCTGCTGTGAATAAGGTTTAGCATGTAATAATATTTGTATAGATTTTCTTGGCAGATACCTTTTAACAAATACTTTAACAGGTAGTTAAAGGGCAGTTCGTTTAAAAATGACATTTCTGTCATCACTGCTCACCCTAGAGTCTATTAGCCATGGAACCAAAAAATGTTACACAAAACGTTTAGTCTTTTTTATTCAATGAAAGTGAGTCGTGACTTAAACTCCCTAATATCTCCTGATATCCACTGAAATAAGAAAGTTATACAGGTTTGCAACAGCAGAAAGGTAAGTGATGACAATTTTCATTTTTGTGTGAAATATCTCAAGTAGAAGTAAAAACTCGTCAGTTACCTTAAAAAGCCCATTTAAAGTTGACAAGATGTATTGAAAATGTTAACAGATTAAATTATGAAGGAGAACAGTGCAGCATAATTCGTTATGTATATAGCCTACTAAATATTAAATATAGATAATTTTCATATCATGTATATTCCAATATATTTATATAAATATTTTATTATAGTTTTGTATTTTATTACAATTTTTTTTAAATTAATTCAAATGGCAGAGAAAATACCTGTATATGTCAGATATTGAGATGAGAGATATAACAGGTGTAACTGCAGCTGAGTAGTTCTGTTAGCATTACAATTCTTGTCAAAGGTGACGTAAAATAAGGAGGAAGCGACACGATTTCAAAGGCATCAAAAGACCGCTCTCACACTAAACTCAAGCGTCAGCTGCTAAATGCTGGATGCACGAGAGAGAGATGTTGATGATTTTGACAAATTTAAGACTTCTTGTAATTTAAGATATTTAAGACTTTTTATGGCCTTAAATTAAAAAAAGTACATTTAAAGAATTCAAGGACCCCCGTGGCTCTTGAAGGATTTTTTTTCCTTCAAGAGCCATGGCAAGGTTCACAACTGTACCAAGCTTTCTCCATTTGGAGATAATGGTTCCCACAGTGGTTCTTTCCTAGAGCCTTTGAAATAGCTTTATAACTCTTCCCAGACTGATGTATTTCAATCACCTTTTTCCTCATAATTTCTGGAATTTCTTTCAGCCTTAGCATAGTGTGCTACTGGGTGAGACCTTTTAGCCAACTTCATGCTGCTGAAAAAGTTCTATTTAGGTGTTGATTTGATTGAACAGGGCTGGCATTAATCAGGCATGGGAGTGTCTAGTCCAGCTAAACCACATTATGAATGCAGTTTCATAGATTTGTGGATGTATTAACTAACAGGGCAAACAATTTTTCACACAGGCCCAGTTGGTATTGGATAGCTTCAATATATAACATTATCATTTAAAAACTGTATTTTGTGTTTCCTCACTGCCTTTGTTTTAGGTTTAATTTTGTTAGAATTTTTTAAACAATTTAGTATATACACAAAAACTGAAGAAATCAGGATGGAGCAAATCATTTTTCACAGAAGTGCATGTATAAAATCATGACCACTCACATGAGATGAGGACTCATATCAGTAACCTTATAAAAGCTGTTATATTCTCAATGGGACGGGGCGTCCTCATGGGGGCTGCCATTTTTAGAATCATGTGACCAGTTTAATACTGCTCTCTTAATCTCAGTAACCGTCTTGTTTTTGGACACTTTATCTCTTGGATTAAATTAATCATGGCTGATTGTGTATAGTGCATTTCTACAATGGCATCTGTAACTGATTTTGAATGATGCTGCATCCACACCACTAGGTGTCACTATAAGTCTAAGATGACAAGTTAAAGACGGCAGCTTTAAGTTGGACTTTAGTCAGAAAAACTTTTGTAGTAACGACATTGAGAAACATTGTCTTCTGTCTGTACTGTTTATTATCTTAGAAGTAAAAAGAAGTGATGTAATAAAGCAGTTTAAATACAGATAACCAGTCAATCTAAAACTCTCCTGTCAAACAGTACTTTCAGTACAGTATCTACTTTCAGCTCAAAATGTCACAATAAAATATGTAGCAGACAGAAGAAAAAAAAACCCGTCATGACATGATGTGAGCGTACTGCACATAAAGTTGCAAGTGTTTTAAATGGAGCCCTCCACCCAATCGCAAACATTTGCACAAATAGATAGATGTGTGTAATATATATATATATACACACACACACACACACACAAATATCCTCTCCAATGTATTGATGATATTTTTGCTTTAATCAGTTGGATTCATAAACCTATAACAGAGCACTGAGCTTAGAACATAAGCCTAATACATTTAATCATCTTGTTAGTATTTAATAGGTTGAAGTGATAGTTCACCCAAAATGAAAATTCTGTCATCATTTAATCACCCTCATGTTATTTTGAACACATGAATAACTCTCTTCCGTGGAACACAAAATCAGAATATTAGCCTAATTTTCATGGCTTCTTTTTTCCATACAATGAAACATACAATGGTGACTGAGGCCGTTTTTGTTTTGAATTGATTAATAGATATATGGAACAACATGAGGGTGAGTAAACGATGACAGAGTGAACTATCCCTGGGTTCCAGAGTGAACCCGCACAGGTCAGCGCTCTTCGTGTTCATGCACATGCTCAGAAACAAGTGTATCTGGATGTTATCTCAGCCGAGTGTCATTTCCTTCCCAATTATTTTTGCTTTATTAATTTCTAACAGTCCATCTTCTGTTTGAGCCCTGAAAAACACAATCCTCCCACAAATTCCATTAGCAGCTTTCTACTGGTTCATCACAGCCCTTACAGGGATCACAGAGAAAGGGGTGGGGGAGGGCAGTGAGTGGGCAGTAGTCAAGACAACAGTCAGGATAGTTTCTTGGCATTTTCCAGTACGGTCTGGCATCGTGGGCAGAGGCAGTCAGGCTCATCTGATGTGTAGCGCCGACATCTCGGACAGCGAGAGAGAGAGGTGGGCGTTGCGGCTATACTATATGAACTTTCTTCGCAAATCACACCCCCTACAGGACACAGATAAACGCACATGAGAATTCTAAAAGCAATTAGGATAAAAATAAACAAGAACCTTTAATGTCTGTTAATCTGTTTATCTGCTTAAAAATGAGTTTAACTGCTTATGACGCTAGTTACAAGAACAGTTCACACAAAAATGAAAATTCTGAAACAAAAAGTAGTGTTAGGCAGAATGATATCCTCAGTCACCATTCACTTTCATTGTATGGAAAAAAGATGCAATGAAAGTGAATTGTGACTGAGACTAACATACTGCCTAACATTTCCTTTTGTGTTCCATGGAAGAAAGTCATACGAGTTTGGAACATCATGAAGGTGAGTAAATTACACTATTTTAATTTAGAGATTAACTATCCCCTTACAAATCTGAGCATGTTACCAATCCTTTCTAAACTAACTGCTAGGAGTACGTAGTTAGGGCTGCTTTCTTAGACATAAGGTTAGTTCTGGATTTTCAAACGAATAAAAAGGATGTTTGTTCTAGAGTTAAATGCATCAAAGTATTTATTTATTTTTTTTAAACAACCTCAAAGCCAAGAGTTTCTCACCTTCCAGGTTGATGAGGAATTTTCCTGAACTGGTGACAGCATCCGATGGCAGATCCCGTGGGAGAGAGTTCGTCAGAGTGATCCGTGAGGCCATCATGAGCTCAGTCAGTTGGGAACAGGTAGAGGTGGGCTCCTCTTGAAGAGACTGACATGTAAAAGAGAAACAAAGCAAATCTAAGTCTTGCACTACCCAGTTGGAATGAACCGGTATAGTTGTATCATTTATGCACTGTACATTTGATGTTGAATATGCCCTTTGAAATGAATACTAAAATTCTGCAAGAATAATCTGTTATAGGATATGAACATATTGAAGTAAACTTCTAAAAGATCATTCATGGAAAATTATGTTATCCCAAGTAAACGTAAATAATTTAGCCTGATGGTTACAGTGAATCATTGAAGTGCAAAAGGTTAACATATCAAACATATCATAATGAAGATCCATGATTTACCTCCATTAGCTCAAAGAACAGACCAGGCTCAATGGAAATGATGAGGTCATATTCTGCAGCATTGCGTCCTGGAATAGATGACAGGAAGGAATCTCGAATAGCACACGCCCCCTCCACTGCTTCCTCCAATCCCGGCCTCCGCCATACAGAACTGGTCTTAATCCAGCCACTACGAAACAAAGTCTCCACCTCTACAGAGTAAGAAACATTAGACAGGCACAGCTGTTAGATTATGCACAGCTGTGTCCGGTGCATTTTATCAGTGTCTGGAATTTCTGTTGGCTAAAGGGCAAAGTGTGTGTGTGTGTGTGTGTGTGTGTGTGTGTGTGTGTGTGTACCATCATGTCCAGGTGCATGCAGGTACACCTCCTCAGCCAGGTGAGGGAGGACAGGAGCTATAGAGCGAGTCACTCCATCCAGAATTTCTTCTAGAACAGTCTGACATGACCTCCGACCAACAGAGTCCTCAGCGTCACAATACAACCTGACAGAGATGGTGACATTAAGTGAACATCCAGAGTTTTAAAGTCAGTGATGTTTACCTTTTTTTATATAATTAACAAAAATTTTTACAAACACAATTTTTATACAACTTAAGGAAAGAGATTTACATAAATGTATGGATTAAAGTATCAACGGTTACCGATTTTTAATGATGCTGAAATAGAAGTTGGATAATTCTCTGGTGATGAAGGCTTGTAGCAGACGGATGACTCGACCGCTGTCAAACTCACTGTAAGCATCAGTTACCTACAATACACACACACAGTGAAAGAGTAAAAAACAACACTGTGTGTTCTAACGCCCTCTCACTCTACTGACAGCTGTGTAGATCTGGCTTATAAATCACACAAACATGCAAATACAGACTCACCTTCATGCTGAAATCCCTGAGCAGGTGCAGCATGTACTGATCTATGTAGTGCATTTGTTTTGGGTCCACAGCCTGAGAACGTGGATCAAAGCCCTGGAGATTCCCCAGGAGAAACCTCAGAGTCTTCCTCAACTAAAGAGAGAGAGGAGATGGAATAAAATTGAGAGGACTTCTGTAAACAAAATATGTAAACATATACAAGGTGTTCATATGCTATCTACTGGAGGAGAAATGTATTATGAAAGCATCTCCTTCCAAACATTAGAAAACCTCTTTCATTATCTCTTTCTTTTTTGCTTAATGTGAAATCCTTAAAAGTTCTGATATTCTCCAATAAAGTTTTCTCCTGACCACACCAGAAACGAGAGCATTACAGTTTCACTTTTCTTGTTGTTACTAAGAAGAGGCTCTTTCAGATCCCTGGAAGCAATTATTGAAGGACATTAAGGATTTTATTATCTTCTGATTTCCAACAGACCTTGTTGATGCTCTCTTTGGCAGCGTTTAGTGTGTTTGGGCCGATCTGAACCTCAGAGAACACGTTCGACTCTGCAACCCACCATCTCAAAACATCTGCACCATAGGGAGGAGAGACCAATAAATTCTGAAAGAGAGAAAGACAGATGTTTAAAAAGAATTGGATGGATGGATGGATGTTATTCCATCACTGCTTGATGCCATCTTACCTTCCCTCCATTAATGATGTCATCTGGGTCAACCACGTTGCCTATAGACTTGGACATTTTTTCTCCTCTCTCACTCACAACAAAACCATGGACCACCAGCGCTCTAAAACATACAACACAAAGACCAATCAAGTGATTGTCTGTACATGTATGGGTGAGTGCAGTACAAATACACTCGACTGACTCACTTGTAAGGGGCTTTATTCCGTACAGCTACACTGGTGAGGAGAGATGACTGAAACCAACCGCCAATCTGATCTTTCCCCTCCACATACGAGTCTGCACGCGGGTCTGATTCTGAGAGAAAAACGGAGACAAAACGCTAACACAGACACATGTGGAACTGGAGAAAGTCACATGTAAACACAAAATGAATGTATAGTTAAGCACAACTCTGTTGACTCACCCTGTAATACAGCAGCCCAAGAGGTTCCACTGTCAAACCAGATGTCCAGGACATCTTCACCACGCACATAATCAGATGCTGCACCAGCTTTACTCTAACAAACATACACACACACATACTTTATAACAATGCATGTGACATTTAAGTGCCATTATAAGTTAAGCACTTTAAAGAGCTTTACATTTGTGGCTTAATGGAATAGTTCACCCAAAAATGAAAATTCTCTCATCGTTTATTCACTCTTAAGCCATCCCAGATGCGTATGACATTCATTCTTCAGCAGAACACAAATTACGATTTTTCCTAGCACCATCTAGCACTCTCCACATGCGTCAAGCACTAGGAAGTGTAATCTAGCTTGAAATCATGATCGTTCCTAGAGACAGCAATGGGAAGATGTAGAGTGAAAAGGATTGTCACTTCAGAAGTCATGGATTAAACCACTGGTGTCTAATGGATTACTTTTATGCTGTCTTTATGTGTTTGCATTGTATGGACATACAGAGCAGAGATATTCTTCTAAAAATCTTCATTAGTGTTCTGCAGAACAAAGAAAGTCATGAGGGTGAGTAAATCATGAATTGTCATTACTGTGTGAACTATTCCTTTAAATGTATATGTACCTTCTGAAGAACCTCCGGAGTGAGAAATGTTTCCACTGGCTCCATCCACCAGCTGTCACTCCCTTTCTCAGAGAAAACTTTAGCAATTTGTGTCACCGAATGTCTGAGAGAAACATGAAGAGGGAATTCTTACCATTGTATTTATGTGTTTGATTGTGTGGGTGTCTATGAAACAGTTATGCGCAAGGTACAAGTCTATACTTGTTTAAGAGTGGCTCTCCAGTCTCTTTGTGGTAGAACACAGGGATGGGGACGCCCCAGCTCCTCTGCCGAGATATACACCAGTAAGTTCTTCTGTCCAACATCGCCAACAAACTGGACCTCGCCGATTCTGGTATCACACGCACCTTCTGCAGGGCATCCTACACAAAAATGCATAATTTTTATTTTCTGCACAAAAGCGCACATTATTTCCAATTTTTCTAATTCTGGATTTTAAAATCGCAGCTGGCTTAAGGTCTGTTTACTGAAAAATTAACTTCAGTAATTACTTAACTTTGCTTAATAACTGTTGATAAGTATGCTGGCTCACCCTAGCTTTGTCTTTGAGGCTGGCTGTATTAATAAACCACTGTTTACTGGCTCTGATCACAACCGGCTGTTTGGTCCTCCAGTCATACGGGTAACTGTGGACACAATCTTCCTCCTTCACAACTGCACCGGCTGCCTGCAGCATAGAAATCACTGTCCCAAACAAGCACACACCCACCCCAAAGTTATATTAGTTACATTTATTATCATGTATATTATTTTTCATATGACATTTCAGACAATTTTTCTAGTGTTCATATTAATTTCAGGTTATCCCACTGATGCTTTCTTTTCTGCATCTACCCCTCTTCCTCTCTCTCACCTGTGGCATTGCCTTCAGTCATCACTAATTTATTTTGCAGGTCAGTGCCAGCGAGTTCCGTGAACTTGCCCTCCTCATCCACCATGCACTCCTTGAGAGAATGCAAATTAAGAGCCATGACAACAAACATAAATTGATACTGTCCCACAAGCTGGCACATGATTAGTCAACTCAATACAGATTTGGGCGTCATACCACAGGCAGATTAAAGTGTGTGGCAACGCTATAGTCCTCCATGCCATGGGCTGGAGCTATGTGGACCAATCCTGTTCCCTTGGCCATGGTCACATGATTAGCCGGCAACAAAGGCACTTCTTTTGCAGGAATTGTGGGATGCTGGCAGACTCCACCTTCAAGATCTGACCCTGGAGAAAAAAAAAAGTGTGATAGTCAGAAAAAGAAAGCCATAATAACACACTGTAAGTCAGTTAAGAAGGCACCATGTTCACTGGTTTAAGACAATAATATAACAGGATCTACCTGCGAGTGTGACCAGGCTCTCTAGATTTGTCCCCAGTATGGAGGAGAGGCTGCTTATGCGATCTGTGGCCACTAGTAGGAGCTGTTCATTATCGGCTCGCTTCACTACAGAGTACCTGAGGAGGAACAGAATAACATAGGCATCATCACTCAATGTCAAATCAGATCATGTGCATCTCACACATAGATTCAGAAGTGAGTGAGCATGTGCAGCTTACTGTGATTTGGGCATGTAACAAACTGCCTGATTGGCTGGTATAGTCCAAGGCTGAGTTGTCCAGATCAGAGTAGACACATGACCCCAACCTTCTGAAACACACACACACACACACACACACACACACACACAAGTGACAACAAAGGCAACATATACAAGGTTATTTAAATTATATGTATGTATTTGGAGTGTGTGTGATGGGGCAGACGGCATACACGCACCTGCTTTTGCAGCAAGTTTGGCAGGCAGGGTGAGAAGTGGGAAGGTGACGTAAACAGCACTGCTTACATGTTCTGGATTATACTCCAGCTCAGCTTCTGCAAATGCTGTCCTACACCAATATTACATACCATTTCAACATATTTAGAGTCAAATATCATTATTGTATATTTATAAGCTCAAAGTCTTTATGTCAGGCTACAAATAAGAGCCACCTTTTTGATTACAAACATTAAGATTTTCCTACCTGGACGATGGTGACCAGAATACAGGCTTAAAGTCCTGATAAATTAAACCCTGTACACACCAGAGACAGAGAGAATACAAGGGTCATGGAAAATAAATAAAAGAACCCATTTTGTGAATCTGAAACACTTAAAGGAATATTCCGGGTTCAATAAAAGTTAAAGGAAGTTCACCAAAAAAGAATTTCACCAAATAAAATTTATCTAATTTACTCACCCTTATGCTTTCCCATTATGTGTATGACTTTCTTTCATACATATGTCTTTTTTTTTTTTATAGCAGCCATTTCTCCCTGTAGCACAAGACCAGTTGCCCACTGAAGCCAAGCAGGGTTGACCAGTACCTGGATGGTAGACCTCCTAGGGAAAACAAAGGTTGCTGCTGGAAGAGGCATTGGGGAGGCCAGCAGGGGGTGCTCGCCTTGCGGTCTGTGTGGATCCTAATGCCCCAGTATAGTGACGGGGATACTTTACTATAAAAAAAAGCACCATCCTTCAGATGAGATGTTTAACTGAGGTCCTGACTCTCTGTGGTCATTAAAAATCCCCCCATTGGCCCTTTTCAATCATGGCCTCTTAATAATCCCCATCCATTAATTGGCTGTATCACTCTACTCTCTCCTCTCAATCAATAGCTGGTGTGTGGAGAGCGTACTGGCGCATTATGGCTGCTGTAGCATCATCCAGGTGGATGCTGCACACTGGTGGTGGTTAAGGAGAGTCCCCAGTTCACTGTGTAAAGCACTTTAAGTATAGTGTCAGAAAAACTCATATATATGTAACATTCAATGTTTGTTTCATTTGTTAATCTCAAAAAGGACTTAATCTGTTTCTCACCCACAATTATCATTTCACTTCTGAATATATCGATTAAAACACGAGTCCTATGGATTACTTTAATGCTGCCTTTATCTGCTTTTTGGAACCCCTTTGGCACCGATTCACTTTCATTGTATGGACCTACAGAGCAGAGACATTCTTCTAAAAATCTTGATTTGTGTTCTGTAGAAGAAAGGAAGTCATACACATCTGGGATGGCACGAGGGTGAGTAAATGATGAGAGAATTTACATTTTTGGGTGAACTATCCCTTTTATCTCAATCAACAGCATTTAAGGCATAATACGGATTATTACAAATATAATAATATTAAACATCTGGGTTAGTGAGACACTTAAGATGGAAGTGAATGGGGACAATCACATCAAGTCCATAAATGGGATATAAATGTTAAAATACTCATTACTTCAACAGTATAGGCATAATACTTGAATAATATGTATTAACATGATTTTAGCGTAATAAAAACACTTCCTAACCTTTTCTCTGTAAAGTTGAATCCAATTTTAAAACTTCATTGCCATGACAATGAAATGCTTCCAATAACATAACTACCATAAAAATGTTGATTTAAACATCTTTATAGCTCAAATATTACACAAGTATTAACAGAAGAATTAATGTAAGTGCTTTTATAAAATGATAAACTTCACATTTTTGCCTTAAAACACTCCAACAATTGGCCCAATTCACCTCCATTGTAATTTCCTCACTGTAACCCAGATTTTTGCTAAAGAAGGCTAAATAATTTGTGATTATCAACATAATGCCACAAACACTGTCGATTGACCTTAACCTGTATTGAACCCACAATATTATTTTATTGCTCAGATGAAGCTCTGTGATGTGGAACCAGGACTTTAAGTGGAGAGAATACAAAAATGGCAAGTTTCACAGTAAGAGTCTCACATACTTTGCTGTGCATTTCCTGGAAGACTTTCAGCTGTACTGCTTCATATTTTCCATCAAATGTGTAATAACAATTCTCCCAGTCAGCCATCACGCCCCAGCGCTGGAATGCAGCACGCTGCCGAGATATGGCCCTCTCTGCAAACTCACGTGCTGATCAGAGACACATTCTGTTAGACAGTTATTGATTAATGGGTTTTTTTTTCATTAATCTATCTCAAAGAGATAACATATTTATTAGATGCTGACAAACATACTAGCAAGCTTGATTTTGGACAAATTAGTTATTTTCTATAACATTCATTGCATGATGTGACCTCCTGACCTTTCTGTCTGATCTGTAGAGGGGTCAGCTCACTGGTTCTGAGGTCTCCGAGTGCTTTGAGCTCAATGGGCAGCCCATGGCAGTCCCAGCCGGGTACATAATGAACCTGTCTGCCTCTCAGCACCTCAAAACGGTTCTGGATATCTTTGAGGATCTGCAAGGGAGATCAACAGGGGTCCATAGAAGATTCTGAGGGCAAACTATATAGCTACTGTGACTTAACATGATTTAAGGCATGTTCACGGAAGAACATTTCAGTCAACCAGGCACTGGCCTTTGAATGATAAAAGATTCTTTACATGAACACCAAAGAATGTTGATCCAGGAACACATCCCACCAGTGTAAATCACATTGTGATGCGAGTGTGATTATAATCTGACCAGGTACCTTATTGAGAGCATGCCCCACATGAGGGTCACCGTTGGCATATGGTGGTCCATCATGAAGGCAGTACTCCTTCTTTGCCTTTCTCCCTCTCTGCCATGTGTACAGCTGGTCAAAACCACATTTCTATAAAACAAACAACAGTTCAACTTCACAACCATCGTTACAACAGAAGATAACACAAGCATTTTACTCAGTTAGAAGTTCTGTATCAGTTTAAATCAGCCCTAACAACTGCTGTTAACAATTTTTGCCAAGGAAGATTTAGGAAATATCATAGAGACAGCCATAAACTGTATATGAGCGCGGAAAGTTGGCAGTTCCGACGGTAAACAGGCAACAGATCAAAACCAACCAGACTGGATCCACAGCACCAGCAGTGGCTGTAACAGAACTCTGGTTCTGCACCTGTCACTCTTACCTGCTGGATCTGGATCTCTTGCTCCAGGAGATTCGGCCCGCTCACTCTCATAGGGAAGTCAGTGCGGGGCAGCAGCACAGTATCCCGGTACCGGCCCGTTGCGTCTCCGGAGCACAGACAGCGCACTCCCCATCGAGCCACACCACCGAAACCTACAACCGAACGCCGAAGCAGCAGCATGTGGGTCTCTGACAGGTGAGTTTATACCAGGGTGAGAGTTTGTCTGGGATATGAGTCTGACCTCCTCCACATGGGCGGCACTCTATTTCTACCGGAACGAGGAAGACGACGAACATCTACGGAAGCTGTGTCGAGACAAACCAACAGATAAACGGAAACGCTTTTTTCATGATTTAACTGCAGATTTGAAACGCAAGAGGGTGGTAGATTATCACGAATGAAGAGCTGAAGACGCCATCGTTTGTATTAGTATTGTACGATAACCTTAACAAATGAGTTTTAAATGCCAATTTCACCCCATGAGCATCTGCTATATCTTCCTGTTATTAAAGGGATAGTTCACACAAAAATAAAAATTATCTCATCATTTACTCACCCTCACGCCATCCAGAATGTGTATGACTTTCTGATGCTCTGTAGGTCCATACAATGCAAGCGAATGGTGACCAGAACTTTGAATCTCTAAAAATCACATAATGTCAGCATAAAAGTAATCTATATGACTCCAGTGGTTAAATCCATGTCTTCAGAAGTTATATGATAGGTGTAGGTGAGAAACAGATCAATGTAAGTCCTGTTGAACTATAAATATCCCCCTTTGACCACCCCCGACCAGTAAGTGGCAATATGCACGAAGAATGAGAATCGCCAAAAAATAAAAAAATGAAGAATGTGGAATTGTAAGTGGAGATTTACACTAAAAAGGGACTTAAATATTGATCTGTTTATCACCCACACCTGTTATTTCCCTTCAGGATATAGATTTAACCACTGGAGTCTTATGGATTACTTTTATGCTGACTTTATGTCATTTTTTGATTTTCAAAGTTCTGGCCATTTAAAGTTAAAAGTTCCTGCTATTGTTACCTCAGATATCTATTTATATTTGATCCAACTCATAAAACTAAATTTCGTTTGAGTAACCTAGTTTGTCATGTAAATTCAGTCCAATTAAATAAAAAGTTTGAATTGAATAATACCACCAACTTCTGTTCTTATTTCTTTTCACGCAAATTATGTTGCTCCATCAATATTCAATAAACATACATTTATTTCTTGAGTCACTTTGTGACCAGAATAAAAGTAAATTTTCCTTAAGGTGGGCCTTTAGCCCGGTTGTACCCTAATCTTCATTTTGGCGATTTTCATAGCCACATCCGAGCCTATTTCAATAGGCTATAATAAAATGAACAGAAATAATTGTTTCGAGGAACAGAGCATCTGTTTTTTTATTTTATTTTACCACTAATTATCCCATAATATTCTTGCAGCAAATGTTACAGAACATTTCTTAAACAGAAATTCCTTAAAAACTGCCTTGATATGCAGAATACTTGATAGAATTCAACTCCTTAATAAATATTATGAGAGGTGGGCTATTAATGATAATATATATATATATATATATATATATATATATATATATATATATATATATATATATATATATATATATATATATATCCTTTCTTATATGCTAATAAGAAATTTCCTGACCTATGACTTATAAAAGAATTATATTTATTTTATTTTTTATTTATTTGATATTTTTATATGTTATTAATCCTATTATTTGTTTATTTATTTAAAATGTTTATTTATTTTTTTCCTTCACCTTAACTTCTTATCTATGTGACTTATATATCTAAGTGAATGTGTTTGTTTGTTTTATTGAATTGAACACTTATATCGTAATAATTGATTTTACAATAAAAATGCTAATTTTCCCACAAACAAGTAGGCCACACGACAAACGTTTTGGAAAAATAAAAAAATAAATAAATCTCATATTCTAATTTTATTGAATATTTTTTCAATCATGTATAGGCTACTAAAAATACTAGAAAACAAAACTGAGTTTCGTTTAGCTTTTAGCTATCTCTTTATCTTTAGCTACTTTTAACAATAGGCTATTTAACAATAAGTATTCAATTAGGTTTTTTAATGTTCATTTGGCCTTAGAGCATAATTTATTGCCTTATCACAAACATGTGAAAAGAGAAATATCTGAACAGCGAGTTTATTTGGCGATTCCAGGAGATTCCCTCAGGATCCTCCTTCTCTTCCTGGTGGGCGGGTCTTTTGAGATACGTCACACATCAGTCATTGTGAGAGGATATCGCCCAGTCAGTCCCCATCACTGATCATAGACCATCTGTCCAGCAGAAATCTTCTCAGGAGGAATAAAAGGCAACCATAAAAATGAATACACTTTGGAAATTGTGCTTTGGGGTTCTACTCATAGCCTTACTACTTTCAACTCAGGTAGGTACTGTGAATTTGTTTATTTATTGCCTTAGATTTCCAAAAGAAGAGAAACTTGTTTTGCTACTAATAAAGTGCATTTACAAGCAGTTTTCATTATATTATTAGTATTATGCAATCTAAATACACTGTATTTGCCTTAATGTTTGGTGTAGGGGTCCACAGATGACAGCCATAGATTATATTCATCAGCTACAACTGCTCCCACAAATGGTAATCATTCCAGTGCTGCAGGATTGAGTCTTGTGCCCACTGCAATGTTCCTGCTGATTCCAGCAGCTACCCTAAGCTTCCTCCACACTAGATTTTAAACTGGATGGAGAATATTAACCATAGATGACCAAAACTGTGACAGTGGCAAAAATGGACAGCCTGTCACTCAATGAGCATACTTTTGCAAAATTCTTGACTATTGAAGACACAAAAGGGAGGGGAAGACACCCCTACATTTCACATTTTGTAGTGGAAGTTTTAAGTAATAAAAGTTTGCATTGAATTTCTCAAGAAAAAATAAATGTTTTTGGTTACACCTGTGCCCAGGATATCAATGATATTTGGTTGAGGCAAAGTTTAAGCACATTCACCTTATGTTGACATATAATGACATCATGTTATCATTATAGATTATATAATGTCAGTTTCTTTAATGCCATTATGTGTAGGCTACACCAAATTTTACTACACCATATGAACCTGATCTACATAATCCATCTTCTATTACAGCATTTTTGTATTTAATGTAAAGAACCATTAATTGTAATGATTAATGATGTTTCAATATGCACAATTAAAGGGGATGATCATATATGTGTGTATGTCATTTGTTATCCAACTTGGTATTAATGGGTGCTCTCTTAACATGACATTGTCATAGTTTTATTAATGTTGTAGGTCATATCTGGTAGATCTGGAGTAGATGAGAGAGGTGTCCTGTTTTTACATATTGTAGCATTGATAGAAGTTTTGACAAAAGCAGCTTTTAAAAAAGGAGATCCCTTTTTTAGTAGCAACTATCAGCCTCCTCATTGGTGGATGTTTTTTTTTTTAGAAACACGTCACACATAAATCACTTTGAAAATAAACCCCCCCCCCCCCCATCTTCCCCCATCATTGAGCTCAGACTCTCGGTTCAGCAGGAAACTTCACTGGAAGAAGATAAGGCAACCATAACAAAAAAATGAATCAAATATTGAAATTGTGCCTTGGGGTGCTGCTCATAACCGTACAGCTTTCAACTCAGGTAGGTTTTCATCTATGGATTTCTTTTGGAGGAAATTTTGTATTTTTTTAAATGTGCATTTCAGCTGGTGAAATGACAAAAAGATACAATAACTTCGTATTATGTTAGGATATTGTATACGGTTCTTTTAAAGACTCCCTGTAAAGATGAATAAATAAATAAATAAAAAACATTAATTACAAGTTACATGTACATGCAAAAAATGTAGATGATGCAAGAATGGCATGTCACCAGTTCTCTTATCCTGTGTGGATGCAGAAGCTTCACAAATAAAGAATCGTATTCCTCTCTTTAATTCATATTATTTTTTAATTAACACTTTTATTGTTTAAGTTAAGACAGTTTATACTGTCCAAGATTTACAAACAACAGTGTACAGTTTTGTATTTTTTTGTTTAAAGTAACCAAAATATTTGATATGTGTACAGTAGTAACATTTAAATTATGGAAAATATTGTTTAACATGACTGAATAAACCGGACTACATTGTGTTACACCAACAAAAGTAAATTGTAAGGGTTGAAAATCATCAAAAGAGAACGATCACATGCTTTACTTTTTACAGTGTATAATACGTGTACATTAATCAGAATAGTAAGATTACTAACAAATTGCATTTACAAGCGGTTCTTTAAAATGAACATATTAAATAGGCATACCCTGTAAAATCGAAATTAACTGGTTTTATTGAACCCATGTTGTTCCAAACCTGTATGACTTTATTTCTCGCATTAAACACAAAAAGGGTTAATTCTGACTTTTTCCTTCGCTTCTAAGTCCACAACAGGAAACAGCACCACAAGCAATCCCATTTCACATACCACTGGTCCTCATTCCAGTGCTGCGGGATTGGGTCTTGTACCCACTGCACTGTGCCTGCTGATCCCAGCAGCCACCCTGGCTTTTCTCCACACTAGATCTTAAACAGGATGGAGAATATTAACCATAGATGACCAAAACTGAGACAGTGGCAAAGATGAACAACCAGCCACCCACAGAGAAAATGTATGCAAACTCTTGAGGTTAGAAGACACAGACAGGAAGACACCACCACCCCTCTTTGTAATGGATTTTATTTTTAAATAGGCCTATTTAAATTAATAATAATTAATACATATTTGTTTTTTGTACACATATTTTAGAGTGTTTAGACCATTGGTCCTTCTATCAGAAGTCTGTTTCTCAGATGCACAGGCTACCAATGATGTTATATTAAGGGAAAGTTTAAGCAAATTCACCTCATGCTGATTTTCTGTACCAGCTCAAACTTATATAAGTATCAATTGTGTTTCTCAAAGTATATGATATTAGTCTCTGCAATGGCATGATTTGTACAGCCTGTTTTACAAAATGTACCGTATCAATGTAATCCATGTAATTTTTCAGTATTTTTGTATTGATCGCAATGACCTGTTAATTGCACTGTTTATGAAAGTGGCAATACAAATTAAAGAGAATGTTTGCATATGTTTGTATGTTGTATTTTATCCAACTCCATATTCATGTGTATCTTTTAACAAGCTATGAGCCCTTTTTTAATTGGACAATCTCATGTCAACACTATTTTGGTGTGCAAATGTGAAATAATGGGGTGTAACTTAAATTCTTTCATATGGAGTTGATGTTGATAATATAGAAATTCTGCAGCAGAGCGATGACCTCTCGGATCATTACCTCGTCTCTTGCATGCTGCAATCAGCTAATGTTACTCAAGCTACACCACGCTATCGTTCAGGTAGAACTATTCTTTCGACCACTAAAGATAGCTTCACTAATACTCTTCCAGATCTATCTCATATACTCAATAAACCCCAAAGCCCAGAAGAACTTGATGAAATAACAAAAAATGTAAATGCAGTCTTCTCTAGCACCCTTGATGTTGTCGCCCCACTTCGATTAAAGAAAATTAAAGAAATAAGCCCTGCACCATGGTACAATGATCACACTCATGCTCTCAAGAGAGCAGCTCGGAAAATGGAGCGCATGTGGAAAAATACAAAATTAGAAGTATTTCAGGGTGCATGGAAGGATAGTGTCTGTAGCTACAAACACGCACTCAAAGCTGCCAGGTCAGCATATTTTAGTAAACTCATAGAAAATAACCACAACAATCCTAGATGTTTATTCAGTACTGTGGCTAAATTGGTTAGGAATAAAGCCTCAACCGAACCAGATATTACATCACAGCTCAAGAGTAAAGACTTCATGAATTTCTTTACAGATAAAATTGAAATAATCAGAAATAAAATTGGAATTATGCAATCATCTGTCATAGCACCTCAGAAAACAGTGTCGAATAATTTCCCTCATGTGCAACTTCAATCCTTCGCTATCATAGGTCATGAAGAGCTAACAAAACTTATCGAAACATCAAAAGCCACAACTTGTTTGTTAGATCCTATACCAACTAAGCTCTTAAAAGAGGTATCTCCTGTAATATCAGAACCTCTTCTTAATATCATTAACTCCTCGCTATGCTTAGGACATGTCCCAAGAAACTTTAAAATGGCAATTATCAAACCGCTAATTAAGAAGCCACAACTTAATCCTGGAGAACTTGCTAATTATAGACCGATTTCAAATCTCCCGTTTATGTCAAAAATACTAGAAAAGGTAGTATCCTCCCAAATATGTTCATTTCTACAGAGAAATAGTATATATGAAGAATTTCAATCAGGATTTAGGCCTCATCACAGTACAGAGACTGCACTTATCAGAGTTACAAATGACTTGCTCTTATCATCTGATCGCGGCTGCATTTCTCTTCTAGTGCTTTTAGATCTTAGTGCTGCATTCGACACGATAGATCACGACATTCTCTTGAATAGGCTAGAAAATTATGTTGGAATTTGTGGAGTGGCATTAGCATGGTTTAGGTCATATTTAGCAGACCGCTACCACTTTGTCTATGTAAATGAGGAATTGTCAAACCAAACAAAAGTAAAATATGGAGTGCCACAGGGATCAATTTTAGGGCCTCTGCTTTTCTCCATGTATATGCTTCCCCTGGGAGATATTATCAGGAATTGTGGAATAAGTTTCCACTGCTATGCTGACGATACACAACTTTATATTTCTTCAAAACCTGATGAGATTTCACAATTCTCAAAATTAGCAGAGTGTATTAATGAAATAAAAGATTGGATGGCCAGAAATTTCCTTCTACTCAATTCTGACAAAACAGAGGTTCTAATTATTGGACCAAAAAACTCTAAAAATAAGCCACTAAAATATAATTTGACTCTAGATGGATGTACTGTTACATCATCTTCAACAGCGAAGAACTTAGGTGTTATATTTGATACCAAGCTGTCCTTTGAAAATCAAATTACAAATGTTTGTAGAACAGCATTCTTCCACCTAAGAAATATTGATAAATTAAGGCACATGCTCTCTGTTGCTGATGCCGAAAAACTAATTCATGCGTTCGTGACCTCAAGACTAGATTATTGTAATGCATTACTGGGAGGATGTCAAGCAAGATCAATAAATAAACTTCAGTTGGTTCAAAATGCAGCAGCCAGAGTGCTGACGAGAACCAAGAAATATGATCATATTAGCCCCATTTTATCATCGTTACATTGGGTACCTGTTAAATTCCGTATTGATTTTAAAATTCTGTTAACTACGTACAAAGCTTTGAATGGTCTAGCTCCGCAGTACTTAAGTGATCTTCAAACACGCTATATTCCAACACGTTAATTAAGATCGCAAAATTCTGGCCTATTAATAGTTCCTAGAATATCAAAATCCACTAAAGGAGGAAGATCCTTTTCATATTTGGCTCCTAAACTATGGAATAGTCTCCCAAACACTGTTCGAGATGCAGACACACTCTCTCAGTTTAAGTCTAGACTAAAGACTCATCTATTTAGCCAGGCATACACCTAATTTATCCTCCAACCCACAATTAGGCTGCTTTAGTTGGGTCTGCCGGAACCAGAAACCAGAAACATTGAGCATGATCTCTAACTCTGCAATAAATTAAATGGCATCTACGCTTACATCTTTTTATTTGTTTCCCTGTCTCAACCTCGGGACTCCTATCCTGAGTTCACCAGAACTGGCTGGATCCAGCACCATTCCTGCTTCATGTTGAACTCCACTGCTACATGTCGCAGAATGATGATGACTAAATGCAGCCGGTGCCAGCCAAACATCACTTCAATCTATTATGACGGACTTCAGAGGATGAAATGATGCCAACTCCAACCTGCATCACCTCAGTCTATTTATGGACTACGATCTTGAAATGAAATGCTTAGACTAACTATTGCCAACAAAAGCCTTCATCAGCCAATTAACAAGGACAATTGCATCTATGTGAACTTCTGCAATTAATCAAGATGGACTTCAAAGACTTTGGTCATTAATCTTACAGTTCAAACACAATCGATGTTTAATCACTGACCCTTAACACTTAGTTTAATAATTTTAAACCATGTTTTACCTATACATAATTAATATTTACATTATATTCATAATGTTAGCCAGAGGGGAACTGGCCCCCACAGTGAGTCTGGTTGCTCCCAAGGTTATTTTTCTCCATTAATCAACATCTTATGGAGTTTTGTGTTCCTTGCCACAGTCGCCTACAGCTTGCTCACTGGGGTTATTAATACAATTATCATTTAATTATTTTTAAACACTATTAAAAATCGTATTTTATCTAAATTACACAATGATGATTAATTGACTTTATAGACATTACAGTTTTATCGTCTGTTAATGCTGATATTCTGTAAAGCTGCTTTGAAACGATGTGTGTTGTGAAAGGCGCTATACAAATAAAATTTACTTGACTTGACTTCTCTGATTAGTTTGATTGAAAGGCATTGCAATGGCTTTATAGGAGCAAGAAATTCCTGTTCAATACAAAATCAGGGAGGGGATCTCTCTCAGGTGGATGCCACCAATGAGCCAAATGTCTGAGACAGAATTAACAATAATAAAACAACATCTTGGGCAGGCCTAACCCACCTTTGTCACTCAGCCTATGTAACTTATTAAAATGTAACCTGGGACGCTTACCATTCAAAATGGAGGATTTCTCTATGCTATCAAATTGCTTTAAATAAGAGAGGCGGAGATCTACAGGGAGAGATTGTAGCAGTTAGTTAGTTAACTGCTACAAGGTTTACGCTGACAGTGTAACGTGTTTCATCAGGAAGTGCGTAGCATGTTGTTCCGACCAAAACAATACGGATATACCCCAACCAGAAACCATGGGTTAAAGCCCATGGTGCAGGTTTTTTTTTTTTTTTTGGCAATTTTCTAGTTGGTAATAAACATTTAAACAGTTATCCATTGTATTTGATGTTGTAGGGTACTACAAAAAAGAAATATAATACGGAAAAGTAGGTGATATGTTAGCTTTTAGCTACAGCTTAGCGATTATTCTTATTTCTCCCACAATGCATTCCATGACGTCACATGAGGTACTCGCTGACTGTTGGACGACAGAAGAAAGCCTGCGGCCCGCCTTACAATTGAGGTAGAGTGAGACGAGGAGTAGCTAACTAGTGAAAGAGTGACAGTGACAGATTTATAAGTAAGTAGATAGATAGATAGAATAGCATAGCATAGATAGAATAGCATAGATAGTGAGAGATAGCATAGCATAACAGATAGCTTAGAGATAGATAAAGAGTAGATCATAAATAACGTTAGTCAAAATGGTTTATTACTGTGTTTGTGGCGGGTGCAAGAACTCCAGCAAAACTGGACATAGGGTCCATTCCTTCCCCAAGGACAAAGGGATCTTCCGAAGCTGGGTGCAGTTTGTGAAGATTAGGCGGGCAGATTTTTCAGCTAGCTCTGTCACCACCTACTCGAGAATATGCAGCGTGCATTTCAAAGAGGAGGATTACCACTCAGGGGATGCTAAAATGGTCTTACTTGGATTAAAGAGTGAGAGGAGTGCTAAATTACTTCCTACCGCCATGCCGTCTGTGAACGCAAACCTCTCTGCTTGCCCCGTCCCGAAGTCGAGAGACACCGTCTGCCGCAAGCGAGAAATTGCCACGGTAAGCATCATGCTAACGTTAATGTTTACAAGCTGCGTGTTAGCTAGCTCTGTGTGTATTTTGTATACCGTGTTCCCTTTGACACAGCCTCCACTAACTTACAAGCACGATCACTCTGACATTAGAAGAGCATATTTCGTGATTCACGAATAAAAATTAGAATAATAACAAAATTGCCCTGAAGTAAAAGTCCATATCATCATGAAAGCTTTATGGCTGTGCCATAGGTTATTGTTTCCACTGGGAAACTAACGTTAGTTGTAGCACACACATCCCATTTTATTGATGGACTTATGAAATGACTGGGAATATTTACTTATCTTCTTGGAATTTCAAAGATGATAAGTAAATAATTCTCAGTACTTCCAAGTTGAAAATACATGATTAAATGTTTCCATGTACTCCTGCAATGTGCTTGTACACCCAATGTGCTTGCGAATCACTGTTCTAAGTATTCATAGTATACCCACCTCTTATTTCACCACTACACCCATCTGCATTTTGCTGACCCTTTTTCATATTTGTTTTCGCAAGATGTTGACAGACGCCTCACAGCAGGAGACTGTGGACAGTGTAGACACTGTGGAGAGTGTCGATACTGGGGATCAGCCCTTGCCCTCCTCCACTTCTGACGCTGGGACACAGTGTTCTTTGAAGCCCCCCCGATGGTCTCACGGTAAAACTTGGGTATTTTAAGGGGTAGTTATTAGATATAGTCTCTAAAACATTGCCAGTATCTATGCAGTCAGAACATTTCCATACACATTGATTAAATTAATACATAGCCTACACCAAAAAACATACCAGTTTAGATTTGCCATGATTGTCTCATGTTTGGGTATGTTTACTGCCTCTCCACAGCTGTGCAGGTTAACCTGAAGCCCAAGATGGTCAGCGTGGGCACACAGACATCATTCGGCACACAAACCTCCACTCCCCTTGCTAGTCCTGAACAGACAGATGAAGATGATGATAATGCCTCTGTCATCAGTGACTTATCGTGGGTGCCCGAAGAGCCGATGCATGAGGAGGACTTGTTTGATGAGGAGCCACCTTACACGTGTGACCCCCATCACAAGTGAGATAGTTTAAAACCAACATAGACCATTTTGAATGCTCATTTTTGTGTACTGTAGCTTTGGTAGTTTGAATGCCCCCCCAACAACAGTTTTTTTGTTCTTGTAGTGGCATTGACAAATTCATTGTTTGCCAAGAGGAGCTGATGGGCCTTTTTGTCATCTGTCCGGCCTGTTGTGAGAGGTCAGATAGTAGCATCGTGCAGCAGGAAGGAACTTTTCTTAAGATCAAGCAGGTACGGTTTTGTTTACGCAGCAGGCCATCTGATTAGAAAATCAGAATATCTAATTACAATCTGATAGCTCTGACTGTCTTGCCAGTTAATTTAATTTACAATGTATGTACCAGGCTGGCTTTAGTCTATTGGTTTGTGATGGCATCATATTTGAGTGTTATACTGTATTGGTCATGTGTGTTTCATTGAAAACATGAAACCTTTGACCAGTAATGTACAGTACCTAATCTATATTGAATCCTGATATACTGTTGATTACACTTTTTTTTTTTTACATATCTAGGTCTGTGCATCATGTGGCTACCACCGTTTCTGGCAAAACCAGCCAATGCTCCACAGGAACATGCCGACCTGCAACCTCCTGTTAAGCGGGGCCATTCATTTCACTGGATGTTTGGCCACCCAGACATTAAGAATGTTGACTCTGTTTGGCCTGCAGTGCATCAGTGCGAGCAGTTACTTTCGCCATCAGCGCCGCTACGCCATCCCTGTAATCGTTCAGGCCTGGCAAAACGATCAAGCGAAGAATTTTAGTGACCTACGGCAATGGATGGCGGGCTAGTTCTTGCTGGTGACTGCAGGTAAACCAGTGTGAGAGCTCATAGACCAATTGCACATTTTGATTTTTTTTATTTGTTATCATGTAGGGTGGCTTTAGTTGGCATTTGCAGATGACATGGTGGATTGTCTTTACAGACCTTGGTTATTAAAAACTTGAAACCTAATTCAAATTTGTAATTAATTCCAGGTCAGATTCTCCTGGGCACTGCGCGAAGTATGGATCCTACTCTCTGATCGAGGACAGAGTGAACAAGGTGGTGGATGTTCAGCTTGTTCAGGTAAACCTGATGTTATTAGACAAAGAAATGAACTCTGCAATTTAGTAAACTGATTGTATATTAATATAACATCTTTCCACTAGTACAATGATGCTTAGAGCTTTGTGTATTGCCTAACTAGAGTACAGTGTATCGTAATGCTTGGACCAGCAACGCGTCGGTTCATTCACGCCTCCTTCAACAACACCAGCATTTTATACTTACACTGTTATGTCATGTTGCAGAGCTCAGAGGTCCCCAACAGCTCATGGTGTGAGCTTGAAGGGCTCAAGCGCAGTGTTGGCCTGCTGAGGGGAAAGGACCTGCATTTAGCAATGCTGATCACGGACCGTCATCGCCAGGTATTTACAATAAAAATGCAGTATAGAATGTAAACATCTGAATTGCACTGAAGCTGGATGTTTGTGGTTTGCTGATACACGGAGGGCCACACAGGTCAATCATCCACAAAAGTTTGTTTATTTCTCCTTAGGTTGCCAAATGGGTGAGAGAGGAGCTGAGCCCTGAAGGGACACGGCATTATTTTGATGTGTGGCACATTGCCAAAAGTATGTATCCATTGTTGGAACCTTGAAGCAGTTTTTGTTAGTGCATATCAATTAATACCATTTGTTCTAAAACAGGTCTGGGGAAGGCATTGGATGCAGCTTCAAAAGAGTGTGACCAACTACAGCTGTGGAGGCCTGCTATAGTGAATCACCTCTATTGGACTGCAGCCTCAACCCCAGACGGCAACCCAGCAGTCATGGAGGCTAAATGAAAAAGTTTAGTCAACCACATCCAGGACATCCATGACCATGACACCCCTGCTTTCTCCAGTTGTGCCCATGGCCCCCTAGACGGGGATCAGCACAACAAAGAGTGGCTGGACCCAGGTACAGTACACACAGCATGTGGTATTATGTACGCTCTACAGTTTTGTTGTATTTGCTGAGTGCTTTGACGTGACCTATGATGATTAAATTATTTTTTCATTCCCTGGCAATCTCATAACATTCTGTTTACTGTTTATGTTTGCTATAATTCATATGCAGGACCATTTCATGTGTTTCCATTAAAAAAAATAATTTTTGTCTGAATCTATCTTGTCTATTTATACGTTTTCCATCTGTGTGTCTGTCTGCCTCCCTGTCATGGTCTTTGCAGGCTCATTGGCAGCAGTAAAGTTGGAGAACATAATCACGAGGACTGCCTTACTGAAAGATGTTCGACAGCTGTCTCCACAGCATCAGACATTCTCCCTTGAGGCTTACCACTCCCTCATCTTGCACTTCGCACCCAAGCACACAGGGTTTTCATACGTTGGGATGTACAGCAGGTCAGTGCTATCCAAGGAATAATACAGCCAATTATTATGCCTTTTATAGTAATAATAGTACCTATTATCATGCCTATTGTAGTAAAAAAAATCTCAAATGTGTTATTTTGTAGGCTTCTCTTAGCGGCGCTGCATTACAATCACAATGCCAACCGCGAGACAGCACGGAAAAGTGATGGGACGGAGAAGTACTGTGTGCGGTATCCGGCTTCAGAAAAGGTGCCCATGTGGTGCGTCCCATCAAAGAGGCAGCCTCATACGGTAAGCAGTGTCATGCAGTTCTATCATATTTTGAGATGGCTCACGAGACATCTGTGATCAGTGGCAATGATCTTTATTCAGTATTATTATTATTATATCTGCAGGTTATGCAACATCATTGATGAAGGCCCTTCAGGAAAGCTACACCCATTCACCTGCAGCTCTTCGAGAGGTTAGCGCTAATTTGTCCTCCGATGCACCCGCCCCCATCGCTAAATCCTTCGAACAGGTTCCTAAGGAGGAGGCCGTCAGCCTCTTCCTAGCCCGGCAGTCACGCTACAAGAGAACCTAAATTCACATTGTTATTATTATTTTTTTCCACAGACAAGTCCAATGATTTAGTTCTAAGTATTTATTTTAGTTGTTATTTATCTTCTTTCCTTCTGTCCCTGTCATCTCATTTGGTGGTGGTTTCCTGTATTCTGCATGTTTTGTGTGTTGTTGCTTTGGTTTTACTTTGCACTAAATCATTACTTTTTTCGTCTTTGTAAGTGGCATTAATTGTCGCTGTACCCCATTCAAGGGGTCCTGCATGCTGCATGTCTGCTCCTCTGTCTGTTATTTGCATGAAATTTGTTTTATGTAATTCAAAATAATTTACCAATCATTTTACCTGTGCCTTGTCAACCTCTGTGTGGGGTGTTGTCTGGGTTCACTGTGTGTCAGCTTGATATGCTTTTGCATGTATCACTGCATATGCATTCATGAAAGAGTGTGAGTGTGTGTGAGTGTGAGTGACTGTGTGTGACTGTGTGTGAGTAAGTGAGTGTGAGTGAGTGCGAGAACCATCAGTTGACCCTCAGGTAAGACCACACTTTTGCAGGCAAAAGAAACAATGTGCAAAGGTTTCAGGTCTAGTCCTTCATCAGTGGGCTTTTTTTATATAGATTTGTTTACTTGCAACCTGTGTCTTTGTTCAGTAATCCTTGTCCTTGTTCAGTAAATGTTTAGTAACCCTTACAAGCAATGCCAATAAACTGTTTTTTCTTATTAAAATTCATGTGTTCTGTGTACTTTATAACATTTTAAGGGCAATTGGGCGATCACAACAGAATAAACAATTATTTTTATTCATTCTCATCCAAACGAGGCCATTGAAAGTCCTGATAGGTTTGGTCACCACTTTGGAAGTTTTGTCTGATGGTTGAAACCACACAAGAGGGTAGAGGCTTCCTTATACTCCTCCCTAAAACTCCATAAGCCCAGCGTATAGCCTGACTGTACGCAGTGTACCGGTATTGCCTAGGAATAAGTAGGAAAGATTCTTACGTTTTAAACTCTGTAAGTAGGTTGGAAACGTCATTTGAAGCCTGTCTGTTATGCATGTTTGTGCATGCAACACATCTCCTGTCACCTATTGCTGTTGTTCAAAGGACTCAGTGTAAAAACATTGGTAAAGTAAACATATGAACATACTCGTGCGTGCTGGCTTGAAGGGGACCATGATCCTGTCTGAAGTGTGAATATGCTATTTGTAGCACAAACGGATTCAGGCAGCATGCCTCAAATCCAGGATGCTGCGTTAGGCACGTTACATCTGCTGGCCGCGGGGTGAGATCCTCGACCAGCGACCAAAACGCGCTCACCTCCCTACAACACAAGCTCTCCACCACAGTTTCCATGGGACGACACCGCCCACACAGACACCTGCCAAACACAGCGACACAGACGCTTACTACTCACTCACTCCCTCTCCCGGTAAGCCTGACGGTGTCAATGACAATCACGAGGAAAACTAGTTGGCACTATCAACAATAATCACACTGACGACGCCTACTCGGCGTCGGCTACAGCGAAACAACATTTTCACCGGAGAAAGAGGTAAAAGCTTAGAAATAAAGCATAAAAGTTATTGTATGCACTGCTGTTCATAGACTACTAGCTCCAGCGGTCATTGCTGCATTTCTAAATGATAGCAACTCTCCATTCATTCTCCTCTGACCATGCATTTATTTGTCTTTGACGGCCATCTGCTCTCGGTATTTCATCATTCGCCCTCTCACGTCTAAACGGTTCGAAATTGTATGGCTGTGGGCCATCATAAATGTTAACTGTGGGTCTTGCCACCTCTTCCTCATCCCAGTTAGACGCCATAGTAGTCAGTGCTAGTCTGCTAGAATTAGTTCAAGTAGCTGAGAACGGCTGAGGCTACATTCCACCGCGTCTACCTCATGTGACGTCATCGCCGAATCGCGTAAAAAATAACCGTTTCTAACCAAAAACTACAAAAACTGGACTTTAACACCATTTTGGAGACATTTCTAACTTTATATACATATCTTGACTGCTTTATCTACCCATTAATCGACAGTGGTGTTTAACCTGCACCATGGGCTTTAACGGCGAGGTTCGCGCGGCACTCAATGCGCGGTCCTCCGCTTTTAATTCTTCTAACACGGAGGAGCGTAAACAAGCCAGTTATGCCCTCCGTAACACCATCAGTGAAGCCAAACGCCAGTACAGGCACAAACTTGAAGGTCAGTTCAACACCACTGACTCTAGAAGTATGTGGCAGGGAATTAATACCATCACGGACTACAAACGGAATAAAGACTCCGCTGTGAACACCGCTGCATCTCTCCCGGACGAACTTAATACATTTTATGCTCGTTTCGAGGACAACACCACCGCCCTCGCGGAGAGAGCACTCGCTGCTGACGCTACAGAGGTTGGTTCACTCTCCGTCTCTGTTGTGGATGTAACCCGATCCTTCCGACGGGTGAACATCTGTAAAGCCGCGGGTCCAGACGGCATTCCGGGCCGCGTCATCAGAGCATGCGCGAATCAACTGGCTGGTGTTTTTACAGACATTTTCAATCTGACCCTCTCCCTGTCTGTAGTCCCCACATGCTTTAAAACATCAACCATTGTGCCTGTAACCAAAGCAAGCCACAATCACTTGCTTAAATGACTGGCATCCTGTTGCTCTGACTCCCATCATCAGCAAATGCTTTGAGAGGTTAATCAGAGATTACATCTGCTCTGTTCTGCCCCCCTCTTTGGACCCATTGCAGTTTGCCTACCGCAACAACCACTCCACTGATGATGCCATTGCATCTACACTACACACTGCTCTCTCCCATCTGGAAAAAAGGAACACATATGTGAGAATGCTGTTTGTAGACTACAGCTCAGCATTCAACACCATAGTGCCCTCCAAGCTTGATATGAAACTCCGGGCTCTGGGCTTAAACGGCTCGCTGTGCAGCTGGATCCTGGATTTCCTGTCAGGCAGAAATCAGGTGGTTAGAATGGGCAGCAACACCTCCTCATCACTGACCCTCAACACTGGAGCCCCACAGGGCTGTGTTCTCAGCCCACTCCTGTATTCACTGTACACACATGACTGTGTGGCAACACATAGCTCCAATGCCATCATTAAGTTTGCTGACGATACAACGGTGGTAGGTCTGATCACTGACAATGATGAAAGAGCCTACAGAGAGGAGGTCTTGACCTCTCCCTCAACGTCAGTAAAACCAAGGAGCTTGTGGTGGATTTCAGGAGGAAAGACGGAGAACACAGCCCCATCACCATTAATGGAGCACCGGTAGAAAGAGTCAGCAGTTTCAAGTTCCTCGGTGTCCACATCACTGAAGAACTCACATGGTCCGTCCACACTGAGGCCGTTGTGAAGAAGGCTCACCAGCGCCTCTTCTTCCTGAGACGGCTGAGGAAGTTTGGAATGAACCAACACATCCTCACATGGTTCTACACCAGCCTGTAGAGAGCATCCTGACAGGCTGCATCACTGCCTGGTACGGCAATGGCACCGCCCACAACGGCAAAGCCCTGCAAAGGGTGGTGCGAACTGCCAGAAACATCATCGGAGGTGAGCTTCCCTCCCTCCAGGACATATACACTAGGCGGTGTGTGAAAAAAGCTCGGAGGATCATCAGAGACTCCAGCCACCCGAGTCATGGTCTGTTCTCACTGCTACCATCAGGAAGGCGTTATCGCAGCATCAGTACCCGCACCAGCCGACTATATGACAGCTTCTTTCCTCAAGCAGTCAGACTGTTGAACACTTGATCTATCACGATCAATAATTAGCACTGCACTTTATTCATCTATAATTTCACACTGGACTGTCAACATATTCTCCTCAATATACTACTTTATATATATATATAATTTCATATACTCCTACTTATTGTATTGTATATTGTGGATTCTATATTGTGTGTATTGTTTACTGTACATTGTATATAATTATTGTGTTGTGTAAGTATGTGTACATTTGATTTGTAAATTGTGTTGTGTAAGTATGTTGTTTATTGTAATTGGTATATGTCTCGTCACTGTCATGACTGCTATGTTGCTCGGAACTGCGCACAAGAATTTCACCAACTGTTGCACTTGTGTACATGGTAGTGTGACAATGAAGTGATTTGATTTGATTTGATTTGAATTTTGGAATATAATTAATTTTAATAACATTAACCTTCCCAATCATTGAAAAATGTAATGAAGCCTACCTGCCAACATCACTTGAAAACCTTTTTATTAAGGAGTCAAAATGATCTCTAACTAATCAGACAAATTTGCTGGGAATAAAATGCCTAAATACTTAATGACCTGTTTGGGCCACTGGAAGGCACCCGGCTGAAAAGCCATTACTGGGCAGAATGCTGTCAGAGCCAAAGCTTCGGATTTAGACCAATTGACTCACTTAGAAAAGGAATTAATAATTCTGTGGAGGCAAGGCATTGATCTAACGGGGTCGGAGACAAATAATAAAATATAATCTGCGTAAAGCAAAAGCTTATGCACCACACGTCCTGCCACCACCCCTGGAAAATCATCTTCCCTTATTATTGCGGCTGCTAATGGTTCCAGGGCAAGACAGAACAATAATGGGGAAAGAGGGCAACCCTGCCGGGTGCCATTATCCAGAGTAAAATAATCTGAAATGAATCAATTTGTTTGTACTGCCGCTACCGGGTGTCTGTAAAGTACCTCAATCCATCCAATAAAAGTATTCTCGAACCCGTACATTTCCAAAATCTTAAAAAGATAATTCCATTCTACCATATCAAATGCATTTTCGGCATCATGTGAGATGGCAGCGACCGGAGTCTGATCATTCACCACTGACCACACGATAATGATGAAATGCCTAATGTTGTCAGAACAGCTGCGGCCCATATAAACCCCTCCTGATCTGTATGTATAAGAGATGTCATAACTTTACTTAATCGGTTAGCCAGAATTTTTGACAATATTTTTTATGTCTAGCTGGATCAGGGAAATTGGATGGTAACCCTTACACTCACTTGGATCTTTGTCCTTTTAAATAATCAGACTGATCTGAGCTTGTGTCATGGTTGGTGGGAGCTTTCCATTCTTTAATGATTCCGTATAAACTTCTAACAAAAGTGCAGTTCTGTAGCATAAGATCTAAACAATTCAGCAGCATAGCCATCTGGCCCCGGAGACTTGCCTCTAGGGAAGGCCTTAAGTACCTCGCCAATCTCTTCCAAGTTTATCTCAGAATCAAGAGAATTTATTTTGCTTAGTCATCAGTTTACGGATTCTAAAATTTCCACAAAGTTTCTAATATCTTCATATAGACAAAGATGTGGAACTATATATATCAAGATATGATACTTTAAAAGCATTATAAATATCAATGGCTGAGGTAAAAATTTAAACACCAGCAGATTTCACTGAGGGAATGGTAGAAAAAGACTCTCTGCTTTATATATCTAGCCAAAAGCATCCCTGCTTTGTCCCCCGACTCAAAGTATGACTGTTTTGCCCTGAACCGCCTTAAGTGCCTCCCAAGCCATGCCCACAGAGGATACTGAGGACCAGTTGGTCTCCACATAAACACTGATTTCAGCCTTAATCATTTGTTGGATTTCAGGATTTTGCAAAAGGAATGCATTAAAGCACCAACTATATGATTTCTTTTTCTCTGTATGTGGCAACATCTCTAAATTCACCAGGGTGTGATCTGAGACTAAGATGTTTCCAATTGAGCAATCAATGACAGATGAAATGAGGGACTTAGATATATATACAAAATATTCTAGAATAAATCTTATGGACTGATGAAAAAATATATAGTTCCTACAAGATGTGTTCAAAAGTCTGTAAGACTAAAATATTTACACATCCTGTGAAGTGTCAACGTTGCTCTATGGGGCTTACACATGTTTGCTTCACTTTGATCAAGGACTGAGTCCATCAACAGATTAAAATCTCCTCCCAATATTATTTCATGAGGGGTGCCAGTGGCTTGCACCCTCCCTTCAATATCTATAAAAAAGACCTGTTCATCAGCGTTAGGTTCATAAATGTTAGCCAAAAATCAATCTTTGCCCCTGAATTTCTGCTAAAACTATAATGACTCTTCCTAATTTATCTTCAGTCTGTTTGGGACATTTGAATTGTAGATGTTTACATATCAATGTAATGACTCCCCTGCTCTTCCTCAAGCCAGCACTAAAGAAAACATGTCAGCTCTGCGTCAACCTCAGAGTGGGCGGGCAGCCCAGTCAAGTCCTCAGTTTCTGACATCAACAGTGCACTCTCTGAATCAGCGATCGAAGACTCTTCCTGCTCGCAGGCCCCGAAAGAGACGTCAAGCAGGCCATGAGGCGGGCTGGTCTAATTTTGGAACCGGATGGGAGCAAACAAGCATGCTGGGGAATGGGAGGTCCACAGGAAATTGCCAAGCGAAACCATACCCATTGAACTCCCCAATTCGCCTCCAGCACCACCCGGGCTGGCTTCGGGAGTGGCATGCAAATTCCACTCGCCAATTCTGATTGGCCTTTTCTCAAAAGAATAGAGGTGTTCGGGGCTCTCAAGAGTGTCACTACATCAACACAACGTCGAGTGAGTGACAGAAGGGGGACTGATATTTGACTCATCTACATTTTTCTTTGCTACATTGTGTTCGCAGACATTTAAATAAGACAACCAAGATCTACTCTCTGAGTCTTAAATGCTCTTCAGGAGTGTTGATTGAAGTTTTCAAAAAAGGGCCTGAAAGATCAAAACGTTTCTTTCTTTTAATTCAAATCAGTGTTCTTTATCAGTATGGTTGTTTGCAACAATGTTTCCAAACCATTCAAGCGATACTGTTATAGAAATTAAAAATTAACACAAATAAAAAAAACATAGTCATTGCTAAACATTTTTATTTACTCTTTTTTTTTCTCACTTTCTTTTCTCACAGAGACTCTCTTGTTTATTTTTATTGCCAGATGATATATGCACCCTGGTGCAAATAATAGTAGGCCTATATGCTATTTACACCCCAATGCAAATAGTGGCAAATATTATATTCACCTAAACCCTGGTGCAAATAATGGTAGATAATAATTGCATCCTGGTGTAAATAGTGTCAGATACTATTTGCACCAATGTTTATATACTAACATACAGTATATGGGCATATTTAGAGTCCCACTGATACGCTACATTAACCTCTACCCCTAAACCTAACTTAAACCTTATCTTAGAAAAAACAACAAACTTTGTTTTACTACAGTAACCAGTTTCACCATGGTAGTTTATAGTAAATTTACAGTAACCACAAAATTACAGGCAGACCAAGGAGGGCACAAGAGGCAAACACGCAGTCTAAAGGGGGCACAAAGGGCAAACAGGCAGTCCAAAGGGGGGCACAAAGGGCAAACAGGCAGTCCAAAGGGGGGCACAAGACGGGGACTGGGTCAGGAGGCCTGGGAGGCAGCCACAGGACAGGGACTGGGTCAGGAGGCCTGAGAGGCGGCCACAGGACAGGGGCCCTGGGAGGCTCGAGAGGTGGAGCCCTGGGAGGCTCGAGAGTGACCTCAGTGGTTGCGAGTACTAGCGGAGACTGGGGAGAAGGTGCCCTCTTCCTTCTCTTTCTTCCTCGGCCAGCAAGAGGCACGGTCATGGGAACTGTCGAGGCTTCAGGTGCTGGCTCTGGCTCTGGGACGGCCGAGGTTACAGGTGCTGGCTCTGGCTCTGGGACGGCCGAAGCTACAGGCTCCGGCTCTGGCTCCAGTACAGTCGAGGCTACAGGTGCCGGCTCTGGCTCTGGTACGGTCGAGGCTAAAGGCGCTGGCTCACTGACGGTCAAGGCTGCAGGCACTGGCTCACTGACGGTCGAGGCTGCAGGCACTGGCTCACTGACGGTCGAGGCTGCAGGCACTGGCTCACTGACGGTCGAGGCTGCAGGCACTGGCTCACTGACGGTCGAGGCTGCAGGCACTGGCTCACTGACGGTCGAGGCTGCAGGCACTGGCTCACTGACGGTTGAGGCTGCAGGCACTGGCTCACTGACGGTCGAGGCTACAGGCACTGGCTCACTGACGGTCTGGGCTAAAGGGGCTGGCTCAATGACGGTCGAGGCTACAGGCGTTGATTCGTTGACCGTGGCATGCGTGAGCTCTGGTTCGCTGAACGTGGAAGGCAGAGCCATGGAAGGTTCTGTGGACGGAGCCATGGAAGGCGGAGACTGGAGAGCAGAGGCCCTTCCTCTTCTCCTCCTCCTCCGAGCGGACGAGGCCATGCATGCTGGTTCTGGGACGGACGAGGCTGGCAACGCTAGCTCTGGGATGGACGAGACCTCCAGCACGTCGGCCGTGGCAGGTGTGGGCGTTGGCTCGTTAGCCGTGGCAGGCGTTGGCTCATTGGCCATGGCAGGCATGGGCGTTGGCTCGTTGGCCATGGCAAGCATGAAGGGACGAGCCATGGAAGGCTGGGGGTGACCACCGTGGGAGGAGAGGTAAAGTCTTCTTCCTCAACACCCACAGTGAACGGTGAGCCGCTAACTCGCAGAGTCTCCTCCACGAAGTCTAGGAGCGTCCAACGAGGGGTCGCCGGTGGCAACAGGTCCCTTAATGAATCGTTGAGGTTTCCCCTGAAGCACGCCACCAAGGAATACTTGGGGAGGTCCGCCACATTTGCCAGCTCCAAAAACTCACGAATGTGATCCTCCACTGGGCGGTCCTCCTGCTTGAGGCAGAGAAGCCTGTAGTTTGCCTGGTGAACTGCTATATCCATTTTGCGGTCGGTAGTTCTGTTATGAATCAGACGAGGGAAGACGAGGAGTGAGGATCTAAATGCAGCTTTTTAATGAAGGAGCAAAAGGTGAACAGGATAACTACAACTAAAACAACACAGGGAACAAACAAAACATCCACGAGGGGAAAACAAAATATAAACATGAAAAACATCCACGGAGAGCACGGGCAGGAGAAACATCGAGGACAACCATAACATTCAACAACCGACAATGAAAGAACAAACAACAGGGCTTAAATACACAGGGATGATGATGATTAAATTAACCACAGGTGAGAACAATGAAACTGGCAGTGATGAGGGGAGGGAATTGTGGGAAGTGTAGTTCGGGACAGATGACAAGTGAGAAACACAGGGCAGACAACAGGGGATCATGACAGATCAACAGACCCCGCCTCTGGATCAAACCCTTCTCTGCACTCCCCAACATTCACCATGACCAAAACACTGCAATGAAATCAACATTAAGATTAATATATTATTTGAAGAATTATTAAAGGACATATTTAGAGTGGAAACAGGTAATCTAATGGGAAAAAGAGTGGGACAAAATGCATATTCAAATCGTGGCTGCACTGTGTGGCAGATGCTATTTACATCTTTACAGTGCAAATAGACACTCTGTTTTTTATTTCATTTGAATATGCACACAGTTTTTTTTGGTTTTGCTGGCTGATACAATACCAATCTTAGAATTCATAGTGACACCTATTGGTGTGGATGCAGAATTCTGCAAAAGCAAAGTTTGAATAAAAGGAAACCAAAATGAAAACGTTCAACCTGTGGTCACTACAAAAAGTACACAGTAGCTACCAAGACTCATTCAGACAAAAAGTCTAAGTTACTTTTATTTATAAAGCACTTTAAAACTACAGAGTAGACCAAAGTGCTGTACATTAAAATCCAAAGCTAATTTAGATTTTCTTTATTTTTACAATAACTAATTAATACCCACAGAAGTGACTTATATCACCCGGTTTCATGCTTTTTTTTTAAATCACTTGACTTTTGTAGAAAACTTCTCACCATAACTGTCCAAAATTGTGCAAGTTTTGAATATAACAGTAATTTGACACCTAAAAGTGATCCAAAACACCTTGGTCACTGGAGAGAATTTTAATCTCTTATGAAAACTTCTCCTCAACTTGGGCTTCTGTTGCCCTCAGCAACATGCCTAGATTCACCATGGGGACCTGACTAGGACAGCTGCAAGTGCCTTTTCTTATAACTTCCTGTCAGTTCTTTGCCATAATGAGGCAAGAAAATAATGCCAAACTGCTGGAAAGAGAAGATCCCAGTGATCAAGTTTTTACACTTGCATCTATAACTAACATGACCCATATGATTCTCTTTTTTACATCAAACAGGGCAAATCTGGCAAACCCTAAAAGCAGCAATGACAACAGCAGAGTTGCTATTCTTCTACTTACTCACACGCAGACATGACATGACTATTCTGAGTGTTGTGGCATTAAGAAAGTGGGCAGGAATCTGTGTGTTAAATGTAGTGTTTCACTGCAACATTTCACAACTATCCGCAGACCCCCTAACCCTTTACATACCATCGCAAGAGGATAGAGAATGATATTTAGATCTTAGAGGAAATCATTTTTTTTACCATGAGCAAACTAAGAAACTAAAGTAATTAATTCTGTGATTTTAAGTCTTAATCTGAGTGTGTATTTGTTTTTAATATTTAAAATAGTTATTTTAAAATATTTAAAATGTTGTTTTTCCCATCTCTCAGCTTAATATGCAGCTATATGTAAGCCATTTGCAGGTTGATTACATCAAAATGTGTAAAACTGTGGCTCTGTTTGTCTGAGCAACACATTCAGCCTGATAGAGCAACATTGATTCAACCAATGGCATGAATTTGGGGCAGAACTATCTGTTAGTACAACCAGGCACAACCAATGGGAGATGAGGAGCTTTCTGGAATTTGATTGTAAACCGATTTTATTTTCCAGTTCCATCTGGTGATGCATGTGGTACAGAAATTACACACTTCTGCTTTATGGGTAAAAATAATTAAAAGGCAATGTGTTAGGAGGGAGTTTCATTTGTCAGTCTTCCATCCTTTTTAGTAAGGTACTGTATATGGTAAACAGAATTAAAAAAGCTTCTCAAATGTAACATATTTCGATAGTTTTGGGAGCAACTTTGAGGGTGGGGGCTTAAACATACTTCCACTGACTAATGAGTACTATAATGAATAAAATACAGCACTGTCATTTGGGCCAGTGTGTCTGAGCGTGTGTTGTGGGCAGGTGTTTTTGGACAGTACTGTGAAATCTATGTGTGGTTGTGATTTCATTAGCACCTCTATCTCTCCCACTCTAGGCCGCTGAGAACAGCTGTGACAGTTACATCATTAGAAGTAGCAGCCAGCAATGGCAGATACATCACAGCCACCTCATATGCTTTCACACCCAAAAATGAAAATTCTCTCATCATTTACTCACTCTCATGCCATCTCAGATTTGTATGACTTTCATTCTTCTACAAAACACTAATTAAGATTTTCAGAAGAATATTTCAGCTCTGTAGGTCCATGCAATGCAAGTGAATGTGTGCAAAAAAGTTGACGCCTCAAAAAGAACAGAAATGCACCATAAAAGTAATCCATACAACTCCACTATTTTAATCCATATCTTCAAAGGCAATATGATAGGTGTGAGTGAGAAACAGATCAATATTTACATCCTTTTTTGCTAGAAATTATTCTCACTGCCTAGTAGGGGGTGATATGCACAAAGAATGTGAATCACCAAAAACACAAGAAGAAGAATGTGAAAGTGAAGCAGATGAAAGAAAGTCATGCATATCTGAGATGGCATAAGGGTGAGTAAATGATGAGAGAATGGCTTGTTTATTGTTGTTTATCCACATTAAGCTAGAATAGGACATCAAACACCTTTAATACAAGAGTAGAAGTAAGCACATGATTCAAAGTAGGATTTGTATTTTATTTTTTTAAATTTCTTAAGGGTCACATGGCAGCGGGTCACCACAACAGTGAAGACGAGATACTAATCCAAGCCAGCTGCCTTTATTCAACAAATAACCTTTACAGCCATGAAGAGAAATTAGACACACAAACTTCACACTCTGAAAATAACTGTTGTTCAACTCCAATGATTTAAGAGGAAGTCTTCGCTCATTAAAAACAGGATGTGTGCACTTTACTCAGAATGCGGTTAAACTGTGTTCCACACAATTTGGTTTACTTCCTGGTTTCTTTTGTGCAAATTATGAAGTAACAGATCATCTAAACTGAAAACTAGAAGAATTCTCTTTGACACAATACAATTGACACTACATTGTTGTCTGATTCTGTTGTCTGAAAAAATTGACACTACATTGTTGTCTGATTCTGTTGTCCGAAAAAAAAAAAATAATAATATTTGCATTTCTTGTTGCACTTAAATCTGTTTTGCATACTATTCTGATGCTAGTGAAACTTTGTAATATGGCACTGTTTGTACCACTGTATCCCTAAGATGATTCGCTGATGTTTTTCCTCTTTTGTAAGTCGCTTTGGATAAAAGCGCCTGCCAAATGAATAATTGTAAATGTAAATGATTCTATTCAGTTTTTACCCCCAAAATAATGTTGTGGCAGGGCGGAGGGCGGGGCATGGTCGTAATCCTACACACCCGGTCCAGTATTAGGCTAATTATGCCTCCGTGAGGGATAAAGGTCGACTGCAGGGGATCGTGCGGGAGAGAGAGATCGTTAGCGGACATGTCCGTCATGTGTGTGTTTATGTCTTCTTTTAAGTTTATCATTACAACTATTATTTATATCGTCCAGCCGGTTCTCGCCTCCTCCTTTCCATTGATCACGTTACACAAGAAAAAGGTTGTTAGGGAGGAATTAGAGGCAATGCTCCAAATGGGCGTAACAGGAGTCGCACAGTGATTGGGCCAGCCTGGTAGTTCTGGTACCTAAGAGCGACGGCTCAGTCCGTTTCTGTGTTGACTATCGGAAAGTGAACTCGGTGTCCAAATTTGACGCTTATCCAATGCCGCGAATTGATGAGTTATTCGATCGGTTAGGGGCGGCTCAGTTTTACGCGAAGCTGGACTTAACAAAGGGGTATTGGCAGATCCCTTTAACTCCAATGTCCCGAGAAAAAAACCAAACACACACACGACGGACATGTCCGTAAACGATCTCTCTCTGCCGCACGATCCCCTGCAGTCGACCTTTATCCCTCACGGAGGCATAATTAGCCTAATACGGGACCACGACCCGGCCCCAACCTCCGCCCTGCCACAAAAGTCAATATTTTACAAAATCTGCTTAAATTAACAGCTTCAGTATCAGCCACCATGCCATGTGTTCAGCACAAAAAGTGCTGGAGCAAAAACGTCTACAAAACAGTTACAGTTTGAAATGTTTAAGATCATATTAAAGGTAAATTGTGTATCTTTTTTTTTCTGTTAAAATATGTTGTCCTATGCCACCTTAGCATCCAGAGACAACAGTAAGCAATTTGTGGGCTGACTTTTCCAGAAAAGTGTGAATATTATTGCTCCATGGCGCTATCAAAACATTGCTGTTTGTTTGAACATCCCGGCCAGCTTGACAAAAAAACTTTAGCTCAACCGAGTCTGTGGTGGGACTATTGGTTTGACTGACTAACAGCAGGAAGAAGACAAGAGTGTTGAGGTAACCTGTTTGTAATCAGTCATTATATTTGCAATTCCATTTGGTGCAGAAATTACACACTTCAACCTTACATTTATAATATTTTTGTTTAATAAAGCACATATAATTGGTTTATTAAAATGTTTATATTTTAATTTTCAACCTTTAACCGTTCTTTACATATGTATTGAAAGGACTTATTTATAATTCTGTTATTTTTTATAAAAATCAGCACTAGTACATTTAACTTTGTATTTTGAGTCAGTGGCTCTACTTATCCCACCACTGAAGCACTAAATGTGACTAGCTCTTTCAGAAAATGCAGAAGAATGAATGTGTGAAATCATGCTGCCATGCTAACAGGATATGGAGACAATCTCTTATATACAGTATACAGTGTGCTGGCACGCCAGCATTTAGTCATTCAGTTTTACCTCTGTTCTCTACATTGACATCAAATTTAACCCTGAAAGGTTTCAATTCCGCCGGGTCTTTAAATGTTCTGTCTCAGTGTTTTGGTTATGATCCTACTGTATGCATCCTTTCTCCGATTGCTCTGTCCACCTCTATCTCATTTGAGTCTCCATGGAAACGGATCATTGGAAAGTTGAGCTGTTGCTCATTCAGTGAGCTACTGTCAACAACTTCCAGTCCTGTAGTGTCTGACCAATCAGCTGCAGGCCGATGGGAAGACCTCTGTGCAAGAGGGCCGTTGCACAGTATGGCAGGCAAACCTGTGGCAGGAAGAGAGTTAAGATCATGCAAACAAACAGATATAAAAAAACACAGATATAAATGGATACATTCTCTCATTTTAACTCACCCTCATGCCATCCTAGATGTACATGACTTTCATTTTCCTGCAGGACACAAACAACAACAGCTCAGAAGGTCCACACAATACAAGTGATTGGTGGACAGAACTTTGAAGCTTCAAAAAGAACATAAAGGCAGCATAAAAGTAATCCACATGATTCTAGTCGTTAAATCCATGCCTTCTGAAGATATATGATAGATGTGGGTGAGAAACAGATCAATATTGAAGTCCGTTTTTATTGTGCTTTATGTGCTTTTGGAGCTTCAAAATTCTGGCCACCATTCACTTGCATTGAATGGACCAACAGAGATGAGGTATTTTTCTAAAAATCTTCATTTGTGTTCTGCAGAAGAAAGAAATTCATACACATCTGGGATGGCATGAGGGTAAGTAAATGCTAATATAACCATTCCTAAACATATTAAAATAGCTAAACTAAAGTCAACATGAAATCAAAATGTGAATGTTATTCCATATAATTTTATTTCTTCATAAATAAATAAAGAGTAGAGAAGTAATTGATGCTGAAAGTTTAATTTTGGCCTGGCTGAATAGCTGGAAGAAGCTATTTCTGAATGCATTAATACCTATTGGTGTAATCCTTTTGATATTAGCCTTTATTGCTTGCTGCATTTTGCCACTGTTTAAGACTTTGATTAATAGAGCAATGAATAACCTTGTAACTACTCAGTATGCTCTTTTTCATGCTTGAACTGAATCTATGTACAACTAAGAATACCACTCTTTGATTATTTGTGTAACCAGAAATCAATTGTAATCAATTTCATTGTTTTGATTGGTAATTAGATTACTGGATGCAAATATTTTACTCTCTTCTAGTCAATTCGGGAGAGAGATGTTTGGTTTGTTGTTCGAAGAATGGTACTATGTAATACTATGTAATACGGTTGATTGGTAAGTAGGTGACCCAAGATTGGTCAATAGACAGTGCAGAAGGAGGAACTGGGTTGTAAGGTACCACTCTTGAATAGTTTAGGTCACATACTGTATTCTTCATCATGCATTTACTGAACTAAACTGAGAGCATGTGGTTCTTTTAGAACCAAAGTGGGCAGTGTGAGAAATATAGATTTGGTCTCAGATTCAGGTCTAGATTTTCATTTTGGGCCTCCATTGTCAATAGTTTTTACTGACACGTAGCACTTGTTTTTCTGTTCATTCTGCTCTCCTTATCTGAAACTCAAGGATTTCTTAAGCTCGTTCTTTAATACAAACTGGTATTTACTAGTATTCTGATAGCACTGATATTCTGAGAGCGCTGTTTAGACTGGCAGACAGATAGAGATGTCTGTTATTCTTGACACATGGTATAAATATGTTTGACAGTCAATAAACCTTTGAATAGTCTCTTCCCTTGCAAGCATATTCCTGAGTGAGAGGACAACAGAGAGTGCTGGGGGTGAAAACTACAAACTACATAGATTATAGGAGAAATAATTTAACACCTTTAATAAAATGTAATACCTTGCTCTCTCTGAAACAACTTTGCTTTTCCGCTAATGTCACAAGGTTATTGGATAATGTTAATCAATATCTAAATGGCTACTTAGGAACTGTTTTATCAAAGTTATATTCTGGCTCCACAATGCTTGCCATGGCCAACGAGCCAACGTTGCCAGCCTCGTCTGTCCCAGAGCCTGCACCCCCAAGTTCGGCCTCACGGAGGAGGAGGAGGAGAAGGGATTTAGTCTCTGAGTCTCAGCCTGTGTTCCTGACCACAGAGGTCACTCCCAAGACTCTGTTCACACCCACAACCACATAAGTCGTTCCCGAGTCTCAGTCCTTGCCCCTGACCACAGTGGTTGATCCTGAGACTCCTGTTCATGTTCACGACCACTGAGGTCTCTTCCCAGTCATCCAGGACTGCTAGTTTTGAGCCTCCCACGACTTTACCCCACGTCAGAATCCGCTCCATGCCATGTTACAGCAATGCCTCAGTCTGCTCCATGCCATGTCACAGCAACGCCTCAGTCCGCTCCATGCCATGTCACAGCAATGCCTCAGTCTGCTCCTTGCCATGTCACAGCAACGCCTCTGCCTGCTCCATGCCATGTCACAGCAACGCCTCTGCCTGCTCCATGCCATGTCACAGCCACACCTCTGCCTGCTCCATGCCATGTCACAGCCATGCCCCAGACTGCTCCATGCCATGTCACATCCAAGCTCCAGACTTCTCCATGTCATATCACAGCCTAACCTCAGCCTGCTCCATGCCATGTCACAGCCACGCCTCAGCCTGCTCCATGCCATGTCACAGCCATGCCCCAGACTGCTCCATGCCATGTCACATCCAAGCTCCAGACTTCTTCATGCCATATCACAGCCTAACCTCAGTCTGCTCCATGCCATGTCTCAGCCAAGCCCCAGACTGCTCCATGTCATGTCACATCCAAGCTTCAGTCTGCTCCATGCCATGTCACAAGCAAGCCTCTGCTCACTGGTCCAGGCCCACCTCTGCTCCACGGTCCAGACCCACCTCTGCTCCATGGTCCAGGCCTACCCCTTGAGCCTCTCATGGCTCCACCCCCCACGGGCTCAGCCCTGATCCCATGCTACACACCCTGTCACACCAGACCACACTCCACGCCTCAAGACCCCCCACAGAACTTTGGGATTTATGTCATGTTTAATGTGTGTGTTCGTGTTTTGGGGCACCCCTAGTGGGGGGGATATGTCATGTTTATTCTGTTGGTTCATGTTTTCTTGTCTTTTATTTTTAAAATCTAGTTCCTGTTTTATGTCATGTGATTCCTGTTTCCCTCATGTGATCTTGTCATGTGTTTCCCCTGTTCATGTGTCTTGTTTTCATTGGTTTAAGTTAATTTAGTCTCGTTATCTTGTTTATAATTTAGTCTTGTGATTGGTTGATTTCTTTAGTCAAGTCAAGTCTAGTCATTCATGTTTTTGTTTTGTTTTGATTCATGTTTAATATTAGGGTTATTGGATTCCACATTTGAAAAATAAAACTGCACTTGGGTTCATCACATCTTTGTCTTCCTGTCACTACCTGTGTCCAGAAACATTACAAGTCTGAAGGACGTAAACTTTGGTATGCCAACAGTCTTTAGTCTTTAATATCAAAGTGTTTAGGCAGGCTGGATTGGGTGCTGGGTGCCAGGACAGTTGTTGAGTGAGTCCCTCTCATCTCTGCCCTGCAGAATCCCTGAAAAAGAAAAGCATCTGATAAGTCAGACTATACAGAAGTCATAAATCATATACAGTCAAGTCCATAAATATTGGGACATCGACACAATTCTAATCTTTTTGGCTCTATACACCACCACAATGGATTTGAAATGAAACGAACAAGATGTGCTTTAACTGCAGACTTTCAGCTTTAATTTGAGGGTATTTACATCCAAATCAGGTGAACGGTGTAGGAATTACAACAGTTTGTATATGTGCCTCACAATTTCATAACATGTACATAACTTGACTTCACCCTCCCTCCCTTCAAGAACTGTATACTTCCAGATTGAGGAAAAGGCTGGAAAATCACTCTGGACCTCACTCACCCTGCCCACTTCCTTTTTGAACTGTTGCCTTCTAGCCGGCACTACAGAGCACAAGAACCATCAGCCACAAGAACAGTTTTTTCCCTCAGGCTGTCCATTTCATGAGCAATTGAGCATTTCATGTTCATTCCATTGAGCAATAATTATGTGCAATACACAGCTTCCAACACATCCAACATATCCTAACTCTTATGCCATACATTCCCTTGCATCTGTATAAAACAGATCTGTATTTGAACATACGTGTGTGTGTGTGTGTGTGTAGGCCTATATATACATATATATATATATATATATATATATATATATATATATATATATATATATATATATACACTCACCTAAAAGATTATTAGGAACACCTGTTCAGTTTATCATTAATGCAATTATCTAATCAACCAATCACATGGGGGTGCATTTAGGGGTGTGGTCCTGGTCAAGACAATCTCCTGAACTCCAAACTGAATGTCAGAATGGGAAAGAAAGGTGATTTAAGCAATTTTGAGCGTGGCATGGTTGTTGGTGCCAGACGGGCCGGTCTGAGTATTTCACAATCTGCTCAGTTACTGGGATTTTCACGCACAACCAATTCTAGGGTTTACAAAGAATGGTGTGAAAAGGGAAAAACATCCAGTATGCGGCAGTCCTGTGGGCGAAAATGCCTTGTTGATGCTAGAGGTCAGAGGAGAATGGGCCGACTGATTCAAGAGCAACTTTGCCTTGAAATAACCACTCGTTACAACCGAGGTATGCAGCAAAGCATTTGTGAAGCCACAACACACACAAGCTTGAGGCGGATGGGCTACAACAGCAGAAGACCCCACCGGGTAACACTCATCTCCACTACAAATAGGAAAAAGAGGCTACAATTTGCAAGAGCTCACCAAAATTGGACAGTTAAATACTGGAAAAATGTTGCCTGGTCTGATGAGTCTCGATTTCTGTTGAGACATTCAGATGGTAGAGTCAGAATTTGGTGTAAACAGAATGAGAACATGGATCCATCATGCCTTGTTACCACTGTGCAGGCTGGTGGTGGTGGTGTAATGGTGTGGGGGATGTTCTTGGCACACTTTAGGCCCCTTAGTGCCAATTGGGCATCGTTTAAATGCCACGGCCTACCTGAGCATTGTTTCTGACCATGTCCATCCCTTTATGGCCACCATGTACCCATCCTCTGATGGCAACTTCCAGCAGGATAATGCACCATGTCACAAAGCTCGAATCATTTCAAATTGGTTTCTTGAACATGACAGTGAGTTCACTGTACTAAAATGGCCCCCACAGTCACCAGATTTCAACCCAATAGAGCATCTTTGGGATGTGGTGGAACGGGAGCTTCGTGCCCTGGATGTGCATCCCACAAATCTCCATCAACTGCAAGATGCTATCCTATCAATATGGGCCAACATTTCTAAAGAATGCTTTCAGCACCTTGTTGAATCAATGCCACGTAGAATTAAGGCAGTTCTGAAGGCGAAAGGGGGTCAGACACAGTATTAGTATGGTGTTCCTAATAATCCTTTAGGTGAGTGTATATATTTAGTGTATTTCTATATATACTTATATTACTATTCATTTTTACTCTATTTATTATTAATATTATTATCTCTGTCTTGTTGTATTGTTTGTGCACTAGTAGCTTCTGTCACCAAGACAAATTCCTTGTATCTGTAAGCATATTTGGCAATAAAGTTCATGCTGATTCTGATTCATAACACCAACACAGGCAGATTAATAACACACGCAGCACAATTTACTTTATAAAGCTTTATATCAAACCTCTCTAACAGGCAGCCCGGGCATTGCTGTTGCATGACACGTCAAACCGAAGGCCGCCATGACACCATCTATTGACATCGCTGTCGCTGACGTCCCATCATCTCTACTCTCTGGCCAATCGAGCAGCGTTCAGACCTGTAATTGGCTAGATCCGTCATGCATTAACTTTGCAGGAGATACAATGCTCTTTTTGTAATGTTGAGAGCAAGTTACAATGCAGTAATACGCTCTACAAATAATCAATAGCCAAGTTTCCATCCACCTTTCGCGCTATTTTGTTATCGACAAAGTGAAAATGCGAAAAATAAAATTACGACATTTGACGCCTTCCGCTCGTTTCCATTCAAATAGCCTTTTATCGATAAAAAGGGTGTGCGTGATGACGTCATGCATAAAAAAACTCTTTGTCCCATAAGTCCCTAAAAATAGTTTTGTTAAAATGGTGAGAGTATTTAGACAATTCATTAAAATTAGCTAGTTTACTATAATTTTAATTAACAAATAAAAGCAATCAGAAGAGGAGGAATTGCAATGAAAAGGAAGCAGTTGCCCTTCTTATAGGACTGTAATATTGGTCCTGATCAGGGCTGGACTGGTAATCTGGCATACCGGGCATTTTCCCGGTGGGCCGATGCACTTTTGGGCCGATCAGGTGTTAAATGGCCATCGGGAGAACCAAGTGGGCCGGTGGTTCAGCCGCGAAATGTGCAACAATGAGCCGCTGCGTTATGCAGAACGGACCACAAAACGGTGCTGCGATATGCAGAAAAGAACAGTGAACAACCCCCCCCACCCCCACCAACCAAAATCATGCATTCCAACTCTGGCAATTTGCAGCGGTTCCGACCCAAAGCGGATTGTCATGGCCCTCAAGCTGGCGACCTGCACCAAGTAGCGGGGGGGAACTTTCGGTCTTAGTATAAGGACCATCCATCGATGTGTATATGCTGTGTGCACAGATATTAAAGAAAATAAAATTATGCGGTGTTATATCAGGGTTTACATTTAATACATTTCTGATATTCAATATTTTGAACAATCATCGAATCAAAAGCATCGCCATCACATCTTCATTATGTCCCACATATTTCTCCAGCAACTTTTAACGACCAACTGAACTTGATTATCATCTAAAATGTATTTTTGCTTCAAAATGCAAATGTATATTTTCTGAAGAAGTAAATGCGATCCAAGGTAAAGATGGTTAGATTAAAAATATTTAAACGTTTTAAAATGTTAAAAAGCTTGTTTTCTGAAAGTGAACTCAGCATTGGAAAAATAGTCCAGCTCTCACACATGATCCGTCTTGTCAAGTCCAGCTCTTACACATGATCCGTCTTGTCAAGTCCAGCTCTTACACATGATCTGTGAAGCAGGTGGAGTGAGAGCTGCCTGTAGTGTGGCAGGTGGAGTGAGAGCTGAGGCAGGTGGAGTGAGAGCTGCCTGTAGTGGTGGCAGGTCGAGTGAGAGCTGAGGCAGGTTGAGTGAGAGCTGCCTGTAGTGGTGGCAGGTCGAATGAGAGCTGAGGCAGGTTGAGTGAGAGCTGCCCGTAGTGGTGGCAGGTGGAGTGAGAGCTGCCTGTAGTGGTGGCAGGTGGAGTGAGAGCTGAGGCAGGTCGAGTGAGAGCTGCCTGTAGTGGTGGCAGGTGGAGTGAGAGCTGAGGCAGGTCGAGTGAGAGCTGCCTGTAGTGGTGGCAGGTGGAGTGAGAGCTGAGGCAGGTTGAGTGAGAGCTGCCTGTAGTGGTGGCAGGTGGAGTGAGAGCTGAGGCAGGTGGAGTGAGAGCTGCCTGTAGTGGTGGCAGGTGGAGTGAGAGCTGCCTGTAGTGGTGGCAGGTGGAGTGAGAGCTGAGGCAGGTGGAGTGAGAGCTGCCTGTAGTGGTGGCAGGTGGAGTGAGAGCTGCCTGTAGTGGTGGCAGGTGGAGTGAGAGCTGAGGCAGGTGGAGTGAGAGCTGCCTGTAGTGGTGGCAGGTGGAGTGAGAGCTGCCCGTAGTGGTGGCAGGTGGAGTGAGAGCTGCCTGTAGTGGTGGCAGGTGGAGTGAGAGCTGAGGCAGGTCGAGTGAGAGCTGCTTGTAGTGGTGGCAGGTGGAGTGAGAGCTGAGGCAGGTCGAGTGAGAGCTGCCTGTAGTGGTGGCAGGTGGAGTGAGAGCTGAGGCAGGTCGAGTGAGAGCTGCCTGTAGTGGTGGCAGGTGGAGTGAGAGCTGAGGCAGGTCGAGTGAGAGCTGCCTGTAGTGGTGGCAGGTGGAGTGAGAGCTGAGGCAGGTCGAGTGAGAGCTGCCTGTAGTGGTGGCAGGTGGAGTGAGAGCTGAGGCAGGTCGAGTGAGAGCTGCCTGTAGTGGTGGCAGGTTGAGTGAGAGCTGAGGCAGGTGGAGTGAGAGCTGCCTGTAGTGGTGGCAGGTGGAGTGAGAGCTGAGGCAGGTGGAGTGAGAGCTGCCTGTAGTGGTGACAGGTGGAGTGAGAGCTGAGGCAGGTCGAGTGAGCGCTGCCTGTAGTGGTGGCAGGTCGAGTGAGAGCTGAGGCAGGTGGAGTGAGAGCTGCCTGTAGTGGTGGCAGGTCGAGTGAGAGCTGAGGCAGGTCGAGTGAGAGCTGCCTGTAGTGGTGGCAGGTCGAGTGAGAGCTGCCTGCAGAAGTGAAAGATTTTACCTCTCTCAAAATATTTCTGATAGTTTATAATCTTGAAAAAAGTGTAGAATTCTGTTTTCGACTACAGAACAGGGTAAGGCTAATTTAAGTTTGAGAAATGAAAAGGCATATATAGGTCTAATAATTTTTTTATTTCTAAATTATTTCTATAATTTAATACTTTTTTCATTTGGTAATACATTTTTTTAATTGAATGCTTTTTTTCATTTGGTAATTTATGGTATTTTATACAGGGAATTTTGCCGCCATTTTTTCAAAAGTAGACTAAACAATAATTTTATAGAATTTGGCTTTAAGTGTTCAAAAAAATTTAAAAAGCATGCTGAAGCTTTTCACCGGCTAGTATTGTGTATTTATTCTTAATTTAAAACACCTTTGTGCACAGAGATGATATGTTTTATGTTTTGTGGGCTAATTCCCCGACTGCCGTCTAACGTCACGTGACACTACATTTTTTGCGTTAATGCCAATTTTATCGACAAAATATTATCGTTTCCAAAAAAGAATTTTGTGACATTTGATGTATCGACATAGAGTTTATGTGCTTGAGTTAAACGGAAATATATTATGTCGACATTTGTGACATTTTAGCGATAATGTGCGTTTCCATCAGCTTTATTTTGATGCGCTAAAACTTTTATTTAGGTTGATCAAACATGCATCTACACACTCATCTCATGTGTCACCGATGGTTGGTGTCCACGCTGTGGGGTCACGGAGGTCACTTTAGGAGCTTCAGTGTCTCAGCATCCAGTAGGACTTTGATGCCTGATGAGGTGATCGAAAATACGGGAAGAACGGCGTGTTTAGCACTGCAACTTTGGCTCAACCAATGGTGTGAGTTTAGGGCGGGGCCATCCGTTTTTACAACCAATGGAAGATTGTTTGGAATGGAGTTTTCCGCATTCTGTTTTTGGTGATGCTATTTGCACAGAAATTACACACTTCACCTTTAAAAAAGACCATGTGTAAACTGCAGGAGTGTTGACAGTGTGTAGTTTTGTAAAACATTTACTTCATGCATCTGTCTTATATACATTTTAAGAGTGAATTTATTCAGTAAACATTTAATGCCAGCTTAGCTGTATGCAAATTCATGTACTAACAAACCTCTTATGAGACACGTAGCATGCTGGTACTGGCCTGACATGTATTTATTTATGTATTTATTGTCTGTATAGAATGGGCTGTTGACTTGTTGAGTCCTAATAAAGATTATCTTTCTTTAATGTTTCTTGTAGGTGGTTATGGAGCGGCTATTATGGCCGTGATACCTGGCCCACTTAACATGAACCAGTCTGACAGTGAGTTTCCATTAATCCTGGGTCGTGATGTATCTGGAGTCATCATGGAATGTGGCCTGGAGGTTAACTACTTTTAACCAGGAGATCAGGTGCACTATTCTGTAATTATTCCAATGTTATAGTAGTATAGGCAAATTTTGTTTTCTGAATTACCTTTGAGGAAAAGCATCTTGATAAACTTACTTCAGATGAACTTATCCCTTCAGAAGTACAGGGCAATGAAGCTTTATCAAGGATCTGCTTTAGTCACAGTGTGTTCTTTGATAATCTATCAAATTCCATAAAAACTAATTTATGGAACTAATGCAGTTGACCTCAGAAGCCCACTCATGTTCAGATCATTTCCTTAAAATGAAAAGCAATTATCAGACATGTGCTAAAATGTTTGTCTGTTTCCATTTCCTCTGTCAGGTGTGGGCTGCTATTCCTCCATGGAAGCATGGTAGTCTGGCAGAGTTTGTAGTACTTAGTGCCAATGAGGAAATATTCTGTCTCAAGTTTTGTAGATAAACAAAAATGAACAGGTACAAACATGTAACACACCTCTCATTTACATATGAAGATTTAGAGCACAGTTCTGCAGGCTCCACTTTGTGTCCTCCTTATAAAACGTTACTTGTTCGTGTTTCAGGTGTCACACAAGCCCAAATCGCCAAGTCATGTTGAAGTGTCAGCAATTCCGTATGTGACTGTGACGGCCTGGTCCTCTGTCATCAACAGTGGCGGCCTGAACAAAGACAACAGTGCTAAGAAGTCCTTGTTGGTAATTGTCTGTTGCTCCTGTCGAGTCAAGTGGGAGCATGTGCTGTTTTTTATTACACATAGGAGAGCATACAACATAGTCTTAAATGCACAGCAGCAATGCATTTAATACAAATGTGCAACTTTTATTTGGTAGATTCCTTTTGTTAAAAAATAATCATACATTATGTGCAGGAATTCTCATCTGGGATAAGTACTTAAGGACACAGACATGTCTGTGATCTCAGAGGTGAAAACTGTCTTTTCCTTCATCATACAGTGTGCTTATCCTCGGAGGATCTGGAGGTGTGGGAAACTTCACTATACAGGTGACATTAGTTATAATGATAATGGGAATATAATTTTTTTTTTCAGTTTCATTCTCCTGATATTGAGTGTCCACGATATCAAGTAGGCCACTTAAAGCCCAAGCCAAATTATAAATGATTAAAATGGAGTCAAATAATTTGTGGATTTACACAGCTGTTACACCGAAGCTGTGGATTACACTGCTGGACCATTCAAAAAACAACCACAGACTTTACAAAGTTAGTAAACATGGGCATCCAATTTGTATTTTTGGTGGACGAGAAGGCTCCAGATCACATGCCGGTCCTCTGCTTGAGCTCGCTTTTACACTATAATAAAGTGTGAAAAAAATAGGATAAAAAGAAAAATACAGCTTTTATTTATAACTGTGACCTTTTTTTGTGTACTCTATAAACAGTGTATGGAATGTTAGGAAAATATATGAAAGCTGTTCCTAGTAATAGATGCATGTGGGGGATTTGATGACAATCTGGTTTGCTGTCAGTGGCTTGAGGTTTCAGCAGGAAATCCACAACTCTGTCCCTCTTTCTCAGCTCTCTGACATTAAACCTACACAAACGTCTTGGTGCTTAATATCAATGCGAATGCTTTCAAATAAAACCAAATAATCAAACATGTTCTCAACTCTCGTTGAACACACAGGGGATAGTTCCGACAGACTCATTCATATTTTATATATTTGTGTTTTCCAAATTCAGGCTCATATCAGTTTCTGACGCAATTGCACTCATACAGGAAATAGCTGACACAAACACATAAGCACAACTTGCAGTATCATCTGATGACCCAGTCAATGGCTATAAATGTATATTACACTGTCAAATATTTTCCTTTCAAAGGCAGGGCCTGTTAATGCTTTTAGGGACAGAAGAAATTAGTGAAAAAAACTGAGAAGGGAATGGATGAAGAATGGAGGAAATGAAAGTGTAAAAGGATCATTTTTTATGTCAAGTTAAAGATGCAGAGAAAGAATGTTGCTCAGTAGTAACTCTGTCTCTCTCTCTCTTTCTCAGCACGTCACAAAAGGATTGCACTAAAGCTGGGTTTGTTTTGCTCAGAGTTGTTCTTCACTGGATGACATCAGTAAAATGGTTGCTTCTGGAAAGGTACGGCAGTGTGTTTTTGATGTGTGTGAGGAACTGCTTTATATTTTCTGTCTTAATACTTCACTGGAGTCTTTCAAATCTTGTGGAGATGATCATTCTGTTCTTGATTTCAGTCTTCAGTGAGGAATTAGTTTGGTATCAGACTATGGATGTGGGCTCTGATCTAACTGAGTCAGAAGATTTAAACACTTCAGAAAACACTACAAAGTCTTTATGACACACTATTTAAGTGTTTAAGCACAAAAGTGTGCATTTATGTTTATTTAAGCTCCTGGTTATACATTTTTTATGTCATCTTGGCAGTGTTCCATGCTGGGAGCAACAGTATGAGCCACCCTAGCAACCGGGCCAACTGGTTGCTTATGAAGCCTGACTGGAGTCACTCAGCACACCCTGGATTCAAATTTACGACTCCAGGTGTGGTAGTCAGCGTCTTTACTTGCTGAGCTACCCAGGCCCACTTCTATTAAAATTATTGGGAGAAATTAGAAAGCTCAACCAAGAAACTCTGAGCGCCCAACTGTCAACGGATATAGAAAGGAAGTACCACCTTACAGTTAAAAGAGCCAATATTAGATACAGACATCATCTGTCAGTCAACTCGAAAACATGCATGCACATTAGCTATACAAGTGTTGTCAGATTTTATTGCCGATTTGAAATATGTTCTTTGATCGTAATCTTGACCAACCATTTTTGAGATTTTGGCTTTTCTCCATTCAAGTAGATATGAGCTTCACTGGCATTACTCGAAATAGCCACCCAAAGATGGTCGATAGTGGACTGACTTGCCAGAAAGACTGTTAACAGTCACTGTAACAGTGTAATATATATATATATATATATATTATACACACACACTCACACTCACACACACACACACACACACACACACACGTGTGTCTATTTGAATGTATAATTTATAAAATAATTAAATGCCTTCATAAAAGCAGCACATAAGGTTTCTTTCTATATTGTCCTGTAAAATAAACTGTTTTGTTTAAACAGTAAACAGGATAATAAACTGTATTTTTTAAGTTTATACTTGGTGTTACATAGGGTAACATAAGACAATCTATCTCATCTTCTATTTCTTAGAAAACATTGAGCAGTTAGGCCTGCATGTCCTGTTTTTATGGTAACCACTTTTATGTTTTCCACTCTTGACTTGGATTTGTGATTACTGAGACTATTTTGGGGAAACATGGTCTCAGTAGATAAATGTTTAATACTGTAGCTATTTAATTTGATAATATATTTGGCTTGTTTATTTGGTCAGACTTTTATCTTGGGCTGATTTTTTATATTTAACTTTTAAACTGGTAGTGTATTTTATTGCTCAAGAGTACATAAGTTACCGCTTATGGTTTGCTTCTTGTGGGGGTCAAACCAGCATCCTTCCGGTTTCCAGTTCTGAGGCTTAACCATTATACCCATAGACATTATGTCTATGATTATACCACACCCAACAAGTTAAGTGTACAATAGCACCACCTAATGAAAAGCAAGCGCAATTAGATTACATTGAGTGGAATATACAGTGGATGAGCTTGATTAAAGGAATAGTTCACCCAAAAATGGTAATTCTCTCATGATTTTCTCACCCTCATGTATGAATTTCTTCTGCAGAACACAAATTAAGATATTTAGAAGAATATTTCAGCTTTGTAGGTCCATAAAATGCAAGTGAATGGTGCCGAAATTTTAAAGCTCCAAAATCCACATAAAGGGAGCATAAAAATCCTGGTGGTTCCAAACTTCTTCCATTTACAGATGACGGAGGTCACTGTGCTCATTGGGACCTTCAATGCTGCAGAAAGTTTTCTGTACCCTTCCCCAGATCTGTGCCTTGATACAATCCTGTCTCGGAGGTCTACAGACAATTCCTTGGACAAAACATGGCTTGTGCTCTGACATGCACTGTTAACTGTGGGACCTTATATAGATATGTGTGTGCCTTTCCAAATCATGTCCAACCAACTGAATTTACCACAGGTGGACTCCAATCAAGTTGTAGCAACATCTCAAGGATGATCAGGATACACCTGAGCAAATTAACTCTTTCACGATGTCATTATGGGATATTGTTTGCAGTTTTCTGAGGAAAATAATGAATTTAATCCATTTTGAAGTAAGGCTGTAACATAACAAAATGTGGAAAAAGTGAAATGCTGCGAATACTTCTGGATGCACAGTAATTTTAATTTATTTGTAACTTGTGGACATATCTCTCTTTTCTGTCCAACTTTTTGTAATCTTTTTTTTGTGGTGGAGGAAGTGTTCTCATTTGCTTAGGTGCCTCAAGCTTTTCAGAAAGTGGAGCAGGGCCATGCTTGCAGAAAAATTGTGGTTACCATAGCCAATGACCAGGAAGAGTAACCATGGCAACCAAATAAACAAACTTGTGATGGTTGTTCCATATCACCATAGTAACAAGGCAGTGTTTTTAACCAATAGTTTAAAAAAAAAGGCTCAAGTTTAAAGCTGTTAAACATGGGCTTCAACATTTTCCAATCTCTGCTGAATTAAATTACTTTTCATCTAAAAAAAAAAAAGTTGAATGGAGTACATTTTTATGATGTCATATACCAGTGTTTGCTAATCCTATGATCTTATTTGCATGTCTCAATAATAAATTATTTGAAAACAATACAACAAACTCACATATTATTTCAAATGTAACCATATATTTTTTACATTTGTTCAAGAACCTACAAAAGTGACATCACATTATAAAAGAGATACTTATTGATCACTAAAAGGATTAAATCTTTAGAAAATGTACACAAAAGCAGGGCAAACCCTTTCATAGGAGAGAATGAAAGAAAGCTCTGAGAGAAGAATGCTGATTTAGGATCAGCTATTTTTTCAATGAATCCAAGTAAGTGTACAGGAGTGAACTGATGCCAGATCAGCAAGAATAAACGGAAACGTTACCAGTTTAATTATGAGCTGTTCAGCATATTGCTGCTTTCATATTTAAATGTGAAAAACTCACATTAACAGCTTCAACTGTAACATATGTGGATAAGGTTCTACATTCTGTTTTGAGTGAGTGGCCTTAAAAGGTGCACTCAGTAATTTTTTTTTTTTGTCGATTAAAGAAAGTTTTACTCCTAAATAAATTAATTGTAATTTTGAAACATATGTATAAAATCATAACCACTCACTTGAGATGAGGACTATAGTCATATCAGTAACCTTATAAAAGTGGTTTTATTCTACATTGAGAGGGTCCCCTCACAGAGGCTGCCATTAAGAATCACTTGACCTGAACACTGTTTGCTTAATCACAGTAAACATTTTGTTACTGGATACTTTCAATCTTGAATTAAATTAATCATGGCTGATTGTGAATAATGAATTTCTACAATGGCATCTGTACCAAAAAACTATTGATTTTGAATGATGCTGCATCCACACCACTAGGTGTCACTAAGTCCAATATGACACAAAGTTACTGAGTGCACCTTTAGGTTGCTGCCTTACACTGAGAATAATATAAAAAAAAACAATCACCTAAAGTGCAGAGACAAAATATTAAAGCTACAGTGCCCCCTGGTGTAATATAATATTGCCGTCAGGACTTTTCCTATTGTGTTCCTCTGACTCTGCATATTAACAGCCTCTGCGTAAAAGTACTTGTGCTGGGCAGGTCTAAACTATGATTACATGAGCACATCATGTCTTAACCATCTTAAGTTAAAAAAGGGACCTTGATATAGTTTGAGGAAACACTCATTCAGATTGCGGTAATCTAGTTTCATGTTTTTAAAAGATGGATCCAAAGTCTCCCATACAGGTCCAATCCAGGACAGTAATCCAATCATTGGCAGGGCTTTGATCTTAAAAGACAAACTGCAGAATGGCCTCACTTCCTTCAGAGTTTCTGCTTATCATTAAGGAGTGACAGAAATGTGTTGTGACTCGGACTAAAGGATTTCCACAGTCCACCTCTGGTTTGCTTTCTGTTCATTGAAGGTATTGAGAATCACCTGGTTTTTATCATACTGTTGGCCACCTGGATGAAAAAAAAAAAAGAAGGATAATAAATCAAGAGGTTAAAATACATCAAGTCTTTTATCACCACCTGGCTTTTTCCACACAAGAGTATTTAGATTTAAAATATATGTATTTATATATCTTTATCTTGCCATTTTCAATAATACATGACTGGCAAATGTTTACACACTAGATGGCCACAAGATCGCACTGATGTAAAGTTATTTTTGACCTCGGTATTTGAAAAATCCTGGTTACAGCCTTGGGTGTGATGTGACAGAGTGTGTCTTCAGTAAACTCTTTGTGAGATCATTAGTGAAATGAGGATGGGAATATTCCTCATATTGGATGCTGGCTGAATTTGTTCATTCCTTCTTTTCTTTACACCTCATAAGCATATTCAAGCACATGAACTGACCTTTGACCTCCAGCACAAGTTCAGGCTTGAGGTTGTTGCGTATGATCCCGTCTCCTGTGATGCTCCAGAACTGATTGTCTTTGCCTGGTTCAAGCGAAATGTTTAATCTGCCACCTGCCATTACCACACTCCCAGAGGTCTCCACACAACAGTCCTCTACCATCTGCAGACAGACGAGGGGGAGGCACTCTTATGGAGGTGTGTTTAACTCACATTGACCCTCATTCATATATATATATATATAAAATTCAATTTAACAACCTTTAAAATTAGATTGTGTAAAGGTTATGTAAACATAATTTTTGGTCTTTGCCAAGATGTGTCAAAAGCAGCACACAGAGCAATAGTATTATAGTATAGTATAGCAGCTCTGTATTTCAAGCTGAATCTGGTGTTTGAAAAAGTGATCAAACTAATAAGTACCTTGCAGCGCAGTAGTCCATTCTCATAGAACCAAATCTGCTCTGGACCGTCAGATTCCTCCAGCACTTGGACCCGGAGCAGTTTTATATCCTCCAGGGACCCAGACAGAGACATCATGCATTCGGTCTCTGCACTACGCAGCCGGAAATAAACACGTTTCTGTTGAGAAGGAGACAGAAGTCAAACATGCCAGTCTTAACACTGTTAAATGGTTTAATACTGTGGGGGGGGGCACATCTTCTACATTTGCTGCTACATTTCATACTTGCTCTTCATAATTAACTCTCACGCCTAAGCACGAAACTATACAACACCCCACTGTCTCTGGAAATATTCATCTCTCAACATAGCCATTTATCGATGAGTCATCATTAGAAATCATTTAACATATAAAATATTCATCATGTTTCGTTTTTTCTTTGTTATTCCCAGCAATCCTAGAATTCACCACACTTTAGCTGTGGTGGTGATTCATACCTGCAGTAATGGACGCAGAGAGCCAATCCACTCCCAGCCTCTGAACTTCTGCCAATCACCAATCTCGCTGGGATGGAGCAGAACCTGACGACCACGGAAGTTGCTATATTCATACAACACCCATCTGTGATGACAGCATAACACACAAATACAAAAAGATAAATGCATTTTATTGTACATTTCCACACTAAATTTTTCAAATATTAAATAATTTAATTTGTATTCATCTAAGCCTGACAATTCCTATTATATATTTATAATTCATGCTGCATCACTGATACTTCAGAGAAGGACTAACTCCTGAGCTCTGAATATGCTTCAGAAATCACTCACATTCCTCCATTCACCAACAGAGAGTTGACCCGCCCATCAATCCCAGCCAGAGAAAGATTCACCACTCCGTCCATCAAAACTACTTTACGCCCTCTGAAGCTGGATTTACAGAAGAGTGTGATAGAGGGGATAGAAAACTCCTGAAGAGGACATGGGTAGAGAAAGAAACAGAGCATGAGTTTTACAGAGCTTATTATGACGCAACAATCCCACATGTCCCCTCTCCCTTTTCTCCAATACTTACATGTCCTACAGTGTGGACAGAGCTGATTCTGCAGTTTGAGTTGAGCAAGCCAAGAGCCTCAGGGTTTGGGTACTCTCCTTCCTCCAATACATACATGTTATCAGTGAACTGTGGGCCATCGAACACCACCCAGCTTTAAACGCACCAAAAGGCAATTGCTGATTATGTGTGGACACCTTTAAATTAGTATTTTTTTCTTAATAGCTATTTAACATTTTAGTGTCATTCTTATGTATTCCCACCTCCCAGCTAGAACTCTGAAAGACATGGGGTGGTACCCCTCAGGCAGGAATGCCACACTTTCTTCTAAGGCCAGGATATCTCCCTGGAACCCTGGCTCAGAGAACAACTGCAACTGAGATCCAACAAGGGGAAGAGTGGTTAGAACCGCTGAGGCAAATCAGAACACCACACCAGAACGGATCTTTACCCTCATTTGACAGCTGACGAAACCACTTTGATTAGTAGCAAAATGTCTTTGATCTAGTTGACTAGAATAACCAGATCTTCATGAAGGCAATATAAAAGAGTGGGCATGTGCATACACCCCTGGACAGAAACACAAATTCAAACAGGTGTTATTCACCAAGTTCTACATGTCCCTGCCTCTTTGGTGTTTGTTTATTAAATATTTTGGCTAATATGACAGTTCTTTCATTTACTAATATGACTGTACTACCCTTGAAAGCATTTCACAGAATTTATCAGATTTTTTCCCACAACCAGAGCATAAAAAGAGAAAACCGCAGGCAGATTCCATGAAGACCTTGTTTTAACAACAAACAGATATTTATACATAACCATCAAACTCACCTTATATCTGGACAGCCCTTCGGTCTGATCCTGAGATGGAAAAATAAAACTTATGAAGCCATGGACATACAAACACCTATTTAATGTTTTATGGAGTAACAATTTTGGAAGACATTGCATTGGAAAATATAGGGTGAAATAAAATACAAAGTGATTACCAAAACCACAGGCTGAAGAGACAAGATCTTCCAGTTCTTTGCGCCCCAGTCTGCTGGGCTGGCATAGAGACCTTTCCGTAGAACAAACAGCTCACCCGAGAATCGCGCATTCTCAAAAGCTATCCACCTGTTTACAGTCAGATGTTAAACAGTTAGTGACTGTCTCACATTCTGACACCCAGCAGATCTAATCTCAGTAATATGAAATCAATCATAAAAAGAAAACGTAGCCATGTTCAGTTCCACAACACAATGTCTTATTCCCAAGAAGGAAAAAATAAAGTCAGCTGAATAAATTAATCTCACTGAAAAGGTAGGTTAACATATCTGTCATTATTAAATTAACCACATAAACACATCTGTGTTAATCAAAAACACATCTAATTAAAAACACATCTGTGTTAATCAAAATTGCATATTTAAAAGTTTATTCCATGAAAATAATCCATTCATGCCTTAAAATGGCTTCGATATAACTCTACACCATTGCCTCATTTAGTATGTGTGGATCTATGAATATGCAAATGAGTCCCTGCCTCCATCTCCACTTACACCGCTCGCCTGCAGCTCGGGCTCGCTGTGTCCACAGGATAAATCGATGGAACCGTGTTGGGCTTCAATATAAGTTTAGTAGCAATACCCATCTGTTTTTGGGTAAAATTTTCAAAACAGTTCTCTGGGAAATGGCTACTGCAAACCAGAGTTTTCTTTGGAAGTTTTACTGGGATATAATGATTTTTCCAAATAAACTACACCCATTTATCACACATTTATTTTTCAGATCCTTTGGTTATACATGAAGGCTCATCATTTGTCCTTTCGCAACTTTGCATCAAAAAACAACATGTCTCGCAAAAATTCCAATAAGTAGCTACACCTGGCTTATCCTGATACTCATTGCTTTGCCGTAGCGTATGCTATAGATATGGAAAGCTCCACTCCGTAAACTGATGGGACTGATTCCTTAGGTTTGTGACGTATGAAACCCTGGCTGTCTGAATCAATGTTTTTGAGACGGTCTTTGGTACACTGCAGTTCCAAGGCAAAAATGCTCAGCCATGGCCTTGACTGCTGATTTCACTCATGGTATTTCTTCTAGCATATAAAAAACACCATATGGACATATAAACAAGGTTAAAAACTTTACAAACATTTTAAAATATCTAAAAATCCTTTATTTTTAATATTATATTCAACAATCTCAGATAACAATTCTTTCTTCTGCAGTGTAGCTGCTAAAGTGAATGTATGTTGTTTCAATTTCTCTATAGAGAGCCAAGTCAAATATGCAGATCATGCATGAGCTGTAACAGGAGCAGCCGAAAAAGAAGAATGTCTTTATAGATTATAGATGGTTAGTGTGTCACCCTCTTTAAATTAAACTGTGAAATGTCAAGCAAACAAGATCAGATAAGAGTGATTTGCAGTTTTATCTTATATTCAAATTTGTATCTGTATCATTTAATGCAGTCACACCCTTCACTGTTTATGCAGCTCTACAGTGGCATGCCTGCCTGTGAATGAATGTGTTTGAATGCCATCTTGTCTTTGTGAGACAGGATATTTTTGTGTGTCTATTTGCATGTAAAAGAGAGGAGAGAGAGGCAGTAGGAGTGTATGTCACACCTGGACTACAAAGTCTTTGATTAAAAGATAATTAGTGTGCCTCAGGACACCTCAGCCATCTAGCTACTCCTTTACATTCTCATCAGAGCAGACATGACTGTTTTAAAATTATCCAATATAGGAGTTACAGAGAAGTGAATCACAGACTGCACTATTTCATTGATTACACTCAGATCTAGTTTATAGATGATGATCAGATTATCTAGTTCATAGATCAAAAGATAGATCACCCCAAATTTTTTATTATGTCATCATTTACTCATGTCGTTCCAAACCCGTATGACTTTCTGCAATGGAACACAAAAAGATATGCTAGGCAGAATGTTAAGAGACTGATAGTCTCAGTTACCATTAACTTCCATCTTTTTCCATTCAATGAAAGTGATTGATGACTGGGGCTAAAATTCTGCTTAACATCTCCATTTGGGTTCAAGAAAGAGATACAGGTTTGGGACAACATGAAGGTGACTAAATGATGACTGAATTTTCATTTTTGGGTGAACTATTTGACAGATCTGCCCTCTTGTAATTAGAGATACATGTAGCAATTTAACAATAATAAATACCCTTTAAATTTGGGTAACTATATTACCAAAATGATGTTCACCAAATATATATCTGTAGACAGATAAGAAAATGGGTCATTAAGGATTTCACTAATAGATTTACTACTTCACTAAGGTCAAGGGCTAAGATAGAGAGAGAGAAGGGGGAGAAATTGTGATGCCTGAGAAAGGAAAGATTAGTGGTAAATGAAGAAAAGAAAGGAATAGGCACTCACACGCCAGAGAGGACTTCCATAGATTGCGTTTTAATGCTGAAGCCAGTGTTTTCCATGTTGATGACAGGTTCCAGCAGGTCCACATTCATCCCTCTTTCGCTGAATTCTAGTTCGCTGAACATTCTTACATGAGGAGTCATATAATCCTACAGGACACAAAACCATGAAATGACTTCACTAAAATCACTGCTCTAAGAATAAAGTACCATACCTCACACAAACACAAGGTTTTGTACTGTGTGATATAGTATACAGTAGATTTTGATACCAGCTCATCCTTGCTGTGACGTGGTAATGCTGTGCACTATTTATCTAATACTCATCATGTAATTTAGTGAGGGTTTCTGTGTACATACTGCTATTATAGGACATATAGAGAAGAGCCCGTCTCCCAGTCCACCCCAGTCAGTGAAGTCTGCATACTCTCCCTCCTCCAGAAGATACTGGTGACCATCAAATCCTGGTGCTGAATAGCCCACCCAACTGTGTATAAAAACAAAGAAAACACAAATCACTTTCAGATCCAAAAGATAATAGGGATATTCACATGAAAACCTGTCCAGGTTGCATTTCACAAATAAATAAATAAAAAAATAAATATGGATAGTAAATTTTGCATAAAGAACATTACCATTAAAACATTTTTTTTTTTTGCATTAACATTATTTTTTACTAAACTTGAGCACATTTCACCCCATCCATTTTCATGAACTTAATGCATCCTGATATAAACATTTATCAGCTTTATGAGTTTTAATTGTCATTATTTTTAATGCTCAAAAAAGCCTTTTTTTTTTTTTTTTAAATAATAATTTAATTAAATAAAACCCATCAAATTAAATTGTGCAATGTTCAACAAAAAAGTAAATTAATAAAACTTGAAATATTTTTTAAATTTTTAAGATTACTCATATTTGATGGAATTTTGTTAAGAAATTGAAATGCATGAATATTAAAAGAATTTGATTTGAGTGAATGGTAATTCCTATGACAAGTAAAAAATTTGTTTTAAATTTAAATCAGCATAATTGAAAGGTAATGCCTCAACATAGTAGGCTATCATGATTAATACATATTTTACTAAATAAATTATTTAATACATTTAATATATTTCCCATTAGAGAAAGTCAAATATCGCCAGTTTTGTGTTTCTAAAATAGACAAAAATGTATAAATTCACTCACAGGCCACTCAGAATTTTCAATGAGCCCACAGAACTGAGCCTCTTGCTCTTCTGCACAGGTGTACTGTCAGGACATTCGCTCTCCTTTTCTGCACTCTTGTCTTCCTCTTCTTCATCAAAGCTGTAAATGTCCCTTTCAATTTCTATGCACTTCCCTTGGAACATCGGCTTTTCATACAGCACAGCCTGATTTGAGAAAAAAAAACATACTTCATAAAATAACATGCTGTAAACTTTATTAACTCCTGATTTCTGAAACGCAGTATAAATCTAGACCGTGACAAATATATGCTGACAATATGGTATACCCATATGTATGTGTGGCCCTGGCCCAAACTTCTTCTGATATGACAGACTTTAACATAACCAAAAGCTACAGAGATCATGGGGATCATTTATAATACAGCAAATAATCTAATATATTCAGCACTGGACCGTTTTTTTTATGTGCATTGTTTCTTCAATGCCAGTGAGCCTCAGGCAGAGTCTGCTCAAGGCCTGTCTACTGTGCTCAGAGCCCAATCCGTCAAACATGAGTTCTGGAATGTCAGGCACTTCCTCATATAAAACTCTGAGTTTCAGTTTTTTTAAAATACAGTTGACACAAACTAACCCTGCTTACTTAGTCCATAATAACCTTAATTCACTTTGTGCTTCTGCCCCTGCCTGACATTTGATTAAACTGCCATAACCTCTTTAGCAATATTCAGTTCCAATGAAATAATTATCAGGATCATTCCTGTTATACAGTACATCATATCACTATTATACACTGGTGGCCAAACGTTTGGAATGATGTACAGATTTTGCTGTTTCAGAAGGAAGCTGGTACTTTAATTCACCAAAGTTGCATTCAACTGATCTAAAAGTATAATCAGGACATTACTGGTGTAAAAAACAGCACAATCACTATTTGAAAAAAGTCATTTTGATCAAATCTAGACAGGCCCCATTTCCAGCATCCATCACTCCAACACCTGATCCTTGAGTAATCGTACTAAATTGCCAATTTGGTACTAGAAAATCACTTGCCATTATATCAAACACAGTTGAAAGCTATTTGGTTCGTTAAATGAAGCTTAACATAAGATAGAGATGTGGAAGGCCAGATGTACAGCTAAACAAGAGGATAAGTACATCAGAGTCTCTAGTTTGAGAAACAGATGCCTCACATGCCGCTCAACACCCGTTTCATGTACAACAGTAAAGAGAAGTCTCAGGGGTGCAGGCCTTATGTTAAGAATTACAAAGAAAAAGCCACTTTTGAAACAGAAAAACAAAAAGAAAAGGTTAGAGTGGGCAAAGAAACAGAGACATTGGACAACAGATAATTGGAAAAGAGTGTTATGTATCTTAACCACACTGAGCTTTTGTGGGATCAGCTGGACTGTAAGGTGCTTGAGAAGTGCCCGCCAAGACAGCCACATCTATGGCAAGTGCTACAGGAAGTGTGGGGTGAAATGTCACCGGAGTATCTGGACAAACTGACAGCTAGAATGACAAGGACCTGCAAATCTGTGATTGCTGCACATGGAGGATTTATGATGAGAACTCTTTGAAGTAGTTTAAGAATTTCTGAAATTTTGTTTTTTAAATTGTAATAGTAATTTTTCACAATATTAATGTCCTGACTATACATTGTGATCAGTTAAATGCCACTTTGGTGAATAAAAGTACAAATTTCATTCCATAAGAGCAAAATCTAAACATTATTCCAAACGTTTGCATTTGTATTTTGCCGCCAGTGTATTAAACTCACCATTTTTAAAAATGGAAATCATATGAGTTTTCTTGTATCACAATAAACAGGGTTCCCACTCTTTTCAATGCACAATTTCCCAGGACATTTCCAGGACACTTTAATGTGCCCAACAAGTGTAATTTTTAAGCAAAAACACATTTAAATTGAGGTTTTATTTTGACATTTTTGTGTGTTTTTGATGGTAGTTTCTCTCCTCCAGATAAGCAGTTTGCTCCATGGCCCAGTGTGATTATTAATCCCTGTAAAGCTGTGATTTAATTAAATACATAATCTGTATGTGCTGCACACTTCTGAGTGCTCTTCTCTCTGTCATCTCACACACACACACAAGAGCGTGCATGATGATCATGATGAAGTATTTTTACAAGCAGTCGGCTTCACACATTCAATTTGAAGTCCACATCACTTGCAGATTAGATACTTTTACAGTTTAATTATCACACTGGGAAATATCGCAATTTTTATTTTTATTTATTGTGCATTTAAACATTAATCTTCATTTAAATATTTCATATTCCATGACATTCTGCAATCTTTTTTGCTAGATTCCATAATTCCATCTATGTTTTCCACATACTACATGTGGTGGCCATGGTATAAGCAGACTCAAATTGTTGAATTATTAAAAATGTATTCACATCCCGAGGTGTGAAGGGTGAATCACCACGCTACCAATTCAGGGTGTGAATTAGTTGTCAAAAAAAATCCATAGTCCGACCATCATCGTTGTCTTATTTGTTACTATATCAATACTTAAACTATTTTGTCAGAGCAAAGCAGAGCTGAAAGCAGAAGAGTGGAGAAAGTTTTTGTTAACTGGTTCATCAGTTAACCCAGCGTTTCTCAACAGGGGCGGTACCGCCCCCTAGGGGGCGTTTGGACAGTGTTGGGGGGCGGTGTGAACGAGGCAGCAGAGAGGGGGGCGCTCAGGCACAAATGGGGGGGCGTTACTCAGAGGTACTCAACAGGCGGCCTGCGCAAAAATTTTTTCAGCTCTTCTCCTTAGCCTATGTCTTCGTCTTGCTCGAATTACTGCTGCCACTTCACCAGGAGGTTATGCCAGGAGAGCCGCTTCCTAAGTTACACATGCTTTTAAGAGGCGGAGAATTTTCAGCGCAAAATAGAGGTGCGCTTTCACCGGCTTTTTCTGTACATAACGCGGAATACATAATTAGGCGCATAATTAGTGCTCAGGGCTCACACTAATGACCGTAATTAATACAAAAAAAGTGGCTGTTTTTGACGTCGTTTTTTCTTCGGTTCAGTTCAGGTGGCCGAGCTGTTGTCGTCTTTGTTCGTCATTTGAAATCAAATGACCGTTTGTAGGCTATTCAAATTTGAAGCCTAGTATAATTGAGTGCGCAAACGACCGCTGCTTTTTCATTGGCCATTTAGGTTAGTTACGTTATTGTTCACGTGATTGGTTCATCTTAAAAAAATTTGTGTGTGAGCCTGAATTTGTTTGAATTTCTAAATACATTTGCAATACCTTTCAAACAATCCATGTGTTTTTGCATTTTTTTCAAAACACAATATTACTCAACTTGAGGCTTTTACATGTAGTTTAAATACAATAAGAAACTTCTGTTTCAGTTTTTTTTTTTACCAAAAACTCAGGCTTCAGGTATCAGTGTTGCAATTGTTTGGCTGTAATAGTATTTCTGAAGTGTTTTTTTTTTTTTTGTTAAGAGGATCATGAAGAGGTCAGGGGGGCGTTTGTTCAAAAAAGGTTGAGAACCACTGAGTTAACCATTGACGTGGTTTCACAATGCACAGGCATTGACAGTAACAAAACAATAAAAATGTGTGTATTAGACTCCTATTAGGAGTCCCGATCATTACCATGTAACAAAAACCTTGTTAGCAATACAGTTCTCTTACGAGAGGTTCTCTCGTATTGCGTAAGCTAGCTTACGCTACGGGAAAGATTCATCTTTTCTGAGATATTGAAGCCAAAAAATTATCCTTAATTTTGTATCCATTGTCAACGCAGTGCAGCAGCTGCATACCTTGAGCAGGCTAGCTAGCGAGCTCATTGGTTGCTCTGCGGCAACTACTGCAGCCTATAGACGAACTTGAGTGAACTCGCGTCCAATGACAGGCGCCCGCGCCGTCACTGTATCAAAGCCCGCCAGAACGGGCGTGGCTAGAGTGCATATAAGCGTAAGTTCGTAGGCTGGAACCCTGATTTTCATCTATTCAGCGAAGCTCTTCGCATCTCTGAACTGCAGAAGCCGCATCGCCGTTCGAGGGGCATCTAGCAAGCTTGGACAGCGCTCGAAGAAGCCGGCCGTCTTCGCCACTTTCAGCCATCCTGTGAGCTACGCCATCCGGCGACGTATCCTTTTTAGAGCAAGCTAGTTCCTCAGCGAACTTCACAAAAAGAGCAACGAGCGTCTTTTTAAAGATGCCTCGCACCACCTGCGCCTCATGCCGCGCCCCTCTCAGCGCCGGAGACCGCCACCTCATCTGCACTCTCTGCCTGGGACTGGAACATGCAGAGCTCGCCCTCGCTGACGGCGGATGCGACCTCTGCGAGGAGCTTCCGATGTCGACCCTGCGGGCTCGACTCGAAGCACTCAAAACCGAAGCCGCCGCGCCGCCTTTCGTTTCGCCGCGCAGAAAGAAGCGCCGCTCCCAAAGGCTGCCGGAACCGGTATTAGAAGCGACTACCTCGCCGGAGCCTCTCCCTCGAGCCTCGCTTTCACCCTCCACGCCCCCCCAGGACACGCAGATGCCGCCGAGCGGCCGCACTGTTGCCATCTCGGATGACGAGGTGGAGGATAAGGGCTGCTGTTCCATCATGGCTTCGGACAGCGAGGAGTGGTCAGGCTCCCAAGCCTCCTCCTCGGCCCAGGAATCCAGCAGGACCCGCGCCAGAGTCGAGGAAGAACTAACGCGCCTCCTCACACAGGCCGTCGACCGCCTCGGGCTCGAGTGGTCACCGCCCTCTGAGCAGGCTCCCAACAGACTCGATGGCTGCTTTCTTCAGAGCCGTCGCCGCGCAGCGCCCGCGGCCCGGGCCGCTCCCTTCTTGCCGGAACTCCACGCCGAGCTCTCTAAATCGTGGAACGCGCCTCTCTCGGACAGGAACCGTCGGTGGACGGTGCCACCGAGAGGGGCTACTCTTCCATCCCCCCGGTCGAGGATTCGGTAGCAGCACACCTTTGCCCGCCCTCCGCGAGATGGCGGTGTAAGCCAGTGCTCCCGTCTAAGGCCTGCAGAACTACTTCCGCCTGTGTTGGACACGCCTATGCCGCCGCCGGCCAAGCCGCATCTGCTCTGCATTCCATGGTTTTACAGATCCTCCAAGCGGACCTCCTTCGAGAGTGGGATGAGAAAGGCAGGCACCCAGAGGCTGTTTCAGATCTAAGGAGCACGACGGATCTCTCCCTTCGCGCCACCAAAGCTGCAGCTCAAGCCCTAGGGAAGTGCATGGCCGCGCTGACTGTGACCGAGAGACACCTACGGCTAACGCTAGCCGACATGGGAGAAGCTGAATGCTCCACGTTCCTCAACACGCCGCTCTCTCCGTCTGGTCTCTTCGGTTCCGCGGTGAGTGGCATTGTTGACCGTTTCTCGGAAGTCCAGAAAACCACCCAAGCCATGAATCTCTTCCTGCCTCGTCGCGCTAGCTCCTCTGCAGGCTGCCCACATGACCAGCCTCCTGCACGAGCCTCTTCACAGCGCCCAGCTCAGCAAAGCCAGACTTCTCAGCGTCGACAGGGCGGCCGCCCTAGAACGCACTCAGACAGCCGCCGCAGACCGCCGCCCCCCCGCGGGCCTCGGCCTAAGTTTGCGCTGAAACCTGAGCAACCGAAGTAGCTCCTCCTAGCTTTGTTGAGGAAACGACGGCTCAGTCCCGCCGCGGCCGGACCACCGTCAAAGCTTCGCCCCCTGTCAGTCCCCTTCTCTCAGGCTACTGCAGTGGTGGATTCAGCAGCCAACAAGCCGGTGATACTGCCCGCTTGCCTGCACTCAAATGCCGTTTTCACGGCGACCCAAAGAAATCTTGTAAAAAGCAAACATGCCTTATGTGTAGAAAATGTGCCCACAATCCAGTGTTCACCCCTACACACAAGCATTACACTTCCCGTGTCCCTATCAGAGCCCACTCACATAAAGCGGGCACAGCCAGCTCGAGTGTTAGAGTCAATAAACGCGCCCACGAATCCGTGCGCGCGCCCCTTCTCTGCCCGCTCTGTCACACGGCCAGCAAACACCTCTCTGTATGTAAGTCCCATGCCCGTGACTAAGCTCGCGCATCACTTCACAGATGTGACTCTTTCCCCATTCACCTCAATCGGGAAGTCACTCACAGAACAGCCTGTCCCTGCTGTCTGCGAGCAGTCATGCATAAGCACAGTAAGCGCGCTCACACATTCTGTTCAGCTCGCTGTGTGCGGCAATCAGGGCGACTTGGCCATTCACCCTCTAGCGTTACGCTTCAAAGCGTGGAAAGCTATCCCAGGGATATCCAAATGGGTGTTAAGCACAATAAAACAGGGCTATTTGCTACAGTTCGATCGCCGCCCTCTCCGCTTCAGAGCGCGGCTCGAAACTACTGTGAACTTGGAAGCAGCCTGCATGCTTCATTCAGAAATAGCAAACCTTCTGTGCAAAAGGGCCATAGAGAGAGTGCCACCTTCACTGAGCGAGTCGGGGTTTTACAGCCGTTATTTTCTTGTCCCCAAGAAAGACGGCGGCCTCAGACCAATATTAGATCTCAGGGTTTTGAACAAGGTGCTCGCAAAAAGACAGTTCAAAATGCTTACAATCAGGAAACTCCTCGCGCATGTGCGCCAGGGGGACTGGTTTATTTCTCTCGATCTGAAAGATGCCTACTTTCAGATTCAGATAAATCCCCGTCACAGGCCATTCTTGAGATTCGCCTTCGACGGCCAGGTTTATCAATACACCGTCCTTCCGTTCGGCCTGTCTTTAGCACCCGTACTTTCACGAAGTGCATGGATGCGGCGCTCGCACCCCTGCGGAGTCAGGGCTTGCGAATTCTGAACTATTTGGACGATTGGCTGATTTTGGCCCAGTCACATACGGAGCTTCTGTCCCACAGGACAGTTCTCCTCAGTCATCTGAACAGTTTGGGTCTTGCAGTCAATTGGACCAAGAGCTCACTACAGCCCAGTCAGGCAATTTCCTTCCTTGGAATAGAACTAGACTCCATGGCGATGACGGCTCGCTTATCTACACAGCGCGCGCGCCGTGTTCAGCGACTAGCCGCGTCCTTTCAGATGAACAGCCTCACACCTCTGAAAAAATTTAAGAGAATGCTAGGTTACATGGCCTCAGCCGCAGCAGTACTTCAGCTGGGTTTACTGTGCATGCGCCCGCTTCAGCATTGGCTAAACACCCGCGCGTCTCGCCGGGCTTGGGCCACGGGCCGCCAGCCGATCCGAGTGACTCAGACCTGTATCTCAGCTCTGCAGCCCTGGGCAGTGACCGAATGGTATCAGCGGGGAGTGACGATGGGAGCTGTATCTCGCCGAAAAGTCATCTCGACAGACGCGTCCAACACGGGTTGGGGCGCGGTCTGCAAGGGCTCTCCGGTTTTTGGCCTATGGTCAGTTCAGGAAAAGCTCCTTCACATAAATTGTCTGGAAATGATAGCGGTCGAGTACGCGCTCGTGCGCTTCCTCCCGGTCATTCAGGGTCACCACGTCCTGGTCCGTTCGGACAACAGATCTGTGGTATCCTATCTAAACCGTCAGGGCAGTGTCAGATCCAGGACCCTCTTCTATCTGACAAAACGCATACTGAGTTGGTCCCAGTGCCACCTGCGCTCGCTGAGGGCGACGCACATGCCAGGCCACCTGAACGACGGCCCAGACAGACTGTCCAGAGACAATATTTCCCCAGGGGAATGGTCCCTGCACGCTCAAACAGTCCAGAAGTTATGGAGCATATTCGGCAGAGCAGAGATAGACCTCTTTGCGTCAGAAGAGAACTCTCACTGCCCAGTATTTTTCTCGAAAAGCGAGGACTCGCTGGCCCAGGACTGGCCCAACCGCCCGCTCTACGCCTTCCCTCCAGTCTCGCTATTGCCACAGGTAATGCAGAGGATCAGGGAAACGCGTCACTTGGTGCTCCTCATAGCCCCGCGCTGGGAGAATCAGACATGGTTCCCGGAGCTTACGCAGCTGTCACTGACAGCCCCGTGGCCCATTCCAGTGAGAGCAGATCTCCTCTCTCAAGCTCGCGGCACGATCTGGCATCCCCACCCAGAGCGCTGGGCGCTACACGCGTGGGGGATCAACGACTACCCGTCGCTTTGCCAGAAGGAGTAATAAACACTATCATACACGCTAGAGCCCCTTCCAGGAGAAGACTCAATGCGTCAAAATGGTCTGTGTTTTCAAAATGGTGCACCGACAGAGACCTGGACCCACGGACATGTGGGGTGTCGTCGCTGCTCATGTTTTTACAAGAGCTGCTGGATAAGGGCAGATCCCCATCCACGCTCAAAGTGTACGTGGCGACCATCGCGGCGTTCGCTGAACCCCTGCACGGCCAGTCACTAGGAAAAAAACGAGCTGGTCATCCGCTTCCTCAGGGGAGCTAGAAGGATGAACCCCCCACGCCCCCCATCGGTTCCTATCTGGGATCTTTCCGTAGTTCTCGAAGCTATGAAAGCCCCCCTTTCGAACCGCTTCAATCCGTGGATTTGAAATACCTTTCACTCAAAACCGTTTTTCTAACTGCCCTGTCATCAGTTAAACGTGTGGGAGACCTTCACGCGCTCTCTGTCAGCGCTGCGTGTCTTGAGTTTGGACCAAGTGACTCCAAGGTCATTTTAAAGCCTAGACGCGGCTAATCCCCAAGGTGATTGGTACTCCTTTCAGAGCACAAATCATTTCCCTATCGGCGCTGCCAGCATCCGATAGCGAACGTGACGCCAATCTCCTTTGCCCAGTCAGAGCACTGAGATTGTATACTGCACGCTCCGCCTCCTTCAGACGCTCTGAGCAGCTTTTCGTTTCGTTCGGAGGGCGCACCAAAGGTTTCGCCGCCTCGAAACAGACACTGTCTAGATGGATAGTGGACGCTATTGCTGCCGCGTACGCGTCAAAAGACCTACCATGCCCGTTCGGCATTAGGGCTCACTCCACTAGAGGCATGGCCTCCTCGTGGGCATGGTCCAGCGGGATTTCCATTCACGACATATGTGTGGCAGCGGGCTGGGCTTCCCCCTCCACCTTTGTCAGATTTTACAATCTGGAAGTGCCCGCCCTGCAGGCAAAACTACTAGCGGTTTAATACGCTACAGCTCCCCTGGTGAGCTGCACTGACGGGACACATTCCACACAGACCGGCACCGCCGCTCTATCTTTCCCTTCCCACTATGTGCTTATGTATTACACACACACTGGCCCGCACTCTTGCCGGCCAAATATTATTCCCCCACTCACAAGGGCTCCCCCGGGTCCCCCCACCCCCGGGGCTCATGCAGTGGATGCTTGGCGTGCACGGCGTTGACAATGGGTTCCCGTAGCGTAAGCTAGCTTACGCAATACGAGAGAACCTCTCGTAAGAGAACGAATCGGTTACCTAACGTAACCTCGGTTCTCTCTAGATGAGGGAACGAGCAGTGCGTAGCCGGCCGTGCTCGCGCCACGAGCAATTTTCGCTTCATTCAATGAAAACCAGGGTTCCAGCCTACGAACTTACGCTTATATGCACTCTAGCCACGCCCATTCTGGCGGGCTTTGATACAGTGACGGCGCGGGCGCTCGCTAGCTAGCCCGCTCAAGGTATGCAGCTGCTGCACTGCGTTGACAATGGATACAAAAGTAAAGGGTAACTAAACACCTGCTCAGAGTCTGACTCCACCCACTAGAAATATTTGAAAATGCAAGAAAAGTGAGCAGACCCCGGCGGAACGAACCGAGTGCGGGGATGAGCGGGGGGGGGGTGGGGGGGGTGGGGGGGTGCACCTGAGACTAATTGACAGCTGCTGTCAGACTCTATGTTATTATTATTCCTCACACGGTCGCAAGACGACATGTACATGAATCTGGCGTGGTGAGCTGGAACCTGCTTACGTCAGCTGTCACCTCTTACGTCACGAAGTACCGCAACAGCCAATAGGAAAATTCAACTGCAGTAGCCACCGTTCAACCTGAAGAGGGCAGCACTCAGACGTTTTTACACCATATATTGTAGAATTAAAACACATTATACACAAATGTCAAAAAAATTACTTAAATCAATGACCAGTACTAATAAAGCCCCATGCTTACAGATCATTAACTAAAAAAAGTTGGTTTAGGGTTTAGTTACCCTTTAAGGATAATTTTTTGGCTTCAATATCTCAGAAAAGATGAATCTTTCCCGTAGCGTAAGCTAGCTTACGCAATACTCGTTCCCTCATCTAGAGAGAACCGAGGTTACGTTAGGTAACCGATTCGTTTTACAATATGAAAATATTTTCTAGGACAAATAATTATTTTCCAGGACATTTAGATATTTTTCCATTACTTTTCCATGACTGGAAAACTGCATTGCAAACTGCCAGGTTTTTCAGGACTTGTGGAAACCCTGATAAAGTGAACATAGGGGTACATTTTAAACAATTTCCCTAGGTTTGAGCATATTATGCTATGTTTTTTGCCATGTACCAGGAAACTACTAACTAACTTTTAACAAGACAAATGGCAATCCATTAAGAAATGTATTTCTCTAATTAAAATCTTTTAAACAAAACATGTTTTCTTGGAAATATTGTTTTAATTGGTAATTATTTCATAGATTTTTACTATGTCCTTAATTTCACTTTCCATCCTATTAGTCTTTTGTTCTGTAATTCTGTGTTTTATTTAACAAAAGCAATGTCCTTAATATTACCATCCTCCAGGAAATTACTTAATTATGTTGGGAAATCAACATTCTGTGATGTTTTCTGTATTGTTTTTTTAATGTACACATACTATTTTGTATGTTTGTATGTACTAGTTGGTTTGTTTCTCTCCAAAACATTCTATCCTGTTAAAAGCTTACAGAAACTGAAATGATATTATTAAAAAAAAAATACATTTTCACACACACAAAAAAAACCCCCAAATCAATTAACTTCGAATTGACACCTTTGCGTAAGCTAACTCTGAATCCCTAATTGAGCAATGGCTAACTTCAGCTCTTTATTTCCATCCTGTAAGGTTCCATCCTTTTAATCTTCTTGTCTTTGAGTAAACTATCAAGTTTTGAGTTTATTTTTTATCAAGTTAATCAAGTTTGAGGGTCTGGTATATTAAAAAAAAAAATTTTTTTGTTGCAGAGCCCAAAAGATGCTGCATAACAGGAACGATTCATCATATCACCTCTGACATATAATACATGACTGCAATTTAAAAGTTAGACTGTGTATGAGACACAATGCCTCTAAACTTTTACTTGTGGTTAATAGCTTTAATAATTTCTTTGTGAGTATTGGACCAAAACTGGCAGAAGACATTCCACATCCATTGTTATCTGAAGATTGGAATGAGAATTTAATAGAAAGAAATCCAAACTCAATGTTCCTTACAGCAGTGGAAGAAAAATAAATAATTGATATTGTAAATAAATGTAAATACAAAACATCTACTGATTATAATGAAGCTGATATGAAAATTGTGAAAAAAGTTATTGAGGGGATCTCAAAACCAATAACATACATATGTAATTTATCATTTCAAACCAGTACTTTTCCAAATAAAATGAAAATAGCTAAAGTTGTGCCGCTGTATAAAACTGGGGATAGACATAACTTCACAAATTACAAGCCTGTTTCTCTACTTCCACAATTCCCCAAAATTTTAGAAAAATTGTTCACTAACAGATTAGACAATTTTTTTTTAACTTTCCGTTCGTCAATATGGATTCAGATCAAACAGCTTGACAACATTGGCATTAATTGATTCAATAAAGGAAATTACGAAAGCCACAGATCATAAACAGTATGCAGTTGGCGTTTTCATAGATCTTAAAAAAAGTTTTGACAATCAATCATAACATATTAATCAATAAATTGGAATTGTATGGGATCAGGGGTGTAGTATTGCACTTGGTGAAAAGTTATTTAAGTGACAGGAAACAATTTGTGAAGTTGGGGGAATATTCATCGTCGTGCTTGGACATTGTTTGTTGCGTCCCTCAGGGGTCAGTACTGAATAAAGCAAAGAATGTTCTAGACCACATATCACTCTACCTTCTTTATTGTGCTCTGATATTACCATATTTAAATAATTGTGCGGAGGTTTGTGGCAATACTTATAAAAACAGACTAGCATCACTCTCTATGTTGCAAAAAAGAGCCATAAGGACAATTCATAATACTGATAATAGAGATCACACAAATTTATTATTTTTAAAAATCAAAAGACATTGAAATTCACTGATCTAGTTCATTTTTAAACAGCACAAATAATGTATATGGCAATATTCAAAAACTGTTTTTAATCGAGAAGGGAGATATAATTTCAGGGGGGAGTTCAACTTAAAACATCTTTGTGTCCGTACAACTTTAAAATGTTTTTGTATTATATATGTGGTGTGAAGTTGTGAAATGGATTAAGTTCAGTGATCAAGCAATGTCCAAGCATGACCCAGTTTAAAAAGCAGTATAAAAATATGTTTTTTTACAAGGTACAGGGAGGAAGAAAGGTTTTGAATAAGGGGATTATTTATTTTTACATTATTATTTATGGTGGATATTTACATATGAAAATATGTATGTTTTCTTTGTATTTTTTTAGTGTGAGGGAATAAACATTTATATGCGTAGTAATTGTAAATAATATATTAATATAGGATTAAAATGATATAATTATGAAGCCAATTTGATGATTATTAACTAGAGGTGGAGAAGGGGTAGGATTAAATACGTTTATGCTTCTTCCTACATGTATAAGTTAATATTGTTTTGTTTATTGTATTTTTATTATGGTATTATTTTTACATGTTCGAAATAAAAAGTTTTTTTCATTCATTCAAAAATTTCATGGCTCAGAAATCAAAGAACAAACACTGGCAGCCTGGCACGGGCTGAGCATGCCAAGAACAAAGACCAACCCCCTGCATCTTTGCATGCTTAGTCTAGTCCAGAGCCCTGACTGCTACATTAATGTCAAGGTGTACAGAAAGTCTTCACTCAAACATAATAAGATAAAATTATTATTCTTTCCTCAGTCATGTTAAATTGTTCCAAGTTAGATTAACTACATCTTCTATTGTAATGTAATCCAACATGTACCACTCACCTTAGTTTCATTGGGATTTTCCACCTTAATTTCACCCTGCAGGGAGGACAAGGACAAATTATTTATGTTTACAAAGACAAATCTTCAATTATATGGAAAAATTTGTTTCACAACTGAAAATAGAGCAGGATGAGTGTGAGATAAATGTGTGTAATCACCAGTTTCAGAGGCCGCAGTGATCCGACAAAGGGGGTCGGGAAGCCCCAGTTCTCAGGGCGTGGATATACTCCTTCCTCCAATACGGCCAAGAGTCCCTGGAAACCTGGATCACTAAAGACCAGCCATCTACACACACAGAGACATTTTGGTTTTGACTTCTATTGTCTTTATAGCAAGCTAATGATAGAGAAGACACACACACAAGACTAATTGGGTGTAACGGGAGATGTGCAGTGGGTGTTCATTTCAACAGTTATTTTATACAACAGTTATAAAACAAAAAGAAAATCTGTAAAATGTTCATATGGTGTTGCAATCTCCCAAAAGATAACTTTAATTTCAAAATGCAAAACAGGCTTTTTAAAGTTTCGGAAATGAACAAACAAGGCAGAAAAAAAAAAAAGGTTCCAAAATACCATCCAACAGGCAACAACATTCCAACACACCCACACAACACCCCCACCCACCCACCCATCCACACACACACACCTCAAATCACAAGTCACATGCTTTAACCTCAAAAACTTTGCATATTAACATGAAGTGATGGCAAATATAAAGCACGTCTTTCACCTTACTGAGAGATCTATTTTTCTTATCTCAAATGTTATCAACATGGTAAAAATTAACAATGTCATAAAGCTGTAGAATTGCAAAGCAATGTTTATGTAATGTATATAATGGTGTTGTACATTTTTAAAAAGCTGCGTTTTCATCAAGATTCCTTATAAATGGCAGCGCTGGCAATATATTTAGGATCAGAACCTCACTTACACTCCAGAATGGACCATAATGGACCCAGTACTCAGAGGACTACCAAACAAACTGATCTCTATGGTGTCATCACAGAATGAAGCCATTCGGCCCATCCCATTCAGATCTGTGAACAAGTCGATTTTTGGTAGACTGTAGTCCTGAAAGGACAATATCAGTGCAAGTTAGCAATGCGAAGCTGAAAACAAAATAACGTATATTTTTGATGATGAAAATAAGACTATAAAAATTAGATTAATTTAAGAGTTTTGAGAAATTGTCTCAGTACTGAGGTCAACTGCTGTTGCATGTGACTCTTACAGTTCTAAATTAATCCAGAACAAACTTGTTAGACTCACCCTCAATGCAAGTCTAATGGAGCCAATGACCATGGGTGTGGTTGGGAGTGGCAAGCCATTTGGCCCTACCTCCCCACTGGGCTCTGTCTCCGCCCACTCATTTACAACTTCTGCTGGCCCCTCCTCCAAAGCGATAGAACGGCCCTGGAAGCCTGGCTTTTCATACAGCTGCCAGCTAACAGGAAAAGTCAGGAAACATCAGTAGGTTTATAAAACCTTCAACAGATTCATGATCATAATGGTGATGGCATGTGATTTGCCTTGTTCCTCATTCTTGTTACAGCTAAATTGAATAAAAGGTATTTGTGCATGCATTTCTATGACTAACAAGGTGATAATAAGGTATAAATGTTGCATGTAAGAGCATTAGTATCAAAATAAGCACAGATCAAACCATATTCACATTTCAATGACACATTTGATTCTTTGTTTTTCTGAGAGCGGTCAGATGAGTTTGGAGTGTGCTTTTAAAATTAATCAAACCTTGAAAAAACTTCCTCAAAGTATGTCAAGATTTGTAACATTCAGAGAAATCATAATGCGTTTACACAAAAGTAGTCTTACCAGCCCCTGACGACCTTTAAGGATATGACTGGAGAGAGATTCAGCGAGGTGGCATCTTCTAAATCTCTGAACACCTCATATGCCTCTCCGCCAAACTGAGCTTGCTGATATATCACAATCTATAAACAGGATTCAGATGAACAATAAAAATGTCAACCCTCTGCTGAAATTTGTGGCTATAATCACTGGCTAGTATCTCCTTGCTTTGACAAAAGAAAGTAATGAACTGGAAATCAACAATAAACTATACATTTATTATAATCTATAATATACTCTATATTCGCCAAAGATTAGATTTATAATTTTTTTTATTATCTCCCCAATTTGGACTGCCCAATACCCAAATGCGCTCTAGGTCCTCGTGGTGCCATACTGACTCGCCTCCGGGTGGCGGAGGACGAATCTCAGTTGCCTCCGCATCAGAGACCGTCAATCCGTGCATTTTATCACATATCTTGTTGAGCGTGTTACCGCGGAGACGTAGCGCGTGTAGAGGCCCACGCTATTCTCTGCGGCATCCACACACAACTCACCAAGTGCCCCATCGAGAGCGAGAACCACACATTATAGCAACCACGAGGTGGTTACCCCATGTGACTCTACCCTCCCTAGGAACGGGCCAATTTGGTTGCTTAGGAGACCTGGCTGGAGTCACTCAGCACGCCCTGGATTCAAACTAGTGACTCCAGGGGTGGTAGTCAGCATCAATACTTGCTGAGCTACCCAGACACTAAAGATTAGATTTATTAAATGTGTAACCTCATTCATTTTGCCATACCTTTCCAGGCCGTCTGTGGAAGCCTCTTACAGTGGGTGTCTAGGAATTAAAAATCTCAGTTAATATTCGAATATTATCTCCATTAGGAAGAAGTGTTCTTAAAGACTTTTAAAACTATTTTGCAAAACAGAATGGATCTTCAGTTTAAAACAGTTCTCAGCACTGATAAAGTACTGTCCTACATGAAAGGAGAAAAAGCAACGCTTCACTCATCCCAGCAACAATTAGTGGTCGACCCATATGTTTTTTTTTAATGACCAATGCCGATATCCAGAGAGCAAGGTGGCCGATAGGCTGATATATAACACAATTTAATATACAGTAGTAACTAACATAAATAAAAAAAATGCAAAAAAAAAAAAAGAAACTTTTTAGCACTATATTTACTCAATTTCACACAAAACATTAACTTTGTAAAAAACATTAAAAAAATTAAATAGATAGCAGTTTCTTCTGATTTCTGTTTAGTCATCAAATTTTTGTAATTCATTTACACGAACAAATTGTGAATATATTAGGAAGAAGGAAATAATAGTACACAGTAGTACACGTTAGCAATTGCATTTTCTCAAAAAGTACCGCATTAAACCTTGGGTGAAATTGTACATACAGTGCATAGTGAATAAGATGTTTACTCATAGCACCCGTAAAGTGCTTTTACCTTGAAGTTGCACCACAGATTATTTAGAAGAGACAGGCCAATTCTATTAAAATGAAAGGGAAAAATTTGAATGCCCAACTGTAGCCAACGGTCAGCGGATGTAGATAGGTAGTCCCACCTTACAGGTAAAAGAGCCAATCACCTTTTAGATACAGAGATCGCCGGTCAATCAACTTGAGAACGCGCATGCGCATTAGCTATAAAAGTTGGGAAAATTGCTTTTTTTGTTGTTGCGTAATCTAAGGTAAAGAAGCAACATATATGGTACCGGTGTTGTCAGATTTTACTGCTGATTTGAATAATGTTCTTTGATCGTAATCTTGACCAACCGTTTCTGAGATTTTTGTCTTTCACCATTCAAGTAGATAGGAGCTATACTTTCATGACTGGAAACAGTTTACCGAGAGAGTTTCAAACATGGCCGACAGAAGACTGACTTGATAGAAAGACTTTGTTTGCACTCACGTGCTCGTGCAGATCCAGCACGAGCAGCAATCTCCTGACAGTTTAAATAAATATTCGTTTTATTTATATTTGCCTTTTATCATTATAAAAGTGACAGGGAACTGTTGAGGAGAGACTGTTAGAATAAGGGCTTTAGAGGAAGATAAATGAGCACTCCACAGGATGCAGAATTTGTGTGAGGTTGGGTTATTACATCTGTTTAAACGAGAAACACACATATCATAAAGATATGCAGACTGTTTAAATGTTGCACACTGGTCTATTATTGTAGTAACATGATGGCACATAACAACAAAATTAACCATGACTGGTCATTTACATGTCTCAGTCGCTTCACATGCAAGCAGGTGATTCTCAGTGCTCTCAAGAAACAAATCAGCCACAGAGGAATATTTATCGGACTCGGCGATATATCGGTCGACCACTAACAAAAAATATATTAAAAACAAAATGTTTTAATATATAAAATTACATGATTATGTATGCTAGATTAAGATCTGCGCACACACACACACACGTATATCTGTATATAGCTAATATGTCAGGAATAGCGTGCTCACAACTAGGCTATGGCTCTGACAAAAATTAACTTTTTTTACATACAGGACATTTTGTACTGTTTCATCATCACACTCACCTCTGCACAAGTTGATGAAAGGATGGTGGGTGTAGGCAGTGTCAATGGTTGAATAGTGTTAGATGGAGATGTTAATCCTGAAACGCCTTGCAGGCCCATGTTTGCAGTAAAAGTGCAAGAAGTGCTGCTAACGTCCAGTGGAGAAAGAGAACTGGTGTCAGGCCTTTGCTGACTCGTTGCATTTGATCCTTTGCCTTCATTCATGTATTTCTCTAAAAAGTCAGGCAGCTTGACTTCTGAGAATGTCGGAAAGGGAGGAGGTGTGGATGGACTCTTTATTGAATCAACAATTCTGCCTGTTACATTGCCTTGATCTAGCAAATTACCAAGCCCTTCTTTTTGAGTTGTGACAGCATGTGATAGAGGCATGCCTTTCTTCTCTCCTAAGATTGGCACTGGCTCTGGAGGTGGTGTTGTAGGTGACTGAATGCCATTAATGAGAGAACTGGGTTCAGTTCTGGCTTTTCTAGATACATTTTGAGAGTTCATGAGGTTTGAGATAATTGACATTCTTTCCAACCTTGAGGAGAGTTTTCCAGATCCGTCTGTGATGTTCTGGTTTTCACAATCATTTTTCTCCTGAGTGATTGCAACCTTTTCACCTTTGTCTTGTTCCCGTCTTGAAGAGAGTGCTTTATAAAGTAGGCTGTCCTCTGACCATTTGGATGGTGGGTTGTTTTTTGTCTCTTCATTTTTTTTCTTGATAATCATGGCTGGAGAGGGCTCTTTTGGTCCTGCAGTTTTTCTTGTACCAAACTGGAACTGTTCTGGATCAAATATCTTCTCAAAATTATCTTCTTTAATGGCAGGCATGGCAAAAGGCGGGGATGGCATCTTGTTCAGCACATGTTTTCTGGGCGGTAAAGAGAAAGGTGAACAGTGCTTCTTGATGTTGCAAATGAAATCCTCAAAATCATCAGAAGTGTCAAGCAGATTATCATCACTTGCAGAACAATCCATTCGTCTCTCTGTTTTCTTCTTCTCAAAACTTTGGTCAACATCTAACCAACTCGATGGTGCCTTGTTAGTTTTTGAGAGGATTGTGGAGTCGAAAGGAAGATTCTGAGATGTAAACTGGTGAAGACTTTGGTCAGCTGGAGGCTTCACTTTTTGCATGTTATTAGCTGGCATTTTATCTTTAGCCTTTATAGGGTCCTTGATTTTCACATGGGATTCTGTATTTTTAATTTGGACTTCACTCTTTATGTCCAGTTTGGAAGTTTGTTTATCTAGTATTTTTAGTGATGGACGTTTCTGCTCTAAAGTCTGATTGCCATTTTGAACAGATTCTGGTTTAGAAGAAGCCTCTGGACTTGTTATCACCGTTAATGGCATCTCAACAACTTTGTTTAACTTATTAATCTTATTCAGTTTGACAAACTCTGGGTTTGGAGATTTACTTGTGTCACCTAACTGTGCAGTTGCCACTGAGTTTTCCACACAGTGTTCTTTGGAATTAATCTTCTGTGTTGTCTCAGATAAATTCTCTGAAATGATGGCAAAGTATTTTTCCTGAGAAAAGCAAGACTGCTCCATAACTTCAGTGCTCAGATCACTGGATGTGTATTGACCAGTCTCTTGTATTGTGAATATATCATCTGCCTTTGCCAGGGCACGATTCTGTTCCTCCAACCCAACCTGGGCATTTTTAACAAGAGACTTCTCTTTAACAACATCCGATTGCTCTTCTGCTTTAACTTGGACCAGTAGTTCTGATTCAGTCTGTTGTTGGATGTATGGGCTTTCCTCAGAAAAGCAAGACAGCTCATTCCCTTGAGTGCTCAGATCGCAGGGTTTATAATGACCCATCTCTGGAACTGTGGAAATTTCATCTGCCTTAGCAACGGCACAATTGTCTTTCTCCAACCCAACCTCGCCATTTTTAACAAGAGATTTCTCTTTAACAACATCCGATTCTTTGTCTGGTGTTACATGGACATGTGAGTCCAATGAAACCAGTAAATCTGATTCTGTCTGTTGTTGGATGGATTGTAAATCACTGTTTTTTAAAAGTGGCTTGTCTGGTCTGATTTTATTCTCAGCATCTCCAGATTTTTCACCATTCTTTATCTCGGAAGTGGCTTTCAGTTGTTCATCAATATTTTCCACTTTGGCAGTGTCACTGTTAGATTTAAGAGAGGCTGTTGGTGTAATGGGAAAACTTGCAGTCTTCTCGACTGTGTCTATATTTGGATCTGAAGCTGCAGTTTGCTCTGTCTTCTTAAAATCTCTCTTGGATTTGGGTTTAGTGGGACTTTGGGGATGTGATGCAGCAGACGGAAAATCACCCACCTCCTTGAAAAGACAATTTGCTTTAAACTCTGGTGATGCCTTAACCAAAACATTTCTAGTGGTTTGTTCAAATCTAGAAGATTTGCCATCACTGACAGGACCGGTAACCAGGGATGACTCACTTCTCTCTGGCTTGGCAAATGGCAGTGAGGATGGTTGATATGACTCACTTTCTCCATGGGCAGCTTCTTCATCTGAGGGTTTCAGAAGACCCGTTGGTGTCATTCGAGGTAGTTTCCTTCCTGCTGGTGACACATCAGTCATGAATTTTTTGGGACTCTTTAGCCCACTAAGCTGGGTTTCATTTGTAGGCTTCTGCTTTTCAATTTTCTGCTCTGAATGGTTACTGGTTGGCACTGAGGATGAAAGTGAGCTTGTCTCTGCTTTGTTGTCCTGTGCAGCTGTTTTGCTACCAGTGTCACCTGATTTGACTTTTGCATCAGTCATTTTACTCTTTGAGTAGTGAAAACTACTCTTTAATGTTGGACTTCTGTCATCTGCAACTGACGGTTGTGTTTTTGACCTTTGTATATCTTTATATGCTCTGAATTCTGTGTTACATTTTGAACCAGAATTCTCCATTGAGGGTGGAGAGGATGGGGGTTTATCATATTTATCATTAGAGACTGATTTTTTTAGACTTCTTTTAGGTTTTGAAAGCGTGACCTGTTCTTTAGTGGATTGAGACGTTTTTGGTGTTGCTGAAGTGTACAAAACATCTTTCTCTTCCACTACTTTAGTGGGTGATATCTTCTGTGCTGAACTTATTGATCCTGCCTCATTCTGACATTTGGTGTTCATCTGACCTTCAACTTTTGAGGCAAAATCATATACTGTAACACCCTCTATCACTTTTTTTGGTTTGGAAAGGACCACTGATGCGGTTTTCTTAGGAATTTTGGACTTGATTTCAGTTGTTTTATTGAATGTAACTGGCTGCTCCTTCGCAGTTGGAGATTTAATCTCTTCTTGATCTGTGCGTTTCTGTGAAATCCTCCCTACTGTAGTAACTTCTATCTTTGATGCCTCAGACAGGCTTTTAATTTGAGACGTCACAGCTTTAGTTTTAGAGGCAACTTGTGGTGGAGGGCTCATAGTTTTAAATCCACCATTTAACCCACTGCCTGCTCTGTCTATACGCATGGGTGACACAGATGATTTCTGAGGACTGCTCATCGCAGTATTAAATAATCCTTTTTGACTTGTCATTTCTAGGAAATATGGTTCTTCCTTGATGTCTGTAGCGTCTGTATTTTTCGTTGAAATTTGAGTGGAGCTCTCAACATCCTTATCAAGAGGATGCTTTAACACACGTTCAGTGACTTCTACTGATGTATGTGCCTGTTGGTTGGATTTCTTGACATTCACACTATTGGTGGTTGATATTCTGTGGAAAGATGACAATGAGCTAAAGAGCTAAGAGACCATTATGGCAGAATCTATACATTCAGATTTAAAATATTGTCTGCTGAACAGGGGCATCACTTTAATAAAATAATCATTTAAATTGTTCAATTGTTAAAAAAAAAAAGAGGGGGGAAAAAAAACCCAGACACATCATGTGTAAACCATCCCATGCACACACTGTTCCTGTTAACCTCTAATTAATTCAGATCATTACATATACACTTGTTTGACTGCATTTCTAACCTTGCCATCATCTTAAACTTTTAAGCACGATATACAACATCCCTCAATTGGGCAGCCGATCAGAATTACTCAGACTTAAAAAAAAAAAAGTGCTAATAAACTAAAAGGGAACTTGTACACCATGTTTGGATATTCATTGTGACTTAATTTCAAATATTCACGTGCCATAATACATGGCAATTACTTTTTGTGAGTAAAGGATGATTCATACAGTACACAAATAAAACTGCTATAGAAACCACAGTGATGATCACTGCCTTAACAGTAATCACTTAATTTTAATTGTATAAAGTCCAGTTGCTGGTAGAGCAACTCCAAGGTTATTGGTTCAGTTTGTCCTGAAAACAATGTATATCTTGAATGCACCGTAAGTAGCTTTGGATAAAAATGACTGCTAAATGCATAAATATGTATATGTATAAATATGTTTTCGTTTATTTTTACTTGATCTAACCCTAAATGAAAGTTGCAAATCTTCAAGTAAACTTCATTGGTGTAACCTAATGTATTCAGGTAGATTTAGTCATTTTAAATCACTTTTCACTAGAAAAAAAACAGTACATTTTACCATATGAATAATTTTTCCAGAGCAGGTTTTAAACATTAGACGTCACTCATTTAATGTCACTATTTTTAGTTTTTCATGTGAAAATCCTCACCAATCTAAAGGTTCTAAAATACAACACGAAAAAGATACAATTCCAGTACTTAATCAGTGCCTTGACCAGCTATAACTTATTCCAATGAAATGAACTTTTCACAAACTTTAAACTATATGGAGAAACCTAATCCTATGGAAAGCCCTGAAAGTCATTGTTTTCATCGAAGTGAAAATCATGTGAAAAGGAGTATCATATTGCACACAGCAATTTGCACTGTACCACAAAACAAAGGCCCCGCTGCTCAGTAACACAAAACAGAAGACGAATACTTACATTTTCACCTTAACCTGCTGGATATTCTGCAAAACTTCCAAGTTTGTCTCACTATGGGTCTCTGTTTCAGCTTGTTCATCCCCCTCCACACTTGATTGCGGACTAACAATCACTTTTTTAGCAAAGTTTTTCTCACTCTGTGACAGTTTCAAGCTTCTGCGTTTCTCCTCGTAGCTCTCAGCTTTCTGGTCTTTACAAATAAATCTCCCTTGAGTTTCGGGCTCAGGTGCTTTTGTGCTGTGCCCTGATTTCTTAAAGGCCTTTGTGGTGCAGTTGGCCGGCTCTGCCGCTTGTGGAGGACCAGGAGTGTTGATGGCAGCTGTATCGAGGGCAAAATAACTCTCCGCTAGGCTGGCTGGATCAAGTTCTACAGAAAAGAGTGAATCAGTAATGGAGCTCACACTCTCCTCCTCTGTCAGGTGAGTTTCCGCCCACACTGCTCTGTGTACTTGACCAGGTGAAGGAAAACATTGTGATGAGCTCTCCTCAGGGGATGTGGCTACTGTTGAATTGAGAGACTCATTATTACCAAGTTTACGTGACTTTCGCTTGTCACTGTTTTTCTTCCCCATGTTATCAGTCTCTGCCTCTTCTCTACGCTGACTGTCAGAGGACAACGGGCTTCTCGACTGTGAACCAAGAATCATTCCGACAAGTGCTGTGTAATTCCCACTGCCTCTGATAGTGGGTTTCAATACTGTCTTTTTACTCTCCGTCCCGCCTAAGACAACAGGGGACTTTGGTGTTTCAGGGTGATTTATGGGAAGGTCTGCACATTTCTTTAGTAATGTGTCAGTGATCTCATCTCTCGTCTCCTCCAGGTATACCTTGAGCTTCCTGCTGACCTCTGTTACAAGATGCTCGGTCTTTCCATCACTGCAAGTCTCGACACTACTCACCTTGATAACTTCCACCTCTTTTACACTCCCTCGTCCGCTACTGCCACTGTCAGCAAAAGGTAAATCTCCATCTGCAACGAGGGAGGCTACACTACACACGCTGGGACTTCGTCTATGTGCCCACCCAAACACTGAATCACCATTTTCTCTGTATACACCACCACTGGGTGTCCGTCTCAGTTCTTCTGAGACTGGGGCTTTGATTGGGCTGTCTGCATTTGGCGACACGATTTCATTACTGTCATCTGATGTGGTTCTGCTTTTTTTCTTCCAAGAGAAAATATTCCCAATACGGTGAAAAACACTTTCACTTTTCTCCTCAGAACTCTGGAAATACAAGAAAGAAAGAATCGATTTAAATAATTTAAGCTTACATTGTTACATACAGGTGCGACAAGGTTTGCAAAGCTTGTCGCATCATACCCATAAAGACTTGAGGCTGTAATCGCTGATAAAGGTGCTTCAACTAAGTACAGTGTTAAGGGTCTGAATACTTATGTAAATGTGATATTTCAGGGTTTTTTATACCTATTTTTAATAATTTGTTTTTTGCTTTGTCATTATGGGGTATGGAGTTTAGATTGATGTGAAAAAAAATATTTTAAGCATTTTAGCATAAAGCTGCAACATAACAAAATGTGTAAAATAACGAAGTGGTCTGAATACTTTCTGAATCCACAGTACATACAAAAAGTTTACTTTAGCTATAGAGTGTGGGATTCAACATAAGACCATAATCTTTAATCTTACGAACATAAATCCCAAAACATCCTCTTGACAATGCAATGATTTTAAAGGGGTCATATAATAAAAGTATTATTTATTTGTCCTCCTAAGGTCCTATTATAATAAGTGGTCAACAAAAATATCACAGAGGCCAATAAATCAGCCGATATTTTATATTTTTAAATTATCTGCATCCACCGACAAAATTTCCCATCTGGCTGATTAGTTTCCCAAGCCACTGCGGTGGCGAGAACGGTCTAACTGCTCCTTTTGTTTTACGAGCCATCATGTTACAACAATAATAGACATAGGCATGCAACAAGTCTCATTCATGCAGTACCATGGCTGAGCAGACACACATGAGCTCATGACCCGTAACCACAATAAGACATTATAAAAATAAAAAAATTCAAAGGAGATTAATTAAATAGTTTCAACAGACTGTCACATTCACGCTGCACTTTTAGTTTACTGCCAAAATTAAAGCTCCAGGTGTAGTAAATACGATGGATATATATTAATATTGTTGCATGTTCATTGCTCGAGCACTCTGCATCACGAAATTTGCATCACGTGTCCTGTACTCAGACACCTAACATTCACATCTGACCGAAGTATACTTTGGGATTTACAATTAAACTGCTGGTCCCTTTAAGAAATCCGACCTTCCCATGTAAAATGCACATCAAAACTGATAATTTTCTCGAACTCTTCTCACTAACCTTCAAAATCAGCCTCTTTGCAAAGTCTGTATTATTGTGACAAGATCATTACATTTACATTACATTTATGCATTTGGTAGATGCTTTTATCCAAAGCGAATTAACAGGGACAATCCCCCCAGAGCAACCTGGATTTAAGTGCCATGCTCAAGGACACAATGGTGGTGGCTGTGGGGGTAGAACCAGCAACCTTCTGATTACCAGTTATGTGCTTTAGCCCATTACACCACCACCACTCATAAAAACAAACTATTAAGACGTGACAGCAATGATTTTGGCCATCTTTACTTCTCGGGTAAAATCTCTGATCACCCAAGAGGTGTCATGACATGTATTCATACAGTTATGTGTTAATGCATTCATCAGTCTGATGACATAAAAATTAGAAAGTTCAGACGGAGTCATTTTTACAGATAGTTGACAATAAAAGCTCTTTTTGGACTGTGGAGAAGTATTAAAGTTGCAATATGTAATATATTTACTGTACAAAAATCATAAAATATTATCAGAGCTTTGGGAAAAATGCTAAGTTGAAATACTGGCTTCTCCAAAAACAATGCTACAGCCAGTATATTCTACTTTAAAATGTCTGTTCCGGGCCGGAATTTCTGTTTTGGTCGGTGTGATCTTTGTCCATTTCCCAATAATATTTCGACACCCGGGTTGCCAGATTTGAAACAATCTAGCGGGAAAACGTAGGAGCTGCTGCCATGGAAGCCAGCAATACATTTTGAGAACTTCGCCATTTTTTTATAACTCTGACAAACAATAAAAACATTGTAACGTATACATTAGCTGATCAACTTACAGTGTAAGTCTCGTCGCTTGCCATTGTCAGTTTGCCATTGTCGTTCTGTAGCGTGTCCTCAACTTGGCAACCGGCGAGAACTTCGAGTCTGGGGACTTGAGGGCGGGGAGACAACTGTCGCCAATATTTTGAATTGGGACTGCAGTACCCATTTTAAACGCTTGATATAAATTTGTTAAAAGTATATTTTCACAGTATTTTATTTCATTCTAGCTCGTTACCATTTGGAAAGGAGGCTGCGGAACCCTGACACCGGAACAGAATAATATAGTTTAAGAACGAACTGAAATGAAAATACATTACAAGTCCCTGGTTTAAACTACTGATGTGCAACAGAACAGTCACATGAGGTGCTGGCAGTGGAACAGAACAACATTCAAGTCAGCAAAGAACCAGACATAGTTTAGTCTTTAAGTTCATAACGGTTCAGCGGAATTCATTAACAGTACAAAAGTTACAATGGTAACCACAACATCTGCCAAAATACCATAGATTCAATTGCGGTTACTTTAATAAGTGTGGAAAATGGCATTATCCACTACGGTCACCAAAGAATAAAAATTACAGAAAGACTCTGAAAGTGTCTTCCACTGTTTGAGGGAAATATATTAATTTTGTATGCTTTAATAACAATAACTGCAACTACTTATTTTGGTGGACTCTATAGCTACCATGGTCATTTTTAAGGATAGAATTAGCAAGGACACAAACATCACACTAAGTGAGAAAAGAAATATTAGTAGCGCCACGTTGACAATTCAGTAGCATACATTCAGTGGACAAACGGCAGTTAGTTGCAATAACAATAATAAAACCTCGTCTGTCAAATGCGTAAAAAAATAGAGCAGCGGAGGTCAAATGACTATAACCTGACCTACCTGGCCAATTCCCCGTAAATAATAGATGTTCTCCTCTGCGTGTTCAGGACAGATCTGCGGTCTCTGATGCACATCCATCCTTTACCTCCACCCCTCTTACGCAGGAAAGGGCTGTGACTCAAAACCCAGTGAGCTGCCTACCTAGGGCAGTGACTTCTTTCCAGGGGTTTCAGTACAGCGTAAAAATGTGACGTGGTAGTGTAGGCGTTCTCCTAATTCAAAATTTGCATAGTTCATATGCACTTATATTGCAAACGGTAACAAAAATTATTTATCGTTACTCGTTCTTTACATTAAAATGCTACCGCATCTTTTACAAAATCATCTGCCTCTGTATCATAGTAAAACAACAAAAACATTTACCGATTTCCCTATTTTGTCTTAGATTCTCCATGGCTGTTCCATCAGTTTGCTGTCGCTGTTATGAAAAGCCCGCGATGAAAATATGAAACGCCCGCGGAAAGAAGGCACTATAATGCGCATGTGCACTGACCAGAAATTTGTTTTATGTCATGGCCACGCCCCTTGTGCGTCGCTGTACTGAAACCCCTGTACTTTAGTGAATGCCGCCTACCTAGATAGCATTTTGGGGCATTAAAAAGTGCATTCCGGGTCAGCTAAAGCACGCGACAGCAGCATAGTATAGATGCTCAAAACTGCTTGTGTCAAGGAACGCGCGCGCGATTGATCATTAAAGAAATGCTTTCAAGTAAAAGCTCACTCACTATGTTTGGAGACACAAGCAAAAAACAGCATATTTTAGTGCCCTTAAACACCCGAAACAAAAGCAAATGCGCTTTAAGCAAACAAACTTAAAATCTCCTTACCATTTTATCCAGCTGTAGAGAACGCGAGGTTCGTGTTTGTTTTCTAGCTTTCTCACACGTGTACAAAAATCAGATAGCAGAAATCATCGTAATCGGTCCAAAGTTCTCCGTAGTAAAAGGTAAAAACAGAGAAGAAATATAGCCTACAGGTTATAATCGCTCCAGTTCTTTCCTCACAATCCAAATGAATCATTTCGGAATACCGTGTGCTCATTCAATCGCGGTTCATTCGCAGACTGCATATGCCTGAGAAATGACAAACTTTTATATGAAGTCTAAATCATGTTCTGTTTACTTTGCTGGCTCCTGTCCAGGAATACTGCAGGTTAGGCCAAATGCAATTCGGCTCACTTTAGAGCTGTTGTGTAACAGGCAAAGTTAAACAACACCATCCACAGTGAATGTATTGAGATCGACCAGAAGCAAATGCCACACCCTTCCTCTCCCAGCATGACTCTCACTATCCACCACTGGACATTTGTAAGAAATCCAAATCATGAAATACATTATTAATAATAATAATAGTAAACCCTAACCCTTTATTAAATATTACACAGGATATTAAGACCAAAAACACTAATTAGTATTTTACTTACCTTATTTATATTACTCATCTTTGTATTGCATCTGTTAATTTGTTTCTGTTATGTATATCATCAACAGCAAGTGAATAGAAAAATTTATAAGACTCCAAACTTTCTAAGAAAATAAATGTTATCTTTACTAAAGATTTATTGTTTTATTTATCTTTACTGAGATTGCTAACAAAACATTGAAATTTATTAAAATGCTCTTGGATTGCTTTATGATAAGAGTGCACAATGATCACTACTATGTGTGATTCAGGTAGGCCAACATTAGTTATATGTTTGTTAGTTAGTTCTATTTAGTTAGGTACTGTATATTAGTCATATGTCACACACCTGCTATACACATTATGTCACATTCTGTTAGGGTTTGGGTTAACCCTATTAACAAATGAACATCTGAAGTCATATCTAAAAGGTAATGCTACTTTGAAACTATTGTATTGTGTTTGAACATTTGAACATGTTACAAATAACTACAGGGTGAATTTATTGTTGCTTCAGATAATGTCCATTTCATTTGCATTTGTATAGAACAAGAATGTGTATTGATCTTTTCCACAAATGTACCTTCTAAATTTGCAAATATTTGATTAATGCTAAATATCCAAATTGATGATATCGGTGTTGCTAACTCAAATTTGTGACTTCATCCCAAGTAGATTTCTTCTGTGCCCCATGAACTGGAGAGTTCTTTTGAGAGCTTAATCCAGCTCTATATGACACTACCTATACTACCCAGAGTACGACACTAAACAGCACATCGCTCTGTAGGACTATTTAAATCCTGTTCTAGATTTGTCCTGATTAGTTGCAACATCTCTTTGATATATGAAAAATAAAACATAAAAATTGTCTAATTGTCTTGAAAATGCTTTAAATCTTTACACTATCTAGGTATTTTATAGATGCATTTATGATAGAAATGCTGTATGTGCCGGGTCTCCAGAGACCAGAGTATGTCATAATGTTTTGTGAAATAACTAAGCATTTGAGGGTTAAATGTAGTTAATACTTTTTGTAAAGGGCAGGTATGTTACTTATTTGGCATCGTAAGGTTAATCACAGAGGGATACATTCTGGACATTTCTCTTTGTCATGGACAACAGAGAGCCTAGCCCTCCTTAACACTGCTATTGAGGACTTTATTTGACTTTACTGCTGTGTGACTTTGACATTAGTTGTCTGCCAACTCAGAAGGTCAAACAAAATGGTCTAATCACATTTTCAGCTAACATTATCAAAATCTTTTCATAAGAGACACCCATTTTAGATCTATTGTTACAGCTAAGGCTAACTTGACAAAAAGCGGTAACAAAAAGAAACAAATCTTAAATATAGCTGCAAGCAGCGATGACAGGCCCAAGCACAACTGGTCCATTTCCACCTGGTGGCTTTCGGAAAACAATGCAAGGAGGACACATGCATTTGGCATTTGACATTATTCTAAATGGTTTTGAAGCAATTTGGGCAAATATAAGATGACTATTTTAAAGTCTGTTGTAAGAGCCACACTTCCTGCTGCCAGGTAGTGGTGCTATGATCGTGACCCAAAATAGTCAAGTCCATGTGATTAGCCCCCAACATTAAACATACATCTCAATTTTGATCTAAATCACACATTGCACACAGAAGATATGTTACACGTCCTGTTTCACATTTTTCACCATTAATTTACCACCTCATCATGGCAAAACGTTTCGATATATCAAAATCTGTTTGCAGTTTAGCATCTTTAATGTCTTGGAATACTGCTGTCTAAATGTGTTGATAGTCTCATGAATCACCTAGGAAAAGTATTTAAAAGTTCAGAGACTGCAATATTAAAAAGAAATCTACAATGGCTTACTTCCTGTTGGAGGGACCTAATGACTATAATTATGAAAGTTGTCCAGCTTGATGAGAACTATATATGTACCAATTTTGGTGACTGTAGTTTAAAATAGGGGTGCTACAGAGCTTTTTCTGTGTGTTCTCAGATTGAGCCCTTATTAAAGTGTCAAATTTGGTGAAAATTTCTCATTCCATTTAAGAGTTATATCCATTTACGTTAAAGCAGAGACAAGTTTTAATTTTGTCGGCTTGTTTTTGGCACTTACAATCTAAATTTTGCCATGTTACTTGATAAGAACTTGCTTAGAGTGATTTTATTGTTGGTGGTATTGTTCAGTGGGACGAATGGCCTAGAAGCAATTAGCTAAATATTTTCAGACTTTTATCAAAATGGCAACAGACCATAAGGCGAACCATTGTAAAGGGTTTTACCGCTGTGCTCGACAAGTCCTCACAAATATGGAGAGACCAGTCTTGTGAAAATAGACCAACGGAATCAAAATATGCTCAAATGTATATAATTTCATTTGTTTTTGGCCACTAGGTGGCGCCATATGATAACACATACGAAGTTTCATAACGATACGCCAAAGCATTCATAAAATACATAATTTTACAACAAAATTCAAATTGGCAGATGCCGAAAATGGCCTACATGGAAAAATTGGGTATCGTTTGACTTCGTATGTCCACTGAATATAAAGAGACCAGGTTTGTGATTTTTAGCCTAGAGTTAGAAAAAAATGCTATTTTTAATTATATCTTTTGACCAATAGGGGGCACTGCGCTGAAACTCTGCATTTCATCTCATGGCATGATGGCCATGACACGTACTGTACCAACTTTCATCAAAATCTGTCAAAGATTTTGAGATAGAGATACAGCCTTAAGTCCAATTTTGCGTGTTCTTCATCAAATTAGTTGAAGCTCCATTAAAAGATTTAACATTTTTGTAACTTTTTGTAAGCACTGTCTACTGAGCATTTCTGCAAAATTTGGTGAAATCAGATGAACGGACTAGGACCTGTTATAAAAAGTATGTTTTTCTGAAAATTCAAAATGGCAGAAAATATATTCAGGCATAAATCAAAACCATGGTATGCTTACAGCAGGACTTACGGTTCAAAAGTTATTAGCGTAAACATGAGTGAAAATTTGACCTGTTGGTGGCGCTAAATGGTTTGAGCTAGGCACTCCAAATTTGCTGTGTTATCAGTTTAGACTCTCCTCTATCTGCAAAATTACATAACTTTCCCGTGAACATTTCTAAGGGCTGCCATAGACTTCCGTGGCAGAATAATAATAATAAGAACACTAGCAAACACAATAGGGGTCTTCACCCTTGACCCCTTATAATAATTATCCTTAGAAGAACAATAGGGCCTCTAATATAGTTTATATAGTTTTTTATTTTGATATATCTATATATGGAGAGATAGATGGACGGATGGATGGACGGATAGATAGATAGATAGATAGATAGATAGATAGATAGATAGATAGATAGATAGATAGATAGATAGATAGATAGATAGATAGATAGATAGGAGTTGTACATATTATGAATACTCTATTTACTATACTTTAATAAGTTTATTTTGAATGTTCTTTTTATTGTCTTGTTGTAAATGTTTGCATCAATGTCACTTTAGAAATGGCATTCTTTCCTTTTTGGGGGGGGGCTGTGTTCACTCAAACACTTTGCTGTGCTGCCCTCTGCAGGATGTTTAAGGAGTTGAGTTGAAATTTGACACTGCTGAAGCTGCACAAGAGATGGTTTCATAATTAATAGAACTGAGACAGATCAGTAAATGGGAAAACTATATATCAACTTTTTTATTTATGTATGTGTGTATGTACAACCTTTAACCTTTTACATTAGTTTAAGAAATTCTGAGTGGGGAATACATACACTTTATATGCTATTTATAAATATATATATATATATACACACAAACACAGATAGTAAACTAATGAAAAAGTTTAAAAGAGAAACGATAGGTTAAATTAATATCTAAACTTGAGTCTCCCTTTCGTTTTCTTTTGGTTCTTTGCACACTGTGTATAAAAAATACATATCACTTTAACTCTCTGTATCCGCCTGTAACATGATAGTTTATTTTCTTGTTTTGCTTTTTATTTTGGTTCTTAGTATGTTAAAAATTAGATTTGACTATTTTACTATAAATATGCCCTATGAAATGAATTCCTTGAAGGGTTAAATGATCACTCACTTGTTACAAAGACTAGTTTTAAATTCAAACTGATAACTGGATTAAAAAATGTCCTCTTACCTTCCTGTGTTTCCGCATTGGGGATGTTGGATCTGGAAGTGAGACACGATCTAGGCTTATCACTGAATTAGTCGGAGAGTGGACAGGGGTGGGGCAGGTGTCGGTCATCAAATAATCCTCTGTCCGGATGCTCATTTGATCAAAACTCCTGGAGAACAGAGAAGCAATTGTTACTGGAATCTAGAAGAAGAATGATGCCCATATTAAGATGCCCTATTTTGCAGAGAGGTAAAGGATCAGTGCAAAAGACCACAAAGCGGCTGTAAAAGCTTGTATTTTGTTTTTCCTGTATCATCTTGAGAACCATTTTAAAAGGTCTATCAAGACAATACAGAATATAGGCATAACAAATTTACAAGAGAAAAAAAAATCTCACAAGACAAGAACATCTCTATATACGTTAGGTCACATTTGAAATTATATTTTACATTAAAATGAAGCATATATTTGGATCAATTACATTGTGACATTATTTTCATTTTAATAAAGAACATTTTTATCCCAAATTCTCATTAATGTTAAGTGAGAAAAACTATAAATAAATACTGTAAATAAACAAATCATTCTCATTAATGTAATGCAAAAGCTTTCAGAAAAATGGGAAATATTTTGGGAATGATAAACAATGGGAAAAATAAAAATAACTTAAAAGGAAAATATTTCAATAAAATATGGTAAAGAGAATTTACACAGAAATTAGAATTATTTCTTTAGATTGTTAAAATACAAAGTGAATGAGTTTGCTACTGCCATTTTCAAATACTCAGAGGGAGTCATACAGGACAATAAACATTTATGTAATAGTGCATTCTGAAATGTACAACTGTATGTACTAGAACAGTAATCACCAGTATATGTATGCCCATAATGTATACAGAATTGAAAGAATGTGAATACATTGTACATTATTTCAAAGAATGTGTTGCCATGCTCTAAGAATCATTTAAATGTGGTGTTTGTTCAATCTAATGGGTGTTGTGATACTACAGCAATAGTATAAGTCTGTATTTTAGCATCACAGTGCATAATGAATGTAGCTTCCTTGTCATTCAATGGAGTCGTTATGTGCAGCATTAAATGTTAGCAAATAATTGTTAAGTAGATGTAAAAAGTGTTGCCTCCTGGAATAAAGTTTGACACAACAATAACTGGCCTCATAGCAGTGGAACAGATCTATCCTTGCTCTGTTCCAGTCTTCAAATGTGTTCTTAATTAAGAAGAAACATCACAGGTTCTTTTGTTACAGTACTTTCTGGGGAAGTCATAAAATAGTTTGTCTTAACTGCTAGAGGACCACACAAGGAAATGCAGCAGGTGTCAAAACTAAATCTCCTAAAGATCACACACACTAGTTTCTTATTTTGCGTAACAGAATACATTGTCCCTTTTTACATTACTTATCTGTTTCCAGGCCTTATTGCATTCAAAATGTTCATACTTATTTTACTGTAGGCTTTGTGTTGTGCAACTATTGCACAATTGAACCTTTTTACAACACAACCAGCAGGGAGCAGTCTGAGATAAGCCTTGCTTAGTTGCCAAAACCTCTGAAAGCTTTTTTATTTATTTGGTGATTTGACTTGCAGAATGGATCCTGTATGGACCTCAGCTTATTGTATTGTCCCACAGACAGGGGCGAAAATTTCATCAAAATGTTGGGGGGGACAATAAACATAACAGTTTTCAAGAGCAATTTTTGAAGGGGACACCAAGGTTGTTTTTGTTGTTGCCCCGTTTGCATTTGTATTATTTTATTTCTTAAACAATTATTTTAAGAATATATCATTATATTATTTAAAATACACATATTTTAATGATTTTTCGGAAATGAGGTTAAACAAAAAGATATTATTTTTCTATTTGACTGTTATTAATTCACAAGACATGAAGAAATAATTTAAAGTGTCTCTCTCTCTTCTGTTAGGTTTTTATTTTTTTGCCATTGTAATCTTTAGGGTGGGCAACAGGTTGTATCTTCGGCGGTCCCCCTTGTCTGTGTTTCACTGTCAATCCCACCTGAACACCATTCAGGTGAAAATGACAAAAATGTTCTTTGACAGGTTTGGGATAATAACTGAAAGCTCTGAGAGGTTTTCAGAGCAGTGAGACTGTCTGCCTTCAACTTGTGTGATCAGCTGTGTGGATCTGATTACAATCCAGTTTTCACACTTGACTCCATGCATTGAATGTGTTTAATAGTTTCAAAATAATATAATATCATATATGCTTAATAACATTTAATTCTTCGTCAAATCCAACAGCCCTACTCCTGCTATTATTGGAACTGTTTTATTTAAAATGTTATTAATAATCTAAAACGTCATGCTACCATTAAAGCCTCTTTTACTCAGGCCTGAACAGATAAAGGGTTAACACTTCAGTTTCCTCTCTGACTGTTTGTCCCCTCTGGGCATAAGTAAATATACATGATCTGGCATCTGTGTTTGTAAGGTAAGACATGATCTCAAGGCTATGGATGCCATAGCTGGCAGGCTGTAATGCCAACAGCTTTTCATCTGTATCAGAATATAAACTCAAAACAGCCCACAGTTTCAGATTTTTTCCTCTATTCTTCTGCATTAAAATGACAGAAATGCACAAGTAGTAACATTAGTGATGTATTTTAAATGCTCTTTTTCATTCTTTGTTTGACACTTTTTTGTCACACAAAATGTTTTGTCATTTTGGCCAACAAACAACCAAACCTGTTACAGGATGTCCTGTTAACACAGATTGTGCACGTAAATAGAGATGCACTCATTATGAAATATCGATATTGTGATTTAAATTTTATATTTATCTAAAACTAAATTAAAAATAAGCCTATCTACTGAAATAACTTGTCATTTCCCTGACTCATATACCCCTTGAGGCACAGACATAACTTGCATTAAATTGGAAGTGTTGGGACACAATAATTATTTTCTTATAACATGAGCTATGTGTGTTCGTTTTGGACTTTTACATACAAAATTTGGTTATACATATATAGGAACGTATATATTTATACTCCCAATATTTACAGTATATCATGATCAATGGAAACATGGGAAATGCTTCACACTGATGCTGCAACCCCCACTGAAACATGAAAAAGCAACATTTCTAATCCAGGCATGCTGACATTGCAAATGCTAAATGTAACTTCACTATGACCAATCTGGTTAAGAAGATCCTCAGAACTGACAACAACTAAAAAATGGTCCTCCATGTTGAACCCTGCCAGTTGTCATGAACCAAAAGTAAAGTATGGAGACGTCAAAGGCATGTTAAGTGCAGCCTGGGCTGCATCAGTTTCATGTAAATGTGGATAAGAGAGCACAGGTAGAACTACATGATATGGTCATCGTCATGTGTCATAGGCATTTTGTGTACTGCAAGTGTGTGCACAACGCTACCCAATATCTTTGTGTATAAGGTCCTTTGTGCTCTTGTTTGCATTTAACTGTCTTCTGTTCTGTGTATGTTCTGATTGTGGCTGAAATGACTTCAGATAAACACCTACAAGTGACCCTTGTGCAAAACATGCAATACTTATTAAAAACTAGCGCAAGACAAAAATATTGGTTGCACATCCCTGCACAACTGCACATATTTTGCACAACTGTCCAGCTCCTTTATTAAAACCAATCAGTTTATTTTTTCCTCTATATATTGTATCTTAAATATAGTTTATCATTTATCTTACCATGTTTATTTATTATTGTTATTTTATGCATCAAACACCAAGGCAAATTCCTTGTATGTCAAAACTTACTAGGCAATAAAGTAGATTCTGATTCTGATTGCTGTTTCAAAGTTTCACAATATATTACCAAACAATACTGTATTGTTGTTCTAACAACAATGAGATGCGTTCATTATGAATTGATGTTCGTTCAATGTTAAATTTGTTTTTTAAATAATATTAAAAAAGAGATTTACACACCATTGAGCAAAAGTTCTGTAAAATATCCTATAAGAAATACTGTAAGTATTTAACATGTTTCCTTTGTAAGAATGTTACAGATTCTTTGAAGAGCTAAACTGCAAGGGTATTTATGTGATAATAAACATGCTAGAGCCCAGTACCTACGCTCCCTATACGTATATTACGCAGTCTGCATAGTGCACCAACTCCCTAGGGGGGCACCATCATACCCTAGGAGGGCACCCTCTATGTAGGGCATCAATTTGGCCAGCGGCGGCCCTGCTGGAGCGAAAATACGTTATTCCTTCACACAGTTTTTTGCACTGAGGACTCTATTTTCATGACTTTGTGCACTTTGTGCAATGAGTGTTTGCTGTGTCTTATCCGATTTTCATCAGAGCGCTAATTAAAAGCACAATTTTCGTGACAGTGTATTGTGCAAGTGGGTGTTGGTGGGAGTGCTTGAGGTATTTGTGTGTGTATGTGCAAAGGCAATTTGCTATTTTCCTTAGAATTAAGTAGTTGTGCTATGTCTATTTTTGGCACAAAGTCTAAACTCTGTTTGATATGTTTACTCTCCAGATCCCATATATAACCATCATAAATATTAGCATTTTTTTAAATAGTACCATGGTGCTTTAAATGTGCATTTAGTAATTTGGGGGCTAATAATTTTTTTTACATATTAACAAATGAATCATGTTTTTGTGAAGAGTGATCTGAATGGTGTACACTCACATGAGATGAAAACTGTCCTCATAATTATTTTCTATAAAAATGCTTTTTATATATGGTGCGGGTCATCCCTTCAGTGTGTTTTGCAATGTTGAAATTACATGGTCTGCTGTGTTTCACTAAACGTCAAAGAAGAAAATCCTCATGCTCGTTGGCTGCCGCCTACATGGATACTTGTGGCTATGCTTAGCGCAGTGTTGTTTGGTGACCTGAATAGTAAAAAGAACACAATGGAACATATTTATTATCCTGCTATAGAAATGAAGACTTCGGGGAACTGGCCCCCACAGTGAGTCTGGTTTCTCCCAAGGTTATTTTTCTCCATTAATCTACATCTTATAGAGTTTTGTGTTCCTTGCCACAGTCGCTTTCAGCTTGCTCACTAGGGTTATTAATATTATTATTTAATTATTTTTAAACACGATTAAGAATCGTATTTTATCTAAATTACACAATGATAATTCATCGACATTATAGACATTACAGTTTTATCGTCTGTTAATGTCTGATCTTCTGTAAAGCTGCTTTGAAACGATATGTGTTGGGAAAGGCGCTATACAAATAAAATTGACTTGACTTGACTTGAAGACAATGGGGGATTCAGTAGCTGTGCTGCCGAAGAAGTGAAAAAGGTCTGAAACAAGAAGACAAAAAGCTAGAGTAAGTTAAGATATTATTAACAGTTTAGACCACTCTCTAAAATAGTATCAGTGGAATTTACAGAAAACTCATATAAGTTTCCCTCAAACTTTTAAAAATTACATGTGTATTCAACGTATGTTAGTAATGGACAGTTTTCAGCTGTGCAACAGGAAAGCTCGTGTAATTTTATTTTCTTTATTACCACAGAAATAGTGGGGGGCCCATCTATCTCCACCTCTATCACATGGCATACGTCTTCATTCATTTAGTAGCTTAGCACAGCGATTATTGTGGATTTTGAGTAAACCATGACGTTGATTTGCTTGGAAACAACGAGTTCTTCAAATACAGTATTCATGGACATGCTAAATTTGATCATCAAAAACAATTCTTATCTTTCCTTTTACCATAACATTCTGTTTAGCTTGATAATTGAGGTTTATTTTACGCTAAGCAGTTCTCTAATAAAGGTAATAACTGTCTTTAGAAATAACATGAAACTTAGAAAGTCTCCAAAGATTACTGATATGAGGGACAATAATAATCCATCCTTAAAGGTGGAGTAAGAATTTCCTGAGAAAACTTTTCATTTACAGAGCCAGGGCTGTGTACAAACACCAGATTTTCTTTCAGCGCACACACAGAACGGACAGCTAATGGACCATAAAGAGATATTCGCAGAATTTGACAAAAAGTGTATTGCATTAAAATGAATTACTCCAACTTTAACTGTAGAAGTGTGTTCGCTTGTTCGCCATTTGTTTTTAGGCAAAGCAATTATATTATAGTAGTGTGGCAGCGGGGGCGTGGTCAAGCGCCCGTCTGGAAGAGAAAAGCGGTAAGGGCGCCTACACCTGAGCTAAATTATGTCTAACACCTGTGTCTAATTTCAGTGAGCACGGGGAGAGCGGCATAAAAGGCAGCCAGAGGGCCTCCAGAGGGGGAGAGAGAAAGTCGGACGCTAGAAGCTTGCTGTGTGCTTCAGTGGCATATCTGTTTATAAGTGTCAAATCAAAGCATATATTAAAAAGCCTCACCTTGAGCCTGGCCTCACGTGTCATCCTTGGGACGAATACTGTCACACTGGTGCCGAAACCCGGGAATATGTTGTCCAGTCATGGAAGGTAACCAGTGTGACAGTATTCGTCCCAAGGATGACACGTGAGGCATCCGACTTTCTCTCTCCCCCTCTGGAGGCCCTCTGGCTGCCTTTTATGCCACTCTCCCCGTGCTCACTGAAATTAGACACAGGTGTTAGACATAATTTAGCTCAGGTGTAGGCGCCCTTACCGCTTTTCTCTTCCGGACGGGCGCTTGACCACGCCCCCGCTGCCACAAGTAGTAATAAATAACTTTAGAAATTACCTCAAACTCCAACATTTTTGAAAAAATGTGAAACTGGTTTCACTGGTATTAATAGAGATCTATATTAAATCACAGCTCATAAAATTAATTACTTGGTTTCTGCTTTATCACTCTCACTGGGTCATTTCTCAAGCACTCTTGACACATTCCTGCAGCATGACTCTTTCCATATCTAGGAACTTGTGTTGTTACTAGATGTCTGAAACAAAGAGCTTTTCAGACAAAAAGAGGAGTGAAAGTCAAGCTGTATAACTACAAGGACATAATAAAGAGGTTTAAGAATGATGCTTAAATTGTTGAAAAACAATGACAATACAAGCAAACAAGTTACATCAACTTCTGCACAATTGAAATTGTACTGTTTTAGAAATAAGCGATAACGTTAGTTAGTCGTTATTGCAAAATAAACTCTGACAAGACTTGTATGATCAGGTGTTGTTATCACCCTGAAGGAGAACTAGCTGGCTGTACATTATCCTGCTTATAACATGGCCACTTCCTATATTATTACGTGGCTATATAATAATTTAAAAAAAATGGACATAAAATATTGATTTGAATTTAAATGATCTTTATTATGTGAGAAGAAAGATACTGCATAGTGATACGAGTGACATGAAACTAGCACAGCTACATGTATGTAGGAAAACAGTTGTCTGGTCAATTATCAATAATTCGTTTTCTGTACTGTATACACACACACACACACACACACACACACACACATATATATATATATATATATATACAGTTGAAGTTTACATACACCTTAGCTTTGTGACGGCCACCTTGACTTTGTTGTCCTTAAGCCATTTTGCCACAACTTTGTAGGTATGCTTTGGGGTCATTGTCCATTTGGAAGACCATTTGAGACCAAGCTTTAACTTCCTGGCTGATGTCTTGAGATGTTGCTTCAATATATCCACATAATTTTCCTTGCTCATGATACAATCTATTTTGTGCAGTGCACCAGTCCCTCCTGCAGCAAAGCACCCCCACAACATGATGCTGCCACCGCATGCTTCACAGTTGGGATGGTGTTCTTTGGCTTGCAAGCCTCACCCTTTTTCCTCCAAACATAATGATGGTCATTATGGCCAAACAGTTCAATTTTTATTTCATCAGACTAGAGGAAATTTCTTCAAAAATCTTTGTCCCCAAGTGCACTTGCAAAATTTAGTCTGGCTTGTTATGGCGGTTTTGGAGCAGTAGCTTCTTCCTTGCCGAGCAGCCTTTCAGGTTATTTCGATATAGGACTCGTTTTACTGTGGATATAGATACTTGTCTACCTGTTTCCTTCAGCAACTTCACAAGGTCCTTTGCTGTTGTTTTGCGATTGATTTGCACTTTTCGCACCAAACCATGTTATCTCTAGGAGACTGAATGCGTCTCCTTCCTGAGCAGTATGATGGCTGCATGGTTCCATGGTGTTACTTGCATACTATTGTTTGTACAGATTAACATGGTAACTTCCGGCGTTTGGAAATTGCTCCCAAGAATGAACCAGACTTGGGAGGGCCACAATATTTTTCTGAGGTCTTTGCTGATTTCTTTTGATTTTCCCATATTGTCAAGCAAGAGTTTGAAGGCAGGCCTTAAAATACATCGACAGGTACACCTCCAATTCAGTACACCTCCTATCAGAAGCTAATTGGCTATTTATCTAAATAATTGTCTGGAATTTTCCAAGCTGCTTAAAGGCACAGTTAACTTAGTGTATGTAAACTTCTGACCCACTGGAATTGTGATATAGTCAATTAAAAGATAAACAATCTGTCTGTAAACAATTGTTGGAAAAATTACTTTTATCATGCACAAAGTAGATGTCCTAAATGACTTGCCAAAACTATAGTTTGCTAATATTAAATCTGTGGAGTGGTTAAAAAAAGAGTTTTGATGACTTCAACCTATCTGTATGTAAACTTTTGACTTCATCTGTATACACACACACACACACACACACACACACACACACACACACACACACACACACACTGGTGGCCAAAAGTTTGGATTAATGTTTCGTTTTTGCTGTTTTGTAAGAAAATTGGAAATTTAATTCATCAAAGTGGCATTCAAACTGATCACAAAGTATAGTCAGGACATTACTGATAAAAAAAAAACAGCACCATCACTATTTGAAAAATTTAATTTTTGATCAAATCTAGTCAGGCTCACACAGCCAACACCTTATCCTTGAGAAATAATGCTAAATTGCTAATTTGGTTATAGAAAATCACTTGCCATTATATCAACACAACTGAAAGCTATTTGGTTCGTTAAATGAAGCTTAAGACAAATGCTTTTGTGAACATCTTAAGTGCCTAAAACCTTTGCACAGTACTGAGATATATATATACACGCACACACACACACACACACACACACACACACACACACAAGTCAGCTGGCACTAAATCGGCCTATCGAGTGCCGTTTATTTTTTTGTGTTACCTTGGCAGTACTAAATCTAAAGCAGAAACTTGAGAACATCTGGCAAGAAACCCTGAAAGGTTTACAACATTAACTGGATACAAACACAAAGAAGCTCTCACCAAAAACTAAGATTACTATGCCGACTGCGTCATAAAACACTTAAGCTATAAAACAATGGAAGGACTTTAATGGAAAGAGAACAACTGAACAGAAGACTAACTTGCAAGCTAAAAATTAATCTATGGACTGTTGGAGAGTGGAACATGTCAATTCTATTTCTGCATTACAAACAACTGTTCAGTGTTGTATTTCCAGATGTTTGCCAACCACACTGAGTCACAAACCATTCACTGCTCGTCCAGAATTTTCTAATATGTGCCAGTTTTAGAGTTAAGAAAGCCATGGTTTCAATTATTTAGTACTAAGATCCAATCCATGTAACTTGCACCAAATGATACAAAAAGATTATATTCCACTCTCTTAATATTTCCCTATATTTGTTGACAGTTTATTACACTCTGTTGATGGGTCTCAGAGCGTGTGTGTTTGCATTGTTTATGTCATGACAACAATATAGCAAGTTCCCTGTCATCATCATGAGGAGCTGGATTTCTTTCAAACCTCACCTGCCCCGCAACACACACACACACACACACACACACACACACACACACACACACACACACACACACACACTCATGTTGTGTTTCCATGTTTTATGGGGACTTTCCATAGACATAATGGTTTTTATACTGTACAAACTTTATATTCTATCCCCTAAACCTAACCCTACCCCTAAACCTAACCCTCACAGAAAACTTTCTGCATTTTTACATTTTCAAAAAACATAATTTAGTATGATTTATAAGCTGTTTTCCTCATGGGGACCGACAAAATGTCCCCACAAGGTCAAAAATTTCGGGTTTTACTATCCTTATGGGGACATTTGGTCCCCACAAAGTGATAAATACACGCTCACACATACACACACACACACACACACACACACACACACACACAGACACACATATGCCCTGCCCTCGGGCCTCTTTAAATGTGGAGCTCACAGAAGGCTCTTTCTCATTTCCAACTGTTCAGTATTTCCACACAGTTTTGATCTTAAACAGTTTGGTGTAGACTTATGGGTCAATGACATATTACACCCCAAATTAAAATGAGAAACCTTTTATAAACCTAGTTTTAAAACACTTGTGTCATATTCTCAAAAATGTAATCTTTCATTTCTGAAAAACCTTTTTAGCATTTAAAAAAAAATATATAAAATAATAATAATATATATATATTTTTTACATATAAAAATGTGATATGGTGATATATATATATATATATATATATATATATATATATATATATATATATATATATATCACATATATTTATATATATATATATATATATATATATATATATATATATATATATATATATATATATATATTATATATCAAACTTTCAAATTGTCATGTGGTGTAACCATTAAGTAAAAAGTATTATAATACTTTGCACCTTGAATACATGAGAGTATAAACAATTTATTCATTAATTTTCAAAAAGTTGTCAAACTAATTTATCAAGGAAATATTTTTTTCATAAATACTATGAATTTTTGAGTCAAAATATCAATAATTTTGATCAGGGTTACACCACATGAACAAAATGTGCCTTTTCATAAACATGTCAAAATAAATGGTCTGCACTTATATTCAAAGCACTTTACACTGTGACACATTCACCCATTCATACACCAATCGCAGCAGAGCTGCCATGCAAGACACTAGCCTGCCATTAGGAGCAACTTGGGGTTCAGTGTCTTGCCTAAGGACACTTCGGCATGTGGAGCCATGTGGGCCGAGATTTGAACCACCAATCCTGCGATTAGTGGCCGACCCTCTCTACCAACTGAGCCAAACATCTGTTGACTGCTGGAGTTCCAATCTATGCTAAATAAGTCTCAGTACCAATGTTTATCTAAGCAAACTAAATACTGTTGGTTACACCCAAAGATTTGGATGTCCCTGGACACCACATCACAATTGTTTACTTTAAGCCCCAGAAAAAATATCAATATGACTTTAAACTCAGTAACTGACAAATGTTCATCATAGAAGGGTGTATTCAAGTAAATGGTTTGTGTAAATTACATTTTATATGTATTTTTTATTTAAAAGATCAAGACAAAAAAAGAGCGTCACTTCATTGACCCTAAGTATGGCCATGATAAGCACCTGTTGCCCTTGTGAAGTGCGTGAAACATTTGAAAACATGTGGCGTAAGTTCCACGTCTAGGCGCATTTCTGAACTTGAGAAAAGGCCAATGAGAAATTGGCAGACAGAATTTGCATGTCCAGCCCCCGGACATTCAGGTATAAAGGGAGGGAAATGCGTCTGTTCATTCAGAAAATTTCTTCGGAGCCGACCGGTTGTGTGAGCAGCAAGCTGCGATTCACAAAACTGTTCACCTCATCTCTAAGAGCGTATGCTGTTGGATCTACGGCGCATATCAGTGGCTTTCTCCTTCTCTGCACGGCAGTGCAGCTTTGCGACTGGGCGCTTCGAAACTGCTGTCTAAAAAAGAATATTGTAAAAGAGTTTGATTCTCTAAAAGAGCAATACACAGCGGCATTGAATGTCCTTTTCAGGACGCGTCTTTATAAAGATGCCCTTCCGCCCCTGTGTAGTTCCTGGATGCGGTCGAGTTCTCTCCGCTCCTGACAGTCACAGGCGCTGTCTCGTGTGTCTGGGCCATGATCACACCGAGGCAGCGTTTGTGGATGGTTGTGTTCTCACTGCGAGAACTTTACCATGGCAACGTTGCGGTCGAGGCTTTCCTTCCTAAAAAGGAACGCCACTCCAGCCGCCCCCCGTGTCGCGGGATTGAGGAGGACCCAACTAGCGATGGAGGCGATTTGGGGATGGCAGCGGGCTCGGTTTCGCCGGGTACATCCCCACGAACCACCCGCCCCCGACGTGCTCATTGACTTCCGGTGACAGCGGCTCGCCTCACGGCCAGTCTGCCTATCCTCTTGAGCCCCCTGAGCTGGATGATGAACTCGCCGCTGCATCGGAGAGTGTTCCGGCATCTGACACGGAAGACTCGATTGGGCTGCCACCCTCGGGTCAGCAAGCCCAGTCAGAGGCTGACGCCCAGGTGGCCGACATGCTTGCCTGGGCTGCCGTCAGCGTGGGGTTGGACTGGAACCCTCCGTCCTCCCCACAGCCTTTGCGGCTGGATGATTGGTTCCTCGGGTCTGGGTGCCACTCACAGCCACGCCCCCCCCCGTAATCGATCCCCTCGCTCATCCGCTCTCATTACCCTCGATGGTGCAGCAGTCCACGGGTACTCGGCGGTCCCCCAGGTGGACAGAGCGGTTGCGATCCACCTGTGTCCTGGCGATCCACCTGTGTCCTGGGAATGCCACCACCTGGCAGAATCGCCCGGTGCTCCCCTCCAGGGCCTGTAGGATGACGTCGTCACTGACCTCCAAATCCTACAGTGCCGCTGGACAGGCCGCTTCCTCCTTGCATGCCATGGACTCCTGCAAGTCCACCAGGCCAAGGCACTTAAAGATCTGCACTTGGGTAGTCCTGACCCCGACGTGTTGCAGGAACTGCGCTCAGTGACTGACCTCACCCTCAGGGCCACGAAGGTCACAGCACGGACAGTCGGGCAGTCGATGGCCACCCTCGTGGTTCATTAACGACATCTGTGGCTGAACCTGGTTGAGATGCGGGAAGTGGACAAAGCACACTTCAATGCCCCTGTCTCCCAGTTCTGTCTCTTCGGTGACACCGTTCTCAGCGGTGAAGAAGCAGACGGAGGCCATCTCTCATATCATTCCCCATCGCGCCACCAGCACGGGCCATGCTCCATCTGCCCACCAAGGGCGTCCTCCTGTGGCTTCCAGAAAACGTGCAGCTCCGCCTCAACCTGGGCCCCGCTCTCAGCCCCAGCGCAGAGCGCCCGGCAGGAAGCGTACACCCTCCGTCTAACGAACATCCTCCAGGACCCGGAAGGATCCCAAGCGTTCCTGAGACGGACGACCCAGAGATTGAGACATTTGCTCCGGAGCTGGTAAGCAGACCACTCCATCCCTCGTGGAGGGCCGGGAGGAGAATCCTCAGTTCAGTTTGTTTTCTTTGCCGCACCCCCTTCTGGCTGCGGTACCCACATTCTCAATAAAGGGCAATTTCCTCTTTCTCTGGGTCACCTGGCCCGCAAATGCCATTCTCACAGCACCCCGGTGCCACACCTCAACAGTCCAGGCACATCGGACGTGGACCTCCCGACTCCAGACCCACGACTGTTTCTAGAGAACGCCTCCATGGGTCCTCCTCCTCGGTCACTAACCCGTCCCCTACCGGGAGTGCGGAGCAAGGTAAGTGCTTCAAGTCTTCCCTCAGCACCAGAGCCTCGGGATGCGCTTTTGTCTCCTGACGCTGTGTTACCTGCTCAGTCCCGCTGTTAAGCCCCGCCAGGTACGTCAAAAACGATCGTCCCCTTAGTGCCCCTAGCACGGAGCTTGGATGTGTGAATTTCACTTCCCAATCTGTCATGCTGGCTGGCCAGGACCATCCGACTCGGTTATGCAATTCAGTTTGCCAGGCCTCCGCCCCTTCGGGGCGTCTGCTTTACCACAGTGCACGGCAAAGACGCCAAGTCCCTGCACGCGGAAATCACAACTCTCTTACTCAAAGACGCGATAGAGCCTGTCCCTCCAGCCCAGATAAAGAAGGGTTTCTACAGCCCTTACTTCATCGTACCCAAGAAAGGCGGCGGCTTACGATGGATCTTAACTTGCATCCGACATCTAGATTGGTTTGCAGCGGTAGACACGAAGGACGCGTACTTCCACGTCTCAATCTTGCCTTGACATCGACCCTTTTTACGGTTCGTGTTCGATGGCCAGGCGAATCAGTACAAGGTCCTCCCCTTCAGCATGTCCCTGTCCCCTCGCGACTTTATGAAGGTCGCAGAGGCAGCCCTTGCCATGCTTCGGGAAGCAGGCATTTGCATACTCAACTATCTCAACGACTGGCTCATCCTGGCCCACTCTCAAGAGTTACTGTGCATCCACAGGGACCAGGGGCTCAGGCACCTCAGCTGCTATGGGCTTCAGGTCAACTGGGAAAAGAGCGGTTCAGAGCATCTCTTTTCTCGGCATGGAGTTAGACTCAGTCTCAATGATAGCATGCCTCACCAACGAGCATGCGCAGTCAGTGCTGTAATGCCTCACCTTGTTTAGGCCCCCGCCTGCCGCCAGACTTTCAAACCCTGGACAGACCTCTGTTTTTACGGGCAGAAGTCCCTTTGCAGCAGGTGTCCCGACGCATTCTGGTCACCACAGATGCCTCCAAATAGGGTTGGGGCGCCGTGATGCAATGGACACACAGCCGCGGGCCTTTGGATAGGGCCCCCGTTGCGCTGGCACATCAATTGCCTAGAGTTGTTGTCTGTACTTCTTGCCCTTCAGAGATTTCTCCCGCTAGTTCCGGGCAAGCACATCTTGATCTGATCAGACAGCACCGTGACAGTAGCATACATAAATTGCCAAGGTGGCATACGCTCCTGTTACATGTCACAACTCGCCCGCCGTCTCCTCCTTTGGAGCCAGCAGTGACTCAAGTCAGTACTCTGTACTGGAATAGGTGCTCCACAGGTCCAGCCCCCATGTGGACTTGTCCCCCTGTGTGTATTTTCCACGGTACGGTCCCCTTGCGAGTGGACCCGCGTCTCCCTTGGGCAGTCCTCACTGCCCCCCTGGTCGCCGTGTTTGTAGCAACTCCTCCCTCCCAATGAGGTAGGATCTACCACTGAGCCATTCTCCACATGCAACCTAAAATCCCATATGATGTATTCCATCACTCTTTACCTCCCCCAGCCTGGGCAGGTGTGGTCTCCGCAGGGAAAGAATTTTTCAGGGTTTTCCCCCCTGAAAGAATAGGAATTGGGAAAGAACGCCTTCCCCAAAGCGTGTGATAGCGTTAAGATTACCCCAGCCATTTTAACTCCATGCGAGAAACATAGAGAGAGAAAAGGCGCAGCTGGCACGGCTTGCTCCCATGCTTGGCACGTCGCCTTGTTCCCCCCATATCGGTAATCAGAAGGTTATGACGATCTTATGGGGCGTTGGGGAAGGGTACGTACAGTCTGACACGGCCTGTCGTTTTGGCACGCAACTGCCTGCCCGCACCATTGTCAGCAGCGCACGTACATGGTTCAGCGCATGGCGTGATTATAATTGGACCCCTAGTGTTGCTTCTTCGACACAACATTGAAGTGAGTGATAGACGGAGAACATCTAGGTTACTGTTGTAACCTCCATTCCCTGATGGAGGGAACGAGACGTTGTGTCCTCCTGGCCACGGCGCTGAACTGAGCCACTGTTACGGCCGAACCTCAAATCAAATCAAATCAAATCACTTTATTGTCACACTACCATGTACACAAGTGCAACAGTAGGTGAAATTCTTGTGTGCAGTTCCGAGCAACATAGCAGTCATGACAGTGACGAGACATATACCAATTACAATAAACAACATACTTACACAAAACAATTTACAATCAAATGTACACATACTTACACAACACAATAATTATATACAATACACACAATATACAATACAATAAGGAGTAAATATATATATATATATATATATATATATATATATATATATATATATATGAAGTAGTATATTGAGGAGAATATGTTGACAGTCCAGTGTGAGATATAAGATGAATAAAGTGCAGTGCTAATTATTGATCGTGATAGATCAAGTGTTCAACAGTCTGACTGCTTGGGGAAAGAAGCTGTTATGTAGTCGGCTGGTGCGGGTCCTAATGCTGCGATACCGCCTGCCTGATGGTAGCAGTGAGAGCAACCCATGACTCGGGTGGCTGGAGTCTCTGATGATCCTCCGAGCTTTTTTCACACACCGCCTAGTGTATATGTCCTGGAGGGAGGGAAGCTCACCTCCGATGATGTTTCTGGCAGTTCGCACCACCCTTTGCAGGGCTTTGCGGTTGTGGGCGGTGCTATTGCCGTACCAGGCAGTGATGCAGCCAGTCAGGATGCTCTCTACAGTACTGGTGTAGAACCGTGTGAGGATGTGGTGGTTCATTCCAAACTTACTCAGCCGTCTCAGGAAGAAGAGGCGCTGGTGAGCCTTCTTCACAACGGCCTCAGTGTGGACGGACCATGTGAGTTCTTCAGTGATGTGGACACCGAGGAACTTGAAACTGCTGACTCTCTCTACCGGTGCTCCATTGATGGTGATGGGGCTGTGTTCTCTGTCTTTCTTCCTGAAATCCACCACAAGCTCCATGGTTTTACTGACGTTGAGGGAGAGGTTGTGCTCCTGACACCAGCGTGTCAGAGTGTGCACCTCCTCTCTGTAGGCTCTTTCATCATTGTCAGTGATCAGACCTACCACCGTCGTATCGTCAGCAAACTTAATGATGGCATTGGAGCTATGTGTTGCCACACAGTCATGTGTGTACAGGGACTACAGTAGGGGGCTGAGAACACAGCCCTGCGGGGCTCCAGTGTTGAGGGTCAGTGATGAGGAGATGTTGCTGCCCATTCTAACCACCTGACGTCTGCCTGACAGGAAATCCAGGATCCAGCTGCACAGCGAGCTGTTTAAGCCCAGAGCCCGGAGTTTCACATCAAGCTTGGAGGGCACTATGGTGTTGAATGCTGAGCTGTAGTCTACAAACAGCATTCTCACATATGTGTTCCTTTTTTCCAGATGGGAGAGAGCAGTGTGTAGTGTAGATGCAATGGCATCATCAGTGGAGCGGTTGTTGCAGTAGGCAAACTGCAATGGGTCCAAAGAGGGGGGCAGAACAGAGCAGATGTAATCTCTGATTAACCTTTCAAAGCATTTGCTGATGATGGGGGTCAGAGCAACAGGACGCCAGTCATTTAAGCAAGTGATTGTGGCTTGCTTCGGTACAGGCACAATGGTTGATGTTTTGAAGCATGTGGGGACTACAGACAGGGAGAGGGACAGAGTGAAAATGTCCGTAAAAACACCTGCCAGTTGATTCGCGCACGCTCTGATGACGTGGCCCGGAATGCCGTCTGGACCCGCGGCTTTACGGATGTCCACCCGTCGGAAGGATCGGGTTACATCCACAACAGAGACGGAGAGTGAATCAACCTCTGTAGCGTCAGCAGCGAGTGCTCTCTCCGCGAGGGCGGTGTTACTGTCCTCAAAACAAGCATAAAATGTATTAAGTTCGTCCGGGAGAGATGCAGCGGTGTTCACAGCGGAGTCTTTATTCCGTTTGTAGTCCATGATGGTATTAATTCCCTGCCACATGCTTCTAGAGTCAGTGGTGTTGAACTGACCTTCAAGTTTGTGCCTGTACTGGCGTTTGGCTTCACTGATGGTGTTACGGAGGGCATAACTGGCTTGTTTACGCTCCTCCGTGTTAGAAGAATTAAAAGCGGAGGACCGCGCATTGAGTGCCGCGCGAACCTCGCCGTTAACCCATGGTTTCTGGTTGGGGTATATCCGTATTGTTTTGGTCGGAACAACATCCTCTACACACTTCCTGATGAAACACGTTACGCTGTCAGCGTAAACCTCGATGTCGTCATCAGAGGTGGACCGGAACATCTCCCAGTCCGCGTGATCAAAACAGTCTTGTAGCGCAGAGTCTGATTGGTCCGACCAGCACTGGATCGTTCTGAGGGTGGGTGCTTCCCGTTTCAGCTTCTGCTTGTAAGCGGGCAAAAGCAGAACGGAAGAGTGGTCCGATTTGCCAAATGGGGGGCGGGGGAGAGATTTGTAGCCATCCCGGAAAGGAGAGTAACAATGATCTAAAACCCGGTCCCCTCGTGTGTTGAACTTTATGTGTTGGTGGTATTTTGGAGCGATTGTTTTGAAGTTGGCTTTGTTAAAGTCCCCGGTAACAATGAACGCAGCCTCAGGGTGCGCGGTTTCCTGCTCACTTATACTCCCATACAGTTCCCTGAGTGCCCGGTCTGTGTCGGCTTGTGGGGGGATGTACACAGCAGTGATGATGACCGCTGTGAATTCCCTCAACAGCCAGAATGGTCGACACTGAAGCATGAGATATTCCAGATCAGGAGAGCAGAAAGACTTGATGAAATGTACGTTCCTCTGATCACACCATGATTTGTTGATCATAAAACATACACCACCACCTCTGCTTTTACCGGAGAGGTCTTTCGCTCTGTCCGCTCGGTGCACGGAAAAGCCCGTGATTTCGATGGCCGAGTCTGGAATCTCCGCAGCCAGCCAGGTTTCTGTAAGGCAGATAACACAGCAATCTCTCGTCTCTCGTTGGAAAGAGATCCGCGCTCTCAGCTCGCAGAGCTTGTTGTCCAGAGACTGAACATTTGCCAGTAGTATACTGGGTAGCGGGGGTCGATTTGCACGACGTCTTACTCTGATGAGAATGCCGGCTCGTTTTCCTCTTTTCCTTCTGCGTTTCAGCAGCCGAGCAGCCCAGACAAAGGGCTCCGCCGGCGTGTTTGTAAACAGCGGGTCGGCATTAAGGAATTTGAAGTCCGGTTTTCGATGTGAAATTGTAGAACCAATGTCCAAAAGCGTTTGGCTGTCGTAAACAATAAGGCAGACAACATCCAAGACAAAAAAACAAAGAACTGTAAACAAAACAAACAATGAACCGCAGTGTTGTAACGGAGCTCGCAACGCAGCAGCCATACTCGGTGCCATCTTGAAATCTCTCATTCTAAAATGGCAGCGCTCATGAGGGCACCCCTGCCCTCATTGTCGGCTCCTCAGGCAAAATCCTGAACGAATAGATGTATTTCCCTCCCTTTATGTTGCATAGTGTCCCCTAGTGTTGCTTCTTCGACAAAACGTCTCGTTCCCTCCATCGGGGAATGGAGGTTACAACAGAAACCTAGACGTTTCATGTGAACACTAGGTAGGACAAGTAAACCTATCACAAACTCTGACATACCTGTTTTACAGTGTTTTGAGAAAACCAGCATATTTATTCGCAATGGAGAGAGAGCTCGGGCATTCTAGGTTGCCAGATTGCAGGAATAAGCGTCACCCTGGCAGCATATAACCATCTAATTGGGGGATTTCACCTAGACAAATCTGGCAACCTCACATGTCGAAATCTAATTCTGACTGTCTAATCGCCCATATTTAAAGTCTGTTATTTATCAAATGTATTAAAATTCTGTATTAAATATTTTACTTGCATGATTAGTTCTAATTAATACATGACACAATTGATCTAAAGAGGATGGTAAGGAGGGATGGTGGTTTTACAAGAGGTATGCTTTTTAGTATTTCTTGCAACAAGGGGGATGGCATCCCCACGCATCCCCCTCAACTCGAGCCCTGACGACGAGAGCTACAGTAATAAGAAGGCAGGAATCAGGTCAGAAAGGTAACAAATACTCCTTCTGTGACACTATGAATCTCCATTTCATTTCTTACAGAGATGATGAACATTATGGCCACAACATTAAAAAAGTTTTACTCCAGAAGAATTGTATTGTAATTTTGAAACATATTTATAAAATCATGACCACTCATGAGATGAGGACTCATATCAGTAAACTTATAAAAGCTGTTATTCTACATGGGGCAGGGGTGCCCTCATGAGTGCTGCCATTTTAGAATCATATGACCAGCTGAACACTACTTGCTTAATCTCAGTAACCATCGTGTTATTGGACACTTTCACTCTAGGATTAAATTAATCATGGCTGATTGTGTATAGTGTATTTCTACAATGGCATCTGTAGGTGAAAAATAATGATTTTGAATGATGCTGCATCCACACCAGTAGGTGTCACTGTCCAAGATGACATGAGCAAAAAGTTACTTAGTGCACCTTTATATACATCTCTACAATCAAAAATAATTTTTGCTTATTTTCAAAATGTCTGTTTTCGATTTCATAACAAACTTCCATAAAATTGAATTGTGTAATTGTTGACAAATTCAAATAAATATACATAAAATATTGAATACAAATATATTTCAAATAAAACATTTTATTTTGTTAAAGATTACATTTTATGGAATTTTGTTTTGAAATTTAAATGCGTGAATTATTTTTTGTGTGTGTCAACCTTAACTAAATTCAATTTGACATATTCAGTGAGCAGTATGACATGTGAAGGAAAAACAACTCAGAAATTGCTCATTAATGACATTAATGACAATAATGCCATAATGACAGTAATTGCTGGTCATTAACTCTGTGGAATGGTCCGGGAAAGAACAGGTCACAGAATTGCTTGCTATGTAGATATTTGTTTCATGTGTTACTTTTGCTTGTGCTGAATTCAAAGCCATGACACATGTGAAAATCTAAACAAAAAGCATCCAACCTGCATTTGAAATAACAGAATCCATAACAGGATATGTCATGACTAATTAACCATTAATAGTTAGTCAAGCCAAATCTCTTTGCATAAAGACAAGAGCATGTTTGAATATTTAACAAGATGTTTTCTATACCAAAACAAACAAAGCTTCCCATAAAAAGTGATTACACAAGATGGAACTAAATCAACAGTGCATGAGAACTGATGATCCTTGTCATATTCTGCTTTTGTGTCTAAGCCCTTGATTGGTGGAAGCAACAGTAGCAAACTTCACATTATGTTTTTGGACCCTGGCTCAGCAGAGTGAAATTAAACTGATTGTGGTAAGCAGCACAACATCTTAAAACAAGAACACAGTGCAGGCTGATCAGGCTGGTCTTTCCTCTTTTGTATAGCATAATCCTGAAAATGCATACATGTGATTATAGCCTTATACTAAACTGGCATGTTTAGAAGATAAACACATTATGTTTATCTTCATTAATATATCATCAGAAATTCCCATTGTTCTCATTGGTGATTCTAATTAGATTCTATCATTTTTATTTTTTAAATCAACATAAATTTAATTACATATAAATTAATTTACCATTTAAATATATTTTTTCATATTTCAGATTGAGAATTAGATTTTTTTTTTCATCATAGTCATGAGGGAAATCCTAAAAACAAATCTTATATTATTTCTTCTTTTGATTGTTGGGTATATTATAACTGGATTAGTCTCATTCATTCCATAGCTTGCCTATATATACGATTAAGGGGATACATGACTTTTCGACTTGTACAGGCCTACTTACACTATACTATCTGTGAAACATTAAATATTGTAACAATGTTTGACTTATTAATTAAAGTTATTAAAGGTATTAGTGTTACAAAATCATTGGTAAAAAAAAAAAAAAAAAAAAACTTTACTTAAATAATAGGCATATTAATTATTAATGAATAGATATAAGGAGAGATGCCAACATGTGGCACATAGATTAGGCCTATACGTTGTGATTCATAATCAATAAATTCCCATGCCAGAATATATGGGGAAAGAGCAGAAGATATGAGAAAAGATCACTCACGTGTGGTTGAATCCAGATTCCAGATCTCCGGTGCTGCTGAGAAATTGCAGATCTTTATCCTTAGACTTCTTTTTGGACCGCCAGGACGGGAAACGCCTCTTCGTCTTTTCGCTGGAGCTGGTGGGCTGCGAATTCGGGTATAAGGGGGCATCTCTAGGGCTGCGGAGCTCGTGGTTCAACGGTACAGTCATGGAGGAACCTGTGAAACTCGCGCGCTCGTCTGTGGGTGAAGTCAACAACAGGCTCTCCCTTCTCTCAGCATCCCTGTTATCCTTATCCTTCTTTGACTTCACAAAAAGCTTCTTGATTTTAGACGACTTTGAAATACTCATGACTGAGTTATTTCACTTTATGCAAAATGACGTCTAACAGAAATGTCCAAACTCAGAAAGTTTGATGTGCGCACGCTTTGTTTGGCGCGCGCTGTGGACTCTGGATTCTTCACGCGCTTCTGAAGTACATAGAGGCGTGTTAAGGCGGAGCGCAGAGTTTATCGTTGAACTTAGCATATATTTTTCGTTGTTTTAAGGTTCCTCTGTAAAAACAGAATCCGGTCTGAGAAGGAAAATCTCACAGCATTTTTTATTAAACTACACACACACACACACACACACACACACACACACACACACACACACACACACGTAGTGTTTCCATGTTTTATGGGGACTTTCCATAGACATAATGGTTTTTATACTGTACAAACTTTATATTCTATCCCTTAAACCTAACCCTACCCCTAAACCTAACCTTTCTGCATTTTTACATTTTCAAAAAACATAATTTAGTGTGATTTATAAGCTGTTTTCCTCATGGGGACCGACAAAATGTCCCCACAAGGTCAAAAATGTCGGGTTTTACTATCCTTATGGGGACATTTGGTCCCCACAAAGTGATAAATACACGCTCTCTCTCTCTCACACACACACACACACACACACACATACGTCCTTGAGCATGGCACTTAACTCCAGGGTACTCCGGGGGGGATTGTCCCTGTAATAAGTGCACTGTAAGTCGCTTTGGATAAAAGCGTCTGCCAAATGCATAAATGTAAATGTATATCTTCAGCTTTAGTGTGTAAATAAGATATATAAATGTTAGACTCTGAAATATTACTTTTGCAAATTGAAAAGATTACAATAGAAGAACAGGGAGCCCTGCAACAGATGTCAAGGCCCCCACAAAGCCCTCCACTGAATATTGAGTCAGTCTGAGATTGCATAGAGACAGAAGCAACTGAGACAGCCTAAATAGAACTGTGGCGAATTCTCCAAGAAGCTTGGAACATCCTATCTGCCAACAACCAAGAAAAACTGTGTCCAGGTTTACCTAGGAAAATTGGTGCTGTTTTAAAGGCAAAGTTGGCCACACCGAATATATTGATTTAGCTTTTTTATGTTTACTGTACTTTAAGTAAGTGATAAATGAAAAATATTTATGTCATTATTTTTTAAGGCATCCTCACTATGCAACATTTTTCAAAAGTGCCTAAAACATTTGCACATTATTATATATTGTGGCAGGGCGGAGGGCGGGGCCGGGTCGTGATTATAAACACCCGGTCCCTTATCAGGCTAATTAAGCTTCCGAGAGGGATATAGGCCGATGACAGACGGTGGTGCGACGAGAGAGATATAGTTTACAGACATGTCCGTCATGTGTGTTTGTGTCTGCTTAAGTTTTATATAAAAAAATATAATTTATATTCTCACCTCCTCCATTGACTCCTTTACATATATATATATAAACATTGAAATGTAACCTATATAGCTACTCTATTCTGGATAAATGGAAAAAGGATACAGTGCCTCCTGGTGTGAAAAATATGGCAACAGCTGCATCTGAAATGGGGGAATCAAACTGAGGTGGTTTGCCTGGTGGCAGTCTAATACAGAGAACAATGGGTCAAAGATGAAAATACAGTGTAACTAGGGGCCTAATTTGTCAACTTACACTATTGAGTAACACATTTAGATAATACTTATTCAAAATAAACTCTTTAGAAAAGGGTGCTCCATTTATCACACCTGGCATTTCATAACATATCAAGTGTCCTAAAAAATATATATATATATATATATAAAAATCACAGAAGTTGCTGCCTGCACTGAATGACAGTCCAAAAAAAAGAAAAAAAAAAACATTTAATCTTATCACTTGGCTCGACACCACGGAGACTCACAGCACGTGGAGGCTCATGCTACTCTCCACAATCCAGGCACAATGTACCACGCACCCCATTGAGAGCAAGAACCACTAATCGCGACCACAAGGAGGTTACACCATGTGACTCTACCCTCCCTAACAACCGGGCCATGCGCATTCAGCATTAAACTCGGTGATAATTATTAAATATCCTGTTTAGCTTAATGTATCTCCTAAATAAGCATAATAAAAATTATTTCAGTATTTGCAAGGGATTATTATTTTGAAATTCCTTATTCTTTTTTCCACCTTTTTGTTCAGCAATTAATTCAGCTTGGAATTAGGTCAAATAAAATTGATTTGTAGATAATTCAATTCAAATTCAAAATGGTTTTTTGGGGGGTCGTGGGTGTTGAGATCATAAATATTGATTGATGAAAAAAATTTCACACGGAAGTTCACACCTGTCTACATTGCTAGCAATTTGCTTGTTTTAGTAATCTTTTCTTTCTTTTTTGTGCTGTATCAAAGAAAAGATTAATATAATTTGAATTTCTTTTCATCACTGATGTATCTGTAAAATGACATGACTGTGTCAGCAGACTAGCAAAAAGAAAACACACACTAAATTATTTACTGCCATCAAGTTGTCCCTCATTGTGTTTTTTCCCCCAGTAGAATCTTAACACAATATTTTTTTTCGAGAACCCAAACGCTGCTCTTTTCCATACAAAAACAGTTTATATTGAGCACAACTGTCAAGGTCCAAAGTCAGACAAAACAAACGTTATTAATATACCATAAAAGTAGTCCATACAACACAAATCAGTTTTGTGGCCCTGAAGGCTTGGAATAAAATGCATGAGTCATATGGACTGTCTTTATTCTGTACTTTTAATAGTGCTTTATAGTGTTTGTCCATTTTGTAGCTTGTCAGCTCTTGCTCACTCTAAACTGTTATTCTATGGAATAGAGCTGCTTAAAATATCTATTTTAATGTTCCAAGAAAAAGTAACAACATGTGGGTTTTTAACAACATAGGGGTGAGTAAGTGAGTGAGTAAAAGTACATTTTCTGTTTTTAGGTGGACTAATTTAACTTGTGTCTCATCCTCTTGTGTCTCTTTTAAAAGAAGGCTCTTAGGAGATGCTGTACAAAATTCAGAATTAATTAAAGACATAAATAAATTATTTAGAAAATCTTAAATTGATTTAAAATTATTTCCTAATCAAATTTGCATTAATAATATATGACATTGCCTTGACACAACCTAAAAATTCAATTGAAGCCACAAGTCACAGGTCTTACCAGTTCTAATCTGAAGCTGATAACACTCTACTTTGAGTTATAGATCATTTTCGAAGACAATATTAAGTGAATTTTCAAAAAAGGCACTTCAGCAATGTACCAGATTACCACATTCATTCAATTCCTTTACAAAATACACATACATATTCACTCTTTGTCTTAAGCCTTATATGCTGAAAACAGCTCTGTTAATATTTTCACATTCAAAATTATGAATGACATACAAATCACGGACTGTACATGACATATTGTAAATTAAAATGGCAAAATTCACAGGAATGTCTGAAGGAAAAATTATTATTTTTCATAAAATTACTCCAGATGACTCTGGTGGTTAAATCCATAGCTTCTGAGATATGATCAATATTTTTATTTATTTTTTTACTATAAATTCTCCTCCCTGCTCAGTCAGTTTCCACTTTACTTTCACTTTCAGATTTTGGAGTTTAAAAAATTTGGCACCCATTCGCTTGCATTGTGAGGACCTACAGAGCTGTGATATTCTTCTAAAAATCTTAATTTGTGTTCTACAGAAGAAAGAAAGTCATACACATCTAAGATGGCATGATGATGAGTAAATCATAAGAGGATTTTAATTTTTGGGTGAACTATCCCTTTAAACTCTTACAATGATATGAGCTATACATGCATGTTATAATGAAACAATAACAGCCAGTATTCAAGTATAAAATGTGTGTCTTCTGAAAATGCTGTTTGTTGAAACCAATCCCTGCAGGAAAATCCAGCTTAAGCCGGTAGCTAAAGACCAGTCTGGACCAGCTCATGACCAGCTAGAATCTAAGCGCTGTCCCAAAACACAGCTACTAGCTTAAGCTGGATTTTCCAGCAGGGATTGCCCTATTACTGTGAAATCTTTTACTGTGAAGACCATTTATTGTAATTAGTGTTTGTTTATTATTATAGTGGTTATTATCATAGACAATGTTTATTTGGATAGAAGTGTTTCCTATCCACAGTTTACCTGAGCAAACACTGGGCTGTGCCATGATGATTCTAAAGGGGCTTTTCCACTGCAAGGCACAACTTGACTCAACTCAACTCTGCTTGCTTTTTTGGGGTTTTCCACTGTGGATAGTACCTGGTACCTGATACATTTTTTAGCACCACCTCGGTCAAGGTTCCAAGCGAGCCGAGCCTAAATGTGACGTAAAATCCTGCAGATCACTGATTGGTCAGGGAGAATCGTCAAAACCAGCATCACTGGATTTCCAACACGCGACATCGCTAGTTTTAAAGTTAGCAACAGCGATAACAGTATCATTTGTTCATGCGAATTTCGAATTGTGAAAAAATAAATGGTTGTGCACAAAACCATGCCGTGGTCAATAAACGAGGTGCAGACGGTCCACTCGTTAGCGATGAGCGAAACAAAAAAGTCTCTCAGGGAGTGTCTCAGTTGTTGGGCTACCACCGGACTTACCAACAGTGGAGGGAAAACTTAAGTGACTACAGAACCATCAAGGAAAAGTGGAAGTGGTTCAACCATATGGATGCCATCTAAACTGACGAGCATTGGGATGGAGAGTGCCCTGGACGCAACCACAATGGAGGATGGTACATTTTGTTACGTTAATTCTATAATCTGCTTGAAAGCTTCACTTTATTTAGTTGAACAGCTACTTCTAAAACAACCAGGACAATTTAACTGTTACACTTGTGTAAAATCACCATGCACCAACTGCTTTATGCAGCACACTGAGCTAGTAGCTAACAGCTAGCGGTTGTGTTATTGTTTTCAATAGTCAGTTTGTGTCATGTTTAAGATGATGTCACGGCAGTAGAGGTGGCACAACTATGACGATCAGCCTATAATCCCACCCATGTTGAGGTGGCACTAAACTGCAGTGGAAAGTAAGCTCAGAAAAGTAAAGCGAGTTGAGCTGAGTCAAACCGTAACGTGCAGTGGAAAAGTGCCATAATTGCCTGCTTTTGGTTTCTTAAAACCGAGATGACTTCAAAATTACCAAAACAAGAGATCCAGAGGAGAACCACAACCATTTATCAACCATGGTTCTTGAAGAAAAATCCCTTTCATAAGAAGAATTGACCTCTGAGCCAAAATAGCCCGCAAAACTAGCCCAGGAGCGACTGCCTCTCCAATGACGCACTGTGAATGACGCAACCTAATCGGGTCCCCCTTCAACCTTAAATTACTTATGTATTTGTACATATCAAAATATTTTGCAGTGAACGTAAAATATATTGTTTCTTTACTTATAATCAGCAACATAAAATCAATAGTTTTACATATTCTCATTGTTTTTTTATTTAATTACACCATTCACAATGCTTCATGGGATTGTAGATCATGACCTCATGAAAGACGGTAAGTACGCAATCTAGTACCTTTGTCTTTTTTACAGATTTTCAAATATTTTTTTGCTTCCAGAAAAAGTTTGTAATGTTGTAATGCACCTCAGAGCTGGTTGCTTTGGTTCATGGCTTACAACTCTTTTATGGAGGATTTTATGAAAAGCCTATGCAAAAAAATGAATGGGAAAAATACTACATCTGGAACCCAGATGGGTGAAAAAGTGGGTGGGCACAATCTCCACCAGTTAAGGGGTTGACCAATAGGGATGTTACCTGGTTGCCATGGTTGTGTGGGAAGAAGGAAGATCAATTATGGTTAAGTAGATCGTAGATCGTTACATGGATGAGATAACATTTAATCTGTGCCATAATATTGTGTTCCAATGTTGTGTGGCTGATAATAAACATTGATACCTGAAGAGAACTTGGTTGTGGACCCCATTTATTCCATGCCTCCAACACCATCATACATTAACAGGGCCGTAGTGGGATCCATATTCAGCCATGACAAATGACATGGCAAAGTTTAATGTTGAGTGTATTTTAAAGTGTACTAAGGCAAATTATAATACTATAGAACTGTACATAAATATTTTAAGATGTAAAGACTGATAATTCAAATGTTCAGATCTTTGTATTTTAGACATTTTAATTAACATTAAACATTAACAGATTCAGTGAAAATATGTGCAGCAATGAAATGCTCAAGAAATTAACTGAAGGTTTAATGTTTGTCTTTAAATTTTTACATTCCATAAAAAAAGCCAAATTCCAACAATAAGAGTAAAAAAACATTCCAGAAAATGATGTCAAGCCTTTAGTCAATAAGCTTCTGATAGGAGGTGTACTGAATTGGAGGTGCACCTGTGGATGTGGATGAAATCAAGAAAAACAAAAACGCTCAGGAAGGTAAAACAAGTCCTATATCGACAGGAAGAATCCACTGGTCCAAAACTGCCATAACAAATCCAGACTACAGTTTGCAAGTGCACATGGGTACAGAGATCTTTCTTTTTGAAGAAATTTCCTCTGGTTTGATTAAACAAATGTAACTGTTTGACCATAATGACCATCGTTATGTTTGGAGGAAAAAGGGTGAGGCTTGCAAGTCGAAGAACACCATCCCAACTGTGAAGCATGGGGGTGGCAGCATCATGTTGTGGGGGTGCTTTGCTGCAGGAGGGACTGTTGCAATTCACAATATAGATGGGATCATGAGGAAGGAAATTTATGTGGATGTATTGAAGCAACATCTCAAGACATCAGCCAAGAAGTTAAAGCTTGGTCTGGTCTCAAATGGACAATGACCCAAAGCATACCTTCAAAGTTGTGGCAAAATGTTTTAAGGACAACAAAGTCAAGGTATTGGAGTGGCCATCACAAAGCCCTGACTTCACTCCGATAAAAAATTTGTGGGCAGAACTGAAGAAGCGTGTGTGAGCAAGGAGGCCTACAAACCTGACTCAGTTACACCAATTCTGTCTGGAGGAATGGGCCAAAATTCCAGCAATTTATTGTGAGAAGCTTGTGGAAGGCTATGCAAAACATTTGACCCAAGTTTAAAAGCAATGCTACTAAATACTAACAAAGTGTATGTAAACTTCTGACCCACTGGGAATGTGATGAAAGAAATAAAAGCTGAAATAATTCATTCTCTCTACTAACATTCTGACATTTCACATTCTTAAAATAAAGTAGCGATCCTATCTGACATAAGACAGGGAATTTTTTTACGATTACATATCAGGAATTGTGAAAAACTAAGTTTAAATGTATTTGGCCAACTTCTGACTTCAACTTATATATATATATAAATATATATATATATATATATATATATATATATATATATATATATATATATATAGAAAAATATAGAATGTTTTCTACATTTTTGTCTTTGGTTCACAATGGGGTTTTAAGATCTAGATTTAATCTATTATGTCTCTGAATATCTAGTACCATCAATATCTAAGAATATTTCTGTAAAATCACTTTTTTCTTTCTTTTTTTTTTTTTTTTACAGTTTTGAGAAATGTTGCTCATCCTTTGTGAAGTGAGTTAGGGCCTTCACACAACCATAATCCATCTGTGGATGTATTGTGCATATGTAGAATCTCTAAATGTCAAAAATGGGTGAAGTGACCTGATATTTTGTGCATAAACTAAGAATTATAATAGAATACTCTCAAGAATGAGTCTACAATAACCAAACTACAAATGTATTATAGCTGCCAGCAGTTTATTTAATGAGAGTGCGATGGCATATGACAATCATGCAGTGTTTATTGTCCATACAAAAAGCCACAAAGTATTAACATTCAGTTTCTCAGAGAACACCAAGGGCCGAAAGTGTGCAAGGGGCAATCCTTTCTCCATTTTTTCATTTTCTGTGAAGCAACTTGATTGCTACCAACAGCTGACATAATTTTCAGCCAAATCCTTTTTTTCCTCTGTGCTCTCTCTTTTTAAATATCAGAGCCCCTCCTTTATATAGTTGTATATAAAGCTGAAAGATACATTGTTCTGCTACCTTGACAAAATGTATAAGGCCAGAGGTATCATAAAAGTAATTCTGCTACATTCAGTTCATGAATGTACAAAATGTTATACATGTTAATCTCTGAAAACCAAATAGTATTCTTTATCAAAATACACACACACACACACACACACACACACACCATACAGCACCCAATTCCGTTCATTTGATCTTTTTCCAAATAAGAAATTACCCAGTTTCAGATAAGTTTGCATTCACAACAGATCTGTATCAACATGGAGGGGGCTCTCTCTGAGCCTTTAATTTTAGTCATCCTGTTGTGTGGCTTTCTTTGATAACTCGTACCCATTAAACATGATAAAGCAGAACCCATCTTTAAGTGAGATAGCCCTGATCTACTTTAACCATATCCTTAAAATCATGTTTTCTACTATTCACAAGTATTGTTAAGGAACAAGTGCAAGAGATGTAGTTCTACCTCAAGAGCTACACAGACTTTTCCCTTCATGTTTTTCATGCCATGTGATGCAGTTATGATGGTGCAGCACTCTTAGGAGTTCAATAAATGATACTATGTATATATAGTATCTGTTAAAAAGGTCTTTCCTTCATCCAAAGGCCACAGGTGCTGCAATTTTACAACTCCCTACAGTATGTACTACATGGCATACAAGTTGCCATTTCTGCAAACAACTGATGACAACTAATGTTTATGATATGGAAGCTTCAGATATTAACGCAATTCAATATGTACTTCATTTCAACCTTCATTCTGAGACTTATGTGGGTCCAGAGTGCTACACTGTTCTAAAACTCTCTAAAAATAAACACTGGAGCTTTCAACAGTTCATATGCATATAGCTTGAAAACAAATAAAAACAGATTCACTTTGCAAGCTTAGAAAAAGCATTTTTTCTCTTCATATTTGAAATCCATAATAAAACAAATGGCTGGTGAACCCACACTGCTATTGCTACATAGTGTGGATAAAAAGATTAGAAATGTGTATGAATGTCTAGCACACACAAGCACACACTCTAATAGCCATCGATACACCGTCAGTATCTGGCATTTCCTGCTTTGACACATTAAAAAAAAACTGAAATGGCAAAGTGTGATAACAGCCTCTCTGGCTGTACTGAGAATAAATGAAATATCCTAAAGAACTGTAACAAGGAAGGGAGTAATCATGGTTTGGGTATTTAGTCTAAATAAAAAGAAAAGGGGAAAAAAAAAAAGGAGTCCATAGCTTGTTTTTTTTTCTCTTAATGTGAATGAAAATAAACAGTCCTAGCGCAAAGAGGGGAGTGGAGGACAACAGGATCCATTATTTGACAAGCTGTTTGGCTACATCAGCGTAGGCAATCTCGATTTCCTTGTCACTGGGACACGTGTTGGTGAACTCCTCACGCTTGTAGGCCTTGTTTAGGTACCTCCAGATGCCCGACATGTCATTTGGAATCTCAAAGCCTCTGTACTTCTTTGCCACCACCTACAAACCGAGAGAGAAATAATTAATTGCCAAAAAAATAAAAAAAGAGTTGTGACAACTAGAGGTTGACCGATTTATTGGTTTTGCCATTAGCAGCTTTTGGAACTTTAAGATATCTGCAAATATGAACACAGATAAATTTTTTCTATAGGTGAAAAATAAATGTACAGACTCCTAATGGGGGTTCTTTTTGACACATGACTATGTCTAGCACATTTAACATGGTTGCTGATTGATAACATTGACAGAGATAACCTAAGGTATAAGTTTAATGTGCACTTCAAGTGGAGTCGTAAATATCGTCAGTACAAGTCCCGAGCACATGAATGACCAACTGAAGTTGTATTTACCAGTGGAAAACCCGAGTTGCCACAGAAGTGGTGTGTTGACATCGAAGATTATGAAAAGCATTATTATAATAGTCATTTAAATTCCAGTGATTTATTTAAATAATATTTAGGTATGACATTCTTTGTTAGATCCAAAATCCACAAGAGATGCTGTCCGCAAACTGAATGACAAGCAGACTGAAAAAAGTACATACAAAATAAAATGTTTTATTTTAAACTTGCATAGTGAAAAAGTCTGCTACTTAGTGTTGTTACTTTAAGAGTGTTTCTTTTTTTTCTTTTTTCTGTGACCAAGCTCAGCTGGTCTAAATCTAGAATCATGTGTCTATACAAGGGATGAGTTGTTGTTTGTATGGTGAGCACTGAAGAAAGCTATGGGCTGAAAGTTGGTAACAGTTTATTTTAATGTATCCTTGTTACACATATTACATGTATTTACTATAGTGATAACAGTCAATTATGCGTAATTACAAGCAGTTAACCCTAAACCAAACCCTAACATTACAGTAAGTACATGCTGTTAATTAGTAACAATCAGCAATTACTGGTGTAATTACACTGTAACAAGGACACATTCAAATAAAGTTTAAACAAAACGTTTACTCGCTGGTCTGTTTTTATTTTTTTATTTTATTTTATCCCCTTTTCTCCCAATTTGGAATGCCCAATTCCTACTACTTAGTAGGTCCTCGTCATGGTGCGGTTACTCACCTCAATCTGGGTGGCGGTGGACAAGTCTCAGTTGCCTCCGCTTCTGAGACAGTAAATCTGTGCGTCTTATCATGTGGCTCGCTGTGCATGACACCGTGGAGACTGAGAGCACAGGAGGCTCATGCTATTCTCCGTGATCCAAATACAACTTACCACACCCCATTAAGAACCCCTAATCGCGACCACAACGAGGTTTTCCCATGTGACTCTACCCTCCCTAGCAACCGGGCCATTTTTGTTGCTTAGGAGACCTGGCTGGAGTCACTCAGCACACCCTGGATTCGAACTCAGACTCCAGGGGTGATAGTCAGCGTCAATACTTGCTGAGCTATCCAGGCCCTGCTGGTCTGTTTTTAACGTACAGTTGAAGTCAGAAGTTTACACAAACTTAGGTTGAAGTCATTAAAACACATTTTTTAACCACTCCACAGATTTAATATTAGCGATAAATTATGTGGATATATTGAAGCAACATCTCAAGACATCAGCCAGGAAGTTAAAGCTCGGTCACAAATGGGTCTTCCAAATCGACAATGACCCCAAGTATACCTCCAACTTTGTGGCAAAATGGCTTAAGGACAAAAAAGTCAAGGTTTTGGTGTGGCCATCACAAAGCCCTGACCTCAATCTGATAGAAGATTTGTGGGCAGAACTGAAGAAGCGTGTATGAGCATGGAGGCCTACAAACCTGACTCAGTTACACCAGTTCTGTCTGGAGGAATGGGCCAAAATTCCAGCAACTTATTGTGAGAAGCTTGTGGAAGTCTGACCAAAATGTTTGACCCAAGTTAAACACTTTAAAGGCGATGCTACCAAATACTAACAAATTGTGTGTAAACTTCTGACCCACTGGGAATGTGATGAAAGAAATATAAGCTGAAATAAATCATCCTAACTGACCTAAGACAGGCAATGTTTCTACGATTTTTTAATGTCAGGAATTGTGAAAAACTGAGTTTAGATATATTTGGCTAAGATGTATGTAAACTTCTGACTTCAACTGTACATGCTGCACTTTTTCCACTATGAAAGCTTAAAATAATAAAAAAATATATATTTTTGATAGACATTTTTCAGTCTGCTTGACATTCAATGTGCAGACATCATCTCCTGTGGATTTAGGATACAAATCTTTTGTCTCTACGCACCCGAAATTATACAAGTATTGTTTGAGTGCAACAATTTTAAAATCCCAAGATTGATCTTTTACTCGATGCGCAATCCTCTACAACAAGAGGAAATCACTCACATTTGCAACCAAATTTTGTGCTATGCAACTAAAATGTCTATGATTAGCCACTGACTGATAAATGTTCAGATTTCACCAGTGATTGTGTAGAATAGTGGGGGAGTTATTCAGCATCCTTTCACTGCATGTTGAGAGTAAAAGTTTGGTTTGAATCGTTCCGTGTGTGTCCAAAGATGAGATCCATGCAATCCATTTGTCATTGAATGACTCTTAATACAAAATAAACATTTAAAGCACGGATGAGGTAAAGCTATTATAGTTCTCTCTCCTTAACATGCGCTCATTTACAGACGCTCTTTTACAGAACAGCCTGTTTTCTTTGAGACAGTACCGGTTTTAGCACAAATCAATTTAAATACGTCTAAATAGTTCAAATAATGCATGTAAACAATAAACATGTAACAAAACATAATATATGCAATATAATTTCATATTTATTGGTGGAATATGTGGATTTGATCATATCTAAAATGTGACTAAAATGATGAAATCTACCCATATGAATCAATAACGAAATCAGAATTGAAAGCTAGTGAATCGTAATAGAATAAAAATTGGGAAATCTGTATCAATACCAACCCTAATGAGAACATAATAATTGAAAATACATGAACAGAATTAGTGATATGCAGGAGTGAGTCACTCCCGTATTTCCAGAAGACAATAGCGGTAAAAGAACGAGCATGTTTTAATTTATCTGTAACCACATGTACAGGAATATTTTAAAACTATGTACATTCTATAGAGCATGTAAACATCTATTGGAATAAAGGTTTAACTAGTATAATTAATCGGTGACAAAAATTAAATAAAAATCATCACTTGGTAGCACTCAGGTTGGTGAATGAATGCTTGCATGTAAAGTTTTACATGTATATTTTCTTTGCGATTCATCTTGTCCTGAATTGGAAGAATTCATTGTAGGCAATTCTTGTGATGTTTATAAATTTTTCTTAAAACAATGTACAATAACAGCATTTTTGTTACAGTTCATGTTATATGAACTGAATCGTGCTGCCTGACAGCCTAGTTTGCCTTAGCGGGTAATTCATCTAAATACAGTTGGCTGAATGTAAACAGGAGGGTCCAAAAAAAAAAAAAAAAGACTGTATTTGTGCAATAAGCAGTGTAAACAAACAAATAATTCCCTGAATCCATCAGAGTGGATACTTAGACCATGCCCACGCTAATGCTTCCGTTTGAAAACGCATCAATTTGCAATGTTTACGCCTCTGAACCACACAGTTTTCCTTCACCAAAGACTTTATAAAATGCTCTCAGTAACCAGATTCTTTGGATTACGACGTTAAGAAACTGAAAGATGAGTTTTCAAACTCTGAACCACAACTCATCTTAACTTTCTTTCATGTCTGCTTTCAAATGAACCAAGAACTGTTATACTGTTATTTGTCCTTAACACTCTATGGAACACATTATGTTCAGCTCGACTTAAATCAGTATGATTTCTGACAGACTGTATAACAATTGTAGGCCTAGTTGAAATTACATTCATAACAGAGTTTTATGTAATAAATGGTATTTAAATAAAAAAAATTATCAATGTTAAAATATATAAATCAAACTTTGATTTAAAAGGTTTTGTTTTTTTACATTTAAATAAAAAAATATTCAAAAACATTCTAAAATGCTCTTCTGTCACCAGCACAATTTGACTGAAGCCCTGTTCACACTGTCAGTGATTTTCAGCAGAGAAATTGTATGCATTTTGAGGGAGTTTAATTCATACGTTATTAGCTTGTTCATGATATGATGCATTGAGCACAACTGTAGTTTATATTAAAATGCTCTCCAAAGCAGATTGTTCGTTCTTACAGGAAAAACAAATGATTATAGTAAGAATGACATCTTAGTTTTCCTAGCAATACATCTCACCTGTGATCAGATTTTGTACAGCTATGGCCAGGTGTGCAGCCGACCAATAACATTAGAGTGAAAACAGTAGGAATGCCAACTAGCAACATAGAATACAGAGACTAGCGATATCCAGAAACAAAAAACACTGACAGTGTGAACAGGGCTTTAGGCATAACTGCACAGTTCATTACCTTGACAATGTGGAGTTTGGGTAGCAGGTTGCAGTCAGCCAGTGTCATCTCCTCGCCATCTAGAAAACTGCGTGTGGAGGCCTTCATCTCCTCCATGCTGTTGTGGTCAATCTCGTCTGGTAGAGGAGAGCACAGGTACTCATCCAACTTCTGCAAGGTCTTCAGCAGACCCCTCTCCAGTCCTGGACCCAACACCAGTTTAGAGTCAGTAAACATTTTTACTTTTATAAATGTTATAATTTCTTTCCAAATCTTGCAGTATGTAAATGTCCATGTTTGTGGACACTGCAAAAGGACTCATCTCAGGAGTCCCTCAGGGGGTCTGAACACCTGATAGATTTAATCTGATAGATTTAAAGGGATATTTCTATAGTTCGATAGTCATCGTTTTCTCACCGCCATTTTGTTAAAAGCTATACAACTTTGTCACTTCAGGGGAACACAAAAAAATATATTTAGCAGAATGTCCAAATGGTCAGTTCAGTTCAGTAACTTATTTAACCAGGATAAAAAAATCATTGAAATAATATTTCTTTTACAACAGTGATCTGGCCAAGAATAAAACAAAGACACAATGACAAATGAAATAAAATCAATAAAAAATTTAATTATCTATAAAAGAAATGCAATTAACTTTTATTGTATGGAAAAAAGATGCCATGAATGTGCAGGAGGACAGAGTAAAATTCTGCCTAACATCTAGGTCTGTCACAATTCTAACATTTGGCTGACGATTCATTGTGAAACAAATAATTGAGATTTTGATGATTGTCTGTTTTAGAGCCTTCTTAGAGCCTTAAATTGTCATACAAATATGTGTGCTAAATACACCTCAAGTAATTTATTTATATTTAACTTGGATTAATATAATAAAATAGGGATACATGATTTAAGGCTTTAAAAACTTGGACAATGTAGCACAGGGGTAGAATGACAAAAAAAAAAATTAAAATACAAATAATAATAATAATAATAATAATAATAATAAAATCCCAAATCCCAATATTTCCAAATACTTAAAGGTGCTGGAAGCAATTTTTTACATGGAGAGGTATATAAAAATATTCCTACTCTCTGAAAGATAATAATGAAATAAGTGTCCCGAGATATCTCACCGGTCTCTGTGACAGCTCCAGAGACAGCAAACAAAAATGTGTCAGTGGGCCGCGGTCTCTGACGCTTTCTGCCTGCCAATCATCTTAAAAGGATATTTCACAGAAATGTTTTTATTCTCTTATCATTTACTCTCATTTACATACCATCCCAGATGTGTACGAGTTTCTTTCTTCTACAGAACACAAATGAAGATTTTTAGAAGAATATTTCAGCCCTGTAGGTCCATACAATGCAATTGAATAAGTGTCAACATTTTTAGCTCCAAATAATTCGGATATGCACGAAGAATGAATACCCAACAAAACGAAAAAAAGCACTTGATCAATATTGATCGGCTTCTCACCCAAACCTATCATATTGCTTCAGACTATATGGATTTAACAACCAGAGTCTTCTGGAGTACTTTTATATTGCCCTTATTTGGCTTTTGGAGCTTCAAATTGTTGGCACCCATTCACTTGCATTGTATGGACATACAGAGCTGAGAAATTCTGCTAAATCTTACATCTACTCATCTGGGATGGCATGAGGGTGAGTAAGTGATGAGAAAATATTCATTTTTGGGTGAACTTACCCTTTAATGCCATTATTATGGCGTGTTGCTCATAACAGTTGTCAGTTGAGGGTGGTATTTTGTTGCAGTTGTTTTTGACAACCTAACGCCGCTCCCCTACTAATTTGCTCTCAGCACCCCCTGGCATCCTTTGAACGCCCCCTTTGAGAACCCCTGCTTTATTCTATCATCTCCACATAAATCAAGTAAGTGGGCATCTCCTCTGTTACTGCGTGTCATTACCACTGGATGTATGAACCCACAACATTCTTAATGAGCTGCTCAGAGTGTAGTGAGATGGTCAGAGTTCATTTGTAGTGCCCACATAATGCAATAACACAAGTAAATGATACAAAAAACACATAGTTCGTAGAATTTCCACATTTATTTAAAATTCCCTTATTTGGACAGTAAAATGTGAAATTGTAAAACGTGAATTGAAATTTAAAAGTGCACAATAATCACAGTTATCTCAATCGATCAGACAATTATTTAATAACTGTGACAGACCTAAAATCTCTTATCTCACAGAATAAAGTCATATAGTTTTCTAACAACATGAGAGTGAGTAAATGATGATCTTTTTTGATCCCCTCTAAGTGTACGTGAACTGGTGAGAAAGAGCCCAGTTTTTTTTTCTTTAGTTGTGATTTATATTGAGTAATACAGTCTTCTTTCCTATTGTAAAAGATCCATTTAAAAGGGATCTGGTGTTCTTTTAAAGATGACTCATATGTGAAATCACCTCTAAATTACATTAGTCTCATCATGCAGTAGAACAGTCATCTGCCCTCTAGAGGCAGAAATTGCCAGAACTTTAGTGTTTGTTGCACTTTCACTGTAGGGAAAAGTCCCACACCTCACATTCTAATATTAAACCACTGTTTATTAAATGGCCATATCTGTTTATCTCTAAATGGATAAAAGTCTAAAAATATCAAATAAAACCCTCAGGAATGCAAACTAAAATGCAGTAGTTTGACCCAGTGATTTCTCCCTTAGACAGCACTATCTGCTAGCACTGAGATAATATTGACAGAATCCAGCTGGTATGGAGAGCCCGTTATCACCCTCAGTCAACATTTCACTAGGGTGGAGACTTTTGAGATTCTCCAAAGTCAGTTTATGTTCAGGGTTACTGTCAAAGTATTACTGAGCTGGGGAGTCTTTGAGATTGTGCAGTATTGCATCAAGGTAAATTCCCAACATATATCTTACTTGGGCCAGTTTTACATGACACACCATGAATTAAAATGGGTCAATCACTTATTTCACCCAAAAATTTACTTAAAAGGGAGAGTTCATTAAAACATGAAAATTCCAACATAATTTTCTCACCCTCATGTTGTTCCAAACCTGTGTGACTTCCTTTCTTCTGTGGAACACAAATGGCAGGGTGTTAGGGACTGACAGCACCAATCACCATTCACTTTCATTTTATGGTAAATAAAAAAAAACCACAATGAAATAAAATGGTGACTGAGCCTATTAGTCCTTAACATTCTGGCTAACATTTACATGGAACAAAGTCAAATAAATTTAGAACAACTTGAATGAGGAAATCTCTTTTTTGGGTGAACTTACCCTTTAATGCTAACAGTTACCGTTTTTACTCTGGGAGCTGATCCAGCTATCAAATTGTAGGCATCCCAGTAGCACTAAACCATGCAAAAGAGCCACTGGATCCAAGCCCTGTGTTATCTAAATTAGTGACAACACTGTTTTCATACACAGCATATGATGAGGCATAGCAACCATAACAAAGTCTAATATCTCATACAAGAGCAATAAGAACTAATTATGTGTGCTTAAACTGAGCTTATCAAGTATAAGATTATTCCAATGAACAATGTGCGCACTCATGAATGTACACCTGGTCTTTTGAAATGTACAAAGATAATTAAATCTTGCTTACCTTCGTTGGCGTCAGGTTTGGAGTTTTTGATGAAAGCAGAAAATCTGGCGAATATATCCATGCCTGCAGTGTTGGACTCTGGGTGCCTGGCACCAAGTTTGGAGAATCTGAAAGTGTGAACACGCGCGCACACACGCACACACACACAACGTTTGATATGTGGCCCTTAACCTTTTTTTAAGTGTGACTGAAAGGCATGTGGAAGTATAGTTGGAGACACTCAAACACACAAACACATTTTTACTCACTTTGGAGGGCAGAGAACGTCCTCTAGGAACTCTTCGATCTTGTTGACATCTGTCTTGACTTCTCCATTAAAGGTGATGAAGGGAGGGTGAGTTCCTGGGGCCAGATTCTGCAGATCAGCTGGTTTTCTACAAAGAAGAAAAACATTGTTTTAAGTAACATTATTGCAAGTAAGGGATAATGTACAGTCAGTCGGTTGTTTATTTTGTAATAAGCTGACTGTACATTATTTCCACTTATTACATGGCTACAAACCAAAAACAATGAGTTGAAATTATGTGAGGAAAAATAAATAAAATTAATTTGCTGAACAACTGAATTCCACCTCTAATTTGTGCCGGATTTCTGTTGGGTGTTCATTTTGTAAACAATGACCATCTGACTGCTCAATATGCAGTTTATTACAAGCCTACTTGCCAAATAGATAAATAAATGCACATTAAAAATGTATTCGAGTTAGCTTATTCTAGAGATTGCACAGTGATTCGAAAAGCAGGAAAGATGACCGGTTTAATATCACTTAACCCCTTAATGTGTGGTTGTTACTCAGAAATATCAGACTGCTAGATGGCACCATTGATCAGTCAGAATAGAGTATTCAAGAGACCGTGTTATAAACATTAATAGTGTATGGAGAGGCACATTATTTTTTGTTTACATACTTGCATCTCTCCTAACTCAAAATACAAAAGACAACTATAAGCATTGTTCCCACACTTTTTGAGCTAAGAATATACATTAATTTTCCATGACCTTTACGATCATTTGCAATCACAAAATAAAGATTTTTTGCAATCAATCATTCATACCAATTTGTAAACCAGTTCAACCAATTCACTGAAATGAAGAAAAGAAAATAATAATAATGTCTTGCAAGCAAGTTTCAGTATAAAATATTTTTACAATTGTTCACCGGATATTCTGCTGTATAGAGCAGATAATAACTAGAAAAATATAGTCGTCATTTTTCTATTTAAATTTCCATGATTTTTCTTGGCCTGGAAAATAATTTTTAAAAAAATCCCTGATATTTCCAGGTTTTCCAACTTTGTGGGAACCCTGTATGAGTTAACTACTTGTTGGTTAATTCCCCTGAAAAGTGTTAACACTGTGACGCTATCAAAAGAGCATTTGTTCACAATAGTGCAGGGGTGCTCACACTTCTGTGGCATGAGATCTACTTTTAATAAGGCTATTATTGCCAGATCAACTATGCAGGCATTTTTGTCACGATACTAAAATGTCAGTTGCCTCAACTAATACCTGTGAAGTTTTCCACGAAGACACCCACCAGAGTTTTGTTGACAGCCGGAGGCGGCACGAAATTTGACAGAGGCGGCCAACGTTCTGTAGAAAAGTTTTTTTTTTAATAGAACACTATAACAGGAAGCCAGCATGGCCGATGCCATTTTATGAATTGCTTTTCTAATATAATGCAGGGTGATAAGATGCCCTCAGGGAACACACACACAGTCCTCACTGTACAGGGATTTTCCAAAGCCCTCCAAGCCAAACACACACACAGAGCTGCCAAGAGTATTTGAGTAAATAGGATAGATGTTTGTGTGGCACATGACATAAAACAAATGGAAATAGAAAAGTTTTTGAATGAAGGCTACAGGGATCAAGACCTGCAGTAAAAGCTCAACACACTTGTTGATTCAGGAAAAGAGAGGGGATATCTCCCATGTGACCCTGCAGACAGGAACACTGTGATCTTACCAATCAGAACAACAGGAAATTACCTCACACCTCTGGCATGAACACAAGGAGCACCCTATCCCTCGCTGTGGCATGAAGGAAAGGGTAAGTGGGAGAGAAAGTGGGAGAGAGAATGTGATGTTAGAACAAAGAACGAAATAAGGAACGAAAAATCGAACAGACAAAAGAAAACAGAATGAAAAAAACAAACAAAGAAAGAACTAAAGAAAAAAGAACAAAAGAAAGAAAAATTATTAATGACTGTTGGCATGTCTAAGCAGTCTTATAAAGCAGAGCTTTAAAGGTCTAGCCACCATTCACTTACATTGAATTGACCAACATAACAGCAATATTCTTCTGAAAATATATATATTTTTTGTGTTCTGCAGACAGAACACGTAATCTGGCACACGCTTCAATTGTGATTTTGATTCAGATTCGTGATTCGCAAAACAAATCATTCAGACCGTTTTTTTAATCTTTTTGTTCAGTTCAAAGGAATCAAATTTAAAAGATTTGACAATTATTCTTTCAACGAATCACACATAACTATCGCCGCTCTGCCTACATTTATGCACGTACTGCTGTTATTTTATTAGATTTTTTTAGGTGTTCAGTCGCAAAAGTAACGAAAGGGTCTGGAGAAATTGATCGGAGTAGAAGTATCAATTTTCTCTTCAAAATGTAGTAAAGTGAAAGTCCAAAGATATATTTATACTCAAGTACAAATATATATAAAAAAAAAAGTTGTACTTAAGTACAGTAATGAAGTATTTGTAATTCGTTACTATACACCTCTGGTTTATAGCCTAAAATACTGAAGATCGTAAATGGAAAGTCTGAGGGGGAAGAGAGAGAGAGACTAAAGGAGTAGAAGTTCTTACACAAGTACTTCTAACAGTATCTTATTACATTTTTCATAAATCGTTATAGAGCAGTGGTTCTCAACTGGTTTTTCTTCGGGACCCAGATTTTACACTGGAAGTCAAGTGGCAACCTACCATAGTAAAAAACGTAATGCATTTAATAGATCCTGGGCCACATTGCCTTTTATCTTGTTTTGTTCAAGGTTTTCAAGTATAAGGTGCATCAAGGGACATTTTTGTTGTTCTTTATGTCAACAACAAAATTTACGGGAAGTTTTCTCTCCCCCTTTTAACAGTTTAAGATAATATTTATTTATATGAGCCCAATTTTAACCCATTTGTTTCCTAATTTCAGACGTCATTCAAATATACATATTACACAAAGAGGAAAGGCTCCTCATTAGGCTACCATGGTTAGGTCAATGTAGCTAGTCTTAAATAATAGTAATAATAATAATAATAAAAATAAACTACATTTATGAAAAAAAAAAACCTTGCTGAAATACATTTTGAAACTTTAACTACAATTGCCACTGTCGATATAAATATGAGGTCTAATAGTTTCTTCCTTTAGATTATTTCATATGAAACTATACATTTGTCAAAATATAACAGTTAATTTTACTCATGTCAAATCGTGAAACAATTTTGTAAAGGTGATGATGTGTAATCATTTTATTTTGGTGATGAAGTTTAATGAAAAAACACAAAAAAACACAATACAATAAAATAGTACATGGCACAGCGTTGCTCTTTTCCTCCTCAGTGATGTTTGGCATGTCGGGGCTACCTACTGTTTGAGATTTGACTTGACATCCTCCGTAACGCTTTAAACTAGAAAAGTCTCACTAGAATTGAAATTGGTCACATCAGTTTTGAGGTCTGCGTGCCGTATTATCGAGGGAGGCCCGGCTGTTGTGCGCGCACCAGAGAGCAGAGCAGATACAATTGTTTGCCATTTCTGATTGTGGGTTGAAATTAATATACGCATTCAGTTATGTGCTCACACACCAAAAACACTGATAAACAATGCTGCAGCACTAGCATGTGTGCTTCAGGTGTACGATTATCAAAAGAGATTATAATGTTTTATACACCCATTTCTGCAAGAGTTTGTTAAACAATCTTTAATATAATGTAATGTGGAAACAAACTAATTTATTGATATTCCTTAATAAAATGAAAGTTTATCACTTTGTATCTCTCCCCGAGTGTCAACATGTTTGTGTGACATCATGCCCCTGCATCTTGGTGAAATTTGAGTTGAGAATTTCTGCACAAGCCTACAAGTTGTAATTCTGACTTCAATATGAATTCCATTGCACTTTTCCTAGTAGTTAGTTTTCAAATCCGACTTTCCAAGTTGAATGGAACACAGCACTACTTTTCAAAAATTGATCTGACGCTGAATACTCAATCGGCCTAATTTACACTTAAAAAAACTCCTGATGTTGCTATAACAATGCATCAGTCCTCCTTTCCTGTTTAATAAATTAAGCAATCACATGGTCATGCTGAACATCTTGTGTTTTTAAATCCATAAGGATCTCTTTCTCAATGGAAACAGTGGCAGTTATGACAATCTCGCACTCTTCACTTTCAAATTACGTATTCAATCAAATTACATCAATTAAAGCGTGATTGCGTCACTCAAGGTCAGCTTGTAGGCCTTGACCAGGACATATCCTACAGATCACACCCACCAAGAAAAAATAAATCAATCTGATTGGCTGATGAATCTGCTTCTTAGAGGGTTTTCTAGGTAAAGGAATTTGCATACAGGTAAATATGTTCAAATTTTTAGCTAGTAACCTCATATATGAAATGTTCTCTATACATGAAGTTTATCATTCTTACAGTTATCATGGCCCTTACCCTCTTTAACACAATATTATATAGAATTTTGTTATGCACTGCAATAATCCCTAACTGCAGTCCTTTAGAATCTCCCTAACAGCTCTGTTGACCACAAAGCACACACCTCTTCAGGTCCACAGTGGTGACATTGAAGACCACACCCTTCAGCCACAGGATCATGAAGAGACGCTGAGAAAATGGACAATTCCCAATACTCTCTCCATCACTGCCTGCCTGAGAGAGAAAGAGAAATACATATTAGTCTGACTTCAAAAATGTGAAAAAATTAATTAAAAACTGTCATCATTCCAGTGAGTTCCAATGTAAGTAACTCAATATCTGCTAAAATTCCAAAAGTGAACATTTTGCAATTACAAGATAGCTAGCTTAACTAACAGATTGTTAAACAATGATAACCTCCATGATATTTATTTGGCTGAAAGACTGAGATTAACTTCAGTCCTGCTTTCAAAACACATACAAAACAGACATTAATAGCAAAACTTCAAAAAGTGTCGGCCATTTCCAGAACAACGACCCTATGATAACCCAATGCATAGGTGGAGATCAAACATTTTACAGTATTACACACTGTCGCAATGTGTGTGTCTTTTCAATACCACCATGAAGAACACAAGATCCTAAAAGTCCTGAGCATGTACAATCCTGGCTATAAAAAAAATTTGTACATAGGATCAATTATAACTGTGACGCATGTTTGTTCTGAATGTACGTTAATTAAAGTTTTGGCAATGTACACCCATTTTATCATGCCACTAAATGTTTGGAATCTTAAAATCTTCAGCGAGGGTGTGTGTGTGTGAACATTTCTTGAAAGACACAAAATTCCACAGTAGAGATATCACCATATTTCCCTAAATGAGCCCAACCCCTCATCTCTCTGCTGAATACCACACTCAACCTGAGCTCTAACAACTAGCCTTCGTGTGTTCTCGCTCTTACCCCTCCTTTTCCACAAATCTCCAGAAGATATTTTTACTTGTCAGAGAACAGAGATTTTCCTGAGTATTTCAGTGATTCAGATTCATTAGCATGTGCGATAATTAAGCAATTTTAAAACGGAGCTCACACTAACAGACCTGTGTATGTACAGTATGTGTGAGAGAAAGAGAGATGCTTATTGGCCAGCCTGATCTCATGAAATTTACGTTATCATGACACAATTTTTGCAATTCAAAATGTACTTGCCGTATCTCACGTTTGGCGGCAGTTTTCCAGTGAAATGTCCAGCTGGGGGCCCAAAAGTGAGTAAAATGGAGTTGTTTTCAGGGGAACAGGTTTTAAGGGGAATTTTCGATGAATGTTCTTAAGTCATATCTCCCTAACCTAATGAGTGCTCTAACCTAACATTTGCCTGAACCTTACTAATAGTTTTTTAAAACAAAAATTAGATGTTAAAAATTACATTCTTACCAAATAAATGCCTAAACCTTACCAACAGTGTTTAAAAATGCTGAAGCAAATTTCTTTTCCTAAAGCAACCACATCTTTTCATGCCGCTTCTGACTCTGTTGTGTCACATGTCAGCTTGAGCACATAGCTGGACTTGATCCTTGGTCCTCTGACTCAAAGCCCAATGCTCTATATTCTATAAGGTGAGCTACTGTGCATAAAAGCATTAAAATGTATTGTTTTGCAAAAGATGTGTTTGAGTTGGGTCTGTGTAATAAGATAAAAAAATAAGTATTTAGAAAGTCATAATCAGCCATTATAATCATGATTTGTGTGAATGTGAATAAAACACACTCTAAGTTGTTTTAGCACTTATAGTGTTCATTTAGTGTCTGTGCCATGACAATGCAATGTCAACAAACCCAAAAATGACTAAAAATTACAATTTAAAACAATTTACAGCTCAAATAATAAACAAGTTAACAGAAGAATTAAATGTAAGTTATATAAAATTATAAGCTTGATATTTCCGCCTCTAAACCCTCCAAAGATTGTCCAAAATCAAGTTTATTGGCCACATTCACTTCCATTGCAAGTGCCTCACAGTAACACAGATTTTAGTTTTTTTTAAAGAAAAGGAGGGATGAGTCGAAATAAAGTTTTGTGGTAAATCAAATTTGTATGCCACAAATTATGTTGATTGAACTTAACATGTATTGAACCCGGAATATTCCTTTAACTTTTAAATTCTGATAATTGCCATTATCTTTTATTATTACTCTACATTACTTTTCGTTTTATTTCATTTTATTTGTGCCATTGACATTTCATTTTATTTGTTAATTTCACTTGATTATTTGCTTGTTAATAGAGAGAACGATATCATAAAATTGAGAAAGCACCATTTAGCCAGATATCCTGTGCCATACAAGTAACATATTACACAATAATATGTCTATTATAGATTTTAGCACATTCTCAGAGTAAATTAATTCAAAGAGCAGCACTGATATTTGAAATCATATTTTTTCCACATTTGTGTATTGTTAGTTTTCATGTTGTTATCTTTTTTGCATGTTGAAATTAATCCAGCAGCACAGACTGTAAGGCCCACTAAAGAATAGGAGACCTTGTTCTAGGGAGTTCTCTCCCTTTCTCTTTCATTCTTCTTCCATCTCGCTCTTTCTGTCTCTCTCCCTCTCGTTCAATCACCCTACTGATATCTCTTTCACATTCTATCTCTGTGGTGAACCTCTGTTCAGTTCTCTTTGTGGCAGGTTTAGCTGCCGTTTACTCAGTGTTCAGTTTAAGTGCTTCTCTTGTTGACAGTCAGGTTTGTAGTATAGCGGTAAAGACAAAATTTTATTTAACAAAACATTACATACTTTATCTTTCAGTCAAATACTCAGATGCTATTCTGCGAAAGAAAAATAAAGCACTTATTCAGAGAGGTAAAATTCTAGATTAAATGACTCAGTATGATTCATTGATTCCTTATCTGCAGCTCTTAAATGAAAGATGCTTACAGAAAGAGTCACGACAGTTGGGGGAACAGAAACAGTGCATCTCACAAGGCAGAGAAGGAACACTTGTATTATAATGAATAGGAGAAATTGGATTGCCCAGTGGATTTAGAAAAGGAAATTCCATTTTACAGGTAAAAGACAATCAGTTTTAGATACAGACATCGCCTTTTAGTTAACTCAAGAATGCATATGCCCATTAGCTAGGCCAGTCTGAACAACAGCGTTTTTTCTGTGATTTAAGCTAAAGCAGCACAATTTATGATACCATTATTGCCAGACTTTGATGTTAATTTTAAATATGTTCTTTGATCATAATCTTGACCAACCATTTTGACGATTTCGGTGTTTTCACATTCAAGTAAATATCAATACATTTATGCCATTTGTTTACAATGAAAACAACTGTCCAGCCTGCCTGGCAGCGTTCCAAAGATGACCGCGAGTGGAACACTTTGCACAGGGACAGAGAACCAAGTTAACAAGCACTTAAGAATACGGTTTATTCCAGGGCTTTTGCAGAAAGCGGCATTCTGCAACATCATGTAAACTAGAATGCTGATTTCCTTAAGCCCTCTGTCTGAGACTGGATCTTAACTCACAAGTGCCGTTCTCATGGGTGTTTGAAGAGTGCATGTGTGTTGAACAGACCGGATAACAAACGTCATAGGATGGAGCCCATCAACAAGTCAACACAGTGGAAAGAAATTAAACATTTTTGGGAGTACAAAGAGAAAAATCACATAGACCATAAACTATACCCATTTATACACACCAATGTAAAGTTTTGTGTAAGAGGGAAACCCCACGACTGCGTTACAATTCCACTGCCGATTGGCGAAAGTTAGGGAAATCACAGTATTAATGAAAGTATTGAAGAACATTTTTATTCAGAACAACAGCTCTCTCGCTCTCTCTCTCTCTCTCTCTCGTAATTTCTTCAATTTCATGCTTCTGGGTAAATTGAGCTTTTATTTTGGCGGCACACAGAATCAAGGACTTTTGGTTTGTATGTTTTGTTCAAAGATGACAGCTTCCCTCTTTTAGTTCACTATATAGCTTAATGTGCTTATCAGACCGCTAAAGACTGTGATTTATTTAAATACAGTGAATATACTCCATGTGCTGCATGCTTTACAGCAAATGAATGCTCTGCTGTTGGTCATCTCTTACAAACAATGAGCACGTGATTATTATGAATGCCGGCTTTACATACTCATTTTGATGTGCACGCCTTATGGAGTTTGTATATCCATTTTATTTATTTAAATCCCAGCCTTGTGGTTTAATCATTATACTTGGGCATATCATGCCCAATTTTATGCTTAATGCTTAATTTTAATTAAGCCTTCATACAGTCATTTTATAACAGATGTGTCAAATTCTGTGGCATTATGCATTTTTTCATTAATTACATTTGTATGACTAGATTTCACGATTCCATCCATATTTTCCGCATCTCGGAAATCATAAGAGTGATAGGACCCTAAATAAATTGGTAAAATGTAGGCTACCATCAGTCTTGTTGTAGTACTGGTGACAGCCTGCAGGTTATCCACGGTTGTGGATTCCACAGGGTCCGTTATCTACTCATCTGCTTTTGTGTACAGTTTTAACCAATTCTCTCAAATAACTAGTTCTTCACACATACCCTGGTAAAGCAACAAGAAAACAAAAAGGATGAGAAAAAGAAAAGAGTAGCAGCAGGTGAGCTTTCATTAAAACTTTAGAGGATAACCCCTCTCTATTTATTACTGCCCTTCTTTTTGTTTTCCTACCCCTCCTCTTCCCTCCCTTTCTCACCTCCCCCATGAGGCATCTGTGGATGGAGGGGAGGGCAACGGAATGTTCCAGATATGTCCAGCATGGAATGATGTGCGAGGGTTTTGTTTACATTTTGTGACCATGATGACTGAAGGCAAGCATTTTCTGTGGACAGCTGTGCTCACTCAGACACACATTCAGACTACAGTCTGCTAAAACACTATGTTACATTAACACACTATCGGTCTAAAATATTCTACAGCCACACATTAGAAAACTCCGGAAAGTCTATACTTGAAGTTATGATCAGCCAGTTTTCAACAGTACTTACGTTGTCCCCTTCAACAATGGAGGAAAACTTAAATAGCAGCAGTGTGTTTGAAATTTCCACAGCATTTGTTTCTCTATAAACATCTCTCCATTCAGTGGGGTCTCTCCCACAGACAAACACAAACACAGGTCCATATGCACGACTCTCCAAACACAAATGGAGTCCTTTTACTAAACACCTCTTAACACACTGGGCGCATCCAAAACAAAAAGCAGAAAAAAACAGATGTCATACCTTATATGACAACACTAAAAGCTTCAGCAAAAATGGAAAGAGTCCTCATATTCCAAAAATATTATCTATTAGAGACAAAAAGATAGAAAAAGACAGACCGACAGAATAACAGACATTCAGTCCATGGTAACATTGTGAATAGTGCCAGAAAATGTGTACTACAAATATTTACGATATACAGTATATTCAAACCTACATAAATTATTCCCATATTTTACCACCATTGAGAATACTGCATCGATTTTAATGCATTTTTTATTTGCCCATGTGTTTTAAACAGACAAGTGGCAGCAGTTTTACATCCTCTACTTGTGTCATGACTCATGCATATAACAAGAGCATAAAGACAGAGATATTTTAATAGTAAATCTCAACAGTAAAAAGATTCATTTTCAAAGTTTGACTCTTTTCCCCGAATCAGTTCTTTCACACTGCCAGATTCAAGGACCCCATTTACACCTTGTATTAAGATGCGTCTCAGGTGATCAGATCACAAGTGGTCTGACAAGACATCGCTGCTTACACCTGGACGCTTAAATGAGTCTCCTGTTACCATTTGTGTTCGGATTGAGGGGAGTCTCTGATTTCATGACGACATACATCAAATTATGTCACTGTGTTACTGTGTGGTACTAAAGCGCAAAAGAAAGCACAAAAAAAGTGGTGCGCCGTTTCTCCCAGATGCAATTAAATGTAATCTAAACACAAAATGCAACATCAAGCAGAATTACCAATTATTTTAGTAGATTACCTGTATTAAAGGAGCTACTCATCTGTGTCTATGCATATTGATATCAGAAACACAGAAGATCTGTGTTCTCGTGCTTGTGTATGTATCCTTGTTTTAAAATTGTATTATCAGATGATTATTGTAATTGTTGTTTTAGCGCAGCGTTTGACAGGCAGGTGCTTCACTGCTGTCCGAGAATCATCAGGACGGATTAGCATTTACTTTAAGTAAAATGCGATATGGTCACATGCGTTTTTGACAACCTTTGTGTTTTTTGTGATCTGATCACAAAATGATTTAGATCCTATTAAGACCTGTATTTTCCGCTGACAACATATGATCGGATCACCCGAAAACGCATCTTAATATCAGGTGTAAACGGGGTCAATAATGCCTAAATCAGTCCAAAACACTGCAGTTATAATTGAACTAAAGCAGATTTTTGCATAGTCGAACAACAGTCTTCATCCGTCTGTCCAAGCAAACATGACACAATGTGTAATCAAATATTTGACGTCAGCTGAGGAAGTGTTCAATACGTGCCATGCATCACCTCTTATGAAGAAACACATTGCTCAGAAACACTGAGGCATTGTGTGGTCTGATTAACATGCTGGACGAAGCCAGGCTACAATTACATTATCGAGATCTGCTAGTCCGAATTCGCGAAAATTAGACTAGTGTGATTTCAGATGGACTAGAGCTTTTAAGGAATTTTAAAAAGAAGAATTACTGTAGTGGTAACTTTTAATGTGCATGAAAACATACTGACTGATATTTTTGTACTATCATCCCCATTTAATGTTCAAGGACATTCATATTCAAGTCCCCTTGTGAAGTGGTGAGAAAACCTTTTTCACGGTCACTATGTGCACCGCTTATATGATTTCAAATTAATTAAAATCACAATGTGCCCCATTCTCCATCTCTCAAGAGCAGGTGGATGTGCCTGATAAACTCCTTAAAATACGGTCAAGGACAGACATAAGATTTAAACTCTCCAAAGAGCACTCACACAGCTGGCCATTGGAGACATTGAGTCAAGATCGTATAGTGACTGGTGAGTCCATCTGATGTGTCCATCTAAGCACCCTCAAACGAAACTTAGAACACCCTCAATTGCAGACCAGGGCAAACTACTGCCCGCGGGTCAATTTATCATGAATGTTTTTTATTAGAGCTTTCATTTATTTGGCTTTGGGACCTATCGCGCATCCAAAAGCTTTTAATATGCTCTGGGTTGCCAGATAATAGATACAACACCCCAATCTGAGATTTATACTTGCACAAATTGGAAATATTTCACCTTATGTCATACTTGATTTATGCAATCTGGCAACCATGCATGCGAGTGTAAGCACTTTCTCCTCATTGGAAAAAAAACTTTATAGTGCAATATTATGCTCAAATAAAAGTGTTATGCAGCCACTCCGTGTCCATTCGTTTGGCTGCATATGCAGTTTAGTGCCAAGTCTGCGAGCAAACATTTTCAGTGATGAACTTCAGTAAAATCCCAATAGATCTTCGCATTATTAGCACACAGGCACGTGAGTAAAACCAAGTGAGAGAGGAAAATGTTTTGTGGTTCTGCAGACAGTGCAGAGTTAAGTGATGCGGAGTTGAGCAGTGTCTTCAAGGTAAGTTGCCAACTAGTCTGTGAAATACATACTGGAAAGTTAATAAACAATGACCCCATAAGGTTCCCTTTTCAATATAACTAATAACGTTAACCTTGTACCTGACAACCATGTCACTCATGTTTATCACATCAATTTGCTATATTTTGTCAGTGCAGTCAGTAATGTAGCTGATTGAAAGGAAAGCATCAGAGCATCTTATTGCAGCTCAGCAGACAATGGTGCAGTGGATTATGTCTGTTGAGTTTTGATTTCACTCTACGTTGTTACCTAGTTGGCGAGACGCAATGCTGAAGAGTAAATAAACAACGTACAATACATCTTTTAATCTCTGTGACAACAAGCTTATAGCCAACCATGCTGAGTGAAGGCTAATGTGTAAACATGTATTCACTAAACTGTTTTGTTCAGGACTCGCAGTTTGGTACCCCCTTTAACCGAACAATTCCAGTCATTACATTTACAAAATTAAATATTTAAAAGTTTGTGTTGAAAGTTTTCCCTGAATATGTATATCAGAATACGGTATAACACAGCTGCCGCTGTTCATCTCTTGACTCGGCAGCAGCGAACCATGAGTTATTGTTTGTGACTGTTTTGTTTTCATTAACAGCTAAATATTGCTGATGATGTTTTGATAAGCAAGAAAACTGTACTTTAGTACAATTTAGAGGTACTTGTACTTTACTTAAGGTATTACCATGACATTTTCTATTACTTTATACTTTCTCTCCTCTACATTTCAGAGGGAAATACCTCTACATTTAAATAATACCCAGCTTAAATAAAATGTTCTTTCCTAATTACCTACAGATGGCTGAAAAGGGACCGCAAACAGGCAGTAAGGTGTGGGACTACTTCTACAAAGATGGTGATGTAGTTGTCTGCAATACCTGCAAAGCAAAGATAAGCCAGGGATCTAGCAAATCCCATCAAAAGAATACCACCATTTTGTGGTCTCATCTGAAAAATTAACTATATCGGCCACCATATCAGTAATCAGTGAAATTCCCCCATCGGTCTGGCTCTAGTTAGGATCACTACTTTATCTTAAGAATGTGAAATGTCAGACTAATAGTAGAGAGAATTATTTATTTCAGCTTTTATTTCTTTCATCACATTCCCAGTGGATCAGAAGTTTACATACAATTTGTTAGTATTTGGTAGCATTGCCTTTAAATTGTTTAACATAGGTCAAACATTTTAGGTAGCTTTCCACAAGCTTCTCACAATAAGTTGCTGGAATTTTGGCCCATTCCTCCAGATAGAACTGGTGTAAGAGTCGCACATGAATTTTCAGTTCTGCCCACAAATTATCTATCAGATTGAGGTCAGGGCTTTGTGATGGCCACTCCAATACCTTAACTTTGTTGTCCTTAAGTCATTTTGCCACAACTTTAATTGTCCATTTGGAAGACCCATTTGCAACAGAGGTTTAACTTCCTTCAATTTCTTGAAATGTTACTTCAATAATCCACATAAGAGGCACACGTTTGAAGGTAGGCCTTATAAATACATCCACAGGTACACCGCCAATTCAGTACACCTCCTATCAGAAGCTAATTGGCTAATTGTCTAACTTGAGTTCATCAAGTGTGCACATGCCACTTGATGAATGGTTCCTGCAGTCCGGACGCTGTCAAGCAGCCGCGTTCTGCAGATCTGCCCCGTTCTTCCCGGAAGTTAATAACGAACTGACAAAATCCTGGCGCGCACTATTCCCCTCCTCACTAAAGTGGACCATGGGGGAGACAAAGGTTATGCCCAACTATCCCCTGTGGAAGAGGCGGCAGCTGCACATCTTTGCCTAGCGAGTAGCAGGCCATGGAAATCATGCCCCGTCCATCCTTCCAAAAATTGTTGAATGACATCCACACTGACTGGAAAAGCATACTCGGCGGTGGGCCAAGCTGGTTCAGCACTCCACGTGATGGCAGAGCTCAAAGTTTTCCAAATTAAGCTCCTAAAACAAATGGATCATAGCCTTGCTTGTTCAGAGACATTCAAAGAGCTCCACACTGCTACGGACTTAGCACTGCAACCAACAAAAGTCACTACACGGGCTATTGGCAAGCCAAAGGGCAACCTGTTGGCTTTGGATCATCAAATCTGGCTTACCCTCATGGAAATGTGTGACGCGGTAAAAGCCGCTTTCTTTGATGCTCCGGTGTCTCCAGCCAGCCTTTTCGGCAGCTCTGTGGATGGGTTTGCTGAGCGCTACATCACAACTCACCAACACTCGCAGGCTATGAGACATTATATGCCAAAACAGAGCAGTACTTCATCACAACCGGCTCGCTCCTGCTCTGTCTTGGGCCAGCGCCCGGCTAAAACCCCACGCCTGCATCCTCAGCTCTGCCGGTAAAGCACATGCATTTTTTCAATAAAGAGCACTTTTCCTCTTCAAACACCACACATTATGCACAACCGCTTCCTAATGGTAAGCGGCGCATTATATCATACAATGAACAAACCAAATCGCCCTCTGTCCCATTAGGTGGACGTGTGGCGAGCCCTTATGGGCATTTCCTACTGGGTGCTAAAAATGAGCAAACAGGGTTATACGATCCAATATGCACATTGGCCGCTGTGTGTATTTTCTGTTAAGAACAGACAATACACAAATTATTTATAACCGCTTCCCAATGGTAAGTGGCGAGCTGAAGTCCTTTGCACTTGTATGCGAATGTTACTCTGGCAGTATTAATTTATCAGTATCATGCAGATTGTTTTATTTAGTTGTGCGCTAAATGGGATGCCAAACAAACCATTGACGTGTCCCAGATCACAACACACGAGCGTGTAAACAGGTTGCTAATTTTTGGAGAATAAAACAACTGGGTCCACTTTGTGGCAACCATTAAAATAAGCTTTTAAAATCATGATAGAAAAGTAGCAGCAAAACTTAAAGCAATCGCAGAATGGTGCCATCAGTATACACTTCAGAAAATTGTGCAGCATTCATTGAGTTCATGAATGCTATACTACTTCTGGGCTTATGCAGAAGTTTTTATCTTCTCTCTTCCATGTTCTACTGAATGGCTGATGTGGCACTTACATAATTGCACACCCCTGGTCAATTGAATATTTAAGACTAATACTGTAAATCGGCATGCAGATTTCCTTGAAACCTTGCAAACACACAAAAATGCCTGCATTTTGTGACCCCACAAAATGCTACATCAAAACTTAGAAACGTATATGATTTTGCAAATCAGTATATCCTAATCTGCAGGCATTTTCCGCAACAGAACATGTGAAACACCCCCAACAAAAAACAAAAAAAAAAAAGCAATAAATGTTTTGTACATTTAAAAAAATTCTTTACATTGTTTTAGTAGCATTTAAACATGATTTAATCTATTAAAAATGATTCATCTCCACTTTATACAGAGCATCCCCACTATTTTTATTAGAATATTTTTATCTATATTAGAAGCACCCCTCAATGATTTTGATCTGGAACCAGGCCTGTGAATAACATTACAATATCATTATCAGTGTATGACAGCAAACAGATAATGTTACTGTAGAAGTTATCATTGATAATTAAGGTTAATCTAACGTTAGCCAAGTTAGGTTAGCGTTAGCTAACAACGTTAGCTGTCAGTTTCCTCACATATGTCGACTGACATATGCAACTGCTTGTCATGAAAACAAAAATTATTATGTATGTAACATTATATCTAGCTAGCTAACTTTAGCTAATTATCTAATGTTAATGTTATTACCAGCGACAACATAACTTTTCAGCATCTGAGGAGCAAGTTGGCTCATCATGTAACGTTAAAGCTATTTGTAATGTTAACTAATCAAGTTGAAGTAACACTACTGTTTTAAGCTTAATGTTTGTACCCTTGATTTCTCAAGAAATAAACTGGAGTAACGGTGGAATTTTAACGTTACTTGTTTCTTTGTAGCAGAAGAGACAGCAGGGGTAGCAGGAGAGACAGCCTCTGCTGACTCTCATAGGGGGACAGACATTCAGAGATGGGCAGTAGGATATTTACTTCCCATAGTGGCAGCAGGGGAGGCTGTCTCCCCTGAGGGAGGGACAGCAGGTGATTTTGACAGCAGAGAAATGGGCAGTAGGTCAGAGTATTTTCAGTTCAGTTTTTGAACTGTTAACTCAGTCTCATTTACCATGCTTTGTGGTTGTGAATTTTTAGCCATGTCATCACCATCCTATAAAACCAATGGGTTTATGATTAAATTACTATTAGAGCACAGAATTGTTTACGAGAGCACAAAGTTCTTCATTGATCTAGCCTCTTAATTTTGCTCTCAAAGTGCACCGGATTGATGAATTTAACTTTAAAATGTACAAAATATTCTTACAGGGAAGCATGTCCCCAGACCCCCTCACAGTGTCTGAGGTACACCCATCAAAGTCTCACAAAATCCTGTGGGAAACACTGCATACTTCTGGCACAGCACCAACTCTAACTCCAGCTCTATCTTTCCGCCTTCCCTTGTCAGGCCATACAGCGAGTCTCACAGAACAGAGGTGGGGCCTGGGGGGAGGGCCCACTAGGCTAAATTTAGAACTATAAACAGCCAAACTCATCACAATGTGCTCATTCTCCAGTGCCTCTACACTGACTGGAGTGCACAGTCTGGCCGAGGTATTCCCTTAAAAGGAAGGAAAGAGGGAAGGAAAAAAAAGACAAGAGATACAGACAGAGAGAGGGATATCCCATTTGAGAGACAGGCTTTTCAAACTATGCCCAAGCATGATCTTTTTAAACCCGGGGTTATATTTAACCCCGAGTTAAGCAACTCTTCACTCTTGTAACAAAGAGGTGCAAACCACAAACTGCACATCCAGAAGTATACAGTGTTAAATAATGCCATTCTAAAATGTTACCACATTAAATATTCATTGGTTTAAACACTCATAGAAACTTTCATCTGAGACAAACCATTAACAGTGACTGCAGATGTGTAAACGCAAGTAATGAACATGTATTATTTGTAAAATTTTGGTACAAAAGGCAAATTTTCACGGTCACCGTTTTAAACAACTAAAACAACCAGAGTGGATTTACATACATAGAAGTTGCTTGTTTTGTACTGTACTTCAAATCATCTTCCAAAATTATTAACCTCAAAGAAAGTTATTAACCTCAAAGAAATCTTGCAAAACTCAGGGTTTACAAATCCTGGCACCATACTATGGAGGATTATTTACTAACATGTATGAACAGTGTTAATCATGGAAAACGTGTTATGAAAATGAACCAAACTCAGCGTATACTTGCCTCGCAGACATGAGAAAGATTGAATTGTCTACTTTTAAATTAACCAGTTTAAATTGAAAACAAATTTTATCTGTGTAATCCCTATGAAACCAACAAGAGGTACAGTCTTTCCCGTTTGAGCTCATTATTGTTATCGCTGTGAATACCTCAGAAGAAGAGTGTGGTCCGATCCGACAATTTTTAACACAAAAAGTGTCCCACAAAAGTACATTTTATGAGCGAAAACTGGAATCTACAAAATCTATGCGTTTCATGGCCTTTTTTCAGTGACTTAAAAATTAAAAACAAATGCAAACATGTACATCTCATGTACAGTACTATATATATAGTTGTTACAACACTGCTAAGAAAGTGATGCAGTTTATTTATTCATTTAGTTAATTTCACTATAAAACACCACTTTTGTTCCTGTGTAGTAAGTGTTATTTCCTAATTGCTTATGGCTCAAAAGTATAGAAAATTGCTATAATTCCCCACAAACTTTGCTTTTGTGACCAATGAGAAAACTGGCAAATTTGTGTCTTTGTTTACATAAAGTCAGAAAAAACAACACATGAATACAAATTAACATGTATTTATACTAAAGTAATGCAAAAATTACTCCAAAAGATTTAGAAGGGAGTAGTTTTTCCAGGATTTACGATTATACTGTAAACCTTTCACAAATCAGCCCCCAAATGTAGTCTCCCATCATGTTCTCATTATACGGTCCTTGGTAGCGGCGTTCAAAGTCCAGTATATCCAGGTGGAAGTGCTCAAATGCTCCTCAGTACGCTCTCATGTTCTCCTTGAATTTATCAAGATGAGCATCAAGGATATAGACTTTGAGGGACATCCTACAGCCCATTGTGCCATAGTTCTTCATCAGAGTCTCAACCAGCTCCACATAGTTTTCAGCCTTGTGATTGCCCTGGAAGCCCCAAATCATTGCGTCAAAGCTGTTCCAAGCTGCTTTCTCCTTAATAGTGAGCTTCTTGGGGAATTCATTGCACTCCAGGATCTTCTTTATCTGTGGTCCGACGAAGACACCAGCTTTGACCTTTGCCTCAGACAGCTTAGGGAAAAAGTCTTGAAGGTACTTGAAGGCTGCTGACTCCTTATCTAGAGCTCTGACATATTGACAGATTGTTTCATAAGGCTCAATTTGATGTGCAGTGGTGGCATCACCACCTTCCTGGGGTACAGCATTCTAGTGGCTCCCACTTGACATTGTTCATCCCCTCAGAGAACTCTGTCGGCTGTGGCCAGTTCCACCTGTGGTAGTGCACCTTGGTGTCCCTGCTGTCCCAAAAGCAATGATAGCAGGGAAACTTGGTAAAACCGCCTTGGAGACCCATCAGGAATGCCAACATTTTGAAGTCTCTTATGACCTCTCAGCCATACTCATCGTACTTTAAAGGCATTCAGCAAGGTCTTGATATGTATCCACTTAGGCAGCTGGAACTAAACTGAACTGGTGGGCTTAAGGCCCCTGTATTTATACTACTATTTATATTACTGGAAAGTTCTAAAAGTTACTCCAAGTTTACGCAGCACTGAATCTATCTGAAATGTTCTGGTAAATTGGTAATTCTGTGAAGCCAGCAAGTTTGTGCAGACATTCCCAGAACATTCCTCATGGGCTCTGATACAAAAGCAGACCTCAGACTGATGACTCACAGCCACATTTTCAGTCTGTCTTTGGTCAACAACAGCACGCACGCTCGCTAGCTCACACACACACACACACACACACACACACACACACACACACACACACACACACACAGAAAGTGCCTGACCTACAGTGCGTTTTCAGTCTGTCTTTGGTCAACAACAGCGCACACACACACACACACACTCACACACACACAGTGCCTGACCTACAGTGCACCACTGGTTACACAAAGATGTAGCAGCTGAATCAACAAGTATTTTTCAAATGAACAAAAACATGGTTGATGCTTTGTTTGGCAGACAAAAAACAATCAGCTATGAGATCTAATAAGACCAAACATAGGTTAATGTCCTACAGCCTGCCATACATCAAAGCCTAAATCTATTGCAAACTGAACAATCTAAAACTCTTTCTAGCCCCGAGATGAGCTTATGAGCCAAGCCACATTCATAGTAAAATCAATCCTGTGAGAAGAACTTGGTATAATTTGCCTTCATTTAAATTTAAAAGGAAATTCAAATTCAAAGGTTACGTTGTCCAATGTCCATGGCAAATTCATATGGCTCTTTGAGGTAAGTCAGACTCTTAGACAGTGGATGTCCTTACACAGGGTTGCTGCAGAGTTTTTAAAATCAATTTAAGACTTAAAGACAGTTTTCAAGACCTGAAAAGATCAAATTAATACTGTATCCCCATACCAAAACAAACCCACTAAAATAATCTACTTACATATTTTCCACAAATATATCACATTCAAATTGGTTTATGTACCATTATATAAATAAATTCATAAATTAGAGGTTGACCAATACTACATTTTGCTGATACGATGAAGAGTTGAAAGGCAATTAATGTACCAATAGCTTTTAAAAATTGGTAGCCTACATTAAATGTTCTTTGTCTGGCCCTCTAAATCAAAGGGTGAAAAGACTGAGACTACAAGAGTCCAAATTAATAAAATTCCATATGCAGTTTATGGTGCAACCAAAATACTAATAACCAGGGAGAAAAAAAAAAAAAGATTTGATTCATAGTGCAGAACTTTTAACTTTAAAGGCTGAAATAAACAGAAGACTCTTATTTTGAAATGTAAGTGCTTCCCTGCTGTTCCCAGCTGCTCATTCAAACAGATAAGCTGAAATAAAATGTGCACTCCTACAATAATCTACAACATATTACAATATAAACATTTAAAAGTAAACGTTGTCATATTTTCTCAACACTACTTTTCATAAATTTTTTATATGGCCTAATGATTGTGAACAGCTCAGCAAAAAATACAACAGTGCAGTGTTTTCACTCTGAAGGATGCCGCGAATCCATTTATTTTTAAGTTCTAAATCTTAAAGTTTGATTATCACATTAGGCCATATCATGATTCCTGTCTTTCACCCCCAAATTTAAGACCTCTTTAAATGATAATTAATACATTTGTTGTATCATTTAAGATATAAAATATTTTTATGACCTTAAATTTTGAAGACTTTTTCAGGACCTGCAGGAACCCTGCGATAAGAGACTGAATTGGCCCATCTAATTCGGTGGAATTTGACTGAAAATGAGCTCTGACTGACCATTACTTTGGGTTAAAAATGGAAGCTGTAACACTCGAGAGCTGTACCATAATTTTTCTCACCAGCATCAAAACAAAATAAATATTTCCAGTGGGTTTGTACGCCTCGCTGATATTTCAAGTTCATTTTACAAACTGTAGAATGGCTGTTGAGGCGATGTGAAACTCCCCTTGATTCTGGGGTGTAGATTACTACCCCTCAATAATCAACTCAAGCAAGTACAACCCCCCAATATTTCTCAGTTTAGAGAAAATGTTATCCAATGCGTGAAACTCATACATTATGTGCAGGGTTTGAAATGTACTTTTTGTCTCACCAGCCACTGCAGCTAGTAGTTTTCCAAGGTCACCTACCGCTCAGCATTTTCACTACCCAAAATCCCCCACCTTGCAAAAAGTGATAAAAGGTAACTGGAGACTATAACTGCATGGATTTGTTTAGACACTTTAAGCAAGAATGATGTGAGTTAAGCAGGACACAGGCCTAATGGTTTAAGTAACCTATAAAATATCCAAAGCCAAACACCAATTAGAATTGGAGTAAGATAGAACAGAAGGAAAATTTGTCAATAACATGTCCATAATTCATGGAAGTTTCAACCCCTTCAACTTGTAAATGCCTATCAAAGTTTACCATTGTTTAGCAGTGGCATTTGTAATGACAGGGAGCCTTCACATTACTGTGGTTTGGTTAATGCTGATAGTCTTTTCTAAATAAAAACAAATAAAAAAAAAAAAAAAAAGACTAAACACATTTAGAAACCTTTAACTACAACTTTCACAGTCCTAATGAAATTCATGTCTAATAGATTTGCCCTAATAGATTTAATATGAATCTGTAATATAGGTGTAATATGATGTTCACATACACCAAGTTAAATGTGCCTTTAAGCAGCTTGGAACATTCCAGAAAATCAAATGTTAAAGCCTTTAGGCAATTAGCCAATTATCTTCTGATAAATGGGTGTCAAAAGGAGGTGTACATGTGGATGTATTTTAAGGCCTACCTTCAAACTCAGTGCCTCTTTGCTTGACATCATGAAAAAAAAAAAAAAAAAAAAAAAAAAAGATATCAGCAAAGACCTCTGAAAAACAATTGTGGACCTCCACAAGTCTGGTTCATTCTTGGGAGCAATTTCCAAACCCTGAAGGTACCACGTTCATCTGTAAAAACAACAGTACGCAAGTATAAACACCATGGGACCCCGCAGCCATCATACCACTCAGGAAGGAGACGCATTCGGTCTCCTAGAGATGAACGTAGTTTGGTGCTAAAAGTACAAATCAATCCGAGAACAACAGCAAAGGACCTTGTGAAGATGCTGAAGGAAACAGGTAGACAAGTATGTAAATCTACAGTAAAACAAGTCATATATATCGACATAACCTCAAAGGCTGCTCAGCAAGGAAGAAGCCACTGCTCCAAAACTGCCATAAAAAAGCCAGACTATAGTTTGCAAGTGCACATGGGGACAAATATCTTACTTTAAAGGGTAACTAAACCCTAAACCAACTTTTTTTAGTTAATGATCTGTAAGAATGGGGCTTTATTAGTACTGGTCATTGATTCAAGTAATTTTTTTGACATTTGTGTATAAAGTGTTTTAATTCTACAATATATGGTGTAAAAACGTCTGAGTGCTGCCCTCTTCAGGTTGAATGGTGGCTACTGCAGTTGAATTTTCCTATTGGCTGTTTGCGGTACTTCGTGATGTAAGCGGTGACAGCTGACGTAAGCAGGTTCCAGCTCACCACACCCTTGGTACGAGCTACCACGCCCATGGCAGTATAAAAACCATCTCGTTTCGTCAAAACCACTGTAGCGAGTCAGGAGTTGGAATTGCGAGTATTGAAAACGATCAGGATAGAGTATTTTAGCATCTATTTAGCATAGCATTTATATAGTTATTTAGATTATTTTGTGTAGCCTAGGTAGTTAATTAGCATATTTGTTAGTGTAGTATTGTTAGAAGCATAGTTAGTTAGTAGCATAGTATTAGCGTCAGTTAGGATAGCTTCAAGTTAGCGTAGATTATCTTTATTTAGTACAGTGGTCAGGATGGTACGTGAGGTGTAATGTTGCTGGTTGCAACAGCACTGCTGGACTGTATTGCTTTCCATATAGACTTGGAAATTAGGCGCCAGGGGTTGCACGTCCTTGTTCTGGAAGACCGCGAGTTCCGCCAAGAGCTGTAGGAGTGTGCAAACTGCATTTTACGCGGGATTGCTTCTCCAACGCAATGGAGGTGGAAATGGGCTTCTCCAAACAGCTCGCGCTGAAAGCTGACGCAGTGCCAAACGCTGCTCCTCCTGCATGGACTCCACCACCTCAGCGGCGTCTTGAGGTGAGTGATCATATATATTTGAATCACAATTTATGGTTAGGCTAAAGTTAATCCTCTGGGGCCGACAAACGCGCGTTCGCGATGCGGGAGTGTTAAACGTATTGCACCCTTATACATTGTATTACGGTATTGACTACCTGTATAGTTTTATTTGGAGGTAAATGGTTTTGTACATGATGACGTTATGCTTTACGTCACATTCTTCTAAGTTGAGAGAACAGCTAACTGATGTTATGTTCAAGTGAAGCTTGCTAAATAAAAATCCTGCTAAAAGGATAAACATCACTAAACAGCGTGTCGTTTGTTTTTCCTGCACGCGAGTGAAGGTGAATGCGCACTCGGATGCTCAGCAGGGAGTTAAAACCGCAGTTTGAGCCAGCGGCTCGAATTGATATGGCTCCGGCCCCGTGTCCACAGACAATTCACCCTCCTCCACTTCAGGTGAAGGTGGGGGAGAAAGGTCCTCGACTTAAAAAGACCGCTCCGTGGCAAAGCTACTTGCTTCACTCTCCATTTAAGAGTCTGACAGCAGCTGTCAATTAATCTGTCACTACGGGTCTCAGGTGCACGCCCCCCCGCTCATCCCCGCCCTCGGTTCGTCCCCTCTATCCCCGCTGGGGTCTGCCCACTTTGAGCATTTTTCAAATATTGCTAGTGGGTGGAGTCAGACTCTGAGCAGGGGTTTAGTTACCCTTTAAGAAATGTCCTCTGGTCTAATGAAACAAAACTGAACTGTTTGTCCATAATGGCCACCATTACGCTTGTTGGAAAAAGGGTGAGGCTTGCAAGCCGAAAAACACCATCCCAACTGTGAAGCATGAGGGTGGCAGCATCATGTTGTGGGGGTGCTTTGCTGCAGGAGGGACTGGTGCACTTCCCAAAATAGATGGCATCACGAGGAAGGAAAAATCATGTGGATATATTGAAGCAACATCTCAAGACATCAGCCAGGAAGTTAAATATCTGTTGCAAAAGCTTGGGTCTTCCAAATGGACAATGACCCCAAGCATACCTCCAAAGTTGTGGCAAAATGGCAATAGGACAACAAAGTCAAGGTTTTGGAGTGGTCATCACAAAGCCCTGACCTCAATATGATTTGTTGGCAGAACTGTGTGTGAACAAGGAGGCCTACAAACCTGACTCAGTTACACCAGTTCTGTCTGGAGGAATGGGGCAAACGTATTGTGAGAAGCTTGTGGAAGGCTACCTAAAACATTCAACCCAAGTTTGGCAATGCTACCAAAAACAAAATGTATGTACATTTCTGATCCACTGGGAATGTGATGAAAGAAAAGCTGAATTAAATCATTCTCTCTCATATAATTTTGACATTTGACATTCTTAAAATTAAGTAGTTATCCTAGCTGTCCAAAGACAACATTCCCTTTTTACGATTAAATGTCAGAAATTGTGAAAAACTGAGTTTAAATGTTTTTGGCTAAGGTGTATGACTTCAACTTTATCTCCTCTTTACCTCGTAAGAGCCGTTCATAATGTAAGTGCTATCTAGCAGTTTGAGATGTTTGACTTCCTCCATATAGCGCTTTATAATAAATTGTTCTCTGTAGAATTCAAATGGGCCACATAAGTTTTGTGTTTTCCACCAGCATAATGCAAGTTTCGCTCTGCACTGTTCCAGAGCTATGGTGTTCTTATCTCTGGAGCGCGCTGGTGTGGGCTGAGGCAGTTCAGGCATATTTAGTTCTTATAAAGCGCTCATTGCGAGATGAATACAACCAAATTTCCTTTGGAAACAGCTCAGAATCGCCTGACATTATCCAAATTTTCAATGCAGGAAACCCCCCAAAAAACATGTATCCACCGTTGGTGGGTGTTCATTTCAAACCATGATTAATTGTCTAAACATTTCATTTTTATATATACACACTATATTATAAAATATTTGTATTCCTAAATGTTTAAAAAATAAAAGAGCACACACTACAGCTTTGCCTTTAGAAGTGGTTATTAAAGTGTAACTCTGCTTAGTCTGCAGAAACAATTGCTTGAATCAGCTTTAGTTCAAATAAAAAAAAAAGACAAACACACTGAAGTCATCTGACTCCTCATGCAGCCTAAACAATAATTAATGAAATAATTAAACAATAATCTAAGAAGCCATATAAAGCAAAGCTTAATGTGGTTGCATCATCAACACCAGTGACAGTGTCCTTACACAGTAAACATCACCACGGTCACATGGTGATCTGGCCCAAACAGAGGACAACTCTAGGCTGTAAACTTCTCAAGTCAGCATTGATTTGTCCAACGATTTCAGGCACAAGTTTAATTTACATAATTGCCAGCTAGTAGGTTAGAGACGAAGCTCGCATTAGCATCAAGGGAATCCCTTGACCCTTGAGTTAATGGTTCCAGCAAATGGGAAGTTCACATCAAACTTTAGTTCACACTCTAAAACTACGTATATATTTGTATACATCTGAATATTTTGCAATATACTTTAAATATAGTTATTTTATACTTGTAATCAAAAACTTTATTGTAATTGGGATTGTCATTTTGGATTAACCTTGGAAATATTTGTTTTTTTTTTTCATGGCTTGCTATAGAACAAATTAATGGGAAAAATACTTCCAGAACAAGTATTTAGAACAGATAGCTAAAAAAAAGTGGGCAAGCACTTTTGTGCTGTATAGTGATTTTTTTACCTAGCACCTCTAAATATCAGGGTTCTGGAAAAAAGAATATAGAATTGTGGCAATAACTTAAAATCTAGTCACGCTGGCGACAGTAAGGAACACTTTGAGTGTGTTCATATGCCGTTTTGTTCATATGTTTGATATCATCTTGTAAGTCACTGAATTACTGTCATCTTTAGATTGCACTCCAGTAGGGAAGTGACCCTATTAAGTACAATATAAGCCCACTTACTGTTTTTATTTTGAAGGGAAAAAGAAATGAAGACAAAAAGACAAAGCAAGTGAAAAAAATTGCTGTTGCGGAAGAAAAGAAAAAATGTTTGGTATCAATTTACTTATTATTTGGAGCCAATCAAATGTTTCATTCGAGTTATTTGGGACCATGAGGAATGACAAAAAAGAATTAGGCTAAGCAAGGGATAATGTACAGTCAGACGGTTGTTATCACACAATAAACCCCTACAGGGTGATCAGGACCCCGACACGAAGCGGAGTACTACCCTGAAGGTGTTTATTGTGTGTTAACAACTGGCTTACTGTACATTTAGCTTTTTACACGGCAAATAAATAAATAAATACATGGACATAAAATATTGATTTCCGTTGAAATTATGTAATTTGAGAAGAAATAAATAGCTGAACAGCTGAAATCCACCTCCGGTTTACGTCGGAGTTCTGTTGGTGTTTGATTTGAAAAAAGGACCGTCTGACTCCTCAATATTCAGCCTACTAGCCAAATAAATAAATGCATGCACATGAAACATTGATTTGAGTAGAACTTATTTTATTAGCTTACTTGTAGAGATCGAACAGTGAGCCGAGAAGCAGCAGAGACAGCTTGCATAACCCAGATGAGCGGTCTGATATGTCTTAATCCTCGGATGTGCGGTTGTTACAAAGCAATATCTGCCCACAGGATGGTGCTACTGACCAAGTAATAAATTGGAGTGGTGGTGGCGTAGTGGTTAAAGCACAGGGCTGTTAATCAGAAGGTTGCAGGTTCTAACCCCACGGCCACCATTGTGTCCTTGAGCAAGGCACTTAACTCCAGGTTGTTCCGGGGGATTGTCCCTGTAATAAGTGCACTGTAAGTCGCTTTGGATAAAAGCGTCTGCCAAATGCATAAATGTAAATGTAATAAATTAAGATATTAAAGAGATAGTTCACAGAAAATTCTCTTATCATTTACTCGCCCTCATGCCATCCCAAATGTGTATGACTTCCTTTCTTCAGCAGAACATAAATGAAGATTTTTAGAAAATATCTCAGCTCGGTAAATCCATGCAATGCAAGTGAATGGGGATCAGACCTTTGTAGCTCCAAAAATCACAAAGAAAACATAAAAGTAATCCAAATGATGCCAGTGTTTAAATGTATATCTTCAGAAGCTATATAATAGGTGTGGGTGATAAATAGAACAATATTTAAGACTTTTTTTTTAACTCCAAATCTCCACATTTACTTTCAGATGTGAAAGTGAAACTAAACAGGCACATATGTGACTTTCACATGTAAAAGTGACGAATTAGAGTAAAAATAAAAAAGGACTTCAATTTTTATAGGTTTCTACCTTCACCTATTATATAGTTTCAGAAGATAACGATTTAATGACTGGAGTCTTACGGATTACTTCAATATTTCCTTTTGTATCTCAGAGCTGAGATATTCTTCTAAAAATATTTGTGTTCTGCTGCAGAAAGCTTGAGAGAGAGAACCACTAATAGGTTACCCCATGTGACTCTAATCTTTCTAGCTAATTTGGTTGCATAGGAGACCTGGCTGGAGTCACTCAGCACACCCTGGACTCGAACTCGTGACTCCAGGGGTTGTAGTCAGCGTCAATACTCGCCAAGATACCCAGGCCCCAGGAACCCTAATTATTAAGAATTTCCCACACTCCTAGATGTCAACGATTATGTTGTTAATTTCAGAACGAGAGGATTTTCAGTTGAAATCCACAGTACAACACCAGACAACCATGAGAACTGCAAAAATCCTCACTATTTCAGAGGTTTCATTACTGCTGCATCATGCTCTAGAGAAGTCATATCAAAAGAGATCTCATTAAACATCCGAGGCTCTCAATCTCAATTCCATTAGCCAACACAGCGAGATTAAAGCAAACCATTTCTGACCACATTCAGCTGTACAGAGAGTGTGTTTGGACCCTTTTTAAAATGTATTAGCATTTATACTAACACATACTGCAGTGTATTCCTGGCTGTTGTTTTCCTTTGATCAAAGCAAAAATCTAGATATGCACAGATGGCCAGCAGGTGTGGCTGTACAGAGGGAGGGAAGGAGATGACTGCATTATCAGCCGCTAGCAGGGGCAAGGTTTGCTCTGTTTCTATGACAATAGAGAGGATGGTCCTGTTGTGATGTTGTGCAGGAAAAGGCATAACAATGATGCATTACAATCATGCTGTTAATTATGAATGAGAGAGAGTGAAATAAAAATTGAGAATGGAGGGAAAGAAAGAGATCACCATTATCTTTCTACTGCAGTGTGTGTACACTTTCAAACAAATAAAATGAAATTCTCTTTACCTAGGTGCCATAGAAAAGCACACATACAGAACAAGCGTGCGTCACTGTAGCTCATCTATTCAGGCAGATATCATCAGGGTGACCAGCAGTCTCTCTTTATGCTGTTCCATATCAAAGTCACTACAGCCAGAGGACTGTTTTATCCCTGCTGACTAGACTGATTCTGCTTGCTGATTTCCAATGTCATGATCACTGAACTGCTGTATGAAACAACAGTGTGTGGTCAAGCTGAGCTTGGCATAATTCATGCCCAGCTTAAATGACACCACTGCAATGAAAAAATTACCCGACTACCCCATTCATAAAAACACACCAGATGAGATCAATGCATCACTTTTTTTTTTTAGACCAATATCAGGCATTAGAGACAACAGCGTTATGTTCATCTAGTATGCTCATCTAGTATATAGACAGCTCAACAACACACTGCAGACAACTCTGGAAAGGGATATTTTTTTTCTCCCTAATTTGGAATGCCCAATTCCCAATGCACTCCAATTCCACATGGTGACCTCAATCCAGGTGGTGGAATTTGAATCTCAGTTGCCTCCACGTCTGAGACCATCAATCTGCGGATCTAATCAAATGGCTTGTTGAGGGCGTTATCACGGAGACGTAGCACATGTGGAGGCCTACGCTATTCTCCGCGGCATGCACGCACAACTCACGTGCCCCACTGAGAGCGAGAACCACATTATAGTGACCACGAGGAGGTTAACCCACCGTGACTCTATCCACCCTAACAACCAGGCCAATTGGTTGCTAAGGAAGCCTGACTGGAGTCACTCAGCACACCCTGGATTAAAACTAATGACTCCAGGTGTGGTAGTCAGCATTTTATACCCAGGCCCCTCTGGAAAATGATAGTTAGACCAAAAATTACAAATTGAACTTAACCTCATGTTGTTAAGAACACAAAAGTTAATGTTAAGGCCCTACCACATGAGTCATGTCTAGAGGTCAACCGATATTGGTTTTTTCAGTCCGATGCCGATCTTTTGAAATCCGGGTCGGCCGATGGCCGATTAATGCTGCCGATTTATTTTGGCCGATATGTGCTTGTTTTTAACCTCTTATTTGAACCTTTTATTTGAAAGATAAAATGTAACACAAATAATTACTTAAGATAGACAATTTCTCAACAAATACATATTGAACACTTGACCAATCTGCACTTGTACACTTAAAAATGTATAATGTAAAAACATATTGTATAAATAATGTATAACAAATATATTAAATAAACAAAGCAGGTGTTACAAACTGCTCCGAGACACGAAGGTTGAGATCCAAATGCAGCTTTAATTAAGGGGCAATCCAGACACGTAATCCAATATTCAGAGCATCCAAGAGAAGCACAGGCATAACTAGGGATGGGTATCGTTAAGGTTTTAATGGTATTACTATCTTACTGATACTGCTTATCGATCCGTACTTACGGTATTCTTAACGTTTGTTATATACATATATATATATGTATATATATATATATATATATATATATATATATATATATATATATATATTACATTACACAAATATAAACGTTATATAGTCACAGTGATTTAATTTCAGGAAGGTCTACTAACATTACTGTTCAGGTGTGCTCTAAAATGAAATCTAATAAAGTAATCAATTGTAAAATAACACTGCATAGTTTATCATAGATAGATTAATGCAGAAATTATTCATTCAAGAGCTGTAAGTGATTTTCTCTTTGCATTTTGTTGTTTGATTCGCAGTAATGGCTCAATCGTCAGCATGTTTATTAGGACGCTTCCCCTTTAAGACCGAGTTCCGATCTAATAGGCTCCTGATGCAGCATATTTTCTCCCAACTATTTCCATAACTACGTCCATTTTAGACATAAACTGTGTTTAAGTGAATCTCCAAGCCGTTTTGACATATTTTTGTGTATAGTTGATCGTTTAGACGCATGAAACCCAAAGTAGCCTATACTTTGCTTGTCTCTTTGCGGTGTGTTTCGGAGCGTGCGCCGCCTTGGGAACAGTAGGCTATCTCTTGCGCTCTTTTTATTATTATTAAACGCGTCCCGCAATTTAGCAACAGTAGCATTTTACAACAATCACCAATCGTGCTGATTCTGACGTTAAGTTTGAGTTTTAGGGAGAAATGTCAGTGCACCGCTGTGAAGGGAAGGAAGTTGTGCTAGACAGAATGTGGCTTATGTATAAATATTCTTTTTATAATCTTTGGAAGGCGAAATCTAAAATAAAATCAGACTAATAATCACAGATCTAAACCAGGCTACGTTTGAATGTTTCGTTCTGTTACTCATTAAGCTGTGCTCGTGTTGGGCTCGTTTTGTGCTCGCTGTGGCACCGCGTGAGCGAGATCTCTCTCTCTCTCTCTCTGACTGCGAATAGCTAAATTGCATCACAGACAAATGGTTTCATATTATTATTATACATAGAAATGGCTGGCGAGATAAAATAACTTTCTCTTTATAGCAATAAAGAATGTATTTTCTTAATTTCTCCAACACCGACAGCAGAACCGATAACGTCCGAGCTTACCAAAGCCAGTCCTTCAATAGCATATACTGCGTTGGTATATTTTTATTACTTATTTCTCTGCATTGAGTGACAACCCTCTCAAATATAAGAGACACAAACAGAACAATAAAAGTCTCAGATTCACTGTCTGTAATTGCAAAATTCTTGCTTCCTTATTGTGACATGATAGCAACCCTTCTGCGGTGATAATGCAACTTCAACTACGCTATCAATATCCAAAGTAGCCGAACGTCATGTCAACTATCGCGTTTGTCACGTTTTTTCTTGAAGTTGGCAGTAACATATCAAAAGTTTTTAATTAAATCTAAAGAAGTTATACAAATTTAACCCTTACTGTTTTCTCCAAGGAACTTAGCTCCTTCCTTAGGCACTGGATGAGGTCTGCTCACTCTGCTGGAAAATGACTCTAGGGGCAGCGTGCGTCGAACACGTGTTCCACAACAACACTAGGCTGCCCACAGATACGCCTGCCTAATAATCGGCTTAATATGCGTGGATATTGGCCGATGCCGATTATGTAAAAAATGCAAAAAATAAATAAAAATTGGCCGATTAATCGGTCGACCTCTAGTCATGTCAGCACTTTAATGCACCTCTCAACACATGCATTATAAACACCACTTTGACCTCCAAATAAAAATCACTGCAAAGAACATCTTCTATTGATTTTAGCGCTGACACAACCACAGTTATGACACGTCATCTGAAATGTCCAGTAATTACTGGCTGCCACTTAAACAGGTCAGCAGCAAAAGAGTTGAAGTTTAAATTCTTTGAACTTTGAGCACTGCATAACAAAACCTGATGGAAGCGCAACGTGGCACTGATGCTAGTCACGTGGAAGGGCCTTTAGGCAGCATGATAGGGACTGGCAGCCTCTGTCACCATTCATTCACTTTCATTGTTTGAATAAAAAGAGCAGTGCCCTCAACATTCTTCTAAATGTCTCCTTGTGTTCCTTATCTTGGAAAAAAGGAAGTCATACAGGTTTGGAAAAATATGAGGGTGACAGAATGTTTATTTTTAGGTGAGCTAACCCTTTAAAGGACATAAGGATGGAAACTTTAGATGGTGCATTTATTTTAGCAATCAATCTGTAGGATGTTAAATATGAAGACATTCCAATGTATTGCTGGATCATTTCACATCTTGTTGACCTATACCATGCTGCAGTAAAGTTCATTGAATTATTATTTACAGTCTGTTAAATACAGAAAAGTCATCCTTTGATTAAAGCCTCAGGAATTATAAAAGCCTGGTCAGCATTTACACATCTGAGATTGAAAGTTCTCCGAGCTTTAACACACTAGTAGTTTAGTTACGGAGAGCTTCAGTAAGGATAGCTTTTGGCGTACACTTCTAAATAGGTTTCAGACAACAAACTCAAAAGTTAGCAGGCCCCTCTGTTAGCAGGCCACTCCTCTCTCTTTTCTGTAACTCCCTCCCCTCCTCTTCTCTCTCCCTCCTTTCAGTCCAGGAGTTTTCCCGCTCTGCCTCTGCCAGGCAGAAGGCCTTTTGGGGGAGAAAACAAGGGAAGGAGAGACGGCTGTGTTCCCGGCAGTGGAGAGGAATTCAAATAATTCCTGTCTGATTACTCCAAGATCCAGGGGAGGAAAAGATCTACAGGCAATCATTCACATAATTAAAGCTCTGTTTTTCTTTGAACTTTTAATGTTGAACTGCAAAGTGTATATTCTTGACATTTATTTCAAGAGCAAACCGTGGATAATATCCAAACTGCATTCTCTGGTACAGCAGAAGAGCGAGAAGGGTTATTACATTAAACGTGATATAAGACTAATTCTCGTGTGGAGTTTCCAACGAGAAACCCTGTTATGAGGATCCACTAGTGTCGCAGTAGACCACACAACAAAGAAAGGCGCGTTACTTGTATGAGAAGCCCTTTTTAACAAAGGAAAAATACCCTGTCCTGTCTCGTTAGTTATTTCAAAATTATCGCAGTACACCTGGGATTTTTAATGCTCTGTTTAATTAAAGTCTGGTCTACTCTGTATCCTGGACTCGGACGGATTTCCTGCCATTAACTCTCAGCTGCAGATTTACATTGTTGTCCGTCTCCCATCCGACCTCGAACCACTCCTTGAACCTTGCGCATTTAGCTCGGGAGTAAAACACTTTCCCCCTCAATTTAAATACATTTTTAATAATAAGAAGTCACATGGAAGTGATATTGATTGAAATAAAAAAACCGCCAACACCCTCCTTCAGACATTCACTTGGCCAACTCAGTGTCATCATTCCCTCTTACTGTTAAAAACAATGGTCATATTTACTAATTAATAATAATGAGACATACATATATATACATACATACACACACACACACACATACACACAAGTTAATGTGGTCACTCTGACTGCGAATTGTGCCAATAATAATATATTGTTTACACCAGTACACCCTTCAATCTATAGAGACCAGAATAACAGCACATAATTTGACAAGAAAAGCCAGCACTTTATTATTTAAATATGAAAATTCGCCTTTAAGGTGGTATTACGTATCAGAAAGCGCATCTATATTACTGGAGTTAATCTTTACTTGAATATATGACTGCAGTCGTTTGGTCAGCACTCTCTTACCTTCACAAAAAGCTCAATGATGGGTTCATTATCCCCCTTCACACCGTTCTGAGGTACCGAGAGAGACATCCCGAACTTTTGCCTTCACTCAGACGTGTTTTCAACACAACAGACAAATAGTTCTTCACCCTAGCGAAAAAGTTTTCCAGCAGCACCCTCTTTCACGCTTCTCCTGAAACAAATATCAGACTACTGCAGTATCTCCAGACGCAACCTACAGACAAAGAGTCCGTTAAACACGCCAAACACCGAAGATACGCTTTTTCCCGATTCAACAAACGCGCTATTAATTCTAGCCCGTCGGCTAGAAACACATCATATAGAAAACCCGATAGCGTCCGCTATGCAGCTCTCACTCAGGATGGCGACGAAGAGGGAAACAACTCAATGGGAGTATTTAAGCCAGTAATGTCATGCGCAGAGCGAACGGAACGGGAGCGAGTGGGCAGAACCCGTCCGCCGCGCGCAGAATCGGTACACGAGCAGCCCACGTGAGTGCACTTTATCTAGTCACTAGATTCTAGTGCTTCCTGAATAGTTTCTATTGCACCTAAATTCCGACCGAAAAGTACGTCTGACTGTGCATCTTGAGTCAATGACGTCAAGCTCAGCTCTCTTAAATAATGAATTCACCCCTTCTATGGTGAATATTTCTTTAGTTTCTGAGTTCAAATACATTTTTATATTTTTTTTCTGGGGCATAGTCTAAAATGGCATGTAATGTTATCGTACTCCATTGCTTCTAAAAAATAAAATCAAACTCTCAAAAGCTGAAATTCTTGAAAAAAATAAATGTTGGCATGAGTAGTGCAGAATATTTTATTATTTTTTTAATAGCAGTAAAACAATTATTTTGAAATATTATTCATATTTGAAAAACCCTTTGTCCATCATATCAAAGACATGTATAACATACTTGGATGTAAATTGTCGGTTGTTATTTTGGTTGACAAAAAACATATAACAGAGACAAGACCCCTTCAGATCCTCAAAACTGATTAAGTAAAAAAAAAAAAAAAAACGTATATTGTTTAATTTTTATGAAAAGGCACACTTAGTTCAGGTCAGTAGTGTAACCCTGAGAAAACTTCATGATATTTTTGACTAAAACAATCCATGATATTTGCTAAATAATAATTAATTCCTTGAAAATTTGTTTGCAAACCTTTTTAAAATTAATTATTGTGTATACTCTCATGTTTTCAAGATGCAAGTGTGCTACTTTAATATTTTTACTTGAAAGCCTCCTGAGACCAGCAAAGGTTTAGGAAATGTCCTTTTGTTTAATGTCAATATAGTTTCTACACAGAGACAGAGTATAGTATGTTGAGTATGTATATTCATTTATGTGTCAGTGCTCTTCGCTTTTTTAAACACTGTGGTCTTCAGCAGTACTGAACCAGTTTTGTATTTATTTTTATATTGTTAAATTAAATGTAATTATAGATTAAGGTGTAGTTCTTTTTTACACAGCCTCTGCTTTGGCAATATTGTATTGTTTACATTCATGCCAATAAAGCCCCTTTGAATTTTAGAGACAGAGAGAGACAATCACAAAAAATAGAAATATATACATATATTGCATTACAATAATTATTACATATGTATTATTTGTTGTCCCGAAGACCCAGAGACTACACAATATTTTTTTTTTAACTCAAGTTATAAGTTGAGCTCATTTTTTATTTAATACATAATTATATAGTTTAAATGGTGTTATTTTATGCATTCCTGTACACATATGAATTTAGCAGTGCCAGCATTTAATCTGTGTTCAATTATGAGTGTCAACACTCCAGAATCTCATTTCAAAGGAATATCTCATAGTTTATAAAATATGCTTATTTTATTGCTTTACTATTCACCTGCATTGTCACCCAATAGGTGAAAACAAGTATTAAGACCAGATGTCCCCTACAGTGGACATCAAAGAAACCAATGCCTTTCTTGTAAAACAAAACCATATCCTGCTTTGAAAACTCATTCATTTTTTTTCTCTCCTTGAGATGTATATTTCTATGATTTTTTTAATATTAATTATAAAGTACAAAATAGTACAAATACTGTTCATATTTTCCTCAAATGTGCTGAATTGTGACATCAGATATTTTTAAGGCTCGAGAAGTTGTCATGGACAAACCCCAAAACATTAGATATCTCTGAAAAGTTTAGGGTGTCCATTTTAAGATACTGATTTACAACTGTGGCATGTATGATATTGTAGTATGAAAACCAAAATGTCCTCTACAGAAGACATAATTTAATGGCTGGGTCTGAGGGTAGTTACTCCTCATGACATTAAAAAAAATGTTTGTAGAATTTTGTAGGTTTTTAAAAAAAATTATGAAACCAAATTGGACACAAAGATGAAATTTTTACAAACTTGACATGTTTTAAACTAGACTTATAAAGGATTTCTCATTTCTATCACCTCAGACAACCTTGAACAAATATGGCGCAGGTGAAAACCCCACACAAGCTACTCAAAATAACAGACAAAAATAAATAATTTCTTTCATTTTAATGTGACTGTTTAAAGCCAGTATTTACGGCAAGGTTCAACAATTTCAAACACAACTTAGGTTACAAAAAATAGAAAGCAAAAAATAAAAAGGATGAAAACAGACATTTCTGATTTGTTCTCTTGTGCACAGTAGAGCTCTTGAGAGTTCCCCCAATGCTCAGATGAATGGAGAGCAGCTTGCTGGATGAGCTCTCACAACTCATTGGGTCTTTTGGTATAGATCATGCACACAAGAGGACAAGTACACTTAAGTCTGCTATCCATGCAAACAAAACTCTCATAAAAAGTCCTGCCAAAGTTGAGAGGGAATCCATAGGCTATCTTGTAAATTTTTAACTCAGAACTGCAAATGAGTTTTCCTTATATGTTTCATCATAACAGTAAAAGCAACAGGAGAGTGTCTTGGGACCAAAAAAAAAAAAAAAAGGTTGTTTTTGGATAAACGGTTCTTGACAGTATTTAAGAGTGGAGAAGAGGACAAAAGGTGATCCAGAAACATCAGCTGCCCGATCACAAATCAAGCATCATAAAACTCCAGCAATAAACATGCCAAATAATAATAAATCCAACAAAAACAAAATTCTAGGGTGAATTTTAACAATTTGTACATTCTAAAGCTGAATCAACATCAAACGTTTAAAATGCAGAGAGTGGAATAGAGGTGTGGCAGATTTCTCCTCAGGACTGAGAAGATGGAGACATTTGGGCCTTCCTCATAGAGCGGAGAGCTTTCTCACGCAGATGCTTCTCTAGATCATCCAAACTGTCTTCTACTTCGCTTTCTGATTCCTTCAAGAAAGGTAGCATTAATTATGTCTGACTCAATAAAATCAGGCATGACAACATTACATTTAGGCTTTCACATTTATGACGTTCGAAATCTTCACTCTAGTAGAAGTTGCTTTGTGTTTGTTAAAACTGCAGTCAAACGTCTGAAGTCTAAATATGATAGAAAAACATAGTAAAATAGAAGACAGTAAGTTGTCAAAGATACTGTTATATAATATTACTGAAGAAATAAAAAGTAATCACTGCTTTTGTCCTCATTGTTCAGACAGCAGGTTAAAAGTGTAACTTCACCTTTTTCTGGTCAGAGTCTGGCTCCGCCTCCTGTCCATGACCTCCTTCCACCGCTCCACTCTTCTCTTCTCCCCCCTTCTCCTTCTTCTGTTTTTTATGCTTCTTGTGTTTTTTGTCTTTCTTGTGTTTCTTGTCTTTCTTCTTTTTCTTCTTCTTACCAGCTTCTACATCGGAGTTCTGTCGAATTAAGAAAATATATATATTTTTAAATTTTTTTTTTACACATCTATAGACCATGTAGAAATGGATGAGCAACAATGATAATATGATAACTATAATTTTGTATTTCCACTACCATTTAAAAACAAAGTAATTTCAACTGCTTTTATAGACACAAGTAATTCTTTAAGTATTGATGACAGACGAATTTATGCTCCGATTTTACAGCCATTTCTAATATAGAACTGTTGAAAAATCTGGAAGCATACACAAAAATAAATTTCTCTTTTTCGAGCCCTCTCTGGACCCAAACAGTCTTGGGCAGTGGTTTTCAACCTGTGGGCCATGGCCCAGAAGGTAATGCAGGGGGGCCGCCAATTATTATTAATAGAAATAATAATTTTGTTAATATATGTAAAATGTCTAAGTCTTAATATCATAATTCGATATATAATTAAAGAAAAATAAATATTAAACTAAACAGCATTAACTATTCGAGCTCACTGATTGGTTTAAGAATAACCCTCTAATTTGTCATTTTTGCTGCATACAGTAACTGTAGGCTACAACAGATTTAAAAATGGATAAATGGTTATCAATAGGGTCACTGAAAAGGACAAATACAGATGTTACTTTACCTACATGCAAGGATAAATCTTCAGCAAAACCTGACTAAAAATAAAGCTTAACGAAGAAAATACAGTAGTGACTCCTAGCACTAGGCTTCACATGTGTGGGAGCGGAGAACGAGCAGCTACCGCTCTGTGTTGTATGCTCAGAATTCTTGTCAAATGAAGCTTTGAAACCGAACAAACTACGACAACACTTGGAGACAAAACATAGCGAATATGTCCAAGCCTATTGAGTTTTTTGAGAACAAACTTAAGTGTACCAAATCAAGAAAAACAAACACTTGAAACCCGTTTTGATCCAAGATGGCAGCGCGGTAGCACACAGCGGCCACTCCGGATCCAAAATGGTGCTATTTTTGTCACTTGGCCCGACATTTACGGCACATGGACATCGGAGCAACCGGTGTTCGTGTCTACCATTGCCAGACACTGTTAAAATATAAGATTCATGCAACAACCAAGCTGCATGATGATCTGCAGGAGTTTCTACGTGAACTCTGCTTGCTGCGGAGACCAGGCCTCCAGTCCTCGGTGTTGCCTGATGCCGGTGCCTGGGGGAGGGGATGTGGTAAGCAGTGTGCGAGAAAGAGGGTGGGGGTCTATGCTAGGCTAAAAACAAACCCTAGCCGGCCGGCTCTCCCGTCTATCCTGCTCTCAAATGTTGGCTCCCTGGAAAATAAACCGGACTCCAGCAGACCACTGCTGCGTCTGTTTTCACGGAGACGTGGCTCAGCGACAGAGTTCTGGACGCCGCCATTCAGCTAGACGGACTCGCCTTGTTTTGTGCCGACAGAAATGCAGCTCTGTGCGGTAAGACTCACGGTGGTGGCTTGTGTGTTTACATCAACACGGAATGGTGTAATAATAACTATGCTAGTCTCTAGTTACTGCTCATCGCTGGTGAAGCTTGTGACTGTTAGATGCAGACCTTTTTACCACGGGAATTCACCAATTATTAAACCAGAGTTTACATCCCCCCCAGCGCTAACGCTAAGGAAGCGCTCTGAAATGTATGGGGCTATTAGTGAACTGCAGAACACACACCCTGACGGACCGTTTATTGTCGCCAGAGATTTCAACCATAGAAATCTCAAGACAGTGCTCCCTAAATTACATTAGTATGTGGACTTTGCAACGAGAGGGGTGAACACGCTTGATCTGGTTTACACAAACATCCCAGCCCCCACCTCGGCTCCTTGGACCACATCTCGGTTATGCTAATTCCAGCAAACAAACCGCTCATCAGACGCACAAAACCACTCCAGAAGCAGGTGAAAACCTGACCAGCAGGAGCCATCTCTGCTCTTCAGGACTGTTTTGAGTGTAATAACTGGCACATGTTCAGGGAGGCTGCAACATATGGTGACTCTACCAACTTGGAGGAATACACAGCATCAGTGACCAGCTACATCAACAAGTGCATTGATGATGTCACCTTCTCCAAGACCATCACCACACGTTCCAACCAGAAGCCGTGGATGACTGCGGAGAAGCGTGGGCTGCTGAGGACCCGAGACTCCACCTTCAGAGCAGGTGACAAGGTTGCACTAAGAACAGCGAGGGCCAAACTGTCGCGGGCCATCAGAGAGGCAAAGCGCGCACACGCCCAGATAATCCATTCACTTGCAGGACAGTGGTGGCACGCGGCGCATGTGGCAGGGCATCCAGGCCATCACCAACTACAGGACAACATCAGTTGCCTGTGACAAAGATGCCTCCCTTCCAGATGCGCTGAACGACTTCTACACTAGGTTTGAAGCACAGCATGACGTGGAGGAGGGGAAGACCACCCCTCCTCCCAACGACCAGGTGCTCGGTCTTACCACGGCTGATGTGAGGAAAACTCCACGTAGATTGAACCCACGGAAGGCTGCTGGACCAGACAACATTCCTGGGAGAGGATGTGCAGACCAGCTGGCAGATGTTCTTACAGACATCTTCAACATCTCTCTGAGCAGTGCCGTCGTTCCAACGTGCTTCAAGGCCACCACCATCGTCCCCATGCCAAAGAAGTCTTCAGTGTCCTGCCTCAACGACTACCGTCCCGTCACACTCACACCCATCATCATGAAGTGCTTCGAGAGGCTCGTCAAGAGGCACATTAAGACCCAGCTGCCCCCCTCACTAGACCCACTGCAGTTCGCGTATCGTCTAAACCGTTCAACAGACGACCTAGATAAAAAGGACTCATACGTTCGAATGCTGTTCATAGACTTCAGCTCAACATTCAACACAATAATTCCTCAGCAACTGATTGGAAAGCTGAATCTGCTGGACCTGGACACCTCCCTCTGCAACTGGATCCTGGTCTTCCTGACTGGGAGACCTCAGTCAGTCCAGATCGGGAACAGCATCTCCACCACCACCACACTGAGCAATGGGGCCCACCAGGGCTGTGTGCTCAGTCCGCTGCTGTTCACTCTGCTGACTCACAACTGTGCAGCAATGCACAGCTCGAACCACATCATTAAGTTCGCCGATGACACGACCGTGGTGAGTCTCATCAGCAAGAACGACAAGTCAGCATACAGAGAGGAGGTGCAGCGGCTAACGGACTGGTGTAGAGCCAACAACCTGTCTCTGAATGTGGACAAAACAAAAGAGATGGTTGTTGACTTTAGGAGAGCACAGAGTGACCGCTCTCCGCTGAACATCAACGGCTCCTCTTTGGAGATCGTCAAGAGCACTAAATTCCTTGGTGTTCACCTGGTGGAGAACCTCACCTGGTCCCTCAACACCAGCTCTATTACCAAGAAAGCCCAGCAGCATCTCTACTTTCTTCGAAGGCTGAGGAAAGCACATCTCCCACCCCCCATCCTCACTACATTTTATAGAGGGACTATTGAGAGCATCCAGAACAGCTGCATCACTGCCTGGTTTGGGACTTGCACCGTTTCGGACCGCAAAGCCCTGCAGAGGATAGTGAGGACAGCTGAGAAGATCATCTGATATTGCAAACCTTTCCAATCTCCTTTCTTATGTATGGTATGTACATAGAGAATTACAAGAGGATTTCCTTTTCTATAAGCCGCTGCCGGCTCAATCAACCGCCAAACCAAATTTGATATTTTGAATGCATTTATGGTGTCAAATGGAATAGATTGGTCTAAATGCGTGGGTCTGAGCAAAGACGGAGCAAGAGCGATGGTGGGGCATCGCAACGGAGTCATTGCGCATGTGAGAACGGTTCATGAGCTCTGTCCACTGTAGTTTACATCGGGAAGCACTAGCTACCAAGAAGATGCCCACCGATCTTAGATGTGTATTGGATGAAGATGTTAAAATAGATAATTTCAGAAAGACTAGGCTAGGTTTGTTTCAACTTCTTTGTGAAGAAATGGGCAGTGACCATGTTCAACTTCTTTTTCACACTGAGGTAAGATGGCTTTCATGGGGCAGGGTGCTTACTCGCCTCTTCGAATTATGCAAAGCACAGATTTTTTTATCAGACTCAATTTCACCTTTCGGACCGCCTCAGTGATTTTAAGTGGCTTGCAAAATTGTCCTACCCTTCAGATATTTTCAATCACTTAAATGGTCTGAACTTGAGTCTTCAAGGCAAATCAGTGACAGCGTTTCAAGTCCAAAATAAAATCGAAGCCACAATAAAGATGTGGGCCAGGCGTATTTGCAAATCAAACTCAGAATCATTTGAGAATTTGTCAAATTTTTTGACAAAAGAAACCATGAACCTACCCACCCTCCCGGCTCTGTTGCAAAGCTGATTGAAGAGCATCTCCAAGGTCTGAAAAGCCAGTTGCGTGACTACTTTCCATCTCCAGTTGTTCAAGTAACCTGGATTGTAAATCCTTTCGTAAACTTGTGAAGGAGCTGTCGTAAGTTTAAGCGCAAAAGAGCACGACAGCCTTATTGACTTATCTTGTGACTGTGCTTTGAAATTAATGTTTTCACAAAAATCTTTGATACATTTTTGGATTCATACTCTCTCTGAGTATCCTGATCTTTCTGACGAAGCTCTGAGGTTTTTGATGCCATTTCCGACAACATACTTATGCGAAGCTGGATTTTCTGCATTGGTGGCACTCAAGACAAAATACCGGAATAAGCTTCACGTTGAGCCTGATCTCGGTTTGCAACTTTCTTCACTTCAGCCTGACATACAGCGCTTCGTAAATGCTAAATATCACCAACCTTCGCATTAGGGGAGTCACAATGATTGTCGTTTATGAGGTTTAAAGGTCATGTGAACAAGTCGAGAAGTTTTTTTTTAAGGTTATCCAAGTTTATGCCAAGATTGTTTCATGGTCGTTTTCAAATTATTCACACATTGCAAATTACAAATGGTCAGAACTCAGGTTTGATCGCAGTCTTCTCAGTTCTGCGTTTCCCTCATGTCTTTGTTATTCCCTTCAACGTGGCAGCACTTGGTTTCTCACCTGTTTTCTCTCTATTGATCGTTCGCTCTATATCTGCTCTCGCTTTGCGCTTGTCACTTGAGCCTGACACTAGTATTGCCTTACTTTGTCCAGTGCTCCAGTTCTCTGCCAGATTTAACTCTGCTCATCTCGACCCTGGTCTGTATGCTGTATGTTCCCTCTGACTGATTGCTCCACTAATGGTCTACCCGCTGCCTACCTATGCCTGGATCTAGTTTTCCCATTTTCCTGAGCACTGCCAGCCGAGTCTCGGTGACCCGTTATCTGCATTTTCTGTCCATTGCCAGTTAATTCAATAAAGTTAATAATCCACTTCCAAGTCATCAGTTACCAACCCGACACAAATAGTCAGGTCCATTCAAATCTTTGCAGTAGGCCACAGAAACATGTGTTTGGGCCGCAAGATGAAAAAGGTTGGGAACCACTGGTCTGGGGCAAGTGAGTCCAAAGCTTGGGCATGTGTGACATACCTTGTTAGGTGATGGAGTTGGGGAGACACTGCTGTTCTTTTTGGGAGGCGGAAGTGGAGAGCGGCTAGCAGAACGAGAGGGAGAAACTGAAGCAGGCCGCTTGTGAGCCACAGGAGGAGAAGCAGATGGTGATCGAGAAACCTGCCTCCTTACCGGCTGGGGGCTCTGAGAACCACTGCAAAAAGACAGAACAGAGTAAATGAGGGATTAGCACATCTATGTTTTAGAAATAAAGCTACATCCTCTCATGGTAGGCAGAGAAAACTAATCTAAACAAGAAATACAGGCAGATTTCTGAATCTGCTGCTTATTTTAACCCTGCTGTTAACCTTTGTGAACATACCTCTGAGACTTGCGAGGTTCTGGTGTGCGTGAAACCCTGCGAATGGGTCTAGTACCGTGCGGGGGGGATACCTGACGTCTTTGTCTCTGTGGGGAGGAATCAAAAGGGACAAATCGACCCTGAGGACTGGAAGACACTCGAGTAGCAAGGGGAGGGGGAGAGGAGCGGGTGTCTCGGCCCCGTTGGGCTGCAGAGGGATTTGGAGAACTTCTTCGGTGGCGGGGTGGAGGCGAAGTAGAAGAGGGGGGAGTGCGTCTCTTTCCTGGACTGCTACCACGACTCCACTTGGGGGAACGAGAACCTCTGCGCTTGCCCCCAGGGGAGGGAGAACCTCTGCGCTTGCCCACAGGGGAGGGAGAACCTCTGCGCTTGCCCACAGGGGAGGGAGAACCTCTGCGCTTGCCCACAGGGGAGGGAGAACCTCTGCGCTTGCCCATAGGGGAGGGAGACCCTCTGCGCTTGCCCACAGGGGAGGGAGACCCTCTGCGCCTGGCCACTGGTGAGGGAGACCCTCTGCGCCTGGCCACTGGTGAGGGAGACCCTCTGCGCTTAACGACAGGAGAAGGAGACCCTCTACGTTTAACTACAGGAGGAGACCCTCTACGCTTTGCCACAGGGGATGGAGATCCTTTACGCTTGGCGACAGGTGAAGACGACCCTCTGCGCTTGGTCACAGGGGATGGAGACCCTCTGCGTCTGGGCACAGGTGAAGGAGACCCTCTGCGCTTGGGCACAGGTGAAGGAGACCCTCTGCGCTTGGGCACAGGTGAAGGAGACCCTCTGCGCTTGGGCACAGGTGAAGGAGACCCTCTGCGCTTGGGAGGGGGAGACACTGATGTGCGTCTTTTCTGAGATGAGACAGGGGAGGGGCTGTAGCGACGCTGAATAGCGGGAGAGTGGCGTCGAGGAAGTGGGGATGGAGATCTAGATCCAGAGAAACATGAGAAAGGGAAGACGATGGAGTCAAAAGAATCTTCACAACCCAAAACCTCCAGAAACTACGCAATAACTCTGGATTTTACCTGCGTCTTGGGGGAGAGGGCGACCTGCGGCGGCGAGGAGGAGAGGGGGAACGTTGTCTACGACCAGCAGGTGATGGAGAACGTCTCTTTCTGAAGAGAGAGGATTGTAAGATGAGGCATAAGTTCAGAGTGAACAAACAATTTCAGTAATGAGCAATCTGTCAAATGCAAATACTGCTGATTTTCACCTTGGGGATGCATCTCTGTGCCGCCTACGTGGTGATGCAGGTGAATGGCTCCGCTTCCTCCTCCTAATGTCTCCATTTCTGGCAGCTGCCCCCCTGTTCTGCCGCCTTGGACCTTCATCTTCTGAGGAAGAGGATGAACCTGTGTTTGTTAACAAAAAACTGATTATATGTTTAAAATCACATTAGTAACCAGCTCTACATCAAACTACAACTAGCATTCATTATCCACATCCCACATGAGTCACAGGTGCAAGCAGAGGTGTGCACAGGTGTGAGAGAGCATGAAAAAGAGAGAAGGTAGGTGAGGACAAACGAGTGTAATGTGAATAAAAAAAGGTGACAACCTGAGGAGGATTGCTGATTCTGTCTGCGATACTGACGTCGCTGCTGGACAGAATCTGCCATTGACTCTCTGCCCACCTTCTCCCCCTCTGAAATTGCAAAGCAGTGGAGGGTCCTTCATTGCCCAAAAACAGCCACATGCTCAAAAAAAAAAAACACCTATTATGTGCAAAAACAGCTATACACACCCATGACATGCACACACCCCATCATTTAAATTAACAGATGAGATTCAGTTAGACTTCATATTTCTCTCAAGCCTACCGAGTTTAAAACCTGGCAAAAGCACCTCAAATAATTTGAATCCTCAACACTCAGAGCCAGATGGGGCTTTTCCTGAAATGGGGCTGCACAATTAATCGAAATGAAATCGAAACCACGATATGACCTTTTGCGATTATTAAATTGCAAAGGCGCCGATTTAAATAAATAATTAATCTGCTCCCTTCAAGGTTTATTTGCGCTGCTCTGTACGGTCTATATTAAATTAGCGCATTGTTACAGTGTTTTCAGAGCGGTTCTGTGCTCCACAACTCCCTCTCATGCTTAGAGTAACAGAAGTGCCGAGTTCGGTTCCGTTTGCTTACGTGCGCTAAACGCTTTATTTACACTAAACTGGCGCGTCCTGCATGAATCGTTTTTTATTATTATCTGCGGTAGCAGCATCTCAGTCTCGGCAAGGCACAGGTATCATAATAATAATCGCAGAATACAAGATGGGGTATAATTCAAACATCTTTATAAAATGATTGCGGAGCGAACAGCATTAACAGTAACACCTGTAGAGTCCTCTTCTCCTATCATTTGTTTACCTCGAGAGAGCGTGTCGCCCTTATTACACTCCCCGCAGAAACAAGTGAAAGCGGAACTAATATTACCAACATCCAACAAAATGAAAAGGAACATACATATATATTATATATTTAGTTACTATAATATAATGCATTGCTAAATTAAATAATAAAATAATGAATACAAATTAAAAATGAAAAAAATTCACTTTAAATTGAATTACACCAATGGGTTATCAGTTCAACTTTTGACATTAAGCCTCATTCTTTAGGACTATCTTATATACAGTAAAGAATAGTTTGTATAAGCCTACTAGTTTTTAAGGCCTAGAATAAAGATTAACATTTATATTTTGTGTATTCAATCAATCAACATTATTTTTGACAGCAAAAACTAGGCAACAACCATGGTTTTACCAACATGGAAATGTAGTTAACAGTGACATTGAGCTGAACGCATACATATGACCAGTTTTGACAGAGCTGCTGATAAAAAGTTAAATGATCAGCATCGATAGATGAGATGAAAATTGGAGATCTGTGTCGGATGTTAAAATCATGATTTGAGCATCCCTAATATTCAAGTTGACCGTTTCAAAAACTAATGTTGATGATTAGTGGGCTGAGATCCTGTCACAAAATGGACAAAAACATGTATATGGTGGATGGTAACATTTTGGTATGAAGAAGACTTTTATATATTTATTTGTTTGTGGGTGAACTGAAAAAAGGTCTCAGTTTGGTTCTTTTTAAGAGGGCTCAAAAGTGAAAACCCCAGCAGCCTTTTTGAAGTTGAACATGCAGAAAACATTACCATCATAATCGCAGTTCAAATTGCAATCGCAATATTACTTTGTCCAAATCTTGCCCTAATCCTGAAAGTCCTAAGTGTCTAGATTTGCATCCAACCCCCGAAGTCTATAAGACCTTTTCCTCTTGGTGTATGCATTCAAAGCATACTCCATAGTTTATTTAACAGCAAATAGCTGTAAAGCTGACAGACTTGTGTCTCAAACAGTTATTGACATACACGTATGCACATAAACGTGGTCACTCACCAGACTCTGATGCATCAGATCCTCTCAGTTTGGGAGAAGGAGAGCACGAGTTGTTCCTTACTCCAGGCCTGTGCTTCAAATCTAAAATATTAAAATGCATTTCAGTCAGAATCATTTCACAGTTTAAAAACCAATCTAATGAGCAAAATATGCCAAAACATGGCATTGTTGAAGAATCGTGTCAATTGAAGACAATTGAAAAATCATGTCAGATTATCCTGGAAGTTGGAGAACTATAATTTGAAGCACTTCTATAAAAATTCATATTTAGATTAATTCAAGAAACTCCCTTTTTTACAAATAGCAAAACTGACTGCAAAATTGAAGGGGAGTGTAACCTGAAGGTCTGGTGTCTGGTCCAGAGGGGCTGCGGCCTCGTCTTCTGGAGGGGCTGGAGGGTTCTGAGCGCCGTGGAAGTTTTCTGGGTGGGGTGGCTGACCCACGCTTACCTGCAATCTTATGGGGTGAGTGAGATGAAGAACTGCCTGAGGAGGATCGGGAGCGAGAGCGCCGCCTGGTGGACAACCAATTGCAACAGAGCGAGTTCAGATGAAAAAAGTAGCATGATTACCTACAGCAATTAATGTGAAGCACATGAAAGACAGACTTTACTATCTAATAATAAAGACAGCCATAAAAAAACCATTTACAAACTCTAGGCACTTTATGCATTACTCTGCAAAGGAAAAACAGGCTGACCTGCGGACAGGTGACCGGCTGCGTCGATGTCTAGGTGGAGGGTGGCGTCTAGGGGGGCTCCTGCGTCTTGGAGAGATTCGCCTCCTGGGACTTGATCTGCGGCGAGGAGAGAACGACCTGGAAGCACCAAAGACAGTATTTGATTTGGCTTTAAGCACATTAGCAGATACCTAAGCAAATGGAACTAGGAGGAAAGATATTTGAAGAATATTCCTCTGACATCTAACTCGTACTGTGATAAGTGATGCATTTACATTTACGCATTTGGCAGACGCTTTTATCCAAAGCGACTTATAGAGCCCTTATTACAGGGACAATCCCCCCGGAGCAATCTGGAGTTAAGTGCCTTGCTCAAGGACACAATGGTGGTGGCTGTGGGGATCGAACCAACAAACTTCTGATTACCAGATTACCAGTTATATGCTTTAGACCACTACGCCACCACCATTCCAGATTCAGATCCCAACATCATGGATCTAAAGGTCCAGAGACAAGTATGCACAGACACAAGAAAAGAGACTCGCCTGGAGCGTGATCTGGGCCGTCTGCGAGAGCGAGGTGATCGGGAACGAGAACGGTGGCGTGGTCTCTCTCTGCGTCCATCCTTATCTCGGTCCCGTTCCCTGGGTTTGGGCTTGTCCTCTGATTTTGACATTTTCTCTGGAGACTTTTCTTTCACAGCCTCAGACAAGGAGTCTGGCTTCACCTCACCCACTACATCACTGACAGGTAAAACAAAAACATGATTTGTCAGCGTCTCTATTTGAACGTGTTTACATACGCGCCCACCCAAGAACATTGACGGGAAAGAATAGGGTGGAGGATCCCAAGACTGGGCCCTCCCCCTGCAAGTTCGGTCCCCCTGTAGACGCCAGCCTTGGGGCATGCCCGTATGTTAATATAGCCCTGGTTGCACTGTTATAAACAGCAATTCCAAGTCCTACTGGAGTTAGAAACCGCTTCAAGCACTAAGATATTAAGATACCATAGTGCAGAGTCAGGTTATCATTGTTACCTTGTAGAGGAAGCCTCCTGGACAAGCGGTTCTGGTTTGGAGCTCTCCGACTGGTCCGGTTCTTGATTTGGTTCATCTTTATTATTAGATGGACTAGAAGGCGGCGAGGCAGCTGGACTTGGTTTTCGGCGAGGAGACCGAGAGGGACTGGCTTTACGATCCCGCTTCACAGGGGAGCGGGACCTCCTCCTGGGGTCAAAGGTCAAGCGGAAAAAAGAAAAGAAAATTGCAATGGATAATAAAGAAAAATATTATATTGATTTGCACAAACAAATATGATAATGCATTTGTCAAGCAAACAGAGGTCCAAGACCAACCGTTTAGGACTTTTGGACTGAGCTCTTTCCTTGCTCTCCTTCTCCCTTTTATCTTCATCAATCTTTTTCAGAGAAGCAAGTTTCTCCTGCTCGATCTGAAACAGTGAACAAAATACAATTTGTTAAAGCTGCACTATATGTAAGATATTTTTGGTTACAATTAACAAGTTCATTATTGAGCGATTACATAAAAAAAATCCACATTCAAAAACCTGTCCTTGTCTTACTCCTATTTTAATGGCAAGTCTACAATAAAGGTTTTTACTTAAAGCAGTTGGGTCGGATATGGTGCGAAATGCTGGCATGCGTCATTCATCCTTGTGTATTCACCTCATGCCCATAAGCTCAGAAAGAAGGTCAGTTCAAGTTTACATTTTCTCAACTTGTTGCTTCCCAAGGCGATCTCGGTTACCAATGGTAACGACAGCTCGTGTCACTTGAAGTCGCTGTGCTCTCACTGAAAATAAACGGGATGGTGAAGTTGTCTCACGCGATATAGCTGGTGGTGTGAACGTGGCTTTACTGTCTTTACACTCCCTGACTGAAAATGGAATTACTATTAGAGCACAAAGTTCTTCATAGATCTAGCCTCTTAATTTTACCTCAAAGTGAACCAGACTGATGCATTTAACTTTAAAATGTACAAAATACTTTCTTACTGGGGAGCATGCCCCTGGACCCCCCCCTAGAGGGTCTGAGCTCCACCCACCAGTCTCACAGAATCCTGTTGGAAACATAGCAGCTGTGTTGTGAGAAGCAGGAACAGTGGAATGCTGTTCAGTCAGTCCAGTCAGTTTCAGCAGTCAGAACAGTTGAGTGAAATCACTCTTTTGGATTTAACTGTTTGGCAAACCGATAACCTGCTATAATGCCGACTGTGTTTTCTGGGGGGGTTAATGAAGCGTATAATGGTCATCCTTTAATTAATTGAACATTACATTGTATTTACCGATCGCAGTGTTAAGTTTTTTCTTTCTGTGAAGTTACTGTTACATGTTTACTAACATTCATGACTTATGGGTATTTTAATACATTGCTGCAGTTTCGAGATTCCCAAATTGTGTCTTTTTTTTTTTTTTGCCTAAGACATAATGGTCTAAATTTACCAAGCAAGTGTGAGCCAATAGAATACTTTGAGCAATACACCAGTGTACGGACATTGCCATTTCATCCTTTTAGCAGATTTAAAAAGTTTAAATCGATGTTTAAAAAGATCTAAAAGCCACTATATGAACAAGAGGGTTCCCCATGTATGTATGCTCATCTCAAGTTGTTAAAGTTATAAAATACAGATTTCATAGCGCAGTAATGTATATTAATTTGTTTAGTGTATAACCATCTCTCTGTTGTAACTAAAGAACTTCCAAAACAAACAATTAAACATTTATTACTGTAATTGTTTTATTGCATATTTCTACATATAATTTTCCTGTTTAATAAAGTATATTTCATCCTCATCATTCTTGAATCCTCGTTTTGCATTTTTTATTACAGTCTAATTGTTTACAGTGCATAGACATACTGTAGTAGCATTATGGTTCACTTGCATTGTCCACTGAGGCTGTAGATTGTAAAATAAAAAGTAGGGATGGGCATTTTGCCTTGTCGAATACTTGGCGTGTGGCAAATAAACATGTACATATACTGTATTTCATATATCTTTGGCTGCTACATTGTGTCTCATTGTTCCAACGTCTCTACATTAACATAGACTGTTATAATTTAGTCTGTTACAAGAAGTAGAAGACAGCAAAATATAATGCATAATATTTTGTCATTAAGTGAAGTCTCCCTGGTCAATTCAATTAAATAATGCTGAGAATGTGTCTCTGTTCTTCCTTTAGGTTACCGTAATAAGCTTAGTAAGTGCACACCACTGTTTCTGAACCGTGTATCTGCAAACCGTGGTTTCCGTGACGCCATAATCATCGCATATTTTAAAACACATTGTTAAGTTGAAAATAGTTTTGAAGATCCTATAGTTTTCTCTGCCCTGGACAGAAAGTCCCACTGCGCTCTGTTGGAGTTTGTTGCCGAGATGATTCATGCTTCTTCCCATTTAACGTGGAATTTTAAACTTCACACTGGAAAAACTGCAATGGAACGCCACTTTATGTTGGACTAACAACTTTAGCTGAGATGCAAGTGTCTCACGCAAACATGTTGGCACCAAGGGAGATTTACAGTCAATGATAAGCCTTCACTTTTATTAAATAATATTCACGAGTCAAAATTTCCACATTATATGACAATAAAACCTGTTTAGCAAGCGTGTGCAGAGACAGATGTTCTAAACAAGCTGGATTAAACATTCTTTTGATTATCGTAAACCTGTAGAACAAACATCAGCATTGCTGCATCGTTTATCAGTTTGGTTGCAATGAGAAGTCTCAATGGAAAATCAATGTACTGGTGAAAATGAAGGCCCCTCTTTCATACGTAGTGTATAGTTGACAGGTAGTTGTCACTGAATTTTGAATTCAGTGAAATGTCACATCAAGCATTTTAATTTCCGATCATCGCTTTCATGATCGTTTATTGCCGTCACTTCCGAGTACTTGAGTACTCGCGCCCTTCCCTAATAAAAATGTTATGTCTTCAACTGAACTCAAATCAGTCATATCAATTTCACCTCTTAAATTGATGTGTAGTACAATACAAACACTAATGTGATGTGTAGTGGATAAAACACTTCAATAATCATAATAAAATATAATTATTGTTTAATAATAATAATTATATTTTTAACTTAATGTTTACATTATTATTAATTATTGAGTATTAATAATCTTCCTCAAAGTAATATATTGGTTAAAAATGTTAAATCTTGTTATGAGTCTCCCCATTAGGAATGCCATGATTATGCAGTTTCTCAATTAACTGTGATTAAATGTGTCACGGTTAATTTAACCGCAAGAATTTAGAATCCACGGTTAAAACCGTGAAATGCTTTATTTAGACGTGGCAAAAACAATATACATAATGTATAAATATATAATATAAAAGAGTTATTCATAAGATTTTGTAAGTCTAAATGTGAAAACTCTTGTGCCTGTGTGGGTACTGGAGCTGTTGCTATGGTTACAGATGGTGGCCACGTGGTGCTTAGCCACATTAAACTGGGGCTTGAACACATGATCTACAAAATTCGATCAACCAGACTCATATCCACCTAAAAAGATCGAAGCTGCAGCCAAACTGACAGCTTCGATGAGTAAGGTGTCGGATTGGCTGGCAAATTCATGTTTGACACTTAATCTAAGTAAAACAGTTTGCATGTATTTTACAGCGAGGAATATTAATTCAGTTAATCCTGATATTTTAATTAACAGTGAATTCATTACATCTGTGACACATGTTAAATATTTAGGCATCATAATTGACACAAATTTGCCCTTCAAAAAACAAGTTAGTAAGGTCATCAAGACTGTTAAATTTAATCTAAAAAATTTTAAGGGTATCAGACATAATTTGTCATTGTCTGCTGCAAAACTTTTTGTACACACAATGATTTTTCCCCATTTCTCTTACTGTATAACAACCTGGTCACAGGCAGGAGTGACTACGCTCAGGCCTATGTATTCACTTTACAAACAAATTTTAAAAGTACTAGACAAAAAACAATTTTTTGCGCAAAAGGTGCGCAGAATCAGTGGCTTATGATATGATTGGTTAAACCTGCATCTGATTGGCTAAAGAGTATGACAGACCCACGTGGGAAGAGATCTCTGCCAGGAAAGTCTCAAAAACACACACACACAAATCCAAGGGGATTCACACGTGAATGACGATTTGCACATTCAGATTCATGGATACACTCGTACATTTTAAACATTCGAAACTTTTTGCGACTAGTTGTATATCTATGAAGTATGTTTTGCTTTGTAAAATGTATTTTACGTATGCATACTTTTATTTTGCGCATGTGAATAGCTTTTTGTGAATATATATTTTTTTCAGGCACGTGAATTTTTTTTTTTGTGTACGTGAATTAGGTTTCATGCATGTGAAATTGTCTACGCATGTGAGAATCGTTTTTTGTGCGTGAATTATTAATGAGATTGATTTGGCTCCATACATCCCTACTCATCCTCAAACCATGATTAATATGCGCTGAAGAGCAGTGCAGAATCACAACTGACTTAAACTGTTCCTCCACAAGAAACTTGCAGTTTTATGCTTCAACCACTAGAGGGACAAATGTTACATCCCAGATAGCAAAAAATGTCCGCACGGCTTCTTTTTGCCGCCGTCCCCAAGCTGTCGGCTATAGGTGCGTCCCACTGGCGGGGATGAAGCGTTTGCTGCCGAGTCGTCACTCCCATTTCTTGCGAGATGCCGCCGCGGTCAGGCGGCGGGTCGCCGCTTCATTTTCTCTGGCGGTTGCCTCGCGGCAATCGACCATGGCCGACGGCGGCAAGCCGCTTTGAAATAGCCTACAAGGACAGCTTAGACTCTCAAAATCGACCAGCCATGTTGGCTATTATTATTTTTGCTCCAAAGCCATTAGGGTTTATAACAGATTCTTGACTCTTGATTCCATGATAAGGTAAGGTTTAGGAAATGACATTTAAATTACTTTGAAACTCTGAAGCGATTATACAGTAATATATGTAAAATATATTGAATTATTTATGCACAGGTGAAAATTGTTTACATTTCTTTGATTGATGCACACTGAGACATGCAATAAACCAAAAATAATTCCTTTTTGTAAAACTTACTTGGCAATAAATATCTTTCTGATTCTGATTAGGTTTTAAAATAGATATTTAATACAGGGTATGAACAATTTAGCAGAATAAATTGATGAAGTTAGACTTTTCACCAATGCCTGTATCAGTGAACAGTGAAAGATATATGCAACATGGCCAAAATATCGGGTATACTTTAATTATTTTTTATTAATTTGCAACCATGGTGATATCTATCATAAACATGAAAATCCCTGTTTTGACATGAAGGATAAACTCAATGAAAAAGCGAAATTATCCTCTGGTTTCACAGTTGCGCAGAAATTTCGTTTATGTCTACATTGTTATTTTACCTTTTACAGGTTTTGCAATTATGACCTGTACAAATGTTTAAGAAAGTGTTGAAGTCCCTGTAAAGGCAATAAAAAAAAATCTAAACGCATTATAAATGTTAAAAATGTATTGCTAAAACACATGACAAAGACTGAACTGTGAAGTTCCGCTGTCGCCATATCTGTTTCCGGTTTACTTGCGCGTCGCCCAAAATGTCTTTTTACTCTATGTCTCCAGAATCTTCCGAAAATACGCGTCAGCGATGTTCATCGCATTGTTGATGCCTGGTCCCCTGCTCCGACAAGCAAGAGGGACAAGGGCTTTAAACTCTACATATCGAGTTATCTGCACAACTACAAGGGTATTTTAATCTAATGTGGTGTGCCGGCAGATAGCGGCTAAGCTAGTTCGCCACGTGTTCATTTTTAATGTAACGTTAGTATAGAAGCTTGTTTTTTCTTAGTTTTAAAGCAGACTGTTTGTTAATTTTTGTGATATCAATTATATTAACTTGGTCTCCTCTCAGTTTCTAATAAAGATCAGGACACCGGTGAAGTCACTGTCAGGGCATTGTGTTACAGGTCCATGAGAAAATCAGAATCAGAATCAGCTTTATTGCCAAGTATGCTTACACATACAAGGAATTTGTCTAGATGACAGGAGCTACCAGTCAACAACAATACAAACAATACCAAAAAACAGCAGCAAGACATAGGTAATTAAAAACAATAAAGAACACAAAATAAATAATTATACATATACGTACATACACTCACCTTCATACATACCCACATACACACACGTAGTGCAAATCTAATACAATCTGTATATAAAGAACAAAAAACAGTATATTATGTACAGAGCAATGTAAGTAAAAGCAGATAAACCTCACAGTTTGAGTGTATGGTGAAGCTAGAATTAATAAGACCACAGTTATAGGCTTGTTACTTTAATAGCCCGATGTTCCTGGGGACTCGGCTAAGGTTATTCATGTTTAATGTAACTCAAATCAAACGAAAACAGTTATTGTAGGCAGGTAAGTTTCCCTAGCTGGTCCCCTCTGTGTAAAATGCGTTCTTATTCAAGTTTTCAACTCAGTCATTCGTTTAAGATGCAATCTTGTGTTACAAGTATTAGGCTATCATGATTATACAGTGAGCAAGCTATATAAATAAGTATTTAATATAATAAAAGTGTAGAGCAACAACCGAGGTTGTAAGGTAAAGGCTGAATATTGTAGATTTATTACAATATGTTGCATGTTTGAATTAAAATACCTGTGGATATGCAACTTCCCACTAATGAAAGTTTTATTCAAAAGGAGCACACACTCTACAAAGGCCTGACAGGAGATTTGCCTGATCTATCCAGTCCTTCAGGTGAGTAGGGATATAACAATAGCACATTTCACTGTACAGTATGATATATCAACCAAAATCTGTATACCAATATTTCATTTTCTTTTTCCTCCTTTTACAAACAAATATTCTGCTTCAAAGAAAAAAAATGAAATTGATGTTATCATAAGGGTTCTTCATTATGAACTTGTATGCCATGCATAACATACTGTGGATAGAAATTACAGGGAAAGTTACTGGTATGATAATTGTGGTTATATTATATTACTATTGTATTTAGTGTATTGCTAATCAATATATTGTTACTTCCCAGATGACAGCGGCTCGCTTCAAGAGCAGGTGAAGCAAGTTGGGACAATGTTGAAGACATTTGCTCGCACTGGGCAATCAGGTACAACTTGCAAACAACACCTGTGGTTGTTGGTTTAATTCCCACTGGGGCCACCTGTACATGTAGTAGACCTAGATATAAATGTCATAGTTTAGTAGTTGAAGGACCAGGACTGACTACTTTATACTTTTATTCTGGGAACCCCTGTAGGTGCAGATCAAACCCCAATGCTGCAACGTCTTGGAATTTGGCGACGTTGTGCGTAGCATGGACGACAAAATGCTATGGCACTGAAACGTTGCAGCAATGTGTCTGTTGGAGAGTTATCCCTGCCAGGGGATCTGTTACTCCCCCCTAGACACCCAGGAAGATTTGCCGTTGCTTGACAACAGTTTGAGGCAGGATAAAGAGCTCCAGCAACGATTTGTAAGTGTGCCGATTTCGTTTATAACGGTATAGGGTAATCTAAAAAGTACAATTAAGATCGTACACTGCATATTCTACAGTCTGAATCCACAGCCTGTAACATTTTAAATTTATGAGAAGCTTCAGAGAAATGTAATTTGTAACATGTTTTTTTTGTATTTTCAGCTTCGGTTTTGGCAATCAAATGTGGGAGGGACCTAAAGACAACCGTGTGGCTGAATGCTTCAGAGTATCTTCTCTAATCACCTTTCCATCAATACAACCTGGACTGGTGTAGGGGATAAAGCATGTTTTAGAGACATGTTCCTGAAGACCATTGTTCAAAGTAAGTTGGATATTTTTTTTATATTTAAGTAGATGTGTATGACCTTATGCCATTCAAATGGAATGACAGATCTTTATTTTCTACAGGAGCCATCCGGAAGAACCCGGCAACACAGGATGCCACTGATGAGGCGATCCAGGTTAACGTTACCTGAAAGGAGCATCTGAACATGAAGGTGGAAAAAGGCGCCGCACAGCTGAGAGGGACCCACAGCCGACCCCTTAAACCTAGGCTGACTACTGACACCCCAGCATCACTGACAACTGGAACCCTTTCTTTATCCTGCAGTCAGTAACATCAAGACCCCTAAAAAAGCCTGCTAATAGTGTCAGACTACACTCAATACACCCAATCCACACTGTTCACTGTGGAAATTGCTCTTTTTTTTTTTCTTTTTTCTCATGACCCTGCTTTGAGGGCAGCTCCTTGGATGAATATGGGATGGTTTGTCCTTTTATACAGGCGCACGAGGAATCACTGAAGATATGCTAATTTGCACTGCCTCATTCTGGAGGTCGGGGAAAACCGGTGATTCTTAGCCCACTACGCCACACAGTCCCCAACCTCTCCAGACATTCTGATTGGCTGTGTTCTCTACAGCCAGATTTTCTGCTGTTAATTATATTTATTCCTACTTGTTGTCATGTGTAAGTTGAATGTCAAAATGTATATTATACCTGTTATCCTGCACATTCCTTGATACCAAAGATCTCAATTATTTCATATACAATGTGCTGCTTATTTCATTGTTACAGTGCTTAACTATTCTATTTTTAAATATAGCTTGTAAATCCTAGATTATACATCTAATACTTGATATTTGCACATTATCTGGTATCAAATATTCTACTTACCGTGACTTTAGTATTGCTTATTTCATTCCGTCAGTGCTTAACGATTCTATTATAGTTTGTAAATCCTATTTCATACCTCTGATACTTGATATTGCACATTAACTAGTACCAAAAATTATACTTTCATTCCATCACAGTGCTTAACTGTTATTCTATTGTTAAATATAGCTTGTAAATCCTTGTGCCACAGGTCAGCATTGTAGTTATAATGGTATATTCTACTCCAGAGCTTTACTCTAAATTATTACCACTTAACCTATTGTTAGAAATGACTTGTAAATATGATGTTATACCTCAATTTATTTGGTATCCTGCACTTTCTTTGGTACCAAATATCCTCATTGCTTGTGTTTACTGGTAATTCTTTTCATCCCAGAGCTGACCTCTTTATATTATTAAAAATTATTGTAAGTGTTACAATAGTGTTTTAAAAAAAAAAAAAAAAAAGAAATTGGAAACCTGCATGTTCTTTTGTGTGTGTGTGTATATATAATGTTTGTATTTTTCTGTTATTTATATTTCAGTGATCTGACATCTTGTTTCAATGACAGTTACTGTACTTTGAAATGTGGAATTAAAACGCCAAATGGAAATTTGTCTGTTTTGATCAATCATTATTCTTGATAAACTGCATGCTATAAATATATATATATATATATATACACACACACACACACACACACAATAAGCGGCGGCAGATCGCTCGAAAAAAGCGTTTGCCTCCGACGGTCCGCCTTCGATATAACGGCGGCGGAGCGGCGGCTGGCCAGCGGGCCGTCCGCATATCAAAGGCGGTAGGAAGGCGGCTGCCGCCGGCGGACCGCCGTCAAACGTGTTTGCGATATCGCCATTCTGCCGCTTCTACTGCCGCCAGCGCACCGCCAGCAGACCGCCGACTTATTGCTATCTGGGATAGTGCAGCTTTAAACTCGTTCGAGATGCAATTTTCAAACATTTGTAAACAATTACAGAAGAACTTATTGCAATACATTTCTTGATAACAAGTTCCCAGCCATTTAATAACAACCACAGTAAGGATGTATGTGTGTGGGGTCATGGGTGTATCACCTGTCTCTGTTTGATCTCCTCTTTCTTCTGCTCCAGAAAGGCAGATGGGATACCAGCAATGTTCTCCTGAGCACTTAGCAAGAGCGGCCAGAGGTCCTTCATGAACTCCCGGGCATTCTTTCCATTCAGGAACCCAGTCAAATTAATCTGCATCATCTTTCCATCTGGATTCTGCAACACAAACAGCAGGGAAGAAAAGAGAGGGGAGAAAACAAAGCAGTTAATCCTGAAACAGAACTGGTAGAATAAGAACTCTGAAAGTCTACCTGGAACTGTTCTTTCTAAACATCAGTTAGTTCACCCAAAATTATAATTCAGTCATAATTTACTCACCCTCAAGTTGTCTCAAACGTGTATGACTTTTGATTCCATGGAACACAAAGGTCTGACAGTCTCAATCAACAATCAATTTAATTTCATGGAGAAAAAAAATGCAATGAAAGTGAATGGTGACGGAGAGTGTCGGTCCATAACATTTCCACTTTTGTGCTCCATGGGAGTCAAACAGGTTTGAATAAATACATCAGGGTGAATACATAATGACTGAATTTTAATTTTTGGGGAAACTATGCCCCTATACCTTAAAGATCTGCCTTTGAGCCACAAGACCCGGTGCCCGTGGGCCACAAAAAAGTCTGTCTAAAACAAACTTCAGAAAAATGCTGAATGTTATTTTTTACTCATAAACCAGGGTGACAAAGAAGTGATGCAACAGAAGGACAAAAATAAATAAATGAACTCCCTTTGAGCATGCAATACATGGTTACATGATATATTCTGAACTGGGATGTACCCTCCCAGTTCACATTCCCTCGTCAATGAGCAAATAACACCCTCCCCACCACTAGGGCTGTCTCTTCCTGTGCAACATCAAACTGCTGAGAGATAGAAACATTACAGTCCACAAACAGAGTGCATGAAATCTCCACAAAGCAAGAACAGTCCGGTTGTCTTCAGTGTGAGTGGCGCAGACTCTGTGGGCTGGGGGCAGAGAAAGGCGCTCCATTAGCTGGCCTCCGCCTCACTACTGCATCACACTCAATCACCTTGAGTTTAATGCTATATCATTTATCTAAACTGCAAGAAACGAACAAGCAATAATGAGTACACAAGACATGGAAAAGGTTTTATTTACAACAAAATAAGAGGAAATTCTAAGCGATCCACCAAACACTGGGATACTTAATCATGCTAATGGAGATCTCCCTCTCTCTCTTTCAGCGGAGATTAGCTCAAGCAAAAATCAAACACTCCCGAACTAGCTAATCAAAACCTTCACGTTCACTTGAAAATTACAGGTGTGTTAGAACAGGGCTGGAACTGAACTCTGCAGGAGAGTATATCTCTAGTAGCAGGACAGAGTACCCCTACCCATCCTAAAATGATTGATTAAGGTACTGTAGGTCTATGATATTATGAGAAGTGGAAGCAACCCTTCAATTGAGAGAATAGAATGACCTTTATGTATAATAACGACGAAAGAGTTCATTAACACAAGCAAATACCTCTCTGGAATCCCAGCCAAAGAATCCTGAAAATCACATTTTAAGAGACTACAACTGAAGCTAAACAGAGCTTAACTAAACAAACTGTCACATCTATCTCTTGTTATTCATTCCACATTGCTCAAATTCATAACTGTACAGAGAAAATTACTAACGGTGACAAACCATGTTATTATTGAGCTACTCATTTCGACTGATCCGATAATTGCCTGACTTAAGATTCTGTGACAAGAACTCCCATATGGAGCCACCAAAACCCTGGTGTCATCTGACATTAGCATCTCACATGCAATGTAACTTTTTTCTTTTCTTTACATTGTAATGGTTGTATATTGGCTCCAAAGAATAGTATTTAGGCCTTTGTGTTTAAGATGTATTGCAAAAAAAAGGCACAAATGATAAAGCTGAAATGACTCTACCACTGGCACAATGTCAGTCCCTGTTTAAAACTCACCTCAAAAAATAAAGCTCATCATCAAGGGAGAGTTGGATTCAGAGACTTTGGGCTCAGGTGAGATCTAATTAGGAGTTGGTGCTATACTTCAGATGCAAGGAATAAGATCCATATTGGTTCAAGCCTTTTAAATCATAAATCACATCAACATTAGAACATTGCTGTTCAGAAGGAACGATGTCACAAATCATATCTTCAGAGAGAGAGAGAGAGAGAATATCATTCTTTACCCCATTTTCTGACTTTTTATAAACCAGACAGAAACTTAGACTGTGACGTTAGGCGTTTTCTGCTGTTACATCTACGAATGTCAAACATGTTTCTAATAAATGTCAAGTTACTCATTGTTCCTCAAACCTTTTCTTATCCTCCCAAAGAACAAAACACATTTAAAGACATGATTCCAGCATGTGTGAAAAGACAATGGGAGGAGCAGAGTCTGTAAAGTCTACCTTTTCCTCCAGCTGGTTGAAGACAAATTCTATGACAACATCATCCTCGAAGCCAAGGATCTCCGTCACACGCTGGGTGATCCAGGGTTTGATGACTTCCAGGTTGACTTTGGTCATATCCACCTAACAGTACATTAAAAACACTTATGAAGAATGCAGGATGTAATTCAATACACCAGATAAAAAAAATAAAAAGGCCAGCATTACTCTATTTTAAGAGTAGGCAGGACCCATTGTAAAACACATCTGATGTATCTGAGCACTTCACACGGGTTTCATATTTTGACATACTTACATATTAGTGTAAAAAAAATGTATCTGCATGTTCACACATTATCCTGTATATGTTACTTTGCTATACCTACAACAATTTCAACCGACCTTGCTGTGTGGAATGTCTTTTCTATACTTAAGTGTAATTCACTCTTAAAAAGACCATGTCAAAACCATATCAAGACCATCTAAAACACAATAACATTTAGTCTGGATAAAGAAATCCTGGTAACACTTAACAATAAGGTTGTATTTGTTCACATTATCTAACTACATAAGGTAATATGAAGTAACAATGAACAATACTTGTACTGTGCTTATTTATAATGGTTAATGTTCATTTTAACTTAACATCTTTAACATCAAAATTTGTACATGTTAACATGGATTATGAACTAACAAACGAACAATTCTATTTTCCTAAATTAGCATTAAATATATAAAAAATATTGTAATAAAATATTGTCACTTTTAGTTAATCTTAGAAGACTTTTAGTACTTTTTAGGACTTTTAGACTTAACTTTTAGTAGAACCTTTTGTAAAGTGTTACCAAAATCCTAAACTAAGTAGTTTTATATCACTTAATGTGAAAGCGATGACTGTCAGTATTTTTACATACATTTTTTTATCATAGAAATTAGCACAAAGTGAAAAATGAAACACTTGGTTCATGATATTTTATACCTTCTTCTCCAGACATTCTGCAAACTTCAGCTGCTTCAACAGCTTCTTATGTTTATTGCTGAAGCGGTTATCCTGCTCCGCACTGGTGCCCTGAAACAACATGAACTAGGTTAAAACATTGTTCAACCAGAATACATTTACCGCATTAAAAATGTACTTGGAGGTTAAAAGAATATTTCACACAAAAAAAGAAAATCCTCATCATTTACTCATCCTCATGCCATTGCTGATGTGTATGACCTTCTTCTGCAGAACACAAATATTTTTAGAAGAATATCGAAGCACTGTAAGTAAACACAATGTATGTAAATAGTTACCAAAACTTAAGCTTCAACATGCACATAAAGGCAGCATAAAATATATTAACATTATGCTATCATTTTTGGGTAAGAACAGATCAAAAACTCCTTTTTCACTGTAAAACATACAATTATGATCACTAAGAATACTGCTAATGTCAAGAATTATAGTGAAAAATGAGCTACAATTGTGTTCAGTTCTCACCCAAAACCGATTTGATTACTTCAGAAGACATGGATTTAACTGCTTGAGTCTTATGGATTACTTTTATGCTGTCTTTATGTGCTTTTTGGAACGTCAAAGTTCTGGTCACCATTTACTTTCATTGTGTGGACCTACAGAGTTGAAATATTATTATAGAAATCTTAATTTGTGTTCTGCAGAAGAAAATCATACACATCTGGGATGGCATGAGGGTGAGTAAATTATAAGAGAATGTTCATTTTTGGGTGAACCATTTCTTTAAGATAAAATATGTAATACAGGCTAAAGTGAGATTTAGCTTATTATTTCTGAATAAGACGTTTCAGTTTGATACTGATGATGAGTGTAATCTAATCTTAAAATTATAAGTGATACAGTTACACAGAATATTATTGTATATACCAATTACTGATTAATCTGTATTTTGTGTGGCGCAGCTAATATCACGGTAACTCAAGCACATGACATTGACTGGGCACAAGAACACAGCTGAATCGATGTTATATGGGCTTTTTTTATGAATAAGTCGAAAATATTAAATATAACACGTTAATTTGTATTAATTGGTTGAATATTATCGAAGTTGTTCCAGAGTATTTTCTGTTTCTCTCACGCAGCCGCCATTACAGTCACACTGCCATTAGGACTAAATACAGCCTTAAAACTGTACAAAAAACCCATCTGACTGGCAAATAATACATATAAAACATCATACTAAAACTTTAAAGTGCGCTATTTGAAGAAGAAAGTAAGACTTACGCGGAAAAAACCCGCGTCCATTTCCTTAAGTCGTGTGTCAATATGGCACAACAATGTCCCACAATCCACCTCACCTCAGCAGCTCTTACATCACTTCCGGAGATTTCGATTGGTCATGTGACCCGGAACTGCCTTTGAGAATTTGAGCAGTTTTGCTAGTAGTGTAATGTTTTATAATGTTTTACTGCATAATGATGTTGTTCATTATTACTACTTTCGTTTTTGTCCATATGTTTGGTTCACTGATGCAAAGGAATTTATCAGATCACAAATCTGTGACAACTGACAAAGTAAAAATGTAAAGCTATTACTACCTACATATCTATAATTTTACTAGTGTGCTTATTTGAGCCTATTGCTTTTATTTGCCTTAAAAAGTTTTAATTCAGTCAAGGAGCAGAAGTCGGTTGCAAGAAACCCTTTAAGTTAAAGGAAAAGTTCACCTTTATTCTCTAAAATAATTTACTCACCCTCATGCCATACCAGATGTGTGACTTTCTTTCTTCTGCTGAACACAAATTAAGATTATTAGAAGAATGACTCAGCTCTGTAGGTCCAAAAAGAACATAAAGGCAGCATAAAAGTAATCCACAAGACTGCAGTGGTTAAATGTATATTTTCAGAAGCTTTACGTGATAGATGTGGGTGAGAAACAGATCAATATTTAAGTCCTTTTTTACTATAAATTCTTCTCCCTGCCCAGTAGGTGGTGATATGCATGAAGAATGCTAATTGGCAAAAACAGATGTGAAAGTAAATGATTGATAGTAAAAATAAGGAGTTAAATATTGACCTGTTTCTCACCCACATCTATCATATCGCTTCTGAAGACATGGATTTAGCCGCTGGAGACGTGTGGTAACTTATGCTTTTTTGGAGCTTTAAATTCACTTGCATTGTATGGACCTACGGAACTGAGATATTTTTCTAAAAATCTTCAATTGTGTTCAGCAGAAGAAAAAATGTCATTAAAATCTGGGGTGGCATGAGGGTTAGTAAATGATGAGAGAATTTATTTTTGGGTCAACTATAATGAACTATTCTTTAAAAGCAGACCCTTCGCCTTACAATTCTAACTTATTTTTTTTATTTGTTTTGAATTATTTTTATGTACTTTTCTTGCAATAATTTGGAACGTTAGAATTCTGTATGTGCTTTGTCCTTGGTTCTAACTTGCTTACTTCTACTTCCCTCCTCTCTTCCCTACTTTTCCTCTTTTTTTTCTTCTTTACATTTTGCTTGTTTACTTGTTTTCAAAACAAAAAAATTATTCATTTTAAAACAACACTGAAAATATTCACAAAGACTATGCTGTATTAAAGCAATTTATTTACAATGCACTTCAATTTTCCACCAGTTCTGAATTAGATTATTTAGAAACAATTGAGGTTATATGATGCTGAAAATTAAGGCAGTTTCACCAATTATACACAATATCCATTTGTTTGAAAATTACACGCTGTTTAGGGAGTCATCCTTTATTGTTTCTTTGTTAAAAGTCATTTATCAATTGTCTGCACTGGTGTAGAGAAAGCAGACTAAGACTTTTTGACTTTCAGGCAAAAATTACTTATTCTATGCATACACTATTGCAAGGCAGCTTTGTTTGCTTTATCCAGTTCTAAGTCAATTCAAATGTAAAAATATAAATTAACTTAAATATGATTAAATTAACAGGCCTCTTTGGCTCTCAGTTTCTAATAATACATCAGCAATGCTGAGTGATTAAGTATTTAATTCACATCATTAAACTATGGATTGTGAATCCAGAACTTGTCATCACATCTAAATACAACTAAATGAAAAAAGAGAAATGTGGGGTTTTACCAAACCTCTGGCTCAAGCAGCTCTTTCCAGCCTACATCTGAAAAGCATTAAAACCTTTTCTGCTCATGTCTGTGGTCACAATGACACAGTCTATTCAATTTCTAAGAAACACAATGCATAGCGTGGTCTAGAGCACTAAAGTGAAAATAGACTAATGGTCCTTGTTACATTAATTAATCAACTGTGGGGTCAAAGCAGATTTGACCCCTTTCACAAAGAATGTTCTTTGTTTAGAATTAGGGAAGCAGTGTTTTAGTGATGGCATCAGACTATTAAGTATAGTTTGTGGTTTCTCTAAAATTATTCTAAAATAAATCTTTAACACCTTGTATATATAATGTGTGTACTGATCATGAATATTTTTTCAATAATTTGTTTTAAACAATTTGTTGTTATTGGGGGTTCTATATTAACCCAACTTTTACAACTTACAACTATGTAAGAGTAGACCACAGAAAAAAGTGAAAACGGGCATCAAAGATCAGATTTTTTTGGTGTATCTGACTTAAATCCATTTTTTGGTCATCTCAATGGCCAAACCCCCCACATGAAATCCAATGTTTACAAACCACATCAATGTGGTTTGAAATCTGATTAAATCTGATTTTCTCAAATGTGTCTCCTGAACAGTCAAATCTGGTTTCAGGCATTCTTTTCTGTTATTTGGGCCGCAACTCATATGTAACGTCATAAAAAGTATGCAACATTGTATGGAATATGACTATTTAGACTGTGGGAACAAAGTCATTGAGTCTCCTGAGCAGTAAGAAAATCTGACAGTTTGAGCATATTTGAGTTTTACTGTTGGTGTATATGTTTTTCTTCACAAGCATAAGTTTGTGTAGGACATTCAGTGTTAGTAGCTCTTTAACTCATGGAGAGTCCTGGACTGAAAAAAAGAGGTTGGAAATGTATTCTCTTTACGATGATTGGCAAGGGGATCCAAAATGCTGGTGGTCCTTGTTTCAGTCCCTCAGAGTACCTACTAGCTGACAGGTAGCCCTTCATTGGTTCTCTTTTCACGGATAGAGGCTAGCATGTCTATGACCATCTCTGATAAACCGTATGAAGGCTTCCAGCCCCAATCCTGACGTGCATTAGAGTCATCAAATCGCACTGGCCAGCTGTCCGCTATAAAAGGAACAAAACACTTGGATCATTCTATTAATATTGTTGTATGATTGGATATAAAAAGTTGTGATGGAGACTTTTGGATACACTTTATTTGTACTAATTCTGAAAAATATATATTTTTTGTGAACTATTTCAAACCACACAGTAATGCATTTTGTCTCACACTACTGATAAAATGTGTAGTGTGTAATATTTGCCCCACTAGCAGCACAAAACGGAATAGAAATAAATGACTGTTTTCAAACAGGTTTCTCGACCGCCTGCCATTGGTCATATGGGATAGGAGAAAGTAAACCTCACTTTAAAGGGATAGTTCACCCAAAAAATGAACATTCTCTTATCATTTACTCACACTCCCAGATGTGTATGACTTTTTTCTTCAGCAGAACACAAATTAAGATTTTTAGAAAAATATCTCTGCTCTGTAGCTCCATACAATGCAAGTGAATGGTGGCTTTTGTAGCTCCAAAAATAAAAGGAAATATAAAGGAAACATAGAAGTAATCCATATGACTCCAGTGGTTAAATCCATACCTTCAGAAGCTATATAATAGATGTGAAAGGTATGTAAAAGGACTTGCTGGCACCAGTCCAAATGTCTTTACAGATCAGGAGAAAGTCAGTGTAGATTCTGAATATAAATCATTCGGTGTAGAATTTCTCTTAGTTCGCTTCTGCATCAAAGTCCTACAACAGGCACCACATGTGGCTTTCAGAAGTAAAAGTGGAGATTTTAAGTGGAAAAGGACTTACATTTCGATCTGTTTCTCACCCACACCTATTAAATTGCTTCTGAAGATATGGATTTAACCACTGGAGTCATATGCATGACTTCAATGTTGCCTTTATGTGATTTTTGGAGCTACAAAAGTCTTATCACCATTCACTTGCATTATATGAAACTACAGAGCTGACCACATATTCTTCTAAAAATCTTTGGTTATGTTCTGCTGAAGATAGAAAGTCATACACATCTGGGATGGCATGAGAGTGAGTAAATGGTGAGAGAATTTTCATTTTTGGGTGAACTATCCCTTTAAAGTTGATGTGTTTAATGTATTCAGTGTTAAAATGCTTTCTCACATCCCAGCTTAATATGTAATGACAACTATAATTAAACCACTCATAGACTGATTTCTCCAAAAAGTGTAAAGACTGTGCCTCTGTGGCACGGTAACACATTGATCTGATTGTAAGTTTGAATCGGGACTATCTTTTTGTTCAACCAATGGCAGATTGAAAATCTGTTTGAAAACAATGTTTATTTTTGCCACTCTGTATGGTGATGCTGGTGTCACAGAAATGACACAGCTTTATTTAATTCCTTCATTCATTTATTAACTCATTCACTTTTTTTCATCTCATTCTGTCACTCATGCCATTCTTACCGATTGTCTGCCGGATGGTATCAGGATTGTAGGTGACCCTCAGTTGGGGCAGGTGTTTGCGGATCTCTTCTGCCACTTCCTCAGGTGTGAAGCTCATAGCTGCGATGTTATAAGTACGTAGGGACAGTCGGCTTTCAGGGGTCTGCATGAACTCTACAGTGGCCCTGTGGCAGTCAGAGATGTGCATCATGGGAAGCAGAGTGTTGGCACGCAAGTAACATTCATGGTGGCCTGTGCTGAGGGCATCATGAAATATCTGGACAGCATAGTCTGAGGGGAGAGAGGACGTATGTGATTAGATAGGTTAGATTTAGTGCGTTTTTTTTTTTTCTGGGTTTGGGAGCAAATACATAACAAAGGTAAGAATGAGTGGGGGAATGGAGAAGGGTGTGTTTACTGAATGTCCTACTGAAGGTGACTGTGTGTCTGTAATTGAGGAAATGGATGGTGGCTAGTTACCAGTAGTGCCTCCCCCTGGCTTGGTGTTGGCAGAGACGACTCCGGGATATCGCAGGCATCGGAAATCCAGACCGTATTTATGGTGGAGATACTGATCCAATAAGAACACAGTCAGGGAGTTAGCATATCATAATTACACATCACCATTAGAATTATAATATTGATTGTTTTGTATATTAACATACATACAGAGGCCGCAAAAAGTATTTGGACACATTCATTTTGAGGCACTTGTTTAAAAAAAAAATCAAGTGGCATCTGCAAACAACTAATGCTGTGATTTTTCTCAAAACTAACTTCACATTTACATTTACTTTTACATTGAAATGACATTTACATTTCAACTGGTCCTAAATACATTTTTTGTAGATGCACAAAGTGCAGTCAAGTTCACACAGATGTCATGACAGAGTAACCACTAGTGTAGTTCAGCGCATTAACAATGGAAATGTCCACAACGTTAGACAAACAGAAAGTGTCTAAATACGTTTGCATCAATTTTGAACTATACATCTATTGTTTTATGTTGGGAGGATTGGATTAAGGACAGGCACTGGTGGTAGGGTGGTAGGCAGAGTTTGATAGCTTGTGTTTTTCCTAACAGAGAAGAGGCCTTGGACGTAGGGTAGGTCTGCTCATGGGGAATTTATGTCTTGAATGGAAAGGGGGAATGTCTTGATGGGAGAGTAAGGAGCCTGTGTCCAGCTGCGGGGGGTGACAGAGAGACGTCCCTGACTGCTGCGCCACTACCAGGACATGTTCTGGGATTAATGGGTGAAACATCCATTATAGGCAGGGGTGTAAAAAGTACTTAGAAATTATACTTAAGTGAAAGTATTGATACCGAGTGGATAGTTTAATCAATTAAAAGTCCAAGTATCTAGCCAAAAACATACTTAAGTGAATTTAAAAAAGTATCCATATTAAATTGTACTGAAGCGTTTAAAATCGGTTGGTATGTTAAGTCACCGTTTTACTGTCTCCACTGACAGTGGCATTTGCAAATCTTTTTTAGAATCATGTTACAATAACAACCTTTTTGCAAAATTATTTTTATGTGGCCTGTTGTATGTAAATTTCCTGGTGGAATGAACACTAGAGGCACTAAAACAACAATGACTTTTATCTCTTTTCACACCAAATCACGAGTAAAACTGCAGAACATAAACACTTTTCGCTCTGTTCCTCACACAGTGCTATCTTATGACATTTAAACACTTTTTCTATAGCGCATGACTCATTTTAACATTTGCATTACATAACCAACTACATTTACAAGCTTGTTTAAGTGTGGTCAAATTGCATGGTAGCTCAACTGACTGAGTATTGCATATACAAAGAAATGGGGTGCAAGTCCTGAAGAGCACGTGAGTGAGCTGAAAGTTTCTTAGAAGCATCACAAAATTACACGGTTGCTTCAGAAATCAAGTTTTTTCATCTCACACATTATGACCCTATCAGTTAGGTTTAGGTTTAAGGTAGGGAGGTTGGTTTTGTTGATTTAAATCTCGATAGAACATTAACCTTAAGAACCTCATCTGATCAGGAGAACATTTCACTCGCTTTTAGCACCACATAGTGGACATTTCACTTCGGAATTGCCCTGAGATGTTTTATGAACCACATAAAGCAAAAAGGTTGACATAGTCATGCAGTGTTCATTGCATGGGAGAAGGCACTCACGAGTTGCGATGTCAGAGCACCCACCCTCTTGAGACATAGAGAAATATAAAACAATTCAAAAGAAGCTTTGAAGAATGTTAGTAATGTTGTTGGTTTTGTGAATTGTTTTCTGTGCTACCAAACCTTGCTGTTGAGCATATGGATGAATTCAATACAATTCACAATTAAGATTTACTCAGATTCCATTATTTTTATTATTGTTATTATTATCATTGCTGGTTTTATAGTTATTATTATAATTATTAGTTGACTAACAACAACAAAACTAGTTCAGCAAATAGGGAGAATAAATGTATAGAGATGATTTAAATATGAAGTCAAGTGTAGAAGTAAATGACATGTACACATTTAATTGCAAAAGCCTTTTGGATTTATATTTATATATATATTTGCAATATGTATTAACATTTTTGACTTCATAACTGTCAAATCTGTAGAAGTAGCAGGCATTTAGAATGAAGTTAAGTGAGAGTGTTTCTCACTTGATGCTCATAGTTTTGAATAAATACATCACATTCAGTAGGGTGGTCACATATGGTCCAGTCGCACAAATATTTAAACGTATCTGACGCTCAAATCCGAAATTACAGATGGTTGGAATTTCACACAACTACCGTGCGACACTCCATTTGAAATGACGGATCACTGATTTGTCATCTGTCGTTATCGGATGCATTGGAATGTCAGCTTAAGTCCAGTAAGAAGAAAGGAAATTATCTGCAAAAATTTTAATTTAATTTAATTATATTTTCTTTGGAAATATAATTAAGTAAAAGTAAAAGTATTAAGTTTAAAATGCACCCGAGTAAAGTACTAATCCCAAAAAATAATACTTAAGTATTTTTACACAATTACTTTACACCCCTGATGATAGGTGGCTCCCAGCTGATGATCCCAACAACTGAAGGCACCGGCGTTGGTGCGGCAGGCAGAAATGCCAAGCAGGTTTAGACATTTATATGTGCAGTAATATAAACCTAACAAACATATTTTAAACAAATGTATTTTTCTTGAATTGTGTAATTGTGCTGTCTTTTTTAAATCTAAATGTAATTTGGTTTGATTTGTTTTATATAAGGTGAAGACATTCATACATCATTAGGTGAGAATTTAGTGTCCATATACTTTTTGGGGCCACTGTACAGTTTGAGTCTTACTCTATGTAATAAAGAGTTCACATCAAGCTAATTGAGGTTTAGTGCAGTGATCTTATAGGGATAGTTCACCCAAAAGCAATAAATTAACTCATAATTTATTCACCCTCATGCCATTCCAGATGTGCATGACTTCTGCTCAACACAAACAAAGATTTTTAGAAGAATATCTCAGCTCTGTTGGTCCATAAAATGCAAGTGAATGGTGGCCAGAACATTTAAGGTCCAAAAATCATATAAAGGCAGCATAAAAGTAATCCATACAATGTTAGTGGTCAAATGCATGTCTTCTGAAGTGATATGATAGGTGTGGGTGAGAAACAGATCAATATTTAAGTCCACTTTCACATTCTTCTCTTGTTTTTGGCGATTTGCAATCTTCGGGCATATAACCACCTACTGGGAAGGGAGGAGAATTTAGAGTAAAAAGGACTTCTTTATATCATATCACTTTAGAAGACATGGATTTTACCACTGGAGTTGTATGGATTACTTTTATGCTGCCTTTATGTCCTTTTTGGAGCTTCAAATTTCTGGCAACCATTCACTCGCATTGAATGGACAAAATGTGATGAGATATTTTTCTAAAAATCAATGTTTGTGATCTGCAGAAGAAAGAAAGTCATACACATCTGGGATGTCATGAGGGTGAGTAAATGATTAAGTATTTTTGGGTGAACTATCCCTTTGACTCCTGTTAAAATTATCTTTTACACAAGCTGCAGATATCTGAAACACACTTCAATTATTTCCCCAGACAAATAAAACATAAGTAGCAAAAACATAAATCTTTACTTCCCCCATCAGCTCTGCATGGACTTTGGAAACTCCATAAATGGTACGAGGTCTCTGTATACAGAGATCAGGAGCCGGGTCACGGGGAGATGAAGGGCCGAATGCTCCAATGGTACTGGGCACAAACAGTCGCAGGCAGTTCTCCAGAGCCAGATCTAACACATTATGCAGACCTAAAGAAAAAGGGGGGGGGGTGGGTGATCAGGACAGGAGCAACAGGAGAAGGAAAGAATGTGGGACGTCAGGGATAGTGGACACCTTATGTTGTAAATTACTTTAGTCATGTCGCATAAATGCTTAAAGCATATGTGACTACTGAGTGTTCCCACCTGTGATGTTGATGGTGCGCGCGAGAGCTACATTAGCTTCCCCGATTGCACTCAGCAATGCACTGTAATGCACCAGCCAGGTGATTCTGTTATTTACAACTAGCTCCCTCAGGTTTTTATAGTCCAGCACGTCAGCATACACAAACGGACCTGTGAGGAGAATCACGTCAGATTTGGAATGTTAAATGAGAGCTACTTAAGACTATTAAAGAGGCCAAGGGTTCGCAACATACTTGGAAAACTGAAATTGGAGATCCAATAAATGAACTAGAACTATAAATGTAAAATTGAATAGACAGTTTCACAGCACCTGACTGTCCATGTGGCCCTACATATGTTGCATCTGATATAACCTATCAGAGTCTTATATCTGAGAGTCAACATACCCATCTCGTAAACCTCAGCAGGAGGCCTCTTAATGTCTGACAGGATGACGTTTTCCTTGCCATATTGCTGCCTAATGTAAAAGGAGTTCAGTATGAGAAATAGCAAGCAATTCCAGAAAAAAATTTAATGTGTTATATACACTGGTGGCCAAAAGTTTGGAATTATGTACAGATTTTGCTGTTTCTGAAAGAAATTGATACTTTAATTCACCAAAGTGGCATTCAACTGGTCACAAAGTATAATCGGGACATTACTGATGTAAAAAAAAAGCACCATCACTTTTTGAAAAAAGTAATTTTTGATCAAATCTAGACAGGCCCCATTTCCAGCATCCATCACTCCAACACCTTACCCTTGAGAAATTATGCTAAATTGCTAATTTGGTACTAGAAAATCACTTGCCATTATATCAAACACAGTTGAAAGCTATTTGGTTCGTAAATGAAGCTTAACATTGTATTTGTGTTTGTTTTTGAGTTGCCGCAGTATGTAATAGACTGGCATTTCTTAAGGTCAATATAAGGTCAGAAATGCAATAAATAAGCAGCTTTCTCAAAACAATTCATCAGTCAATCATTGTTTAGAAGAATGAAGGATATTCAATGATTGAAATTGCCAAAAACTGAAGATTTCATATAAAGGTGTACACTACAGTCTTCAAAGGACAACTGGCTCTAACCAGGACAGAAAGAGATGTGGAAGGCCAGATGTACAACTAAACAAGACGATCAATACATCAGAGTCTCTAGTTTGAGAAATAGATGCCTCACATGTCCTCAGCTGACAGCTTCATTGAATTCTACCCGCTCAACACCAATGTCATGTACAACAGTAAAGAGAAGACTCAGGGGTGCAGGACTTATGGGAAGAATGGCAAAGAAAAAAGCCACTTTTGAAACAGAAAATCCAAAAGAAAAGGTAAGAGTTGGCAAAGTCAACAAATATTGGACAACTGAAAGAGTTTTATGGATCTTAAACCCATGGAGATTTGTGGGATCAGCTAGACTGTAAGGTGCGTGAGAAGTACCCCATAAGACAGCCACATCTATGGCAAGTGCTACAGGAAGTGTGGGGTGAAATATCAAAAGAGTATTTGGACAAACTGACAACTAGAATGCCAAGAATCTGCAAAGCTGTCATTGCTGGATGTGGAGGATTTTTTTTTCCAAAACTCTTTGAAGTAATTTAAGAAGTTCTGAATTTTTTTAAAACATTGTAATAGTCATTTTTCATGTTATTAATGTCCTGACTATACATCGTGATCAGTTGAATGCCACTTTGGTGAATAAAAGTACCAATTTCTTTCAATAAGAGCAAAATCTGCACATTATTCCAAACGTTTGGCTGCCAGTGTATACAGTATATATATACACAGTATATATGTGTGTGTGTGTATGTGTGTGTGTGTGTGTGTGTGTGTGTGACGAGGTGGAGGGCGTGGCCAGGCCGTGAGGATGCACGCCTGGTGCTGAATTGTCCTCATCAGCTGGAAGGGGGATAAAGACAAGCCGGAGGCACCAGTTAGAGAGAGAGGGAGACACATGTGGACGCTGTTTGTGTGTCTGTGTGTTTAAGTTTGTTTAAGTTAAATTATATCAATCCCACTTGGAGCAGGTCGAGCATGACTGGTTACATACAGTATATATATATAAACACACACACACACACACACACACACACCATATTTCTTACAAAATTATTATTATTATTACTCTGGACCTTATTTTTTATTATAAATTAGTGCAATGAAAGATGAAATTCCATGGAATTTATGTAAATGGCAGATTGTTTCTGCTCAAATTTACTGGAAAAAAGTTTAAAAATGGAAATTGTGTTACATTTACAAAGCAGATTCAGTTTATAGGCCTATGCAAAGCACACATCCAATCTATGCAAAGTTGAATTGACAGTCTGTCACACAGCAGAAGCGCTGAATCTTTCAGAGCTGCTCACTAACCTCAGCATTTGAGCGAGTCCAACTCCCAGCTGTCCCAGTCCACCTTTAAACAGAAGAAAACTCTTTAACAATGAAAAGAGCCAAAACATATTAAAGAAACTAACATCCTAAAACTGAAACTGCACCCACCAATCAATGCCACATAGGACTTCCACGAAAGCCAAATAAAAGTGTTCTATCTACATGAGAATGAATGGAAAATATTACTCGAATATCTGTTTTATTTTTCTTCACAATCTTATGCTGGAGGTCAGAAGAGAAACATGATACCACACTATACGAATGAGAAACATCATCCATGTGTGATCAACCAAAACAACAATTCAGATTGCAGTAACTTATATATAAGTAAAAAGGTAGGTACTGAGGCTATTATAAAGAATTTAGTTGACGCTAAGAACGCAGATGCTCTATAGCCTTGTGGTTATGCACTTTAAATCATTGCACAAATGAACCATAATTGATTATTCAAGAGTGAAACCGTTTCATAAACAGGCGCAAGTAACTTTTAAATAGATTCCGTGATTGTTATTGTCCAGACATTTTTCAGCTTCACTTCGACTGAAATTCCATTTACTCACTCTTTACACGCTACTGCACAGACACAAAACAGCCACGCGCTCCATTGTGCACACGCGGAGCGCTTTAAACACTGTTTACCCCCAACCTATTGTCGTGGAAATCAATAGAATGGTCTCTTACTGTACGAGGCACTGAAAACAAGCACAGAAGACGTGATGGAACTGATGACTATTTCCACCAAAACAATAGAGTTTGAGCTTAGGTTTGCAATACGTTATTTAGACATTTGCAAAACAAACAGCACCTGTGATGAGGACGCGAGGACTGTCCGCAGGGGGATCGGAGGACTCATCATAGCTCGGCCATCGGTTGATCTGACGCGGCGACAAGCTCATGCCACGGACCGGCCAACCTTTAGAGCGGACACACACCCGTACACCTGCCAGCATGTCTTCTCTTCTGTCAGTTTAAAACATGTAATCGGACATCAAACCGAATACAGCACATAATAATCACAATTTACCTTTAATAAAAACTGATACAACTTTACCTTCAAAGAGGGAGATTATTAATAAATAATGTTTAAAAAAGGTGATCACGCGCATCATCTCACCTTCTTAAAACTTCAAACCCGTGACGATGTGTGAAGCACGTGTCCTGCGCCAAAATCACAACATTGCTGTCGTGTATCCAGGTGTGGAAAATTAAATAAGTAAATAGCGCTGATAAGAGGGATTTTCATGGTATTTAACCGTTAGAATTATGAGATTACGTTCCGATTGGTTACTTTGGTAGCGCATCGAATGTCCATTGGATAAACTAGCGGTCGTGGCGGTGAATGCTGGGAAATGTTGTTTTACTCCCGTCGTTCTGAGCTATGTTGGCACACGCGGTCGCGTGATAGTGACTACCGTGTCCATTAGCGCTACAACAGGCCAAACTTGCTGACGGGCTGCCCACACCGGATTTTATTGTGTGGCTGAGTTTAGCTGAGCTGGGGCTTTACTCTGGGGACTTCATTGGGCAGAGAGGTGTTATTGTTTGTTAGTTTTGTGTGTGAGTTTGGGTGGTTTAGGAGGACTTTGAATTAGGTAACAAACTGGTAATTACAAGGGTATTATGCTATAAATGTGGTTTATGAAGCCATTTCTTGTGTCCCCGTAATTCAAATCCTTAAAAAAAAACATCCTATACAATGTTTTTTTTTGGAAAATTTAAAAATAGGATAGCTGGACCAGTGTGTGTTTAGTAACCAATACAGTAGTCAAATAATACTTTTATGTTTATATTTTCAGATAACACAACATGCTTCATAACCTGGGCTAATATAATGTAGGTCCAACTATAAAGAAAATATGGCTCATAACACATAATAAAACTACTTAGCTGCATCATTAATTTATTATAAACCATGTCAAAATAGCAAAAATTTGTAATTTCTTAGCCATGTATGAAATCATTGAGACAAATGACTAATGATATGTATTACCATTTAATTGTTCATGCAGGTTTAACATCAGATAGGTCTTCAGAGGATAGCAAACTTCTCACATTCACCCAATTCAACATTCAGCTGTCTGTGACAGTGTGTAAAACGTGTAAAACTTACCATTTAACACAAACATGTAACTTCAATACAAAGTGTTGCACCATAAATACAATTAGGCGATCACTAATGTCTAATGTAGAACATACACTGGGTAAAGAGGTAACCTGCAATTGTTACCTCAAGGATCGATTTGTAATTGATCTAACCCATACAAATAACTTTCATTGGTGTAACCATATTTTGCAGGTAAAATTAGTCTGATTAAACAACATTTATGGATTGAATAAAAGCAGTTATTGTAGATGTTACCACATGAAGCAATTTTTTAAGGTTACCTGACAAAGTCAGAATATAGACAGTCTGTCAAAAAAAACACTATGACAAACACATTTAGGGTTGTTTACATTCGCATCACTATTTTCCATACTGCTAAGATATAATTTCCAAAAACAGATTAGTCTGATTACTCTTGAATGAAAGTTTATCTGATTGATTTAAATGGCAGTTTGTCTGATAGCTCTTTAAATGGCAGTTTGTCTGATTGTCTGAGATAAATTGGTAGAGACTTATTTCATATAACTTGTTAAGTTATTTCCTATACCGACTTAAGCACAAACTGTTCTGCTTTGCTTTGGGGTTTATGGGTCAGATTTTAGACAGTGAGTAACAGACTTTAAAATGTCTTTTCCACCACGTGGTCACAAGATAGTCAGCTCATCCATGAGATTCTCAAAAGGGGTCAATGGTTCACAGTGTGTACTGAGGGTGTAATAGTTCCGTTCCAGTCCAGCGCTCTCACGGTGCTCCTTCACAATGCTCCACAGCTCCTCTCGAGCTTCCACAATGTTCTGAGCATACTCAGTCCATCTGAGGAACAAGCCTACCCACAAACCCATACAGACTTTAGAAAAAGTATTTTAAATACAGTGTACTTATTGGGATAATGATGTTGTGGACTCACCTGTCCATAGCTGTAAGGACTGAGGATGCACTGAGGGCCAAATGGCCAGCTCAGTGCGTTCATACAGTGGGTTGAGGTACTGCTCTCCATTACCAGACCTCAATAGGGACTGAAACAAACAGTGTGTGTTCTGCTTCACTCCTAAAGCACATCTGGTTAATGAAAGCATGGGCATTGATATATAAAGGAAAGGAATATAAATTTGATTTGAGATAAAATGACATAAAAAAAGCAATTGAAAAGTTATAATATATTTGTTCATTTTAAAATGAATGTTCAGACACATAGTACTGATAAACTCACAGTGGCTTAGAAAACAAGAATATACAGTATAATCCAGAAGATGTTACAAAGGATCCACATTGAAAGAGTCCACATTGAAAATCTGGGATTCAAAAATCTAATTAAAACCTAATTAAAGCTTTGTGAAAAAATGTAAAACCAAGATACGTTAAATTACATAAAAAGAATACAAATATTTAAAGGAATATTTGGGGTTCAATACAAGATAAACTCAATCCACAGCATTTGTGAATTCCACCAATCAGAAGTGTAGCAACAAGAAATAAAAAACATGCGGGTAAACATGATTTTAGAGTGATAAAATGGCTTACTAACCCTTTCTGCATTAAATTATAGCCAATTTTACAACTTTGTTGCCATGACGATGTCAACAAACCCTAAACAGACTGTAAAAATGATGATTTAAACTACTTTACAGCACAAATACATGCGTTTTAACAGATTTTAGCAGAATTAAGTGCTTAAAAAAATTATAAGCTTAAAGGTTCTTCATTTAAACCCTCCAAAAAATGGCCACATTCACTTCCATTGTACTTTTTTTGTAAGAAAAGTAGGGACAAGTCGAAATATATTTTTCTGGCAATCAACATCATGCCACAATTACTGAGCTTAACTTGTATTGAACCCGGAATATTCCTTTAAGATGCCACGCTATTTCTAGGTCACCAATCAAATAAGCAAATTTGTGGCATTGACCATGTTAAGAAAGTCCTTTGTACAAAAAAAAATTCTTCACTGTAAAAATCCAGCAATTGTAACATGCAATTGTTACCTTAAGGATGTATTTGGATGTACTTGATCTAACGCTTGAAAATAATGTAGACAGGTTTATTTTTTTTCCCCTTAAATAATTTGATTTAGATTCTTCCACATGAAGCATTTTTTAGGTTCCCTGAAAAAACATTTTTACCAATGTTGCTTCTATTGAAGTGCACAATGTTTTTTGAAACATTTTCAAATATAACATGGATTATCAGGTTTTGAACAAACTTGTGGTGCCCATGCCAGCTTGAGTGCATGCTGTCATAAAAGCAAAAGTGAGGCATATCAAATTCATGTTAATTTTTCAATTAAACTTTTCTCAGAAATGATTATGCTGGTAATACCAATCTGTAATAATAATTATTTTTTTTTTTTAAATTGAGTGTGGTCACACTTTTGTACCCCACTGTAAATGCATCAGCCACAGTTAAATTGTTTACTAATAAGCTGTGCTCACCTCTCCTGCTCACTGTTACACAGGAAGGTGCCATATTCAGATGCATAAACCTCTTGTGCCAGTCGGAGCAGCAGGGCCTCACTAAACTCTAGTGCCAGCGGAAACTGTCGCCACAATTGCCACGTACAGTCGAGTAGCAAGAGGAAGGATGGACATTCCTGCTTCAGACGGGCATGAGAGTACGCTGAATGAGCGCAGCGCTGCTGAAATGGGTGTCCAGCCTGAGACAAACAAACATACAGCTCAGTCACCACTCACCAACCTTTAGACAAACAGATCTTAGGCAGTGGGTGTACTTTAGTATGAAAGTGTTTTTGTTTTGTCATAATGCATAGATAAGCTTATATTCAAATACAAGGCTCATCTACCAACCTGAGCTCTATCCAGTACACACAATGTGAAAGATAAACACACAAGAACATCCATAAACACACATTCACCTGTATCCACTCCCTCTCTAGTAGGCAAAGGAAGCCACTGAGAGTTCTAGAGGCAGGATCTAATATAAGCTGAGCCAATGAGGTCACAAGCAGCGTGCTGTCTGTCCCTTCAGACCCATGCACAAGCACAGAGTGACCATCCCTGTAAAACAAACAGACCACAAACCAGAGCAATACATCTCAAAGCCATGCATGAGTACAGAGTGACCAACCATACAAAAACACCATAGACCAGAGAAATGCATTTAAAAGGAAAACTGTACATGAGCAAAGACTGGCTATTCCTACAAACAAAAAAACAGACCAGCAATGCATCTGAAGTCCATGCATCATTCAGCACAAATCCTTGCATCATCTGTCCCTCATTGCATGTATTATATCATATACATATAATACATATGAATTACAATGTGATGAAATTAATAGATGTACCAAAACAGAAAATTAATATAAAAAGATTCACAGACATACTGGTCAACAAAACTGACAACAGCATTAAAATATATACACTATATCGATCTGTTACTGTTCCAAAGGAGTACGAAAGATACATAGAATAAGTCAACGACTAAAGAGAGAAAAACTGAGCAAAATAATAGAACAGAGAATTTCAAGAACAAACTGCAATACTAATTATGAGACCCAAGTAATAGAAATTCTCACCTTTCTAAACACTCTGCAACCAGGCCTGCAGTGGACAGTGCACTGTGAACATGAGAAAGCCATTTAGAATTCTCCAGTTTACTGAGCCAGCGATCCACACTATGAGAATGGTCGCCACACGCTTCCACCAGTTTAATTAGACTCTCCTGCAGCATCTTACCCCTGTAAATACACATCACACCGCATACGCATTTGGAAACAGATAAAGGTATATAAAACAAGACCAATCATATTCCTTTATTTAGACACAAGAATATAACATAGCAGATTTAAAGGTATAGTTCACCCAAAAATGAAAATTCTCTCATTATTTACTCGCACTCCTGGCATCCCAGATGTGTATGACTTTCTTTCTGCTGAAGAATAAATCAGCTCTGTAGGTCCTCACAATGCAAATTGAATGGGTGCCAACATTTTTAAGCTCCAAAATACATATAAAGACATAATTAAAGTAAACCATATGACTCCAGTGGTTAAATCCATGTATTCAGAAATTATATGATAGGTATGGATGAAAAACAGATCAATATTTAAGTTGATTACATTTTTTGTCATAAATTCTTCTCCCTTCCCAGTATGGGGTGATATGCTCGAAGAATGTGAATCACCAAAAACACAAGAAGAATGAGAAAGTGAAAGTAAATTGGGGATTGACTGAGCAGGGAGGAGAATTTATAGTAAAAAATGACTTACATATTATCTGTTTCTCACCCACACCTATCATATTGATTCAGAAGATATGGATTTAAAGTCGTCTGGAGTACTTTTATGTTGCCCTTATGTGGATTTTGGAGCTTTAAAATATTGGCACCCATTCACTTGCATTGTATGGACCTGCAGAGCTAAAAATTATTCTAAAAATCTTTGTTTGTGCTCAGCAGATGAAAGAAAGGCATCCACAACTGGGATGGCATGAGGATGAGTAAATTCTGAGAAAATGTTCATGACTTGTGTAGAGTATGAACGGAAAATCATGAACTCATTAATTCTGAATGCAATGCACACATTCTTGCGAAGGGTCCTAAAACCCCCACACACTGTTACTCTCCCCACACCCCCCTCCTTAGATGAGAAAGGAATGTGAGAGGTTGAAAGACACACACGTTCCTACCATTTAAAACCCAGAAATGGCTTATTTTTAAGGAAATATGTTTTATTCCTGTATGCTTGGGTATTTCTGCTGTTATATCAAACTAGTTAAGATTGTTTAGTTGTGTAGTTAAACTCTGAGGGCTTATATAAAGAGTCTAAGAGTATATATTCACTTTTAAGTGTACCAAATACAAGTTTCTTGGTATCAAATTAAACATTACGACTCACCCTAGCTGAATATATATATAAGGTTACATTAAAATGTATTCTGCTATGTTTTACCATCTTTTGAGTGATTCAAACCACATCCGGACCCTGTTGTAAATTAGGCAAAAGACGAGCCTTGACAAGACAAAGGGAACCATCTCGCGCCAAAACTGAGGAGCCTCATTGGGTCATTTCTCCCAAAGGAGGTGTGACCTCCCTACCTTAAAAGTCAGGATCTGGTGTTGAATCTCTCTCTTGTCCTCTTGTCCTCTTGTTCTCTTGTCCTCTTGTCCTTACATCTCTCTCTTACACTTCTCTCTTGCTTTCTCTTCTGAACCTCTTCAAGTTTTCTTCAACTTCTCTTCAAACTCTCGTCAGACATGTCATTTGTTTTATTTGGCGTTTATCTCAGTCTTTTTCTTGTCTTCGGACAAAGCTCAACACTCTACGTTTTTGGAGCAGTCCGATATCCTCCGGGTGAAAGAACTCTCTCTCAGTTTCAACCATTACTCCTAAGATGCTTTGAACTTCCCGTGAGCGATCCACGCTCGAGAAGCATCAAGAGAAATCCTCCATCTCACGGACGCAACGAGGACATTCACGCACACACGCAGTCTTGTTCAGCGACACAAAGGTCCATTTTGCAAGTATTATTCCATCTAAATTCAAATGTGTTAGAGTGTGTAATTCCCTTGCTGGCTCTTAAGGTTTAACTGTTGTAACAAGTTTGCTATCCCTGTAATCTCTTTATTTTCCTTCCTGTTTTACTTTGTTTGTTCTATGTTAAATGTTTGTTGTTAAATGTGTTCTACGTTTGTTAAGTTTGTGATATATCCTAGTTCCTTGTATTAAACCCACTTATACGCTTGATTGTCTCTGTTTGTTGGTCATAGAGCAAAGCCTCTTTAATGTGCGATCTAAAGCTACGAGCTGATATTATCAAAGTAAGTTAACGTGCTTTGATTAAGTAAGCTTATACTAAGAATAAACCTTCTGGAGAATTGATCAAGAGTATCGAGCAAAGTGGTTCGGTGGACGAACTGATTGGTTGCGGTACGGGTTAATTCCATTAAGGTGTTCTGAAAATTAATACAGCCTGTCTGCATATGATGTATATTCCTAATTAATTATAATTCGTTGTGTTTAATTATCTATATATATCCGAAGCAGACTTTTGGGCTATATAACCCCTGTTTTGGGGCTATTTAGAATGTATTGTTATCTAGTTCAAACCATATGATTAATCATTGATTACAATCATTAATATTAATTGTACATTCCCCAAACCTGAACCAAGAAACCCTACACTTGTAAGATTCTCTCTCACCTTTCATGGTATCTATGCAGTCTTTTCCAGTGGCTGTAGCAGGTTTTAGACTCAAAACCCCCTCCTGTCATCCGGGCCTGCTGGGCTTGCTGGGCAGAACGCAAATCAACGATGTAACCCAGCTCTGACCCATCTAGTACTGCTTGGAGAAGGAGCTCATCTTCCTTACATCTCTTTCTATTGGCTCCTGTCAAAGGCTGGCTGCTTCGCATGATCACCTTGGCAACAGATACAAAAACTTTAAAAGAACATCTTTTACTGGTCATTCATGAAAGGTTGTTAACATTTGTAATAATAAATAATGAAAAACCACATCATAGCATTTGAATAATGTCTGCAATGTCTGAAACAGCACAATTTTGTACTAATACTCTGTCACAATACAGCAATGTCAAAATGTAGCACTGTTACACTATTGTATTATCACACTTTGAGCATTTCCATCTTCAGGCCGAAAGTTTACCTCTGCTGAATTGTGCTGTTAAATATTTTCAAATTGATCCCGGTGCAAAAAAGCGATAAAAACTGTTGAAAAATGGCCGATTCAGGAGTCACGTGATGCCATGTGAGGTTCGGACGTGTGAATGATGAGCTCTGAGCACTTTGCTAGTTTTAATACTTTTTATGTTATAATCCATTGAGATTCGATACACCCTAATCCTTAACTGTTCTAGGAGGACAATATGTCAAAGAATTCTACATCCTCGGGCTCTGGAGACATTAAAAGACACTTACGTGCTCAAGCTAACGCCCCCCCAGCAGGCTGCAAACCCGGGAGCCAATTTGGTCAGAGAAGTGAGGGAAATTTGTCGAGAATCTTTTAATTTGGTCGGCAATGCTGACGAAGGTCATTGCTGACTTGGATGAGCTTGCTGTAATACAGCAATCGATCTCTGCCACAGAGACGCAATTCACTGAATTGGTTACAAGAGTGGCGGATGTCGAGAAACTGATCGATTATCTGGAGTCATCGGAGAGTACCAAAACCGGCAGAATAACGTCCAAATTGTTGGAATTCCTGAGGACAAATAGAGTTGGGATATGGTGATGGATAACGGCTCAGTGATCCTCTGAGGGAGACAGGCCCCGATCAACTCTGGCCAAATTTCTAAGATCACCTGATAAAGATCTTGTGTTACGTGAGGAGAGGAGTAAAGGAAGGCTTTCTTGGAAGAACCAAAGCATTTTCTTGTTAACAGATTTTGCAAATTCATCAATAAAGAAATGGGATCGATTCAAGGAATGCAAGAAACTCTTACATCAACCATCCTCAGCTTCTATTCTCAGAATAGATGCTAAGGATGACCATAAAATATTTACATGTCCCCAGCAAGCATTGTCCTTCATAAAGTAAATGGACTGAGTAAGTTATTTTGTGGTACTCACGTTGCAGCCAAGTGGACAGACTTCACTTGACCGTCCGAGGAAACTGAGTGCCTTTTTTGTTTCTTTTTGTGCTGTTCCGCCTAGTGGCTGGAGTTTGTATTGTGTAGTAGCACTCCTTTGGGACAGTGTTGTGGATGAATCTGCATGTTCTTTGTGCTTATGCCTCCTGTTGTTTGGAGTTTGTTTTATGGAGTATTTCTTGCAGGACATTGGAGTGATTGGGTCATTTGTTGCACTCATGTAGCAGTCGAATGGCTGACTCACTGTCCGAGGAAACTGAACTGCTTTTTTTATGTGCTGGTTCCACTAGAGGCTAATGTTCATTTTGTGGATGAACACACCTTCGGGACAGTTATGTGGAAGAATCTACACTTTTTTTGTGTTTATTCCGACTATTGGCTGGAGTTTGTTTGTTGCTGTGTAATTCTGTCTCACAAAAGTTGTATAGACACACCGGTCTTGAGCAATTCGATGGCACAGTTGCATTAATGTGTGGTGGTAGTGTAGTGGTCTAAAACACATAACTGGTAATAATGTAATCAGAAGGTTGCTGGTTCGATCCCCACAGCCACCACCCTTGTGTCCTTGAGCAAGACACTTAACTCCAGGTTGCTCCGGGGGGATTGTCCTTGTAATAAGGGCTCTGTAAGTCGCTTTGGATAAAAGCGTCTGCCAAATGCGTAAATATAAATGTTGGAATGTGGTCTTTATAATTGTATTTTTTCCACACAATTTTTTTTTTTAATGTGTCAAAATGTAAAATATTAATATGAGTGGATTGTCTCTCTCCACGATGAATGGAAATGGGTTGGGGCACCACATAAAAAGAAGGAAGATTATTTATCTTCTTAAACTAGAAAAATGATATTGTGTTTCTTCAATAAATGCATCTTTCCCTGCAAGAAAGCTGAAAAATTTGGGAATATATGGACATGGGATGGACATGGGTTGGACATGTTTTCTTTAGTGCTGACTCAAGTAAGAGCAGGGGAGTCATTACACTGATAAGTAAGCAATTCTACAATTAAAAATGTCTCAAACAGATTAAAGATAAATTAGGAAGAGTCATTATTGTTTTAGCAGAAATTCAGGAGCAAAGATTGATTTTGGCTAATATTTACGCACCTAACGCTGATGTTCAGGGTTTTTTATAGATCTTGCAGGGATGTTGCAAGCCACTGGCACCCCTCATGATATAATATTGGGAGGAGACTTTAATCTATTTATGGACTCTGTCAATCAAGCCCCCTAGAGCAAAATTGACGTGTATGTAAAAATGGTCTTACAGATATTTGGAGACTTTTGAACCCATCTGATAGAAAAAACTATAATTTTTTTCTATCATTCCGTAAGATTTATTCTAGAATATATATAATTTTATTTCTAAGTCCCTCATTTCATCTGTTGCTGATTGCACAATTGGAAACAGCTTAGTCTCAGATCACATCCTGGTGAGTTGCCAATTACGGAGAAAAATAAATCATATAGTTGGTGCTGTAATGTATCCCTTTTGCAAAATCCTGAATTCCAACAAATGCTAAAGGCTGAAATCAATGTCTATATGGAGACCAACTGATCCTCAGTATCCTCTGTGGGCGTGGCTTGGGAGGCACTTAATGCATATCTTAGGGGTCAGACAGTACTCCTCATTCTCCAAAAATCCAAAGCAAGAGAACTTGTGTAGTTGTAAGGGATGAAATAATTGATATAATACAATTTTGTCATGGAAGGTGGAGTTTTGGCTATGAGTCGGGGGACAAAGCAGGGAAGCATTTGGCTAGATATATAAAACTTTATATATAAAAATATATATATTTTTTTTTATTCCCTCAGTGAAAGCTGCTGGTGGTGAAATATTTACCTCGGCCATTGATATTAATAATGCTTTTAAAGAATTCTATCTTGAGCTCTATAGATCCACTTCTTCGTCTACTGATAAAGATATTATAAACGTTGTGGAACCATTAGAACTCCATAAACTGACGACTGAGCAAAACAATTCTCTTGATTCTGAGATAACCTTGGAAGAGCTTGGCGAGGTAATTAAGGCCTTACCTACAGGAAAGGCTCCGGGGGCAGATGAAGTTTTCCGCAAATTCTTTTAGATCTTATGCTACAGAACTGACTCCACTTTTGTTAGAAGTTTATACAGAAACATTAAAGAATGGAAAGCTTCCGTAAACCATGACATGCTCAGATCATTCTTAAAAAGGACAAAGATCTGAGCAAGTGTAAGAGTTATCGTCCAATTGTCCTGATCCAGCTAGACATAAAAATATTGCAAGTAAAGTTATGACATCTCCTATACATATAGATCAGGTGGGGTTTATTCGGGGCCCCAGCTCTTCTGATAACACTTCTAACAGCGTTTCATCAATATCATGTGGTCAGTGGCGAATGATCAGACTCCAGTTGCTGCCATCTCACTTCACGCTGAAAAGGCATTTGATATGGTAGAATGGGATAATCTTTTTAAGATTTTGGAAATATACAGGTTCGGGAATACTTTTATTGGATGGATTAAGTTACTTTATAGACACCCGGTAGTGGCAGTACAAACCAATGGATTAATTTCATTTGATTTTACTCTGGATAGGGGCACCCTACAGGGTTGCATTTTCTGTCTTGCCCTGGAACTATTAGCAGCCACGAAAAGAAAGGAAGATGATTTTTCAGGGGTGGTGGCGGGAGATACGGTGAATAAACTTTTGCTTTACGTGATTATATCTCTATGATATATAGATCTATGCCTTGCCTCCACATCATTTTTTATTCATTTTCTAAGTTCTCAGGATACAGAGTCATTTGGTCAATATCCGAAGATTTGGCTCTGACAGCATACTGCTCAGTAACGGCTTTTCAGCTAGGCTCCTTCCAGTGACCCAAACAGGGCATTAAGTTTTAGGGCATTTTATTCCCAGCAAATTTGTGTGATTTAGTTAGTTAATTTTGACCCCATAATAAAAAGGTTTTTAGCGATGTGTGCAGGTGGGCTTCATTTCATTTATCTATGATTGGGAAGGTTAATGTTATTAAAATTTATTTTATTCCAAAATTAAACTACCTGCTACAATCTCTCCCTGTAGATTTCCCCCTCTCTTATTTCAAGCAATTTGATACCTTAGCGAAGTCCTTCATTTGGAATGGTAAGCGTCCCAGATTACATTTCAGTAAGTTACATAGGCCAATTGACAAAGGTGGGCTAGGCCTGCCCAAGATTATGTTTTATTATTGTGCATTCAGTCTCAGACATTTGGCTCATTGCTGCTTCCACCTGAGAGAGCCCCTCCATGATTTTGTATTGAACAGGAAGTTCTTGCCCTTATTTTGCCATTGCAATGCCTTTATATTAAACTAACTGGAGAAGTTATACTCTGTTATCTCGCATTTGCACGTGGTATGGACAAAAATGTCCAGAGTGTTTAATTCAGACATTTATTTAAATGTTGTCTCGAGCATATGGCTGAACCCAAAATTATGTTTTAATAAGTCCCTTTTCTGCTGGTCAGAGTGGATTGTAAGGGAGGTTAATATGCTCGGTGGCCTAAATGAGAGTGGAGTATTGAGATCCTTTGAAAATATGGCTCAACATTTTAGGGTTCCCAGATCTCAGTTCTTTAGGTATTTACAGCTGCACCACCTGCTCTGTACTGTTTTTGGGAGGAGTATACACCCCCCTAAAGCGGCAGATAATCTGGGAGTGGTGATTTGCTTTTGGAAAAGGTCATGAGGCATCAGTGTATTACTCCCTGTTAATTTGGAGTCTGGGGTACGGAGCTTCAACTTCTCTCAAGAGATTGTGTGAGAAAGTTTAAAATTGGTATTTGAGGAAGAAGTGTGGGCTAGGATTCTAAAAACGTCAAGTTTGCATCTAGAGATGCAAGGGTGCATCTTATGCTATTCAAGATTTTACATATATTCTATTGGACCCCCTCTAGTTTGTATAGGCTTTGTCTTAAAGACACACCCACATGCTGGCAATGCCAATCAGAAGATTGAGGCACAACCCATGTTTTTTGGTGTTTTAAGAACCAAGAATTTTGGTTGAAGGTTCAGAGTTTTATGTGTGACATATTGGGCACTCAATATTAATTTTGCCCCAGACTCAATATTTTAGGCTATGGGGCGGTCATCAATATAGGGGATAAACACATAAAAAATTGGGTTCTGACCAGTATTATGATATGTTTTAAGGGAATGAAAGTCAGCTGGAGTGCCCTCATTTTAGCAGTGGTGTGCAGCGATGGGGAGGGTAGCAGCTTTCGAGGAGGTGTCATGTAGAAGGCTTGGGATCTGGGTTTCCTTTGATGGGAAATGGGGCATTTTTTGGGGAATTATTGGGGGACTCTCTGTGAGGAGCTGTGGAGAGAGTAGCATCGTTTTAAATGTGTATATATATTTATTTGACATGTGACTAGGGCTGTCAAATAAAAATTTGAATTTCGAATATTCGTCGAATAAAAAATAATAATATGCACATTCGAATGCAAAACCATGCATTTGAATTTTAGGTGTGTCAGGAGGTGCGTGAGACATGATGATGACGTAGCTGACACGGTTTGTTTTTATTAGTCTATCCAGTTCAGCCCATTAGATGCGGCACGGCTGCGTTGATAATTTGAAAAATGGCAGAAAAAGAGAGTTAGGACTCGAAGTCGGATCTTACTTACACCAAAACATCTTAAAAGTACTATGTGGCGCTTCTTCAGTTTCTGGAGTATCGAAGGCGAGATGGTTGACAAAACCAACGTCATTTGTAAGTTGTGTAAGAAACCGCTGCTATATCACTCCACAACATCTAACTTGAGAACACACATGCAGTCTTCTCATCCCGAAGAGTTTTCTCGAGAATGTCATGATGAGGGGCCATTAATAAAACAGTCCAGGGTATTACTGGCACATCGGTCAGAGCTGAGTGTGTGTTTTCATCAGCTGGAAACATTGTCAACAAAAACGCTCAGCCCTTGCTGGAGATCAAGTTGACCATCTGGTGTTTTTGACAAACAATATGTAGAAGTATGAGTGAGTGGATAGTTTCAGAATAACAGTTTGCCATTTTGTGTTAAACATTACGCTGTCTGTTACAGCGTGTTTTCTTATATTACTGGTGCTCTTCTACTTATATTCACTTTTGTTACCTCAATTTCCTTGCGTGCACATTTTAGGAAATTATATTTGATCTATGAACGATTGTTTAAAACGTTATGCGCTTTAAACAAAGTCATGTCATTTCATTGCAATAAAAAATGCAACGCTTGATTTGGATTATATTTGCTCATTGCGCTCTCTTGTGGTATTAGGAGACAATACAGTACTTTTTCCCCCTAACATAAAGTAATGTCTTTAGAATTCGAATATAATTCGAATATTACTATTATTTAAGTAAGAAATTCGAATTTAGTTTTTCAGCCATTTTGACAGCCATATATGTGACCACAGGTATGTTCATTGAGGGTCAGGGTGGGGTTGGTGATTGGGAAGGGGTAATAGTGGGGGTTAAATGTTGATTCAGTGTATATAAGTTTTGTTTTTCTTTGTTATCTGTACAAATCAATAAAAAATTGTTATTCAGAAAAATGGCCCATTCACCAAAGGGACTAGAATTGATTGACAATCACTCATGGATTAGGAGAACATAAAACTTACTGTTATGTATGACCTTGTCTTGTTTTACCGTTGCCCCTATGTTTTCCATTTTTGTCCCTTTGTTATTCCATAGTTTTCACTTTTGTCCCTTTTGTAGCTCCACAGTCTTGTTTTGCCTCGTGTTCACTGTTCATTGTTTTCACCTGCCCTTGTTAATTTGCCTTTTGGTTTCTGTTAATCACCTTGTTATCTAGTTTGTGTTCTGTTTGTTCACTGGCCCCTTTGTCCCATGTTTTTGTATTTATATCCTCTGTTACGAATGAGGCAGCGAAGCAGACGAGGAGAGCGGATCTAAATGCAAGCTCGCTTTATTTAAACAGTCAAACCAATTAAACACAAAGGAAAACCCTCAGTGGGGAAATAAACATAAAACTGAAAACACGAAGAGAACAACACTGAGAACTCGGACAGGGAACACATACTAGGCTAACAACAACATTCAACGAAAGACAAGGACTGAAACAAAAACCAGGATATAAATACACAAGGACAGAACGATAGACCACCACATGGATCTAGCAGCTTGTGTTTTTATATCCTGGTTTTCAGTCCTTGTCTTTCGTTGAATGTTGTTGTTAGCCTAGTATGTGTTCCCTGCCCGAGTTCTCAGTTTTGTTCTCTTCGTGTTTTCAGTTTTATGTTTATTTCCCCACTGAGGGTTTTCCTTTGTGTTTATTGGTTTGACTGTTTAAATAAAGCGAGCTTGCATTTAGATCCGCTCTCCTCGTCTGCTTCGCTGCCTCATTCGTAACACTTACAACCATGGGATCACAGTATGAAAGACAAGCAAGTGATTTCTCTTGCAAAAAAGGAAAACCAAAGGAAAACTTTTATTTTTTCCATTGAGGTGCTGCGAAATCAGGATTTGAATGAAAATAATTGAGCAGTGAGTTGCCACATTATTAAAGCCTTTCTACCAGCATGGTTGTCTGTCCTGAGTATGGTTATCTAACCATGCTGAGAAATATGTGTGGGGAATAGTTTGCAATTAGAGAGAGGCCGATATATCGGTTTTACTATTGGAACTGTAACTATCAGTTATCGGGAAAAAAATCTATTTAGATAGTTGCCAATATTTGTTTATAATTTCGTTGTTTCAAAATAAGAGTCCCAGGGTGTTTTGGACTTGTTTATACTAAAGTACCGCACTATGCACCAAATCTTTCTTCTGTTTAGTATTGGGATTTTGGTTGAACAAAAAATTGCATCTGGGATTTTATTCATTCTGGACTCTTTGTCTTTGCCTGCCATAGTAAAGAGTGATTTTTTTTTGTGAGATATTATAAATTGATTTGAAAAACAATCTGCTGATTAATCGGTTCTCGGCCTATTCCACCACCTTAGCTATTGGTATCGGCAACATCCACTATCAGTCAACCTCTATTTGCAATTGCACCATGCCAATTAATTTTCTAATGGAATTCCTACTAGTAACGTTCTTACCATTACTGGTACCATTCCTGAACCATTCACACTGATTATGGAAATGTACTCATTGTTGTACTTTCTTACTTTTGTTCTATTAAACCTTTTCACTGTCATGCTGTTTTTCTGTATTACACTTATATTCAGGCACTGGAAAACACCATTCACTCACCATTCGGTTCCTATGGTGACAGTAGGAGAGCACAGGAAACCTGCCACCCTGCCTGAACCGGGCTGCCCGGACCACCATGTCATCATCCACCTCACGGGGCACAATGACCGCACATGGATAAGATGGGCAGACAGAGTAATCCGAGTTTACTTTACTCACCCTCCAGCTGTCCCACTGCACAAACACACATTAGCACAATAACTCAAGCACAAATATACCTAAAATAAAATAAAAACCAACAACTTTATGTTAGAAAAAACATCATATGGAAGAGAAAATCACTGTACAAAATGTTTGATAAGAAGAACAGAAAGTGCAGGGTCAGAGATACATATCTTCAGCAATGGAAAGTTGTGGCATAGAAAGAAATAAAAAGGTTAAGGTTGAAAAATTATCAGAAAGAGAAATAGTGGCAGTGGTCTAAGATCAGGTGGTCAGTACACATTGCTTTGTTTCCTGTGCGTGCAACTGTCACCCAGGTCTCACAACAGCCTTTTGTTTCCTGTGGCAAACAAAGTGCTTCCCGTTTGTCTTCCTTAGAGGAAATGAAACAATAGCTTATATTAAGTAGCATTTGACTTTGAGTGTAAGTAATGCTTTAAACATCATGTTTGTTTTTGTGCATGTGCTCTTGTGTGTGTATGTCAAAGCAACAGAATAAGTGACAGTTATTGGACTGACGGAAAGGAAAGTGAAGATAAGAGTGTGTAGTCACCATCAGCTCACCAGTCTTTCTGTTTGTTTGTAATACTGCTCTGTTGAGGAAAGGCCCCATGGACCCTGTAGACTGAGATGTGAAGGTCTGTAGAAGAAGGGATACATCTCTTTCACACTTTCCAGTGTTGAGAGAGCCTACGGAGACATTGTGTTAAGCCAGATTTTTTATGGGCAGCTTCATAAAAGTATATCTTTGAAACCAATTAATGGAAAAGATATTAGAACTTTATTAGAATTAGATTTTTATATTTTCTGAAGATCTTCTGAAGATCCCGTGCAAAGATTGCCCTCACAATGCTAGGGTGCTTTGAAAGGTTACAAGGGCATTGCTAGGTGTTTGCTAGGTTGTTCTAGGTGGTTGCCAACATTGTTAGAAATTAACCTTCCCTTAAGGGCCAATAGTTGCCCCCTGGATTTGATTTTCATGGGCATTTTGTACCTTTTATTGGTCTTTTTTTCAACCAAATAACCAAATAAGAAAATTAGATAAGCTTGAGAATTTATAACTTTTTACCCATAAAATTAAATCCACATCAACTCATACTTTTTACAATAATGTGTATTATTAGGCATATTAAATTAGAGAAACACATTATGGGACATTTTTTTACCCTATATTGTCCAATTTTCCGTGCATTTTTGCCACTTCAGTGGAATTTTAGCCCTGAGACCCCCTTCGTTTCTGACCCTGGTTGCAAAAGTCTCTATTATTTTCAGGTCCCTCCTTTCAGGGCCATTTCTAGGCATAGGTGAACTAGGCGGGCCGCCAGGGCCTAGGGCTGCCACCAGGAACCCCCCACCCAACCGACAGGGGCAACAATAGGTTCCCAAATGGTCAAAAACGCCCCCCAAAAAAGGTAAATCTATGCGATTTTTTGCCTTTTTTCACAATAGTAATTGTGATGCTTGCTGTTTTGCAATACTAAAACTATATTTAGTACCTCTATAGAACTGGCTATGTTTAGACATTCCTCCATTCCAGGAATTTCCAGCTGAAGAATAAGCAGGTCTTTGCATTTAATGGTGATAGTACCGGAGGACCCCACAGGCCTGTATTAGACACACAAACACCCACACACACATAGTTATGCACATACCTCAATGTTTTCTCACTCTCTCAAATTCTGTAAAAGTCACTATACTGGTCCCCATAGGGGCCTCAGAATAGACAAAAGAAGGAAGCAAAAATACGCCAGTTAAAGAAAGGCAAGCAGAAAGAAAGAGAGAAAGTGCAAGAACGCGTGAAAGAAAAATTGCAGCATTATGACTGGTTTCTCTAAATAGAGCTTTAATAAGATATGCTGTAAGCTAACAGTTCCTTCCTCTGACTCTCCATATTTAGACATTGAGAGTGAAAAAGTAAATACAGTAGTACATAATGTTATACATTGCTGCTTTGGATCCAGTAATCAAACATGAAAGCAAACTAGTAAAGGTTAAGTTCATCCAAAAATTCAAATTCTGTTGTCATTTACTGACCCTTGTGACCCTAACTGACAATTCACTTTCATTGTATGGAAAAATGATGCAATGAAAATTAATGGAGACTGTGGCTGTAATATCTCCTTCTGTGTTCCATGGAAGAAAAGACATCACACAGGTTTGAAACACCACAAGGGTGAGTAAATGATGACATCGTTTTCATTATTGGGTGATCATCCCTTTAAGTGTCATGGATGTGATAGAACCAGAGCAAATGACATCACACAAAGCCATTCAAGACCATGGATGCTCAAAAAGCACGTCAGATCCATATAATCTATTACATGAAAGCTTATTGCCAAGCAAGACTCAATGGTTGCAAAATAAGCTCTTCCAATTATCTCATTAGCTAGACTCTATATTCAACTGCATTAATTAAAAACAGATCCTGGATCAGAATAAAAAGGAAGCTTCACAGAGCATAACAGTCCTTTGCAGCAGATGTTGGACACAAACGCGTACTGCAGTGCTAGATCAAACCTTTTGCCCTGGCTTGCTTTAGTGGTGTAGCTGGGGTATCCAAACAGATTCTCGACACTGACCCAAAGGAATAGTAAGGGGTGGAACAGAATTAGAGCTCAGCATCACAGAAGTTGGTCACTTTTGGGATCAAACACACGTCAGTTGTCTGTCCATCTAATAAAGTTATTACACTCAAAGAGAGGATGCTTGGATTAATAAGAACATTATCATGATGAGCTGATGATTCAAGGCCAAATTTGGACAGGTGTATTATGTTACTTGTAAGTTGTTCTTAAGTGTTCAGTAACTACATGCTTCAGCATTTGTGAATATATTTGACATATATGAGTAAAATTAGTTACAGTTGCCCAGTAATACCCTACACAAATGCATTGATTTGAACATATATGCATTGATCTGTACACACATGCATTGATTGGAACACACATGCATTGGTCAAAATAAAGTTCTAGAAGATGAGACCATCTGTATCTCTACCTTTTCTCGATGGCATCGATGTTTCTGATTAGAAGCAGAAGTTGCCATGAACTTTCCTCCTTTCTATCTGAGAACAGAAGGTGGTGACTGGTTATACAAAGGGTTCCTTTGAGCGGTGGATGGAAAGGCTGTTTTAGAATAACGTCTTCAACATTAGCGGTCTTTATGTGCTCCGACAACTCCATGTTACAACAAGAACAACCATCTGGTACTTCTCGCGCTGAAGATTGCTGCCTGATAGGCGAACCGCTATGTGGGTTCCATTTGTCTTCCTCAAATGTTGTTAGTAAGCCTCGAAATAACAACGTACAATCCCTAAATCTTATTGTAGTTTGACATTTAACGCACCGGTACTTGGCAGATATTATAAGGCCCTAGTGCGCGATTGTGTGCAGTAGGTGTGTCTGCCCGCGCTACTAAGATGACTGTTTGCTTCTCTGCTTTCGTTTCCTTTACACAGTTTCAAAGACACAGTCTAAGTCCAACCCTCTTCTCTTTGTTGTCGTATACTAATAACAATTCCATCTTTCATTTTGTGACATGTTCATATTTAATTTGTTTTTCTGTTTCGTACACGGAGTATTTCAGTTTTCGGTAGCACTTCACAATGTTGTTCCATTAACAATATAGTGAATGCATAGGTATCATGAACTACCGGTAACAATGAACAATACATTTCTTACAGCATTTATTAATCTTGGTTAATGTTAGTTAATAAATATACAATTGTTCAATATTAGTTTATGTTAGTTTATAGTGCATTAAGTAGCTTAATGATAACAAATACAACTTTTGATTTTAAAAATGTATTGGTATTTGTTGAAATCAATAGAAGCAGTAAAAGTATTGTTAATTGTTATTTAATGTTAACTAATGTTGTTAACTAATGTTAACAAATGGAACTTTATTATAAAGTTTTAAGTTAACCAGTTTTCTTGTTTTAAAGTGACCAGCACCACTTTCATGAATCGGATTATTATAACACAATAAATACTTTGAAAATGATTTAAATGATTGTTCTTTTGACAGATGTTGCACTGAAAGATAAAACAGAACCAAACAAGGCAGAAATTGTACATCAAGGTTCATGTCTGTTATTTTTTATTGTTATGTTTTTGTGTTGAGGTTGATCTTGATGTTCCCATCTAGTTGATTTGTGATTTGTAAAATGCCAATATTAAACTGAATTCCTCTGTATTTGTTTACATTAATAACATATTAACATATGTATTTACATTTACATTTAGCCTATTCATTTGGCAGACACTTTTATCCAAAGCGACTTACAAAAGAGGAAAACATAAGCAAATCATCTTAAGGAGAAAGTGGTACAAAAGTGGCATATTACAAATATATATGTGTGTGTGTGTGTGTGTGTGTGTGTGTGTGTGTGTGTGTGTGTGTGTGTTTGCATTAAATATGTTTCTTGTAGGCTACAGTGCCTATTTAACCTTTGTTTTATGCCAAGCTTTCTGGCTACTTTTTATGAATAGAGTAAAAGGCACATTATTCTCTCAAAGGATTTCACCCAGAACACTAAATAGTGATAAAAACTACTAAAACGCTTTCTTAAACACCTGTTTGTTACTATATGCACTTTTCCTGATCAATGAGATCATTAGGTGCAATGTCTAAAGGTTGATTTTCAGGTAATTTGATCCAACGTTTAACCATTATTAAATGTTGCAAATGTATGTAGCTCATGAAAATCCCTGAAATTACCACATTTATTTTGAGACAAAATAATTGTCATTTTCAGTTTTGTTCTAGGTGATTAAATATATTTTTTTTAAACAACTCTCCATTAAGAGAAAGGATTGTATTTGGTGTAAAAAGCCCCCCTGTTGCAGAGGCTAAAGGCCCCTAAACACGTTGTTTTTCTTAATATGCCCCATCACCACCTTTTAAAAAAAAAAAAACATTATTTTTGTTATTATTTATTATCACACAAATGATGTTGCTCCATCAATATTCAATAAAAATACATCTATTTTTCCAATCTTGACACACTGTATGACCAGAACATTTTTTATCCTTAAGGTGTGCCTTTAGCCCTGTTGTACCCTAACCTGTTGTTTATTACAACTTTAAAAATGTTCATTTAAAATAACTAAGTAGCTACAATATTTACTAGACTGATATTTACTATTTTATTTAAGATCTGTTTGGATGAAATATTTTTACTAAATTATACAGTAGCTAGGCTATATTGGACATATTCAAATTAAGCCCTTATTAATAAAACATTGAAACTTACTAATTAATTGATAATTAATCGTTTTATGACAGCTGATTCTAATCACTGATGCTGCTATTAGTAAACACAGCTATGACGCAGACCTGTTTAGTCAATGTCATGGTTTATCTACAATGAGGCGCTCAGACGCTCACTGCGATTCCTCACAAAGAGCGGAAGATGGAGACATTCAGCCGTTCAACAAAAAATAGAAAAGCTCACTAGAGTCTGTGCAGTCGCGTTGAAACTGACAAAGTGTAGTTTACATAAAGATAAGTTGTCATTTCTAGAAGGGCGTTGTGCGACACACGTTAATATAATGGATTTGTCATATCGTAAAGTCGTTTTTGAAACAAAATAGTTTTATTAACATGTCTGTTCTATTAATTAAAATTGCTCACCTTAGTCTAGGCTATGTATTTTTTCAGAGTATGTTAGGTGAAGTATTTTTTAGTTTGAGGGGCCGTTCATACCAAACATCTTCTTGTGCATGTTTACATGCGCTAGACGGTCTTTGACCTTTGCGACGCGTCTCGCTGTTTTCCTCAGCGTTTTTAAACGCGGTATCAAGTTAAAAAGAACTTAAACTGTTTAAAACACGTCTCGAGACACCTGCTTTGAACTCTACACGTGGCGCTGTGTCTCTTCCAGCGCAAGAACGCGTTCGGTATGAACGCTCCTCAAGTGTGTCGGTGACCCTTTGACACTTAAATAATATCGCCTGAACACGAAATATCGCGTCTGGCCGCAACATACAGGTTCAGACTGTGTGTCAAATCCAAATACTGGTCTGATACAGTTTCATTAAGCTGCCGAACATGGGCGGTCACTTTTCTTTCTATCAAAACATGAAGCACTCCTCTTTAGATTAATCTTCACTTGTGCACATGATCAGACACGGTGTACTTGTCTGAGCAGCCAGATTCTCCCCCACGGTGTAAAAGCAGACTTCAGTGATGGAGTTCAGGGAGTTTGGCGCAGACGAGAGCTCCGAGGAAACGGAGCATTTGGACAGCGTGAAAGCATTGACAGAGAAACTCAAACTTCAAACGCGCAGACCGTCGTACTTGGAATGGAAGGAGCGACTGCAGACTCGCCCGTGGACTGATGCCACACACAGTTCAAGTGTCAGCTCAGGATCTGTGGAGAAGGATACCAATCTATCCGACATATTGAAAGATGGAATGCCTTATAAGAACATTTGTGGCTTTGATAATATAGACGACGCGTTAGAGTGGCTCAGAAGAGAACTGGTATTATAATTATAATTATATCTATCTATCTATCTATCTATCTATCTATCTATCTATCTATCTATCTATCTATCTATCTATCTATCTATCTATCTATCCATCCATCCATCCATCCATCCATCCATCCATCCATCCATCCATCCATCCATCCATCCATCCATCCATCATCTCAATTTGGTGGTGTGTGCATCTTAAGTATGACACATGCCAACAGATGGTAAATATGGAGCAGTAACACACTGAAATCTGTTAGCACTGTCAAACGTTGGGCATAGCTGGCACACTTCACACACACTTAAATGCCACACAGGTACAGAATCTCGAGAGAGTTTTTTACCAAGAAAAAAATGAGGGACCTGAAAATAATAGCCCAGTCCTGTTGTGTGACTGCTGTTCTGAATAATAAACTTGAAATTACTGCTAGATTTCAGAGACTTTGGTTTCAGCTATAGTACACAGTAATGTGTGAAGTTATGCCACGATCTGAGATCACATTAAACTGTGAATGCATTGGTATTTTGCCAAACATTATTACATGCCTTGGGTCTTTAGCAACCTGGCATATACTGTATATATCACAAATAGATCTACAGAATGTCCAGATAACATTTTCAAGACAATTTGAAAATAATTTAGTACAATGTTTCCCGATATATTTTGACGTTTTATATTTCATATATCAAAGAGATGCAACAAATATAGAACAGGATTCAATACTTCCACACTGAAACTGAATGAGATGCAACTAACTGTCAAACACATATTAAGAAGCACTTATCACAAGCTACACACAAGCTAAACATATGCGTTTTCTCAGGCACTTTTTGAGTTTAAATAGATGCACAACTTAAGTTTCAGAAGTACACCCATATGACAATAGTCATATCATACTGTTCATGTGTTACACTTGCTATAGTTTACGTCCACGTTGCTTCTTCATCAAATAGCAATGTCAAATGTAGATCAAGTCAATTACAGAAGCATCAGCGCCACCTTGATTAAGAAATAGAATGCATCATATATGTGAACACACATATGGAATACTGAGAACTCACCATCGTTACACAGAAAATCAATGTGATATAGTATAATTTCTATGAATATACTACTCATTTGTCTTGTAATAAACAAAGGAATATCCTGTGATGGTAAACTTATATACAAATGAAATAATCATAAAAACATGATTTATGGAAGCGCAAAAAGGTGACACTATTACATACCTAGGGTCTTTAATTACACTATACACTTTAATTAAGCTGTAATTAAGCCGTTATAAAATATATGTATATTTATATATTTTTGCGCTTTTTTGTTTTGTTTGTAACTCTATTCCGAAGAGAAAGGTTGAGGAATACTAAAGAGATGTGGGCGTAACAAAAAATGTATGAAGTACAGGGGGTGGAATTAGGCCCAGGGTCACTAAAGACACAAGGTATGCATTAAAGGGTTAAAGTATTTACAGTTTTTCTCTATCACTTTGGGTCATTTTTTTTAAGCACTCTTAACATTCTCTAAACTGTAAGTGCAATTGTCACAACTGTTTTATGGGACATCACAACTCGTGCCTGCAAAATGTAGTAACTCACCCAAAACATTTAAGTAATGCTCCAAATCCTAGATATTTTGTCAGTAAATTGGCCAATGCCACCAAAATGAAGCAGACAACCCTGGAAATGTTTGTTATTTACACATTTTATTTTTGTTAAAATTTTTGTTGGCACTGACTGCGTATTGTACTATACAAGAATATCAGCTTTGTCAAGCTGAATGCTATTGTGTATCACACTGAGCATTTTAGATACCGATTTCAACAGTAGGTAAATGTTTACTGGGAAAAGTCTATACTTCACAATACTGTAGTACACAGAAAAAGGAAATGCACATTTGTATGTATACAGTACATTTATTTTTGTAGCTATGTGTTTCATGTAAACAGAAAATTCACATTTGCATGTCCATTTGTACACATTTCTTACATGTAAAGTCGTATATATAGTGAACAGACAATTGCCGCAAAATGACATCCATGGCAAAAAAAATTGCTTAAATGAATAAGAAATTAAAATCTGGTGTGAACAAGAAACTAATTGTTCAGAGATTTTAACTTATTATTTTCCAAAAAATTATTCCCATTCGAGAATTAAACCAAAGCGATTGTAAAAACTGTAAAATACTCTTCGCTGGAAGAATAAGGTAGCCCTTAATTCTCTGTCAAAACAAAATTTGTATAATGCTCCTCAAATCTTTTATGTTGATAAGTGCAGTTACAGTGAAGCTATAAAATTGTCACTTGTGAATATATATATATATATATATATATATATATATATATATATATATATATATAGATATATATCAGAAATAAGCATCTGCTTTCTCTGTCCTCAGAGAGAGATGCAGATGCAGGATAACCATCTTGCACGTCAGTTGATTCACTTGCGGGGGGAGATCCACAGGCTGAAGGTGGAGCAGGTGTGTCATCGTCACAAAGAGATGCTGGATAATGCAACGTTTGAGCTGGAGGAGTGCGAGGAGGACTCTGACCTGCTGTGTGACATCCCCATGAAAGCCACCTTCACTCTGTCCACCCCTCTTAAACATCTGGGTCTCACCAAGATGAACCTCAACTCCAGAAGATTCTCACTGTGTTGAGAGGTGGGGAGAGGAGAGATGCCACCATGTAACCAGAGAACTCACTTCAGAACTTTTCTGGATGTTCCTAATAGGGGTGTAAATCGGACGTTTAATCACAATACGAACTTATATAGATTATCTTGGCCTGCGATCCGATATTTGCAGATACTTCAAAGACTGCAATACGATTTCAATTGTATTAGATTCAGGGCCCTGCGATCGATATTCTGATATTATGTGCCTATTTTACAGAATCAATAAAAACTTGCTATCAAATGTAACCAAAATATAATTTGAATATTTATTGAGCTCTCTGAAAAGTGCAAATTTAGTATCCACATTGGGACTTCCACAACAAAATAGGGTATTCCACTTGTACAAATAATATAAAAAATAACATCACACACAAGTGATCATCAATTGTTTGATTACAGCTTATTTTTCAGTTTAATCCAATTATGCATACAGACACGGCTGAGATGAGAATATTACGTAAAATGAAGGTACATCTTAAAAAAAATTCTATATCGATATTTACGCAATGTATCGATAACATTGGATCATTGGTTATTGGATCGATGCATTGATCCAGATCAATGAATCGTTACACCCCTTGTTCCTAACACTGGAAACCAACATTTTAGTTCAGTGTGCATTAAGGTTGGACTCAAATAATAATAATATTAAAATGCTTAAGTTTTCTTTACATCACTTTCCATTCTTGAATTTTGTTTGCCTTGACTAGAGGTTGCCATTGTACCACACAAATTAGGACAATTAACACCAACCTAGATCTCTTATTCAGATACTGCAATTCAACCTGCACTTCACTGACGACTCTTCTCTACTCAGGAAAATTGACTCACCACTGGTCTGATATCATGACGTATTGAAAGCAGAGTTAAGAAAGAGTTTTTTATGAACATTTAAAAATATCTGGACTCATCTGAGAATCAGGAGGAACCTGCTTCGGTGTCATTGGCACACATTTCCATCAGTGTTCCTGGCTGCTCAGGGGAGGAATGGCTCTACTGTCAGTTTGGCTGCTGTCCTGAACAGCAACCTCACAGGAAGTGTGAGTTTGTGTTCAGGCATTCTGTCAACTTATCTATTAAACCCAAATATAATTACACTGGAGTACTCAGACTGCAACAAGTGAGAAGCAAATGTCAGCCTCTGTTCTATACAGCCTTTTGTCAACAAGTGTATGATTTGGAATAATTAGCAGTTTAAATGTGAGGGTTCATTTTTGGATTGATATACAGTATGCAATCCATGCTGGAAACTTCAATTTACATAGTGAGGAGAGGTCAATAGACTTAAATACATTTTTCTAGAGTTCAGTATACAGTACCTGCACAGAACCTAATGGAGTTCAATTTACTTCTTTAGGAGCACTGGAAATTAAAAAAAATGTGGGAACTTTGTGCATAGTTTTTTCCCCTCCCGTTTTCTCCCCAATTTGGCATGCCCATTTCCCAATGCGCAAGTCCTCGTGATGGCATAGTGACTCACCTCAATCTGGGTGGTGGAGAACGAATCTTAGTTGCCTCCGCATCTGAGACAGACAATCCCACATCTTTTCACATGGCTTGTTGAGCACATTACCGTTGAGACCTAGCGTGTGTGGAGGCTCACGCTATTCTCTGTGGCATCCACACACAACTCACCACTTGCCCCACTGAGAGTGAGAACCACATTATCGACAATGAGGAGGTTAACCCAACGTGATTCTATCCACCCTAGCAACCGGGCCAATTGGTTGCTTAAGCCTGACTGGAGTCACTCAGCACACGCTAGATTTGAACTTGTGACTCCATGTGTGGTAGTCAGCTTCTTTACTTGCTGAGCAACCCAGGCCCCCCCAGCTTGGTACAGAGTTAAGTGTTTGTGTCAAAAACTCCTATACAGATATCAAAGTTTCTTAAAAGGATATTCATAACTTGATAAAGTTTTAACTTGACACTGAATATGATTGAAGAAAAGTTTTTTTAGCAAGCTACATAAAATAAAATTTTCTACATTACAATGTAATATGGAAAATATATAACAGCCATTCTGCCTTAAATCAATGTGTTAAGTGAAAACAAACACAATGACTAACTTTTCCTGCACAGGGCTAAACAAAACACTACTGTTAATAAACCATGTATGCTTTATAGCTATGTGAATAGATGGGTGTTTTTGTAATCTAACAGAAAGGAGAACACTACGCATTCACTTTTTCTCTCTGGCTAAAATAAATGAAAATGTACAAACCTTATAAACTCTTTATTAAGCTTTTATTTGCAAAAACAATTTATTTGTATTTGAAAATAAATGGCATTAATGGATTAATTTTGGTCTTTATCGAGATTCCTTCACAGTATTGTGTTTAACACTCTTCTATAGTACTTTGTGTGTGTGTCTGTGTGTGTGAGATTATCAATATTGTTTAGACCAGCAACACACAACAGCACTTATCATGCTTTGTTCAGATTTATCCTTCTTGTACAGCCAGACATGAATAAACCAACAGGGTCCTTATGCTTTATCATCACAGGAATGACAATAGAGGTGTATCAAAGATATTTAACTGGATATATCAGAATAGGCTGAGATTATCACAAAATGAGTCAAACAATGGACAAACTGCTTTATCGATTGTGACTGCTGCGACAGGACTGGTTGACAAAAGGACCCATGTGACTGCCAATGACCTCATGCTATATTGACACACAGAGAGAGTGTGTTAGAGAGAAATGGGGAAAGATGGAAAGGTAATCTTATTTAAAGCTGCTCTCAAAACTTATATTTCTAGCGTTTGTAGGTTGTATCCTTTAAAATCAGTGCCATTAGCAGTGTCACTAACTTCATTGAACAGTTCACCTGAGGGGTTCACCCTAATCCACCAAAAATACATTATTTAACTATTTAGGTCACCTGAGAAGACACAAAAGGTGTTTGGTTGTGTTCCAGATAAAAATTCCCTCAAGGCAAGACAAAATAAACAAACACTGTGCCATAGAAGTGACATTCTCCTTTGTAAAGTTAAAATGAATTCATCTTGATAACCTACTTTGGTGGTGGCGTAGTGGGCTAAAAGCACATGACTGTTAATCAGAAGATTACTGGTTCGATCCCCACAGCCACCACCATTGTGTCCTTGAGCAAGGCACTCAACTCCAAGTTGCTCCAAGGGATTGTCCCTGTAATAAGGGCTCTGTAAGTCGCTTTGGATAAAAGCGTCTGCCAAATGCATAAATGTAAATGTAAATGTACTTTGAACTTTTGATCATGGGTAGGGTAGCTGACATGAAATACTTTGGTATAGTTGATGTCCTATTGTATACTCTAAAATATTTTAAACACAATTATTTTGGTATGACTTCATTAATTGAAAGACTACGTGGAATATTTATAGGGGACATTGGGTCTAGAAGAACCCCTTAAGGAAAATTACCTTTTTTTCTGGTCTCAAACTGAGTTAAGAAAGTGTATAAAAAAGAAAATAAATAATTTTGTATTGAATATTACAGTTTTTCTCACTCATTTTGGTACATTTCTTGAATCATCCTTGACATTTGCAAAACAGTAAGTGCAATTCTCAAAACAATTCGTACAAATAGCAAAACACCATGGATTACCTGCAAAAGCCAGTCTCTCGCTCAAAATCCTTAGTTCATCTCTCAAAAGTAATGAACATGTCAGCAATGAACATGTCAGTGCCATCAGAATGACAAGTCCTTTTGTCATTGTGTACGGATAAGACATTCAAGTTGCTTTGTCATGTTGTCAATATAACAGTGTACTCTGGAGGGATTTTCTGAAGTAAACTATGGCTAAAGTTTTGATGACAATTATTGTAAATTGTAGGTTACACCTTAGTGTATGTGAGAGTTTGATTGCAAGAGACTGGACAAGATTCACATTTATGCTTTTACTGTTTGTACTGTAATTTGTTGACAGATCATGTCATTGCAATACAGAAAGGAAAAGACAGCACGCATAGCACAAAGAAAAAAAACAAAAAAACAAAAGTAGAAATGTGAACATAGGACAATCTCCTTAGGGAAAACTGTACATGCAGTGCTGTAGGAATTACAGTGCAGTCTTCCTACACCTCCTGACGTTCCTGTCTGTTGGGCCACAAATTCTCATCCACATCACAACGAATATCTTGCAGCATGGAAGGCATCTTTTAGAGTGTCTTATCCAGCCTCTGCAGGCATCTGCTGTGATGTCATCACACGCTGCATCCATGGCAGCCAGAAGGGTCATGTGTGTATGTGGCTGGCGATCATATACTTTCCATCTCCATGCTGAGAAAAATTCCTCGATGGGGTTAAGGAATGGGGAGTAGGGGGAGAGGAACTCCATCAGCATCCTGTTGTGGGCCGCAAACCATTGCCTAATGATGTTGGAGCAATGGAAACTGACATTGTCCCAAACTATCACGTACTTTGGCAGGTCATCTCCAATCTGACCACTCTCTTGTTCAGGGATGAGATCCCTTTAGAGAGTGTCTAAAAAGGTGACAAGACGCTCTGTATTGTATGGCCCAATAATGGGAATATGCGTTAGCACACCATTCTCAGAGATAGCAGCACCCATGGTTATGTTCCCGCCCTGTTGGCCTGGCACATCAACTGTAGCTCTGTGGCCGATGATATTTCGACCACCCCTTCTGCATTTCGTTAGGTTGAAGCCAGCCTCATCCATGTAGACGAAGCTGTTCCATTATACGCTATATCCAGAAGACACAAAATGAGTTTTATGAATTACATGCATTTTCATTTTGGGCAAGATACAGTTATATCCAATGTATACAGCACATATTGCATCTTCTTTTCTACAGCCATAGCAAATGTGTAAAGGTCACACTTACTGTACTGTATATCATTATACAATGTTGTACTGTTTACTGTGAGGTACAGTTGCTGCATGCTCATACATGTTTTACCTGTACATACTGGTAGTGCAGCTCCTTCACTCTTACACCATTTCTTTCAAATGGAACAGTGTACAGCTGCTTCATATTCATTTGGTGTCTTTTCAGCACCCTGTCAATGGTTGAGATGCTGACTGTTTGGATGTTTTCATGTGATGTTGTTGTCCTCTATAATGGCACTCTTTATCTCCCTTAGTCTTATGGCATTGTATTCTACAACCATGGTGCAAATAGCCTCTTCTTGTTCAGGTGTGAAAAGAGGCCCTCTGCCACCCCTGTGAAGTTGTCTTGCAGTCCTACGTGGAAAAAAAACACAAAATTGAATAAGATAAAATGTCACTGTTTACATGTAAAGTATACTTACTGTATATTGTAAAATGCAAGTGGAATACTGTAATATTGTATGAAGCATTACAGTAAGTATACAGTATTACAGTACAGTGCCTATTGTTAGATTACACACCTGTTCTGTCGACGAAAAGTCTAAATGATTGAGGACACAGTTGTTCTCCCAACATTTGGCTGCACCCTTTGACCAGCCTCGGCCATTGTAAGCCCATGATTGAGAACGTGGTCTACAAGTGTGGCTCTTATCTCATCAGGAACGCATATATTTCCTCGGCCTCTTCTGCCTCTTCCTCTGTTTTGCCTCCCAACTCCTCCACCACGCAGCCTAACTCCTCTTCCTCTTCTTCTTCTCTCTGGCTGTTGACCCCATTCAATTTCTTGTCCTTCCATTGTCAGACATTGTAACATTGTGTTGTGCTCCGGCTATATATATACTTGCCAGTTGATGGTTCAAGAGATGCAACTTCTTTAGAGAAATTCAAGATTCACCTGGGAGCAATTTACTAATTCAGGACAGATTTAGAAAAAAGGTCTAATGGAAATGTATAGAAATATGCTTGACATATTATGACAACTTGTTCAACCATTTTGCATGTAAAGACTTATGCTATGAACGAATGCCTAAATGTTGTGGTGGGTGAGACTATTCAACAGAGACCATATTATAATACATTTGGATCAAAATGACATAAGCAATTGATAATGTAGGATACAGCAGAGAATTGTACATAATCATTTGCATGGATGTACCAAAGCATTTGCAACTTGTTCAAAGAAATGAGAAACTGCTTTTTTGATGTGCACAAGTGACACAATGATGTGAAGCTTGAACAGGTAATTTTGAGAATTTCAATTCTGATCTGAGAAATGTACCAAAGCGACTGAGAAAAACTGTAAAAAAATAATAATTATAAAAAGTATGGGATATGGGGGAATTTTAAGGCCCCTGGGGAGGTTATAGTGATACAGAGTAGATATGGCAATAGTAATAGGGCCAAATTTGCCACCTTATGCCAATTTTGAGACAGCAATGTGCTTTTGCAGAGTGGCCTTTAGCCTCATTGTACCATATAAAAAAATAATAATATTTGTCACATCGCAGGACCATTTAAAATGAAATAGTGAATTCAAAAATGTAATTAAAATGGAAAAACTAGTGATCAGTAACAGGATCTAAAATATACAGATGAAACTCGAAAAATTAGAATATCGTGCAAAAGTTCATTAATTTCAGTAATGGTGAAACTAATATATTATATAGACTCATTACAAGCAAAGTAAGATATTTCAAGCCTTTATTTGATATAATTTTGATGATTATGGCTTACAGCTTATGAAAACCCCAAATTCAGAATCTCAGAAAATTTGAATATTGTGAAAAGGTTCAGTATTGTAGCTCAAAGTGTCACACTCTAATCAGCTAAACACCTGCAAAGGGTTCCTGAGCCTTTAAATGGTCTCTCAGTCTGGTTCAGTTGAATTCACAATCATGGGGAAGACTGCTGACCTGACAGTTGTGCAGAAAACCATCATTGACACCCTCCACAAGGAGGGAAAGCCTCAAAAGGTAATTGCAAAAGAAGCTGGATGTTCTCAAAGTGCTGTATCAAAGCACATTAATAGAAAGTTAAGTGGAAGGGAAAAGTGTGGAAGAAAAAGGTGCACAAGCAGCAGGGATGACCGTAGCCTGGAGAGGATTGTCAGGAAAAGGCCATTCAAATGTGTGGGGAGCTTCACAAGGAGTGGACTGAGGCTGGAGTTACTGCATCAAGAGCCACCACACACAGACGGGTCCTGGACATGGGCTTCAAATGTCAAACGTCTTACCTGGGCTAAAGAAAAAAGAACTGGTCTGTTGCTCAGTGGTCCAAAGTCCTCTTTTCTGATGAGAGCAAATTTTGCATCTCATTTGGAAACCAAGGTCCCAGAGTCTGGAGGAAGAATGGAGAGGCACACAATCCAAGATGCTTGAAGTCCAGTGTGAAGTTTTCACAGTCTGTGTTGGTTTGGGGAGCCATGTCATCGGCTGGTGTTGGTCCACTGTGCTTTATTAAGTCCAGAGTCAAAGCAGCCGTCTACCGGGACATTTTAGAGCACTTCATGCTTCCTTCAGCAGACAAGCTTTATGGAGATGCTGACTTCATTTTCCAGCAGGACTTGGCACCTGCCCACACTGCCAAAAGTACCAAAACCTGGTTCAATGACCATGGTATTACTGTGCTTGATTGGCCAGCAAACTCGCCTGACCTGAACCCCATAGAGAATCTATGGGGCATTGCCAAGAGAAAGATGAGAGACATGAGACCAAACAATGCAGAAGAGCTGAAGGCCGCTATTGAAGCATCTTGGTCTTCCATAACACCTCAGCAGTGCCACAGGCTGATTGCATCCATGCCACGCCGCATTGAGGCAGTAATTAATGCAAAAGGGGCCCAAACCAACTACTGAGTACATATGCATGATTATACTTTTCAGAGGGCCGACATTTCTGTATTTAAAATCCTTTTTTTTTATTGATTTCATGTAATATTCAAATTTTCTGAGATTCTGAATTTGGGGTTTTCATAAGCTGTAAGCCATAATCATCAAAATTATATCAAATAAAGACTTGAAATATCTTACTTTGCTTGTAATGAGTCTATATAATATATTAGTTTCACCTTTTAAGTTGAATTACTGAAATTAATGAACTTTTGCACGATATTCTAATTTTTCGAGTTTCACCTGTACACTATCCTTTTTACTGTACATTCCTATTTTAATCCAAAACATGATGATTACACAACATGTGTCAACTACCCAAAAATAAATGAACACAATTACATAATTTCCTGGACATAGTTTGGTTGATCATCATAAGGCATTGCTTGCACAATTCTGCTATAACACACAATAAAAACAAAAATCTGGTCAATATCAGTTGTGGAACATGTTAATAAAAATTTCTAGGACAAATGCATTCCTGTGCAAATTAACTTCATTAATACAGCCTATTAATATATCATGGATTCAGAATCTAAAATCATCAAATTATATTACATGCAACTACAGAGTGTTGCTCTCTTTTGTGTCTGTTGACATAAAAGAGACCCCTTGTGTCACTACAATCGACACAGAATTTCGTTCCTTCCATCGGGGAATGGAGGTTACAACAGTAACATGACGTTAACCATAATCTAGCTCTGCAAGCATCCTTACCGCTTTCTCTCTCTGGATGGACGATTGACCACGCCCCTGCTGCCACACCTGCCAGATATCGCTTAAGGGAACATGACCCTTATGCAGTCCATCTCTCTTGGGAGAGCTAATCTATGGATTAAGTGTTGTAGACTAGCAATCTTATCACTCATTGAAACCCCCCTCCTCAGCCACAATAAAACACTCATTCCTTCTGTGATCACCAAACTCACCACATGAAAAGTCTGGTCAGTATTTAAAAATAAATCAATATAAACAGCCATGTGTAAGTGTCTAAATTAAGATGAGTGTTTCTGCAGTAGAAAATCTATGTAAGTATGTGTCATTTCCTTTGAATGTTTGAGCTGTGACTTCCTGCAAGTGCATGCACTATTTGCAGCCTTATGCTACAACAAAAGTGTGTGGTCTGCTCAGAGAGAATGAGAAAAAGATAGATAGATAGATAGAGAGAGAGAGAGAGAGAGAGAGAGAGAGACAGACAGAGATTAGGAGAAATGACAAATCTAGAGAATGTTCATTTCATCAGCCTATTCTTCTTCTATATTCATATCTACTTTTTCCTTTATTCTGTGTATGTGTGTGTGTGTGTGTGTGCGCGCATATGTGTCCCTTTGCATGAGTGCATTCGCACGTATTTATTATATCAACACACTACTGTTAGAGAGGCCTTCTTCTCTATAACTCTGCTCTGACCTTCAGTTTAAATTGCTTGAGAGGCCTCCAAATATTCTGTGATGCAGCATCTAATAATACATGTGTAGCGAAGTGGAGAAATTGAATGTAATTTTACTCTAGTCATAAATTGGACATGACCCCTTGAAGAACCAGAGTTTTGCGACACCTGCTTTCCGCCACTGCTTTCCGCCACCGCCACTCATATATTCTCACTTTTAGAGACGTGAGAATATATGTTGTGCAAGAGAGCTCCCAGTTTTGTTCATCGTTAAGAATTATTTGGGTAAATATCAAATTTGACAAAAAATGCTGATAAATTACATTAAATATTTGTTCAGAAAAGTTGTATATTAAAAATGAGTGTTTGTATGGACTGTATGTGTAGAGTTTGAACACGTTTTGTGCACACATCCAGGTGGATGCTGCACACTGGTGGTGGTTGAGGAGAATCCCCTGTTCACTATGTAAAGCACTTTGAGTGTAGTGACAGAGAAGCGCTATAGAAATGTAACGTTCATTCATTCATACATGTGAGGACTTGATATATAAATGTATCTCACTTTGATGATTTATAGCACAGAGTGTTTTTCAGTTAAGTGTATAAGTGTAATACATGTTATACGTGAAAATATGAGTGATATTGTTGAGACTGTTATACATGTTTTTTTTTTACATTTTGAATATTATTTTATTGAAAAACACCCTTTGAAATACAATTATCAAATATGATACAACAGGCTTTTGAGGTATATCTCTTAATCACCACTCCATTCCATTCATGCCCACAACAAAAAATATATATAAATCACAGAGCTTTGAAAATATAGATATAGAATAAAGAAAAAATAAAAAGCTTCCCTGCTTTGTAACAAACTCAAAGTATGGCTGTCTTGCCCTGACAAGCCAAAACTCCACCTTCCACGACAAAATAGTATTATATCTGTATTTCAATCAGGTAAATTCTCTGAGGCCATCAGACAACATTATGTGCTTCAGCTCTGCCTTGGCACTAATATGCTAATATGCACTAGGCATAATTTATGATCCAACTCCTTAGAACTGCTTTAAGTACCTCCCAAGCCACACCCACAGAGGATACTGAGGACCAGTTGGTCTCCATTTAAACATAGATTTCAGCCTTTAACATTTGTTGGAATTCAGGATTTTGCAAAAGGGATACATTCAGGTCCATAAACATTGGGACATCGACACAATTCTAATCTTTTTGGCTCTATACACCACCACAATGGATTTGAAATGAAACGAACAAGATGTGCTTTAACTGCAGACTTTAATTTGAGGGTATTTACATCCAAATCAGGTGAACGGTGTAGGAAATACAACAGTTTGTATATGTGCCTCCCACTTTTTAAGGGACCAAAAGTAATGGGACAGATTAACAATCATAAATCAAACTTTCACTTTTTAATACTTGGTTGCAAATCCTTTGCAGTCAAACAAATGTGTGGACATTGACTTAACCGTTCTTATCGTGTTTGGTCTCTATTTGTTACATACAATGCCTTTATTAATTTGAAAGATGATTGGTAAAGAAATAATGCGTGGGTAAGACACTGTTTTAACACTGTACTTTATGCTATGCAAATGAGTTCCACACTAGGGTTGGCAACACAGTGGCTACTTCAGACACCAATAGCAATCACACTCCAGGATCGTAAAGGCACCAGATTTCAATCTCCTCCTCATCAGAAAGGGATAAATATGTCCCCAGATAGACACACCTTTGTTCTGCGTTTCCAACTCGACAGGGAAGGAGACACCAACAGAAACACCACGTCCTGAGTTTCTGACCTGACGAGGAAAGAGACTACAAGTTAGTTGAGGTTAGACGTTTGTGAGCAAAACATTTTATATTGCTTTCGGCTGCACTCTAGCTTAGTGCTTAGGGCCCCAGCATTGAGGGACCTCATCTGACCCTTACAGCTCCTCCAGCAGTGCAGCCCAGTCCACAAAGGACCTCTGCGTCGGCAGACATTGCCAGTCCCACACGGCTCCTTAGTGATGCAGCAAGCCTGCAAAGGACCCTGTGAAGATTCAACTGACCCAGCTGCCCAGTCCAATCTTTAAAGCATGGCAGCATGGCAACGACTACTGGATCGCAACTCTGCGCCCTTCCCGCTGCACGCTACACGCATCACCAGTGGAAGACTTCTCTACTGCCGGACTGATCACCCGACTGTGTGGAACGGAAATATAAACTTACCAAACCTCTTTCTAGAGACCTTGCATTAGTTTATACCTGCAGCATTTGTTTTTCTAACTTGCTTAGATAACAGTTACCTGGGGTGAGCTTGTTACTAATAATAGGTATATTATTTGTTTAATGAGAAATAAGCATTATTTATCACCATTTTGCCAGAGCCATTAGGTGGTTTCCCATAAGGATCATTCACATACAATTCTCTCCCATTGCTACATTCAGTTCAACAGCATTGCAATAATCCATACTGTGTTCAAATAATTTATTTGTTTTATTGTTTAATTCAGTACTTTTCTTTTGGTTATTAATTTATTATCCTTTTTAATATGCAGTGCATATTCATTATTAGCATTATTAATTGTTTTTGTATTTATTCTTGCATATCTATTGTTAATAAATGTATTTAATGCTATTACAACTGTGTCTTCATTGTGTTGATGGTCAGAGACTCTACTAGTTGTCCAGACTCTCACAAATCCTTCAGATAAATCAGCTGACCAACTCCCTCTAGTTTACATTAATTCTAATTTATCGAACAGCTCTTTTGGGAGTGTGCTTAAATTGTTAATATAGTATTCTTAACTGCCCCGTATTTAAAAGGGGGAGGGGTCATCTGATACATTCTTAACAACACCTTAAGTGACATGTGATAAAAAATCACTATGTCATCGGTGAATTGAGTAGAATCCACTACACCTCCAATTCAGCTACAACCTTTGTCAGCATTGCCAACAAGCTCAACTGTTGACACTGAATCTCTCCCGCTGCACCGTCCAAAATGAGTCTGGTTTACGGCCCTGTCTGGGGTATCAGCTTGAGCATGTAAGTGTGTTTTAATGTCTCTGCACATTGGCGCCATCCGACTCTTTTGTTATACATGTTCTTAAAGCCTGGTAAAAAATAAGCATGTGTTACAATTTTTCTCAATCGATTTGGTACATTTCTCCAAACTCAGGTAACTGCTCTCAAAACATTTAACACAGTGATCTGTACACTTCGTAATTGTCCTAAACAGATAGTAAATTCTCCTTCATTTCATACAAATTACAAATCAAAAGCATAATTTTCTCAAAACACTGTGCACAAAATTCCCTAATGTTATCACAGCAGTTCATACAGCCAACCAAATCTTTAATATACCAGGAAAAACTTTTGCAGCTTTTTCATTGGTCTTCACAAAGATCACAAGCATTTTTGTACCATTTTCAAAACACAACAAACAAAACTCTATGAATTGTAAAATAGTCAGTTGCAAACCTTATGTCCTCAATTAACCCCAAATTGATATCTGATGAGTTAATAATCCACTCAACACAGAAAAAGCCAATTTCCTAATTGTTCACACAGCTGTCTTAATTACAACAACTACAAAAGGGGAAGAGAAGAAGAACAAAGATGAATGAGGAGAAAAGACAATAAAAAGAATGAGCAGTGGAAAAGGAAGAGGTGTAAGAGTGAGAGGTGGTGGACAGGGTAGAGGGAAAAGAAGAGGAAGAGGAGATGGAGAAGGAGCAAGAAGAGCTGAATATGTAGGAGAAAGAAGAGCTGAGGATGTAGGAGAAAGAGAAAGAAGGGCTGAGGATGAAAGAGAAAGAAGAGCTGAGGATGAAAGAGAAAGAAGAGCTGAGGATGTAGGAGAAAGAGAAAGAAGAGCTGAGGATGTAGGAAGAGGAGAAGAGAGAGGAGTAGAGGGAGAAGAGATGGATAGATTGGAGGGCAATGGTATAGTGGAAAGAGAAAGAGTAGAACATATAAGAAGAGATGGACAGAGAGGAAGAGGAGGGCGAGGTGTAAGAGGAGGGCAAGGTGTAAGAGGAGGGAGGAGAGGTAGAAGGATAGGGTACACGTGTGTTTCAAATGAAATCAGAGCCACACTGATTGACCATGTCATAAATCATGGTCTCTCACTGAGAGAAGCTGGGCAGAGAGTTCAGCCCAATATAAACAGATCCACAGTGGCTTCAATTATCCGCACATTTCAGAGGGAAAACCGGTAAGTAACTATATCATTCTAATTCTACAATGATAGTCCATGTAGTCTTGTTTGACATAGGTCTAGATTTCTACAGTAAATGTTCCTGCTTGTCCAAACATTTTTCAGAATTGAAGTTCGAGAACATTCAGGTGGACGAACAAGACTTCTTTCAATTGAACAAGAGCATGCCATTGTTGACATGGTGGTCCAGAACAACACCCTCCGCCTCAAAGAAATTCAGCAAAGGATAACACAGGACAATCAACTGTTCCACAATATCCACCAATGCAGTCTCTCCACAATTGATCGTGTTCTAAGGAGAAATTCAATCCGAATGAAGCAAGTATACAAAGTGCCCTTTGAGAGGAACTCCGTTAGAGTGAAGGAGTTGCGATTCCAGTTTGTTCAAGTATGTGCAACCCAATTACTGCACTTTTATTGTCAAAACAAAGATATATTTTTTCTGAATTTTAAGTATGTGTCAAACTATTCCATGCTACTGTAAGTGAAAAGATTTAGGCATATCTATGTATACTGCTAGCGTCAAAGTGTGAACTCAAACTTCAGCAACAGTTTCACAGTAGTATTGACTGCAATCAATGCCATTACTGTAAAACACTAACTTACTGTATTGTACCTTGTGTTCTTTTTACTCTAGAGAATCTTGGAGTTGGATAGCAGTGCAACTCATTATGAGTACCTGTATATTGATGAAGCAGGCTTCAATCTTCACAAAAAAAGGAGAAGAGGGAGAAATGTGATCGGCCGTCGTGCTACAGTCAATGTCCCTGGACAACGAGGAGGCAACATCACTCTCTGTGCCACAATTTCTACAACTGGTGTTGTGGCACACAATGCTGTCTTGGGACCATCCAACACAGCAAGGCTCCTACATTTTTTAAATCTCCTCAATGAAATCCTCTTTCCACGAGGGTGATCAGGAGCAAATGGTGCGGAATTTTGTAGTTGTTTGGGACAATGTCCAATTCCACCATTCAGCACTAGTGCGAGAGTGGTTTGAGAATCACCCACGTTTCAGGATGGTGTTCCTTCCACCATATTCTCCTTTCCTGAATCCAATTGAGGAATTCTTCTCCTCTTGGAGATGGAAAGTACATGACCGCAACCCTTACAACCAAGTAAGTCTTCTTCAAGCGATGGAAGAGGCCTGTGGAGATATTGGGGCACAAGCATGTCAAGGATGGATACAGCATTCAAGGCGTTTTTTCCCACGATGCAGGACTCGTGAAAACATTTGCTGTGATGTTGATGAAATTCTCTGGCCAGATGTAATTGAGAGGCATGATCAATAAATTAATTGATTCAATGAATGCATTTTTTTTTTTTTTTTTTAAACCTATGTACTTATTTGCATTTTTTTTTTTTTGTGGGGTGACAACTCATTGTAATACACCTGGACTCATCATTAAAGAACTTAATGAAAAACATGTATTTGCATTTATTTCTTTGTGTATCTTCAGCTGAATTTGTTATCAAATCAGCAGAGAACACACTTTTAGTTTTGGTGTTAATATTGAATTTTAATAAATGCATTACTAGAATATAAAATGCTGTGTTTCATTGTGCAGTGAATACTTAACTGTTTCGCCAACATAAGAGTGTGTTTAGTTTGCTGTGTTAACTGTTTTGAGAGCAGTTACCTGAGTTTGGAGAAATGTACCAAATCGATTGAGAAAAACTGTAAATGCATAAAATGCTTTGAATGTTATAAGCATGTATTAAGGTGATGTACTGTATGCTGAAGCATATGAGTAGGCTAATGCCCTGTTTATATTTTCATTGAACATTAGCTTTTGTACAGCTCCATTGACACCTTTTTTTTTCTTCCTTTTTTATAAACAGCCGTCAGAATAAATCCAACCGGCTAAACATATAACACTTTGAAATAAAAACTTTAAATTGTGAAGTTCTGTGGCTCTTTTACAGAAAAAAAGCAAGCTAAAACCTATCAGTGCCGTTAAAGTTTCCACTCTTTGACATCATGGCGCCACAAAAACAGGTGACAAGAGGAGTCCTGACCCAGAATTCTCTACTCCACACATACCAGCTGCTCGGAGCTCAATGCACCTCTACAGAAATGTTAAATATCAGCTCAGACACCTCAACGACAGGAAGCTCTATCATCAGCTTTCTCTGCACCACTGTGGTGTGTGTGTGTGTGTGTGTGTGTGTAAGAGTGATGCCTTCACAAATAATGTGCTTCTGTTAAGGTGAGAAGTTAAACTGTGACGTGACTTCACAACTTTTGACACTTTAGCAGCACATGTCTTCGAAACAGAGTGAGGCTTCACAGTCTGCTGGATTGTCTAATCTTTGGTTGCTTTGTGTGGAAGAATGTATTCTCTATAAAATTTAAAGCTAAAAACATGACAATGCCTGCCTATCTGGCCAATCACTGATATCTGAAACTTCTGTCAACAGAAAAGGTATGATTTACAAGCAGGCTTCTACATTTTCTTACCTTAATTAATCATTAAGAAGAGTGTCAATTGAGTCAAAGTTATCAGACTGGTCAAGGTAAAATCAAGTAGTCTGTTTTGAATCAACAAATTATCTGTTGGGTGAGACATTGTGATCTTAAGTTTGATTTAATATATGCATATTTTTAAAGCAGGCCAAAAAATATTATGATTTTGAAGTAGATAAATATATGTGAGAGTTTTTGTAATCATGTGAATAATCTTTAAATTGCTCTGGTCCAAAAGTGCTACAACACTAAACTTCACAATCTTAATTAGTGACATAACTGGCAAGTTAACCATTTCACCAAGGAATTATATCAGTGAAAATATAATGTCTGAATGTTAGTTCAGGTTGTGTTGGATTTATGTTCCAATTCATGTTCAGATAAAAAGCTACACATGATTTTAAATCAAGATTCTCTCATAATCTTCTGTATGGTAGCATCATGGGTGTAAAAAGTACTCCGAAATTATACTTAAGTGAAAGTATTGATACCGAGTGGAAAGTTTACTCAATTAAAAGTCCAAGTATCTAGCCAAAAACATACTTAAGTGAATTTAAAAAATAATCCATATTAAGTATTAAAAAGGAACTTTAACTAGAATAAAATCCAGAGAGAGTAGATTGTTTGATTGTTAAAATCGGTTGGTATGTTAAGTCACCGTTTTACTGTCTCCACTGACAGTGGCATTTGCAAATCTTTTTTAGAATCATGTTACAATAACAACCTTTTTGCAAAATTATTTTTATGTGGCCTGTTGTATGTAAATTTCCTGGTGGAATGAACACTAGAGGCACTAAAACAACAATGACTTTTATCTCTTTTCACACCAAATCACGAGTAAAACTGCAGAACATACAGTGCTATCTTATGACATTTAAACACTTTTTCTATAGGGCATGACTCATTTTAACATTTGCATTACATAACCAACTACATTTACAAGCTTGTTTAAGTGTGGTCAAATTGCATGGTAGCTCAACTGACTGAGTATTGCATATACAAAGAAATGGGGTCCAAGTCCTGAAGAGCACGTGAGTGAGCTGAAAGTTTCTTAGAAGCATCACAAAATTACACGGTTGCTTCAGAAATCAAGTTTTTCATCTCACACATTATGTTAGGTTTAGGTTTAAGGTAGGGAGGTTGATTTTGTTGATTTAAATCTCGATAGAACATTAACCTTAAGAACCTCATCTGATCAGGAGAACATTTCACTCGCTTTTAGCACCACATAGTGGACATTTCACTTTGGAACATCCTGAGATGTTTTATGAACCACATAATTTTATTTAGCAAAAACGTTGACATAGTCATGCAGTGTTCATTGCATGGGAGAAGGCACTCACGAGTTGCGATGTCAGAGCACCCACCCTCTTGAGACATAGAGAAATATAAAACAATTCAAAAGAAGCTTTGAAGAATGTTAGTAATGTTGTTGGTTTTGTGAATTGTTTTCTGTGCTACCAAACCTTGCTGTTGAGCATATGGATGAATTCAATACAATTCACAATTAATATTTACTCAGATTCCATTATTTTTATTATTGTTATTATTATCATCATTGCTGGTTTTATAGTTATTATTATAATTATTAGCTGCCTAACAACAACAAAACTAGTTCAGCAAATAGGGAGAAGAAATGTATAGAGATGATTTAAATATGAAGTCAAGTGTAGAAGTAAATGACATGTACACATTTAATTGCAAAAGCCTTTTGGATTTATATTTATATATATATATATTTGCAATATGTATTATCATTTTTGACTTCATAACTGTCAAATCTGTAGAAGTAGCAGTAGATAAGGAGTCAAAAGTATAATTTTTTCTTTGGAAATGTAATTAAGTAAAAGTATTAAGTTTAAAATGCACTTGAGTAAAGTACAAATCCCAAAAAATAATACTTAAGTATAATACTTTACTTACTCAATACCTTTACACCCCTGTGTAGCATCATTGTTTTGACACTGAAAGCAAACATTAAAACAACTAAGAATCTTCCAAATTCTCTACAGTCACAGGATTGAAAAATCCACATGAATAAATATTTGTGCTATTTTTAAGGTGAATTTCAAAAATCTCTGTACAGCAATTTCAAGGAGGAAATCTCCTGTTTTTGTACCAGCTCTAAGCTAACATTTAAAATGTTTTTTCTAAGAGTGTTTGTGCGACACTTGTTCAAAATAAATGCCACTTGGTTTGATATTTGTATATAATGAATCCTACAATCTTAAGTGTGGCAACTTTTTTACTTGGACTGTTTGGTGTGAATCAGTAAAGTTTATTCCTTTCCTCTCAACCTCTTGACCTCTGTTTGATCTCTGACAGAATGTTCAGACAGTGCAACAACAAATTAACTCCTGTGAGAAGGAGAGAAAATCCTATGATTTAGTCTGTGGGACTCCAGCGGCATTCGATCTGTTTGGCTTAATTTCAGCCCTAGAAAAACACATCCTCTGTAACATATACTACAGGGAGCGACTAAGGGGCCCGAATCAGCCCAAAATCTGCAGTGGGAAGCTTTCTCAAAAGAAACACATTGTCATTACAACACGTTCAACAAGCTCACTGCTCTTCTGTAGCTTTTTTCTAATGGCAAAATTTTTTTTTTTAAATCAGCAGTAAAGTGTTAAAAAAAATTCTATACACTAAAACACTAGTTTACACAATTATTCAACTTTATTTTAACAAATGAGACAATGGCTACAGCAAAACATTGGCTACACTACAAGCTCAAAACATCTGACCTCTCGAGACTAATTTTCACTGTTGCTAGGTAGGGTCAGGAACTGGCCTGAGGTCAGTGGAAAATCTTGTCTCTGTTGGTATATCCTGCTTTGATTTGGGTTGTGCTCCCAAACAGTCCCAAGAGTTCACAGTTTTCTGTTTGACCCTAAGAGTTGCACTTTTCCTGACCCAAAAATTCTGTTTCTCACGGGTCCAAATCCCACAGAGACACAAATTTGGCACATTAAACTATTTATCTGTGTATTGGGAATGAAAAGGCTTGTGGATAAAATACCATACAGTGCATACATCCATGCACAGTAATTTTTATATACACTTTTTGAGTAAGGAATTTCCATGGCTTTTTTGTGACCTTTCCAGCTATTTGTGATTACTGGATAAGGATTATTTATTTATTTTTATTTTGTATAATTTTGATAATATATATATTTATAATTCCCACCATTTTTAGCAATATTTAACAAATCTAAATATTACCACAGTTTGCGAGCAATTTTGTTCAACACAAGCTCTACACAAGAGCAAATTCTAACCAAGGACATATTTTAGAGCAGAGCATAAAAATGTATATATATATATATATATATATATATATATATATATATGTGAAATTCACTGATGTTGCCAGGTTTTCCATATAAAGCCAAATAACACTTATATTAATACTCCTTCAACCACGTACAGGCACCCATGCCTGCAAGTTAAACACTAAAACACAATATGTTCAAGACAAGTGAAAACAGAAATGTACGGATCAAAGACCCAGATCTGTTCATTCATCCGTTTACTCCGTGTGTGAGTTGGAATTTAGAATTTATAAAGAGGATTAACCTCCTTTACAGATCTGCTCCAGAACAGCTGTTTGTTTACTTCAAAGACTTAACTAAATAAAAATGTTATTCTATATTATATTAAATTATATTATATTAGTATATTATATTATAACAAAATATTTTGTGATTTCTTTGCTGAAAAAAATAGGAAATATATTGTAATTAATCCTCTCTCTGTTCCAATGTGAGCTATCTCACGCAATTTAATTTATGTACGGTAATAAAGACTATGACATTCAAGCATATATGAACAAATAGATAATATTCACAGATCATATTTATTTATTCAATTGCCACTCCTCTGAACTTTTGTTTCACTGGATTTGAAAGAATTACCCTTATTGATGAAACAATGACCAAATAAGAGTTGATTTATCACTAATATAGTCATAATCATTATCGTTGTTGCCATTGTTTTGTCTTGTGCATAGTAAATATGGGGAACTGTGGCTCGTTTGATCCTGAAGATGAATTCTCCTACCATCCAGACGAATGGTGTGACCAGTGTAACTGCCCAAAGCCTCCACCCAATCAGGTAGGACTGGGTCTTTGTATCTGCTGTAGTGAATATTATGTAACCTTAACACATAAGACATCTTTTACCTGTTGTCCACCTGACTGATGCAGAAAGGCTTTGTGATCCTCAATAATGCATTACTGTAAAAAATGAAAATATTTGGAATTTCTTATCACACCATTTAGGATTGCGAGACATGAGAAGAGTTAGATCTCAAGTCAGGTTTTAATGAGAGACTTAGAGACCGAAAACTAATTATATGTGTGAGAAGAAGAGAGAGAGGAAGCGGGAAAGCGAGAGAGAAACAGAGATAGACAAAGGAAGTGGCATAGTCATTCTCTGCAATATATAAGTCACAATCTTTGTGGTTTATATAAGACACATGTGGGAACACAACAATGTATCACAAAGTGCTACACAAGATCTTTTGTAAAATAATCACATGCATGTTGATGGTTTAACCTTGAAAGGAAAATGGAAAATTTGCTTTTGGATTGTGAGGTGATCTTTCAATCTGAATTTGCATGATATAATTGAAACCTGTTGTTGAAACATCGGAAGCAGAAACCGAAACACAAAATAACAACACATTAGCAATTAATTTGATCAGTTCCTACTCTTTTTGCCCTGCCATAACTCTTTCCTCAGACGGGTCAACTGATATATAATATGGAGGGAAATGAGCCTTTGTTTTGCAATCAGTCAGGTACTAAAATGTCTAGCTATGTTTGAGGCAAATTTCCTCATGCAATTTGTTTGTATTGAAGAATTAACAATTAAGGAGAACAACACATGTTGTTTATGGCATAGGTAAAATGATGAACGTGCTGGAATGTTTGTTTTTGTTGTGGTATTTGTTTCATAGGATGTCCATGAAAGAATTAAGGTTCCACCTTGTTTCAGGAAGTGGCTTTGCATGGTTTATGATATTTGTAATATGCTGCAATACCATTTTACTGTTTTCATTTTTCTTGAATAGTTTTTAGTTCAGTAGATCTTTCATGCCTTATTTATTCTCTCTTTGTCCATCGCTGTCTCTCTTTCACAGTCCTATGATCCTCTGATCCCGTATCCATCCCAGTACACACCTCCACCATTATCTCCTCTTCCGGGTGAGATGAAACCTTTACTTACCTGTGGAACACATGACGTTTACTGTGGGGTTCAGCAGGGACACCCACATGGGTCCTGATCAGACAGCTCACTATTGCAATCTGTGTATTCCAGAGAACCTGGTGGTAGCAATATACAAATATGAGCCAAGCCACAGTGATGACCTTGGCTTTGCGAAGGGGGAGAAGATGAAAATCCTAAATGAGTAAACTTTTTATTATCATTCTGATGTTGATAACAGATATACTCTATAGACTAGAGCAACAGGATATGTTTGACCAATTGATGGGTGATCAGCTGATAACTTAAAAAATAAAGCCACTAAATCTCACAAACCCTTGAGGGTCTACTCAACGTTTAGATTTTAAAGAAACAGTGCCTCCAGAAATGAATATTCTGTCATAATTTACTCACCCTTAGGTAATTTCAAACCCGTAAGACTTTCTTTCTAATACGGAACATAAAAGGAGATGTTTAATTGAATATTCCTGTATGGTTTTTCAATGCAATGGCAGTTGATGACTCACTTTTAAGCTAACAATCCACTCAAACGTATCATAAAACTAGTCCATGCGGCTTGTGCATCATATTGCAAGTGTTCCGATGGCATACTTTAGGTTTTAATGATTGTTTCAGAGCTAAAAACAATGCAAGTTCTCATGAATACCTGGGGGCAGGGGCACAACTACACATTTCTGAGCAGGTATGCAAAACTATATTTTGTGCCCCACGTATCCATTTTAAGCATTGAGCTTGGGGGGTGGGGGTCGAGGAGGCCGATTGCAACACCTTTAGTGAGCCGCTGGCACCCCTATGCATTGCTTACCTTGCATATATGGTTTTTGCACCACTTCTCTCAGAAGTGCAACAGACGTGCAATAGATGTCAAGATTTTCACAGAAAAATTACTTATTTCAGGTTGTTTCTCCCCAAAACATATGCCTCTGAAAGCACAGACTGCATGGACTAACTAAGTCACTATCCACTACAACTGTATTGAAAAACTGGACCATGATATTTATTAAAATACCATTAAATGTAAATTTTGTTGATCTTGGATTTTTGTGCGTGTGTAAAGAAGTGAAAGATGTTTAGATCAGAGTCAAGGTTTCCACTGTTATTTTTCACAGTTTCTGCAGTTTTAAGAGTATTTAGACTGTCATGCGTCTAATTGTACTCTGTTTGTGTGTCTCTAAGGGATGACCCTGAATGGTACATGGCCGAGTCTCTGTCTACTGGGCAGAGGGGATATATACCACAAAATTTTGTAGCAAAACTGAACACCATGGAGTCAGAACCGTAAGTCATACAGCACTCTAGGGAGCGACTGCACATATATGTTTTCAGAACACTTTTCCAGTTCATAGAGCACATACAGTCCAGCAGCATGCCGTCCACACCAAGTCAAATCCATGGAAGCAATCAAATACATTTTTGGAATACCATGCATGAAATGTCTGTATTACCTTACAGATATCACTGAAATAGGTGTCCTAAGAAATCACACTTGTCTCTAACAGCCATACACTCTGTACACAGCAATAAGGGGAGCGACTCACACAATTTCAGTCAATCAGAGAATACTCTAAGGGCAGGGTTTTTAAGAGAAGGTGTGTGGTTGAAGGGATAGGGGCATTCAAATTCTAACTAAATTTAACAAAACAGATAAAAATATTGAGAGTGCCTTTAAAAAGTTATTTTGAAAAACAAATGTTTTATACGCTCAAAAAAAATACAAATAAAAATACACCGATCAGCCACACATTAAAACCACCTGCCTAATATTATGTAGGCCACCCTCGTGGCACCAAAACAGCGCTAACCTGCATCTCAGAATAACATTTTGAGATTATATTCTTCTCACAGTGGTTATTTGAGTTACTGTAGATTTTGTCAGTTCAAACCAGTCTGCCCATTCTCTGCTGACCTGCAGAACTGCTCCTCACTGGATGTTTTTTGTTTTTGGCACCATTCTGAGTAAATTCTAGAGCCTGTTGTGTGTGAAAATCACAGGAAACCAGCCCGTCTGGCACCAACAATCATCCAAACGATTATCTAATCAGCCAATCATGTGGCAGCAAAGCAGTGCATTAAAATCATGCAGATACGGATCAGGAGCTTCAGTTAATGTTCACATCAACCATCAGATTTGGGGAAAATGTGATCTCGTTGATTTGGACCGTGACATGATTATTGGTGCCAGATGTGCTGGTTTGAGTATTTCTGTAACTGCTGATCTCCTGGGATTTTCATGCACAACGGTCTCTAGATTTTACTCTGAATGGTGCAAAAAAACTAAAAAATATCCAGTGAGCAGCAGTTATGTGGACAGAAATGCGTTGCTGATGAGAGAGGTCAACTCAGATAAGTCTACAGTAACTCAGATAACTGCTCAGTAAAATTGTGGTGAGAAGACTATAATCTCAAAGTTATTCTGAGATGCAGGTTGGTGCTATTTTGGTGGCATGAGGGGGACCTACACAATATTAGGCAGGTGGTTTTAATGTTGGCTGATCGGTATATATATAAATTTATATATATATATATATATATATATATATATATATATATATATATATATATATATATAGATAGAGAGAGAGAGAGAGAGAGAGAGAGAGAGAGAGAGAGAGAGAGAGAGAGAGAGCCTATTTTTAATATTTATGCATTTCAAAATGTTTTTTTTTTTTTCAACTTTATTTTTTTTAAAGATTAATAATTAAATTTGATGGAATTTTGTTATGAAGCTGAAATGTGTAAATCTTCAAATAAACTTTTTGAGTATGCCATTTAATACAAGTATATAAAGATCAGCTGCTAAGGCAAAAAGACAAGATCAAATAAGCTCCCCTACAATGAGATCTGGGAAATGCTGCCCAGACCTGTGACTGAAAGTGATATTCATTTAGGGTACTCCCTGCCTCTTATGACTGACCTCACCTTGTCTTAAAACCTCCAACTTTAAAACAAAGAGCAAATAAGACTAATTTCAAAGCATTACTATATTAAATCTCTCCAGTACTTGCTGTGACTGCATATCTGTGTATTCAGTCTCTCTTCTGATAACAGGAGGAACAAAACACCCCAACTTTGTATTATCCAGACAATCAAAAGCCAAAATCAATAATCCAATGTATGAAGACACAAAATGTGCTGATGAATGTGTCAAAACTATAATATTCAAATTTTATAATATTAAAACTATAAAATACTAGTTTTAATGTAATCATTACATGATAATATTGTTGCATTGCAGGTGGTTCTTCAAAAATCTCTCCAGGAATGATGCCATGAGGCAATTACTGGCCCCTGGTAACACACAGGGCTCCTTCCTCATCAGAGAGAGTGAGACCACACCAGGTAGGACTTGATGAGAAAAATATATTTCTACCTATCGTAAAACTATATTCTACCTATATTTCTACCTTCTAACAGAAAACCAAACGCATAACATGAGGGTACCACAGTCAGTGCTATCACATTACAGTGCAGGGGAAGACTGGTTTTCCTTCCAAGATTCACTATGAAAGATATGTCACAATGTTAGACATAGGGTTCCCACGGTCATGGTAAACCTGGAAATAAAAGGGAATTTTAAAAATGGTAATTTACAGGCCTGAAATTTAATGGAAATTGATCATATGTTATATAGTCAAGGAAAAGTCAAGTATTTCTAAAGTATTTACATTTACATTTATGCATTTGGCAGACGCTTTTATCCAAAGCGACTTACAGTGCACTTATTACAGGGACAATCCCCCCGGAGCAACCTGGAGTTAAGTGCCTTGCTCAAGGGCCCAACAGTGGCATCTTGGTGGTGCTGGGGCTTGAACCCCCGACCTTCTGGACAGTAACCCTGAGCCTCAACCACTGAGCCACCACTGCCCCGTATTTCATTCCACTCTAAAATACTGCTAGATATTTAAGCAATATTACATGAGCAAGAGTGCCGTAGGTAATTACAGCAGTGCTGAAGTAGGGCCATATAGCACAATTGCGAGTGTGATATTGCTTATATATAACAGTTAAATTAACTAATTAAAAATTAGGAACATTCATACATGACCGATCAGAATCTGCCATTGCTGGTTCTAAACAAATGATGCGTCCAAGCGTCCATTAATAAATAGTATCACGGCTTGTGCTGTTTCTAACATATTATTGGATAAACAAGGATGGATGGGTGTGTGTGTGTGCGTGTGAGAGAGAGAGAGAGCGAGAGAGAGAGAGAGATGGAGCATGTGCGATCACCTGTTGCCACTCCCAAGCAGAGATGCTGTCAGCTTTCTGAAGGTCAGCTTTCTCAGTGGAAAAATAGCATCCAAGTGGGGATATTTCTCCCTATTTCGCAGTAGCCATGCAAGAGTCATTCACTATAGAAACAGAGATGTCCTCCGCCATTTTAAAGAGTGTGTACCCAATGTGGAAACTCAAACTTGTGTTCTGTAATCAAACAGTCTGTTGTGTCTCTCAGCTGTGATGAGCCTTAATGCTGAAGTTGTTCATTTAAAGCCTTTTAAAACAATGTCCTAGCTTAATTAATGTAGTAGTAATACGAGCAATCAAGGAGCGCTGTTCCATGTAAAAGGATTCACATTACATCAATGTACAGGGATATAAGGGAAAAGAGGAGGCAAGAACCGGCTTGATAATATAAATAATATTTTAATGTACTTTGTGTAACAGTGTAGTACCCCCCAAAAAACACTGTTAAATTTAAAAGAGAGGGGAAAAGGCCAACACAGAGCGGCAGTGGAAGAGAGAGAGGAGAGAGAGAAAGTAAAAAAAAACACTTACACGCCGGTTCTCCGATATGCCGTAGCTTGGTCCTCGGCCACTCCTCCACCCCCTAGTGGACGTCAGCCGCACTTCCCTGGGTGGATCGGAGGCAGTCCTCCAGCCCCTGGCGGATGGAACGCCCCATAGCATTCTCGGGGAACAGAAGGGGTCTCCCCCACACCTGGCAGCGGTTCTCCTGCTCCAGGCGGTCGGCAGTGAGCCCCCACCCCGCTCACGGTTTGCGGTCTCAGACCCTGCATCAACATGGCAGCCAATATGAATAATGAAGAATAAACACTGTCTTACCTAAAGCAGCAAAGTCCAACACTTGAACCTGCATCATATCTGTCATCATGTGCTGTCAGATTGAACATAAGATGTTTTTCAGAAGTCAGGATAAAATTCAGTGGGGAATGCCAGTCTAACATGTTCAAGGAATAAGTCTGATGAATAAATGAATATTTTTCACTTAAGTCATCTCAGTGCAAGCTTGCTTTGAGTTGATCCATGGTGCATACAGATGCCACAACTTCAAAGGCGCATGTTGATACAACTTGAATGGAATTGTTTTTAATGCTACCGAAATGTAAGTCTGACATTATGGTCTAAAATAAAAAATATTGCATTACTTTTCTCGTTACTGAAAAAGTCTATGATGATATGATGATGATGATATGATATTGACTTTATCGTCAGACATTGTCTGAAATATTTCCTGCATGACGGTATGTTCATTCACAATTATTACTTTATAAATCACTATACCATTACAAACACATAAAAAATATTTTATTAAAAGATATCTTTCCATGATAGCGTATTATCTATCATCACTCCAAGGTATTTATATGGTCCTACCTGTCTGATAGTTTCCTTATGTATAACAACAGGCAATGTACACTCACCGAAAGGATTATTAGGAACACCATACTAATACTGTGTCTGACCCCCTTTCGCCTTCAGAACTGCCTTAATTCTACGTGGCATTGATTCAACAAGGTGCTGAAAGCATTCTTTAGAAATGTTGGCCCATATTGATAGGATAGCATCTTGCAGTTGATGGAGATTTGTGGGATGCACATCCAGGGCGCGAAGATCCCGTTCCACCACATCCCAAAGATGCTCTATTGGGTTGAGATCTGGTGACTGTGGGGCCCATTTTATTACAGTGAACTCATTGTCATGTTCAAGAAACCAATTTGAAATGATTCGAGCTTTGTGACATGGTGCATTATCCTGTTGGAAGTAGCCATCAGAGGATGGGTACATGGTGGCCATAAAGGGATGGACATGGTCAGAAACAATGCTCAGGTAGGCCGTGGCATTTAAATGATGCCCAATTGGCACTAAGGGGCCTAAAGTGTGCCAAGAAAACATCCCCCACACCATTACACCACCACCACCAGCCTGCACAGTGGTAACAAGGCATGATGGATCCATGTTCTCATTCTGTTTACGCCAAATTCTGACTCTACCATCTGAATGTCTCAACAGAAATCGAGACTCATCAGACCAGGCAACATTTTTCCAGTCTTCAACTGTCCAATTTTGGTGAGCTCTTGCAAATTGTAGCCTCTTTTTCCTATTTGTAGTAGAGATGAGTGGTACCCGGTGGGGTCTTCTGCTGTTGTAGCCCATCCGCCTCAAGGTTGTGCGTGTTGTGGCTTCACAAATGCTTTGCTGCATACCTCGGTTGTAGCGAGTGGTTATTTCAGGCAAAGTTGCTCTTCTATCAGCTTGAATCAGTCGGCCCATTCTCCTCTGACCTCTAGCATCAACAAGGCATTTTCAGCCCACAGGACTGCCGCATACTGGATGTTTTTCCTTTTCACACCATTCTTTGTAAACCCTACAAATGGTTGTGCGTGAAAATCCCAGTAACTGAGCAGATTGTGAAATACTCAGACCGGCCCGTCTGGCACCAACAACCATGCCACGCTCAAAATTGCTTAAATCACTTTTCTTTCCCATTCTGACATTCAGTTTGGAGTTCAGGAGATTGTCTTGACCAGGACCACACCCCTAAATGCATTGAAGCAACTGCCATGTGATTGGTTGATTAGATAATTGCATTAATGAGAAATTGAACAGGTGTTCCTAATAATCCTTTAGGTGATTGTATGAGCATTGGATGTTGACCCAAATACAATCTCTTCAGTTTTTTTGATATTAATAAAATATCTGATTACATGCATTACTTTTAACAATAAAAGTAACAATAAAAGTAACAATACCCCCAACAGTGTTAACAACATTAGTTAACATGAACTAACAATGAACAACACTTATTAGGCATTTATTAATCTTAGTTAATGTTAATTTCAACATATACTAATAATTTTTTTAAATCAAAAGTTGTATTTGTTAACATTAGTTAATGCACTATAAACTATCATGAATTAACAATGAGCAACTGTATTTGTATTAACTAATATTAACAAAGATTAACAAATGCTGTAGAAAATATATTGTTAATTGATTGTTCATAATACCTAATGCATTAACTAATGCAACCTTATTGTAAAGTGATACACTTTCCTCTTAATCTTCAAAAATTACTCAAATGAAATTGTAAGTGTTGTGAATATGGATGTGTGAGAACTGTATTTGCACACTTGGCAGTCTCTAATTCTGGGTTATTCTGTGGACCTTTAGGCAGTTTCTCACTATCCGTGAGAGACCTGGATCACACGCAGGGTGACATCATCAAGCACTACAGAATCCGCAACCTGGACGCAGGCGGATTCTACATAACCACCAAGATCTCCTTTAACTCCCTCTCAGAGCTCATCAAACATTATTCACGTATGTGTAGCCAGGCCTTACATGAAACATTTCTGTATTCATCAGACTCACACATTTTTGAGTCTGAGATCACATTTTATAAGAAAATTCTGATCAGATGAAATCTCCACAGAGGTCAAATGTATTCCTTGTCCAGTAGGAATAACATGGACTCTCTCTCTCTCTCTCTCTCTGTTCAGGAGAGTCTGATGGACTGTGCACTCGGTTGGTGAAGCCGTGTCAGACTCGAGTACCTCAGAAGCCCTGGTGGCACGACGAGTGGGAAGTGCCCCGTGAATCTCTCAAACTAGAGTCTAGACTGGGCCAGGGGCAGTTTGGAGAAGTGTGGATGGGTAAGTAGAACTGACATCAACACTGAAAAAAGAAAATAATATTATTTTGATTTGTCCTGTTTACAGTAAAAATATTGCCTCTACAAATACTTAAAACTAAATACATACCTGCATGCCAGGATCCAGTTGTTGTCTCCAGCCAGGCATGAACTATCTATGTTTATCAGAAAAGTCTGATAGAGCTGAATTAGATTATTATTAGATTATTATTATGGGACATTCAAAACACGCATCTGCAGGCTGGTGTGTATTGCTCTTAAAGCAAATCTATATATGAGTGAGTGTGTCTAAGAAACTACCTTGCGTGTCGGAATGTTTGACTGTTGTTTAGCAGTGAATCACAAGCTAATCAGATCACTGTATTAGCGGATTCAACATTTGGTTGGCCACAGGACTAACTCACATGCACATATTTATTTATTATATATTTTATTATGATTAAATGTTACAGTATAATTGTTTATTTTACTGTTGTTATTATTTAATCTTTTTCAGTAGCCTTTTGTTTACTTTCATCCATTTCATGCACTCACTTGTACAATAAATAATTTTCAATAGCCATTGGTAACTAACCACCACCACTTTTAATGCTGAATTTTAGCTCAAATGAATTGATCTTATATTAGTTACTGTTATTTAATATTATTATTAATAACAAATAATATTATTCATATCATTTTTAGTTTAGTGATAACAGTAATAGCAGTTTATGACTTCATGTGTTTTGTGTTTCAATGTTGAATGTCCAGTTTCCAAACATATGACAAATTTAGCTGTAAAATACTCTCCTTTGTGTTGCCCTAAAAATAGAACCGTGAAAGTTATTTCAATGCCTTAGTTTTAACCACTTCCTGTCCTTTGTTTCCATAGCAACCAACTTAACTGTGCAGTTAACAACTTAACCGTACAAAGACTATGGCTTGACTATGACCTGACTAACAAACACGGTTACATTAACAATACTTGGAAAGAGACAATTGAAGGCATAAATACACAGACATAAGACAATAATCCAATGAAAACAAGACACAAGGGAACCACATGACATGAAACAGGAACTAGAATTTCAAGATAAAAGACATGAAAATAAAACATGAACAAAAACACATCTAGACATGACATCATGCCAAACAGGTGAAGATCCACTAGACATGCTTTAAAAGAGCCTCAGATATGCTAATTATGCACTTAAGGAACCTCAAAGTCTTTTTTTATGATGTTGTTAGTGAAGGGACCATTGAGAGTCTTTAGAGTTGTTTTGAGTTCTTGCAAGAAATAACAGAGTTTCTCAGAGAACTGAAAGGGTGTCTAGGGGATCTCCATAGGATTCCATTGGTGTGGCAGCTGAGAATCCCAAATTTTCAAGTAATCATGAAGGCCTTGATTAACTGGATCAGGCGTGTTCCATTAAGACTGTAGCTGGACTCTGAGGGACATGGTCCTCATGTAAGGATAACTTAGACTTCAATGAAATAGCCAGACTTTGCTCTAAAGTAAAAAACTAAAGAATTCAATATATGTCTGTTTTTGCAGGACAAGATTTGTTGTCTATTCCACACTTATGTTGAGGTTTGTCAACAGTAAGGACTTTTTCTGTCTCTGCGATTGGATGTGTACTTGCACTGTCAATAATGTTAAGGGCCCCTCCAAAAAAATTATACATTTTAATTATACTAATATATTTTATAAAATAATTAAATTCACATTTGTCACGAAACAGAAATTTTTCTTTACAAACACACCGTCCATATTTTAGTTGAAAATGCATTGATTTTGCTACATTTACACTTTTCATACACACTGGAACGGCATTTTCCTCCACCGAAAACTGAGACTTTTAGAAAAGCTCCAAATAACCAAATATTTTGGAAAAAGATGAAGTTAGGAAACAGAAAATTTTGATTTCAAACATAAATGGATTACTGTGATGGTGACCCAAGACTATTTCTGCATTTTCAACCAAACCTGATCTATGCTAGCCAGATAACGTTATCTTGGTGCTTAGATAATCTGTAGTTCTCTCCCTCTCTCTGTGTATAGGGTTGTATAATAACAGTCGTCGAGTGGCTATCAAGAATCTCAAGCCAGGCACCATGTCCATCAGTGCTTTCCTGGTGGAGGCAAACCTGATGAAGACCTTGCAGCACCCTCGACTAGTGCGTCTTTTTGCTGTAGTCACACAGGAACCCATTTACATCATCACAGAGTATATGGAGAATGGTGAGACACACACACACACACACACACACACACACACACACACACACACACACACACACACACACACACACTCATGCAAACAAGGGACAGGAGAGATCAGTGCAATGACAAATCCTCCATGTCTAGTATTAAATAATTCATCGTTGTGTCCCACCTGAACTTCCTTTACAAAACCAGAAACAATCATTGAGTAAATTTAAAACACTTATACTTTCATCAGGGTTGCATGGTCTTACAAGCGGCGGACGTTCTATCTGAGCTCCATTTTCTCAGAGTATAGTGTGTTTGAATGTTTTTGTATGCGTTAAGCACACATTAGTTCAACACTTGTGCACTTTCTATGAAAACAAAGCTCCCACACCTGATTGATTTTCAGCACATTGTGTAGGGGTATTTCAGAGGGGCAGTTTGACATGGTCTCTTTCATGGATTGCATCAGGATTTTTACACATTCAGATGTGAGGATTCTCTGTGGTCTGACTCTCTTTCTTGGACGGATGAGGTGTGATCACATCACATCTTTTTAAACATGTACAACACTTATATCTCCCATTTTTTCTTGGAGAATGTTTTTTTTTTTCAAGGATGTAAACAAATATTCAAGATGGTGGTGGGGGCTAATTTAAGTTGAAGCATCTGTCATTGAAAATTGTTTAGGTCAACCACTAATCTGAAAATTGGTGGCAAATTCTCTATTTTTTCTTTTTAACTTGTTAAATCTTAACTTAAGGAGAAAGTTCCTAATGCCCATAATGTTTATTCATCCATACTGGCTGGTCTTTAATCAAATATGCTGATTCATGCTGTCGTTGTTCACTGTAAAGTTATGATGTCTCTCACAAACCCTCTTGAAAATGGCATACAGAACATGTGTGACATAACTGGCATTCCCACCTTAGTGTTGCAGAACATACAGTTACTCACTTCAGTGTTGTAAAAACACATTAATTCTAAATTGTGTCCCATCATACCATTTTAGCTCTCTAACACTCTTGTTGAAATACTCAGGACCAATACGCATTCAATCATGACTTTCTGTTTCTCTAAAGTATGTTAAAAAAATATTCTCTTCCAACCACTCCTTCTTTTTGCCCCTGCTTTTTGAACATTTCTTTATTGCGAATTTATTCTGGCAATGAACTAGCTCTCAATCTGGCCAGACAATGAAAACAATAGGTGCTTCGCAAATTGCATACTTCTGCACTATTCTATGACATTTTGTAGTGTCATCAGTCCATGTAGTGTATTCACACTGAAAATACAACAATAGTAATTAATGGTGAATATGACAATTAGGCAGAGGTGGGACCAAGTCATTGTTTTCCAAGTCACAAGTAAGTCTCAAGTCATTGCATTAAAGTCTCGAGTCAAGTCCCAAGTCAAGGCAGGCAAGTCCCAAGTCAAGTCCCAAGTCAAGTCCCAAGTCAGCAGGCAAGTTCCAAGTCAAGTCCCAAGTCAAGGCAGGCAAGTTCAAGTCAAGTCCAAGTCAATTTACAAGTCCTCAACTTTTAGCTTCAAGTCTTAAACAAGTCATTAGTTCCTGAACTTCTACCGCTGCACCATCGAGAGCATCCTCACCAACTGTGTCACACAGACGGATTTTCAGATGCCTCACAAAATTGGACGTTGTCGACGAGGTGTCTGTCATTTTGGAACCACAGGTTCTACATGTTGCAATCCTTTTGTTGCCTTTAACCCTTTATTTAATATATCCCAATTATATCACCTTTGGAATCATTTTTGCTGTGTCCTTGTCCTTAAATGTGCGCCGCGGTCTTCAAACTTGGTCCAGCTTTCGTGGAAGCTGATTGGTTTGTTGTCTGATTGGTTGAATAAGGAGCGTTGACATGCAGATTTGTAAATCAAATTAATCGTTTATTTGGGAAATTAATTTTTGATTTACTGCACACTTTTAATTATACAACTCTTATCTTTGGTTTTAAAAAGTACAAGTATTTCCAAGTCAGACGGCTGAAGTCCAAGTCATTTTTGCATTGGCTCAAACATGTTTATCTTCCCTTGTGGTATGACCGTAAGCACGATGTGTCAGCAGCATGGGAGACCCGAGTTGGATCCTGTGTTTAAACCAAGAAGTAACCGTATTCACATAATCAGTGACGAGCACAATTTGGAGGTAACAATTATTCCAGTCAGGAGCAGCATTTGCATATGGCAGATTGTGGCATTTGCCATACCCTAGCACGCAGACAAATCCGGAAAAATATATGCCTCATGAAGATGCAGTTTGCTTGTCATTTCAGTCTGCGTTGGCCTCGTTACCCCAAAGCATTTATAAGCCCAATTATGTAATAGAAACAACTGTACGAATCATCTTAGAATTATGGGCCAAAAGCATTGTAATTTAAGTACTTGAAAATGGTCGTAAATCTAGTGTTCCAGAGTAAGGACATACTGTATCTGACGTATGCAGACACCTGCAGCACAATCACAAACTTACACCTCATAGAGTTAATACAGTTAATAGCTGCGTTCCACTTCAAATTTGTATGCCCTTCCCTCGTTAACTTCCCTCCATCTCACAGACTCGGATGTACATCATTGCTTACATTGCACGAGTGACCACTACTAGCTGAACCTGTGCAGTGGGTTTAACTGGAACCAACACGATCACACGTGAAGTTGGCATGATGTTTCCGATAGTTTTGGTACCCTAGGATCGCCGACTGTATGCCGGCGCACTGACATGCAGCATTCTTATCAGCCATGTTTGCAGTGGTTTCATTGTGTTTACCTTTCCACCTGCTGTGATTGGCAGCGTGTTGCATCAGCTGCATGGAAGACTAGGGTTCAAAGCCAGGCAATAACCATGTTTGAATAATCAATGACTAGCATGATTTAGAGGTTTTGATGTTCCTCTGACATTACTTTTTTACTCCACTAATGGTTAATGTAAGGTTTGAGTTTGGGGATTGAATCTACAAATATATGATTTCTCTTCATTGTATAACGTCCTGTAAAGCTGAAAACAACGTGCTTCACAACTAGCTTTTGGTGACCTCTCCTGGACATAAATGGAGCTCACATGTGCCCATCTGCTCTACAACACTTACCACTTTGGCCACTGGGGGCAGTGTTTTGACATTTCAGTCAACGTATACCGATTTTGATGAAAGAAAAGTCGATCAACTCTTTCTGATTTTATTGTGAAAAAGTTAAAGTTTAGTTGTAATTTCAGAAAATGTAAAATTTATTTTGACCTAGCTTCACTGTGTGGGGGTGGGGTTGATGAAGCTCGATCTGATCAAACAACTTCAAAAAGCGATTGCATACCCAAGAACTTCACAGCTCTTCCTCAGTGTGTCTGTCCGATTTGAACATGCAGGGTGACAAGATGACAAGCACACACATCTGAAGCTGAACTAACACAGGTACTCCACTAAAACAACATATTATTCTCCTTGAAATGTTGTATTTGTGCTTGGATTAAATCTGAACTGCATCAGGAAGAAACAGCTGCCGGTTTTTTCCAGGCTTTCTTTGTCTTTATGACTTTTTGGCAGTTTATTAACATTCAGTAACACACTAGTATAGTGACTGATGTATGTCCACACGAAATCATACCGCTCTCCTCAAAATCTCAACACCGTAATGAAAGAATGAATGGACGTACATCTTAACAACAGCTGTGTTTACTTGACAACGGAAGTGACGCCCATATTTCTCGCCAAGCATCACGGGACATGGCTCAATCACCTTTTAGTTTTTAATCTTGATCTTGGTACAGCCAACAGTTCATTACAAGAAGATCTAAGTGGTCTAACGGTTTAATATTTGAGATATAAGTGTTGGACTGAGGTTGGCTAAAGTGCTAAAGCTAGCGAAGACGCATCACATGCGTTAAACTTCCATGCTTCCATGTAGTAAAAAAAAACAACCTTTATTGGCTTTATTTAGGACAATACGGCACTTTGATTAAATTAATTCAGAGCACAGTTTATAGTGTGGGACACAACTCAAAAAACTGGAGTGGTGGTGGTTTAGTGGTCTAAGCACATAACTGGTAATTTGGTAATCAGAAGGACATTGGTTCAAGCCCCACAGCCACCACCATTGTGTCCTTGAGCAAGGCACTTAACTCCAGGTTGTTCCGGGGGATTGTCCCTGTAATAAGTGCACTATAAGTCGCTTTGGATAAAAGCGTCTGCCAAATGCATAAATGTAAATGTAAAACATACTTTGCCTTAAAGTATTAGGTAATAGTTGATGACTGCTTCCTAATTTTATGAGATTATAACCTTTTCTTTTCATTGATCAAGATTCATTGACAAATAAGGTGATAAAAATGAGAAATCTATTAAAAAAAAATCTAGTTTCAAACACCTGTCAGGTTTGTGGAAATATTTTTGTTTCCACTTTGGTTTCACAAATCTTTGAAATACATTTATAGCATTTTCTACAAAAAACAAAAACTTTTAATAACTTTAAAAAATGTAATCTGGAACCATCAAGTAAAAGGTATTAAAGGACTTTCCTTGCATCACAAATGCATGAGTATACACAATTTAATAATTAATTTGAACACATTTTAAATATATATATATATATATATATATATATATATATATATATATATATATATATATATATATATATATATATATGTAAAGCGGTTAAGGGAAAGGAGGAGGCGAGAACAGGCTTGGCAATATAAATAATAGTTTAATGAAAAACTGAACCAAAAACACACAAACATTAACACACAGAGCAGCTGCCTGTATATCTCCTCTCTCTCTCTCTCTCTCTCTCTCAAACCATCGTCACCGGCCGCATTTATCCCTCAGCGCCCCATCAGGCTGACCGTTGTTCCAGCCCGGCCCCAGCACTCCTCTGCTCTACATATATATATATATATATATATATATATGTTTATATATGTATGCTTGTATGTACAGTATGTACTTATATATGTATGTATTGAAAACTTCACAGCACACCCCTGACAATTACAGTATTTCCTATCATTTGTCTTATTGTATTCAAATATGTGAAACAATGTCACTATATTGGATAACAGTCACATGTCTGAGCACTCCACAAGTGCTCTCCTACTTTGTGCTAAAACAGTGGGTTCAAGCTTCAATAATATCTGCCTACAGGATTTTTATTAGGTCAAGATAATATATTAAAAGTATTTGAGGGGACAATAATAGATTAATTGTGAAGATACAATTATTATTTTATGCATACAGATCCCCACAATTAATTAATCCTGAAACACTAACGCACCATTAAAGCAGCTTGTCTTGAAGAGCTAAAGATCTAAAGAGTATAGCTGCAACTCCGTTGGCTTGTTTCTCTAACTACTAATGCATAATGAATCTCATAAACACACAAGGCATCTCACTGCAACCTACTTAGAACAATGCAAAGCACTCAGTCAAAACCACACTTGTAAACCTCTCACAGAAAGCAGGGTCACAGTTACAGTGTGAATTCCATCACATTGAATAGAGAATGAGAGAGGCAATAGCAGAAGTAGAGAGAGAGGGAGAGAGAGACTGGTAGAGAGAACGAGGAGATACAGTGTGAGGTAGAAAGAAGGTCTTTGTTCCATAGGCAAGTATTGGCAATGATTTTCGGTTCAGAACCAACCAGCCAGAAACTTACCACAATAAATCAGACAAATAAATGGTCACAGGTGCTCACAGAAAAGACCTCCACACCCTATAATATTTTCTCTTTTTAATGCCACAATAGACCTTATGTAATCATCACAGGTGTATTCCAAGACCATGCATGTTATTTCACGTGCAACACAGTATGCATTGTTTCTGTGTGCTTCTTGTGTGTCTTATTGGCCCTGAGAGGTTTGTTGGGCCTCTAGAATGTCACATTAAAGCTGACGGAAACAAAAGATTCTAAGAGGAGCAGTCATGTTACCACAACGTCAGTGCACGGTTTGCGCAGCAGCTCGTGAATGGACTTGCTTTGTGTTCCCTCTTAAAGGAAGCTGTAAAACACTGGGCACAGCTTGTACATTTTACATTTCTATGTTTAGGATCCACATATTAATTGTTGTATGTGTTGTTATTTAAAACAAGAGGTTGAGGTGCCATTTTCCACTCCTGTTTCCTTTTTAACAATGGAGACAATGACAGAATGATTAAAAACACAGGAACTTCATCCTAAGTATGGCTAACCCACAACCTTGAATTTTACACCCTAATACGATCTGAGATGAAAGGAGTGTGTACATCTAATAGTGCGCTTGCTGCTTGAATTCCTAAGAGGGCAATTTGCACTACACCTTTGTGGGAATTTCCTTCAAGGTCAGTTGGTTTTGCACTTTTACAATATAGACCGTTGTCTCAAAAGTAACAACTGTGGCATTTAACACGTCTTTGAGACTGATAAAAACTGGCTTCACTAATTTCCTGCATTTGTTTTGTTCTAGTTCTTGGATCTAATCTGTTACATTTGAAGTCTGATGAGACCTTATAGAACCATTTTAGGCATCAAAACAACAGCATACATCTATCTGCAGTTTCCTTTTGCCTTTTGAACTAAAATTACATACAGTGAGATTTTGCTTCCTGTATGATTCCGTTGTGGTTAAAGAATGTTTTAAAAAGGCTGCTGAAGACAGCCTTATGAATGACTAAAATAAACAAAAGCAAAAAATCTAACAAAAACTTTCAACATTAAATATTCCCATCAAGTCCCACTTAAAGCTTGCTGGAAGCTACAACATATATCCTGCCCAATCTCAATAATGGTATATGTTACAGTAATTAGATTTCAAAGTTTCTTGCCAATTCATTTGACATTATTAAGAGCACCATTTTAATTGAATAGATGAACGTTATATAATCTTTTAAGCAAGAGATTACTACTTAATTACTTAAAGGCAATTTACTGAAATTCTCTGAGAATTATAAACTTGTCAGTGCATTACATACTGTACATTTCACAACTTTTACCCCAAATTCTATGCTTTGCTGTATACATAATAAAATGACTGTGTTGTTTCTGATTTTAGGCAGCCTGGTAGATTTTCTGAAGACTCCAGAAGGATGCAATTTAACCATCAATACACTGATAGATATGTCTGCCCAGGTAAGCTGAACTACACCAAATCAATGAAAATAAAAGGGATAGTTCACCCAAAAATGAACAATCTCTCAGCATTTACATACCTTCATGCCATCCCAGATGTGTATGACGTTCTTTCTTCAGCAGAACACACACAAAGAGACGAATATTTCAGCACTGTAGGCCAATACAGTGCAAGTGAATGATGACCAGACCTTTGTAGCTCCAAAAATCATATAAAGGAAACATTGAAGTAATCCATACAACTCCAGTGGTTAAATCCATACCTTCAGAAGCAATACAGGTGTGGGTAAGAAAGAGAACAATATTTAAGTCCTTTTTGTCTCTAAATCTTCACTCTAACTTTCACTTTCAGATGTGAAAGGGAAACTAAACAGACACCACATGTGACTTTCAGATGAAAGTGAAAGTGGAGATTAACAGTAAAAAAAGGACTTACATTTAAAAAATAAATAAACCTACATACATATAATAAACCTATTATATCGCTTCTGAAGATATGGATTTAAACACTGGAGTTTTTGGATTACTTCAATGTTCCCTTTATGTGATTTTTGGAGCTATAAACGTTTGATCACCATTCACTTGCATTGTATGGACCTACAGAGCTGAAATATTCTTCAAAAAAATCTTAGGCCTAGTCCACACTAATACATTTTCGTTTGAAAGAAAACGCACTCCAAATTGGATGAATTTGAAAACGCTGTTTTCGTGTTGTAGTGTGAACTGTTAAAACGATGACGCATTTTTAGGCATGTGATCTATCCAACCAAAACAATCAAGATGGAGGCCTCTGTTATAGCGGCGCTGTTGTGCCTGATACTCACATTGATAGAGTTGTTAAAAAATAAATTTCACTTTGTACAACCTTTACATTGCATTCCTTCAAAGGTGAAGGGAAGTTTACTCGGAATTCGTGTCCGGCGACGGAACACGAGGACAATTGCATTTCAGACCTTATATGAAATGGGGATTTTCCGCATGCGCAGTGACACGATTTAAGCGTTTTCATGTTTCAGTGTGGACGAGCAACTTTTGGAAAACGTTAGTGTGGACGGAGAGCATATTGAAACAAAAACGCAGTTTTCAAATGTATCCGGATTAATGTAGACGTAGCCTTAGTTTGTGTTCTGCTAAAGAAGCAAAGACCTACACATCTGGGATGGCAATAACAGATCAGGAATGAACACAGGCCCAGCGTTGTGTAGAATTTGTTTGGTAAAGGTCATCATTCTGGTATTTCCATGAACTGTTCACATAATCCATGAACTGGAAATGCCATTTTCAGTGGAAAGCAAAAAATCATTAATAGTTTTGAGTGGAAATAATTGAGGGTTTTCTCCTAGAATAGACTGATCATGTTGAAGTTAATTGTCATGTGGTCTTAATCTATCATGACATAAAAGACACACAAACATCCATCATTAATGTCTTAGTAACAATGACTCATGCACTCAATGTGTAATGATTGAAGTGTGGAGATGTGCTCTGTGCCGCACAGAACTTTCTGGAGAAATTAAGAAAACACTGATGTTATCGAGTAGTGTTGCTAGAGGGGTGCAGGTCAGAGGGTGACTTGGGATAGATGTTCTCTCTCTCTCTCTCTACACACACACACACACACACACACACACACACACACACACACACACACACACACACACACACACACACACACACAGTTCACGCAAATTCTTTAAAGGGAAGAGCCTAATCAAAAAACATTGGTGTCGTTTTTCATCTCTGGAGAGATTCATTGAAATGTTGTTCTAGTTGTATGGAGGGGAAAATGTAACGAGAGAAGAAAGAGAAAGTGAGATCTGGCATGTTTTTGTCATGGCATCAAAAAGAAAAGATTTGCTCAAGGGATTAGCATGCTTAGATGATGTGTGATATCTTGAAGCTAAACTTTTCTATAACGTTTCTGAGATTATTTATGAGTTTTTAGAGGTCTTGGTGAAATTAGTGCTTCAGGCAACTTGTTTCCTCTTATCAACACACACATTTAGGAAATAAGAGATGCATGCACACCCATTCATACTAACCTCTGCTCTAAGTAATAACATTCAGTCATGTTCATATCAACTGGAAACATTTCTTAACTAGGACTTAGTACACACATATTCAAGGCATAACACTTCACTGAACAAACTTACACACAGTCCGCAATGTCAAAATATGACAGTGTTGCAAAAGATTTCAGTGCTTAAAAGTTTGGATTGGAATGGTAGCCTTGTGCAAAGTGCACAGTATATACTGTATTCTGCCTACTTTTTTTTTTTTTTTTTAAGTCTGTGAAACGTTATGCATTATGCAACAGCAAACAGTTCAAACATTACTATGGTGCATTATTGTCACAAGATCGCAGCAAGAGGCATTTAATTATCATGTTGGATATAAATATGGCAATTTCTTAGTTTAAATGTATTTTCATTATTTTATGTCTGATCAAGTCAAGTAGGAGATTTAGCCTTAATAATCTTGGTTGATGTTACTTTTGGTTAATTTGCCACGCTGGAATTGAAGGTCTAGTATATTGCATTGTTGGATACAGTACCCAGGTTTTACTATCCTTGTGGAGACATTTGGTCTGTAGGGAATACCTGGACACACACACACACACACACACACACACACACTTATTAACACTGCACTGCCTCCTGCAGGTCGCAGAGGGAATGGCTTTCATAGAGCAGAAAAACTACATTCATCGAGACCTTAGAGCTGCCAACATTTTGGTTTCTGAAGAGCACATTTGCAAAATAGCTGATTTCGGCCTCGCCCGCTTCATTGAAAATAACGAATATACAGCCAGAGAAGGTAAGCAAAAATGCCATATACTGTTTGTTTACCACAGTGAACCTTATCATGTGAAAGAAAGAAAGAAAAGTCCAGATGGGCATCAGACCTTATCAGCAATATAGCACTCTATTGAATCTATGGAATATTTGATTGAGTAAATATCAAATCCAGATGTAGGCTAGCTGGCACCCGTGTGGCACTGTTCAGTCTTTTAATGAAGCTGTGTTAAAATATCTCACAATGAGGGCTAATCTTGGTTTGGAACCAACACAAATGATGAGATTAACATGTCTTTTGTTTTAAACCATTCAGGTGCAAAGTTTCCTATCAAATGGACGGCGCCTGAGGCCATAAACTTCGGTACCTTTTCGATCAAATCAGATGTCTGGTCGTTTGGAGTGCTGCTGACAGAAATAGTTACATATGGAAGAATCCCATATCCAGGTAATGAACAAACAATGTACCATGATTGACCTAATTTTGATGATGGAAAGCAGTGGCGGATTTAGGGCGGCATCTTGGGTCAACAACTTTGTGGGCGTGTTGAAGCGGGTTTCACCCAGGGTGCCAAACAAGCTAGAACCGCTACTGATGGAAGTGACATAAATGGAAAATGCATTATGCATGGCATTCATAATATCCTTTTGTTAAAGTAATTTTCACCCAAAAATGTTAAACTGTCATAATTTACTTGCACATCGTTCCAAACACAACTTTCTTATAGTGCATTTTTTCCTGGCGTGCCACGAATGGCCACGGGCATTGAGATTTCTTACTGAAAATGTACTTTTATGTTGTTTCTCAACAAAAAAAACTATTTTATGCTTTGGACAATTTGAAATATGATAGATCTTGGATCTTACAGGCCCCAGTGCAAAGCACTGTTCGGGTCATAATTACATGAATGAGAATTTTGTGTCTTTTTAAGCGTTTTGTTTTTTTGTTAAAATACTTAACTCTTATCCCAGCATAATATGCAGAGACACATTTTATTAATAAGCCTTTCGTAAGTTGATTACCTCAAAATATGTAAATACTGTCTCTGGCACTATAAAAACTGCTTGGTTTGTTTTGAGCGACCTGTCCAGCCCGACTTGGCAACTTAAGTTAGGGATAGGACTATCTGTTGGTTCAATCAGCGACAGACTGAGAGAGTCATCGAAAACATATTTTTGCTATTTTGTTTGGTGGCACTAGTAGCGCAGAATTACACTTCAGCTTTAAAGCATCATCCCCCAAGTCATACAGGTTTGGTACGACATAAGAGTGAGTAAATTATGACAGACTCTTGATCTTTGGGTGAACTATTCCATTCATTTGCAGAAATTCTTTCATAATGTCTCTTTCTCAATCTTTCAGGAATGACAAACCCAGAGGTGATCGCAAACCTTGAGAGAGGGTACCGCATGCCTTGCCCTGATAACTGCCCTGAGGCTCTCTATAACATCATGAAACATTGCTGGACATTAAACCCAGACAACCGACCCACATTTGAATACCTGCGCAGCGTACTGGAGGACTTTTTTACTGCCACAGAGACACAGTATCAGGAGCAGCCCTGCTGAATTGATTTACTTTACAAACATTAAAATGAGTAAACTAACTGTCCAAAGAGTCACAATAAAGACATGAGAATTCTTACAAATTCCTTAAAAATAGTTGATTTAATCTTGACTTAAAAGAAAACTAATGTTCTTTAATCTTGAATACTGCTTATTTCTTACTAAGAATATGCCTATACTAAATGAACATGAAACAATTTATGATTAACAAGTTGGTTTAAACATTGATCTTGTCTTTGTTTTGACCACAGACCCTGTACAGTGTACACAAATGTTGCGTGTATAGTTTTTTTTTTAACAGTTAGATGGCAATAGGATATATAAAAATGAGATTACAAAATAATTTTGGCACAATAAACTAATTTGTGTTCTTTTAAAGAATGAGTGAACGGCTTGCTGTAGCTTTTTGGTATTTTGCCTTCTGTTTATTTTGCTTTTAGATTTGACATGTACAATTCAAATTTGTGTTTTTATAAAAGAACATATGACTGCATCATATCACCAAGCCTGTAAAACACTCCAAGAAAATGTGCATTACTTTGTCTGCTTTCACCTAATTAGACAAATAACTCTTTATATGTTCACTGTGACCTCTGCTGATTTAAGCAAGTGGTTTTTCGGTTGATTCGTTGTTTTGTGTTTCACGAATGAGGTGCAGTGTCAAAGTACATAAGTACATATGAGGAATAAACAGTGTGATAAAGAGAAAAGAGGACAATATACAGATACAGGACTTTTTTTGTTTTTTAACTTTATGAAATTCTATTTTGAATAGAAAAATATTTAATATAAATGTAACATGGAATCCCATCAGTGCAGAAAATATGAAAGAAATATAGCACATACATACCTGTAATACTGACATATAAGCAAACGTGAACTTTACATGAAACCAATGGCACTTCTCATATAGACCTACTGAAAAATATACACATTATTATTGCCAAACTAAGCTGAAGATTCTGAAGAAGTCTTTCTTCTCTTGTTAGCGAGATTAGTGGGCAGTAAATGACAGCACATCTTTCCAAATGTTTCATGTGCACTCTCACTTATGCGTTGTCTGGCACACAGGAATTCTAAACTAGTGTCTGATGGTCATGCAACACATGCCGGTGAATTACATCCAATCACTGGTCACCACAACTGGTGTGTCTTTGTCAAGAAGGTTGTGCTGTTCTGTTGGCTCCTCCTCATTGGCTCATGTCTTGGAGGTAGTGCAGTTTCTTTTGTCACCTGGATACACACCTGAATCCAAACATATAATGAAAGACACACCAGATTATACACTAGAAAAGAAGGCTTTAAAGTAGTATAGTGTGCATGAACAGTCAGAACTGTGCAGGTATTTAGCATAGGTTTTACTATTCTGTGTTCTCTGAATGCTTTTCAAAATACAATGTTAATGTGGAGCTGTATACTAGTCTGCTGTTTCAGTCAAGTGCAAATTAAGAAGTTCCCTTAAAATTAAATATGGAGGCCCAAACCTGCAAAAATAATAAATAAATAAAGGAATAAATGTCTTGATAAAACAAATATAATTAGTTTTTAATTAAATGTATTCCTGAATGTATTATTGTATGAATTCATTCCTTTATTATTTTCTATATTTATATAACATTATTTTTAGTTATTCATTTATTTTGCATTTATTTTTTATATTTATTTAGTCCCATTATATTTATTTCCATATTTATATATTCCCATATATATTTATTTATACATGTATTTATTTTTATTTTCTGTGTGCAATATGGAAATGAGGGAGACGGTCCTTACGTAGCTCCAGTGCATCATTGGTTGAGAGCTCAATAGTACTTATCGATAGCAAATAAGATGGACGTCCCATCTTAGCACACTCTGACTCAAATGACTTCGACATTCATACTGGCTTACAGCTCTCCTAAACCATCAATAAGCACCTCTACTCTAAATGAAACATAGTCATTTGATGCGTGGTTATCGACTTTCGCTTCATTTGCAAGTTGCGCAACTCTCTAGATATACGTGAGGCGTCAGCTTTAGATTTGTTTTATTGCAGAACTTATATATACGTCTTTAGCGCTGTCAGTTACAACCAATAGAAATGATTTGAACAGGGTCTTTACATCATACTCGCCAGGAATCATACATGTGTCTGAATTTCCTGTCATCCCAGAAGGGTATTTTCTTAATGAAATCCTCCAACCTCCCACTTTGGATGAATTTGAATCGGTGTTTGGATCTGTGTTTCCAATGTCATATGAAGTACAGGGTCAACTGGAGATACGTGGTGGCTTTTCGATAAGAATCATGAACTGTATGTCATTTAAAACACTTTTCTTAATCTATTCACCGTACACTAGACTTCATTGGTGTCTTATTGCCTAATATTGATTGTTTCAGCATCTTGGCGGGATCTGGCAAATACTAACGTGTTCCACAAAGGAGAGCAGTTGTATCTGCAGGTGTCTGCCTCACCTGGCCCTGGTCAGCAGCTTTATGTCCAGTCCTGCCATGCTTCCTCCTCTCCAGACCCAGCTGACAAGCCTGAAGTCGCCCTTATCATTAACAATGGGTAGCTGAATGCTTAACATGATTATCTTTACAGTTGTGTTTCCCTGACTTAATTTAGGCTTTTCATATTTTGCCAGATGTGTGGCATCCAAAGAGTCTTTGGTGAAGTTTGTGTATCGACGGAGTGACATAGTCAATTTGGTTCTTCATGCATCCAGTTTAAAGTCTAAAAAAGTGGGTGTTAATTTCCTGGTGCTCAAATTTGACTCCAATTTACAGATTCCCTTATTCCTATCTGGTTTACTAATCTAATTGTTTTGTTTAGGTTTATCTTCACTGCAGTCTCTCTCTTTCTGATTTGGGTTTGACCTCCAACACCAAATTCTGCAACTATAACAAGCTCAAGTCCAGGTAAATATTCACTTAAAATGGGTTTTTGATCATTTGTTTATCTAGCTATAAAACTGTGCCATAATCCAGATTATTTTTGCTGCCTACATATTGTACTTATTGCATTAAAAGGTATTGTTGACCCAAACATAAATGTAGTTTACTCACCCTGAAGATGACCTGTATGACTTTTTCTTCATTGTAGTACAAAAGATGATATTAGGCAGAAATGACCGCAAAGTCTTTCTAGCAAGTCAGCCCACTGTAGGCTCTGTTCCATCTTTGGAATAATCAATTGAGGCTATTTCCAGTCATGACCGTGCAGCTCCTATCTACTTGAATGGGGAAGGACTGAAATCTCAAAAACAGTTGATCAAGATCAGAACATTTCAAATCAGCAATCCAGTTTGCAACATTGGAATAAAAATGTTCCAGGCTTGTGTAGCTTAAGCGCATGTGCGTTCTTGAGTTGATTGTCAGTTGACGTCTGTATCTAAAAGGTGGTTTGCTCTTTCTCTTGTAAGGTGGGAGTTCCTTTCTACAACTGTTGACCACTGGCTCTTAGAGCTCCTTGGTTGGGCGTTCCACTTTCTCCCATTCTATGGAGTGGTGGTGTAGTGGGCTAAAGCACATAACTGTTAATCAGAAGGTTGCTGGTTCGATCCCCACAGCCGCCACCATTGTGTCCTTGAGCAAGGCACTTAACTCCAGGTTGTTTCGGGGGGGATTGTCTCTGTAATAAGTGCACTGTAAGTCGCTTTGAATAGAAGCGTCTGCCAAATGCATAAATGTAAACGTGACCCGGCTCTGCTAAACAGTCTCTCGCTTCAGTCACCATTCACTTTCATTGTATGGAAAAATTAGGCAATGAAAGTGGATGAATGGAGAGTAAGAGTAACATACTGCCTAACATCACTCTTCCCCTTGAACGTTATGGGTTTGCAACTCCATGAGGATGAGTAACTAATATTTTAACATTTTGGTGAACTATCCATTTTGTAGAGTTTTTAGAATGTGATTTTTATATTTATTTTTTTTCCCCTCTTTCAGTTGGGTTGACCTGGGTGGCCGAACCTCAGTGTGTAAGTGTTGTGGAAGAAGCTGTAGAAGCTTGTCTGAGCGTGGGGACCTGCTTGGTCAACATCCTGACGTGGGTGTGTATTTTGTTTGTTAATTTAAGTTTGCATAGTGTTCAACCTTGTGTTTTGCATGTAAATTTGATCTTTACACTGTCTTTTTAGAATTGACTGCAGTAGTAAGCACTGGCCCGCTAATTATTGACAATCAACAAACCGAGCCACAGGCCACACAATTGGCCCTGTCAGACAGCACCACTAAGTCCAGTCCTACCGTCAAAAACTTTTCTGATAAGAAATCGATCATGGCAGGTGCCTCTTTCTCCAAAAGCTCTACAGAAAATGTGGGCAATGGCTCCCCCTGGCCTGTTCTGCCTAGTTTTGGACGTGGCGTGATGGTCATTAGCCAGGGACTGGGAGGTGCTTCATCAGTGTGGCTACCAGAGCTTCTAGATCTTCAGTTAAACCCTGTGATTGACTTTGGAGTCGGTTACACAGAATATCCTGCAGTTGTTGATTTAACCTTTCAAAGTGATGACCCCTTCAGAAGGTCGAAACCAGAAGAATGGCACAAGGCAAAAGAACAGCCTGTTGATGGTCAGCACTGGGAGTTTGCTGTGGATGAAGGGAATGCTTATGTGAAAGCTGTTGATTCACATGATCGTGCAGAAGACCGGTTTGGCAAGCAGGACCTTGCAGATGTTTCCCACTTAAATAAGATTGAGAGGGAACCTGTTGTGACTGAAGAAAAGGATCAGCTAGAGCAACCTCAACTTAAACCTTCCCAAAGTCTATCAATTGACCAAATGCCTACAAATAAGGTAATTGAGGGCACTGAGAATGGGAGGACAGAGGATGAGGGAGAAATGGTTTTCAGACAGGCTGAGATGGTCTTTAAAGGGGCTAAAGGAACCAAATCATCAGAGCCACTTCTGTTGTCTAAACTGAGTCTGAAAGCAGCTGCAGATGGTTCCAGTTCTCTCAATTATGAAGAGCAGAAGAGGCCTGGTATGAGCAAAAAGAACACAAATGCGCACCAACTGAAGATGGATGTTGAGAAGAGCCAAAAGGATGAGAAAATGGATGAGAAAGCTTGTAAAATCAAAGACCTTGTTTCATCCCTGTTAGATGGATTGAGGTGAGTGGAAAAGTGTTTGTGTTTTAAAAGGTATCATGCATGTGCATCACAATACTAATATTAATATGCTAATTTTTCAAATCTGATTACAGGGGACTGTGGACGATGTGATGACCTGCTTTTTTTTTTTTTTTTTTGGGAGACATGATTCGCTGCACATTGCTTCTCTAGTGAAGGTGTTTTCTCAAATGTGGCATAACTACTTGTAATTCAGAACGGTCTTAATTTGTGTGATCTAAATAAATATTTGAAAAGTGACTTTAAATATTTTTTTTTGGATTGGGTTGACTAGTTGATTTGGCACTTCCCATTCTGTATTGACTCCTGTGGAACAACTGCATGTGTAATCTGACAAGAGATAACTGATTACCTTTTTGCAGGATGTGTTGGATTTTTTTGAAGTTATTCTTGCTAGAACACTAACCTTAAGCTCATCTGAAAGATCACAAAAATAATTTTCTTTTTTTTTTTTATAAGTGCAAATGCACTTTAATATTGATCTTATATTTTTATAGTAGGCAAGAGAACATTTCACATTAACCCAACTAGGTCCAATAGAGTTCCATCTGTCTCTATATTGGGGGATGTGCTCCCTTGAATATCCGTGTGTGTGTGCAAACAACTGTTCAGCTTTGCTTTTGAATTATTTTATTCCGTGTACCAATTCATAATATTTTGAATTGTTTGCCAGGGGCTATAATTGCACAGGCTTCCACATTTATATATCAAAGTACAACTTGTTCTCTTGCTAAAAGTTTCAACTCTTGATCGAATCAACAATTGTGGGTCAAGAGAGCAAACATTCAGATATTACATGCATCACAACCCTCCCTTCTATCCCCACAATTAGCCCTGTGCCAACTAACCTGGTTGCCACTTGTGGGTATTTGTCAAGATGATGACCTGATCATATGTAACTCCAAATTAATGCACAAAAATATGAAATATTTAGCATTGAGACCAAAGGCTTCGATTAGGATTTTGAGGAATATTTCTGCTCCGTAGGTCCTCACAATGCAAGTGAATGGTTCTTGGCATTTTAAAGCTCAAAATGAAACTAGTCATCAATAAGACTCCAGTGGTTAAATCTATATTTTCAGAAGCGAGTAGATTTGTTTGTGTGAGAACCCGATCAATAAGGTTTTTTTTTATTTTTTTTTTAAAAACCATGAAGTCTCTCCTCTGCTCAATAGGTGGAGATATGCATCTACAATAGGTGATCAGTGCCCCCAATTATTTTGGTGTATTACTGCAAAGATGCTGTTGTACAGTTTTTAAAAAAAATAAAAGGCAGTAGTACTACCGTAGTAGTATGTGTATATACTTGAGGGCTTTTTTTTTTTCACAAAATATCATGACCATCTTTTTCACATTGCGGTTATGAGAATTGGGAGGTAGAATGTGCATAACGGTGAAATGTCACAATGTAAAATTCTTAATGTTAAATATGCATTGTTTTGAGCAAGATATTAATTCATTCTTTTGGTTTTTAAAGTAAAACAGGACCAGGGTTGCGTTTCTCGTTAAAGATGGATCTTGACTCTTAAGGCCATTCTCTGCGTGTGTGGTTACAAATGTTCTCTCCTTTTTCACATGCATTTTCCAAAACTGCTCCGCTGCGATTTTAACTTAAGTGCTTAAGAGAATTCTGCCCTCTCGTGACGTGAAACTGCATATTGCTGCTGACCGGAGGTGATGCTTTATAGTTTAAGTATTTAAATAGCAATCATTTCACTTTAGAAGACATTAATTTAACCGAATGGATGATGTTTATGCTGACTATCTGTGATTTTTGGAGCTCCCACGGTCTTTTGTATTCCCAGCTGTCCTGAGAACATTGATTATACATGATTTATAATCAATAGCATGATTTTCTGTAAAGCTTTGAAACAATGTGTGTCGTGAAAAGCGCTATACAAATAAAAATGACTTGACTTACACTGGCTGCCGAAAGTTTGGAATACAGATTTTGCTCTTTATGGAGAAGAAAAAAAAAAAGGGCCATTCACCTGATTACGATGTATATTCAGGACATTAATAATGTGAAAATTACTAATACAATTTGAAAAAAATAAAATAAATCTTAAAGTTTTCTCATCAAAATATCCTTCACGTGCAGCAATGACAACTTTGCAAATCTTTGACATTCTAGCTGTCAGTTTGTCCAGATACTCCGGTGACATTTCACCCCACACTTCCTGTAGCACTTGCCATAGATGTGGCTGTCTTGGCGGGCACTTCTCAAGCACCTTACAGTCTAGCTGATCCCACAAAAGCTCAATGGGTTTAAGATCCATAACATCCAATTATCTGTTGTCCAATGTTTTTTAATGTCAGGAAGTACAGTGAAAAATGAGTTCCATTTTGGTCTGTTCACACATTGTATGGATATACTACACTGACAACTTATCACAGCCAAAGATTATAAATTTGCCATTATTTACTCACCCTCATGTCATTCAAAGCCTGTATGACTGACTTTCTTTCATGGAACACAAGATGAGACTTTTTAAAGAAAATTCACACATGCGTTTTCCATGTAATAATTAATATTGGCATTCATTGAAAAGCTCCATAAAGGTCAAAACATCACCATAAAAGTACTTTGTATGGCCCATGTGATTTATTCCATGAATACTGAAATTATTTGATAGATTTTTGTGAGGAACAGAACAAAATTTAAATCGTTATTCACTGAATAATTGTTCCAAATCGGTTAAAAAGACAGATATACTTTGAAAATACAGTGGAGATGACAACACGCCCCACCAATTTTTTTTATTTATATATATATATATATATATATATATATACACACTGATCAGCCACAACATTAAAACTACCTGCCTAATATTGTGCAGGTCCCCCTCGTGCTGCCAAAACTGCGCCAACTTGCATCTCAGAATTGATGCGGGTCCCATTCTGTGATGGTATTTTTCTCACCACAATTGTACAGAGACGTTGTCAGTCCCAACCTGTCTGGCCAATTTCTGTTGAGCTCTCTCAAGGCATTTCTGTCCACAGAACTGCCGCTCACTAGATGTTTTTTGTTTTTGGCACCATTCTGAATAAACTCTAGAGACTGTTGTGTGTGAAAATCCCAGGAGATCAGCAGATACAGAAATACTCAAACCAGCCCATCTGGCACCAACAATCATTCATGCAATGCAACTAATGATGATGCTATTTCGTGATACTATTTCTAATGTGACATTTTTTAAGTACTAACAAAGGCTTGGACGCATCATTTGGTTTGAACCAGCAATGGCAGATTCTGATCCGTTTTGTAAGAATGTAGTTCCATGCACAAATGCGTTTTTATGACCCTACTTAATTTATTTGTTCATTGAACTATTGAATATAAGCAATATCACACTCGCAGTCACGCTATATGGCCCTAAATCAGCACTGCTGTGATTACCTACGGAACTTGGCCTGCGGCCGAATCACAGCAGTGCTGATGTTGGGCCATATCGCACTCTTGCTCATGTGATATTGTTTATATATATATATATATATATATATATATATATATATATATATATATATATATATATATTTATGTGTCTCACAGCAAGAAGGTCCTGGGTTTGAGTCTCTGCTCAACTGGGCCTTTCTGTGTGGAGTTTGCATGCTATCCCCGTGCACGCATGGGTTTCCTCCGGGTGCTCCGGTTTCCCCCACTAGTCCAAAAAAAAAAAAAAAAAAGACATGCAGGTTAAGTGGGGGTTGCATCAGGAAGGGCATCCGGCATAAAGAACAAAAATAGTGCCAATTCAAATATGCGGATCATGGATAGTAATTTTTGGGATAGTGTATGCTGAAGCATTTGAGAGCTGGTTTGTATTTTATAAGCCATTTTTTAATTTTTGGTTGTTGATAATGCTCTTATTTTGTTGCACCGCATTGTATGCATTGATTATTAACTTTATCTGGTGTTTCATCAGAATAATAAAAAAAAACATTTAATGACTTTTTTAGTCCACATAGATTTATAGAAAATGCATTTTCTGAGTATAATATGCATTTAAAATTGAGATGAAGAGGGTGGAAGTGTACTAGTATGTAATTTAACAGCAATATGCTGCTAAAATAAAATTGCATACTGTAGCTGACAAAAACTGTATCTAGCTGTTAATTTCAAAAACGGTTACACTGTATTTTTAAAGAAGGATGCTGGCAACCAAAGCTGCCAGTAGTGTAGGCCTACTGTTTTTAACAAGATTATTTTTTACAGTGTAGGCTACCATTTAAGCTTAATCAGCAGCATTTTTAGCATAATTTTGATTACCACAAAAATAAATTTGGACTTTTCTTAAAAAAAAAAAGTTGAAAAATGTGTTTGCTAGAAAACAAATAACTGTGCTGTGGACAAACACCTTCTGTCGCCTCCAGATGTCACTGTCGTACAGTACAGTATAGCACATATAGTACACCGCATGCTCGGAGCGCGTTTTTTTCCTGTTATCCTGAATGTGACCCTGGCTCCTATTTCCTCCGCTACAGCTATAAAGTGCCCGTGCGTTTCCCACGCACTCTCTTTCCCCGGCCACCACACCGTGAGTGTATAACTCACTGTTCTTCCGTACCTTAAAAAAAAAGAAAAAAAAAAGACATAAAAAATACAAAATAACGGAAAAATCTCAAAAAATAACTACCTTTAAATCAAAAACATTATTTTCAAAAGGCAAACTTTTTTTCATTTGTATTTTTGAAAACACAATATCTCGGTCTATCCATACGTTTTCTGAAGCCAAATCCTCAAGACACGCGCCTCGACGCCTGGTCATTCCTGCCGTGATCATACATTTATATGGAGAGTAGCTTAAAAGTTTTTTTAGTGGCTAAAGAGACGAGATTTATTTGTCCCACTAATTCCAGACAATCCCTGAGCTCAAGGGCTTGAACGAAACCGAGACATGAACGCAGCGACCGAGGGGAGTTATCCGATGGCTTCTCTCTATGTGGGCGACCTGCACCCTGATATCACGGAGGCTATGCTGTATGAGAAATTCAGTCCGGCCGGCCCGGTGCTGTCCATCCGCGTGTGTCGGGACATGATCACCCGGCGCTCGCTGGGCTATGCCTACGTCAATTTCCAGCAGCCTGCGGACGGTAAGACAATGGGTAACCCCATTACCTCCGCCCTTGTGAGTGTGACTTGTGCCGCAGAAAGCTGTCAAAGTAACGGGAATTATGTGTCAATGCTTTAAGCGTTTAATCTGCGCACACACGCTGTTGCCATAGACTATGTATTTCTCAGTTGTCCATAACCTGCTATTATTTGCTGACTGATACAACCACAGGCTACAGCAACACTTACAAAAGACTGTATTGTCTTAATATTGACTATTATAATGAAGTCAGGATTTACTATGCTGAGAAAATGTGCTTGCTTTATGGGCTAACATCTAAACTGACTGGTTTATTAAAGTCTAAAATATTATTGAAGATTACTAAATAGACCTGAACACGGTAACACAAAAAAATAAGTAATAATTAAATAATAATAATAGATTATGTAGAAATAGCTCCTGTTCTAAACTTATAACATTTATACTGATTTAAGGGTTAAATATGCAGTATGGTATCTTTTGATCTTGTCCAATGTTATCCCTTCTTGGAGGGCATTAACGTATGTTACAGAGGAAAACAATATAATAAGAGACGTGAAATTCATTCTTAAGAAATCAGAGTTTAAACAAATAGTTCACCCAAAAAATTAAAATTCTCTCATCATTTACTCACCCTTAAACCATCCCAGATGTGTTTGACTTTCTTAATTCTGCAGAACACAAAGATTGTTTGAAGAATATCTCAGCTTCTCAACCCAGCTTAAAAGAGAAGTTCACCTAAAAATGAAAATTCTCTTTATTTAGTCACCCTTATGCCAACCCAGATGCATATGGCTTTCTTTCTTCTGAAGAACACAAATGAAGATTAAAAAAGAAAAAAGAAAACTCTGTAGGTCCATACAATGCAAGTGAATGGTGACCCTAACTTTGAAGTGTCAAAAAGCACATAAAGGCAGCATAAAAGTAATACACAATACTCCAGTGGTTTAATCCATGTATTTGAAGCGATCCAATAGGTTTTGGTTGAGAACAGATACAAATATAGCTCCTCTTTCACTGCAAATCTTGACATGAGCAGTCTCTTTGGCGATCATTATTTCAAGCTGATTTCAGACTGATTGGAATGCTTCAGAAGACATGGATGAAACCAATGGAGTCATATGGATTACGTTTATGCTGTACTGTTTAAAGTGTTTTTTTGGAGCTTCAAAGTTTTGGTCACCATTCACTTGCATTGTATGGACCTACAGAGTTGAGTTTTTTTAACCTTCGTTTGTGTTCTTCAGAAAAAAGGAAGCCATATACATCTGGGTTGACATAAGGGTGACTAAATAAAGAGAATTTTCATTTTTGGGCAAACTGCTCTTTTAAGTTGAGAGAAGGTTGCAAAAAAACGTAAAAGCTCAACACACAATAGTATCAAGTAGACTAAAATCAGAATAAAGTAGTCCAGAATTGAATGTGCCTTTTGACCCACTTTGTGGCTCAATGTGTTTATGTAACTATAAACCTTGATATCAGACATTCTGCACAGGGTCATAATGACACAATGATCATTAGGATGTGTTCATTCTTTGTTTCTCTGAGAAACACTATAGATGTATATCTAGTGGAACTGAGTCAGTGTGTGTGTGTGTTAACCCACATTTTGTAACCTAGCATGACCTATTTATGCTATTTAAAGTGCCAGAAGAGGATAATACTATATTGTGAAGCAACTTTAGCACCTTTATTATTGTGCCTCTGAGGAAACACCAGCAACACTACCCACATATATCATAGCAACCACAACCCGGTTTAAATGAGCTGTGTGAGGTCTGAATCCCTATCTGCACTCACTATAACACTATTAAAACAAGCTGCTGATTAAATATGTTGAGAATGCCTGCAACTGCTTAGAGTATATTAGACCTTCTTCTAAGAACCAGAAAGGCAGTATGAAAAATGCCGAAACATCCTTATCGTAACATTTTGCAACAGAGAAAGATTGTGTATGCATGGATCTGAACCATCCTGCACTAGGCTATATTATTCATAAATATCTCTTGCCCACTTCTGCTCCCCTCTTTCATGGCACAAAGTTTAAAAGGTCAGAGTTGAACTCTCTCACCTCCATTTAGAAACAAATATCTGCAACTATTAGTCAACATGTTTACATACAAGAAACAAAAGCTGTTGGTTAACAGTAAAGGGAGGAACATGATATTTGTTTAGAGTGAAATTAAACATGTTTTTGTACTGCATAGCAACATTTTAATGAAGGTCAGCCACACTGTAGGCAAACGTGCTAGTTTGCTAGGGCAGAACAGTGTGGTTTGGTCTTCAGCATATAACAGCTGCATTTGTAAACAGTTGCCGGCACTGGTAAGCTTCAGCCACTCACATTCCAGTGTCTCAGCCCCATCAATGGACACAGAAACCTGCACACATGCTGCCTGGCCTTTCAGCACATTGCTCAAAGGACCCAACACTGCTAAATATAGAGCCAGCAAGGCTGCCTGCACTGTGCCTGTCGTTTCTGTGAGATGTGTTGGAGAAACAACCAGACAGGCAAATTCAGTGGTCAGCCACAACATGCTCCTACTTTTTAAATTATTATTATTAACAAATACAAAAAGTACAAGGGTATACATAATCATAACACACCAACAGCCTTATACACAGATTTTATATGTCTGCATCACTTATCACCATGCTCATACTTATCAGGGTTCAGTAGCTATTGATGGCTTGTTACTCAAATTGCCTGCATGAAAATGTGAGGTCTTAAACTTTAACTCTGTCCATAAGGGTGCGCGCGCGTGTGTGTGTGTCCCCCAACCACTCAGTCTTCAAGCACAATTTGTATATATACATTCTATATTAAAAGGAATAACAACTAAGATAATACTTCTAAATCCCCAGCAACTGACTGTGTATATTGCTCAGTGTATACTGAAAGTTATTTGTAATTGTCTATTTTTCTCCCTCCCTCTCTCTGGGTGATCCCACTGGCCATGAGCTTTATGTTCAATACAATCACACTGCAAACTGCTGATGGCAGCAGGGACAAGGCTGCTCCATTTTGTTCACCAGACATTTTAGTGCTTAGTGTGTGTGTATTTATGCATGTTTTGTTGATTTAAAAAAAGCATTTATTCCATTTGGCACAATGGTCTATATTATAAAATTCTACAATCTGGCATTGGGGGTAAAATATATGACACAATCAAATCTATGTATTTGGACAACAGGTGCAGAGATAAATTGGCAATGAAAGAACAGAATTCTTCACACACAAGGGCGAGTGAGACAGGGCAGCAGTTTGAGTTCTGTTCAACATTTACATTAATGAGTTAGCAGTGCTAATGGAACAATCTGCAACATCCAGTCTTACTCTAAATAATTCTGAAGTTTAATTTCTTCTCTATGCAGATGATCTGGTGCTGCTGTCAGCTACTGCACAAGGGCTACAGCAGCACATGGACCTGCTGGAAAACTACTGTCAGAACTGGGCCCTGACTGTCAATTGAAAAAAAAAAAATAAATAAAAAAAAATATATATATATATATATATATATATATATATATATATATATATATATATATATATATATATATTATAATCTTCCAGATAAAAGCCAGATTACAGCAAACCAGATACACATTCACTCAATGGAACACTGCAATAGAACACACCCAACACTACGACTACCTCGGTCTAAAAATTAGTGCTTCAGGGGGTTTTGGTCTGGCAGCGAATGCATTAAAAGAGAAAGCTAGAAGAGCATTCTATGCTATTAAGGGCAAATTTACCCAAATAGACATTCCTGTAACAATTTGGTCTAAATATTTAATCATCAAATACAGGCTCAGTGATCACAGATTTGGCCATAGAAAAAGGCTTCCAGTGGAAAACGAGTCTGTGACACTGGTGAGGTCGAGACAGAGACTTCTCCTTCACTGTGAGAAATAGTGAGAGAGAAATACTTTGAGAAACTTTCAAACCTAATGCCACAATTTTCCAGTTCAGCAGATACTGATCAAATGCAAGAGTTACTGGGGGAGGACAATCGTGTATCAGTTGCAGCAAAATTCATTTTTGAGCTGCACACCCTCAGACACCAGTCACTGCCTTAATGTACTTGTCACAGTATTTGTTATGTTCATAATGTCTTGTTTAATTTTATACTGTATAGTGTAGAGTTGAAGACACAAGTTTACATACACTTAGGTTGAAGTCATTAAAACTCACTTTTTAACCAACCCACCGATTTCATATTAGCAAACTATAGTTTTGGCAAGTGGTTTAGGACATCTACTTTGTACATGACACAAGTCATTTTTCCAACAAATGTTTACAGACAGATCGTTTCACTTTTAATTGATATCACAATTCCAGTCAGTCAGAAATTTACATACACTAAGTTAACTATGCCTTTAAGCAGCTTGGAAAATTCCATAAAATGATGTCAAGCATTTAGGAAATTAGTCAATTAGCTTCTGATAGGCTAATTGGATATCTGTGGTCAAGCGGTTAACTGTGGATATACTTTAAGACCTACCTTCAATCTCAGTGCTTCGTTGCTTGAGATCATGGGAAAATCAAAATAAATCAGCCAAGACCTCAGAAACAAAAATTGTGGACCTCCACAAGTCTGATTCATCCTTGGGAGCAATTTTGCCTGAAGGTACCACATTCATATTTACAAAAAATTAATACGCAAATATAACCACCATGGGACCACGCAGTCATCATACTGCTCAGGAAGGAGACGCATTCTGTCTCCTAGAGGTGAACATAGTTTAGTGGAAAAATGCAACTCAATCTCAGAACAACGTTAAAGGACCTGGAGGAAGCAGATGGACAAGTATCTAAATCCACAGTAAAACGAGTCCTATACTGAGATAACCTGAAAGGCTACTCAACAAGTAAGAAGCCACTACTCCAAAATCAACATAAAAAAGCCAGACTACAGTTTGCAAGTGCACATGGTGACAAAGGTCTTACTTTTTGGAGAAATGTCCTCAGGTCTGATACAAAAATGTAACTTTTTGGCCATAATGACCATGTTTGGAGGAAAAAGTGTGAGGCTTGCAAGCTGAAGAACTCCATACCAACTGTGAAGGGGGTGGTAGCATCATGTTGTGATGGTGCTTTGCTACAGGAGGGACTTGTGCACTTCCAAAAATAGATGGCATCATAAGGAAGGAAAATTATGTGAATATTGAAGCAACATCTCAAGACATCAGCCATGAAGTTAAAGCTCAGTCACAAATGTGTCTTCCAAATGGAAAATGATCCCAAGTATACCTCCAAAGTTGTGGCAAAATGCTATAGGACAACAAAGTCAAGGTACTGGAGTGACCATCACAAAGCCCTGACCTCAATCTGATAGAAAATTTGTGGGTAGAACTGAAAAAGTGTGTGCAAGCATGGAGGCCTACAAACCTGACTCAGTAGAACCGTTCTATCTGGAGGAATGGGCCAAAATTCCAGCAATTTATTGTGAGAAGCTTGTGGAAGGCTACCTAAAACATTCAACCCAAGTTAAACAATTTAAAGGCAATGCTACCAAATACTAACAAAATGTACGTCAACTTCTGACCCACTGGGAATGTGATGAAAGAAATAAAAATTCTCTCTACTATTATTCTGACATTTCACATTCTTAAAATAAAGTAGCGATCCTAACTGACCTCATAGGGAATGTTTTTACAATTAAATGTCATGACTTGAGAAAACTGAACTTAAATGTATTTGGCTAAGGTGTATGTTTACTTCTAACTTCAACTATATATTGTCATTATAGTTTTTTATTTTAATAATTACCTGGCACCTTATTTTTATTCAATTTGTTTGTTGTTGTTGTTGTTGTTGTTGATGTTATTTGTTACTGTTTTATGATTAATTTTGTTATTGTATTAATGCTTTGGCAATATTATATGTAAACACATTCATGCTAATAGAGAGAGAGAGAGAGAGCGAAAGAGAGAGTGAAAGAGATTATAATGCCTTACAATAGATGGTCAGTCACTGTCTGTGCAGTGCATGTGTCCTTAACAGTCCTGTAATTATTAGAGCGCAGTTTCATGTGTTTGTCTATCAGTTAACATGCTTCAAGTGTCCAAGCTTTTTTGTGCTGATTAATATATCTGAGTACAGACCTTAACATGCCCACTAAACAAACACATTCATAAACAATAATAAGCATTTACAGCATTGTGAAGGTGAAGACTAATCTTAATTGTCTAGTATTTGTTTGTAGTTTAGGAAGTCTTTGAGAAGAGGTCATATAGTAGAGTTATATCATGTTTGTGTTTGTGGTTTCAGCAGAGAGAGCTTTGGACACAATGAACTTCGATGTGGTCAAAGGAAAGCCAATCAGAATCATGTGGTCACAGAGAGATCCGTCACTCAGGAAATCTGGAGTTGGAAATGTCTTCATCAAAAATCTGGACAAGTCCATCGACAACAAGGCCCTGTATGACACCTTCTCTGCTTTTGGAAACATCCTGTCCTGCAAGGTAAGGAGCAACTTCAATTGAAAAGACCATTTTTTATAGGGCATAATGAGATAACTGAACAAGGCATTTAATATGGTAAAATTGTATTAAGGTGAGTGAAATTGTATTTCTCAGCTGAGTTAAGGCTACTCTGTGCCTGCTCAAAATTCTGTGTATAGGTGCAATTCTGCATAAAAGCCAGACTAAATTTTGCCTGCTCTGACCCACTTCAGCCCCTAGTATCAAAGGCAGTACTGATGCCGTTTTGGTTCTGTGTAAATGAATCAGAAGAGCCTTAAACTTTGTTGTCATAATAGAGCATATATTTAATGATTTCATTTTATATTTAAAAGTGTAATTACATAAATTAAAATATATTCATTTATTTCATATTATTTAAATTTTAATTGTATATGTAAAACATTCATCTCATAACATTATTATGCATTTGTAATTGCTGTGTAAATGCATTTTTGCCTACAATTTGAATATACAGCATGTTACATTTATAGCTGAAGTCAGTGTGTAATTTCTCTAGTATCTCAGGGACAACAAACTGTTTCAAACATGCAGTCCTACACAAAATTCACACCATTGGTTGAGTTAATGGGACCACCTCCTAAACAAACAGAGCAATGTTATGACATCGCCACAGTGTTTGCAATTGTCAGGGAAATCCTCCTACAAATTACACTTCTTCCTTAATGTCTATATTCAAGTAAATACAACACAAGAGATTTGTAAATCACATTTCAGAACAGAAAAGCTTTGGTAGAACAACTGTATAAGGAAAGACTGATTACTGTTGATGAATTCTATAACTGATTAACAGGTGGTGTGTGATGAGAATGGATCTAAGGGCTACGCCTTCGTGCATTTTGAGACTCAGGACGCAGCTGACCGCGCCATTGAGAAGATGAATGGCATGCTGCTGAACGACCGCAAGGTGTGAGTGTCTGAGTAGAGTCATGTGACAAGAAGGATGAGCACTGGTTTACCAGGACACTGTGTAGTTGTATTAGTTACGGTTGTTATGCAGAGATGAAGTCTGGGTTTATTTTCATAGCAGACATAAGTGTGACTTGTTTTATGTATTTTTAATATCTAAATATTTATTACATTTTGTTTCTTTGTTTTACGGTTATAGAATTGGGCGTTTGTGTATGAGATGTGCATGTATTTGCTGGTTTTTTACCTGTGGCATTAGGAATAGGCCTACTAGCAGCTTTATGGTTTAAGAAAAGCTAAATATTCAATTTTGCTGTTCTGTTGTTTTCATTCTTAAAGGGATAGTTTTTCCAAAAAGTAAAATTCTCTAATCCTTTTCTGACCCTCATGCCATCAAAGATGTGTATGACAAAACTTTGAATCTCCAAAAAATCACTTAAATTCAGCATAAAAGTAGTCTATAATGCACCAGTTTTTAAATCCATGTCTTCTGAAGTGATATGATAGGTGTTGGTGAGAAACAGATCTATGCCCTGACCAGTAGCTGGAGTAATGCACAAAGAATGCAAAATGGCAAGAAGAAAAAAAGAAGAAGAAGAAGACTTAAGGATTACTTGTATGCTGACTTTTTGTGATTACTGGAGATTCAAATTTTATGTGAAGTTTTGGTCACAATTCACTTACGTTGGATGAACCTACAGAGCTGATATTTTCTTCTATAAAGATCTTTGTATTCTGCAAAATAAGTAAAGTCACACCTTTAGGATGGCATGAGGGTCAGTAAAGGATGAGAGAATTTTCATTTTTGGGTGAACTATCCCTTTAATTGAGATGCAGACAGCAATATTGACACTCTGTATTAGAAAAACACTTCTGTATACAGTAGAAACATTCACCAAAGACCTTAAACAGCCATTAGGGTTAGTTTTAATACACAGTGGATACAATAGAGAAAGAGTAGAAGAGAATACCACATTAGATACACACATCACACACAAATATCTTTGACAGTGCAGATAGTACACATTGTGCACTGAGCAAATGGGCAGACTAGTTCATGAGTATCTAAGGTTGTGTGTCATTTGATCAGTCTTTTTATGACTTAACAACATAAATGACACACCTGTATGCCCTCTTGGGCAGTGTGTGCCAGTCTTTGTATGCCGTTTTGTGTCTGCAGTTAGCCTGCAGCTGTCTGTATTGCATTTCTGTATAAGTCATGTTGGCCTTTTCTCTGTTTTTGCTGTTTTTTGAAGGTTTGTGGGCCGTTTCAAGTCCAGAAAGGAGAGAGAGGCAGAGATGGGAGCCAAAGCCAAAGAGTTCACCAACATATACATCAAGAATTTTGGCGAGGACATGGATAATGAGAGATTAAAGGAGCTCTTTGATAAATATGGTATGTTTGAGAGTATGAAGTTGGTGTAGTGGTAGCCTACTAAGAATCTATGAATGCAAAGATTGCATATAGAGTTTGTAATTGCACTTTTTTGTTCATATTTAGCATTGTTTTTTTCCCCTGCTATCTACCACTTTAAGACATTCATAACAATGCATGGTATTGTAGATTATGGACACACTCCTACCCTTCTCTAGCGCATCTGACGAAGTTGCCTCTATTGTATTTATTTCTGCAGGTAAAATACTAAGTGTGAAGGTCATGACTGACCCCACAGGCAAATCTCGTGGATTTGGCTTTGTAAGCTATGAGAAGCATGAGGATGCTTACAAGGTACAGTAAAGTTAGAGAGCTTCAGATTGTCTGAATAAGACACATTAAAGGAATAGTTCAACCAAAAATGTAAATTCTTCTTAACTCTTATGACTTTCTTTCTACTGTGGAACACAAAAGGAAATGTTAGGCAGATTGTTAGACTCAGTCACCATTCACTTTTACTGTTTGGAAAAAAGATGTAATAAAAGTGAATGGGGACTGAGGCTAGCATGCTGGCTAACATATTTTCCACAGAAGAAAGAACTGCGGGTGGGGGGTGGGGGGTGGGGTATGGGGGGGGGGATGAAAATCAGAATGAAGAATGAGAATTTGCTAATAAGGAAATGGTAGAATGTTTTTAAAAGCCTCATGTGCCATGTTTTCTTTCTTTTTTACAACTGTAATTGTTTGCTAAATGTATAAATGGCAATACTTAGATGATTTTTGTCTCAGGCTGTGGATGAGATGAATGGCATGGAGCTGAACAGTAAGACCATGTTCGTTGGCCGAGCTCAGAAAAAGATGGAGAGACAAGCAGAACTTAAGAGGAAGTTCGAACAGCTCAAACAGGAAAGAATCAGCAGATATCAGGTAGATGATTTGAGGTGTGTGCGTGTTTATGTGTTTATTAAAAACAATTATGTTTTGTCAATATTTGTGTATATTTCTGTTTACAGGGTGTTAATTTATATATCAAGAATCTCGACGACACCATTGATGATGAAAAACTCCATAAAGAGTTCTCTCCTTTCGGTTCCATCACCAGTACCAAGGTGGGTCAAAGGCCAAAGACCATGTCTTTATGGTCTAATTATTTTTAAATGTTTTCAGGGACTATTAATTGCCACCATAAAGAACCATTAATATAATTGATAACAACATCTGTGTTTAGAAAGTATTTACTCCATTAAGGCAGTAATCAGGGTTTGGATTCATGAAAATCTTCTTAAAGTGATAGTTCACCCCAAAATAAAAATAATTTAATCATTTTCTCATCCTCTTGCCATCTTAGATGTGTATGACTTTCTTTCTTCTGCATAATGCAAATAAAGATTTTTAGAAGAATATCTAAGCTCTGTAAGTCCTTACATTGCAAGTGAATGGTTGCCAGAAATTTGAAGCTCCAAAAAAGGACATAAAGGCAGGATAAAAATAATCCATACGTCTCTAGTGGTTAAATCCATGTCTTCAGATGCGATATGATAGATGTGGGTGAGAAACAGATCAATATTTAAGCCCTTATTTTTACTATAATTTCATCTCCCTGCCCAGTAGATGCTGATAAGAACAAAGTATGCAAATCACCAAAAAACAAAAGAAGAATGTGAAAGTGGAGATTTACGGTAAAAAAATATTGATCTGTTTCTCACCCACACCATCATATCGCTGCTGGAGACTGCCTATACAGTATATACTTTTTGGACCTTCAAAGTTCTGACCACCATTCACATTAATTTTATAGACCTACATAGCTGAAATATTCTTCTAAAAAAATATTGTTTCTGTTCAGCAGAAGAAAAAGAGTCATACACATCTGGGATGGAGTAAATGATGAGAGAATTTTCATTTATGAGTGAACTATTCCATGAAAAAAATGTTTTACATAGTTTTTAATGGAAAAGAAATAGAATCTCTTAATTATCTTAACTTCTTTAGTTTGGAAGATGATCAAGATTTCTGATCCATGAAGCAGGTAAACAGTGAAGCTAGGTCTGAAATCTTATCTTGCTGTAGGTGATGTTGGAAGATGGCAGGTCCAAAGGCTTTGGCTTTGTGTGTTTCTCCTCACCTGAGGAGGCCACAAAGGCAGTGACAGAGATGAACGGGCGTATTGTGGGCTCCAAACCATTGTACGTGGCTCTGGCACAGCGTAAAGAGGAAAGAAAAGCTCATCTGACCAACCAGTATATGCAGCGTATTGCTGGCATGAGGGCCATGCCTGCCAACGCCATCATCAACCAATTCCAGCCTGCCAGCGGATATTTCATGCCAGCTGTGCCACAGGTAGATTGAGTAATGTATATGCCTCAATACATATACTGATAATAAACCAATACATTTACAGATTGTGCTTATGGTCCAAAGAGCAGCAATGAAGAGAGAATGTGAAGTTACAGAATAAAACATTTATAGGAACTATTATTTACTCACCTTTTTGTTGTTCCAAATATGCTTGAATTTCTTTCTTCCGAGGAACACAAATGGTAAATCATTGATGATTATCCCCTGTGATGAGGAGTAGGGTGGGCTAATCAGCCGGGAGGGGGGTAAAGATGAGCCGGAGCCACCAGTTCGAGAGAGAGATGCACGTGGCCATGCTGCATGTTTTATGTTGTTTTAATTTCATTTACATCATTAAAACTTGATGTTTATTGTTCAGCCGGTTCCCTCCTCTACCTTGCCCATCCTTGAACTATTATGGTGGTGCCGAAACCCGGGAGGAAGGAGTGATGCGCTGTCACGTAGTCCTCGCCACTACCGTCTGCCAAAGGAGCAGCCGTGGTTGTCTGCCTGGGGACGAAGGGGTCGTTTCAAATAAACACAATTGTTGTCGCGGCTTATGTCTATTCATTCTTTTGTTTCAGTGTTGGGATTTTGTGGAGAGGACACACTATTTCTCCCAGATAAAGCTGAAATTTTATTTAAACACAAATGCAACATTTCAAGCAAAATGATCCGTTGTTTTAGCAAAGTACCTCTGTTAGTTCAGCTTCAGATTTGTGTGCTTGTCATTTTGTCACCCTGCATGTTGATAGGAAGGGCTGTGAAGTTCTCATACTTGGGTATGTAAATGCTTTTGAAGTTGTACGATCGGATGGTTATTTCCTTTTAAATCCGCACATAAATTGCAACTTTTGTTCAGAGGAGTGGTTGATTGGCTGGTGAGAGGTGGTGCTTTGCTGCCATCTGGGATACATCACGACGCCATTTACACATCAAATGTGATGTGGCTACATGCGTTTTTGACTACCTCTGTATGTGTTGTGGGAACCGGCTGAATAGTAAACGTAAGGTTTATGTCAAAACTCAAACTTAAAACAAACACAGACACAGAACCGGCATCTCCGGCTGCCCCTTATCTCGCTCTCCCGCTGATCAGCTGATTCAGCGCCAGAAGTGCTCCATCACGGCCCGGCAATGCCCTCCTCCTCGTCACAGCCACTTTTATGATAGCCTCAGTCCTTATTCAATTTCATTAATAGGAAAAGAGTAGACAGGATATTTTTCCACCATGTACCTTTTGTGTTCCTTGGGGAAAAAGTGTCAAGTTTGGAATGACATAAGGGTTAATAAATAATGTATTAAATAATGAATAAATAATGACATGAAAGAATTCTGAAAGAGTAAAATGTTCTTTTAAATGATGTTCCTTTTTTTTATCACAGGCTCAGAACAGAACGACATACTATGCACCAAACCAGCTCACCCAGATGCGTCCAAACCCTCGCTGGCAGCAGCAGGGAGGCAGAGGTCAGGGTGGGTTCCAGGGCATGCCCAGTTCCTTGCGCCAGCCAGGGCCCCGTGCCAACATCCGCCAACTTGCACCCAGTGCTTCCACCCAAGGCCCACGCGGAATCCCCACAGGTGCACAGAGAGTGGGTGAGAAAACCCACGCTCTTATGATCTGATGCCATGTTATGATAACTCAACCCAGAATTTCGGATCCAGATTAAGTCTGACTAGATTTGTGAGACTTTCCAGTAGATTATATTTTTTGGATTAGCATAATTAGCTGGTTAATGTGTTATAAAGATTATGATCAGGAATAATTTAGGGGCTTGTGGCCATGGTTATGATGTATTTCCTGTTCTTCAGATCTTTTGTTTTGGATGTTGTGTCTTCAATGTTTAATGACAACCGTGTACTGCTCTTAGACATAATAATAATCCATATCTATTATCTATCTGTTAAATTGATCTGATTAACTTTTCATATTTTTCTAATCATTTTGTAATTCCAACTACACATTCTATGATTACCTGTTGTGTATGTATTTGTGTTTGGGGTTCCTATTTCCTGGTCATAGATTTAACACTCTTTATCTCATCCTGCTACTAGGTGGCACTGGCCAACCAATGGGTCCACGCGCTGCCATGGGGGTGACAAACCCACGTGCCATGCCCCCATACAAGTACGCCACCACCATACGAAATACCCAGCCTCATGTATTGCAGCCCATTACTCTGCAACAGGTAATATATGCTAATATTTCATACAGTATGCCAATAAAACATAGATAAAACTTATAAAGACTTACTTGTTTGGTGATCCCTGTTTGAAAAGTAACACAGATTTGTGTGGATTTCATTTTAGCAGTCATTTCTAATTGAACCGAATCAAGTCACTTTTAACTATAGATGTCTAACCTTTTCAATTGTGTCTGCCCAAATGCTTACAAATACAATACAAAAGCTAATTCTAGTTCCCCAGTTGTGCTGTTTCAGAGGTTGTGGACTGTATATTTAATAATGAAAGTTTGTGAAACAAATGAAATGCCTGCCTTTATATGGCCTTGAGAAGCATTATATTGTACATTCAGTGGAGACCAGGAGATATGCAGTGCTAGCATAGGTTTTGAAATGGGTATGGGTTAGAATTAGTTCAGCATTAATTAAGGCCACATCCTTAATCCTCTTTTGAAAACACTCTTTACATCAACATACTTTGGAAAATGTTGACATTAAGAAACTGAAAACAGAGGTTGCAAACTTAAACGGATTAGTGAGGTTGTGACCTAAGAGTTGGTGTTAGAGATTAGGTTTAGTTAGGGGTTAGGATTAGTTTATGGTTTATTCAGTGTTGGGTTAGGATTAATGTTAGAGTCAAAAATGACATTAAAGCAACAGTTCACCCAAAAGAAAGTATAATAAAGAATATATAAGGTGTTTTTTTTTGTCCATACAATGTGAGGCAATTGGATTCAAAACTTTTAAGCACCAAAAAGTACATTAAGGCAGCATAAAAGTAATTCACAAGACTTGAAGGGTTAACCCATGTCTTCTGAAGCTGTATGATCACTTTGGGTGAAAAACAGAACACAATTGATGTCCTTATTCACTATTAATCATCTTCAGTCTCTGGATGGCATGAGGGTGAGTAAATGATTGGAGGATTTTCATTTTTGGGTGAACTATACCTTTAATATATAGATTTGTAAAATGTAAGTAATCAAAGTAAAACCTTTGTTTGTAACTTTGTATTTTATTCTCTTTCAAAGGCTCAGCCTGCAGTTCATGTGCAAGGTCAGGATCCCCTCACTGCCTCTATGTTAGCTGCCGCGCTACCTCAGGAACAGAAACAGATGCTTGGTGAGATGAGGAGGAGGCTGTAAGCATTTTCAGCCATTCTAACCATTCTCTGTATCTAAATGTTTACTCACCAGTACATGTCTTGTGGAAAACAGTGAGGTTAGCTTATTTGACTCTTCCCTATAACTGTTTGTCTGTCTTGTTTCCCTGTCATGTTTTCTTTCAGGTGAGCGATTGTTCCCTCTCATCCAGGCGATGCACCCCAGTCTAGCTGGGAAGATCACAGGAATGCTGCTCGAGATTGACAATTCTGAGCTGCTGCACATGCTGGAGTCCCATGAGTCTTTGCGCTCCAAGGTGACAGTCATTGATAAAAGCCTCTAATAACAGACACTTACTCTTCTGTTATTCTGTCATCTCCAGTCACTGCAATAATCACAAGTGATTAACAATGCAAATGCCATTGACTAAACATTAAGTTTTATGCTGTGCAGAGACTGGTCCTGAACTGCAGCGCTGTTCATGTCTTAATCTCTGTTATCAATGCCATTTATGTCTGATAATGGTGGTTTAGTATCAGATCTAAATTTATGTTCATTAGTCATTTTAGAGCCATGTCTCTCTATGGTTAAGATGGTTTGGACAGATGCATGACTGATGATTTTATTTTTCATCAGGCGGAGGAGGCTGTTGCAGTGCTTCAGGCTCATCAAGCCAAGAAAGACGCCACACAGAAAGTGGGAGTCAACGATGCGACTGCACCCGCAACATCCTGACGAGTAAGTAATCCTTATAATGGCATTATTTTTTTATTGCTGTAACAGTCTATCTGTACAAAACTGTCAGGGTTTTTTGTTTACACAAAAATGGAATGAGTGTAGTCATAAACCCAATATCAACAGTACTATTAAACTTAAGTTGAGCTCGAGTTGGTAAATGCTCCTGATAGATATGTGCATCTATTGTACGTGCCAAGTAAAATTGTAAGTAAAATGTTTTGATGGCCCACAGAATATCATGGTTTGTGTAGTAGTAATATTGCAGTAATATCATAAATGGTAATTCATGCCTGTTGTTTTTCTGCAGGGTGAAAGCTGAAAGGCTGAAGAGAGATCACCCCATCTGGTGCCGTCTGGTGACATCAAATGTCTACCAGGAAAAAAAAAACTGAAAAAGGCAAAAAGATACTTGAACATAAAGAATAAAATGTAATTGCAGGGCTTATATTTGTAACTCTGTAATGATTTTTTATCATACATATCTAAAGTCAATTTAAAAGGAGGCAATTCTCAATATTGTGGCCAGGGGAATGGAAATGGAAACTTCTGTGAGCTGCGTGTTTGCTGCTTTGATTGGACATCACTTGTCCCAAGACAATAACCTGAGTGTTGTGGTCCTCTAAATAAAGAGACTATCTAAAATTAATTATGTTGTTTATTCTTTTTCTTAAAGCTGAAGTGTGTAACTTTTTTGTCGTTATAATACTTTCTCCTATCCCCGTGTTATTTGCATAAACTATACGCAGATTAATACGCAGATTAATTTTTTAAACACTGTCTCTCTGAGGTGCTATAAAAATTCTTCTGTTTTGAGAGACCCATCAAGCTCAACACAACAACATTGACTAAACCAATGGCCTGAGTTAGGGGCGGGACTATCTGTTTGTTTGACCAACAGCAGATATTTGGAAGGCTGTTTAAAAACAATGTTTATTTTTGAATTTTCGTTTGGTGGCACTAGTGGCACAGAAATTACACACTTCAGATTGAATTCCTTTAATTCTGTGCTACACTTGTTTTGTCCTTCATCAAAATAACATTACTGAAAGAACATTTTGTTTACATGTTTTATCCAAAGCAAAGATGGAATTCTCAGTAACTCCCCATTTCACCTGAGCCTGGGATTGAACCTGGAAACTTTGAGTCAACAGCAAAGATTCTTAGCCATTAGGCTACAAATAAAACCGCAATTCTCTTAACTGAAGAAATACTGTACCAGGCTAGATATGAAGCTGTATGACTTAAATACTGTACAGTGGGGTCCAAAAGAGGCCACATTGAAAACAAGGGATCTCTTTACATTTAAAATTAGATCAAATTAATCACACAAGATGCTTTATTGAACTTTCTTCAAACATGCTGTGACAACACGAATCTTCAATTCTCTTACGAGAGGTTCTCTCGTATTGCGTAAGCTAGCTTACGCTACGGGAAAGATTAATCTTTTCTGAGATATTGAAGCCAAAAAATTATCCTTAATTTTGTATCATTTGTCAACGCAGTGCAGCAACTGCAGACCTTGAGCGGGCTAGCTAGCGAGCTCATTGGTTGCTCTGCGGCAACTGCTGCAGCCTATAGACGAACTTGGGCGAACTCGCGTCCAATGAGAGGCGTCCGCGCGCTTACTGCATCAAAGCCCGCCAAAATGGGCGTGGCTAGAGTGCATATAAGCGTAGTTCGTGAGGCTGGAACCCTGATTTTCATCTCTTCAGCGAAGCTCTTCGCATCTCTGAACTGGAAGCCGCGTCGCCGTTCGAGAGGCATCTAGCAAGCTTGGACAGCGCCGAAGAAGCCGGCCGTCTCCGCCACCTTCAGCCATCCTGCGAGCTACGCCATCCGGCAACGTATCCTTTTTAGAGCAAGCTAGTTCTTAACGAACTTCACAAAAGAGTAACGAGCGTCTTTTTTAAGATGCCTCGCACCACTTGCGCTTCATGCCGCGCCCCTCTCAGCGCCGGAGACCGCCACATCATCTGCGCTCTCTGCCTGGGACTGGGGCATGCAGAGCTCACCCTCGCTGAAGGCGGATGCGACCTCTGCGAGGAGCTTCCGATGTCGACCCTGCGGGCTCGACTCGAAGTGCTCAGAACCGAAGCCGCCGCGCCGCCTTCCGTTCCGCCGCGCAGGAAAAAGCGCCGCTCCCAAAGGCTGCCAGAACCGGTGATAGAAGCGACTGCCTCGCCGGAGCCTCTCCCTCGAGCTTCGGACAGCGAGGAGTGGTCAGGCTCCCACGCCTCCTCTTCGGCCCAGGAATCCAGCAGGACCCGCGCCGGAGTCGAAGGGGAACTAACACGCCTCCTCACACAGGCCGTCGACCGCCTCGGGCTCGAGTGGTCACCGCCCCCTGAGCAGGCTCCCAACAGCCTCGACGGCTGCTTTCTTCAGAGCCGTCGCCGCGCAACACCCGCGTCCCGGGCCGCTCCCTTCCTGCCGGAACTCCACACTCAAGGGCTACTCCTCCATCCCCCCGGTCGAGGATTCGGTAGCAGCACACCTTTGCCCGCCCTCCGCGAGATGGCGGTCTAAGCCAGTGCTCCCGTCTAAGGCCTGCAGAGCGACTTCCGCCTATGTTGGCCGCGCCTATTCCGCCGCCGGCCAAGCCGCATCTGCTCTGCACTCCATGGCCGTCTTACAGATCCTCCAAGCGGACCTTCTTCGGGAGTGAAAAAACGAGCTGGTCATCCGCTTCCTCAAGGGAGCTAGAAGGATGAACCCCTGCGTCCCCCATCGGTTCCTATCTGGGATCTTTCTATAGTTCTCGAAACTATGAAAGCCCCCCCTTTCGAACCGCTTCAATCCGTGGATTTGAAATACCTTTCACTCAAAACCGTTTTTCTGACTGCCCTGTCATCAGTCAAACGTGTGGGAGACCTTCACGTGTGTCTTGAGTTTGGACCAAGTGACTCCAAGGTCATTTTAAAGCCTAGACACGACTATGTTCCCAAGGTGATCGGTACTCCTTTCAGAGCACAGGTCATTTCCCTATCGGCGCTGCCAGCATCTGATAGCGAACGCGACGCCAATCTCCTTTGCCCAGTCAGAGCACTGAGATTGTATACTGCGCGCTCCGCCTCTTTCAGACGCTCTGAGCAGCTTTTCGTTTCGTTCGGAGGGCGCACCAAAGGTCTCGCCGCCTCGAAACAGACACTGTCTAGATGATGGATAGTGGACGCTATTGCTGCCGCATACGCATCAAAAGACCTGCCATGCCCGTTGGGCATTAGGGCTCACTCCACTAGAGGCATGGCCTCATCGTATGCATGGTCCAGCGGGATTTCCATTCACGACATATGTGTGGCAGCGGGCTGGGCTTCCCCCTCCACCTTTGTCAGATTTTACAATCTGGAAGTGCCCGCCCTGCAGGCAAAACAACTAGCGGTTTAATACGCTACAGCTCCCCTGGTGAGCTGCACTGATGGGACTCATTCCACACAGACCGGCACCGCCGCTCTGTCGTTCCCTTCCCACTATGTGCTTATGTATTACACACACACTGGCCCGCACTCTTGCCGGCCAAATATTATTTCCCCACTCACAAGGGCTCCCCCGGGTCCCCCCACCCCGGGGCTCATGCAGTGGATGCTTGGCGCGCACGGCGTTGACAATGGGTTCCCGTAGCGTAAGCTAGCTTACGCAATACGAGAGAACCTCTCGTAAGAGAACGAATCGGTTAACTAACGTAACCTCGGTTCTCTCTAGATGAGGGAACGAGTATTGCGTAGCCGGCCGTGCTCGCGCTCAAAGCCCATTTTGGCAGGCTTTGATGCAGTAAGCGCGCGGACGCCTCTCATTGGACGCGAGTTCGCCCAAGTTCGTCTATAGGCTGCAGCAGTTGCCGCAGAGCAACCAATGAGCTCGCTAGCTAGCCCGCTCAAGGTCTGCAGTTGCTGCACTGCGTTGACAAATGATACAAAATTAAGGATAATTTTTTGGCTTCAATATCTCAGAAAAGATGAATCTTTCCCGTAGCGTAAGCTAGCTTACGCAATACTCGTTCCCTCATCTAGAGAGAACCGAGGTTACGTTAGGTAACCGATTCGTTTTGCACAAACGTGTGGTCCAGCCAGCTTGAGTGCATACAGTCCTTAAAGCACAAGGAGGGCATAACAAATACTAATAAATTGAAATGAAATGAAATTTGTTTTACTCAAAAAGCCACGATGATCATATGATTTGTAATGAAAAATATCATATTAAATTGGTCTAAAAAAATAACAAGGGGTGTTAAATATCTAGAAATACCTCTAAATAAAAGGTTTAATAATTACTTCTGTCAATGAACATTGAAATTTTGGTATGAAAATAATTTTTTAATCTTATAATTTCTGTTATCATGTCTCCCTTTTATTTATTTTTAATCAGATTCATGTAGTGTTTATCATAGATAAGTGATGTATTTTAAAAGTTGGCATACAGTGTTCATTATAATGGGGCATAGGTTTTGCAACTCAATATTCAATACTCACTACTCATGAGTACATTTAAATGAGCTACTCTTTTACTCTTACTTGAGTAGTTTTTAGGACAGGTACTTTTACTCAACTCACACTTAATTTTTGGGGAAGTAACAGTACTTCTTGAGTATGATTTTTCAGTACTTTTTCCATCCCTACAGATACTACAGTAATGCTGTAGTTAAATCATGATTAATTTGATCAAAACCTTGGTTACTGACAAATGGTTATTACAGTCATGGTTATTGCATTCATGGTTAATACAATTTTACTACAGTAAATCCATGGTAAGTTTCCATAAGGGTATCATTCATTAAGGAAGATTAAAGATCATTATCAATGTGAATTTAAATAAGCCTGTAAAAATGGTCAAACAACTCCATTATAATACATGTTACGTCTGGGTTTGTCATTAACAAATGTGTGAATAACTCCAGATGCCTGTCATTAATTCAGGAAAGCACTGTTTCCTCTTTGAACAAGCGCTATGACTGAAAGGGTGAGCGCTGACTGCGTCTGCTGGTGTAGTTGATCATTTCTGCGTGTCAAAATGAGTGGAAGAAAAAATTGTTCCGGAGCCATGCAACAACTTGCTCATATAATAAAGTTTTTCGACTGCGAAGCTTATGAGATGGATTAATATTAATATAATAATAATGTTATCTTTTTGTAAAAAAAAAGAAATTCAGAATCAATATTTTTATGTGAGGATCGATATTCTTGATACCACATCAGTATTGGAAGTATCGATACTTTAGTACTTTAGTATCGATCCACCCATCCCTAATCATGAGTCAATGAACCACTTGGTGCTATGGATCAGAATACCTAAGTGACCCAATGCAATTTAGTTTACATTTTAGTATAACAAGATAGTAGACCACTATACTTAGTATTATATTACACTGGAATTAGTTAAAAACAACATGTTACCACAGTTGAGGTGTCTAATACAGCACTGAGAGAGTGACTACATTTGCCATCTTCTCTCTTCAGACTGCTGTAACACATCGCTCTATTTTTTTATTTAATTTTTTGGAAAGTTGTGGTAATGTAGTAGTGGTGTTTTTATGTTGGTGCAAATGGATAAACTTAAATTAGATTTGCGGTGGTCTCCCATTCACCTCTATGGAAGTTTACCATGCATTTGTTTATTAATCGTGCATTTCAAAACCCGGACGTGTTAAAAGGGTAAATTAAGAGTCCAGATTACTGTCTGATTTGAATTTGTGTTCTGCAGAATTAATTGGAACTGTTCCGCAGAGCCGTCAGAGTGAACGTCGCCAAATCCGTGAGGATTAAAGCGGGCTCTCGACCAGGTGAGTTTACACTCGGCAAGTCTTCCCTTCATGCAGTTTCATGGCTGTTTGGGATCTTAAAAATTTTGGCATCTTTTCGAATTAATGTTGAATCTCCATTTTGCCTGTCTGTGAGACATTGCTTTATATCTGATTACTGTTCTGCTCATAATGTGTTTGGAAGATGACTGGCTGAAAAGTTCTCAGGGAAGACCACAGAGGAGAGCGAGGAGATGGAGTCAGCTGCAGAGTCCGCCAGTACAAACACCTAGAAGATGGGAAAGTTGTCATTTTATTAGTTCTTTATGTAATACATGAAAAGTTTGCTTTGTTGAGACAAAAAGCTTCTTTGAAAGAGCCATCTGGTCCATGTCTGATATGACAAAATTGTTTTATCATTAATATACTTTTATTGCTATTCATCCTCTACTGTTTATTTGTCTGAACAGGGAGAACTACCTGCAAAGAAAAGTAGAACTAACCCTCAGGTCTACATGGACATCAAGATCGGCAACAAACCTGCAGGCAGATTGCGATTCTGCAAGCGGACAGTGTGCCAATGACTGCAGGTAAGATTCAATAAATCATCTTAAGAAGCTCATGCTCACTGAACAAAATTTTACCCTGTGTCCAAACCCATGCACTGTCACAATATATACTGTAATTGATTAAGGACGCACTTCTCGACTGGTAAAACAATGTGTTAAAAAACTAATGTTTTTTAGGTATGCAGTCGAGTAGTATAAATAGATTTCCAACATACTTCATCTAGGGACATGGGTATTGACCTGTGACCCAAAAATAAAATGATCAGTCACAACATTAAAACCACTGACAGGTGAAGCGAATAACATTTATTATCTCATTACACCTGTCAAGGGTTGGGATATTAGGCAGCAAGTGAACAGTCATTTCTTGAATTTCATGTGTTGGAAGCAGGAAAAATGGGCAAGTGTTAGTATCTGAGTGACTTTGACAAGCAAATTGTGATGGCTAGACGACTGGGTCAGAGCATCTTCAAGACGGCAGGTCTCGTGGGGTGCTCCTGGTATGCAGTGGTTAGTACCTACCAAAAGTGGTCCAAGGAAGGACAGCTGGTGAACCGGCAACAGGGTCATGGGCATTCAAGGCGCATTATGCACGTGGGGAGCGAAGGCAAACCATCTGTTCTCCTGGGAAACCTTGGGTGCTGGCATCCATGTGGATATTACTTTGACATGTTCCACCTACTTAAAGATTTTTGTAGACCACGTGCACCCCTTCATGGCAACGGTATTCCCTGATGGCAGTGGCCTCTTTCAGCAGGATAATGCACCCTGCCACACGCAAAAATGTTTCTGGAATGGTTTGAGGAACATGACAAAGAGTTAAAGGTGTTGATTTGGCCAGATCTCAATCCAAATGAGCATCTATGGGATGTGCTGGACCAACAACTCTGATCCATGGAGGCCCACCTCACAACTTACAGGACTTAAAGGATCTGCTGCTAAAGTCTTGGAACCAGATACCACAGGACACCTTCAGAGGTCTAGTGGAGTCCATGCCTCGACGGGGCAGAGGTGTTTTGGTGAAATTAGGGGGACCTACATAATATTAGGCAGGTGGTTTTAATGTGGCTGATTGGTGTATGAAGTAAAAACAACAACCGCAGAAATAACTGGCTCTGGTTTGGTAAACAAGCACCATTTAAACCAAACTTTATTGGTATATGTAGCACTTACAGTTGAAAAGCGCTGTCTTACTTTCGGTTCACCACTGTTCTTTTTAAATCCAGTGATTTGAAAGTGATGTCTTCTCAGCTCCTGAGAGATTATGGGATGGCAATGTGTCCAGTCGATCAGCACTTCAGAATCTCACCTGGAAATAGTATGTCTTCCAGGTATTTCTCGCTTTTTGTTTCATGAATACTGAGGATTTGGACAGACTATTCCATTGGTATACTGTTTTTGGCATACTATATAGTAAGGAAGTTTGTATATTCGGGCGCAGCTGCATTTTTTGGGGCATCGCTTATGAACAGTTTGCAAAAGAAGAACTCAAAGGATGTTTTTGTTTTTAATGTGTAGAAAGTTTCTTTTGTCTGTGTACACATGAGAATGGCTTTGGATTCAAAGGTAGCAGCTTCCACAGAATCATCCCTCAGTTTACGTGTCAGGGGGGAGATTTCACCAACCACAATAGCACTGGGGGCAAGTCCATCTATGGACGCAAGTTTGTCGATGAGAACTTTGTCCTCAAACATACCGAACCAGGTGAGCAATGTCTTGAGTTTGGTACATGTTGTTCATTTTTGTTTCGTAAGATAATTTTTGAGTACTTGTAGATTTGCATAAGGCTTTTTTGAGAACTCCAGTGAGCCACTGTGTGTATTTGTTGTCGATATTTGTTAAGGAGAAGACTGATCCAGTCTTTGTGAGTGTGCAGTGGTCAGTTTTTATTGACAAACTCTTCTAGGCTTACTACTTTTTTCTGTGCATGTTTGTCTGTCGATGGCAAACTCTTGTCCCAATTGTAATGGTTCTCAGTTTTTCATCATTGTTGATAAAACTGATTGGTTGGATGGCAAACATGTGGTATTTGGAGAGCTCATAGAAGGCATGGATGTACTCCGGGCCATGGAGGAGAGGGGCTGACAGTGTGAGCTTAGGTATGGCAATCACTTCATTATACAATAGTTATATACTCATTTTTGTTTTTGATTTGATTTGAAAATGCTTCACATTTAAAATAACAATTTGGGTTTCCTTTGTTTTTCTGACTTTTTAATAATGACTTCTTATCTGTACTGTTTCTGTACAGGCTTAGGGATCAAAAGATGGCAAGACCGAACAAAAAGTAATAATCTCCAACTGTGGAGAGTATGTGTGAGATGAGCATACTGTGGTAAGTGTGTTTGTGAGAGAGTGTGAGTGTGAAGGAAAGCTGTTAGCATGTCTGTTTTTTATAGTCAATTTGTAAATATCCAAATACATTTTTTATAATTAACTTTCTTTGTCTTTGTTTTTCTTCAAAATTGTGGCCTTTATGTTAGTTTAACTTTAAGTCAGGTGGGATTTTTACATACAATGAGAATGCATTAAAAGGTATGTCAGGTATGCCATTTTAATGTTCAAATACAGTCTCCTCTCCCAGCTATCCTATCCTGTTCTACGTGCAAAGACTATACATAAGCCATTTGTAAGTTGATTTTCTCAGAAGAGTACAAGTACTATGGTCCTGTAAATACACTGATCTGTTTAAGCAGCCTGCCATAGCAACATTAGTGTTTTGTGGTGAGGTTATCTGTTTCTGAACAATGGATGACTGGGAGAGTTTGGGAACCATAATATTTGGAAATATTCATTTGGTACCCATAGAGGTGCAAATAATTGCACATTGCTCCAATTAATCACAATAGAAAGCTATTTTTTGTTGGCACAGCAGTACTGCCATGATTAAAACCATTTCTGTTATACTTATTTTCATTTGATTCTAATTTGGTAGAAAATATTATGCTTCCTCTGAGGTTCCGTTTCTGAAACAAATAATCTGACTCAGTGCATTACTGACTCAACCCAGCAGGTGGCATAACTACTCCAGGAAGACTTTTGAAGCCAAGTCACACCCTACAGTGCAAATATTCAGAAGATAGGCTCTGAATGAAGAGCAATGTTTACAGGCGAGATCAGACCTGTCTATAAACAATACTTATTGCATATCTGGGCTTCTAAAACTAGGATTGTGGGTTTAGTCCCAGTTATGAGTCACTCACTAAGATTCCGCCTTTGATCTAGGTCTATACGCACTATGCCATTTAACCTTGGTTAGTTTGGATGAAAAATCTGAGCTTTTTCAGACACCAGAGCTGCATTTAAAAAAAAAAAAATTTTAAACACAAGTGAACAAGTATGAATAGGATTAAACTGAAAATGAGAAGACACTGTAAAATAACTAGAAAGACCAAGGAAACAAAAAAACTTTTATTGTAAACAGAAACATTAGTTTGTTAGCTGTTAAACTGACACCGCCACTGAAAACGTAAAGCCATCTAGCCATTTGTTTCAATAGCACAGCCATATATATATATGTCAGCAACCAAATCCAGCAAGCAATGCCCCACCCACCCCTACCCATATGATCTGTGACATAGCAGACACTTTAGTTGCCTAGCCAACAGAATCCCAATCTCATGTGAAAGTCTGATAAACGGAATCATCTTTGTAGAGGCAATCAGGTATGGTTAAAAAAAAAAAAAAACTTCACCTTTATGGGTGCAAAATAGTGGACAAAAGAGGTTCCCATTTAGATGATGTAGTAAAGAGAAAGGGAACCATTCCAAAATGACAGAAAAATGTATGGGTAATTCATCTGTGACATCATAGATGTTTATCAATACAGTTTGTTCTTTTACCAATGATTATCTATACAGAAATCTGGCTCCTACACTGGCTATTGTGTGCAAATTCACAATATTTGCAAGACACATTTTTTCTTCACTGATTAAGATGATACTTTATAGAGAAAATGGAAGAATAGACATTTTATCCCCTAACCCATGCAAGAAAGTAATTGAAGAGCCCTGCTGTACAGAAAGGGAACCATTCCAAAATGACAGGAAATGTATGGGTGATTCATCTGTGACATCATAGATGATGTTGTGTTTTTCTGCACTTTTTGAAGTGAATTAAGCACAGCTGGGCAATTCAAGGAGATCAAGCCAGTAAAGCATTCATGTTCATATCCATTATAATACCAATATTCATGCTCATATTGAAATCCAATCAACAGAATTACACCAAATGAAAGTTTGATAGAATCCACCCCTGTTAATTCAGAAATGTTTGGGGGAAATGGAAAAGTACACTGAATATTTCAGTAAAATACTCCCAAATCCCAAAAATCACAGGTTAACACAACACACCACATCCAAGTTATAAAGCTGCAATAATATTATGATGCCTTATTACATGCTATGGACACAATATGTATGAATGTGATACATGTTTTTCTTGAATGTTTTCTTGACAGTGATGGTCATCCTAAATTAATAAAAAAGTATCTTGACCAAGAGAGCAGTGAGTTTCTCAGGGATGCTTTTTTTCCACTTACTGTATAGTATGTACATGTATAGTCTTCATTAATTGCAGCTTTAACAGTATTATGATTGATACATATTGCCTTCAAATTATGTATTGCTTGTGAGAATGTAATTTATTGTGAGAATGTGTCCGCCAAGTCTAAAATGTTGTCTTTGGCAATGATTCAGTGTAAAATTCAAAGGATCAGACCATCTTTTTTTTCTTTCCTTAATTAAAGGGTTATTAAAATCTTATCCCATAGGGCCTCCTAGTTAAACTAATGAGTGTGCAGTGTACTAGTGATGAACGACTTCAATCTTCACAAAATTTCTCTCACATACAGAAACTGAGACAGCAGCCGTTACTAAAGTCATGTGCTTTGTGCTCTTAATGTTTACCTAATGTTACCCTAACAATAGCTTAAGTTTTGGCTTCAGCTGCTTGAGGGCATTTGGTTATTGGCCCCTGCTCTAGAATTTTATTAAATGTTCCTATTTTTGTAGGCATTTCTATGTGGTTAAAACATGTATTATTTACTTTTGCATAGAATCTGTTGCTAGGAATCAGGGGTCACATTATTACATAATGTGCTTCAGTTGTTCATTTGTGCTCTTCATTGCCATCATTTTTCTAATTGCCATTTATTCTTTTTTGCTAATGCAAGCAGCAAAGTTCAACCCAAATTACTATCGGATACAATAGTGCCAAAAACAAATCAAGAGACTGTGCAAATGCTTGGGATCATTGTCCATTTGGAAGACCCATTTGTGACCAAGCTTTAACCTCCTGCCTGATGTCTTGAGATGTTGCTTCAATATATCCACATACATTTCCTTACTCATGATGCCATCTATTTTGTGAAGTGCACCAGTCCCTCCTGCAGCAAAGCACCCCCACAACATGATGCTGCCACCCTCATGCTTCACAGTTCGGATGGTGTTCTTCGGCTTGCAAGCCTCACCCTTTTTCCTCCAAACATAACGATGGTCATTATGGTCAAACAGTTCAATATTTGTTTCATCAGACCAGAGGAGATTTCTTCAGAAAGCAAGATCTTTGTGCTTATGTGCACTTGCAAAATGTAGTCAGGCTTTTTTATTGTAGTTTTTGGAGCAGTGGCTTCTTCCTTGTTGAGCAGCCTTTCAGGTTATGTCGATATAGGACTTGTTTTACTGTTGGATTTAGATGCTTGTCTACCCGTTTCCTTCAGCATCCTCACATTGTCCCTTTACCGTTGTTCTGGGATTGATTTGCACATTTCGCACAAACTATGTTCAAATCTAGGAGACAGAATGCATCTCCTTCCTGAACGATATGATGGCTGCGTGGTTCCATGGTGTTTATACTTGCTTACTATTGTTTGTACAGATGAACATGGTACCTTCAAGCATTTGGAAACTGCTCCCAAGGATGATCCAGACTTGTGGAGGTCCACAATGTTTTTTTTGAGGTCTTGGCTAATTTCTTTAGATTTTTCCCATGATGTCAAGCAAAGAGGCACTGAGTTTGAAGGTAGGCCTTAAAGTACATCCACATGTACACCTCCAATTGACTCCAATTAGCCTATCAGAAGCTAATTGCCTAAAGGCATGACATTGTTTTCTGGAATTTTTACTTAGTGAACTTAGTGTATGTAAACTTCTGACCCACTGGAATTGTGATATAGTCAATTAAAAGTGAAACAATCTGTTTGTAAAAATTTGTTGCAAAAATGACTCATGTCATGCACAAATTAGATGTCCTAAACGAATTGCAAAACTATAGTTCGCTAAAATGAAATCTGTGAAGTGATTAAAAATGACCTCAGTGTATGTAAACTTCTGGTATTTAGGTGCACCACATAAAATATTTTTTCTTATCATGCAAAGAAAACACATTCCAGTTTCAAGAGCTATGAGCAGGTGCCTTGAACCTTTTGGGAAAGCTTAAATCTATAAATATTGATCAGGCATTCTCTTTCTCCAGGTCTGGAGTGACTCTGAAGAGTCATCCAATGGATAAGATATCCAACTCATACAATTTTTCCACCTCTCTCAGGCAAGCTGAGAATGAAGGGGAATAAGATCCCTTTAGCCTCCACAGGTGCTTTAAGAGAGTCTTCTTTGAATCGACCTCCATCCTCATCCACGATGAACTGAAGTGTCTGAGATTTATTCACACAGTAAATGCAGTTATCCATGACAGCGCATCGAAACGGTAGGCTGCAGCCTTGCAGTTGGGAGGCACAATCATGCCACATCTTTACAATGGTGTTGTATTTAAAGACTCTGATTCCCTGTTCACGATTAACATCGAATCGGTAAATAAAGCTCTTAAGAGCCACCATGTCTGTGGATTTTTTCCTACTGTTGTTGTAAGGACACTCCTGCCATTCATCTCTCTTGGGGTCATATTTCAGCAGCCGATAAAACAAAGACCCACCCGAGACGTACAGTTCTCCGTTACAGGTGGTGGCTTCATGAGCCACTGCAAACGCACCTTTAGGCAGAGGAGCCACTGCAGTCCAGCGGTCCATGCGAGGATCGTACTTCTCAACCGTAAACAGACATTCACCACCAATGGCATAAAGGTATCCTTCCATGGAGATGAGTTTAAGTTGTGATCTTGCTTGATTCATGGGTCGGACCTCACTCCAGCGATCCGTGATGGGATTGTAGCAGAACACTTTGTCTGAGACTTTGCTTTTCTCCCCAGTTCCCCTGATCCCACCAGCCACAAACAAGTAGTTGTACATTGTACAGATACCACAGCTCTTGGTGTTGATGTCGTCAGGCATGACGGTCAGGGTGTGCCAGTCCATACTGCTCTTGTTGTAATAATAGATCATGTGATTGTCCTCAAAGGATGTGATGGAGAGGGGGCTCTGGGGACGGCTACTGTTTCTGCTAGGCGGTCGACTTCCAACTCGCTCAAAAACATCGTTAATTTCAGCCACCATCAGACTCTTGTTGCTCTCCATCCGTTTGCGCAGAATGAGATCTCTCTCTAAGCCAGTGAGATGCCCGTAAACTGCCGGGTCTCTCAGAACCTGGAGAAAGTTGTCACTCATGAATCGATAAGCTGTTTCTTTAAGTTCATTAAATCGCTGTTTTTTGGCAATCATAAGAATTTCGTAGCAGTTTTCTGGAGTGACCTGTGTGGAAATGGTATCAATAGCAGCCTGTACAGCACAGGGCATTTGCAGAATCTTTGCCCCTGTGATGATATCCACAACATTGTCTTTAGTTACATTCATCTGAGAAGAGTAAACATAGTCTACAAGCACTGATAAGGTCTTGTAACTCATTCCTTTTACCTTTAGAGTGTCTCGAGAAAGCCTGGCTTTAAAATAATCACTTTTCTCCGCTAATACTGACTTGTGTGCTTGTATTTTCTGTCCACCCACTTCTATGATTAAATCTGGCTCTTTTTTCTTTAAGAGAGCCTCTCTTACAGCAGATCCATTGTGCTTTAGCCCTTGGCTTGATTCCAGCCCAGTCTGTCCAAGCAATGTTCTGTAGAGTGTCTGATCGGCACCTTCAGAGGAACTTATAAAGCAACCCAGCATTTCCTCAAATGATGTCTTTTCCTGGGAGCCTGAATAGGAATTATTTCTGTCCTCTGACATGGAGACATTTTTAATATCAAACTGACTCCGAACAACCTCACCTTCTCTGAGGACATTGGAGGATTTGTTTATTTCTTCCTTGTTCTCCGGTCTGAAGCGTCCCAGACTGCAAGCTACCTTTGCTACATTGTTTTTTTCCTTAATATTCCCTTGATCTGAAATTTCAATCACACTTATGTCCAAATTTTGTGCTTTAGTTGAGTCCAGGGGCTGAATATGCTCCTGAAATCCACTGTCACTAGAGACAGCATCTTGTGCATATTCTGCACCTGTTACAGCACCATAGTGTCCCAAACTCCTGCTGTCAGTCAGACCTCCAGATTCCAAATTATCCCAAGCACCCTGGAGTTCCTGCAGCATTTCCATACTGGGGATGCTTGTTTTCTCCATGGCTGGAGCATTGTTGTTCCCTTCAAAAGGGATAGATTGTTCTGGAGAGTCTGGGTTTGCGGCATGAAATATAACGTCTGCTTGTACTGTGAACATGTTTCTGTCTTGCAGAGATTTGTTCATCTTATGCCACACAAGTGCTTTCAGGGCAACAAGACAAACAATTCATTTGTCAGAAACAGTATTCCTTTTCTGACAATAGCGCTAAATTAATCACACTGAGCCCCAGGAATGACTGACAGATGTTAATTATTGGGGTAATGGCCTTTCAGAGCCAGCATTGCTTTGAATGTCCAAGTCAGACAAGATTGATGTTTTGTCATTTTTATTCTGTTTCATCAGGCTACATTTCATCCAGGTAAGCATGAAGGAAAGAGTCTTAGAGATCCTGTGTCCTCTGTGTTCTCAGCCCTGCACTGAAAAAAACAAACAAAATGATTTTGTGCTGAAGTAAACAGCATAAAAGATTATGTATTTTCTACACTGAATAAATTAAAATGTGAACTTAAAAACATTAGAGGAACTGACCCAAATAAAGTATTACATGTTTTCTTATAGAAATTTTAACAGCCTTCAAATAAAGTGAGTATTAAATCAAAGATTAATCTCTCATCTAAAGACTCATGTTATGTTTTGCCATAAACAGACAAAATAACTTCATTGCAAATGTAAAAATCTAGTGTTCTTATAAGGAGCATGTGTACCATTTAAGCCAACATGTGTTCTTAATAATCCCACTGTGCTCTTTAAAATGTAAATCCTTCACATTTTACTAAATAAACACCTTGATTTTTGATTAATTTTTAGATTTAGACTTCAAACATCATAACCTAACCTGATAAAACAAACATGAAATATATAATTTCTGAATCCTGCAAGCTTTAATCATATTTGGACAGTTCTTATAATTTTTACCCTGCCTGTTCATTTTCTCCCGGCAGTGAATCAGCATGATAGATTCTGAAATAGAGTCAGCATGGAGAGTTAAAATAAATTCAGTTGGCAATCTTTTAATGTGGTAAATGGGTTATTTGCTCAGTGGGCTTATTAGGAACAATATGGTTCAAATGGAAAATAAACCTAAATAATTTATAGTAGAGTCCAGTTAAACACATTAGATTTTTTTTTGCCATGAATAAAAAACACTGTATTTTACAATGTGGAGAATGTTTGTTATTGATGTTTTAACAAATCAAATAATTATCCTGCTTTTAAGCTATGAGCAAACAGGTTTTTCAAAAACACTTCCTAATAAACCTACTTGAAAAGAAAGTTATATTTCTGGATTATAATTACAGACCGAGCACTGAATCTTGTTGAGCTCAAGAAGCTTCTTAAATATTTTATTTAAAGTGGTTCTCAGTAGTTTTTCTGTTTTTATTTGACTGCATCTATCTTTGTGACCATTACTCAGGCAGTGTCCTGCGCTAGCTCCAGATACTCATGAAATCCATCTTTTTGTGAGTTTTGCTGTTAAATACATAGGAGATAAATAACATCAAGTTGCATTCGATTTCTTAATATCTTAATTTTATTGATAAATTTTTTTTATCATTCCTCGCCCAGTTTCTTCATCTGACTCCAGAAAGATTGCTTCTTTTTTTACGACTTCAAAAACATTGAAATTTTGGAGCAACTTCCAAAATGGCCACCGAACAGTGGTAGCATAGTTCGAAAGAACTAAATATTTTATTGACTCAAAATAAAAAGTAAAATTATGCCAACAAATATGTTAATTTCCTCTGCAACAACAACATTTTCTCTTTTTTAGAATGTCTTTTTTAGATTAAAAAATTATGGTACGTGGCCTTGATAGGGTCACTTCCCCTAATTAAATAGCTAAAAAATAATGCTCTAGCATAAAAGAAAATATTTATGATTGTTTTATATCTTTAAAATACCTCATCATGTATCAAAGTAAAACATGGTCATATATTTGCTAATTTGAGTAAATTTCCCTGGTATGTAAAATAAGTAAATCTTTAGTATTTTACTTAATTTTCCCAGTATGCACAGAGCTTAAATAATTAATGTTTGAAAATGTATTTACACTGTTTTATTGTTGATTTTATTTTTACATTTGGTAACTTATTTTTTGTTTAGTCTGAAGTTCATTTTCCACTCAAAATTACTAGTTCGTGATCAAAAACGCCATTGTGTTTTGTGCACCCACTGTTGAGGTCTACAGTAACATGCGCAGCTCTGTATCTTGTCTCTATCGACAGTAATGCAAGATAACGTTGTCTAATAGACTAAATATCATTCATTAAGCTTCCCTGTGCAATGTTATATGGTAAACGATTAAACATATGATTACAAGGAAAGATCAAAATGTGAAATTTGTAATAAAATTATCATTTAAATTTTACAAAGTATATTTAAGTACCATGTACATTGGATTTGTAGTTCAAAATCGCTGTATTAACTGAAATGTTTTGTTTTAATCAATATTATTTCATGTAATTACGTTTTCACCATTCACACAATTATAATTAACTTTTTCAGTGTGGGTCCAAACCTTTCATCAAAGGAGATTAAAACGATTACAAAGTTTTTATATAATAAACATATTATACTTTACATTCCTCAAAGAAAATATCTTATAATCCAGACGATTAGAACAATGTTAAATATAAAATGAAAGCGTACCTCTCTGTCTAACAAGTGATCATCTGAAGATCCACTAACAGAGTGACGCTCTAAAAAGAAAAAAGCTTTGGACCCCCTTTGTTCATTTCAACAAGCCAACCAATAATCTGTTGCTGCAATGACATTAAGGAAACACATACCTCATACAGATACCCTCACAAAACGATGAAATGCTCTATTTAAAAGCTCTGTCTAATGAGCATGCGCAGTACTCGCAAACCTCCTGACAGCTTTAAAGATTAAATCTTAATGAGAGCGAGATTCTCTTGTACCAACCGCTAATGTTGTCATTAATTATTATAGACTGTGTTTAGTGGCTTTAATAATAAAAAATAAAAATAAAGCAGACGGTATGCAAAATGTAACTAATAAAGCTGAGGGAGAAAAAGATGCGAGGCAATTTTTAGACGAAAGGAAGATGAACTAATCTTTGGAATATGATTAAATGCTCTATTTAATATAATACATTAATCAATCCATTGCCCCAGTACTTACGCATTAAACGGCCGAATTTCAGTTTGCCTGCTGGTTCACACAAAGCGCCCTTATGTAAGTCAGGCACAGGAGCTCTTAAAACACCGCGCTGCAGGGAGTTACACGTGGCAACGATGTTCGTGCGAGTTTTTCCAAATTCCGCTCACTTAACCACTCATGGAAATGACCATCTGTGTAATACATCCCATATTGTACAATAAAACGGCAGTTCAGTAAGAACTTCTCTTCCTCCTCCTCCTCATCATCATCATCGACCAACTGTATGCGTCTGGAAGTCTCGACAGGAAAATCCACACATATTCATTATTGAAACAAAACAGGTAAAACCTTCTCTTCAGAGGACTATTGTCCACAAAACCGACCCTCTGCTTCAGACCTCATGGGCACCGCCTCTTCGCCGTCTGTGGTTTGCAGTATTTTGATTTTTATTGAAAGCTAGGGTGGTTATTGATCTAAACCACACCCCCGTTTGTGTTCAGGTTCACACTCTACAGAGCTGCTGCTGCTCAATCCGCATCAAGCGCGCGACGTTCCTGCACACACTACGCGCAGCGCGCGAGGCTAAATTAAAGATATTACGCAACGGTCCACTCCGATCGCGCGGAGCAACGTTAACGACGTTTAAGCAATAGGATTACGAAATATTGTGCTAAAGCAATTTCGGGGTTTCATTGAAGGCCCCCAAGGCTAAGAGAATCCCTTTCCTTCAATAACATTCTTTAAGAGATTTTCTGAAATACGTAATTCATTCTCAGATTTAATGACAATGATGTGGTAATCTCCCTGATGTGGTAATTTCAGGTTTTACTCATAGTCTGCCCTTGCTTGGCCTTCTTACTCTCCTCTAATATTATGAACTGCTCCTGGTCTTAAAAGGGTTTCCAGAGCAACACATAAGAGTCGAGACTGTCTATCAGCCGGACAGCACGTTCAATATTAGCCATCTAAATACACACATCAGCTGTTCAGAGAGAGAAGGGACTCAGTCACAAAGATCCCTGAACCCACAAAGGCTGAAAACATTCCATATATTAGCAGCAGAGTGTGGAGTGGAGGCCACCCATCAGTGCATCTAGTGTAGGCCTAATATTTAAAGTTCGGCTCCGATATCTTGATTTAATCTTATTATTAATATTCTCACTCAGTGTAACATTGTATGAAACTATGTGAGAACTCAGAATACACTCAAAATAACCAATCAGTCCATGATTAAATAATCAACAATCAAAGTGAAGTGATAAATATTACCTTTTTATTTTCCATTTTAGGCAGACACCTTGCAAGAGGAATATTTGGAGACAAATTTCTCTGGGGGAAAAAAAATCTCACAGGGACCAACATTGTTTCATATTCATACTTTTTTTTTTTTTTTTTTTTGGACAAGTACTGTACAAACTGACAAGTTTTGTATATATATTTTTTCTTTCCTTCCATACATCAATGCCCATGACTATCAATTTCCCTCAAGCTCTAAAATCAGTGTTGCTGTTGGTAAAGTGCATTACACAGAAAGCCATTCAACCTCACATTCAATCCATTTTCTTCTCAAGTCTCTCCCTTTTGTATGAGCAGACTCAGTTCCAGTATTACATTAATTTGTTCTTGGGTGAAAAATAAAAACTTAACAAAAACATGGTCATCTCTTAGACTTGTACAGATATACAAAGCAATGCTGATTAAAACAATTGTGTATATTTGTTAAAATACAAAGTCAGAAAAACATTTCCATATGTGTCAATATAAAGCTTTTCCATAATCTTAAATATCGATAAGCATCACCGTTAAATTAGAATGATGGAGGAATGCCATTTCTTTTTAATAGAACTGGTAACAGTGGACAACAACTTCACTTTTGGACCTGAAAGAAGCTCTGGCCCGCCAGAGAATCCCATGCAAGCCATTCGGTCACAAGTTGTAGCCGATTACAGAGGCCAATCCAAAAGGTCAACCTCAAATGACCTGCTGATTCAGGTAATGGTTTCATGACCTCTTTTACAAGCACCATATAATTACTTGAAGCAAAACATTTGAGATGCCACAAATTATACAAAATAATATCTGAGCAGATGCAACAGTTTTAAAATAAGACAAATTAATTTCTTGCAGTTATAATGTTATGTAGATGTATTCTATTTTGCTTGTGAAATGTAATCATGTAGCAGTTAAAAATGTGACATTACCACAGTTAGACCTGAATATTATCACACTGCAGTGGTTTTGACATATTTTAATGAATGCAACATTTAATGAAGACTGAGCTTTTGTGTTCAAAAATCAGTAACGGTAAATGTGCCAAGTGGTAAAATGTATTTCTCTTATGCATGTCTAAGTACTTAGAACTTGGTTGTTCAGCTCATTCCTAGAACATTATCTTTTTCACTTCACCCATTAAAGCAAGATCAGCCTCAGGATCTGCTCTTCCTGTCTCTCTCACATGCAATGCCCTGGAAAGAAGAGACACAGCAAGAGCATCATAAGATGAATGGGAAAAATAAAATATTAATAGAAATTGGTGTTTGTTCAGATCAGTCCCAATTTTAAGGGATAGTTCACCCCCCCAAAAAAGAAAATTAGACAGGGACCAGAGACCGTCAAGCTACAAAAGTGACAAAAAAAAAAGCACCATAAACTAATAAAAAAATTAATCCATGCCACTTATTATATTCCAAGTTTGCTGAAGCCATACGATAACTTAGTGCAAGGGACAAACCAAAATTTTACTTCTAATTCACCTATGATCATTGGTGTATGAGTGTGTGTGTGTGTGTGTGTGTGTGTGTGTGTGTGTGAATGGGTGATTGGCACACAGTGTAAAGTGCTTTGGTAACCTCTAAGGTTAAAAAAAGCACTAAATAATGCAGACCATTTACCATATCATTCACTTTTACTGTACATTTTGAAATAAATATCTCCTTTTGAGCTCCACAGAAGAAAGTCATAGAGTTGATGATCACTGATGGCAGAATTTTCATTTTTGGTAAACTATACATTAAAGAGTGAGTTGAAACCATTATCTAACAAATCTCCTCACCATTTTCTGGTTCTGCCTCCTTCACAGGCCAAGCAATGGTATTTGCCACACCATTATGGTAGACACTGTCTCCTCGTGCTTGGACTGTTTAGTTTTTCTGTTGATTCTGCGGTGCCCCAGCCCTCCAGACAACACTAACAATGAGCTCACATTTACTCTCTGAGTCTGCTTGAACTTCTGGAAGTTAGCTGGCTCTATTAGCAGGTCATATATTGCTCCGTCCTCTGGCCCGTGCTCTAAAGAGCCCTGAGACAGAGACCCACATGAGGAGGACAGGGATTCCTGGAGAGCTGGGGCATGTGAGGGGGAGCTCGTGCTGCTGTCCCCTAGCCCTGTGCAGTCCTGCTCGGGTTGGGTGCCTTCCACCTCCTGGGCGCCAGACTGGCACTGGCTGGGTGTGTTGGAGGTGAGAGTTGCCATGGTTGCTTGGGAGACATTACACACTGCTGTTGCCATGGTGAGGAATTTCACTGGGCCATGGTGTGCATGAAAAGAGACCATGCCTCGACCTGGAGCAAGAAAGAGAAAGAAACCAAGATAGAGAGATTCAAGTACTTTCGGGGTCTTTGGGCATCGAAGAAAAGAACTGCGTTCAATGGGCGCTTTGCTCAAATTGAGCTGAAAATGCTTATTGAAGATTTGGGCTTCTTTAAATTTCCATCAGGATTGGTGGATCAGGACATACTAAGGATTTTATATTATTTCTGACATTTCACAGATCACCGTCATTGTCTGCTCTAATAAGACCAATTTACCCTGCAGCTGCTGTTGGTACATTTGAACTTTTCATGCAAACTGCTGTTTTTAATTTGCAACTGCTGTGACCGATATGAGGCCAAAAATAATCTGGTGAGGATTTTATATGAACATGACAGCAATGTAAGATCTAATGGGATGAACAGGATCTCCACCACCCCAGTGCAGAGTAACTTTTTGTTGAAGGATATGAATAATGTAATACCGGGTAATACTTGGCTTGAAACTGGCTATCTTAAAGGGATAGTTCATCCAAAAAATTAAAATTCTCTCATTATTTACTCACCCTCATGCCATTCCAGATGTGTTTGAATTACTTTCTTCAGCAGAACACAAACTAAGATTGGTTTAAAAGAAGATCTCAGCTCTGTTGGTCTTCACAATGCAAGTGTATAGTGACCAGAACTCAGAAGGTCCAAAAAGCACATAAAGGCATCATAAAAGTAATCCATATGGCTACAGTGGTTACATCCATGTCCTCAGAAGCGATATGATAGTTGAGGTGAGAAACAGATAAATATTCATTCCTTTTTACAATAAAACTCCACCTTTGACCAGCCCCAACCAGTAGGTGGCTGAATGTGAAAATCACTTCAACAGCAGAAAGTGAAAGTGTAGATATACAGTAAGGACTAACATATTCATCTGTTTCTCACCCAAACCTTTCATATCACTTCAGAATACACAGTTTAAACCACTGGAGTTGTGTGGATTTCTTTTATGATGACTTTATGTCCATTTTGGACCTTCTGTGTTCTGGTCACTATTCACTTGCATTGTGAACCTAGAAAGGTAAGATATTCTTCAAAAAATCTTAATTTGTGTTCTGCAGAAGAAAGTCATACATATCTGGGATGGCCTGAGGGTGAGTAAATGATGAGAGATTTTTCATTTTTGGGTGAACTATTTCTTTAAGTTTGAATATTCAATATGATGATATAGAAAATATTGGGTTACGACTTAAAGAAGAATATATGCATATTATATGTCTGATGGTAGCTTCCATTTTTATATGTCAAATTTGTCAGGCTTTAGAAGTGTGTTAAGCATGTGCAGATGTGTATTTATCAACCCGTTGCATGTACGACATCATAATAGCGGCCTATTGAGCAGTTAAAAACTGGTTTTGCAGTTTGGTTTTGTTCAGAAATAACCTAAATATTTTTCTTCTTTGTAAACTATATATATACTTTTATAACAATGTTTATTAACATTGACAAACATTATTACATTATATAATGCTTAAAACATGATTAAAACTGCATTGCTGCTCATATCCACCATTGAAATCTGCTGCTCAAAAGAACCCGGAGGTGCATTTTCCTGCATTGTGATGTCACAGTAATTTCAATTATAATATAAAAAAAATTATTAAATGAAATGTTAGAATCAGAATCCGCATTGTACAATAGTAACAGGTAGTATGTTTTTCAAATTTTATAATTTCAAAATATATTTGTCAATACAAAAAGTGTAACTTGTTGAAATTGTATCTAATCTATTACATTAACTTAAATATATATGTCCTTAGCTGTTTCGAAAAGTTGCAGAGACTGACTGATGGCGAGAATAGGGTTACTGGTCATTGGTAGTTGTGGTGTTTTTTTAAACCGAGTTGCAGTATTTGGAGGCACTGATGTGCTCAGAATTTAAAAATAAATCACAGGGTAGCCTACATGGCACCAAACATTTCTCTCTACCATTGGCACAATTAAGAAACAATTCCAGTGTAAGTGAGGAGAAAATTGACCTGCTCTAAGTTCAGGGTCTTTCTAGACCCATATTCCCAGAAAATGACTGATCTCTGAAGAAATCACATGTGAACAATGCCTGACTATAACATTTTGTGGAAATCTGGTTCTGGCCCAGTTGCAAGAAACCCCTTAGGTTAGGAAAACCATTATAATTGTAAGGGTATTGTCACAAAGGGTTTTCATAACTTAAGGGGTTTATTGCAAGTTGCAACCAACTTCTGGCTTCCATTGCAATGTATAACAGTACCATAGACAAAGTGCAAGGAAAGTAAGTTGTGATGACCATATTAAAGGACTGTTTCATGAGTTACACACTGCAAACTTCTGAATGCTCTAATATTATTGTGAAACTGTTTATATCTGTGTGATCTACAAGTAGTTCTATGTCCAACACATGGAAGATAAAACGTATAAAATGTATACCAACCTGTGACCTTGGGGATGCCTTGCAGTCTGGGTACAGACAGGGCCACTGTGACCCCAAGATTAGTGCCCACCAACAGCAAACCATTGCACACTAACAGACTGCTCACAGAAACTCTCTGCTGTCCTTAAGGGTGAAAACACAAATGTGTCATGAGTATGAGGTACAGAATTACTTTTTAATTACTTGTGCTGCAATGAAACAAAAAGTGCTACATTTACCAGTGTAAAATACATACTATAAAGCTTGTGGCAAGCAGTCATGACCAGAAGTACTTGTTGAAACATTTACCCAGGGGAATAATAACATCCATGCATGCTAAGCTGTGTGGGTAGGTTACTATGGGGATGATGCTTAGCAGCAGTTGGTTTCCAAGGAAACCTGACACAATGCACTCTTAGAAATTGGCAGAGAGATCATTAAAATAAAACAAAGCCAAATGCTCAGTATTTGGTTAAGCATCTCTAAATCTGTCAAGCACCACTGAAGTCACACAAATTACCTGGAATAATTTGAATCAGATAAAAGGGCTCAAAGCTCTACCTCTAAATTTTTTGATGTATTAAAATATTCAAATCTTGTAAATGAACAACTGAAAGACAGTTAGTTTCTGGCATCTTTATTCTACTGTAGAGTCAATATATTTTTTTTTAATCTAGAGTAAAAAATAATGAGCCTTAACTTTACTATAGTGTAACTAAGAAGAACCCTGTCATGCACAGAGCTGTTATTTTGATACAATTTAATACAAAAATGCAGGTGAAAAGTGACAACATATAATGTTTCTTTACTCTGAGTCAGAGCACAGTCGTCACACCCATCTATGGGTTACCTCCCTCCAAACCACTGATTGGTCAGAAGCAAACTGCAGGTTTGAAGCATCAAGGTCCAAGTAAACTTTGGTTTTCTGTATGATGCAAATTTCATCATCTGTACAGTGCATGTGGACTGTCTGTCTGCACATGCACCAAGTGTTGACTGTCCTAAAGAATATCACAAACAGTTGTAAGGCTAGAGTTTTTCTGTGTTTAGTAACAAGTCTTGCATGCAGTTGAGTGCTCTGGCCTTGCAAAGTATGCTCTTTTGACCACGAACCCATATGGAAGCGTTTGACATGCTCACTATGACTGCTTTGTCATAAGCTTCAGTAACAAGCACAGACATGGACCGTCCGCGTTTCTAAAACGGGCAGCATGGGAAATTTCCAAATCACAGGATGAGAAAGCGATACCTGATACCATATAACCCAACCCTAATCCAACCCCTAAACCTAACCCAAACAGATCAAGTAGCACTTTACTCACAAATATGAAGGACTCTTTCCCTGCCATCCTACATTTCAGGATTCCACAATCTGCACAAGGACAGTCTGCATGCACTGTGCTGATGACAAAATTTGCATCACGCACACTGTGAGCAAGACGTAGTGGCAGAAAACTAAAGTATACTTTGGCCTGTAGTATGCATGAGTCTTACACGTCCATATAGGATTGCAGTAAAAAGAGTATACTTTGAAAGTCTGAGTGCTCAACCGTGCATGAGATGGAACAACAAGCGGAGAATCGTAGTATACCCCTGCCTTCAGAAAACAAGTTTCAGTTCCAAGTCCAGCACCAGTTCCTTGGTGCTCACTGACTTGTTTTTTTTTTTTTAAATCAAGCTCACTGATTTGTTAGTAAAGTGTTGGCTCATATTTCTGAACATCACAGATCATTAGATTAGTCATGGAAACTGTTCTAATATGGGACAAATATCCAACCCAAACAAGTAAGTGTTGTTTGCGGAGACATTACTCCACACACACATATTTAGAAGAGTTTATACTTTGTGCTGAATATTACTAAATCTGTAACAAAGGTTAAATCAGAAAATTTGCATGATAAGTTTGCAGACTTGTTTTGCAAAGATAATTGTTTGTTTATGAAAATAATCTGTACTGTATTCTCTCCTGATAGCTGCAGTAGTGTAGATGAACATCAAACATCCAAGAATAGATTCAGCTGTGGGCTTTGTATGTCTCCAGCCTGACCTTCTGAAGAGGGACAGAGACATGTATATGGCAGACTGAAATTTTCAGCAAACCTTCTCTGTTGCTGTGCAACAATATTCAGCTGCCATATAACAATAATAATGAACATAATTTATAGGAGTGTCTTTCATCGTCTTTCAAAAAATATTACTGTATTGATGTCTCTGTATTTCATCATATAAAGTATATACACAAACCAAATCATAACAAGTATCAACATGCCAGATTTTAATGAGCTTTAACTCTGATCTAACAGAAGAGGATCATTTGACATTGGGCAATTTTGCAGACACTAGGAGAATACAGTGCATTCATAAAGCATTCAGAAACCTTCATTTAAATTATTTTTTATTTTTTTTATATAGCAGCCGTATGCTAAAATGCTTTATTTTATTTTTTTAACATCAACCTACACTTCATACCAGATTTTTGGTAACTTTGCAAATTTATCAAAAAGAAAAAGATTTCAGACCCTTAAATCAGTACTAAGTTGAAGCACCTTTAGCAGCGATTACAGCCTCAGGCCTTTTTGTGTATGATGCTGCAAGCTTTGCACACCTAGATTTGGGGATTTTCTGCCATTCTTCTCAGCAGATCCTCTCAAGCTCTATCAGGAGACTGTCGGTGGACAAAAATGTTCAAATCTCTCCTGAGATGTTCAATTGGGTTCAAGTCCGGGCTCTGGCTGGGCCACTCAAGTACATTCACAGAGTTGTCCCGTAGCCACTCTTGCATTGTCTTGGCTGTGTGCTTAGGGTCATTGCCCTGTTGGAAGGCATTGGGATTGTATTGCGCAGGTGATGAACGGTGCATGGTTTCCTCCAGACATGACGCTTAGAATTGAGGCCAAACCGTTCAATATTCGTTTCATCAAACCAAATAATCTTGTTTCTCACAGTCTGAGAGTCCTTTAGGTGCTTTTTTGCTAATTCAAGTGGGCTTTCGTGTGTCTTACACTGTGGAGAGGCTTCCATCTAGCCACTTTTCCAAAAATCCCAGATCAGTGGAGTGTTGCAGTGATGGATCCTTCTGAAAGTTTCTCCCATCTCCACACATGATCTCTGGAGCTAAACCATTGTGACCATCGTGTTCTTAGTCACCTCTCTTACCAAGGCCCTTCTCCCCCGATTGCTCAGTTTGGCTGGGTGGCCAGCTCTAGGAAGAGTCCTGGTTGTTAAAAACTTCTTCCATTTAAGAATTATGGAGGCCACTGTGCATTGGGAACCTTCAATGCAGCCAAATGTTGCCTTGACACAATCCTGTCTCTGAGCTCTGCAGGCAGTTCCTTTGACCTCATGGCTTGGTTTTTGCTCTGATATGCATTTTCAGATGTGAGACTTTATATAAACAGGTGTGTGCCTTTCCAAATCATGCCATCAATCAACTGAAATAGCCACAGGAGGACTCCAAGAGTAGAAACATTTCAAAGATGATCCAGAAAAATGGGTTGCACCTGAGCTAAATTTCAAGTGTTATAACAAAGGGTCTGAATACTTGTCAATGTGATATTTCAGTTTTTTTTTCTTTACTTACTGAGCTACACAGGCCCCCATTTTTTTCTTTTTAATAAATTTGTAAAGTTATCAAAAATCTGGTGGAATCCGGGACAAAAATAAATAAATGCGTCTTCATACATAATTTATAGTGTATAATGAAGATCCATTTGAAACCCCAAGAATCAATGAAAGCAGCTGTTTTTGTTTGGTGGCTGCTGTCTGTTTGTGGCATTACCACACACATCAGTGAGTATTCAGGTCACAGCAGACAAAGCCATCAAAGAACACTGACCATAGCACACACATATACAAACGTTTCTTTTTCTATCATGGTTGGGATTTCCTTTGAGTTCTAATGTTTTTATACAGAGCTAATTATATTTTGTACCCCTACACATTAGGGGCACAGATTACATTTTTAGAATGTTTATTAAGCCATTTTCCTCATGGGGACAGTTGGATGGTTCCCTCAATGTAGAATATTTCATGTTTTACAGTTCTTGTGGAGACATTTGGTCCCCAAAATGTAGGCAAATTCACACACATATTTACTACCTAAATGGGGACATACAATAAGCAATTTTAGAATTGTAAAAAATACAGTATTATTTAATCATCAATACTTTATTAATGAATACATTTTTCAATTAAGGACATCCATGAATGTTCCCAAAAGGCATTTTGTTTTTAGATTTAGCTAACTTTCAAGGATAATTTCGTCCCCACACTATAGCTAAGGACATACCACACAATCACAGCAGACTGTCACAACACAGACAGTAAGATTAAATTAAATCAACCCTGTTGTAGACTTCCATAAATTCCATAATTACAGTTGCATTTAAAGACCTCAGATAAAAAGAAATACAGGTGAAACTCGAAAAATTAGAATATCGTGCAAAAGTTCATTAATTTCAGTAATTCAACTTAAAAGGTGAAACTAATATATTATATAGACTCATTACAAGCAAAGTAAGATATTTCAAGTCTTTATTTGATATCATTTTGATGATTATGGCTTACAGCTTATGAAAACCCCAAATTCAGAATCTCAGAAAATTAGAATATTACATGAAATCAATAAAAAAAGGATTTTAAATACAGAAATGTCGGCCTTCTGAAAAGTATAATCATGCACATGTACTCAGTGTACTTGGTTTGGGCCCCTTTTGCATTAATTACTGCCTCAATGCGCGTGGCATGGATGCTATCAGCCTGTGGCACTGCTGAGGTGTTATGGAAGACCAAGATGCTTCAATAGCTGCCTTCAGCTCTTCTGCATTGTTTGGTCTCATGTCTCTCATCTTTCTCTTAGCAATGCCCCATAGATTCTCTATGGGGTTCAGGTCAGGCGAGTTTGCTGGCCAATCAAGCACAGTAATACCATGGTCATTGAACCAGGTTTTGGTACTTTTGGCAGTGTGGGCAGGTGCCAAGTCCTGCTGGAAAATGAAGTCAGCATCTCCATAAAGCTTGTCTGCTGAAGGAAGCATGAAGTGCTCTAAAATGTCCCGTAGACGGCTGCATTGACTCTGGACTTAATAAAGCACAGTGGACCAACACCAGCCGATGACATGGCTCCCCAAACCAACACAGACTGTGGAAACTTCACACTGGACTTCAAGCATCTTGGATTGTGTGCCTCTCCATTCTTCCTCCAGACTCTGGGACCTTGGTTTCCAAATGAGATGCAAAATTTGCTCTCATCAGAAAAGAGGACTTTGGACCACTGAGCAACAGACCAGTTCTTTTTTTCTTTAGCCCAGGTAAGACGTTTGACATTTGAAGCCCATGTCCAGGACCCGCCTGTGTGTGGTGGCTCTTGATGCAGTAACTCCAGCCTCAGTCCACTCCTTGTGAAGCTCCCCCACACATTTGAATGGCCTTTTCCTGACAATCTTCTCCAGGCTACGGTCATCCCTGCTGCTTGTGCACCTTTTTCTTCCATACTTTTCCCTTCCACTTAACTTTCTATTAATGTGCTTTGATACAGCACTTTGAGAACATCCAACTTCTTTTGCAATCACCTTTTGAGGCTTTCCCTCCTTGTGGAGGGTGTCAATGATGGTTTTCTGCACAACTGTCAGGTCAGCAGTCTTCCCCATGATTGTGAATTCAACTGAACCAGACTGAGAGACCATTTAAAGGCTCAGGAACCCTTTGCAGGTGTTTAGCTGATTAGAGTGTGACACTTTGAGCCTACAATACTGAACCTTTTCACAATATTCTAATTTTCTGAGATTCTGAATTTGGGGTTTTCATAAGCTGTAAGCCATAATCATCAAAATTATATCAAATAAAGGCTTGAAATATCTTACTTTGCTTGTAATGAGTCTATATAATATATTAGTTTCACCTTTTAAGTTGAATTACTGAAATTAATGAACTTTTGCACGATATTCTAATTTTTCGAGTTTCACCTGTATGTTAATTGTATCAGGATGGCAGGTTGACTTTGTACATTATTAACACAACACATATGGAACACAAACTGATGCGTACAATCTGTTCAACATATCTTTCAGTCATAACAGTCATTACCAGAATCAGGGATAATGACCATGTCTGGCAATCATTTTAGCAAATGTTACATAAGATATTATCCATTAGCTGAAGAGACGTTTGACACTGCCTGCGTGTTCTGCAAGTTGAGTTTGGGATAGTGGGTCCATCTCTTCAGGATCAGGAAATCAGCAAGTATAGAGGAATTATGCAACAATGCCTTCATCCCAAAATCTGCTCTAGCGTTACAGAACACTGAACCAACTTCAAAGAGTTTTGGATTCTCTCTCTCTCTGCTAAGCAAAACTATTTAATTCAGCCCAACTGAAGTGAAACTCAGCAAATACAGAAATATGATACAGTCTAATTTCATCAGACCTCCCTCCTCTGCAAGTAAACAATTCTCTCAGGTAAAAACTCCTCAGAAATGAATTAATCAGCTAAATAAAATGCTTTAAGTACATTGTAAAGAAATAAAGTTATATATTTTTTTTACATTCATTAATTTTTTTTTGTTAGTTTGAGGACAGAGAAAGAATTATTCCACAACAGTGTCAGTTTGTTCACTGTTCAGAAAACTAGTTTTTTTCACTCATTCACCAATAGACTTGATACAAATGAGCTTTGACCAAAGATTCCATTGGTAAAAAAAACCCCACTAAACTGCCAACAGTTAATAGAATGACTAATACAATACCCAAAAATCAAGAGGATCACTTCATAAGAGACTAGCACAGAAAACACAGCACATGCGGTGACTGGCAGTGGTTTCATGAACAAAATCCCAACCTGCCCTGACAAATAAGTCTCACAGTTTATTAAGGAACATCAGGGCATGATCCGACACACTCAGCAGAATGAAGCCGAAGATTCTGGTGGCTGGGGGCAAAATGGTGCATGAATTTAAAAGACAATATCCTGCATTTTAGATGCTTAACAAGAACCATTCAACAAAGTCACTTCTCTAACTGGATCCTCCATTCAAAACCCTGTCTTGAGAATGCAGCAGACACAGCAATCCAAAGAATAATGAATGCGCCTTGTGTGTATAAAAGGGGTATAAGGCCCGCAAGACCATTTTACCCAGCCATTTGAAAAAATTATTTGAAAAGCAAAAAATGGCCTTGATTCCATTAATGGTAAAAAACTAAAATAACATATTGATTAAAACGAATTTAAAATTATAACAATGCAAAATATTGTATAACAAAGACATTTTAACTTTTTGTGAGCACGTAATGAATGCAAATGTTAATTTCAACCCACAATCAGAAATGACAAGCAATTGTATGGCCCGTGAATAATTTGGTAAATACAAAATTTTCCCCCACTCCTGGTGTATAACATAGTGTAACAAAGTAAAAACAAGTTTGTAAGATTTTGCTGTAAATCAGGCTAATGTTGTCTGGAGGCCTGACTGTATAGCTGGTCCACGTCATTCCATTCCAAAGGTACAAGGCAGAGGCTCTCTGCACTACCTACACTAAGCAATAGATGCTATAAACACAAAGTGTAAAATGAAACAAAAAGCCTCTTCATTGCATAATAATGTTAGATGCTATTTGCACTCTAGTGCAAATAGTGGCATATACTATTTCACCACTGTTTAAATGCTAACATACAGCATAGTGGCATCACTGCAGCATTTGTATTGAGCTTATTAAGAGTCCCTCAGACACCCTACACCAACACATTTACATTTATGCATTTGGCAGACGCTTTTATCCAAAGCGACTTACAGTGCACTTATTACAGGGACAATCGCCCCGGAGCAACCTGGATTAAGTGTCTTGCTCAAGGACGCAATGGTGGTGGCTGTGGGGTTCGAACCAGCGACCTTCTGATTACCAGTTATGTACTTTAGTCCACTATGCCACCACCACTCCAACACCTACCTCTAAACCTAAACATACCTTACAAAAATATATAATGGTTTTACTACATTAACCATAGGATCACCATGGTAAAATCATAGTAACAACCAAATTAAACATGGTTAATATTACCAACACATTACTGTAGTAACACCACGGTTAATAGCATCAAAACTATAGTTTCCACCAAAAAACATGGTTACTACAATATTACTAAGGTAAAACCATGGATAATTTGATCCAGATCAAACCCTTCTCTTCGACCTTCACTGTGGCAAAATTAATGCGAGGAATCACTTTTATTTATTATCATAAGTAGTATTATACAAAATATTAGGAGTGGAGACATGGGAAAAAGTATGACAAAAGGTGGGATTTGAACCCAGATCTTTCGTTAATTAGTTAGTGATTTTAAACCATGCCAGCTTCCATGGCTATTTTCATGGTGAAAAACAAGTATATGTTAAAAGGTAGATTAATTAAAAACCTATATAAGGTTTTTTAAAACTTATTTTCGATAAGAACTCTAAAATTGACTCAGGATTGACTGTTAAAAATCACTTCAAATGTTTTTGCTGAGTAGAATACATTTCTAATATAAATAAAACTGGCACAATCCAATAAAATATGCTTTTAAGATAGTGGATTCTGATATGATGTGCATAATGGTGGATCCTCATCTGATAATAAAAACTTGTGTAAATGGGTGAAAATGAACTGATACAGCAATTACTGAAAGTAAAAATACGTCTTTTGCCCACTACAGTGTTGATTTCATGCAATTAGTTTGTAATGCATTGATCCCATTCTGTTTGCCAGTTGCTGATGTAAGAAATGATGGTAGGTTTCAGATCTGAGGGTGGTATGGAGCATTTTTTAAGATCTGTGGAATGTGCTTCTTTAGCAGCAGTGTCTGCTTATTCATTTCCAAGGATTCCACAATGGGCAGGTACCCAACGAATGTAAATATTAAAATACTGTGCCTCCAGAGCTGACAATTTGGTTAGAATCTTTACAAGGGCTGGGTGGTCATTTTTGAGTGATGCAAGCGCATGAAGACATGATTTTGAATCCGTTATTATTAAGAAATGCCTCTGTTTTGTGGTCTTGATGTGATCCAGTGCTAGAATAATAGCATTGGCCTTTGCTGTAAAAATTGAGCTCTGATTGGGTATCCTTATTCCGCTTTTTTGGTGATTGATCACATATGCAGCCGACAAGTGATCTCCAGACCTTGATCCGTCTGTATATAGAGTATATGTGTGTGTGATGAAAACATCTCTTCTCATCTGATATCCAGGAGTTGTTGAAGGTATTCTTTCAGATGGGTTTCAGATTTTTTTAAATTTGTTTTATTATTTTAGTTATTTATTCATTTAATTAGTTTGTACACAAACACACACCCCAGTGGTCATAAAATAAAAAATAAAAATAATTTAAAAAAAATTGCACACACACATTTAAAACTAGAGATCCCTCTCCACTGCCTCTCCCTGAGAGCCTTCCAAAAAGGCCAAAAATCTGCCCCATTTCCAATCAAATAACCCCAGATAGCCCAGCCTACTATATGAGTATGACATCTCCTCAAATGCCGCTACCCTGCCCATCTCCGTGCACCACTCTCGAAATGAGGGCGCTCCAGCCAATTTCCATCCCCTGCGAATAATCCGTCTGCCTATCATAACACTGGCCAGGACCCAATTCTTTATGTAATTATCCCCTATATTAATGACCACCCCATAGCCTAAAATACAGAGTCTGGGGCAAAATGAAATTTGAGTGCCCAATACCTCACACATAAAACAGAATCCTCAACCAAAATTCTTGGATCTAAACACACCACCAAAAAACATTGTGTCCCCATCTTCTGATTTGCATTGCCAGTAGGTGGACATGTCTTTAAGACCAAGCCTGTACAATCTAGAGGGGGTCCAATAGAATCGATGTAAAATCTTAAAATGCATAAGGCACCCCTTAGCAACTCTAGATGTAGACTTGACTTTTTTAAGAATCTTAGCCCACATTCCAATACCAAGTTCAAATCTTTCTCCCATAATCTCTTGATAGAAGTTAAAGCTCCATCCCCAATACTCTCAATTAGCAGGGAGTAATACACTGATGCATCATGACCTTTTCCAAAAGCAGTAATCACCACTCCCAGAGTATCTGCCATTTTAGGGGGTGTATTCTACTCCCAAAAACAGTACACAGCCAGTGGCGCAGCTGTAAATACCTAAAGAACTGAGAACTGGGAATACCAAAACGTTGAACCATATTTTCAAAGGATTTCAATACTCCACTCTCATATAGGTCACAAAGCATATTAACCTCCCTTACAATCCACTCTGTCCAGCAGAAAGGGGACTTATTAATATATAATTTTGTGTTCAGGCATATACTCGAAGCAACATTTAAATAAATGTCTGAATTAAACACTCTGGACACTTTTGTCCATAACGAGTTCAAATGCGAGATAACAGGATGTAACTCTACTTCTCCGGTAAGTTTGATAGAAAGGCTTTGTAATGGCGAAATAGGGGCAAGAACGTCCTCTTTAATACAAATCCAGGGAGGGTCTCTCTCAGGTGGAAGTGACCAAGAAGCTAAATGTCTGAGACTGAATGCATAATAATGAATACAAATCTTGGGTAGGTCTAGCCCAAACATGTCAATCGGCCTAATTTACTAAAATGTAATCTGGGACGTTTCCCATTCCAAATGAAGGACTTCGCTATGCTATCCAATTGCTTGAAATTAGAGAGGGATATCCATAGGGAGAGATTGTAGCAGGTAGTTACTGCCAGAGCCAAAGCTTCAGATTTATACCAATTCACTCTGTATCCTGAGAATTTTGAAAAATTATTAATAATTCTGTGGAGGCAAGGCATAGGTCTAGTAGGGTCGGATACAAATAATAAAATATAATCTGCATAAAGCAAAAGCTTATGCACCACACCTCCTGCCACCACCCCTGGAAAATCATCCTTCTTTCTCATTGCGGCTGCTAATGGTTCCAGGGCAAGACAGAACGATAAGGGGGAAAGAGGGCAACCCTGCCGGGTGCCCCATCTAGGGTAAAATAATCTGAAATTAATCCATTTGTTGGTAACGCCGCTACCGGGTGTCTATAAAGTAATTTATTCCATCCAATAAAAGTATTTCCGAACACGTACATTTCCAAACTCTTAAAAAGATAATCCCATTCTACCATATCAAACATCTTTTCGGCGTCAAGTAACAGCCCCAAATAAACCCTGCCTGATCTATATGTATAAGAGATGCCATAACTTTCCTTAATCGGTTTATATATATATATATATATATATATATATATATATATATATATATATATATAAAAAATATTTATTTTTTAAGATCGCAGGGCAGGACACTGCAGAAGAATATCTGTTCCAGTATGCTTAAGTCAACTTTTATGTTTTCTAGACACGATCTGTAGACCAGGAGGTTGGATATGCCTTGGCTTTCTCTCATACAGATATGAATATTGGGGTCAGAAGACTGCATGATATGCTGGATTTTATTTGTTGGTCTTTACTTTTGTTGAGTATTGCAGGGCTAATTTGAGACATCTGTTCTATAGAGACAGTTAATTAGCCTCTACATATAAACTTTTAATTGATGATGATCTGAAGGCCCCCAGTGCCAGACGCCTTGATGGTGAACGGTGTCAAAAGTCGGATACATGATTTCCTGGATCAGCCATACACTATGCTTCTATTGTCCAAGCGTGATCTGATCAGCATTCTGTAAAGGTTTGGGAGATTTGAGCTCTCTGCTCCCCACTTAGTATTTGTTAAACCTTTAAAATATCCATTGCTTTCATATTTATCTTTTAAAATCTTTATGTGAGGAATAAAAGACAATTGATTGTTATTCCAAGGATTTATGTCTCCATGACCATTTATAAAATCGCCATCCATAAATAGCTCTGGGCCATGATGGAGTAACTGGAAAAAATGCATGCAGACTGTTTTACTCTGAGAACTTAAACCCGTTGGACATACACCAGGCCTGGACACTATTAATTGTCAGCTGTATTTTCCATTCAATACTGTTCATTAATTTGCCTCTGTAGCAAGAAAAAAAAATTCATCTACATAAATGCTGCAATAAAAGTTTGATACGATGACTTTTGCAACGATGATTATTTTGATAATAAAAAGGGTCACAAATAAGAAGTTTCCTTGAGGTCCTCCTAATTGTTGTCTGTGTGGGTCTGATAAGGTAGAACCTTCCCTGACTTTAAAATTACTATTTGATAAAAAGTTGTGTGGTGATGTGGCCGTGGCCGAGCAATGTCAATGTCTTTACACAGTGGTGTTGAAATGCGGCTTTAGGAGGAAGAAAACACCGTCAGAGTCCTCGCTGCTGGTCGAAGTATTCAAGACCCTAGCTAGAATCCACCAAGTACAACATCACTTTCTGCTTGAGCTGCGTCTGGAACAGCAGCAGCATTTCCAGGCGCTCTTCCAGGCTCAAGCAGAGGACCGGCAGGTTCTACGGAGCTTGGTACACCAGGAAAGGTCTTCAGCCAGGAGGCCGGACCCACCTATGGTTGTGCTGCACATAATGCTTTCCAAGATGGGACCTCAAGATAACCCGGAGGCTTTCATTGAGCTCTTCGAACAGACTGCTGATGCATGGAAGTGGCTGAGGTCCCAGTAGGCGGCCAGCCTACTACTGCTGTTGTCCGGGAAAACCCAACTCGTTGCCCAAAAATGTCCTGCGGCCAACTTCCAGGTGTACGAGGACTTGAAGGCCATCCTGCAATGTTCACATTTGCCCAACAGCTCCGTGACACCTGCCAAAGGTGGCTGCTGACTGAAGAACGCAACGCAGAGGGAGTGCTCGATCTGCTGGTATCCACCGTCCAGCGTCGCTGGATGAGGCGGTTCAGCTGGCTGAGGACCGTATGGCGGCGAATTCAGGGGTCAACAAGCCCTCTTCTTCCTCTCCCTCTCTTTCTCTCTCCCCCTCTCTCGCTCTCCTCTATCCCCCTCTCCTTCCCCCTGTCCTGTTCCGGTTCCCGTAAATGGGGAATCATGTCCCCAAAACCCTTTCCCCGGTCCTATGGACCATTCAACCCGCCGGGTTGCCCTAAACCTCTCCGCTCTCCCACACAGGCTGGTGAATCAGCTACCGTGGGTGTGGAGGTGAAACCTGGGCTGGTCTGCCGGAGCTGTGGGGAACTTGTGCACTTCTAGGACCGGTTCCCCACGATGGAGGTGGAGACATTGGTCCAGATCCCCAACACGCCACAGGACACGCCTGATCGAGCAGGAGCATACCGGATACCTGTGAATATTAAGGGGGGTACATACCAAGCCTTGGTGGACTCAGGTTGTAATCAAACCTCCATTCACCAATGCTTGGTTCAATCCGAGGCTTTGGATACAAACCGGTGTGTGAATTTAAGGTGTGTGTGCAAGTTGTGTGCAAGCTGATACACAAAATTACCCTTTAGTGACGGTCACTATTCAATTTTGGAGACAAAAGCATAGTGTCGAGACTGTGTTTAGTCCCGCATTGCCCGTTCAATAATCTTGGGTACAAATTGGCCAGCATTTACTACTTTATTAAGGGGAATATGTGTGGATTGGTTCTGCAACAAAATGTATCGATGTGTGGTGTGTGATTCGCTGGCTGGGGACGCAGTGCCAGGGCCGTCTACGTCAGGAGGACATAAGGGAGGAGGAACCCTCGGCTTCCCAGCCCTTAGAGGATTCTCTGCAGGGGATTTCCCTCTGGAGCAGACATGAGACTAGACCCTTAGGCATGCCTTTGATTAAGTGAAAGTGATTGATGGTCAATGCCTCCAGCCAGACATTGCACTCGCATATCTGTCTTATTAAATGATCAAGGATCGGTTGTACAGAGTGACGCAGGACACTCAAGACAAAGGTTGGTATCGAAGAGCCGTCGGGAAATGTTATTCCAGATGGCTCATTATAATCCAATGGTGGATCACTTAGGGCAGGAAAAAACACTAAACCATCTAATGACCCATTTCTACTGGCTGGGCATTCACGTGGATGTTTGCAAGTGGTGTGCTGTATGCCGTGAATGCCAGCTGGTGAATCTGTTGGCCATCCTAAGAGTGTCTTTGCTCCCCTCTTGAGATTGAGGTCCCCTTCGAAAGAAATGGTATGAACCTCATCTGGCCATTAGGACAGACGGCATGTGGGTATCACATTGTGTTGGTTCTGGTGGACTTCTCAATGTGATATGCGGAGTTGTCTGAAAGGCAGGGAGGTAGTTCTTTTCAAAGGCTTCAGCTTCTTGTTTTGTAGTCAAGACGGAGTCTTGATGGTTAATATGTTGAATCTGAGGTCCACTGTTCTTGAATCAGATACCAAACCTTTTTCGTTGTTTTTATATCAGGTTGGATATGAATTGTCTCCAACTTTGTTTCTTTGCCTCATTTATTACTCTACGTGCTTGTGCTCTCTTTATTTTGACATTGATAAGGTTTTCTGTTGATATACAACTGAAGAATCTTCTTTCAGCTTGCTTCTGATCTTTTTTGGAATGGTATCGTTTGCTATGGCGATTAAAATACTGGTAAAAATTTGAATAAGATCTGGATCATCCTCAGGAACTGCATTGAATCTTTCATAAAATAAGGTTTGAAAATCGTACCAGTTGGCATTTTTAAGTTGCCATCTCTGTAAGTTTGGTACTTATCTTCCTTTGTAGAAGTGACCATTTTACACTAATGTTGACCTTCAGAGGTCATTCCACACTTTCCATGAGAGATCTAGTAGTAGTTCAGGCTGGCAGATGATTAGGGCAGTTGCTGTATAGGTACCATGCCAGGGTGTAAATACATTTGAGACTCATCATATAAAAGGCACAGGGCATGGTTGTTGATAAAGTCCTCAATGTTCTTGCCTTTTGTATTACACTGACTACTACCCCACAAGATATTATGGCTGTTAAAATCCTCCAGAAGTATGAAGGGGGAAGGAAGCTGCTCCACAAGTTTGTCCAGATCTTGATGCTTTAGAGTCATATCCGGAGGTATGTATATGAAGCATACTGTGAAAGTCTTGTAAATTACTATTAAGTGTGATGTATCTGTGCATCAAATAATTTTTCTAATTTCTAATTAAAATAGCTGTTCCACCAGCAGCACATCTATAGTTTGGACCAAAAGAATTTAAAATTGTAAAGTTTTTAAAAGAAGGGGTATCATCAGGTGACAACGGTGTCTCTTGTAGACAACAGGCAGGTATAATTGCAGCTAATCACTGCAATTCTGCAAAGTTAGCTCTGAGCCAAGTTGGAAGAATAGGGATATTACCCCTAGTTCTGCCTTTTGGTGAGTGGCTCCTACTGTGATGGCCACTCTCTTTTCAACATCTTTGATTGCTTTCATATTTATATTCTCATCTTGTGATACTTTTGATTGTAAACATCCTGCTCTTTAGAATTCTTGTTAATTATTTGGTTTTCTGTTTATAAGTTCTAGTTGGTTTGGCATTCATTCTGATTTCCTGCACTCTTTGATCTATGAGGAGCGATACCAATACTGTTACTGACAATTTGTGGTTTATCCTTTTGCAGTCATGTCAAATCTGTCATGTTTTTTTGACCAGAGAGGTGAAACCTTTATTTACAATGCAAGAGGGTGCCACAGAGACCAATTTGCGTGCTTCATTATAGCTGATTTTGTTTGTACATCTTATATTTTGGATTTCTTTCTCTTTAATCCACATCAAGCATTCTTTTGATGTAGCCATATGTTCTCCTGCACAATTGCAGCATTTGGGTGAATTCTGACAGCTTTCTCTGCCATGATCTCCCTCTCCAAAATTGCAGCAGACATGCTTATTCTTACAGCGGTTTGATCCATGTCCATACTTTTGACAGTTAAAGCATCCCAGTGGATTTGGTATAAGTCCACTAGAACACACATACTCCATTGTGATTCTTTCTGGAGGATGAACTTTTGATAATTCAATCTGGCCAGATCGCAGTTTCTTCACCTCCTTAACAGTACCAGCTATTCCTGTAATGCCCTTGTGATTGGCATATTTGATGATGCAGATTCAATATTATACATTTTGGCCAATCTTCATTGTTAGATGTAGAAGCACATTGATTCTCAGAAGTGCAGTCCATGTCCAGGTCTAAAAGTTGTTGTTTTTTTTTATTTGTGTTTTGGTAGCCATGTTTAGCATATTATGCTTCATCATCTCTACTCCCCACCCACCTTGGAGTCCAACAAGGGGATGCACAGAGCAGCGGAAATCCTGCAGATTTTTCACCATGAATATGGGGATGGTATACTCGAGCACAAAGAATGAGAGATGTTCCATCTACTCGACTGACCCTTAGCCAATGCCTTCTAGGGATACTGAAAAGATAGCTGATGTTGCCCATGGAGTAGACCCTAGCACAGGGGTCGGCAAACTATTAGACATGGAGTGCCATTATTTATTTTCCTGGTCAAAGGCTATTTTGCATTTTTCTCATTTAAATTGTTTATTTTTCATTTAAAAAATATATTTTCAGCATAACAGTTTGAATTTTATTGCAAAACCTGCATGTGAAAAATCTTGCATTTGAATTTTCACAGAGCATCATGTGAAATTGCTTTAATGAAAGAAAACATGTCCTTTTGTACAAAATGAGTCAACACAGTTAATGTCACAAATTTGCTTATTTGATTACTGATAATGAAATCATGTGGAATCTTAAATATTTCTTATATTATGTCATACTAAATTTTTCCAAAAATCACACCGAGGAAATCACTAGCATTCAAGCAACGAGAGAGGAGCAGTATATTTTATTTCACACCTGACCTGCATTCCAATCAATCTTGATGTAATCCTTCCTCATGAACACACAGAACACACAGTGTTTTCATCAGCTAAATGAGAGTGTGACGAGACTTGCGCTGCTGCGTGCAGGCAATTCGCGCATCAAAAGCCGATCAACTATTTAGCCCTTTCCAGTGAATCGCAGCCGCAAAATCCTAAAACTTTATTTCCAGGTTTAATTTATATTTTGAATAGATCTAGATATTTATCAGATAATGTTTTCTCTTTTAATCTTATAATGTAATTGTGAATGTGACCATGGTTTAAGGAGGGTGAACCTGTATGCTGGGTTGGAAATCTCAAGGATTAATAGGGTTACAAACACCACTTTTGTTGTTCTGAAAGCAAAAATAAACAAATGAAACACAGAATGTAGGCTGTCATCCGTGGAGTCTGACTTAACTGCGTGATTAACCAAAAGTTAAGCACTGCCATCTCGGGATGCACAAATGGCTTGCACGTGCTGCACGAGTCTGTTGGGTATACTGCAGTCTCGTCATATTTTAACTTTTTGTTTAGCCTCCCATTCAGATCATAATAACATGCTCAGGCTCAATAACATGAGTGATCATGAGGAAGGATTACATCAAGATGTAGATTGGAGTGCAGTGGAATTTCATATGAATAAAATAGTCTACTCCTCTCTCGTCATTGCTTACCCCTCGGCACACGTGCCATAGGTTGCCAACCCTAGCACTACAGAGGGAAGGAGCATGCCACTGTTCCTTTCACAAGCTACCACCACAAAGGTGGGCCCCGCATCGTACCCGGGAACCTGGAATAGACACTCTGAAGGTATAAATCTGAGCCTTTCAATGCTAGCAAAAAGGTATAAACACAACCCTTATTATTTGTTAGTCACATGTTCCTTCGAACAATTCAAGGTAAGGAAAGAAGGTAATGAGGGTCTGGCCAATCCGATTAAGAGAAACTTCAGCAGGATTCATCTTGTTCTGAGTTTACTGTTACATGTTGATTCAGGAAGCATTAATCCCCGAAAATGGTCATAACAGCTCATAAAGGATCATGGTTGCAGAGCTCTGAAATGTTAAGGAGTTCTGTAAAAATTGTGAACCTCTAAACTTAAAACTTTCTAAACCAAATAAATACAAGCAGTCCTAACAATTGCTCAATCACTGTCAGTAGTGGTGAATCAGCTTCAGGGGAGATAAAGCTGTGGTCAGAGACACACCAAGATAATCTCACACAGGAAGTCCTTCTTGTGGCCAGTGTCTCCATGCTGGTAGTTTCCTACATGTTCATATGATAAAGAGGTGCTGAACTTTACCCGACCTCACCACATTTCCATTTAAACATTTGATTTTAGGAATAAAAACCTCCCTATCCAAACAGCACACTGTGATAGAGCTTATTGAATAGTTTCCTTGTCTAATGTAGGTCAGTGTGAGTGTGATATAATTAGCTTAGACTGTTACTCACTTTAAACCTTGTAGTTCCACAGCTGTACAGGAACTTGACATCTAAACGGGATATTCTAGTAATGTTCATAACTTCCTACTGGACAAACAATGGAGGGTGGGGCAATATTCAGTCAAGCCATTTCTCATTACACTATGCCCTTCTGTGTAAGCCCTACGAATCCAGCATTTACATTACTTGTTAATGACAATGGTAATGATTTGCTCTGCTTTGGCACAAAGGTGTGTTTTAAAGAGAAAAGGCTATTGGGTTAATGCTCAAACTCACAGCAGTAAAGACATTAATGATTAGCACTCAGTCAGCTACTCTGCTGGCAAACCCTGCCAATCAATTTGCATATAAATTAAAGGCAACTTATGAATTTCACAAGCCCTAAATAAAATATACATAGTATTGTAAGATTTTAAAGTAACACAGTTGTGGTTCTTTCCATGTTCAGGCCTAGAGTAGTGCACAGACTTCAGACATAAGGAGAGAGAGAACAAGACACTACATACTCAGTTAGGAACCCCAAACACAGAGTCAAAGCATGCCTGGACTGTCTTGTCACTATGGAGATATAAATAAAAGGTTTTTATTCAGCCTTGCAGAAACGACTCTATTTTGAAACAACCCTTCTCATTAACAGCCAGACAGTGCACTGATGTAAATGCACGTGTGTGTACACACACACACACACACACACACACACACACACACACACACACACACACACACACACACACACACACACACACACACACACACACACACACAACAATACATTTGATTTATATCAGCAAACAAACCTTCTAATTAAAACAACCGTAATTAAAGCCGTGTCATTTCTGAGCCACGGAATTGCAATCTAACCTTTTTCCACACAGCTTCCCTGAAAACTCGCTGTGTCGTCCATTGGTCGATATAAACAGATAGTCCTGCCTAAAACTCATGCCATTGGTTAAGTTAATGTTGTTGTGTCTGGCTGGTTGGAATGCTTAAACAAAAAGAGCAATGTTTTGATAGCACCACAGAGCCAACATTTAAGGCCCAAACATATTGACACAAGCTTGATTTCACACATCATTGTCGGAGCACAATTCATAACCTAACGCAAGTACGTGCTGTATTCTCAGTGCTGCCGTAAGGGGCGCTACAGTGAATTATCCTTTTTCAATTAACAACTGTCATGGCAGAGCAGCAATTTGAGAAGAGTCTTGCCGAACAAGTTAAATTATACAAACATATTTTCCTGTCGTCTTTTCAGCAAATACAAAAGCACACAATCCTCAACTGTCGACTTCTCAACTGTCGACATGTTGACTCCACCACATCCGGTTTCGGGGTGCCTAAAAAAACTCTTTCGCCCCCCTGTGGTCCAAGGTTTGTAACCAGAGAAATGCAAGAGTGCACGTAATGTATTTACAATGGGACCACGTGTTTGCCGTGCGTTGACAAAACGTCTGCGTACTTGTGTGAAGTATATATGAAGAATATAATGGCTAACTTATAGTTTATTTTTTTATGTTAAAATCCAACTTCAGCTCAATTTGAACTTCACCTTTAAGACAGGTGACTACCACTGCAGGACATTACACATTACAGCTTGTTAAAGTGCTTGTCATGCTTTCTCCTGACTGTAATCGTGCTGACTTTATTTTGACATGTTTGGTTCTTTTTGGGAAAAGTTGATAGAGACCATTAAGGTCTACTTTGACTTTTAAATCACTGAGATCTGAGCAATTTGTCTTCACCCTAACACAACCAAACACTCACATTAAACCATATTACAAAGTTATCATGAAAACCATAAAACAGCAGTGAAAAAGCAATGCTGATGACATTACAAACTCTGAATAGCTTCCTGAACCCAACAGCTTGTGTTGAGCTACACAAACAGCTCATTCATAACACCTAATGAAAATTAAACAAAACCAAAGCTGGATGAGATCCAAACACCACAAGCGGTAGAATTGTAAAATACTGCAGCACTAAGCGAAACGCTGATTGAGACTACTTTCTGGCAATTTCCTTAAAAAGAATCTCCACCAATAAAGTTTACCAATAAATGTGTGCTTTACTTCAATAGGACCCAGAGTTGTGTTTTACCCATTTAGATATTGAATTTGGTGACCCAATGCTGTTTATTTCCCACACCTATAAGCTCAAACACATGATGTCATCTGAATAAGACCTGTTCTGTATTTTGAATTTGAAGTGTGTTTGTAAGGCAGGTAAATGATCATAAGGGCGATGCTGTAGTTCAGTTCTCCCACAGGAAAGCAAATCATAAAACACATGACTGTCATGCTTTTCTTTAAACACAGACCTGTGAAACAAACTGCAGACTGATTACAGGTACAGGAACCATAAATTACAGGGAACCTTCTTTAATGGCTTACCTTTGTGAATGACACTACAAAGATTTGAAGGCCTATAATTAGAAGTTGCAGTTGAAGAAATGAGTCAACTAAGTCAAATACATTTTGAGCAGATAAACTGCTGGACTCTCTGATGTCACCCAGCTCTGTTGTTCAGTGTTTGGTGTTGATGCATTGTAATATACCTGGGAGAATATTGTTGACAGCTGTGGCGATGTTGATGTCTTGTAAGTGGTCGAGAGTCTCTGTGTGGAAGAGTCGTAAGGTGGAGCCAGAGCTGAATGCCATCCAGATCCCCACCCCGGCCACCACCATATGTGACACGATCATCCCCTCCTCCTGATGGGCCTCTAACTGACGCTGTCAGTGGAAGAGAATGTGCTTTAAAAGGAATAATATGTTCTATACAAGTTAAAATCAATCAACTGCAATTGTAGCATCATGTGAATTTCATCTCACCTCAGCTTTTGAAAGAAATCTGGGTTACAGTGAGGCACTTACAATGGAAGAGAAAGGGGCCAATCAGTTTCAAAAGTATAGCCACAAGACAAATGCATGTTAAATGATTTTAGTGTGATAAAATCACTTCCAACAACGTATCGCCATAAACCCCTAATATAACTGTAAAAAGACGATTTAAGCAACTTTACAGCTCAAATAATACACAAGTTTTAACAGTTTTAATTGAACAATTATTGTAAGTGCTTTTATAAAATTATAAGCTTCACATTTCTGCCTTTAAACCCTCCAAAATTTGGCCAATGTATGTGCCTTACTGTAACCTCTATGGCTTAATATCTGGAACAGACCCAGTGCACTAAGAAATTATGTAACTCAAAACTCTGGTGCAGAGAAGAAAAACAGATTCTCATCTGACTAACTCCACATCAGGGAGAGAAAGGGGGCTTTTCAATTTTGATGTACTACAGCTTATTGACATTTTTGCTGGATAAAACAAAATATCTGGCCATGTGATTGCAGTCAAAATTTAACAGGCTTTGATAAATATGGGGCTCTGTATCCCATGAGCACAACAAACCCATTGCAAATGTTTTCTGGATTAGACTGGAAAAAAGGGAAACAATCTGGATGATGCACTTCTGCAGAAGCCATTGAGAAAAAGAAAGTATTTGATTTCAAGTAACAGTTCACATCTGATATACCAGTGTCTGATTTTATCACTGATTGCTATTCCTTTCAAGCACTCCTCCCACCACTCTCTCATATCCATTCCAATCATTGACACATAAGCAGAGCTGATGAACAGTAATAAGCTTTGTGACGTTGTCTGGATAACAGGTTAACGTGTGAGCTAGTGCGAGTGTAGGTAAGGGAACACATGGCTTAAATATTTTGAGATCTCAGCAGGTGTTCCTGTCCCTGTCACATGAAAGAGTGAGAATACAGAGAGAGTAAGAGAGAGCACTTCTTCTCGAGTCTAATTAGATTAGGCTAACTGTGAGTGACATTAAACCATTAGATCATAATGATATAGGCCCACAAACATCTTTAAATAAGCAAATAATTTAGCCTCATGTCTTACAGAACGCTTCAATGTTAAAATTTGTTTGATGTACGGTAAGAGATTAAGGATTTTTATTGTTTGATATTTATAGCTGGCTATTGACCTTATTCACAATAGTGCCATATTTGATTTTTGATGGGAATGAAAATGAGGCTTTCATGCATTGTATAAAACTGTACAACAATAAAGGTCTTAAATCACATTTAATTTTCACATGCTTTCTGGAGTTTGGAGGTCACAGATTTGTTTTGAAAGATGCTTTTCAACATTCTGTTTGCGAAACGATTAAAAACTGTTTATACAGGGTTCGTACAGATGCGTCAAAGTTAAATTCAAGGACTTTTTAAGCACATTTTTATTTGTTTTCAATCCTCCATTGATCTACATTCAAATCAATCAAAAAGTTTTACATCTCATATAATTTTTTCACTCTGGAGAGTAAATTGTAATTAAAACTGATAGTTGCAAGGATTCATACTTGTTAAATCTGCAATAGCAGTATCTGATTGTGATTGGCCCATTCTGAACAGCGCTGACAAAAGTAACAGGTGCCACATGACAGCAGCGTCTCTGTGTTGCCTGCTTCAGCAGTGGTCTAGTGGTCTGTCGTTGTTTTTTTTTTTTTTTTGGAATAATTTTTTTTTCATTCATTAAATGATTCAAGCAACGTATCTTAAGATAATTCAAGAACTTTTTAAGCACCTCTTGGTTAAAATAGCTATTTTCAGGAGTTTTCCAGGACTTAAATTTGAAAAAGCCAATTTCAAGTACTTCAAGCATCTTGTACGAACCCTACACCAACAGTACTAGCTATTAAAGAGTCTGCAACATCGTTTTCATACCCATCAAAAATTAAATATGGCACTACTGTAAGTAAGGCGCATTACATAGCAAAAAAAATGAGCGCTCAAAGAGAAACTCTGATTATGATAAAATGTTTGTGTGTTGTGTTGAACATACACTACATGACCAAAAGTATAAGGATATCCAAAAACCACACTCGTGTGTTTGTTAAACATTTAATTTCAATACCATGAATATTAATAGGGAACTGGTGCTCCCTTTGCTGCTATAAAAATTAAATTTCTTCTTTGATTTAAATAATGTTAGAGCATAAGTGTGTGTGAAGAGAGCTGTGCTACCTCCACAGTGTGTGTCTGTGTGCTGATGATGAAGATCTGCCCTCCTGATGAGGCCCAGACGTGCTCACCCACCACCAGCAGCGCTTTCACCGGCAGCACCCCTAGCTTCAGCACTTGGGCCCCTGACTCCACCCAAGAGCCGTCTGTGGGAGAGAGATGTAAAGACGTTTTTTCTTTGTTCATAAATGCACAGAGAATTTACTAAAGGTGAGGCCATTGTGAACTTTCATTGTAAATATAATTCATAGACATTTTCAGTTTAAGTTTAGACTCATCTAAGTCAAGACTTATCTCTTTAATCAGGCATACACCTTCCATATCTCTTAGCCTTGTAGTTTTGCTGCAATAGTCACCCATAGTTTGCAGAATCTCAAACAATTCTCTAGGATTTAATCTACAGTACCTTGGGATAACCATTCTGATGTTAAACAGATCTTGTATCAGATTCAGCTCTTCTGTGTATCTCACTTCCACCTAATCTGTATCGCTAAACTATCCCAACAACGATTTAAAGCGTATACCAGCCAGACAACAAGGGACACTTTACTAACCAATGTCTACAACGGGCAAATATTACAAATGAATCATTACGGTTACAATGTAATAATTATCCTTACGATTTGAACATTGTTTTACTAATATATTTAATACTGTAATAAATTATTCAAATTAACACATGGTTAGTATTACACATACTACAGTATGTACCTAGATAATATTTGGCAAGAATATGTACATTGCATCTACTTGTGTGCCTTGCCGGAGGATGAGTCTGGTTCCTCCTAATCGGTTTCTTCCTCCACCACCTAAACCTAAATCTTAAGCTCACAAGGTGCTCACTAGGTCCAATCAGAAACATCCAATAAAGCTGCATTACAAAAATGTATTGTGAATGGCACAATACAAATAAAACTGACTTGACTTGATATTCTAAATGGAGTGAATCCTATTTCTTGTAGTGTGATAAGAAGGCTCAGAGATTGTGAGAAAAAAGAAATCAGGTTACAGGTTAAGGTAATGCTGTCAATGAGAGGCAGGGCAGATTACTACATCCTTTAGAAGCACCCACTGCTCACCCACAATGTGTGTGATTGTGCATGTGTGTGTGTGTGTGTTTCCTGCAGAAATAAAATGACCTCACATTATTCATAGAGCAGAATGGAGGTGTGGTGAATGTTTAAGGCACTACTTGAAAAGAAACCTGAAAACCATCGATTACTCCACCTCACAGTGGAAATACTCAAAAGCCACAGTATGTGTGTGTGTGTGAGAGAGCTTAAATAAGGAAAGGCGGAAAATATAGAGCGAGTAAAGAGAGCAAACAAGAGAAAAGTGAAAGAATTATATTATTAGTAAATGTGTAATAACATCAGTGTTGTTTAATTTACTCAAAAAGTAATTAATTATGAACTACTTATTACATCTTCTACAGAGTAATTTGATTACTGTACTAATTAGGGCTGAAACGATTAGTCGACATTATCGACTAATAGTCGTTTGATCTCATTTAAATTAACATGAGATCACATTAAACTGTAATAATGGCATGGGAGAGCAGCACTGCAGCTCGCGCCTGATTGAGGAGAGGAAGAATTACACAGATCACAGTCCAGATGCACTCTAAACTTTTCGCAGTATAATCAGCACAGGGGAGAATACAGCCATGAGCGCTGAACATATTATATGAAGAGGGAATGAGCGGAGCATTACATCTTTAATGCAGTTATATTTAATGCGTTATAGTTTTATTAAAGTTAAAATAATAAGGAAGCAGGTCATGTAAATAACTACAAACTCTGAAACTAGCATTTCTTTCCTCTTCAATGAGTTGCGTGAATGTCCCGATCTAAGAGGGAGAGACTGAATCTGCACCCAGCTGAGGCGCACTCTGTTGTGGGGATGCTCATCCCACTTAATGCAGCTAGATTATAACATGATGGCTTACAAAATATTGAATCATAATACATGTCACTGTGCATTTCTTATTGTGAAGAAAATTGGCAATACACAGCTTTATTAATACGAGAGAGTTAAAGATGGATTAAAGTGAAGAAAAAGGTAGTCTTCGCCCCATTATACACTGCAACAAAATACGTTTTTGATTTGTTTTGGCTTGTTTTCCAATAAAAATATCTAAAACTCATTTAAAACAACATACATTTACTTTAGTGGCTATACTGCAGAATCAAAATTGTTATCTGAGAATGCTGAATATATTAAAAATACAGATATTTTTAAATATCTAAAAATCCTTTAAAAAAAGATGCATTCACACGAGAAGCAACATATGAGATATTTACGCTTGCTTTTAGAGAACAGATCTTGAATATAAGTATATTTTGTCTTTACTGCACTCGCAGAAGTATACAAAATACACATATTTTGTCCAAACTATCATATGTTTCCTTGTATACAAAATACACATATATTTAAGATTCATTCTCTTAAAGCAAGTATAAATATCTTACATGTTGCTTCTCAAGTAAATGCATCTTGTTTTAAGGATTTTCAGATATTTTTAAATGGAAAACAAGACAAAAATACTTGATAACAATAGGATTTTTTGCAATTAATTTCTTTACTGAGTTAAAAAATGTATTTTTCCTTTAATTCAGTGAATGTCATTTAGAGGTATTTTTAAAAGATGATTTTGTCCTCTTTATTGTTAGTAAGAACGTTTAATACAACCTTATAAGTCAGGGCACAAGCTGAATAATCGATTAAGAGCTAATGATTAATCATTGCAATAATTGCCGAATAATCAAATAATTGTTCTAATAATCGTTAGATTGACAGATTATCAAAATAATCATTAGTTGCAGCCCTAGTACTAATTATTCTTTCTGAAAAGTAATTGCGTTATTTATTAATAATGACTTTCTAAAAACTCTGATCAACCTTGACCAGATGAAAAATACAAGGATAGACATGAAACATTTCTTTTAATTCTTTCAAATAAATCATAAAAAAATCTAATAAATTATTCATGAACAGGCCAAAGGTTTTAAGGGGGCTGCATTAAATTAGAAAACATACATTTTAACATAAGATGTTACATTTTGATTTTAAATCAAAATGTAATCGTTTTATATAGAATTGTTCTAGAATCTATACTTAACGCAATTACATCAGAACTATTTAAATTACTGAAGAATTAAGAGTAATACCATACTTGACTCTTTTCCAATAAAAAGTAATTTAATTACAGTAATTATTTACTTGGTAATGCATTAACACTGATAAATGACAATCAACAAATTGATCCTCAGTGTGCTTTTGCCAGTACCTTCCTATCCTAAAGCATATTTGAACTGATATTTATTCAGTTTGTTTGCTTCAAGAGGCTCTGATTACATAACATCAGCACCCACACAGCATTCCCAAACTCTGCCCAATCTCTCTCCCTCTCTTTCTTTGCCTGATGAATATGGCTGTCAGACCACCAGTGTTGCAATGAGGACACAACTTAACTGACTAGATGCTATCTTTCCATTGCATTTGTTTAATCATTATTACTCATATCTGAACACAAAATGAATGCAAAGCCAGAGTGTGATTCTTCAGATAAGAAAATGCAAGCCTCATGATCTGATGATGTCACCACATGACCATCTCATTGCATTATATTAGTGTATTCATCTTGTTTCAGCAAGTATTGAGTATTGAATAATAAATACTAAAATTACATTCCTCAGCATTAAACTCCTACAATTAACTAGACCGCTAAATGTACAGACATCATTAAAACTTTGCGTTGTAAATTTAAGATTAAAAAGTTGAAAATTAACATCCACTAAGAGAATATCATTTTCAAAATCTAACGGACAGTGGTTACATCTTTGTAATATTTGCATGCTGGATTGCTATTGCAAAGTCTTTTTTAATTGCATACTTTTTTCTTTTGTCATATTATGTGTTCATTCTCATGCACAGTCAACAGAAATCAAGATGCATGCAGAGTGTTATGGCAATGGTGAAGCATCTCTGATTCAGGATTTCATTTAGACAGAATCAAAGTCTAAAACCTAAACCCTTTGCTGCATTGCAAGCACTGGCATTTCCTTCAGGAAATGCAAATCTAGTCTGAATATTGAAGACAATGCTGAAAGATAACTGTGCTTTCTACGGTAGCTGTTCAACACTTGTGCTGCATCAATGGATCTGAAACAATAGTTTGCCCCTGCATAATAACAGAGAAATTTGAAAGTATTTACTGTATTTAATACTGCTCATTATAAATGATATGACTCATCAAAACCGAAGCCCAGTGTCATTAGTAAGTGCTGGAACAACCAGTTCAATCAATCAGAGAACTAAACTATATCTCAAAGGTTAGTAAATATATGTGCCTCAGGCAGCAGAAAACTGGAACAAGACTGAAATGGAATATGAGGGTTCCAGACAGAAAAACAGCTGTGGAAAGAATTAATGAGAGAAGAGGAAAAATATCTCACTTTCCTTCCAAGGAACTGCATATTTCCAAAATGCAACCCCCTAGATCCGGCCTAGTTTCAGAGCTTTATAAACCGTAAGACTGTGTTTTTCCTTTTGCTTTAATGTGCATATTTACAATCAAAAGTTTGACAAGTTCAAAGTCATTTGATTTGAAACTAGTTAAAAACCAAAGCACCCAGAAGAGGCTATTTACAGCAGTGTTAACTCAATGCACATGACAATACTAGAGTTCACTCTATCACAGAACTGTGAAGCTGCTCGGGCAGAACGCATATACAAGCAGTGACAATTTGATTATTTTGAATTGTATTATTTATTTATTTTTGTTTAAATGTGAGATTTAATAATTTGAATATCTATGTATTTTGCTATTTAGGCTCACTGTGCACTTTATAGAATGCTATTTTGAGTGTTTGAGGAAATTCCATTGCAGTAAACGTTCTTTATTCCTGCGTCCCGACTCCCAACGAAAAACCAATTAACCGTTCTTGAAACTTCATGATTACACAAATGTTAAAACAGTAACTGTGCACATCTAGGGCTGTCACGGTTATGAAATTTGGCTGACGAATAATTTCAATTATGATGATTAATTGTCTCGTTAAGTATTTTCACGATTAATTGTCAAATAAAGTGTTATCTTTTTTTAGGTGTGTTTTACATATTGAATTTGAAATATATAAATCAAATAATAGGGATAAACTATGATTTCCTTTTAAGGCTTTAAAAACTTATGAATGACATGAAAAATTATGTTTTAAATATCTAAATATTTGTAAATATTTAAAATATGTCTCTCTTTTTGGTAATTTTAGTTTTGGTCAATTTTACATTTAAATTAGTTTTTGGAACTCATATTTTATAATTTTTTAAATAAAAATTGTATGTTATATTTATATTATATTTTTTATATATTTAAATGTATTTCCTAATTTCTTCACTTCCATATGTTATTTTAATGCTCTTATCAACCCATGAGCCTTTATTTGTCATGAAGCAAAACCTTTGAGATTTCGTTTCATTTCATCACTCCACAGAAATAAAGTGTGCATCTCCTGCTCTTTGTCACTGTGTTTCATTAACACAGCGTGTATGAACTGGGAACATTTGCCATTACACAATATTTTAAATTGAAACCGGAGCACTTTGCATTCACAATCAAAGATTAGACTTGTTTATACTTTCGCGGGAGTTTGACGGGACAGGAGGAGCTAGTGGATGTCTGTGGCTCAGTGACGCTCAGACTCAACGTGACGTATATTTGCTTAAAATTCCCTTATTTGGGCAGAAAAATGTGATTGGAATTTGAATGTTCAATAATTGCAGTTAAATCAAATAACTACGATCAGACTGTTATTTAATAATCACGACAGGCCTATGCACATCCCTATTCGAAATGCCCTGTGAATAGAGATACAGTATAATCAGCACAGGGGAGAATACAGCCATGAGCGCTGAACATATTATATGAAGAGGGAGGGTGTGTTCTCTTTCTAGAAAGCATTTGATTGGATAAGCATTTGATCACCCTCTATGTGACATCATGGATGTTCCTAAGTCTTTTTAGCCTTAAGATTGAGACTGCAGATTTTAAATGCTTATATCTTCTAAAAACATTTAGAAGCACACCAGCAAATAGCTGACCATATAATTAATAGATATAGACTAAAAGCATCAAAACTTTCATTTTGATTTCACTGGGTCTTTAAAGCGGCACTTTAAAGCTTAAAACTTTGGGCTCCCTAGCGACATCTGTGGCTAAAACCTAAACTTGTGGAAGAACATTTTACGGGAGTTGTCTTTCGTCACTGCTCTTCTGGCGGATAATTGTGATTGTTTGAGGTTACCTGCTTTGCCTGTGATTACTCAGACATATGTACCTGAAGAGCAGGAGTCATGACATGCTATTTTCATGTTGATTTTATGTTATTCGTTCAAACATTTATAACCAAGATATTACTTACTTTGAGGAAGATAAACAACACTTAATAACATTTGAATATGATTATGCAAATGTATTATCCACTGCAAAATACACATTAGTGTTTTTATTGTAATACACATATCAATTGAATACATTACATTTTTATATTACAATCTACAGCCTCAGCGGACAATGCAATTGAACCATACTACTACAATAGTAGGCATATGCACTGCAAACAATAAGACTGTAATAAAAAATGCAAAATGATGATTCAATAATGATGGGTATTAAATATACTTATTTAAACAGCAAAATAATATGCAGAAATATGTAATATAAGAATTAAAAGAATGCATGTTTAATCGTTTCTTTAGAAGTAAAGTTTTAATAGAGAGATGGTTACACGCTAAACATATTACTATACATTTATGCGCTACGAAATCGGTACATTATAAACAACTTGAGATGAGCATACATCCACTGGGAACTATCTTGTACATATAGTGGCTTTTAGATGCAATTTTAAATCGTCTGCTCAGTTTAAACACTATAGGCTAAAAGGGCAATGGAAAGACCCACAACATATTTTTTTTTCTGAGACTGGGATAAAAGAAAACAGCGGCAAACACACTTTTAGAGACAAATTAGGGGACCTCGAAACTAGTAATGTTATAAAATACTTCACCGGAAAAAAAATATTTCTAAACACATTGTGATCGGTAAACAGATGAGTAATGTTCGATTCATTAAAGCATGACAACCGATATAAGCTTCAACACACCCTCCAGAAATATTCAAGCATTATAGCAGAAATATTCAAGCATTATAGCAGGTAAACAATTTAAAAATTCTGTTAAAAATCCATTAGGGCAGTGATTTCACGCTGCTCCTGTCCTGAAACCGCAACTGACTGAACAGCAGTCACACTCGCTTCTCCGAAACTCAAGCGACACAACCGGACTTTCTTTCTGACTTTACAGACATGACGTAAACAGTCATGGACTAATGACGTATGCCTGCGATTTTGCGATAAATCTGACCCAGCGCCTCTAAATAAAATGTATTATTGTAGGCTTACCATACTGAACAGGGGTAAGACAAGCACAGGATTTTTAGCAAAGATTTTTTTTATGTACTCACTCATTAATTAACTTAATAAATTTTTTACATATTGCATCTTTAACTGAAGAAAATGTGGTAAAAATATGTAATTTAACCAGATGCAACCCATATCTAGGATCACCGAGCAATTAGTGATATAGGAAACTTCTCACCATCAGCCCTGGAGTAGACAACCAGAGAACCGCTGACAAGTCCTGCATACAAACACCCACACTTATACGTCAGACATGTGACGCTGGACTTATCAGGGGAGAAGAAGTGCTGCAGACGGACCTTCTTAGAGCGCTGGCTGCTCTTATATACTGATATACTGAAAGAGAAACACATTAACTTTTCAGATCACAAGAGAAGACATGGTCTATTTGATCCAAGCAAGGTTAACAGAACTCTATCGTATGGGTGCCATTCATGATACAGTACATGTCTTAATTAACCAGGTGTCTGTCTAACCATGTCTGTGTGGAGAGGAAATGTCAAACCTTCTACTGTGGTCTAGCTATCCATGATGGCACAGGGTTATCTAGCTTTATGAGCAATGCTGGGTGATGTACACACCTGCCTTCCTCCATTCCCAAACACACACTTGGTGTGTCATTTGGTTTCCAGGCATCAAGGGTTTTCTCCCCGTTTTTTAAAGGCTCATCCAAGGGCACATACGTCATGCAGAGAATACGTGATTCCACGTTAAAACACTCAGTCACTTTTGGACTTGAGTTCTGCAATGCCACAATGGAAACCTGACCCATTTGATTGGTGCAGCTGGCCACCTAATAGGAAAGAGATGTCAATTTCTGCCATGACACACACTTACACACTACAGTAACAGTTGAAACAGTTTAAACAGCATTACAAAACTACAAGTGCTCTTTAAATAACATATTTGTTATTAGATTGCAGAGATTAAAATCGGCAAAGAAATGAATGCCCTTTTCGAAATTTGAACCAAACTCTAGTTAATTATCTATCTATCTATCTAGTTAATAATTAGTATTCCCTACCCCAAATATTCAATTACACATGTCATGGACAGAGAGATGAAGACTAGCTCAATAGCTCAAAAACCAGCTGTAGCAGAGATAAGGTCTCAAATTGAAGGAATATAGGCTGCAGTTCACTGAGTGCTCTTAAAAGGGTGCAGGCCATCATTGCAGGCTCTTAAATGTCTAAGCGAAGGGAGTGTTTTATGACCTTCTCTACAGTATATGCAGCATAAAAGCCTTTAATGCAACCTCACACTCGCACTGCCCACACAGAACAAAAGCTGCAGTGTTAAATGAGGCTTTTAGACTTATAAAGAGGAGCACTGAAAGGTGAAAAATTATGTTTTAGGTCAAGTATGATTTGGCAAAAAGCATACATAAATCCTATTAAAAGATCATCCCATCCCTAGCTCTGATAAGGAAGCTGAACTGATTAAAAAAGATATGACAAATGTTTAAGTAAATAAACACCATATGAAGAGTGTTTATACAGAGAGTAAATTTACAAAGAGAACATCATGAGTGACTCACCCACACACAGCCGTGACCCATAACAGGTAAATCTGCAGTGCTGTCTGTGTTCACATGAGGCTCAGGGTTATGAACCGCACACTCCACCTAACACACAAACATGGGTTTACTTGTTTATCTAAATGAGGAGATACCATAGACAACTACTATACTTACAGACAATGTTGGGTAAGTTACTCAAAAAAAGTTATTCATTACAAATGACTAATTGCTACTCTAAAATTGTAATTAGATAACTGACTTTACTGATCACTTCATCAGAAAATGTATTATATTACCAAGTTACTTTCTGAAACACTTTTCACAGCAAAGCTTTTGTTTTTCCAGTAAACAAATTCAAAATAATGTCTATTTCCTCCTAGTTCATTGACTCGTTAAAAGGTGCACACCCTTCAACTGTCACAAAGCACAAACAAAAGTACAAATTAATTGAATTCATATTTGAATGCATTCAACATATTCAATATTATATATATATATATATAAAAAAAACATGTAACCCAAGTAATTAAAATGAAGAAACTGTAATCTGATAACAAGAATTAGAAATGTAATGCACTACACTAATGTATTACCTAAAAAGTAATTAGGTTACAGTAATCAATTCATTTGTAATTAAATTAGACCCAACACTGCTTATCGACTAACACAAATCCAAACCCTACCCCTACAAGAAATCCTTTTGCAGTTCTATAAAAACATTTATTTTTATTTTTTTCTTCTTCAAATGACAACACCTCAAAATGTCCTCTATAGTAGCTAACTTATAGATAACAAAAACAGTTGAGATTCGATTAAGATAAAACAATTTGCCCCCAAACTATAACTAAGTGAACATGCGTGTTGGTGCGGCTATCCTTATGAGGACTCCACATAGACATAATGATTTTTATACTGTACGAACTATAGATTCTATCCCCTAACCCTTTCTGCACTTTTACATTTAAAAAAACAATTAGTATGTGTTTTTTTTAAGCGATTTTTTAAGGACACTAGAAATGTAAACCACCTCATAAACCCCACAAGCCCAAGCGCGCGCACGCACACACGCGCGCGCACGCGTAATGCCACTTGCAAAGTTAAAAGATATGTGTGCTACTATTAGACAACACAAAAGAGAGAAAATCATCTAAAGGTCCATGCATTCAGTTTGTCACCTTGAACTCCTGTAGTTTGGACATGACGACAGCCATCTGCTTGAGTAAGAGAGGATGATTTTGTTTCCTCATTTGATTACCATCATCTTCAGCACAAAACCAGCCCTGAATGTTGTCCTCCTCTGTACACAAACACATTAAATCAGTGAAGCACTCCTCAAATTCAATAAATCAATGACCATTCCAAACGCGTCCTTCATTTGCCATTATTTTAATCCATTTCACGGCACAGAACCTTCAGTTCTAGTTCAGCTGATTGATTATTCATGCAATGAGCAATTTGATTCCAGCAGGAACAAAAATGTTAGAACTTTTATTTAGAAACCTGATGACAAATTGGTTTAGGGTGCCATTAAAATATGTTGGGAACACCATAATAATAAACATACAAATGTGTTTTAAGACATTTATCAAGCATTTTTGATCAATTTAAGCCTCCGACCTCTGATCTGAGAAGGTGACTGAAAGCTGCAGAGAGTCATAGACAAATACAGGATATGGAGACAGGAGAACAGGATATGAGACGTACGTAGAGCCAGTTTGGCAATCTGCAGATTACTGGTCCAAGCTTGCTTGATAGATGGACTGAAAGTATTGAAGACTGAAGTGAAGAATGTGGGTCTACCATACCTAAAGACATTGAGACAAAGACATTGTTATCCTATCGAGCATTAGATTGGACAAAAATCTATTAAGTGCAAGATGAGTTAATATATTTGGTTTGTTTTCTCATAAGAGAAGTACATGTTAGTACATGTTAAATGTTTTTATCTGCAAAAGGATAATTTTGTGAACTATCAGGTGTACACTAGCATATAGATGCTTTAAAGCTAAAAAGACATTAAATAAAAGCCACAAAGATCAAATTCTGATTTCATAAGGTTTTTAACGATAGATAACAATTCACGATTAAAGCCAAATTTTTTCTAAAGTGTTTTAGGGACCAAAATGGCAGACAAATCTCTTGAGTAGCCTAAACATCTAAGCACGGTTTCAACTGGGCTGGCAACTTGTCAGACAGCTGGAGAAACAGACGTGTCCTTTCCTGGGCTCTGTTTCCCAAAAGCATTGTAAGCCTAAGTAGATCATAGAAACCATTGGCACTAATGGTACCCATGATCAACTTAAGCTTGCGATGCTTTTGGGAAATGCAGCCCTGTTTATACGTAACATTGCAGGATATGATGTAATGCTTCGCCAGAGACTTGCAACATTTCCATACTCTTAAATTTGGTTTAAAGATAAAAGGCCCCAGTTGACTTCTGTGACTTTAGAATTGGCACTTCAATTGTTTATTGTGCATAAATAACAGATAACGACCTGGGGCCGGATACACGAAATGTTCTTAAGAAGAAAGTCCTTAACTACAAATTTTCTTCTTAATTTGTAAATTAAGAAAAAAGTTAAGAATACTTTGTATTCCCGAATAAATTGCTTAAGTTCTTATCTTTTTTCTTAAGATTGTTCATTAGAAAAAACTTAAGCAGCATTAAAATTCTGAAGAAAATCTTTGCTTAAATATCATTGTAAATAACATCTTAAAGAAAGGATAACCTCACAGTTGTCTTAAATTCTAAAAGGTCAAATGATTCATTAATTTACTGAGTTTTTCATGTTGAGTCTCAAGTCACAATGGGCTGTTTACATAGAAATGTGATTTTAGACCAAAAAAAAAAAAATCATTTTATACTGTTTTGTGTTTAATTATATTTTCAATTTCAGCTTGTAAATCATGTAAATATTATTGACCAATCATGCTAATTTAAACGGATGTGCTGCATATAGCGTTCTCTTTATGCAATCTTTAGAGTTCATAAAAACATAATAATTATAACATTAGAAAGCTGTAGACTTTCTTTTCCACCCCCATCCACATCCCTATCAGAGTTGACCACAGCAGAGAAAGCCTCCGCCATGCTTTCCTATTTACTAGCCTCGTACTTTCCTTGCAGTAATTTCCTCAACAAGAACATCCAGCTCTTGTAGTTTTTGTTTCTTTTCCTCCATGTCAAATGAAAAGTTATCAAATGGTTGGCAGCAAGTAAATTCTCCTTTGACGGTTAATGTCGTTAAACTAACACATCTCACACACTTTACATTCCACAAAATTATCACGAGGTGCCTGCTACTTAAAGAAAAACCAGTGATGAAGTACTGAATTTGCTGTAGACTATTAGATAAGGCAAGCCCATGAGCAGGCTGATCAGACAATGTCAAAGCCTTTTTACTCTTAAGAAAATATTTGAGAACATCTTAAGAATTTTTCAAGAACTGCACTTAGGAACGTTCTTACAAACTTCTTATAATTTATCCAAAGAACTTAAGATTTCTTTCTTAAGAAAATGTTCATGAATCCAGCCCAAGAACCAAAATAGTGAGGGAATAGTATCCAGACTATTCCCAATGCTCTCTATAAAGTAAACAGCATACAATTCCAGCTATCACTATGTGTGTGCATGTGAGAGAGAGAGAGAGAGAGAGAGAGAGAGAGAGAGAGAGAGAGAGGGGTTTATGTTATCAGAGGGATTAGTTTGACAGCTGGGAGTCTAAAAATGCTCTTATAATCCATACACCAAAATCTAAGCATGTGGTCGTAACTACCAAATAATCAGTGTCTGTGACAGCTGCACACTCTAAACCTCCTGATCCACAGGTGAATGAAAACAGCACAAACCATACTGTTGTTGGAATCTGATTAGGGACTCAAGGTCATTCTTAAAGCAATGAGTCATGTAATTACAGAGAGATAGCTCCACAGTTTTGAGAAGTAGAGAATCAGAAAGATTCATCTTTCAGATCCTTATTTTCTTTCTTTTACATGGATAGGAGAGCGACTAACATGGAGGTCTATAAAAGCTAGAGAAAGCTATCTGAATGACAGCTGCATGGTTGACACATGACCTTCAGAAGTGTGTCATGGACCTCAGCTCTGAGGTCAAAAAGGTAGCAGACAGAGGAAAACATTAATCAATTTCACACTATTAACCACCCTGAGGGAATCCTGTGATGTGGGGTAAAACCCTGTAATGTGGGGTAACTCTGTAATGGACAAATATATAGAAACAAACAACACCAACATGTTGGTCTAGTAGTGTTATTTTTTGTTTTTTCAATGTGAGTTGTCCTAGATTCTTTATCTGGCTGTGCTTACACTTTCTATCACCCGCAATACTACAACTGTATGCCAGTGGATTTATACAAGGGGTGAGTAACAGTGGAGTGCGCATCTGAGAGGTATCTACAAAGAACAGTGCTGCTCTAAATGAATGCTGTGTCACCTATGGCAGGGTCTGCCACTGACCAAACAATGACATTAATATTTAATATTTAAACTGAAGAACTTTTAAATTTTTTAGAGTGAGTACAAAGTTGGCCTACCACGGTTCTGGATCGTTCTTCCTCAACTTAACCCCTGGTTGTAACATTTTAATTAGGTCTGCCAATATAACATGTTAATTTAGTGTGATTAATGAAAAACAATGCATAAAAACGATCAGTGCAAATAATTGTGCTCATCCCTACCATCGGAGCAGTTCAGTGCTCATGTACCACCTTGATATTTTGGCAAAGCTGTAGCAGTAGGGGGCAGTCAGCACTCCAGCTATACAGGCAACATGCCTCCTCAAACCAACGAGCAGGCAGCATACAGCCTTCCAAAATCATGCTTTTATGCTCAATGACTGCTGGATTGAGCACAAAAAAGATCTATTTTCCCAAGTTTCAAATGTTTAACTTGACAAATCGTCCAAAAATAGCGCTTATGACTAGAGATGCAAACAACTAGTGAGACGCTTCAAAATCATCCGTCTGACACATGAGCACATAGACCAACAATTAAAAATGGCGCAGACAGAATAAGTTCAATAATACGGTTATGCTCAACGACACAGAAATAAAACAAACAATATTTAGACTTTAAAGCCACTTTTTATATCGTTTAAATGCTTTACTTGTCTGTTGCCACAATATATGTACAGTATATGATGTAATGTATTTGAACATGATTTATAATATTTGTTTTACATGATATTTATTTCAATTATATCCTAAACTACATTTATTTGGGGGCCTTTGTCAATACATATTAATATGCAATTAATTAATTGGTATATGATGTAATTAATTACATTTGAATCATTTGAAAGCCCTAATTTTACCTTTATTTCAACACTGACAAATAATGTGTTTATGCCACCAGAGTGGTGTAATTACAGCATCAACCAGCAAGGGCTAACTGGATCATGCTAACCAGCCAAAACTTGACCCTTTGGTGCAAACAGCAGACAGGGGTCAGTTTAAGGTTGCACATACTTGTCTTGTTTCCCCGGTAACTGTAGTTGTATCCTACAGCGATCGGCAGCACGAATCTCCTCCTCTTTCTTTAAGATGAGTCGCTGGAGACCTGAAACCCAATCCTGAGCAACTGTCCCATTAACATTCTGAAGAGAGAGAGAGAGAGAGAGAGAGAGAGAGAGAGAGAGAGAACATGTTTTGTTTGTTTGTTTGTTTGTTTTATTAGTTATATATAATATGTTGATGCTTTGGCAACATTGTGTTACACAGTCATACTAATAAAGCAAATTTGAAATTGAAATTGAGAGAGAGAGAGAGAGAGAGAAAGAGAGAGTGTAAAATGGATTTGTGTGGCAAGAACGGCATACATTCTTGATTGAATATCAATCTGTCCATTTGTAAAGTGTTCCAGTAAAGCAGTGAGATTACAGTCTCACCTGATAATTGCCCTTCAGACTGCTGATCATGGTAGAGATCTGGTTGACCAAACCCAGGTCATGGATCAGGTTCTGCAAGTCCTGGTACAGCTGCCCTGGACCCATATACAGCTTATCTGCAAATGAGACACTTTAGATCAACTAAACCTGATCAAAACCTGAAAAAACAATAACAAACATGCAGTTCACTACATGCCAGAACTACAAATACATGGCCTGAAGAACACACAAAATTGCTTGTTTCATATTTCAAAAACAAGGCAATTAATACGGAGTTGGTTCTCCCTTTGCCTGTATAACAGCTTCAACTCTGCTGGAAAAGCTTCAGTTCCAGTAGATGTTGGAACATGGCTGTGGGGCTTCATACCCATGTTACAAAGCATGTTGATGTAACATTAAAGGAGTCTGGCTAGCTATCAAACGTTACTGTATTGGCTGAATGAGTTTTAAAAGTGCTGCAAGCTATTGGATTAGTCATGCCCCCACTTTCCAAAACTCAGCACTAAACAAGTTAATTGTTGTAACATGTCCTCGCCCCCAACTCATGCCATTGGTTGAGTAACATTGTTGGGGCAGGTTTTAGCTGGTCTCCTAAAACAAATAGAGCCATTTTAAAATTGCCACAGAAAGACAATGCTTACAGTTTCTGAGAAAATTAACCTATGAAGAGCTTACTAATACTTGTCTCTGCTTGTTAGGCTGGGATAGGAGAAAATATTTTAACAGAAAAAGTTACATACTTCAGCTTAAAATGTCTAAGGAGATTGTATTGATTGTTGGTAACAATTCTTCATTCAATCTTCATCACTCTTGAAGTATTGTATTCACTACAGGTTATATACCACAGTGTTTTTTTTAGTTTGGGCCCATTAAAAATCTTCTTCACCGGCTAAGGCTGACCCAGCAGATACTGAATCCCTGCATTATGCCTATGTGATATTAATTCACTGATTCCTTGAACACTGGTTCAGATGAGATTCAGGAAGAGTGTTTCACAAATATTGTCCCATACAATAGACTGCTTTGTGCTGCTCCACTCTTCCATATATAAATACACACAGATATACATATATATTAAAGATCATTATGCATAATGAGGTTGGAGAACACATGGCAAGTGATCTGAGACCATTCCTCCACACAGAATCTCTCCAGATCCTTCAAATTCAGCGGTCTATGCTGGTGGACTCTCTTCTTCAGTTCACCACACAGGTATTCTATGGGGTTCAGGAGACTGGGATGGCCATGGCAGAACTTGATTTTGTGGTCAGTGAACATTTTTTGTGTTGATTTTGATGTGTGTTTGGATCATTGTCCTGCTGGAATATCAAACCACAGCCAATTTTAAGCTTTCTGGCTGAGGCAATCATGTTTTTATATTTATCTGTTGATATTTGATAGAGTCCATGATGCCATAAAAACAGCCCCACAACATTAAAGATCCATCACCACATTTAACCATGGGCATGAGGTACTTTTACAAATGGTCCCATTTGAAGTTCCAGTAGTGTCTGGCAAACTGAAGACACTTGTGTTTGTTGTTGGATGAGAGCAGAGCCTTTTTTTCCTCTTGAAACCCCCCAAAACAACTGATTGTGATGTAGGTTGATGTCTGATTACAGTTTTGGAGACTTTCTGACCCCGAGACCAAACTAATTCCTGCACTTCTCCAGCTGTGATCTTTGGAGAATTTTTGGCCACTCGAACCCACACGTGCATGGAGACAATATAGACACACGTCCTTTTTCAAGCCGATTCATAATATCTCCAGTTGATTGGCACTTCTTAATTATTACCATGATGGTGGAAATGGGTATTTTCAATGCTTTAGCTATTTTCTTATAGCCACTTCTCATTTTGTGAAGCTCAACAACCTTTTGCTGCACATCATAGATTTATTCTTTGGTCTTACCCATTGTGAGGGATGACTAAGAGAATTTGGCCTGTGTGTTACCTCATATTTATACCCATGTGAAACAGAAGGTCATGGCTGAACAATTTCATGTTCCTTGTCAACCAGGTGTAAAAAAAAAAAAAAAAAAAAAGGAAATATACTTTTTACTCATAAGAATTTTTAGGGATGCCAATAATTGTGGCAAACCTGTTTTGGAGATCAAAGATCAAAAGGATAAACAAAGCCTTATTTGCTCATATTTAACAAGGGTACCAAAAGTTTTGGCCACAACTGTAAATTAGAAGTCTAATAAATTATCCCATGAGTCTCACAGTTGTTATTAATGCATACAATAAGGTTTGGTGAGAAACAAACAGAAATTGAATATATTATTTAGTGAAAATATTGACCTACCCCTGCTCTCCTATGCACATTAATGAGACTGCATGAGAGCAGCAGTTTAATAGAGCATTCAAACAAAATTTTGTTTATCTAAAAACTGTTCCACCACAGCGATTGAAACATCAGAACACAACACAGCTTCACACAAACCAGAGAACAGAACTTGCTAAATATGTCTGATGAGATATATGCATTTCTATGCCCAGACACATTTATTTGAAACAGAATTCTCAATCAAACTGAGTGAGAGAGATAAACAAACAAGGCTGAAGGTAGCTACAGTCACACCGGGTCCTAACCAGAAGGCAAACGACATGATAGACATATTTAGTAAGTTCTGTTCTCTGGTTTGTGTGCAGCTTACCTGTGTTCTGTTGTTTCTATCATTGTTGTTGACCTGTTTTTAGAAAAAACATGATGATGTCGCTTGAACGCCCCATTTTGTGGAGGCTGCTTGAACTTGCTCTCATGTGGTCTCATGAATGTGCAGAGACGATCAACGGTTGGTCAAAAGACTTCTGAATTCTACTTTTGTGTGCTTTTAAAGCTTGAAGAGGTGGTCACCATAAACTGCTAGTGTATAACATCACTGAGCACAATTGTTTCACTATTTTGAGTTAAGAAAAAGAAAGCAAGCCAAATGGGGTTTTAACAGTACACAGGTGAGCAACCAATGAATGAATATTCTTTTTTGGGTGATCTATACCTTTAACATTCCAGAGAGTCTGAACAGTGACATCTCCTTCCCTCCCTGTAACTTTATTCTATTTGGTTTTGGGTAATTAAAACAAGAGAGAAAAAACAAGAGAAAGAGGCTTGGATTCGTGCTCTAGTCTGAATAAGAGCAGTTCCTGCACAAAGACCTTGTTTTCAGTAACCATAGTGATGACACCAGTCTTCTTCAACCTTGCTGAGAGGGGATTTTTCCCCCCTCCTCCTACAGTTTTTACACTACAGTAGCCTTCAAACATTACAGCAAAACAACACAGAGTCCAGTGTGTTTCAGCTGCTGTGTCTTTTGTCTAAAACTAAAAAACTAAAACATCCGGATTGTCTTGCAAGACTTACAGTGTTGAACTGTGTGGTTCAAGTGTGGGTTTTTCATGTCTTGTAATATTACCACTGGAATCTCTTCTTTTGTCATCTCAGCTGCACTGAATAGCGCAAATGCAATTTAACAGAAAAAAAAGGATTTCCCCTTTTGTTGAAGCTTCATGAGTCAGTGTGACCCATTTTATTTTCCAAACCACACAAATAGAACAGACAAAAAAAGGCGTCCTAAGAACCAGGTGATTTTGAAAAGTAATTTTACCTAATTTTATCATTTATTGATGCATGTCTTCGTTTCAAAATGTTTTCCCAAACCAGAGACTTCTGGAGTAAATGCAGAATCTAGATATTGTACGATTAGGCCAATATGGCCAAACTACAAAAGCATCTCTGACTTGCAAAGCCTAGCATTATGCATATAACACATTCAATATGATGCAGTAGAACAGCAAGAATTACAAATGCACAAACAGCAGGAGGTGAGACAGCAGCATTTTTTAAAAACAGGAAAAAAGCATAAAAATCAATCCACTAAACCAGATGACTTTTAGTCTGGTAGAACAAATGCTCAATGGAACGTCAAAGCACCCTGTTTTGCTTGGGAAAATGAGAGGAAAAAAAACGCAATAAAAATGATAAATTCTCACCCATTCAGCAGAACAAATAAACTGAATAAATATGAAAGGTTAATCTCACATCAGCCTGGACCTTTAAACTGACTCCTTTAGAGTTCTCGGTCTTTCCTTTTTTCTTCTTCTTTTTCTCGGTCTCTAATAGCTTCTCCTGACATATTTCAATTAATTATTCATTTTTAGGATCTCATATTAAAAGCCACATTTCAATCTAAATTCTGTCAGAAGTGTCAAAATGTGTGAGACCATGACATATTTATCTGGATGTGTCAGAATTTACAATGTAATCTAACCAGTTTTTCTGAATATCTGCTTTAAATGCCACATCTGTGCTCTTGTACATTTAAAAATAAGTGTATTGTGCATTGAGGGTTGGGCATGATACATCTCTCCACACACTTCCTTCTACTGCTACAATCACTCAGGTATTTTAGGCTGTTTGATTATTTTTTCATTGAGCACACATTTCTATCCAAAGCACTCTACAGTACCTATACAAGCTACGGTTAAATGCCTTATGCAGGGAAAACATAGTGGTTGGGATATATGTAGCTATTGGACAGGAGATATCACTGCTTGAAAATGCAATCTTTGGATTATCAGTCCAGAACCTGAACCACCACTAGCCCCTTGACCACCAGGAGGAGCAGAAAATGTCTCTTTCCCACATCAGATCGGACTAAACGCATCCAAATTGTGGGATAACTACATTTGTGATGTAAATCAACTTCAAGCTTAGTTTGGGTGACACATTTAATAGTTTGGGGGCAAATATTTAACAGAAGAGATCTAAATCTGACAAAACCTCAATTTTCTTTGGACATTTAGGGTTTCATGATTAAATTAATGGTTTGATTTTCATTCTAAAAATGCAAAATATTTTCTTATAGGGGTAAGGTTAGGACTAGTCTATAGTAAATATAATTAGCTTTACATTAAATCGATAAAAGTCTATAGCATATCCTCATTTGAATAGCTGAGTAAACGTGTGTATGTGAGCATGCATGTTTCTGAGAGTGTAACATAACATACTAGGTTTAGCGTTGATGACAACTTTCTCTCCTGAGTGTGAGGGGGGAAATCTGGCTGAGTCTCCCATCTCCTCACTGGAACCAAACTCCACAACCTCCATCAGACTCAATGGCACACTCCACTTGAGCAGAAACCTCTGTCCTGAGGGAGCACCTTCACTTCCAGCTCCCAAATTAACACCATCCTGAGAAGGGCTGGAGAAAGACAAACACTGAGGTAGAGGAGGGGTTTTTCTGTGGAGAAAGTAACCTAGCAGCTGCTGGAAAAGACAAGTTCACCCAAAAACGAAAACTCTGCCATCATACTGTATGGTCGCCCTCATGTTGTTCCAACCATGTATGCAGCTATATTTCCATGGAACACAGAAGTAAGAATTTCTACTTGTTGGCTCTTGCGAACAAGGACAGAGACTTTGTGATGCCGGGCAATGCAGTTTGTACAGTAACTGACTGATATTTATTCTAGACGATGGATTGCGTTTATGATGTGTGTAATGTTTCATACTGTCGGTTGGGGGTGGCACACATGAGCACGTCATTCAGAAGAAAGACTCTCCGTTCCTTAGTCTTAACGATCTCCCCACGATCGTTATAAACAGTTTCCAACATGTCATCAGAACGAATCAGATAACGGCTGCCGCTGCTCAGGAGCTGTGTGAAAGAGAGAAGCAGAAAAAGCAATAAAACGGATTGAACTGGGGATTAAATATTTAAGGGTGCTACTTTGTCATAGCCATTCATCAGCACAGTTGACATTGAACACTCATATATGCCGAGCCCAATCCTGTGCGAGCTCTGAGTTTATGCTAGAGTGATACAAAGCTTTAAAACATTCTACGTGCACTACAGAAACAAACCCTACTTAAATGAGTATATTCAGAGAAAAACTATTGAGTATGCATAAACTTACAGCTTAAACCCTTAGAGCAAAGCAGTCACAAAGTGCAAAGTTAAACAAAACAGATATTAGATATTAGAACAGGGCTGGATAGGTTAATCGGGAAGGCCAGGTGGACTGCTCAAAGATTAGGATGGCAGGTCCACATTTTGGTTAATAAACTTTGATTTATGTTGCATAAGAGCCAACCATCTGTATTACTGGTCCTCCCAATTAGCCACTCCAGCCCAGATCCAATATAAGTGATCAGAATTGTGTTACGTATTATAGTGGACGCAGTATCAACCATATTTTATAGTTTCAAACCCATCAAACCCACATTACATGTAAAAATGTAAAGACAAACACTCAAACTTCAGTAAGTTTGTTGAGCATTTCATTGCTGCACATATTTTCACTGGATCTCAATTAAAAAGGTCTAAAATACAAAGCTCTGAAAATTTGAATTGCAAGCCTTTACATCTATAAATATGTATTCACAGTTCTACTGTTATTATTTGCCTAGGTAGACTTTAAAATACATCAGACATTAAAATGTACTTATTTTTACAACACATGCAATTCAATCTTATGTCAGAATGCTAAATCAAGTGATTTATACTTACATTTTAAACGTCATATGTGATATATAGACATGGAGAGCTTATACTTTTCTAGCGATTGCATATCTTTGCCATATTCTCATTTTATTGTTATCATGTTCACTTGGGCTGACCTGGACATGAAATTCCCAGGCTGAATATGAATCCCACTCCGGCCCTTCCCAGCTGGCATGGACTTTTAAAGCTGGTTCTGTTTACAATATTGGCTCAGTATTGAGTCCATATCAGTGACAGCAGGGCTTCACTAAAATCAGCCACACTCTGGGTTTAACTGTGCTGCTTAAAACACCCACAGCCAAATGACACAATTTGACTATGCGCACACACACACACACACACACACACACACACACACACACTTTTACACAATGGCTCTGAGCTGAACTACTGTAATATTTTTCTATCAAAGCAGAATTCCCACTTCATATCCCATCTTTTAGAGTAGAAGGGGCTATAGTACCTTATTGAGGTAATGTTCATTCATAGCCTTAGCAATGTGTCTAATCTCACAGCGCTGGTCAGCCTCTCTCTTCCTCTCATTTAGTTTTTCAGCAAGCGTTTCTAGTTCAGTGAGAGCCATCTGAAGAGGGAGACGGTCGGGATGACCTACTGGTGTGTTTTTCAACATGTCCTGCAGAGACAGAGGGAAGCAATGAGACTTTCAGCATGATTTTCAGTACATTTACAATTTATGGCATTAATTAGTCATTAGAATTGTTCAACTGTTAAAAATAAAATGTAAGACTGAAAGCTTCACTAAAACTGTTTTGCCTCTTAGTTCATGACAAAAAAGCGACAACATATGAAATTGTTGTAGCAGTGATGTAGCTCAGAAAGAGACAGGCGCCCTCTCCTGGTCATCATCACATCTGTAGTGGCTTTATTTTCTTACTCATAATACATTACTCATACACAATAAAGTACAGTAGGTGTGTGGCCAAATGCATCCACAAGGATGGTAAAGCCTGAACCCTTCATTAGCTGAACCAGCCAATGGTCCGCACAATGAAAACATCTTAAAAATATTATAAAAGTAAAAGGAAAAAAAACTAAAGTAGAATTCCATGAAATCTCAACTATGATAGAAAAACAAACAGGTTTATTTGTGGATATACAGTGGATATAAAAAAAAAAAGTCTACACACCCCTGTTCAATTATTAAACTGCAGGTTTTTGAGATGTAAAAAAAAACAAAACCAAGATCAATCATGTAAGATCTTTTTACAACTTTAATGTGATAAATGCAATCAACCAAGATCAAGTGAACAACAATTGCAAACTTTTTAGGAGAAAAGAAGAAAAATAAACAACTTACAACATCCTGGCAGCAGAAGTGTGCATATCCTTTTATAATGAGGCTTGTGACTCTGTTTGGATTGACCAATCACATTCAAACTCTAAATTGAAAGGAATTATAATCCTCTGTTCATCAATTATGTGATGCTAATTAACCCTGAATAAAAATCAAATGTTTCTGTAGGATTTTCTTAGCATCTTCTTACAGCTTAAGCCAATTGTCCACAAAGAATGTGGAGAATCTCATTATGAAGAGATAACAATCAGGAGTGGGCTACAAAAGAATTTTAGATGTGCCATTGAACATCGTAAATCCATCACCATCAACTGGAGAAAATGGGACACCACAATGGCATTCCAAAGCCCATCCACAATTGATGGAAAAAAAATTCTGGCAAGGACTGGTCTCTTGCTGCATGTGAAAAACATATCCAGTATTCTTCATATTTCTGGGCTTTGGGCTAGGTTGGCAAAACTGAATCCATTACTCACAGTTTTACCAAAACATATATCCTGTCACCCAGAACCATGTGGCAAAATGATTTATGGTCTGATGAAACCAATATAGAACTTTTTGGTCATCATTTTAAAAGGTATGTTTGGTGCAAAAACGAGACTGCTCATCACCCAAACATCACCATACCCACTGTGAAGCATGGTGGTGGAAGCATCATGCCATGGGGCTGCTTCTCTTCAGCTGCGACTGGGGCACTAGTCACAATAGAATTAATCATGGGTAGTGCCAAATACCAGACAATTTTGCCACAAAACCTGCAGGGCTCCATTAGAGAGTTAAAGAGAAATTTAATCAATCAGCAAAATAATGACCCTAAACACAAATCCAAGAAACAAAGGAATGCTTCAGAAGAAGATCAACATATTGGAATGGCCCAAACAGAACCCAGACCTAAATCCAATTGAATTGAAAATGTGTGGAATGACTTGAAGAGGGCTATGCACATGAGATCCCCTCCCAATTTGATCGATCTGGAGCTTTGTGCAAGAAGAGTGGGGAAAACAATTGACAAATCAAGATGTGCTAAATTGAAAGACTCTTATTCAAAATGACTGGCTGCTGTATTAAAAGCAAAAGGTGCTTCAACAAAGTATTAGTTGAGGGGTATGCACACCTATGCAATCAGGTTATTGTCTTTTATTTTTTCCTCCTAAAAGGTTTCTGTTTGTTGTTCACTTGAAATTAGTTGATTGCAATTTTCACATTAAAATGTGGAAAAAGATTTGACTGATTTATTTTGGATACATTTTATGCATCTCAAAACCCTGCAATTTTAAAAGGGGTGTGTAGACTTTTTATACCCACTGTACAAGTGTGCAGGGGTGTGCATAAGAAATGTTTGTGAGAAAGACGCACTTGAAGCAGCAATATGAACTGCAGGAATCTTTGGATAGGCTTCATCATCAGTCCATAGAGGGTCAAACGGTCTTTACTGGTCTCCTGGCGATGCTGTGGACAACACAAACAACATCACATTAAAATGTAACCTCTGACCTCTGTGATTCTGAACACATCCTGAAGTCAGAACTAAAGGAAAAAAACAAGCATTCATCTTGAAAAAGCATTAAAACTTAAAACAAATAGTTCACCCAAAAAGACATTTCACTCATCATTCACCCACCCACATGCCATCTCATATGTGTATGATTTTCTTTCTTCTGCTTAATATAAAGACTTTCAGAAGAATATCCCATTCAACATGGACCACTGAAGTTTAAAAAAAAAAAAAAAGCACATAAAGGCAGCATAGAAGTAATCAAGAAGACTCCAGTGGTTAAATCAATGTCTTTAGAAGCAATATTTTAAAAATATTTTATTTTTTGTTGTTTTTATTTTTGCTGTTGAAGGCATTTTATCATTATCACTTCTCTACACTGAATGTTTACACACAATGCTCATACTTCTGTAAACATAGGGGAGACCAGGGCTAGTTGTCAAACTTCTACACCAGAGAATATTTCTAAGGGTAGATTTTTTTATTAATTCAAATTAAAGTCAAAATTTGCATTACCACATACATTGAAGGCTTGGCTAAAAAAAAGCTATAGAACATATTCACCGCTATTTTACAGCAAAAAAGATACAGATTATTGAACATTCGTAGACCTTTTGTGACAACTTGACTCCAAACCCTATTTAAATCTATGCCTGTATTAAACAGCCTATTGTAGGTTTTTCAGCAAAAAACCCTAAAACAATTACAAGGCACAATAATTCATGAAACATAAATGGAAAATGTGAAATACAAACATATCAAAACACTGTTTTGGCCAAAAAATATATGTAAAGGGATTTAAGGGAAAGGGCAATATAAATAATATTTTAATGAAGAAGCAAACCAAAAGACACAAACACACACACAGGTGTCATACAGCTGCCCGTATACGTTCTCTCTCAGTCGCACCACCGCCCGCAGATGGCCTTTATCCCGCTCAGAGGCTTGATTAGCCTGATAAAGGGCCGGGTGTGTAAAATCACAACCCGGCCCGCCCTCCGCCCTGTCACAATATATACATTTTTAAATTGTATACATTTAAAACACATGTGACAACCAGCCCTTATAGAAATGTGACAACATGCCCCAACCTGTCTTTCATCAAAAATAACATTTCATAGGAACACCTTTAAAAATTTTGGTAGAACATTTTCCTGCATAATATTTGACCCTTGACTTAAAACATGCCAGTGCAGTTTGATTAAGTTCTCTTGTTCATCAAATGACCAAAATATGATGACAGAGAAAATGCACTTTGGAGGATAGAGTTCACAAATTAAAAGTTATTTAAAAGAGTTTTGAAATAGGCATTTAAAAAAACAGACATTTGTTTAATTGGACTTTTGACTTCAAATCTTACATTTACTGAGAATGTGTGGATTATAGCCCCTGTGTAAACTTCTTGTGACAACTGACCCCGGTCTCTCCGAAACATTTTGTAAATTATATAACAGAACAGAGCAGAACTGATTCACATGTAATTACTGCACCACAGGAATATTCTAGACTTGGGATATCTAACCTTAAGGAAGTCGAGGAAACATGGCTTAGCAGCACACGCCTTCCGCACCACTCCCATTGCCAAACTAAAGTTATTCACATATTCACTGTATGCATCCAACACCATGGACTTGGAAAACTGCAGCAAGAGAGTGACAGAGGTGAGGGCACAGTCATGAGATGACAAAGACAAGTTTTTTAGTGAACTACAGTGGTTTTACTGGTAAAACTATACACACACTTCACAAATAGCTGCCTATGGGTGGAGAGGTTTTGTGCATGTAGAAACTTAGATGAAGGGTGTGTGATCACCACTTGGAAGATTTGAAGTTCATAGCCTAAAACAAGGCACGATAAGCAGAACGATATTTTTTTATCATATCTTTAAATTCTCTGACCCTTATATGCAGCCAAAGAGCTGAATATAATTCAGGAACACAATTCACTTAGATTAAAAATGTATGGTTTAAATGACTGATAACAGAACTGTATGATGCTTAAGATAATCTGTGCGGTCCAGATTTCCACATTACGTCTACATTTCAGTACCCATTCAAATAATATAACATTTCAAATTGTTATATAATCAAATATCTCACAGATGCTACAAACACGTCTCCGATCATCTCCAGCTGGTCCCAGTCAGAAACACGGCTGGCCAGCGCCATCTGGAACAGAGCGTGGCACTGCAGGATCTCTCGAATCCGATAAAACACCACCTTACGTTTGCGGTCGCTCAGTAGCTGCGGCTCAATCTCTGATAGTGGTTTCTCATATTGCTGTAATGTGCAGAGCATGTATGAAGAACTTACAATAAATGTATTTACAATAAATATGCAGGGAACCACAACATTCCAAAACAAATCAAATCTATTGTTTTTTCTCATTGGAGATATACTGCAAGTAAAATAGAAATGGTTTTCAATTGAAATGCATTATAATAAGAAACATTCCACTGAATGTTAAAACGGCACAGGTAAAAGGAGACAAAACAGCACAAACCTCTAAAATTCTCTTCAGAGCTTCTAAATAGTTGTTCTCACTCTCTAGAATCTTCTCAAGAATACATCTCCTCATCACCTGTTTACAAACACACAAAAAAGCCCATATTCTAGGTTCGTAAAACTTGTGAAGTGAACAAACATTTACTGTGACTGTTGTCGTTTCTAGTAAGAGTGAGAGGCATTGTGTGTGTTTGTGTCCATACTTGAATATAGTTTGGGGACAAAACTTTTAGGCTTAAGTCTACTCTATATATTAAATTTAGGTGCAGACACGTGGAACAATCGGTGTCCCATTCCGTTTTTCAGAATATGCGGTTAGATGTACAGGTTTTGAAATTGACAATAAAAGCCTGGCTGCAAGTTCTGTTAGAGTTAACTGGTTTACATGACCTGAGCAATGTATGAGATGGGTCTGTAGACTGATGGGCTGAGAAAAAGAACGACTTGTAAAAAGTTGCTCTCTGTCAGAAATTATATATGCAGTCTAGATATTTTGAGAGGGCGTTGCTACCTAAAGACATAGTTTGTTTGTGAGTTGTTGTTTCTTTAAAAGGAACTGGAACAAAATGGGTGAATTCTCTTGTTGTATAATTCTGTGATTTTAATTGTGAATTTAAATGTTTACGTACAGTAGCGATACTCTGGGGACAAATTTGTGTCATGAAGAGAGCTTAATATGACAAATTAGGGGAACATCATTGTTTTAAAGAAATCAAATTATGAAACGATTTATGATTAATTATTTATATGTGTGTGTGTGTGTGTGTGTGTGTGCACGAGACATTACCTGGTGCTGAGAGAGTCCATTAGGTGCAGGACCCAGCACTGGGTCAACATTAAAACACTCCACCTCAATAAAAAGATCTGACTCTTCATCAAAGCAGCTGGGTTTCTTCTCTGAAGGAAAAAAGTATTACATAATATAGTGGCATTTTAAACAAGAAAACTATACTTTGTAAACCCATTTATTGCTGGAGGTATTACATGGAAGCCTGGTTATTTACCATGACGGAGAGATTTTGTGCGGATGAAAGATCGTCCCTTTCTCACCACCGCTTTGGTTTTCTGCAGACCATCTTTAGTTCCATCTTTGGCTGCTTTTACAAGCCGCTGCATCTGTAGCACATTCATCATGTTTCAGTTGTGAGCTCTGTAATATAATCACTAATTTCATTTTGAGAGGCATTAGTCCTGGATTTATAACAAGATGAACCCCACACTGTGGAAAGGAACTATTAAAGTAGGATATAAGATCTCAACAAATCATGCATCCAAGCTAAATGTTAAGTGGTGAATGAACAAACACACAATGGAAAGATGTTACACTGACACCACATCACATGACTGATGGGTAAGATGGGGAAGGTGAATGTGGAGAGTGATGAACAAATAAGGAATACAGCGACTGCAACTGCAGTTCAACAGTCTGTCAATTTGTTTTCAACAGTCTGTCAAATTTGTCAAAAATCATGCCCATTTTCTTGGCAGTATGATTTCTATTTCAATGGCATCACTCAAGGTAGCCCTGACCGTGAAATTTCACTGGTTCAAAATTCTAATACTCATAACTGTACATGAAACATTAAATATGTTTTGATTGGATGTGATTGTGTGGTGCAGTTTTGATGTTCAGTCTGGGCAGACATTTTGCTTGTCTCTGAAAACCTGTTGCATTGCTTCAGGTTAGGACACAGTATAAGGGCCTCACTGGTCATGAGGACGCAAGTTAGAGTCCAGACAAAATCATGTCCTGATCCCATTTTTCAAATATTAAATCTTACAGGTAGACCAATACATCAGTTTTGCCGATTGATCTGTGCCGTTTTTTTTAATTCTCAGATTCTTTAGTTAAAATGCCTTTGTTCTGCAGCCTCTACAGGTGAAATAAAAACACGCACTAACAAATCTTTCACAATTATCCAAAATCGATCAATATTTTTACCTTCACTTCAATAAGTATTTTTTATAAATATAAAATAATAAATTGTTGTAAGCCAGGGCATACGGAAACTATATGGAAACGTCCCCCATCAGCACATTTTCTCTCCTACTTTATATCACATGAATAATAATAAACCTTTTTCCTCATTAAACCTCATATGGTGAATCAAACCCATTTAAGCAAAGTTTCTGTAATTTCAAAATAAGAGTCCTCTGAGCTTCAGGCTAGTTTTTAGTTAAAAAGACCCCAGTTACGAAGAAAATCTTTTTTTTTCTGATTATTACTGGGATTTTGGTTGAACAAAAATGATCTGAAATTGTATTCTGAGCCTTTTTATAACACTCTTGCTACTTTTAAACTTTTTATTAATCAGTCATCGGCCTTTTCCACCAACTTCTTTATTGCTATTGGCAAAATCTTAAGTGGGAATAGAAAAGGTTTGTGTTGCATGTGGTTGTGCCCTGCTGTGGCAGTCACTGAGGGGAAGAGTCATACATCAACAACATTTTCACTAGAAAAAAACCAGAGTGACAAAGCCACACATGGAGGGAGGATAAATGAGAGGGAAGGAGTATGTACTACATTTACTCTACATAAATGATGACAGCTACAAACCCACAACACACAAACAGAAGCTTAGTATGGACGGAGGTGAAGGGATTTGGGTTTTAACAGAGGAAGAAGTCCCACCACAAGCACTAGCAGCACAGATAGGAAAGAAGAACTCCAGTAAGACGGACAGCTGTCAGTCAGGGCTAACCCACATAGTCTTTTCTTTTACCTTCTGTTCATGCTTGTGCTTGAGCTGCTGCAGCTCTACTGTTCCCATTGTGTTTGCCATGATATCTCGCATCTTTCTCTCATAGTGCTCTTTCAAACGCACCAGATCTTCAGACAGCTGAACAGAGGCAGAGAACGAATTACTGCACACAGCCTCAACAATGAAGTTTTGCCCTCACATGAAAACACTTTAAGAAACTCACACAAATCCCTCTGTATGATCAGTAAGGAAAATATTACAATGTGAAGGCTTCAGAATTATACCCCTACATTTGTTCTGCTTGTTCAAACAAACCAATCCCTTGACCAGAATTTGACATAAATATACAGTACACCCAGAAATATTCCATCAAATAAACACTCACTCTGCTCAACTACTGATTCAGCACCAAAACACAAGCAAACCCAAAACTACTACCAGCATATTAAAGCCTTTCCTACTGTTTCTAAATATTAGTGCTGGGCTAAAATAAAAAGTGAAAAACCAACGATTCAGATAGCAGACCGGTTTGCAACTGGTTACACTCATGCACAAAGTGCAGGCCAGAAATTGTCATTCAAACATGTTGCAAATGTTCTTTGCTTCACAAGAAGGAACTGTTTTATTAAACAGAGTATACAAAGAAAAAGAGAAGAGAGAGAGAGAGAAATAGAAAAATGAAGGAAAGGTATAGTAGCATAAATACACACATGTGTTTTCTTGCTGGGTGCACGGCCCCTGACAAATGCATCAGGGAGGCTGTTCTCTCCATGTCCGTTCTCTGTGTCACTTGCTTCTTCATAGCTCTCAAACTCACTGGAACTCCAGCCATTATCCAGTGAACTGCTGCCACCTTCCTCCCCGAACTCAACATTATCATAGATCATCTCATCTGGGTCTGACACACACATTTTTCACATTATACAAAAGCAGCTCCCAATTCAATTCCTCAACCTTGGCACTAGCCGTGGCAGCTGAGCTGCCAGTCATATGACACTTGATTGGGCAAACTTTACTTTCAGTTTTAATTTCTCTCAAATGTGTTTGACTATGCTCTGTGCACACTGTGTGATGACCGTTATATGAAATGTTAAAAACCCCATGAAATCAAAATGGAATTTTTGTGTATTTTATTCCATGTCTTTTAGCAAATAATTGTCCATGTATCTTAGCTTTAAATTCAAGAAGAAAATGTTTTACCTTTTGCAGATATACTATACATTTAAGACATATCCTCTCTCTCTTCAGGAATAATTTTAAATATTGACGACTGTACAGATTTTTGTCAAATGGTCTCTAGAATGAGAATGTCCCTTCCCCTAATAAAACCTGCAACCTTAAGCAAATCATGTTTCAAGGCTGTGACATAAAATAAAGGCATTGAATATAATACAATCCTTTCAATAATTTCCACCCAAATTTCCTACTTCAAGAGGAAATAAGTCAACACAGGAGAAAAAAAAACAGTGCTTGCCATGTGTTTCAAATAAATCAGACAGTAAGAGAAGATAAAGAAAAAAGAACACAAACCTGTGGTGGATCCAGAGTTCTCTCTTGGTACATCATCATAAATAACTTCATCTGGACCTTGAACAAACAGACAAATGCAAACACATGGCTTGAAATCTCAATGTCTAACCAAATCAAAGCAGTGCTCAGTGAGAGTCATAGAGTGAGAGCAGATCTTCAGTGAAAAGGAAGGAAATGTCTGGGATTCTCTTCAGAAACAGAAAGCACAGCTGAACAAGACTTGCAAGTCTTTATTCATAGAATTACATGTAAATACAAAAATAAAGGACTGAACAAAATGTAGATAAACCGATGCAAACCATTATAACCAAATATGTAGTGCAGCCGCTGGCATTTAAGTGCTGCTTTATGGCAGGGACTACATCTTAATTCCTACAACTGATGGCAAAAGGGGATTTTTGTTCCACTGAGCTTATTTTTCATCAGGCCAACAAAATCTTAAGCACTTACTCTCCATCCAGGCTGTGTTAGCCGGGTCTGACACCCACTTAGTCAGGGCATCTTCCTCTCTGATGACTGGAAACTCTTCACTAAAAACACTGGACAAACAACTAACAATTAGCATACAAAAAAAAAATTCCATGCATTTTCAATATCAATCTTAGATTACATCTCAGTATTTAAATATTATAACTATTACCATCAATTCAGGCTACTGTGATATTGTAGGCAATAAACATATCCCAATAAATTTGCATAAAAATATATATATATATAAAAAAAGTAAATCAGATATAAATTTGAGGCAATTAAAAAACACACTTAAATTTCATATGGAAGGATGTACAGTGCATCCGGAAAGTATTCACAACGCTTCACTTTTTCCAAATTTTTTTATGTTACAGCCTTATTCTAAAATGGATTAAATTTATTACTTTCCTCAAATTCTACAAACAAACAGAAATCTTTGCAAATTTATAAAAACTAAAATAAAATCACATGTACATATGTATGCACAGCCTTTGCTCAATACTTTGTTGAAGCACCTTTGTCACCAATTATAGCCTCAAGTCTTTTTGTGTATGATGCTGCAAGCTTGGCACACCTATTTTTGGGCAGTTTCTCCCATTCTTCTTTGCAGGACCTCTGAAGCTCAATCAGGTTGGATGGGGAGCATCGGTGCACAGCCATTTTCAGATCTCTCCAGAGATGTTCAATCGGGTTCAAGTCTGGGCTCTGACTGGGCCACTCAAGGACATTCACAGAGTTGTCCCATAGCCACTCCTTTGTCCTGTTGGAAGATGAACCTTTACCCCACTCTGAGGTCCAGAGCACTCTCATCAAGGATGTCTAGGTACATTGCTGCATTCATCTTTCCCTCGATCCTGACTAGTCTCCCAGTTCCGGCCACTGAAAAACATCCCCACAGCATGATGCTGCCACCACCATAGGGATGGTATTGGCCAGGTGATGAGCAGTGCCGGGTTTCCTCCAGACATGACGCTTGCCATTCAGGCCAAAGAGTTCAATCTTTGGTTCATCAGACCAGAGACTTTTGTTTCTCATGGTCTGAGAGTCCTTCAGGTGCCTTTTGGCAAACTCCAGGCCTTTTACTGAGGAGTGGCTTCCATCTGGTCACTATACCATACAGGCCTGATTGGTGGAGTGCTGCAGAGATGGTTGTTCTTCTGGAAGGTTCTCCTCACTCCACAGAGAAACACTGGAGCTCTGTCAGAGTGACCATCGGGTTCTTGGTCACCTCCCTGACTAAGGCCCTTCTCCCCCGATCGCTCAGTTTGACCGGGCGGCCAGCTCTAGAAAGAGTCCTGGTGGTTCCAAACTTCTTCCATTTACAGATGACGGAGGTCACTGTGCTCATTGGGACCTTCAATGCTGCAGACATTTTTCTGTACCCTTCCCCAGATCTGTGCATCGATACAATCCTGTCTCGGAGGTCTACAGACAATTCCTTGGACAAACCATGGCTTGTGCTCTGACATGCACTATTAACTGTGGGACCTTATATAGACAGGTGTGTGCCTTTCCAAATCATGTCCAACCAACTGAATTTACCACAGGTGGACTCCAATCAAGTTGTAGAAACATCTCAAGGATGATCAGTGGAAACAGGATGCACCTGAGCTCAATTTTGAGTGTCATTGCAAAGGCTGTGAATACTTATGTGTTTTTTTCGGTTTTTATTTTTAATAAATTTACAAAGATTTTAAACAAACTTCTTTCACGTTGTCATTATGGGGTATTGTTTGTAGAATTTTGAGGAAAATACTGAATTTAATCAATTTTGGAATAAGACTGTAACATACAAAATGTGGAAAAAGTGAAGCGCTGTGAATACTTTCCAGATGCACTGTATGCATCAAGCAGAGAAAGTACAACAGTAAAACACTGACTTGTCTACTGGCATATGTCCAGCACCCACTATGGTCACTGCAGGACACAACAAAACAGTTGACATTAAGACAGAGAAACTAACAGATAAACACATTCAGATATATAGCAAAAATATTTTTATACCATTATTTTTTATATTTTTATAAAAAACCATGAAGCTGAGTTTAGACTGTGCTGAAGCCAAATCCTTAAAATGTTGCATTCTTAAAACCACCAAAATGGTAATGGTAATTCAATCGGATAGCAAACCGATCAGTAAATACGCATGAAGTGTAAATACTCCCTAAAATGTGACATGTATCTGGATGTTGTTCATATACGCATTGTAAAGACAAGTGTAAGCTAAGTTGTGATCAGTTTGTTGTGATCTGCTTGTTTTGGTCCTGACTTAGTCGCAATCTAATCATCATTCATATTTACAGGTCGAGTAAGATGCCTTAAAACTTAGAGGGGGGTTTGTCTGACACATCACAACTCTATCTATAATTAGATACAGGAATTTAAATGGGTTTAAAAATGATTAGAATTGATTAGAATGACAGATGTTGCATTTTAAAAATTCAAATGTTCAAAAAGTTCCCAATGATCACAAACAGACCTGAGATTCTCGAAACTTTAATGTGGAAAAAGTAAAGCAACTACAACTATTTTGGAATGTTAGTAGCCCCTAAAAATTGTTTAGAAATATACACATATAGAAAATGTACATATAAAATGAGTGAGTTTACACAATATTAATTTAACGCCCAAGCAACAATTAAACTTTGGAGAAAACAGGAAACCTCATCACAGTCAAAGCCACAGCTAAATTTAACCCCCACTTCCTCATGGCAAAACTTCAGAAAAGAGGACACAGAGCATGAGAGAAAAGAGGTGAGAGAAAGGGGGAGGGAGTGCAAAAAAGAGACAAAGAGAAAGAGAGCAAGGAAAATAGAGAATATGTATATTGATATCGAATCTCTATTCCAACAAGTTTTTTTCCCCTTTTAAGCCATTTTTTTACCATCTTCATCCATTGAGAAGTGTCGGATAATAACTGGGGTGGTGTAGGCTGGTGGAATCACTGGCACATTTGAGGGTGTTGCATAGCCACAGGAAACTGGCACTGAATACCCAGAAGGTAACCCGGGGCTACTAGGTACATCCTGATTGTTCCCTTCACTCTCATTGGCTGGGGGAGAGGAGGGAAGGGCACTCTGCTCAGACAGCAAATGTTGTTGGATAGGGGCGATGTCAATCACAGAGTAAGGGCTGACTTTGGGCTTGGAGGTGGAAGCAGGGGTGGGATCCACACTGACAACTTTGTTTCCTATTGAACAGAAAGTACAGTACAGTGACTTCTCAGGAAAGCTTGAGGAAAGTCCTGTAGGAAAATGGGAAATTGCATCTTTATCCTCAGGAAGTAAAATTGTGCAGAGATTTAATTTAATTTAATTGATCAATTGTCACACATTATACATACATTTTTTGCATATACATGGTGAAATTATTTATTTTTCACATATCCCAGCTAAGCTAAGCTAAGCTAAGCTAAGCTGGGGTCAGAGTGCAGGGTCAGCCATGATACGGCGCCCCTGGAGCAGATAGGTTCAAGGGCCTTGCTCAAGGGCCCAACAGTGGTGTCTTGGTGGTGTTGGGGCTTGAACCCCTGACCTTCTGATCAGTAACCCAGAGCCTTAACCGCTGAGCCACCACTATCCTAGATTCCATGAGGCATTCCTGCAAGATAAGTCACTTTTAATCTTACATTAACAGACAAAAGACACTGAGAGAAAAAGAAAGAGACAGAAAAATGTCACCAAAGAAAAGGTAAGAATTAGAAAATAAGCAGTAAATGCAGAGCACTGCCACCAAAATGGCTGTAGATTTGATTTTCAGTTATAATAATACTCTACCTTGATGGGCCCTGTACATCAGCAAAATATAAAAATGCAAATATGGACAACTGTACTTCTTAAAGCTGATGTGTTTAATTTTTTTAAATACTCATATTCCAGCTTCCCCTATAGGAAGTATGCTTTTCATATGTAAAATTTCCAAGATTTTTAAACAGTGTTGTGCTATCAAAATATTTAGGTTCAACACTGCAACACTAGCTCAACCAATAGCGTGAGTTTTGCCTGAACAAGTTTTGGAGTGTCTTTTGGGAAACTTACTTAGTCATTATTTTTGCTTTTTATTAGGTGCTGTTAATATTACATCGTTTTTTTGTCACTTACTGGAGTAATAAATAAATACATGCATTATTCAGGAAAACAAACATGGATATAATTTATCACAGATAAAGCACAGACTTTAATTTATTAAGTCCTCATCATTCAATTTAGTATCAACTGAGTTTACTCACCTTCCTGCTCATTGTGAACAGCTCCTGTAGCGCCCTCTAGTGGTGGAAAGGAGTCACTGTTCTGGCCATCTGTTGGAGGAGGGGGCAGATCACCCTGTAGAAAGGCAGTGTGAGCCAAAGAGGTATTATTAGAGGGGCAGTCCTGAGGAAGAGGGGGCAGATCAGCCTCAGTGGTGGGTAAGTTCTCCGGGTTTTGACTTGTCCCATTTATAGGTGTGTCCCTGGCTGCTGAAGAGCAGGGTGGAGGCATGGAGATTCCCTCAGGTTCAGGAGGTGGCCGATCTGCCTCTGGGGCTTCATCACCACTGTCATTAAACCTCTCACCTTCGTCTTTGTCATCCAACACTACAGAGAGAGAGAGAGAGAGAGAGAGAGAGAGAGAGAGAGAGAGAGAGGTTGTAGTGTCTGGCGTTTGCAGTTGACTGACAACTGCAGACAAAATATTAATCAATGCACAGCTCTATGTGGTCAGAATATCACAAACTGAGCCTGCCAACCTTATACCTCTGAGATCCATTTATATCCACTCATTTATTATTTTATATATATATATATATATATATATATATATATATATATATATATATATATATATATATATATATATACACACACACACACACACACACACACACACAGGTCCTTCTCAAAAAATTAGCATATTGTGATAAAGTTCATTATTTTCCATAATGTAATGATAAAAATTAAACTTTCATATATTTTAGATTCATTGCACACCAACTAAAATATTTCAGGTCTTTTATTGTTTTAATACTGATGATTTTGGCATACAGCTCATGAAAACCCAAAATTCCTATCTCAAAAAATTCGCATATTTCATCCGACCAATAAAAGAAGTGTTTTTAATACAAAAAAGTCAACCTTCAAATAATTATGTTCAGTTATGCACTCAATACTTGGTCGGGAATCCTTTTGCAGAAATGACTGCTTCAATGCGGCGTGGCATGGAGGCAATCAGCCTGTGGCACTGCTGAGGTGTTATGGAGGCCCAGGATGCTTCGATAGCGGCCTTAAGCTCATCCAGAGTGTTGGGTCTTGCGTCTCTCAACTTTCTCTTCACAATATCCCACAAATTCTCTATGGGGTTCAGGTCAGGAGAGTTGGCAGGCCAATTGAGCACAGTAATACCATGGTCAGTAAACCATTTACCAGTGGTTTTGGCACTGTGAGCAGGTGCCAGGTCGTGCTGAAAAATGAAATCTTCATCTCCATAAAGCTTTTCAGCAGATGGAAGCATGAAGTGCTCCAAAATCTCCTGATAGCTGGCTGCATTGACCCTGCCCTTGATAAAACACAGTGGACCAACACCAGCAGCTGACATGGCACCCCAGACCATCATTCCTTCTCCCCAGTCTTCCTCCAGACTCTGGCACCTTGATTTCCGAATGACATGCAAAATTTGCTTTCATCTGAAAAAAGTACATTGGACCACTGAGCAACAGTCCAGTGCTGCTTCTCTGTAGCCCAGGTCAGGCGCTTCTGCCGCGGTTTCTGGTTCAAAAGTGGCTTGACCTGGGGAATGCGGCACCTGTAGCCCATTTCCTGCACACGCCTGTGCACGGTGGCTCTGGATGTTTCTACTCCAGACTCAGTCCACTGCTTCCGCAGGTCCCCCAAGGTCTGGAATCGGTCCTTCTCCACAATCTTCCTCAGGGTCCGGTCACCTCTTCTCGTTGTGCAGCGTTTTTTGCCACACTTTTTCCTTCCCACAGACTTCCCACTGAGGTGCCTTGATACAGCACTCTGGGAACAGCCTATTTGTTCAGCAGTTTCTTTCTGTGTCTTACCCTCTTGCTTGAGGGTGTCAATGATGGCCTTCTGGACAGCAGTCAGTTCGGCAGTCTTACCCATGATTGCGGTTTTGAGTAATGAAACAGGCTGGGAGTTTTTAAAAGCCTCAGGAATCTTTTGCAGGTGTTTAGAGTTAATTAGTTGATTCAGATGATTAGGTTAATAGCTCGTTTAGAGACCCTTTTCATGATATGCTAATGTTTTGAGATAGGAATTTTGGGTTTTCATGAGCTGTATGCCAAAATCATCAGTATTAAAACAATAAAAGACCTGAAATATTTCAGTTGGTGTGCAATGAATCTAAAATATATGAAAGTTTAATTTTTATCATTACATTATGGAAAATAATGAACTTTATCACAATATGCTAATTTTTTGAGAAGGACCTGTGTGTGTATGTGTATATATGCATGCCATTTCTGCAAAAAGTTCATTAAATATATATAATATTTGCCAGATGTTGCAAAACGTCCATATTTGACCCTGTCATTAAGTATTTTGCCTTTGAGGCTTGTGCCCACCCATGTTTCACACAGACACATGTTCAGATTTCATGTGAACTCTTAATTCTAGGGTATGTACATGAACCCTCTGCTCTAACTGACTCTTCCAGTCACAGGCAACACATGGCACAAAGTTAAAAGGGAACAGAGAAATCAAAACACCCATACTGGGATACAAAAGCTAAGAGAGGAAACACGCTTATGCTGAAAGGAAACAGGGTCAAAACAGCACACTGCTTATTTTCCACAAGGTTGCAGTGTTACAGAGGAAACAGGTCTACTGAGACCAGAGAACCAAAGACTGAATTGCATTGGTCAAATATCTTCTTTCATGTTGCAGTTTGGTTTGTAAATTCTAGGCGTCTATGGAACAAGAGACTGCTATCAAAATACATTTAAAAGAATTCACCCACCCAAAAGTTATGTTTTTTTAAACCACACAACTTCTGGAGACTTGGAATATAGCGTACAAGTCATATGGACCACTTTCATGACACTTTTGAATGAATGATTAATGAATGAACATTACATTTATATAGCGCTTTTCTGACACTACACTCAAAGCGCTTTACACAGTGAACAAGGGACTCTCTTAAACCACCGCCATGGATGAGGTGACGGCAGCCATAGTGCACCGGTACACTCACCACACAACAGCTATTGGTGGAGTGGACAGAGTAGTTATAGAGCCAATTAATGGATGTGAATTCTTAGGAGGCCATGATTGAGAAGGGGAAATCCAATGGGGAAATTTGTCCAGGATTACACCCCTACTCTTTACGAGAAGTGCCCTGGGACTTTTAAAGACCACAGAGAGTCAGGACCTTAGTTAAACATCTCATCAGAAGGACTGTGCCTTTTTCCAGTATAGTGTCCCCATCACTATATTGGGGCATTAGGACCCACACAGACCACAGGGTGAGCCTCCCTAATACCGCTTCCAGCAGCAAAATTAGTTTTCACCATGAAGTCTCCCATCCAGGTACTGACCAGGCTCAACCCTGCTAGGCTGCAATGGGTATCCGGTCTTGGCCTACAGGGTGATATGGCTGCTGGCATCCACTGTTTCTCTCAGATCCACTGTTTCTCTTCATTTTAGTGGAGTATTGTATGTGGTTATAATAATAGTGGGTGGGGTTTGAGTGATATCGACCTGTGAATGATGACTAGATTGCTTTAGATTATCCTATCACAATACAAGTCGGGATCAAAACAAGCAGATTAGAACAAACTGATCACAACTTAGCTTACACTTGTCTTTACAATGCGTATGTGGACAACATCCAGATACATGTCACATTTTAGGGAGTATATATACACTTGCGTATTTACAGATCAGTTTGCTATCCGATTGAATAGGCACAATTACACTTGGCCACATACTGTAGATGTGTCTCCGCCAAACACGTACAAATCCGATCTATAATTTCTGCAAAAATCTATATGCAAATGAATAGAAATTCACTTCCGTTATTATGCTAATGGTGGGCAGCGAATTTAAAACGATTTAAAAAGTGACTTTGTGTCCAAGCACATCAGCAGCGCTCATTGTAAGTGTTTAGTTTCACTTTTGTCAGTGATCTACATCAATGAAGTGAATTAAGTAAATGAAGAATAAAGTTCCATCTCTCCTACAATGTGCATTCATTTCTTAATTTGATATTATTTATCACACGATGCGAGCCCTATGCAATTACTCTGTAACAGCTGTTGTAGTTAACATTTTCCCTATGCTGATGTAGCGCCGTTTGGGTGGAGTAACGTTTACATAAGTTGCTTGAACAGCCAGATGCATTTTACAGTTGACCGTGTTTCAAATGGAATGCATCTCAAACCACTACATAGCTATCTGATCAATAAAAAGGCATTAATTAACCAAGTGTAAATACCCCCTTAAAATGGCAAGTGTAAACAGGGCAACATTTGAAGCTTGAAACCTCCAGTCCACATTCTTTGTAATTGCTGTTCCACGTTGAGTTCCACAGAGGAAAGAAATTCATACAGGATTGGAATACATGACATTATGATGAGTAAATTACATTTATTTTTGTGAACTATTCCTTTAAAGAAACTTTGGGCAGAATATGTCTCTCTCAATATGTCTCTGCTGATCCTACATCAGCAGAAAAAATGAAATATTGAATGGAAGCTTAAGAGTGTGGATTACAGATCCAGTAAGGAAGAGACAGAAAAAAGGGAGCCATTGACAGATTATGTCTATTGTAAAGCAAACACTTGGCAGTTCATGGATTCTCTAGACCTTGTGACTCACTCTTTAAAAATGCATGCAATGTGAGTCCATTCAGCTCTAGAGCCCACTGTTCAATCCCAGCCTTCCTCACAGAGCCAGAGCACACACAGAAGCCATTATACTTCATACAGTAATTAACCATGTTACAGAGTTTTATTGACAGTTTATTTACAAAACAAGACTGCTGTAACTGGACAGTAACAACTCCAAACCACAGAAATTCATTACAGAGTGTCTTAAATAAATTGCTTTTCTTCTAACAGGGGGATACTGAGAAGAGTGGTAAAACTAAAAGACTCTGGAACTCTGCCCAGGAAACCATGTTTCCGCTGATGGAAATTGTTATCACTTCAAGTCGATAAACCAACCATACAGTCCTGGTACGAGTTTGCTCATTGAAATAGCAGAGATTTCAACATAGTGAAAACATGCGTCCTCCCACATGAGACTGCAGATTCCAAAACATCCCTGACAGACCAATTTCCTTCTGCCTTCTATAAGTGTAGAATTTCTACATTTTTAAGGCATTTAAACCAGGTGCACAGAGTATGACTTATGCCACGATTTTGCTTTCTAAGACTTCAGAGATTGTGACAGGATTCTTTCATCATAGGAGAATAAAACACTCCAGTCTCGAATCGCTTGGTGTGACATGCTTACCAATGCCTATTAAATGCTTTTGTGATGGGGATTTCTGATAGTGTCAGAAATGTTACGTTATAGTCTTGCAGTGACTTTTACGATGCTTATACTTGCAGTAATATGCAACACAAATATTTCATTATTTAGAGTTTCCTTAAATGTATGATCAAACAATCAATGTTATCTTGAGCAGTTCATCACCTCTTTAGCTCAGCAAAGACTCCAGATACTCTGATTTTATTTTCAATGCTATCCATCATGACGAAAGTCTAACTAAAGGCCCCAGCACACATGAATGTAAATGTTCTACTTCATTCTTCATTCAGAGATAAAAAGAAGTTTGAAACGGCTGAGCAAAGGCATATTGTTTGCGAACATTCAGACACCGGTCACACCGCTATGGGAGGCTTTTGAGGTACACTTAAATAGGAGGATGCTCAAGAATAAATGTAAAACAACAACTAATGACATAAAATGTGTTATCAATGACATTATACCTCAATCTAAGAGCAGAATTCACACAAGATTTGTAATAGAAGCTGTTTTAACTACTTGATGATGATTTAAAGTAACAGACTTGCAGTAGATAATGTGTCATTTGTAATCTTTACATTGTGCATTCATGGAGCTAACACACTATAAACAGCCATAATATGCACTGGTTACACGCTGGTTATTGTAATTTATGATGACATTGATACTACTTCTAAGATAGGTGTATATAACAGTGTTAATGGGCAGAATACAGACAAAAGAATGATAGCATATCTTACTTTGGGCAGAAGTGCGAATGGCTTTCAGCTGCAGATGGCACATGAGAGCAGCAGCATATCAAACAACAGGGTGAATGGGCACTTTGAGTAGATTTCATTACTTTTGTAGACTTATTATTAATATATATATATATATTAATATATATCATCTCTCATGACATGTTCTTGGAAAATGTCTCTACGTGAACGATTGTACAGATGTAGGTAATTTGCACCAGCTCACTGATAAATCTGCATGCTGCTGTGTTCATATTGACTGATCATAACTGACTGAATGGGAATTAGCCATCTCAAAGAAAGTGGATATCCAGGATACAACTACAATGACACGAACCAATTGCAGTAAGGTGTTTAGAACCTTTAGAGCCCCAGCGAACTGTTACGCACCACCGTAATGAATTCAATCAGTGTAATCATAAATGTGCTTCTGGTTCCTGTCTCCATAAGGAGCAATGTAAAAACTACAGAAAAGAGCAATCCAGGCAGAGAACAACAATCATTTTAAGTGTTAGTAGGAGTAACAGTGATTTTAGGCTCAAACCGAAAAACCCGAAGTAGATCATTATATATTATCAACGTAACTAAACTCGTTGCCCATTTTTTAATTCTCGCGACCCACCCGAGGGTCGCGACCCAGGGTTTGAAAACCACTGCGCTACAGGATGTAATCGCCACTAAACAACAGTGGCAATGTAAAAACTGCAACAATGGATGTGCACGTCAAGAGGCCGTGTGAGGAAGTCAGGAGATCCCTACAATTGTATAACTGGAGTCTGAAGGACTATAAAAGACATCTTTATGAGTCTAAACTCCTGAAGACAAATAGTCTAGTGTCTCATAGCAGTCAAGCGTGCATACACCAAACAACGGTGAATGTACACACAGTCATATGAAGTATACTTTGAAAGGCTCGAGTTCGACTGCAAGCAGATGCTGAGCGTTCGCATCAAAAACGAAGTATACTTTGGGCTTATCGGCATAGCTATACGATGCGTTTATAGCCCAGCAGTTCACTTATGCTGCTTGGGAGACTTGGGTGTGATGCGTAGCGGGATGTCAGTGCTTTCGGAACATGCTTCAGTCTCTGGACTTACCGTCAAACACCTGCATACCATCCTGACCACTGCCCATGTAGAATATGTTGATTTTTCTAAACAAAAATTATTAGTATTTCCCAGCAGCACTGTGGGTATTCTGGCTGTTTTTATTCTTTTATTGTTAAATTGCCAAATGTAGGATAATAGGGCACGTAAGAGATCTATTCAATAATTGTTTCTTCCGAAATACAAGGAGGAAATATACGGTTATTCATTAAAATGTTTATGTGATAATTATTACTAAATATGCATGTCTGTCATGTGAGCCTGTTTTGTTTCAACTAGTATAGGCCTTTGTCATGCCTGTTTGGCCACTTGTTTGATTCATGGCTTATCGGTTAATAACCAGATAATACTGGTGCTTTCTCGGTTAAAGGATTTTAAAAAATGGTATCCCTATAACTACAACGTTTAGCTGTTGATGGATGATATGTCTTTGTTATTCACTGCAACCTACACAGAATTTCAGCTTTAGAGGACAGCCTGTGTGTAAACAAAACAACTATTACATTTATCCAACAACAAGACACCAGATAACGTGTAATTAAAGCATCACTGGATTAGTCAATGAACTATGGCAATGATTATACTTCAGATGAACAATTTACATCAAAAACAGGAACAACTGATTCCATGTAAACATCAAAGCCTGAATGTGTCCGGAGGTCAAATTATGACCTTTGCTCCAAGTATCACTCATTACAGTACGATGCTGAACACCTGGAGAGAACATGAAAGAGCAAGTATTATCCGTAAATCTCTGAGAGAAAAGGTCAAAGGTAAAGATTTCAGAAAAAGGTTAGGGTTAAGGAGAGGTGGAGGGGCTCACTGTAGGTTGAGCTAGTTTCCATCATTTACTCTTTACTATGCAATGGGAAAAAAACTCTAGTATGAAGGAGTCACTGAGGCACAACTAGAGATGTTAAAGTGGCTTTATCAGCCATCTGTGTTAATGAATGAGAGTAAGAGGCTGATAAAGCACGAGGGAGTTGCCGTATCTTTGCAACGATCACTGATGCTGAATATTGATGCAGCAAGACCTTTAAAAATGTGGGGAAAGTGGGCAGTTTTGGTTTAAACTTTAACATCAGCTAATCAACCATTTCATTATCAATGGAGGTGAGTTTGTCCATTTATTTTTACCATGATGAACTGTCCCAACCAGTCCCATTTTAGCTTTTGATCTAGTATTTCAGGAGTCATTGCAGTTACCAAAACCAATGCAATTTATGCTGCAAAAGCACAGAAAGTTGTTTGTCCAACATTTAATATAATTTTTTTAATTCCATTCTTTCAAATCACCCCTTAGACTGTGTACATGTTTATACAGCCAGTCAATTGGCCAGCTGGTGAACTGAAACAGTATTTAAGTCACTGTTGATGTGAAGGGACAATCTGTCTGCAATTCATCTTGTTTTTTGCATTCTTTGTGAAAGGGTCTTTACGATGTTCTTGTGCTTTCTAAGATCTCAGGAGGTACATGAAATACAGGGAAAATTAACAATATAGAATCATAGGCTAAATCCTAAATTGCAAACTATCGGCCCTATATATATATATATATATATATATATATATATATATATATATATATATATATATATATATAGTATGGATGAATATGTGTAGTGTTTCCAAAATTATAATACGTCCAAAATAGTATGTCCAAAGTGCATGGAAGGTATACTATTTTCTTTTGAAATTTCTAAGTATGCACTCGTGCCTGCTTTTTTAATTTGGTTTTTGGACTAACACTGCAAACAACACCTGGCACTATGCTAGTGGATTGGTCTGGTTCCCTGATGCTCTATCAATGCACAATGACTTTGTGCTATACCCTACTTTAAAAGTATGTACTTTGCCATTAACCAGTGCAGTAGGCTACTTTCTGTACTAATTAGAATGAAAGTAAAACTGGATTCAACTGTAGACACGTTCTACTGGTGATGTTTGATATTCCATTATATACCCAACCTAAGAGTTCCCATTTTAAATGGGTTTTTAATACAGTGCTTTTTCATTTATTCACTAGAATGTGGTATGTTCTTAACATAACTTGAAGAGACTTTCACATTTTTTCCTACAACATAAACTGCACAGTCTTACCTCAAACATGGATTTGTGTGCTTGAAATACGTAAAATGCAAAGTTGCTACAATTGTTGTCAATGGAATAGAAGTTATGGAAGAATACAATGGAAGTTGCTACAATGGTTGTCAATGGAATGGAAGTTATGGAAGAGTACAATGGAAGTTGCTACAATGGTTGTCAATGGAATGGAAGTTATGGAAGAATACATTGGAAGTTGCTACAATGGTTGTCAATGGAATGGAAGTTATGGAAGAGTACAATGGAAGTTGCTACATTGGTTGTACAAGGATAATTTACATGGCAAATCATGACGAATTAGCCTTCCAGGTTGGATTATGACTTGAGTTATAATCTCAAGTCAGAAACCTCAGTCTGTTTTCTTTTCTACTCCCCTGCATTCGTTCTGGCATTCCTTCGCTTTACAACCCACACGCTCTTTAGTGGCTGAGCCACGGAATGTGTTTACACTTTTTCCATTCTCTTTATCCTACAGTCTCTTTTAAGCGTGACAATATTTTGCATTCAATGCAGTGTGAGTGAATATGACCATGATACAGAAACAGATGTTTAAGAATGTGACGATGAACAGGAATTCTGTGAGTCTCCTCTGTGCCAAGACACTCTGAGCCAACATCTGCATTTACACAATGTCAGCTTATCAAAGTAAACATAGTGTGTGTGCTGACAGCTTTGTAAAGACTCCTTACGGTCAGGTGGAGGAGGGGGGAAGTCCTCCAGATCCATGCTAAACAGGCTCATCTGAGACACACTCACACCGGCTCTGCTGATTGGGGTGAGATCCTTCACCAACACTTACAAACCTACAGAACCATAGACAAATCAGTTAGCCACATAGACAAGTAAGGAGAAAGAGTGCGCACCTACAAAAGCACACACAGGTATTTTCAAGTATACTAGATTGCATATTCCAGAGGGAAACACTAAAGCAATAACAATATAAAAAATGGCAAGATTTTTTCTTTGAAAACCAGTGATAAAATGTGGAAAAACCTGAAAGATTTCTTTGAAATAAGTGTCATGAGAAATCATACCTGTCTCTGTGAAAGCCCTAGACTCTGTTTATTTGCAATAAAGTGTGAGAAGGAAAAAAAAATATGAGGGATATTTTCAAGCACTGCAATTCATTTGATCTGAACAGAGAGCTTTAGAGGGAAAGTACAACAATAAATGAAAATTCTGTCATCATTTACTCACCCTTACATGTATGTTGTTCCAAACCTACTGTATACGACTTCCTTTCTTCACTGGAACACATTTCTCTCACAATAAATAGAATTTTAGGGACTGACAACCTCGATTACCATTCACTTTCATTGTAGCCTATGGGGGAAAAAAAATGTAATTTAAGAACAATAGTGACCGAGGCTAACCTTCTGCCTAAAATCTTTTGTGTTCCATTGAAGAAAGAAAGTAATACGGATGGTGAATAAATGACAACAGAATTCAAATTTTTGGTTGAAATATGTCTTTAACCAACAGAATTGTGTGGAGTAAATGACCAAAATCTCCTAAAAATTCACCAAAACGTTAGCTGCCATATCCACCAACACCAGAATATATCAAGAATATGAGTGGGTTCCAAAAAAATCCTACGACATTCCACTCTTTCAGCAAGCAATGGTGTATCTGAACATCAGATATCTAATCAAGAGTCATGTGACAATATGCAGAGGCAGCTTATCACTGTTCACTTATAACCAAACTGGTAACACACTTACATGTAAAGACATCAGTGACCTGCCTATCTGTGACTTTGAGGAATAGAACAACCCTTTCTGTATCTCTCTCTCACACACACACACACACACACACACACACACACAAATCTCTCAGCTGTGTTTCCAGTGGAACAGTAAGGACATTCTGTAGAATAGAGGGTTTCTCTCATGAGGGTTCTGTGTGAGACATCCACAGGGTGAGTGAGAGCAGAGGTGGACAGACCCATCATGCACGACTGTATTATCTCACACAATAAGTTCCTGGCACAGACATGGAAGCTTTTGTTTCACCATTGCCGTGCAACATGAGTACGTATTGTCCACATGTGAAAGCTTACAAGTTCCACGTGCACCAAAAACTGATCTCACCAAAAAAATAAAACAAATCAATCAAGACATACATTTTGTCTGCTAAGATTGCTGTGTGTGAATGTTCATGTTGCCAACACGTAGGCATGACAAAAAGAAAATCAGTTTTGCTGACGCTCGTTTGAATCACTTGGACAGCAAAACCATCACAGAATTAATAGCAGATACTCATGACACACACCTTTGATGAGCTAAAAATGAAACTGGATGCGGAATGCTTGTTTAGTCTACAGCTTGAAGCTTATCTCCCACTCTTTTTCAGAGGATACAAAAGTGGATCAATGTGTGGGGGTTTTGCTGTCCCTTGTGTGGGTGATGTATGCTCCCAAGTGTAATGTGTCATAGCTGAGATTTTAACACTAATCGTTTAGTCATACTTTATTGTGATTGGTCAAATGGCATCAATTTGCATTCAAATATTTTTTGGACTGTATAATTTATTTTTATTACATTTTACATTACATTTTTATAATTTAGCTTTATTACATAGCCGTGCTAGTTCCATGTCTCATATCACTGATCTCTTTCTTCTCACATAATAAAATAATTTAAACCACATTTCAAGTCCATGCATTTATTAATTTGTATTTAGTCCTTTGTAAGAAGCCATGTCAGGGGTAATGTATCCATGGACATTATCCCTTACAAAAACATTATTAATATTTATGTGTTAATTCTGATTGGATTACTGAGGTGACTTCTATGCACACACAAAACACAGCTGTGCACTGTAAAAAAAATCTTAATTGTTTAACAGGTAGTTACCATGAAATTATATGGTAAAAGTGATTTAACAAGACAATTTTGCATTAAAATGTTGTAAAATATATAATTTTACAATTAATGGTAAAAATATATATTATGTTTAACAAGAGACTACATGTACTTTTTCTGTATTAATTATTGTTAAAAATTCCCTGAATTCCCAGCTTGACCCATCACATTTAATTTAATTTTATGGGAATAGTTATGTTTCTTCTTATTTTTTAAATCAGTTATGTACTTTGGGGTGTTCCGTATTATATTTTATGTAGTTTAGTTAATGTTTATTGCATAATTTTAATTTCACATGTGTTACCCTAATGGTGTTTTGTGTTTGTGTCCGTGCACACTGTCTCTACATGTTTATTGGTCATTGCTCCTGGAAGTGCCACTATGAACTTTGTCATCATGTGCCTTCTGTAATTAACGATTAACAATACAACATAAAGTGAAAAGTAGATTTATATAGTTCCAGAATGTTAGTGTATCAAGTTTATATAATATAAACGGTAATGAACAGTAAAATACACAGTAGGGCTGCAATGGTTCATGGTTCGGTACAGTTTCGGTACACAAAGAATCTATCTTTAATTGTTTATTTTTTTGAAAACACAGTGGCTTATTGGCAATAATTCTTATTGTGAAGGCTCATTTTTACATGACTGCACTGTGCATATTTCTTCAAATGAAGATGCGGGCCACTTATTTGAACATTGTATAAAACATAAATATAAATAAAGAGTGCAATTATAATACTAACAAAATTAAGACATTAGCAGTGTGGATTTCTGTCTTTTGCCTTTCAGCTGACCACTTGTAATTTTCACTCAGGTATCAGAATATCCATATAATCAGAGGAAAGAACAATTTGTGGACAATTACAGCGTGTGCTTGTTTATATAGAGCGGGCACTACAGAATTGCAGAAATACATTCTTGTAGGGACTTTATAACAGGGCTCAAGCATGGTTTTTATTTTAATTTTAAATTTAATTGTATCCCCTTTTCTTCCAATTTGGAATGCCTTATTCCCACTACTTAGTAGGTCCTCGTGGTGGCGCGGTTACTCATCACAATTCAGGTGAAGGAGAACAAGTCTCAGTTGCATCCACTTCTGAGACAGTCAATCCATGCACGTTATCACGTGGCTCGCTGAACATGACACCGCGGAGACTCACAACATGTGGAGGCTCATGTTACTCTCCGTGATCCACACACAACTTACCATGTGCCCCATTGAGAGTGAGATCCCCTGTCGAGACCACGAGGAGGTTACCTCATGTAACTCTACCCTCCCTAGCAACCGGGCCAGTTTGGTTGCTTAGGAGACCTGGCTGGAGTCCCTCAGCACACTCAGGGGCTCAAGCATGTTAAACAGGTAAATTTTGTGTTCTCAACGACTGAGCATGGGTCGCATATATGCAGCAATAAATACTCCTATGGCATTCGTTATTGCTTTAGCCCTGTCTGAGCTTGCAGCAAGAGGCTTCTTAAACGCCATGGCGAGAGACTAACTTGCACAGGCTGTTTATGCTTTGCTCCCGTAAGTTCAAGAGACATGTGTGGATGATGTTGCCGCAAATGAGTAATCATATTAAATGCGCTTTTGAGACATACCCTACTTTTGTGAAACAGAGCCGAAACACAGCCTTAGTCCTGTTCACTACTCTTTGCTCAGCATTAATATAGTATATAGTGAAACCATAATGCTCCCAAACAACAGAAATGTGAGATGGTGGTGGGTCTTCAATCTCTAGCTTATTTAAGTCCGACATATTTATATTTTCATCACAGTTGGGAAAAATAGTGAGCAAGCTAGAACTCCATGCGGTCAATCTTTTTTCACTTTAGTTCTACACGGTTTGTGTTGTTTGTTATATGTTGTTTTAATATTGGTTTCATGCTTGCTAAGATGTAATCATTTGTGTCACTGCGTTCACCATCCCAAAGGCCCTGTATCCCTGTATCCTTTGATTTGGCGCAGATACACGTACAGTTGCATCCCTACTATACAGTGTGTGTGTGTGTGTGTGTGTGTGTGGGGGGGGGGGGGGTTATTGGTAGATCAGCTCTGCTCTGTATGTGCACTCTTCTGCCTCAGAGGAAACAGAGCTATGACAGAGCTTGTGAAGCTTGTAATAACAACTTACATGCACAGAACAACACAAGCATCAGAGCCACATTAGGAGAAACACTAATTTACAGATCTACACTAACAGAGCACAGTTGTCTTCAGTGCACTGTAACACCACGAATACATCACTCAAATGACAGGTATTTAAGAAGAGGGAGCTTTAAATGACAGATTACAGAGGTCTGTGGGTGTAGAAAGACCACAAAGGGATATACATTCATTCCAATATGACAGACTCCACTCTCTTTCTATTTGTACTAATGAAACAACAGAACCATAAATCCTACAGACCACACTCCTAAACACAGCCTTACAAAAAGCTCACAACCGCACCGCTGGTGTAACACAATTAACACTCAAGCAATCAACATTACAAGTCATATGATAAAGGACATAAGGACCACGCTGTAAAAAAACTAGCATAAGCTGTCTTGCTGGTCATAGCTGGTTTCTGATGGTCTTAAGATGGTTCAGCTCCCAGCTAACCAGTTTAGATTGGTTTATCGGTTTTATGCAGGGGACACAAATGTATGAAATTCGATCTTAAATTAAAAATGTTCTCATCTTTACTGTAAACATTACACAGAAAATTGTTTGTCCATCAAAATATTGTGGTTATTTTTGCACAGAACGCATGAGAAGATAAATCAGAAAAGCCTTGTACGTGTAACAGCTAGAGAGCTGGGAGCAGATTTGTTTGTATGTGTGTGTGTCAGCATCGACCACAACGAGCTGATCAATGCTTAGTTTGAGCTTGACTGCTGGGCGTGTAATTAAACAGGGTGAGAAAAAACCTGCTATTAAAATGTGGCCGCAGGGCACATGTTTCCTGAGCTCGTTGCTGAGCACGTTAACACATTCACGCCTTTACAATAGGTGGTACTAATCAACAAGCAGTTTTACCCCAGCTGGTCTGCCTATTACGAATAAGAAGGTACCTCAGAAGAATGGTCTCACCCCTTCATTTTAGTGTGTGTTCTGCATTGTGGATGATTTTATTTCACAAATTCTATAAAAAATGCTCTCAGATCAGGGTTTCCGTTGTCCGGTAATTACCGGACATTGGCCGGTAAAAAAATTAAACGTACGACAAAATTAAATCTCTCCGGTCAAATTGTCCGATTAAAATTGCCTAATAATCCCGTCCCCCTAACACAATCTGAATTTGAGAATAAGCCTAAAATGTATAAAGCAAAAATACACCGACCTCTTGCTATGTTATAAAGGAACAGGCTCTATCGTTTGAAAGTTATGAAACAACATCGCATGCTGCATTTCAAATAAAGCGCACGCCTAAAACGGCTGCAATATATACCTAAACAACGAACGATTGAGTGAGACGTTTCAAATATGGCCAGGCCCAGTCAGACTAGCTTTAAAAGCTTTTTTCAGAGGCCAGACGATGGTGAATTAGGAACATCTCATTATAGATAGATCAGTGCTTCTAATCCGCGCATTCGTGCAGTTTTTTTCTCTATCATCAAAACTGAATAGCCTATGTTCATCAGTGCATGGTTACAGTCTATATCAAGCAGGGACACGTTTGTGTGCATTTTATTTTGTGATTTCACCGGAATTAATAGAGAGTCTCCGCAACGGCGATAGATTGAAACGCGCGTCCTAGTGAAGATTGCGCAACTCGCGCAGCGCGTCGTCCATGCAACTGATAGCAGCGGACACGAGCGCTCAGCTTAATTTCAAAAACAACAGATTTCAGCGCTAGATCTCTTATTTAATAACGGACTAAATGAATGATCTGCTAGTTAACTGGAGATGTTTTATTTATTTGTATTAGGTAGGCCTACATCCGTGCCTCAATGTTTCAAAAAGTGAATGTGTGTGAAACCACAGTAAAAAACAACTGGCGTTGATTGACGCCAATCGGACGTTCATGTTTTTTTTTTCGTCTATTTGAAAGTTAAGCTAATAACAATATGTTGCATTCTATACGGCCTGATTATGTCATTTTTTAAGTTACATAGACTGCCTCCAGTTTTCCTCAACTTGACTAATTAAGAGGCGATATATTTGACCGGCATATCATCAAAATGTCCGTAAAACGAAACCACCATTTTTTTCTAGCGGAAACTCTGTCTCAGATGCCTGGGTAACTCAGCGAATATTGACCATCATCCCTGGAGTCACGAGTTCGAATCCAGTGTGTGCTGAGTGACTCCAACCAGGTCTCCAAAGCAACCAAATTGGCCCGGTTGCTAGGGAGGGTAGAGTCACATGGGGTAACCTCCTCGTGGTCGCGATTAGTGGTTCTTGCTCTCAATGGGGTGTATGGTAAGATGCGTGTGGCTCACGGAGAGCAGCGTGAGCCTCCACATGTGGAGTCTCCGCGGTGTCGTGTACAGCAAGCCACGAAATAATTGGATTGGCGTGTGGATTGACGCTCTCATAAGCGGAGGCAACTGAGACTTGTCCACCGCCACCCGGATTGAGGTGAGTAACCGCACCACCACGTGGACCTACTAAGTAGTGGGACTTGGGCATTCCAAATAGGGAGAAAAGGGGATACATTTTCTTTTAATTAAATAAAAAAAATTGCTCTGTTATAGCATCACCCCTTCTTGTATGTGTGTGTGTATGTTCTGCATAGTGGCCGATTTATTGATTTTATTTGACAAAAAATACAAAAATGCTTGATTTTATTGTCTCACCCATTCATTTCCCATATGGGATCCAATTTGATCCAGAATGAGTGTTTTGAGGTTTTTTTTTTCATCACACCATGTGTGCATAGACAAATGTAGGAAAAGTCACCAAACCTCACATCAATGAGATAAAGGAAATCAAGTATTTTAAAGAAGCAATGTTCACTTTTGACCCCAACATTACATAAGCGTTAGACACAAAACCCATCTTAAGTCTGACCCATTATTAGATACTTTAATATTGATAATGGCAGCACAGCTGTTAAAGACTTGACAACTGAACAGCAATTATAATGATTACAGAAATTTGTGAGAATAAAAAAATATTTGTATACAAAAGGCACAGTCTGTGTGACTGTCAGGCACTCACACAGCAATGGTATTAATATTTGGCATAGAAAAACATGTGAGAGCCGTAAAGTTGTTTATTAAAAAGGTGATACAAAAGGCAAAGATGCTGCAATTTATATTTTAAGAGAACTTGTGTAAAATTAAATGTAAAGGCTAAAAATGCTGCAATATGAAAAAACAATTCACATATAAGATTAGTTTTTAAAAGGGTATACAAGGCAGCAATCATTTACACGTTAAGAGAGTTTGAGACATTTGATTCAAATGAAATGCACATCATTACTTCTGGTTCAGGATTTCTTTGAGTTCTGTTGCGCTGGTTTTGGTAACTGCAGCAGCTTCTGACACATGATCCAAAGCTCATATTTTATTGGACAGGGTATTTCCTCGGCAGGCAAAGAAAACCACACCAATTTAGTCTGTATTTTGTTTTTTAAAAGCTGTAGTTTGGAGATTTACTGACAAAAGTACCATTTTAAATTCTACTACATAATGACCCAGAGGCGTAAATACCACATGCCATCCTTTTCAAGCTGGTTTATAATGGAAAATAGAAAGTTTTAAATTCTGAACCAAACCAGACTCTGTGACCTTAAAGGGATAGTTCACCCAAAACTTAAAATCCTTACTTCATTTACTCACCCTCATGCACAAATCATATTTTATATTCACAAACAAATTTTTTTTAGAAGAATATCTCAGCTCTGTAGGTTCATACAATGCAGGTGAATTGTGATAAGACCTTTGTAGCTCCAAAAATCACATAAGGGAAACATTGAAGTAATCCATATGACTCCAGAGGTTAAATCTATATCTTCAGAAGCAATATAATAGGTGTGGGTAAGAAACAGATAAAAATTTAAGTTCTTTTTTACTCTAAATCTCCATTTTCACTTTCATCTGAAAGTCACATGTGGTGCCTGTTTTGTTTCACATTAACATCTGAAAGTTAATGTGGAGATTGAAAGTAAAAAGGACTTAAATGCTGTTCTGTTATATGTATAAAGCTGGGTGTAAAACTTGATACGTTTCAGTAAAAAAAAAAAAAGAAAAAAAATATTATTATTATTAAGTTTTTAAAAGCACTTCCTGCCAGCAGTTGACACATCATGTAGCTGTTGTGTGATGTAAGCGCGTCGGTGAATTCTCGCAAGAATTCGGAAGTGATGCTTATTTAAAACAAAAGAACGAATGTCACATGAGAGTTCGGCCATTTCAAACAGCATCAGAGCTGCGATTTGAAGTTAAAATTGTTTCAATTATCGTCTTGTTTCTTACATAAACCTATAGATCCGCTTCAGAAGACATTCATTGATCAACTTGAGTCATGTTATAAGGGCCTGACAGAGCTCCATCTTCTAAAAATATTCATTTGTGTTCTGTCATATACATCTGGGATGGCATCGTGGTAAGTGAACTATTCCTTTAAGTAACACACCCAATAGGAACACACACACACACACACACACACACACACACACACACACACACACACACACACAGTTTATGTCTATAGTTTTAAAACAGTCAGTATTTTGATATTAACGAATTGACCCCATTCACTTCCATTGTAAGTGCCACACTGAGCATAACATACCTAAAAAATTTTATATTTTCACAATAGAAGTTTGTTGATTTCCATGTCTTTTCCAGGCCTGCAAATCAGTATTTAAAAATTTCTTGAAATGAACCCTGAAGACAGCATTAACAATCTTAAAATGTATGTCAAATTTTGCAGAATTAACTCTCTGCTCAGATTCAATTCTCAGTGGATTTAATTAATCCTTCACAAACTCATACATGGACATGGTAGCTCTGACAATTAACAAACATGGATCCCAATTGTATTGCATGGCTGCAAAGTTAGATCACCCAACAAAAACTCCATCTGCCAGACCACTGCAGTGCCATGCACATGAATCTGTTATCACAACAAAACAGCACAATCCTGCTCAAACAATGAGCTGTTTCTCTCACTTTTGTCTCTTTCTCCCACTTAGTAAAAGTCCCCCTATCATAAATTCCATTTCTCCAGCAGATTCCTTTAGGAAAGCCATGTCACTCCACATTAAACCACACAGACCTGACGTCATTAGTCCCTGTTAAGAGCTCTATTGTAACAGCCTCTGCTCAGTGACATGTTGAGCACTGCTAGAGAAGAACTGGAATTGTTGTTTGGCTGCAAAGAAATGTAAACACTTCAGTAAGGCATAACAATCACTTCGAATATTTTTATCATAAAGTTTTTAAATTGAGCTAACTAAAAATATTATTAAAGGGACAGTACACCCAAATATGAAAATTCTTTCATCATTTACCTACCCTCGTGTCATCTCAAACCATTTCACTTTTCTTCATCCGTGGAACAAAAAGGAAGATGTAACGCAGAATGTAAGCCTCACTTTCATTGTATGGAAAAAAAAAAACATGCAGTGAAAGTGAATGGTGACTAAGGACAACATTCTACCTTCTCGTTTTGTGTTATACAGAAGAGAGAACGTCAAACATGTTTGGAACAAAATGACAGAATTTTAGTTTTTGGGTGAACTATCCCTTTAAAGATCATTCTAATCCAAAACTAAACTGGTTATTCATTCTGTTTTTGCTCATTGATTGGATGTGGATTGAACCAATGTGCTTCAGGCTATGTAACCCAGAGACTTTATTTACAGAGCTGATCGCTGTTGGCGGTGAAAACCTTGCTCCAGTGGCATGGCTATTTGCTAAGCAAATTACCAGCAATCTGAGTAAATTTGACCAGTCCCATCCTCTCCTGCACTCTCAGATGCAAAGTGAGTTGGACAAGTATGGAGCCAAACAATACAGTCGCACATGAGAGAGCCGTATCACACACTCATCGGAGGAAAAGGCCCTTGGGCCCCAGATTCCTGAAAGCACTGCAAACCTCTGAAGCTCCCAAGGAAGGAAATGATGCAGTAAAACTAAAGGGAAGTGGAAAGGGTTAACTAATTAAAAAGGGGATTCCTTAAATGTTTTCAACCATTTGATCCATCACTGAAAGGAAGAAAAAATAGGTTCAGAAAGGAAGGAGACTGATCTGATTTTGATCTTTCGATTTGGTATGAAGTTGTCTCAACATTTGACTGAGAGGGGGGTGGGGGCCAGAAGTTTCTGGGGGCACATGGAAAATCTTAGACCAGGACATGTTAAGAGATTTCTGCGACCTTCTGAGTGTAACCTTCAGCCCAAGCAAGTACAGATAGTAAACAGTGTGAATGACATAAACAATAAATTACAACAATGAGTTGTCCAAGTTTTTTTATATATGTAATGACATTATAATCTGGGGTAATAGAACCAACATGCAGTTCGATCAGACTTCTTATTTTGAATGATTTATATTGTTTATTGCAGTCCATTATCACATTTTTAAAAATGAATTACAATTTTCTTTTTCTCAATAGATGAAAGTCATTATTTTGCATATTAACAGCATGATTCATCACTCTATGAAGATTTAATTACACGTTTAATATAAGATTCACGAGTCCCCATGCATCAGATGGAGTTTTATTATTATTATTTCTAAACTAATGTTTAATCAGATCTGAACTGGCTGTGCGCAGTTGTCATTTGCCACGTAAAGCGGAATCCAACAAGAAAAGCGCAGCCGCCCCGTCAGGCTCTGATGTTGGGAACTTCTTAAAGTTATTAAAATATATTAACATATAACTGTGACACGTCTCAGGCAATACAATTCACGATAAGTTGCAAACTGCACCAAAAGCATTAAAATCATTCGGAACATGTGCGCGTTACAAACACTAAATTCCACATACATCCATTCGATACCTCAGTGTTTGGGTATTTCATAACAGTTTTTGGGAGACTCACCATCTTGCAGGATCCTTGAAGTGAATAAAGATGTATTTTAAATCCTGTATATGGTGACACAAAACCGGTTAGGTCCAAAACAGACGCAAAAGTTAGAGTTTTCTCTGTATCATTCTTAGGGACTGCAACTTTTCTGCTGCGTCCTTTATCAAAAGCAAGCCAACCTCCTCAATGTCCCTCCTTCTTCTGCAGCATCATTGGTCAATCCTTGGGATACCAGTCAGTGATTGGTTAAAATACACGTCGATCAAATTTCCAGCGATCTCCGTGTGGATAAATACACGCGTTCCAATGTGCATCACGTGGTGTGTGTGAACCGCTCCGCTGCACCTTCACTCACATCCACATGGTGTCCGCATTAACTCAACCAAAATTAGAACAATTAAATGACTGACTCGAAAATGTGTGATTATTATTATGTTTAATAATTGAAATATCTATATTATATGTAAAATTATAATTTGACATCATTATTAGTTTCCCCAAGGCAAACAAACAAACAATGTTTCTTTGAATGCAGGTTGTGATTGATAGACGCTGCTTTGAAATATCCAAACACTACACTCTGTTTTCTTCAATACCTTCTGACTGCTTTGGTATATTTATGTTACTCTGTGGCATAGGTCACAATCTTTCGTTTATAAGTTCGATAAAATATATTTTGTGTAAATTTTAGTAATCACTCTACATCCTGTCAGAACGCCGAAAATGCTGTTTGACAGATTATTTCAATGTTCTCGCGGCTTTGTAATGCCCTCTAGTGGCCACAACATCACAAACACCCTGAGTGCCACAACAACCTTACAAACCTACCCTGCCAATTAAAATGACCTAATCAATACTTTATCTAGGCTTGGCTGAGATTGCTCATGTTTGCTTTGATTCTCACACATCTTTGGTGTCTTTGACGCAGTGTTCAGTTGCTCTTTTCTGTTATTTGGAAATCTAATTTCTGTATTTAAAGGAAAAGTACTCCCCCCAAAAAATTATATTTTCTCGTAATTTACTCAGCCTCAGGCCATTTCAGATGTGTATGCCTTTAGTTCCATACACTGCAAGTGATGGTAACAACTTTGAAGCTCCAAAAAGCACATAAAAAGCAGCATAAATATACATTTACATTTATTAATTTGGTAGACGCTTTTATCCAAAGCGACTTACAAAAGAGGAAAACATAAGCGAATCATCTTAAGGAGACAGTGGTATGAAAAGTGCCATATTACAACATTTCAATAGCATCGAATAGTATTCAAAACAGATTAAAGTGCAACAAATTTATATATATATATATATATAGGGACTGTTTAAGTGCTCATTGAAAAGATTTAAGTCATTTTTTTGAGAGAGTGAGTCAGCTTCACAGAAGAAGTTCGGAAGGTCATTCCACATACTTGGTATGATGAAACTGAAAGTCCGGGAAAGTGTTTTGGTGCCTCTTTGTGTTGGTATGACAAGGCGACGTTCCTTAGATGACCGCAGGCTTCTGGTGGGCATGTAGTTCTGCAGAAATAATTTTAGGTATGTTGGAGCAGACCCAGTGACAGTTCTGTATGCCAGCATCAGAGCCTTGAATTTAATACGTGCATCAACCGGTAGCCAGTAGAGAGAGACAGAGTGGTGTAACATGCTTTCTTTGGTTCATTTGCAGAGGTCTAATTGCACATGCAGGGAGGCCTGCAATGATCGAGTTACAGTAGTCCAGTCTAGTTATGACAAGTGAATGAACAAGCAGCAGTGGTAAATCCAGAGAGGAAGGGTCTTATCTATCTGATATTGTAGTGTGTAAATCTACATGATCTTGCAGTCAGAGAAACCATGTGCCTGAATGATAGGTCCCAGTGATGCTGTGTATATAATATAGAGAAAAGAAGTGGCCCAAGCACTGATCCCTGAGGTACCCCAGTAAGTAGCTGATGTGGCTTGGACACCTCACCTCTCCAGGCTACCTTGAAGAAACTACCTGATAGATAGGAGTTAAACCAGTCAAGCACAGTTCCTGTGATACCCAGAGTAAAGAGAAAGGAGAGTAGGAACTGATGGTTGACTGTGTCAAAGGCTGCAGAAAGGTCCAGCAGAATCAGGGCGGATGATCTGGATTCAGATCTGGCAACTCAGTAACAGACAGCAGGGCAGTCTCGGTGGAGTGTCCACCTTTGAAGCCTGACTGATTGTCATCCAGCAACTTGTTCTGTGAGTGATAGGAAGAGATTTGATTGAAAACTGCCCTTTCAAGTGTTTTTGCCATGAATGGGATGAGATTCTGGTCTGTAGTGTTCTATCTGTGTGGGGTTAAGTGTATTTTTTTTTTTTTCAGCAGCGGCGTTACTCGAGCCTGCTTAAATTTAGTGGAAAAAGTGCCTGTAAGTGTAATCCATAAATAAATGACCAATCCATGTCTTCAGAAGCAATCAAAATGGTTTTGGGTGAGAACAGACCAAAATATAACTCCTTTTTACTATAAATCTTGACATCAGCAGTCCCCTTGGTATCATGATTTAAAGCTCAATTACACCGCCTAGCACCATCTAGAGCTCTGCACATGCATCAAGCACTAGGACGTGTAATCTGGTTTGAAATCAGGACGTACATGTACATTGAACATTTTTTATATTTTGGTATGTTTGCACCCAAACCTGGAAAAATGTTATGACTTCAGAAGACATGGATTAATCAAGTCTTATGTGCTTTTTGAGTTTTTCTTTTTCCTCACTATTCAATATTTGAATGTGTTCTGCAGAAAACAAAGTCATTCACATCTGGGATGTCATGAGGGTGAGTAAATTATAAGAATTTTCATTTTTGGGTGAACTATCCCTTTAATGAAGACACTGCAGAATGAACCCCCAGTCCATTATTAAGCATTCAAGGAGATAAAGTCTGGAGTTTAAAATCGCAACAGTTCAATTGTTTTAGGCATTCCTCATGTATCTGTATAGTAGATGTCTGTCCTTTTTTCACCTTCTGAAACTGAAGTTCAATTGAGAAATCAAACACAATAACATTCCTTGGCTAAAACTCTTTATTACTTATCTCTTCTAGTTAGTTATATAAACACTCCAAAATACCCAATAACACAATCAGCAATTCTGAAGCTTTAAGAAATAAATTTCAAGCCTAAATCTTTTTAAACAAAAACATAAGCTTTTTTTTTTTTTTTTTTTTTGCAAGAGTAATAACTTAAATTGAATTGTGCATCCACTAATCACTGCTGGTTAGTTAGTGGTTACAATTTAAATATAAAACAGATTGCCAGTCAGCTCATTGTGAAAACACAAGCACTAGCTTGTTGTTATGGCTAAACAGTATTAAAACACATAAGTTGAAATTAACTGTGAATTGTAACAGGAATTCATATAAATAATCACTTTTACTACACATTTTAATAAAAGCCTTAAGAGCCAGAAAGACTTTTTTGCTTAAAAGACTGACTGAGAACAAAATATGATGCAAAAATGTCTGAGTGATACTTAGATAGCACCCAATGGCTTCCATTCATTCCTTTCAACTGTTCCTTTGAATTCACACAAGACAGCAGTTCTGACTTGCTCTGTGAAAAAACAGGCTGAAAAAGCTGAAAGGTCCTTTTTAAACCTGAAATGATGCTGCAAGAGTAAAAACATACAACATAAAACAAAGTCGAGGTATATTAGCATCAGATGATGTCAATTAAGCACTTCAGTGGATTTTATCCTGGCACTGCAATCATAATACATTTAAGTGATTACAAAGTTTTTAAAAAGCATTTCTGGTATAAATAAATTCCATCATTATATTCTGTCGATAGACAAAAGTCTTACTGATACTAACTTTGGCTTGATACCAGGTACACTGTAGCAAAGAGACCACAGCAAGCTTTACTTTTGAGGAAGATCGGGTCTTTCTACCGGTCTATACTGCCCAACTTGTTATATTGAGGTATGCAAGTGAAGCAGTAGGTAAGGTAAATTCAAGCATCTGATCAAACGGATTAAGATGGACAACTCCATACCAGATTGATCCTAGCAGGGACAGGAAATAGGATGATGGCAAAACTGAGGCTATTCTAAACAATTCTCCATTCTTCACTACATGTTAGAGATCTTTTAGCCACTGGCTTTATTCTACCTGTTGCTATAAGACAATACCGTCTCATTCTCATCCTCACATAAACCTGGGCTTTTACTTAGATAAAGCATAACGATGCTGCACAAGTAGCTTTTATCATTACTTCATATAGTAGTTGTATATGTTTGTCTATATTTATTTATACTGTACATGTACAATGATATTGCACCGTGTTCATCTATTGTAGATATATATTCTTTATATGTCATCAACGTTAGCTTTTGCTCCTCAACTTCTTCTGAAGAATAAAACAAAATCTATAAATGCCTAAAATCATCTTCTTTCAGTTGCTCCCGTTAGGGGTTGCCACAGTGGACTATCAATGAACTGCATATTTGACAGATTTTATGCCGGATGCCCTTCCTGACCATAAATGCCTAAATTAAAATGTGTAAAACATAAAAGCGAAGAAATCAATATCTAGATCAGTATTTAAAACTCAAAATGAATCAAAACAAAGTAAAACAGCTTCCTCATTATCCCTTCTCACTCTGCACGCACGCACGCACGCACGCACGCACGCACGCACGCACGCACGCACGCACACACACACACACTCCATTCTACACAGATATTCACTCTCAGTCAGAACAAACCCCGTTTATGCAAAACACAAAGAGCCCAGTCAAGCATCCACAAAGTTCAGAGAAAGTCACTGCTTCACCAAACAGCCTTCAGCTATTGAACACCTTTACACACAGAATCTGTAAAATCTTAGTAGGCTAAAAGGAAACCAAATTCAAGGTCTGATGGTTTTGAACTGATGTTTCTAAAGTGTAATTTTTTCTTACATGACACTGAATGACTAGGAGAAACAAATATGAGCCTCCTAAGATTAGATGAAAACTTGCTGTGAACAGAAGATACAGAGAAGGATGAGAAACTTTGTGCATCACAGACTGCAAATGTAAAAGAGAGAAGAGACATAAAAAGCATAAAAAGCTTTTCAGGATGTACAACGCAACATAAAAAGGAAGTTATGGTATTTTTCAGGCCATTCACAGCCAGAAATGGTTAAACACAGCCTCCCTGAAACATGCAGTGTTGTGCCAGTCCTCATCGATGTAAAGGCCAAAAACTAAGCATCACAGCTACATCAAATACAGAAACCAAACTGAACTAAATGTGCATTTGCTTACCTGTGAGGTCACAAATAAATAAAATTGCAGTAGTTAGTAGTAGCACTAAACCTAAAACTCTTAAACCATCACTGCACAAATTAGTACCATAACCGTGGCCTCATCACCCTCGTACAGCCACGCATCTTCTTCAGACTGAATTTCCCATGAAGCCTTATTCCTTCAATCGATCAGTTGGCATGGGTCTTGCATCGTGCCTGATCTTGAACTGGTCCATTTCCTGGCACAGGTTTGTTATTAAAGTTCCAGTCCACAGGATTGAGAAGCTGCAGGGTTTTCTTGTGCATCCAAATAGGGTTGAGAAAGAAGGTGAGCAGGAAGAGACCAGAAAAGAACAGTATTCTCTGAACCAATGGGATGTGTGTATTCATCTCCTCCCAATGATTCCAGCACACCCACCACATATAGTAGGACAGAATCATCCGACAGTGAAACATATGGATCATTATCCACTGGTTAGCTTTCCAAAACAGAGTCTTCGACCAGCCCGCCTTGAAGAGGGAGTGAAGAAACATAAGGGGAACTTGAGTTTAATTTAGTTCACTCAACTACACAGAGGGAATATTTGAATAACAATGTGAATTATACTGATATATCTCTAATCAGATTTAAATCTAAAGCAAATTAGAGGATATTGTTGTCCTTCACATTCTTTATGCAAGAAACAATCTAAATTTAAGAATGCAAATGGAGGTGAATGCATTTCAAGCACATGGTCCCATTGTAGATACTTAATGTACATTCATGTGATACTGTGGTGGTAACAAACCTCAGTACTCAAGAGTGCAATAGAGCTCAAATGAACGTGTGCCATTAAACTGGATGTAATTATTCAGGTAGCTAGCAACATGTTGACAATTTAAGTAACTTTACAAACTTTCCAACTACATATGTATTTATTTATTTGTTTGGCATCTTAACAATACATTTTTTTAAAAAAAAGCAAGAATGCAAAAAGGTTAGAAATCCTTATGGCTTATTTGTTTACCTCACTTTTTCAATAACAAACATTTAACACAATATGGAAATATATACACACACACTGCCTGGTCAAAAAAAGTAGCATACTCTAATATTTAGTTGGACCGCCTTTAGCTTTGATTACGGTGCACATTCGTCGTAGCATTTTTTCGACAACCTAATGCAATGTCACAACATTTATTTACGTCCAGAGTTGCATTAATTTTTGGCCGAGATTTTGTATTGACAACAGGGGAGTAGAACCACTCCATAAAGTCTTCTTCAGCACATCCCATAGACTTTTAATTGGGTTAAGGTCAGGACTCTGTGGTGGCCAATTCACGTGTGGAATTATTCCTCATGCTCTGAACCACTCTTTCACAGTTTGAGACCAAAGAATTTTGACATTGTCATCCTGGAATTTGCCCGTGCATATGCATCTTACTTTCCCTATCAAACATAGCCATGAGTTCCTACTGTCGATTTTTTATGATGTGACTTCACCAAGCATTTTAGTGATCTCCAATCACAACATCACAATCTCCTTAGTTATTTTCATTACTCGATGCAGGACAATAATTTGCTCCTTCTGAAACACAGTAACATCTTTTTCATGACCACAGGATACGTCTTCCGACATGGTTGTATAAGAAATGAGAGGCGACACACTGCATCAGTTAGGGTTAAAATAATTGTTGCCAGCTGAAACATATTAATCACAGCAATAATGATCCAATCATAGTTTAAGTATCGGCTTATTTAAATCCAAATGATGACTCTTTGACCAGGCAGTATATATAAAAGAAAGAAAAATAAAACAAACAAAATTTATATATAAAAAAATAATAATTCCACCAAGTTAAATCAAAAGTAAAATAGAAAAGAAAATAACGTCAGCAGGAATACAGAGAGTTTGAGTGAGAGAGATTTACAGAGTGACTGGGATCATCAGGGTGATCCTCAATCTATGTTTGAATTTATTTAGGGAGGTTGACATTTTAGCAATGTGGAAATATTTATTCCAAAGAAATGAACCTCTCTATTTAATGGAAAATGGATAATGTGTAGTATGATATAAGGGAGGATGAAGGGCATTGGAGTTATATGAATGGATTTGTGCATTTAACAAAAAAAAAAATCAATTAAAAGATGTGGGCAACTTATTTGGGCTATAACAATATTTATATAAAAAAGTGCATGATTGAAGTATCAATATTGTTTGTTCAAGAATCAAGATATTACGTTTTTTAAACAACGGAGCTGGTGCAAAGCTACTTAAAAGTAACTAGCCGTATAAATGTATTTTGAGTATTGAGTAATGTCTGCAAACTGGAAAGGTAATTGCTTGCCCAAACAATACTGCCATAAATTATATACGATAAAGCTGTAATACAAGGTTAAAAGGCACCCCTGATGAACCAAGCCTCTAATCTTTCTTATAATACCTACCGATTTCATTATTTTAGAAGTAATATAATGTGTATGGTCTTTGCAGGACAAACTTTCATCTACAAATATATAAGAAATTTAGTAGATGAAACCAGTACCAGTTCATATCCATGAACTGAAACTTTTAATCTTGAGGTATACCACACATTAGACCTGGTTCTTATAGATGTACAACCATTAACACACACAAATTTAATTAGACAGCCATTTATAGGTGCAGTCATGGAAACCATAAAAATACAACTTCATTAATAATATAGCATGATCTACAGTATCAAAAGCTTTTGATAAATATAAAAAAGATCCCAACAGCCTATTCATTTGTATTATTAGCCGTTTAGATTTGATCAAAATAATAAATTAAATTGACCTAAAAGAGAAAACTGACTATATTCAGACTATTTAAGCTAATGCCAGCTATAGAGGCCATCGCGGCAACACTGAGAGTGTAATGCGTATACATTGTGTTAAGGAATTGCATTCTGACACATATCAGAAAGAAACGATGCACGAAATCAAGATTTTGTCGCTAAAATAGTTTGCGTTGTCACTTGCATAGAGCAGGGTCAGAAATGAAATTTTCCATTAAGTGTCAATATTTTCCAGTGTAAACAAGCGTCAAACAAGCACAGCTCCTATCTACTTGAATAGGGAAAGACTGAAATCTCCAAAACGATTGGTCAAGATTACGATCAAAGAACATTTCAAATCAACAGTAAAATCGGACAAAAATGGTTTCATAAATTGTGCTTTTACCTCAGATTACGCTAAAGACTAGATTAGACGGCTTGTCTAGCCATTCATGTTCTTGAGTTGATTGACAAGCAAATCTGTATCTAAAAAGTCATTGGCTCTTTTACACATTGGCTCAAAACCCATTATTTTAGATTATCTTATTTCTGATTTTTAAGGATTGCATTTGTTTTTCTTAGTGTATTTGTATTTGTTTCATTAATCATGTTAGATAATGTAATGAAATTATTGTTTGTGTATTTTAATGTACATGTAAGGTGTCCTTGAATGTATACCCACAAATAAAGTGTATTATTATTACTACCTTTCTTTTGTTCAATTTCAATTTTTAGTCTCTGTTATTGCCCTGAGCCCCCCTTAATTTCTGTCCCTTGCATTATTTTTCAAGACCTACCAGGTGAAACTTAAAATAAAAAGTTTATCTTTTAATAAATACAGAAAAACATTTACAAATATAGCAAAACTATAATAGCACTCTCAGTGAGTGCTCTCAGATTTGAGACAAGACAACTTGAGAAATAGAGGAAGATGAACAAGCACATTTGCCACATGAAAACAGAAGTGAAAGAGGCATTTCAGAAGCTCACTAATGGCTTTAGTTTCTTTGCTAGTCTGACACTTCAAGAAGCTTTTCCTACACATTCTATTTGTGACTTTTCATCAGTTTCAATCTCAGTGACAAACTGATTAAAGTAAAAGTTCACCAAAAATTTTACATTCTCTCATCATTTACTCATTCTCATGCCATCCCAGATGAGTGACTTTCTTTCTAGAGCAGAACAAAAACAAAGATTTTTTGAAGAATATTTCAGCTCTGTAGGTCCATACAATGCAAGTGAATGGGTGCAAAATTTTGAAGCTACAAAAAGCATATATAGACATCATAAGTAATCCATACAACTCCATTGGACTAATTAATGTCTTCTAAAGTGAAACATGTGTGTAAGAAATAGATTGATATTTAAAACATTTTTTTTACCTCTGGACAGCTGTTGTATGCACATTCAAGAAGGTGAAGTTCAAGCTACCTCTCACAGTAGTAGTGACATAAGCGCATTGGCATGTCAATATCGTTGGAGCCCTGGGCTGGTCTGAAATCTGCAGGGGAAAAATGCTCACTGCAAAAAACTCAATATTTTGAGTGACTCAATGGGTGTATTGAGTCAGAGAGCAGCCATAGCTTTAGTTGTTCAAGATCATTGATAGGAAATCTGTGAAAACGTAGTCTTTCCTCTGTTGTAAACAAGACTGAGCTTCCGTATTTTTCACATTTCATGCGTCAGTTCTCACGTGAACTTGCCAACGCACTTACGTCACGCAAGATGCTGCGTGACCGTGCATACCACAGCTAGCCAGAAGCAAACATTTTTAGTAAAAGAAGTTTTAAATATTTATCTATTTCTTATACACTCCTAGCGTTTCACTTCAGAAGACATTTATAAATACACTGGAGTCATATGTATTACTTTTATAATGGCTATATGTGCTTTTTATAGCTTCAAAATTTTGGCACCCATTCACTTGCATTGTATGGACCTACAGAGCTGAAATATTCTTCCAAAAATCTTTGTTTGTGTTCTGCTGAAGAAAGTAGGTCATACACATCTGGGATGGCCTGAGGGTGAGTAAATGATGAGAGAATATACATTTTTGGGAGAACTATTTACGTTGGCAAGGGAATTTATTTTTATTTATAATTATTGCCTCTAACCTTAAGCAGCATCCAGGAGATGCAGGTGAACGGGGTGCTCATCTCCAGCAGCAGGGTCACCATAGGGAGGAAATGACCAAGCCGGTCCCACACAACTGCCCCCGCAAACCCTGCCAGGGCAAAGAAGTGGTGCACAGCTAACGGCAGATCAAACGACAGGAATGCCACATTGGATGCATGTAAGGCCGCATTTTCAAACAGGAAGAACCCAGTGGCGGTCAGCAAGTTAAACCAGGACCAGTTCTCCTGCCCAAGAATCTTATCTGAAAAGACAGTAGAGTCTTCCATGAGCACTCGAAGCCCCGCCACCATGCTCTGGATGCCAAACACTGCCCGTGTAGCAGCTAAATCCCAGAAGACCTACAGAGAAAGATATAGATCTTTATGCCAAACCAAACACATATAACTTTAAATTTCTAAAGGTTCATAATCAGAGCAAAAATCACCTCTGATCTTGGTTCACATTCAGCTTAATTTCCATTTGTTAAAAAAACACATTTTAAACTTTATGCACAAAAATGAAGGTACCTTTTCTTTGGCAGACAGCGAGCGATAAGTGAGAAACAGCAGTTTAGATATGATGTGAAAGAAGAGAAAGATGAAGGTGTAGAAGATGAAGCCCAGACCGATGATCTTCAGACGGACATCCTGGGAAGAGTAGTCCATGCTTAAATTGTGACCTGTGGCTGCTGGAGTTAAATTATCTGGAAGGAAGGACATTGCTCAGCTCTCTGCATGAAAGAATGTTCTTCAGTGATATGCCACTCCCAGGTCCCATATGAAACCAATTACAAGCCTGGAAATCCTTTATTATATTATACAGACACACCCTCCATCTTCCCTCTTTTTTTAACTTTATGAGACAAATTTCTGAGCACCATTTGGTGAAACAGCAGTTAAAAATCTTAGTTTATGTAGTACAGTAACTAGCTCCGATCATGCTGATCAGAAAAAAACAGCTGCTTGTATTTCACCATCTGTCAGCTGAGCTTAAAAAAAATAAAGAGCAAGACTCTAAACACCACAACATCCACACCTTTAATCTGGAGTCTTTGATGTGTTTTTGAAAAGTTATATTGTGATTTCTTTGTTCTTTGACTTTACCTTTTGTAGTCTCAGGCCGAAGTAATCCGTTTCCTTTTGTGTCCACGAAACACATTACATGCCCCCTTTAAAGATCTCTAAACTATCAAAACAAATCGCATTCCTTTACTATGCATGCACTACACAGCTGTGTCGGCGAGACGAGCAACCGTCATATTACCTCACTCAATCACATGACCAGGCTCACTGATAAAGACAGCTTTGTCGACCTCTGCTGGCAGTAATAAGAATCATTAACAAATGGGTCAACGTTTTTAAAGAAATAGTTCACCCAAAAATGAAAATTCTCTTATCAATAGGCCCTTTCCCACATACAGTCCTGGTACTTTTCCCTCAGTATCTTTCTAGATAAGAACTCTTATGAGGAACGGAACACCCAAGGAGACTTTTCCTCTGTTGCATTAGCCTTCACAAAAGGAACCGTAGTAACTGTGGTGTATTTTTATCAAGTTAAGTATACATTAATCAAGTATAATCAATGTAATTTTATTCTACAATTATTTCTGATGGTCAGGCAGGTCTTTTACTATGTGTATGTGTGTGTTTTAGAGGCCTATGCAGGAACAGGAATAGCCTCACATATAGTGCTCTCATGACTGCGGAGAAAATATATAGTGAGGCTGTTCTACAGGTGTCTCCTGTCCACTTCTTAAAACAATTAGACTAGAGTCAAAAAATAGGATGATGGATAATGGTGACACGTTTGGAATGTATTAGCCCCAACTTGTTAGAGGACATGTATTTAAGTGAACAAAAACCCAGAGATGCTTCAGTTGTTCTGCAGGCAACTCGGCTTTATTGTCTGATAATAAAGTCTATTCTTCTGAAATCAAAATCCCTAAGACTTTGAGTGATTTTTCACAAATTGTGCAGAAACCACTACATAACATAATCTAGTATCTACCATTTTTTCTGATGCTATTTGCATGTGCATTTCAATAGCAACAATAAAAAAATCACTTTAACCACGGAGCAAGTCCATGTAGTAATACAGAAATCACTTTATCTTCTGTATAGTTACACAGTACAGATGTGATGAAAACTCAAATAGTGTCTCCCGATTAAGTCACTCACACTCACACACACACACAGGGGCATAGAATTTGGTAGGGACGCTAGGGACGTGTCCCTACCAATATCCAATGACCACTGATTTGCCCCAGCAATAATTTCGCTAAAAAAATTAAATATATTTATATATAAAATCATATTTTATATAAAAATTAAATATATTTATATATAAAACCAATTTTATATAAAAAATAAATTATATGTATATATAAAACCACTCGAGAGTTCTGTGAAAAAGGCGCAATTCCTGGTACACGTGGTTCTCTATTGTAAGTCCCGCCTCGCGAACCGACATCGCTAATCCGATTGGCTTTCCTTTTTCTTTCTAACTTGTGAAAGGCTGTAGCTTAATTTGGTTGTGAGAAGCGCCAAAGATCCTCCGAAACCTAGAAGCGGTAAGTGGGAGAAATCAACAGCTCTGTGAACAAAAATACGGGACAAATCGCGTCACATATTGATTATGGGACAGTGCAGTTTTTTTCAATGTATGACAATCACGGGATAAATAGCAAACCTAAACTGTGTGTGTGTGTGTGTGTGTGCATGCGTGCGTGCGTGCGAGCGTGTGTGATGGGCACTTACAATGAAAGATCATGACAACAGGCTATTTTATATGTGCTTGCTATTTAAAAAGGTGTATAAATCTGACAAATCATGTTTCTATTTAAGTCCAGTGTTTTGCACAAGTTTCTGTAAGGGTTGTGTTTTGGGGTGGGGCTTGGTCTAGGTCATTTAAAATATGAATCATTAACTTGATAAAAAAAAAAAAGTGGAAGTCTGCAATGTCCTGAGCTTAAAAATATAGTGAAACAAACATGTGTTTGTCAATTAGGCTAATTTTTTGATGTGCTGAGTCAGGATGGCTGCTAAAAAAGAAAAGTAGACATTAGGAGCTACTTTAAAACAAACACAAGTAAGTCATTTAAAATATTTTCTCAATTGTTAAAGTGTAGAGTCATCAACAATTGTAAAAATAATAATTAGCCATAAATGTTTTCCCTCACTGTTAATTCCCTCAATGTGTTATTTTGCCAGCTGAGGTGACCGAAACAGTCCTGCTAGGTAGTAGCTCAGGAAGAGAGGCAGGGTCACAGGTGAGGTCAAGCTATGACATGATGTTGACATGTTAGAAGTGAGATTCATTATTGTGACAATTGTTAGGCAGATGATCTGCTATAGTTCTTCAATGTGTGTTTGAAATGAGAGCTTTGATTAGGCACAAGTTGTTGTCTAATTTTTCATATGCATACATTGTTTCATTTTATCAGGTGACCGAAACAGTCCTGCTAGGTAGTAGCTCAGGAAGAGAGGCAGGGTCACAGGTGAGGCCTAGGCTGGTAACAATGTAATCATAAGAGTAAATGTAGATATTTGTTTTGTATTACATTGAGGTTGCACTGGTATATTAAGAGGTTTATTAATCACTCATCATACATGGTTTTAATAATATGGGCATAAAGTGGTTACTAGCTGTATCAGTGTGTAGATGTATTTTTCAAATGTGGTAGTTGATACAGAGTGGTTAATTGTGTACTGTGGTGTATTTTTAAGGATGCTGGTCCATCTGTAGACAGCAATAAACAGAGTAGCTGTGAAAGTGATGACATCAAAGAACAGAGAGACAACAATGAAGAACAGTGTAGAACTGGAGATATTTTGGACTTTGACATCAGGCCAAACCAACCTCACCCCAAGAACATTGCAGTTCAAAAGCTGTCAAATAGGGTCCTCCATTTTCAGGAAAATTGGTACAAGCCGTATCCATGGCTTCACTATAGCCCAACTGTGAAGGGAATTCTCTGTTTTTACTGTGTGAAAACATACATAATAAATAAAAATACACTGTCCAAAAAAGCAGACCCTGCGTTTTCCTCAAAGGGATTTAGTAACTGGAAGAATGCTCTTGTTAGCTTTGAACGCCACCAGAATAGTAAATCCCACCATCATGCAATCACAGTTAGTGCTCAAGAAGCAAACCCAGTAGATGCACAACTCTCAAGTGCCTGGGCAAAGCAACAAGATAATGCTAGGCACTGCCTGCAAAATATTGTAAGTTCAGTACAGTACCTAGCTAGGCAGGGTCTGGCACTGCGGGGCCATGAGACCCAAGATGGGAATCTATTTCAGCTTTTGAAATTTAAAGCCAAAGATGATGCTAGTCTCTCTAGTTGGCTATCCCGTTGTCATGACTATACCTCTCCTCCAGTGCAAAATGAGATTTTGCAATTGTTAGGAAACTGGATTGTCAGAAGTATTGCAGTCTCTATCCAGTCTCTACCAGTTTTGCAGTACTCACTCATTATAGATGGCACTCAAGATGTATCAGGAGTAGAGCAAGAATCTATCTGTTTTAGATATGTGGACCATGACCCGATACCACAAGAGGTTTTTGTTGGTTTATATGAAGTTCCAGGGACTACTGGAGTGGAAATTGCTAGGGTGGCTGCGGATGTCTTCTTGAGGCTAAATATTCCTATGAGTTGTCTAAGGGGTCAGACATATGATGGTGCTGCCAATATGTCAGGAAGACATTCAGGAGCACAAGCAGAACTTAAAAGACAGCAGCCATTGGCTTTGCATGTACATTGTGAGTCACATTGTCTTAACTTGATCACACAGTCTGCTTGCCTAGCCAGTCCAGTGATACGTGATGCCTTGCAGTGGGTCCATGAGCTAGGGACATTAAGCCACCAGTCTGGGAAATTTAAGGCCTTATTTTCAGCAGTAGCAGCAGGTTCAGAAAGACAGTCGATATCACTCAGACCACTGTGCCCAACCAGGTGGACAGTGCGAGGAAAAGCTATCAGAGCAGTGCTGTCTCAGTATGAGAGTGTTTTATCTAGCTTGGAGGAGATGGCATCAAATGGATCTAACACGGGTGTGAGGGCAAATGGACTACGAGAGAGATTTGAAAAGGGGAAAACTGTGCTTGGACTTTTTTTGGCATTAGAAGGGATTGATGAGTTAGAGTGTCTGAACAAGTCCCTGCAAAAACGGACAGAAACAATTGCAGGAATGAGAAGGTCAATAGAGTGTGTCAGATCTACTCTAAAAGGCAAAAGAAATGAGGACAGCTTTCAGGAGGTTTTTCAGAAAGCAGTGGCAATGGTTGACTCCCTTGGGATTGAGTCTATTCAGATTCCTCACCAAAGACAGCCACCAAAACGTTACACTGGTGGGGCGAGCCAGCACACTCCCAAGTCAGCTGAGGAGCATTATAGAACAGAGTTCTATAAAATTATAGATTGTATTGATGCTCAGCTTCAGGACAGGTTCTTCAACCAACCAGATCTAGATGTCTTGCAGAAGCTAGAGGAAACACTACTGACTGGAAAGGTAAATGACATTGTTGATCAGTATCCAGAACTGAATAGGGATAATCTAACAGTCCAGTTAGCCATGTTTCGGACTAATAATACTTTCAAATCAAGTACTGAAGTGGCTAATATCATGAGAGGAATGGCTATTGAAGTGAGAGGCTTGTTTGATCAAGTTGAAACACTTGTTAGGCTGCTTTTAGTCATCCCTGTCTCATCAGCTGAGGCTGAAAGAAGTTTCAGTGCTCTTAGGAGACTGAAAACATGGCTCAGATCAACAATGGCACAAGTGAGACTTAACAGTATTGCTATGTGCCATGTCCACCAGGACAAACTGGACAAAGTTGATGTCAAACAAACATGCCAACAGTTCATTTCTGTTAATGACAGACGTAGGCATGTGTTTGGCTTCTTCAAATAGTAAAGAAGACAGTAGACACAAAGTTAAGTCTCTGTCAAACTGCCTCCTTGTCATTATTTGTTGCCTGTAACATTACAGAATTCATTATTGCATTACACTATGAGCGGATTTTTTTGTTTTTGTTTTTTGTTGTAAGTTTATTTCGAACTTATGTAAAAAAGAACATCCGAAAAGAAAATGAAAATCAAAAAGACAAATCAAAGTGATAAGAATAACACAACAAATTAATTAACAATAGTTACAGCCATAGACTTTTTAACTCCTGTCATTGTCCATTACATATTTGAAAAGGAGTGGGAAGAAGAAAGAAAACATAAAAAAATTTAAAGTTTAAAGTTAATAAGTCTGTTAGTCTGCCTCACTGTCATTATTTGTTGCCTGTAACATTACATAATTCATTATCGCATTACACTATGAGCAGATTAAAGTTAATAAGTCTGTTAAACTGCCTCCTTGTCATTATTTGTTAAACCTGTAACATTGCAGAATTCATTAATTAACACATTAAGGTCAATGTAAAATAATAACCTTAATACATTGTCCCATTCATTTCATTTCCTGAATCAAATCCTCCGGGGATGTCCCCACCAATCTCAAAATCAAACCTACGCCTCTGCACACACACACACACACACACACACACACCTAGGGTGGCCAGATGTCCCGTTTTTCCCGGGACAGTCCCGTATTTAAGCACATTTTCTAGTGTTTTAAAATTGTGTTTTGTCCCATATTTCCCCTCTCCTAACATTTCTCTATTGCCTTTGCGGCTTTCTCAGTCACGTGAATATTCAAATCAAAAATAGCCAAGGATATGGCTTGCAAAACCAAAAAAATAACACCGTGTTAATGTCATTTCAAGAACATGATTGGATTAAACTATCCAATCACAATCCCCTATCAATAGACATCCAGTTAGTGGACTGATTGAAGAGTCAGTTTGAAAGAGCACACACCTGAAATTGTGTCAAGAACAATGTCAAGGAAGCATGCATGTACTTTTAATGAGGACCTTCAAAAAGAGTTTACATTTCTAAAAAAAAGGAGTCACAGACAGAGCCTAGTAAAGTGAGGTGTGAGATTTGTAGAGGCCGCACCGACATCGCACAGCACGTTCATACAAAAAAGCATGTGGATGCTGCTAAAAGCGAGTGTGCCAAAACAAGTGTTAGCTATTTTTTTGTGAAGCAAAGTTCAGAATCCGACAAGGTGTATGCAAAAATGCCAGTGTGAACACTAAGCAAACCAGGACTAAATGTATCTTTTTTGTTTTGGTCCGGACCAAGCAAACCAAGGGAACTACAAGTGTGAACACACCAACAGTGCACTGGAGATAGTAGAGTAAGACCACATTTCACATTCATGTCCTGAGAAATTTCTAGCAGGCCAGACTGGAAGAATCATTCATACCCTATGTCATTAAAGGTTGAAGCTGGTGACATGCGAGCAGATGATTTCTTTTGTGCAGTGAGAAACTTTTATTCAGCATCGGTGAATTAACTGCAACATTGGAGCTGCCCTTCTGAGAGACATCCCAGAGTGGAAAGACATTCAGAGCAGCCTCGAACACTTCTACTCCAGAATCCCCGCACTCAGTTTTTCATTGTCACTGGAACATGAACAAGATGTCCATGTCTGAGAAATGGACAGATGTTTTTCATGAGGAGAGCAAGACCGTTAACTTCGGAGTCTTAGCCAAGGTCGTGGAGTTTGTTTTATGCCTGCCTGGGACATATGCGGAGCGTGTGTTCTCATTAATGAACGCAGCATGGACACCGAATAAATCTCGACTCAGTGTAACAGTCATGCAGTCAAAGCTTTTCGTACATCTTAATTTTGGCCTGGACTGCTTTGCATTTTACGATAAACTCTTGAAAGGCAAGCGCACACTGAGAAAAATAGCTGCCAGTGAAAAATACAAGGTGACAACAGTTGCAGATGTGGATGCGCCCTCTACTTCACATTGATCTGTGCATAGGTAAGGATACATCAATTTCATTTTTGCTGGGAGGGGGCTGTTCTGTTCCACTAGCAGGAATCTGGTCAACCTAACACACACACACACACACACACACACACGCACGTACGTTCTTGAAAGGGTGATTCTCTTTGCATAGATTTTATTTGTTATATGTTATTTCTGTTGAGGGGATTGTAAATTTAGCGCAATCCTCTGAGTAGCAGGCTACCAGCTGATTTGTTTACTAAGTGTGCCTGTGGAGCTCCTCTCCTTTCTCAATGCAGGTTTTTGACCAATCATAGACTGTAGCACCTTCCACAGTCCTACAGTTCCTATATGCCCCCAAAAGTATCCAAGAGTAGAAGCTAAAAATGTCCCCTAAAACGGCTTCGAGGAACTGTAGTTCCTTATGTGTGAAAGCAACGAAAGCTGGGGAAAAGTACCTAAACTGTACTAAAGCCTGTTTTAGTACCTAAAACAGGCTTTAGTACAGCCAGTGGCAAAGGCCGTATTTACTCACCCTCATGCCATCCCAGATGTCTATGACTTTCTTTCTTCAGCAGAACATAAATTATGATTTTTTTATTTCAGCTCTGTAGGTCCATACAATGCAAGTGAATGGTGATCAGACCTTGTAGCTCCAAAAATCACATAAAGGAAACATAAAATAAATCCATATGACTAAAGTGTTTAAATAAATATATTCAGAAGCAATATAGAAGGTATGGGTGAAAAATAGAATGATATTGAAGTCATTATTTTCTCTAAATCTCCACTTTCAAATTTACTTTCAGATGTGAAAGTGAAACTAAACAGGCTCCACATGTGACTTTCAGATGTAAAAGTTAAATGATTAACATTTTATCTGTTTCTCACCCACACCTATCATATCACTACAGAGCTGAGATATTTTTCAAAAATTCTTCGCTTGTGTTCTGCTGAAGAAAGAAAGTCATACACATCTGCAGGGCCATAGCTAGGAATTCTGGGCTCCCGACTGTATTTTGGTCTGGGCCGCTTTCACATTAAAAAATACAGTTAAAATTTGTTGTGGCCCCCACTGGAACTGTGGGACCCAAAAACGTTGACCCATTTTTGGGTCAACTATCCCTTTAAGTTATTCAAAAATACATTCAAATTGATTAATTGGCAACCAATCTTATATATTGCAGTCATTCTATTTTTTTCCTAGGACTGAAAAATGTCTAAGAATTTCTAAAATGTCAAGAAAAAAAAGAAAAAAAAAGAGAAGTTAAGTGACCATTCAAAGACAAATATATAAAGCTTTCATTAAAAGCTGAAATTCTTGAACAAAATAAAAGTTGGTATAAGTAGTTTGGAATAATCGTTTATAGTAATTTCTTTATAAACTAAATAAAAATAAACGATGAAAACATTTTGTCCACTAAATCAGTCAGGAGGTGTAACCAACCTGCAGGTAGCCCTTGAGAAAAAAGAAAGACAACCCATTTTATGACTGTTTGTGAAGATTTAAAAAATATATTTAGACATATTTATGAAAAAGCACATTCTGTTCAGGTCAAATGAACAAAATAATTTTGTCATATATTTTCTTTTTATAAATGAATTAAAATAATTCAGTTAAAATATTTTTTTTTAATGAATAAGTTGTGTACACTGTAAAAAGTCGTTCAGTGCTATTGTCCATATGACTTCATTTTAAAAACTATATTTATTCCAATAAATTAATTTATTTTTCTTTCTTTGTTTTTTTGAGTTATCAAAAAGTAAAAAGTGTGAATATTTTCGTAACTTAATATTTTCTAAAATAAAATTAATTTCATTGGACTTCACCATAAATTGATTTTACAAAACTCATTTTAAAAGTATATATCAAACGTAAAAAGACACGACTCGCCCACCTGCAGCAATGGAAGAACAAGTCCGGGAAAAGTCCGGTCTGTTCCAGAAGTTTATTCGAACGGGGTTTTCCACGGAGCCGGGTCATTTGTACTTCACGTACTTCATGTAAGTTAACTCTTTGTATTCTTAAAAGTTAGATTTTACCCTAATTAACGTGTTTGTGTTGCGCAATCGCTCTGTCGAAGAGCGCAAATTTCGAATGTGCTCTAACGTTACCTCTAACAGTTTGTTAACTTGAGCCACGTAACTTACTGTATTAATCTACGTGTGTTATATAAGTAATGTTGTCTGATAGTTTAATGTTTCGGAGGTGTTTCAGAGGTGTTTTGTAACTTCTTCAAAAACATTGTCGTGGCTTCGACATAGTTTGGCAGTGGACTCACAGACACACACGAAGCCACAGCTAGCTAAGTGATTATCATCGGTTGAAGATTAATGTGCCAGAGCAGCAGTTACTTTGTCGAGTAGGCTACACAATCCACACAATCTAACCCAAACCACATTGATGAGGGAGCAAACATTTGCCGTGGGCACTGTTAGCTTGTGTGGATCAGCACATAGCCCGACACCCACACCGCCCGCAGTTACACCTCAACGGTGGCAACGTTACTCCAGGTGCAGGCCCATTTCTCCTCATCCAGCGTGCTTCACCTAACAGGACAACTTTGTATTTGTCGGTCGCACTGTGGCACATTCACACATCTCACACCAACACACTTTGCAGTCATTCCAGTTGTTCCACTAATATTTCGGTAAGAGAGGTTACAAGTTCATCACAATTAGTCCAAAGCTGTTTAATTATGGTAAAGCATAGTTAAAGCAAATATCCGACATAATTACTCTTTCACAAAAGTGTATACTCCCTATACTCTATGCATAACACGTAACCCAAATTTCATATTTTTATTGCTCTGTAATTATTGGGTGCAGATGTCTAACCCCTGTCACTTGATATATTTATATTAATTTTGTTGATGTATTTTAAAACCATTTGTTTAAGTGAGAAGATTTTTTTGACTATTTTATTTTTATTAACATCCCTTCTCCCAATATTGTAATTAGTTAACTGCCTGTAGGTGCTGTATGATGATATCAACACAGTGGGGTTTTGATATGATGTTTCAGATAATTTTCTAAAATAAGTTCTGCGATGAACTAAAGTTAATCATTCTTGTCTTGTTCAGCAGAATAATCTTCACTTGTATTTTAAGTGTATTTTTTAAATGGCTTTTATCAGGCTTGTATTCAAAAGGCTAGAGGTAACTAACATTTTTTTTTTTCTCCCCATTGACAGATGGGATGGCCCTGTAAATTGTGCAGCACTGTGGTACCAGGAAAGAGTGACATTTTAAAGCATTATAGACTGCATCATGGGACTTTTGGACACAGTCATGCCTTGCCTTGTATTCATATAGATTGCCCATGTTCTTTTAAATCCTGGAGTTCCTTCCGCTCTCAAGATACCACCCAGAAGCTAAATCCTTTAACTCACCACAAGTAAGTCTTTCATTTACCTGCCCTTTGTGTCAAAACCCTGGATTTCACAATGAAAAGGATTTTTTTGAACACATTGGTCATCATCTCAAGAATAACGAGACTGTAGTAGACTAATCTTTAAACCCCCTTAAATAAGTCAAACATTTGCTGTCTTACAGGTAAACGAGGAGTTCCGAAGATTTACTGCAGTTTCCCTGGAAGCAACGTTTATGTCACAGCTGGACAAGCCCCCAAAGCTCCTAGAACTCTTTAGTGCCATGGGAGGAGCAACTGGTCAACGCATCAATAACTTGTTGATGGATCTGATACAGGTAGGGCTAAAAGTGGTTACAAAATTAAAAGGTACAATATTAATCAATTGAGTAGTTTGTTTTTCAGTTATCTTGCTTCTCTGGGTGTTTTTGTTTTGTTTAATTTGCCAGTTTTTTTTTCTAAATAGTCTCAAGTGTTATTACTATTAATATATTATAATGAATAAAAAACAAAAACTAATACAGACCTACAGTAATGAGGGCATTACAGGGTTGGAGTGAATTTACCAACAAAAATATTTTATTCATTATTGTTGTATTAACTAGGACCCAAGTGCCACTGCAGTGAAGAAGAGAGATGTCACACTCTTTGAGTATATGGGAGAGAGTGGACAGGAGCCTATCTCGGATTACTGTGTAAGTATTGTCTCAAGGAGGTTTGGGTCAGTCTGGTGAACAGGTTTATATTGTGCTGACTGTTAAAGAGTAACTCTCGCCAAATTGCAATTTAGGCTATTTTTGTTAATCTACCCGAGTCATACTTTCATGTAAAAGCATAATTAGAATGGAAACGCCACTTTCAAGATTGAATCGTACCAAACCTTTCTTTTTAGTAACCTTTGTGTTCACAAACAATGTTGTCAATGTTCAAGTTCATGTGTAGAGCCCCTGGTGATACTTCAAGCACAGTTTCGTGTTGTGTCGAGCCTTCTTATTGTTTTAAAAATAGCGATTTTGATGCTATCATAGTAGTGCCCCTAGCACTCCCATTCAAAAGGCATTTTGACCTAAAACGAAAATTCGGTCAATCTTGAAAGTGGCGTTTCCATTCTAATTATGCTTTTACATGAAAGTATGACTCGGGTAGATTAACAAAAAGAGCCTAGGTTAAATTTTGGCGAGAGTTACCCTTTAATGTGAACTGACTGAACCAGCATTTGGCAGATAGTGGAGTTTTTTTCTCTCTCTCTCTTTTTTTTTCTCATCAACAAATGAGATTGTCTTAAATACTTTTATCTTTTATCTCAAAGGGGGCTGCAGAGACCACTGTTCATGAGGTCCTGAAAATGAAGAATATGAGCATCTATGTCTGCCGTGAGCCAGATGCAGTAGGAATCATCATTGAGGGAATACCAGTCCTTACCAATCTTGGAAATCTGGCTAAAGCATGCTGCTTCCTGCTTGGATTGACATATGCACTTAATCTTGAGTATCCATCCAAGCTTTCCAAAACATTTGAGGTGTTTCAAAGACTTTTCGTGGGACTTGAAACACTGCGCCCAAAACCAAGCCCGAAGTTCATGACCCTGAAAAACAAACTCCTTGCCTAGGCACTCAGACATGACTGTCACTCTGCACTTGTGAACAGCTGTTTTCTTTGTCTGTTCAACGTTGAATTTTTCAGGATGTTTTAATGGTTTATCCTTGTCATGTTTAATATGAAAATTCTGTCATCATTTACTCACCCTCAAGTTGTTTCAAACCTGTATGAATCTCTTTCTTCTGCTGAACACAAAGGAAGATATTTTGAAGAATGTCAGTAACCAAACAGTTAACTGGACCCATTGACTTCCATAGTATTTTTTCTTTCCTACTATGGAAGTCAGCGGGTCCAGTTAACTGTTTGGTTACTGACATTCTTCAAAATATCTTTCTTTGTGTTTGCAGAAGAAAGAAATTCATACAGGTTTGAAACATCTTGAAGGGTGAGTATATGATGACAGAATTTTCATTTTGAAGTGAACTATCCCTTTAAGGTGTTTTACTAACCAGCAATTTACTAGCTGAGGTCATGCTTTGTTTAATGCATGAATAGATGTTATTGATTGATAACACTGTCCAGCTCATTTTGAATATGGCTTGTGAATTGTTACAAAAGTGCCTGTTGACTTAATTTAAAAATGTTAACATTGTTCGTACACAGTGAAAAACTGTACTGTGAAGGTGTTCCACTAACCTGCACTTTATTTGCTGGGGGCATGCTTTCATTAATGCCTGAATACTGATGTTTATACTGTCCAGCTCATTGCTAGTGATTTGGATATAGCAATGATTTAATAAATGTTGGAAATTGACAAAATAGCAACTAATTATTTGAAGCCGTTTACACTTCCAAAACAAAGAAAGGGCAAATTGGTCAAAATTAATATATCAGGACATTAACTAGTATTTTTTCATTTAAAAGTTAACTATTTTAATTAAGTCTAATGTGTATAAGGTGCTGATGTTTTTGACATTGTACTCAATTTATTGGCTTTTTCTGAAAATGCTACTTCCATCTTTTCGCATACATTGAAATTCACATTATTAAGTGGCCTTACTCAAAATATCAGTTAGTTCACTAAACTTGATAAAAGTAGTTGGAAAATGTTGTCTTAATTTTATTGAGTTAGATCCAAGTAACAGTTTTAACAGTGTACACCTATGCATATTCAAGGTGCAAGGAAAGTTTTTGTTGCTGTTAAAAATGCTATAAATGATTAAAAAAAAATGCCTGAAACCAGTATGGACAAAAATATTACTTTTCTACAAACTTGATATGTTTTAAAGAAGATTTCTCATTTTTATTACCTCGCAAACTTATTTGTCAATGACTGAAATGTGTTTGTTGTGGCCCACAATAGGTGCAATAAAAACATTAAAACCTGTTTTGTTGATAATCTTGTGAGTGTGTATTTAGAGACACTATCAAAAACCTACAAGACAACCTACAAAAAATGTTTTCTTCAAAAAATTTAATGACTAAATTATTTACAATGTATGATCGTGGTAATGATCAACTCATGAAAACAAACAAATAATCCAGATGAAATTATGACACATAAAAATAAACAACTGGATTTAACAATAAACAACATTCAAAAAGTGATTTGGAAAAGCAAAGAAGCAGGAAATCTCACATTCAGCATCAGAACGGTGCATGCCACCCCCCAAAAAAGAATTATAAGAAAAATAAATCCACTCAGCCAAATTAGAAGAGGAGAAAAAGTGTTTTGCTTCAACAAAGGATCAATAATATATGTGTGTATGTGTAGATATATATATATATAACTATTTATATAATTCTGTACAAATAATGAATATTTGGTATTATATTAACCCTTCAAATAGATATGATATACAGTATAATAATTGAAAATATTCTCAGCTAAGCAACTACCTTTTTCATTTGTTAATTTCACTAAGTTTTTTAATCTTCTCACATTCTGAGATCCAGGATTAATCCAGTCCCAATCTGAAGCTTTTCTACAGTAAGAAACAGAATCCGGACCATCTCAGTCCACACGAGAAAGTTACTGATGGCCCACTGACTGTATTTAAAATACTGTGGTCTGGAGGGTAAATCATTTTGAATGAATCATTTCTTTTTAAACAATACTCACAAATATTACCTATTTTAATGAAAATATGCTTTGAGTAAATGTACATATGAATTAAATAAATGTACGTGCTTCATAAAAAATATTTAAACAAGATGATCATCCAGTGCAACCCTTTTAAAATAAGTATGGCCATCTTGCAACAAATAATGATTTGATAAGTGATTCCTCTGTCTTTAATTGTCTTGAGTAGGGATTGAGCATTTGTTCTTTCAGACATTTGTGTAGGTCATCTCACTGTAGCACTTTCAGATTGTCATGTTTAAATGATGATGATTATGATGATGATTAAGCATGGGGAAGATGCCTTGTCTGAGGATCTGTAAACAGCCGAAACGCTTCAAAGGTGTGGCACATGATCATATTTGGCACGTAAACAATGCCTGAATTACAGCAGCCTGGCATGTTTGCATATTGAAAACTGGACAGTTTGATCATAAAGGACAGATGCCATACTGCAGCACCACAAAGAGACAGCCATCTTTTGTATATTAGAAACAAAATACACAAAGCATAATTCAAATAATAAAAATAATTAAACTTTTCCATAATTAAAAAAAAATGACATGTTGTATATGAATGGGAGCAGTCTGACCATGAGTAGTTTGTCATTTGTTTACATGGATTCAAGTATATTCCAACAGTCTGACTGATTTTTAAGGTTCAGGAGAGCATCACTAATTATCTGTGGATTTCTGCAACCCTGATACATGTTGTCTCAAATCCAGGGGCTACGATTAAAACTGTAAATTGCCAGGAGCTTGTTTAAATAATTAACAAAATAATAAAACAAACCTTTTCTTGGTGTGAAATGTGAGCTTGCATTGCATTGTACATTGTATCATTACTTAAATAAACCAAAAATCTTAATACTCAGAAACTTACAGCTTTGTTTAAAATGTTATGTTTAACATTTATGTTACAGTATCAGAAAATGTTCAAAAATTAAACTAAAGCAAACACATATTCTCTAACTTGAAGTCATTTACAAACCCCTCTTGGATGAAATGGTGTAACTGTGTTTGAACAAAGACTTTAAACGGAACAGTATTACTGCAGAGAAATTAAAATAAAATATCTCCCTCTAACTTCAAGGTCACATCCTAGTAAAGGAAATTGAGACAATACAGCTACAAGGAAGTTAAGTGGAAATGATAAAACTAATCTCCTCTATTTTCTGGCCTTCCCTACTTCCATTACGCACTGAAGCGTAATTAGTGTGTTAAAAAAAACACAAAAAAAAACAACTTTGGCAGTCCTTTCAAAGAGGGATGAAATATTTGTACTTTTGTCATTTCAAATGAGATGAGACAGTGAATTAAGAGTTCAGTTTGCTGTACAGTGAATGCCTATAAAGTATATAGTGGAATAGCTAATAACCCTTATTAAAAAATGATCTTTCTAAATGGATCTACAGCATGTGGTTAGTCACCCTCCATAGTGTGGGTCTGCAGAGGGAACAGCTTTATTGCTGTATCTTAAAATCTAGGACAGATTGGACAGGCTGTCCAAAAAGATGTCAGAAGGACACTCAAGGTAAGTATGCCATGGGTCTTGGTGAAATGCTGAGTTGTGTTGCAGTGGCTCAGTGAACCCTGACCACAGTCTTTGGGAAACAGGTTTTTGAGGCTGTAGGCAGTGATACTTTCTCTCTCACAACACTTCTGGTTGTGTCACAGACACAAAACCAAAACATTTTCATGCATTTAAACTTAATGTTAGTAGAACTCCAAACTCTTTTCAAAACTCAACATATGAGAGCCAGAAGTTAGGGCCAAGTAAAACAAATCTCTCTGGAATAGGAAGCAGGAAAGAGATACATTCTCAAAGACACACACATTTTAAAATAAATGAAATGATTGTATAAAATTTCAAAGCAGCATTTATCCATCTTGATAATCTGGTATAATCAACCACCATGTGTTTTGCAGTAGCCTGTTTGGCCAAATGTTTAGAAACTTACTCAAAATAATACAGTTAAATATTACTCATCAATATTGATAAGTTAAGGTCTTAAATGTCATCCTGCAAGTTTTCTCAGATCGGTACATGGACTGCAGTCTTACATACTAATACATTAAGTGAGAAAAATGCCAAAAATCCATAATTCTTCAAAATAACACACAGCCTACACTACTTCATACTTGATGTTTATAGATAATGTAATTCTAGAGTAACTAGGTTTTTGGATACACTATCTTAAAACTTCGATTAATCCATGGAAAAGTTCAAAAAGTACTACAGAGGCATTTGACTGTTTGTCAGCCCTAGGTAAAGACATGAACAGTGCAGTTTCTACTTCATCAATTAATGGTAGGAGATAGAAATGCTCTCTGAACTTTTTCAGGGGACTAAAATTTAAACTAATAAGTCACATCTAAAAACAACATTGCCAATCCCCAAGTTATCCAGATAATAATGGGAACACTTGGCCTTTAAAACAAACCAAAGTCTGACACTGTGTGAACAACCAGGTGAAACATTCAGAGAGATTCAATTATAAATTGATAGTCACACAAACTTGCAATTCAACTGCAACAATATCTGTGAGAAGAAAGTGCAAAAATGATTTTTTTGAACTTTTACATGAATGAATTCAAGTTTTAAGCAAATGTATCCAAAAACCTAGTTACTCTAGAATTCCATAAAGCATAACATCAAGTATGAAGTAGTGTGATGGCATTTGATATTAGTTAATATGAGAATAATAAAAACTGCCTTCTGATCTCAAATTTAAACTTTCCCACAACAGTGTTTGATCAATGAAGATCATCTAGTTCTTAAAAGGTTTGAATGCCTGCTCTGGCCTACAACTTCAGTCGAAATATATGATTGAGGTATTTCAGCACTGGCACTTACATAAATGTTCATGAGAAAAATAATATGAAAAGAAGCAGAGAGAAAGACAGAGATAGAAATACAGATAGAGAGAGACAGACAGCATTGGAAATTAAAATGTACAAATGGAACTGGAGCTGCAAAACTTGAACAAATGGAACTAGACTTTTTTGTACATCTTCATAACTCAACTATAGAGGCTTTTCTCCAGTTTCAAAGTCAAGTTTCCTAATTTTACGAAAACAAGTGAATTGTTAAATTTTGAGGCCTCTTAATGTAGATTTATTTTTCATTTTAAAAGTGCTAGATAGATGTCATAAAGACACTCATAGAGGTATTCAGATTGGACATGTGTTATTCAGGTGTAACTGGAGCTTATATGTAAAGATTTGCACTGTCAGGTAACTTCAATGTAACATTGGTCTACAATTTCGATATGTGGCGTAATATGTCTTAACCTGTTAACCTGCACCAGTGCGCAGTCGCACCGAAGAGTACCCCCCAGTTTAATGTTTATGAATAGATTTAACGTGAAAGAACATCATTAATCTTGGCAAACTATATATCATTTTAAAGGTGTAAGCCTCAAGCATCGATGATAGAGCTCTGTTTTTCGATGAAAAGCTTATAACGAATGTATTTCTTGCATTTATGTAAGCAATACAGATCAAACACTCGTAATCAAAAACGGAGTACTTACCAGTAGTGTCGTAATAACGAGCCACACACGCATCCACTGCTAGAAGTTCCAGATTGGATGGAAAGGTGAGGGTCCACTGAATAACATCCCATAGAGCATTTTTAGTCCAAAGAAACAATAACGTTGTAACATCGATGGTTATTCCTTTGTTTACATCGAAGTTTCTTCAGGGTGAAGTATCATACTTGTCGGTTATGCAATACAATTATGCATAAAAACAGACTCCGGTAGCCGAACGTTATATGGGTGTGTTGCTTAGAGTGTAATGAACAAATTAAGACCGCACACACACACACAAATACAAAGATAGGCAATATATAGGTCGAAATATCCAAACACTGCGGTCAGTTTTTTGGCGTCATGATATGCTGATCCTATTGTTTTGTCTTTACAATGAAAGCCAATGAAAGAACTGAAATGATATGACTGATAGAAAATGTAGCCAAGCAGTGCACGATTCCAACGATATCCGGGAAGTTTAAATTCCTCGCGAACAAGATGTTTTTTATTTATTTGAATCAGCCACTAACCTGCGAATTAGGCTGTGACCACACCCCGCCATTTGACAACAAAGCGAGCCATAGTAAAAAGACGGTTCCCCAGTCAACATCTGTTTTCGCGTCTTACTTACTGGACGGATTATCTCATCAAATGGATCGTCAAAAGAAGTTTTTTCTGCTGAAGATGTTTTATTTGAGATCACTTTCGAAGCAGCGATGACGAAATTGAGGAGTGAATACAGCGACGACGGTGATATGCTTGAGGGCGGAAACATGGTCCAATTTTACATCGGTGAGTTGCTATGTAACATGCACACATTATACGTGTGTGTGTGTGAGAGAGAGAGAGAGAGAGAGAGAGAGAGAGTGTGTGTGTGTGTGTGTGTGTGTGTTTGTTTTCCCATTTGATTTATAAGGTAAATGCATTGTGGTCTGAAAAGATAAGGTACTGCACCTTATAAAACAATGGCTTGTCTGATGGCTGGCCATCAGTGTGATTGTTGATTCTATGTCTGACCATCCATATGAATCCTGTCTGTATCACTGGCCATCACCAGCCATTGAATGTTGAATGGGCGACTATCGGTATGAATAGTGTATATGATGACTAAAATAGCTTGCAGTACCCTTCATAACATTTGGTCATTAGGATGCTTTTTGAGGTATCCAAGGAGGCTTCTTGGTACCTGGACATAGTCTTGGAAAAAATATTGCAGAAATCTCATTTTTCATAATATCTTCCTCAAATGTGAAATATAAACTGATGAGACTTGTGGCTTTCAATCAATTGCCTAACTGGATTCCTCCAGGTTGGTTCATTTATTTTTTCATAAAATAATGAAATGTTACTTGCAGTACAAATTATCTTCAAGACACTTTAAATTCTATAAATGTTTGTCTGTGTAAGTTTTTTCAACTTTTACATTTGGGTAATAAACTCCAAAGTGTCTTCTTTTTAAATATGTCTAAATTGTGCATGTAGAGCAAATTGTTCAGTAACTACAATTATTTTAGTTTGGGGATGTCATTTCTGGGGATGTGCCTCGGGCAGGTGAACAGAGAAATGGAACCAACATAGTCTTGGAAAAAAGCTTGCAGGAACCCCATTTTTCATTATATCTTCCTCAAATTTGAAATATAAACTGATGAGACTTGTGGCTTTCAATCCTTTACCTAATTGGATTCCTCCAGGTCTATTTTTATATATTTGTACATGAAATAATAAAACATTTTTTGAAGTTCACATTATTTATGAGGCACTTCAACTTTTATAACTTTTTATTTGTTTGAGCATTATCAACTCTGATTCATTGTTAGTAGAGTGCCAAGTGTCTTCTTTCCAAAGAGACCTTAATTGTGCCTGTGGTACACTGTTCTCAGGAGCTATATTTATTTTAATTCAGGTATGTCATTTTCAGCTGTGAGCCCCTGAGTGGGGGTGCAGGTTAACAGGTTAATCAGTATAATAAGTAATCACGTATGTCTCCTAAATCAAAGGGTGAATTTTGTATGAAACTGTGTCTATGGAACATGTTGCAGGCAGTTCCAAAACATGTTAAAAAACTTTTGAACTGTTAAAGCAGTGTGAGAAGATTAAAACACTCTGAATTTGTGGTGTTTGGAATAGACCATTTCCAACGGTTTCCTTGATGACTGAAGTGTGGTATTTCTAACTGGCTCAGACACAGAGAATGAAGACAATTGTGTGATAAAGATGTGACGATCACATTCCTGTGTCTCTCAGAGCCGTGTTTGGGCCTCTGGAATATAGATCTCAATGCTGTCGGCCCGCTCCGATGCTGAGTTTTGGCGGAATGAAGCTGCACGCTTGGCTGCCATAAGGCGCCGTCTCGCCTCCAGTCTCTGATGGTCAGGGAGGTCCAGAGATTTCTCCCTCGTCACACTTTTACGCAATGTCTTCTTTGGTACAGGAGGTGGGAGCTGAAACAATGACAAATACAATCAGTTTTCCAAAAAAAAAAAAATGTGTTCGGTACACATGGGTTTTATCCAAAACCTAGTGATCTGCCTACAGATGGATATTTTTAAGGTATTTTAGGGGTTTTCCACAATCCCTAACAAATACTAAAATTATTAAATGTAAGTTCTCTTACAACTTTCAAGCTACATCTACCAAACTTATTACAGACCATCAGACTGTAGTTTTAAAAGCCCTCTAACAAATCAGCTCTAACCTTCTTCACAGGACTCTCAATGAGCCTCCAATCATTGGACTTGATCTTCTGCAGCTCATTAAATTTGGAGGTAACGTCATCGATAGACAGCTGCAGCAGGTCCCAGAACCCGGCCAGGTCTTGAGAGGTGGGTCGAGGCATGGCGCTGGGGTCCTGTGGCAACAAACAAAGATATGAAACACAATACTTCATGCTTTTGTGATTTTTTTAGATTTGCTTCTACATCAGCTTAAGAAAAGTGTTTCTTATGATCTCAGGGCTGCATTTAAGTGGAAAAAGACTACAATGTAAAACAATGTTTTGCCATTAATTAACCAAAACAAAAGTGCTTCATGTTGAAATAACTATTGTAGATTAACTGGTTTAAATAAAGTTAAAAAAATGATTCAATATGACTAAATATGACCGGACTACATCAGGTTACATCAACAAAACAAATTGTTCAGGGTCAGATCAGCTAGGAATAGCTCCTTAAAGGGATAGTTCACCCAAAAATAAAAATTCTCTCATCATTTACCCTCATGCAATTATAGATGTGTATGACTTTCTTTCTTCCGCAGGATGCAGATGAAGATTTTAAGAATATTTTAGCTCTGTAGGTCCATATAATGCAAGTGGATGGTGATCAGCAAGTGGATTTACTTCCAGTCACTCTAGCATGTTCAAATGAAAGCAAACCAGCGAAGCTTGTGAACAGTGTTCTCTTGTAAACAAATTGAGATGCACTTCCATTTGTTTTGCTCCAGTTCTCATGTAAACATGCCAACATGCTTACGTCACACAAAAGGCTGTGTGAACTAGATCCCCTAATGGACGTGCATTGAAGTACTACAGGAAGTAAACAAATATAGTTACTTATATATTTAACTATTTCTCACACAAAGTGATCGTATCACTTTAGAAGACAATAATGTAACCACTAGAGTTGTATGGATTACTTTAACTATAATTGTCTGTGCTTTTAGGAGCTTTAATATGCTGATCACCATCCACTTGCATTACATTGACCTACAAAGCTGAATATCCTTCTAAAAATCTTCATTTGTGTTCTGCTGAAGAAAGAAAGACATACACATCTGGAATGGGGGAATTTTGGGGGGAAATTATCCTTTAAGGTAACAACTGCAGATATTTTTTAAATAATTTTTACAGAGTATAAAGGCTTAAGACTGACAGTATTATTTGCTAGTATAACCATTTAGTAAAACCATGCACCCTGATGTTACTTACTAGGTTCTGCTGACAAAGCCAGTAAAATTGCTGAAATTTCTGGGACATTAAGAGCTGTGCACTTCCAACAGCACTCCGGATCTTCCCAAGGACTAACACATAAACAGGGACAATATTAAATACATAACAAACTTAAATATTTAACAACCATGAGAGCTCACATGTTTAAACAGTATGCTGCCTGAATATCTGAGACATAGATACACACTCTCTCACACTCTCATACATTTCTTCATTTAGCAGATGCTTTTATTTATAAGGTTACTGATTGGACTGTCTTCATCCCATGTGAGTTGTAATGATTTTAAACATATGTTTAAAAATTACAATGTGGCAGGGCGGAGGGCGGGGCCGGGTTGTGATTGTACTAATTTGTATTAATTTCATTAATAAATACATTTGCTGTAAGGTCTAAAAGAAATCTTTTTTCCATGATTGCCTCATCCACTTTTATTTTAAAAAAATAATAAAAATGGTCATAATGCAATATAAAATTCAGGATAATACGAAGGAACACATTTCTGGTTTGGTGTCAATGAAGGGGTACCTGATCATGTCTCACTGATCATGCTGTGGGAGTACATAGGGCAAAAAAGGTTGGTAAGCATTGCTCTGATGCTTACTAAAAGCCATACAATTGAACATTTCTGTACATTGTCTCCCATCTCTCTCACTCCTGTTCAGAGCTATTTGCCATGGAAACCTGACAGATGTAATTGCTCACATGGCAGCACTCTCAGTGTGAGCCTCTAATAACCTGCAGCTCTTCAAACGCTTCACAGTTAAATGTGTCATTTCTTTGGATTCATCCTTGACACTTTTGAAACCTGGACCCAAACTCTCCACCACACAAATTTTATAATATAAGATTTAACAGTTCATGAAACTGAATCATTGAACTGTCCAGTTCACCATCCCTATATTAACTCACTTTCCTCTGACAGATCATTCTCCTCTGCCTCTCCTTCCAGCTCTTTGCACCAACCCTCCATCTTTTTTGTTTCTGTATGCAGCAGCTGCATGAACCAGCTTCCATCCCGTCTGCATGAGGGTGATGCTTTTCCCGAATCTGACGGTTGGGGTGGCGTTACCGTCACCGCTACCTTTGAGATGGGTTCCCGCGGCGAGGGCTCCAGCCATTGCTCAGGGCTGCACTGGGGACTTGGAGGCTCAGTGGGGGTGCGGTAGTCCTCACGGTAGCTGAAAAGACCCTGTGTTCGTACGGTCCGTACAGCGCCGTACTGCGTGGGGGTGCTGGGCTCGCTGTGCCGCTGGAAACCACCACCAAACTGAAGACCTTTATCCTCCATCACAGGAAAGCCTTCCAACTCCAGATCAGCCTGAACAGCGGCTGTGACACTGTTAGACCTTTTGAATCGTCCTTGACTGTATCAGAGACAAATAAAGAGAGAGAGAAATATCTCAAATAAGACTAATAACAATATTTGACATTTAGTTGCTTGTACTTCCAAATACCCACACATGCAAACAGCACAAACAGAGATAAAACAGAGCTGCAGTATATTTACCGTCTCACATCTTCCACTTGAATCCCAACAGACTGATATTCTCGAGAGCCTTTACTTTCACACTCAGAATCAGTTGCTGCTTCTACCTGCAAGAGCAATAACACAAACACAGACCTCATTCCTGACCATACACATCCATTCACTGACCATACATATTTTTTTAAACCAATATACAATACACTTGTGTATTTGCACCAGAGTTGTAAAGAAAAACTACAACAGAATTTTTTTTAATAATAAAAAAATATTAATTGAATAAAACAAAAACTAACAAATTTGGTAAAAAACTGAAACTTAACTAAAATACATTTTCATAAATCCTAAACTAACTAAAAAAATAAATAAATAAAAATGAACTTAAAGTAACTTTTTGATACACAATATATTATAAAATATAAAACCTTTACATTCCGCCTTTATGATTTAACATATTTAAATTAGTTGACGCATTAACTAATAAATCCCAGGTCAGAGTAGTCAATGGCAAGGTACGGCTTCCCGCCCCCCACCCCTCTCCTCACGTCATTGTGGAAAATGGTCTACTTTACTGTGTCACTCACAGGCGGGGGGAGGATAAATGGCTCTTGGTGGTGTCACGTACGAAGACTGAGACAGTGCTTGTGCCCACTCGCATACCATGGCTGGGCACTTAGGTATTGAAAACACCACCCGACGAATTAGGGACCGGTTCCATTGGCCCGGACTGGACAAGGAAGTGAGGCGCTATTGCTAGAGTTTTGCGGTCTGTCAAAGAACGGCTCCACGGCGACCTCCCCCCAGCCCCCTCATACCCCTGCCCATCATTGAGGTGCCCTTCGAACGCATCGGGATGGACCTGGTGGGACCACTGCTGAATCTGCCCGAGGACATGAGCACATCCTGGTCATAGTGGGTTATGTGACTCGGTACCCTGAAGCAGTGCCACTGAGGAAAGCCACCTCCAAGAAGACCTGTTCCTGCTGTTCAGCTGAGTCGGCATCCCAAAACAGATCCTAACCGACCAGGGCACTCCGTTTATGTCCCGGCTCATGGCTGATGTATGCAAGTTCCTGCAGGTGAAACTACTCCGCACCTTAGTTTACCACCCCCAGGTGGACGGATTGAGTGGAGCGTTTCAAACAGACCCTAAAAGAGATGCCTAAGCGGGTGGTAAATGAAGATGGGCATGATTAGGACCTCATGATACCCTATGTGATGTTCGGCATCAGGGAAGTGCCTCAGGCATCCACTGGATTCACCGCCAATCCAAAGAAGTGCCACCTAGGAGTGTAATTGGAGGCAGTACAGCACACTCCTTTGGTATCGATGCTTCATACCTCACTTCTCCACTATAGCCTGTCCCCTAAAAGACCTGACCAAGAAGCGGCAGGCTGAGAAAGTTCAATGGACCCCGCCTACAGAGGAAGCCTTCCAGAAGTTGAAGAACGACCTGGCCTCAGCTCCGGTCCTACACAGCCCAGATTTCAGCTGCCCCTTCCTCCTACAAACCGATGCCTCGGATACAGGGTTGGGAGCCGTCTTGTCCCAAGTCAAACAGAGGGAAGAGCACCCCGTATTGTACATCAGCCGGAAGCTGACCCCAGCTGAAACCCGGTACGCGGCAGTTGAAAAGGAAGCGTTGGCCATAAAGTGGGCCATCCTGGAGTTACGATACTATCTACTGGACCGCAGCTTCACCCTGCTGACTGACCACACCCCATTGCAATGGATGGCACGAGCAAAGGACTCTAATACCAGAGTAAACCCGCCAGTTCCTCGCCCTCCGGGACTTCCATTTCAAGCTGCAACATCCAGCGGAGGCAGCCAACTGCAATGCAGAAGTCCTGTCCAGGATGTTCAAAGGGTGGTCAGGTATGTGTAAAAGTTCACTCCCTCCCCCCCATCCCCTCTGTGTGCTTCCAGATCCAGGACATCACTTGGGGGGGATGTGGCAAGTATCCCGTCACCCTGGAATTGGAGCTCATTTGCCAATCAACTGTGGAATTCCGGTGCTGATCGGCATCACCTGCGAACGATCAGCTGGAGGGGAGGAAGACGGTGAGCATTAACTCCAAGGCATGAGACTAATCCTCTTCTCTCTCTCTCTCTCTCTCTCTCTCTCTCTCTCTCAATTCCAGACTCCAGCAACGAGTGAGCGCTGATCACCACACGCATTTCACGGAAACTTCACAAATCACCGGATTCACGAACACGGACACACCGGCATGCTCACCCGCCCTTGCACCGAAGACACCATGCACCATTAAGTCCTTTTACTTATTGTCACAATAAAACTTGAGAATAATTGTCTGTGCCTTGTTCATCCTGACACACACACACACACACACACACACAGTAATCTAATACATAATGTAACAGTGCTATCCAATATTATCCAAAGGAGAGAGGTGATCGTGAGATCGTTTGGCCCTACACTACGAGAACAAATGAGAAGAACTTCCATCATATTTTAATTAAAAAATTTTTTTTTTTAAAAAACCTGAACATTCACAGTCAGAAGAGCCAAGGACAGAAGGCATTACAGTGAAGTCTTGCCTTGTCTCTGAAAGAACCTCTTGGATTAACTAAATTGTCTAAAAATCAATATCCTCTCAATGTGAAATGTGGCTCTAAACAAGTAATTTTTACTGTAGATGTTTCTGAATTTCATCCTGTTAGATAATTAAACAGCTATTTTTTACAATTAAAGCTGCGAGATAATAAAAAAGATCTGTTGCAAAGGTAGTTATATTTTATTCATGAATGTAATATGGTTGAATGTATAAATAATCTCAATTAAGTAAAATACATTCTGTAATAACTTCAAAAATGAAGGTCAGTCTTTCAGGTGTATCACAAAAGATGTTAATCTCTTAGAAGTGGTCTGTCCCTGATTTAGTCAAGAACATCAAACGATGAAGACAGTGTGATTCAAGAATTGCAGAAGGACAGGCAATGAAGGGTGTCCTTAAAATCAGAGAATAAGATAATTTACATCAGAACTGGTTGTCCCTGATATATTGGTCTGGCAGCTTAGAATTTAAAGAAGCAGACAGTGTGAGTCTAGGTATTCTGTTTCAGTGAGTCAGACTTTTAAGCATGAAAGAACTAGGGCCACGGTTACTTCAGACATAAGTCCGTCCATCAGGAATATAGCCTGTTGAAAAGTCCTTCATTCCACAGTTTGATGACAGGCGAATCCTCAGTGTGCTCTGGGTTCCTACGCAGATACATTTCAGTACCACCGACAGCGGTAACAAAATTAAGGCTGCTGCTCCAGTGTGTATGAACAAAGGAAGATTCCTTGAGGTGAAGATGCTGAAGTCTTCATTTTAGTGTAGCAGTGACATCAAGCACTTCAGATTTAGCAAAGTCAGAATGAACGCCAAGTATTTTACAATCAAACCTTTTATGAAGTGTGTTAAATGGTTTTCTGCCCACAATGTAATTGACGTTGCTCTCCACATGTAATTAGTAGCCCTAAATGTTACTGTCCTTGTAATAATGCCTTAAAATGTTCTCAATGGCTGACACTCTTTATAATTCTATATTTGATGACTATTTACTCAGGGTGTAGTCACCTAAATGTGTCAGAGCCACCATATTGTGGTCAATTGTTTGCCTCATGCTGATGGTGATGTGGTTAATCTAATACAATCAGGATGAGAGAAACACATACTGTTCTGGAATAGACTACTGTCTATTCTATCCTTTTAATAATAGGCAATCGAAAAAACATTGGTTGAACAACTATTTAAATATTAGGGTAGGGGAACTCCTATGGTGGTTCTAGCCCTGTTGTGAAGATGGAACTGGTTTGAAGATGGAAAGTGAAGGACAATTAAATCTTATGCACCAGCCTCGCAGATCTCAATCCCGCGGAACATATATGGCACTTACGGGAAGAAAGAGTCAAATAAAAAAATGGGAGGAAACATTGTTGGATTCCTGTACAAGTTAAGTTCAATCAACAGCATTTATGGCATAATGTTGATCATCACAAAAATGACGTTTGAATCCCCACCGTTTATAAAAATTACTAAGGCACTTAGTATGGATGTGCCAGTACAAAAATACTAAAATATACATAACAACAATAAACATTACAAAATTATGTCACAAGATGTAAACATTATACATGTTAACATGATTTTAGCATGATAAAATCTGTGTAAAGATATATCCAATTCCCTGGGTAACATTGTTTAATTGTCATGAGAACGAAGTTGTAATTTTGGACATACAGTTGAAGTCAAAATTTTACAAACACCTTAGCCAAATACATTTTAACTCAGTTTTTCACAATTCTTGACATTTAATCATAGAAAACATTCCCTGTATTTATTTAACTACTTTATTTTAAGACTGTGAAATGTCAGAATAATAGCTGAGATGATGATTTATTTCAGCTTTTATTTCTTTCATCATATTCCCAGTGGGTCAGAAGTTTACAAACACTTCGTTAATATTTGGTAGCATTGCCTTAAAATAGTTTAACTTGGGTCAAATATTTTGCGTAGCCTTCCACAAGCTTCTCACAATAAGTGGCTGGAATTTTGGCCCATTCCTCAAGACAGAACAGATGTAACAGAGTCTGGTTTGTACGTCTCCTTGCTTACACACGGTTTTTCAGTTGGACTGAGGTCAGGGCTTTATAATGGTTAAGTACCTTGACTTTGTTGTCCATTAGCCATTTTGCCACAATTTTGGAGGTATGCTTGGGTGTCATTGTCCATTTAGAAGACCTATTTGCGATTTAGCTTTAACTTGGCTGATGTCTTGAGATGCTGCTTCAATATATCCACATAATTTTCCTTCCTCATGATGTCATCTATTTTGTGAAGTGCACCAGCACTTCCTGCAGCAAAGCACCTCCAAAACATGATGCTGCCACACCCATGCGTCAAGGTTGGGATGGTGTTCTTTGGCTTGCAAGCCTCACCCTTTTCCTCCAAAAATACAATTTTATTTAACATTGTCATTATTGCCAAACAGTTAAAACAAATTTCATCAGACCAGAGGACATTTCTCAAAAAAGTAAGATCTTTGTCACCATGTGCACTTGCAAACTGTAGTCTGGCTTTTTTATGGCGGTTTTGGAGTAGTGGCTTCTTCCTTGCTGAGCAGCCTTTCAGGTTATATAGGACTCGTTTTACTGTGGATATACACTCACCTAAAGGATTATTAGGAACACCTGTTCAATTTCTCATTAATGCAATTATCTAATCAACCAATCACATGGCAGTTGCTTCAATGCATTTAGGGGTGTGGTCCTGGTCAAGACAATCTCCTGAACTCCAAACTGAATGTCAGGATGGGAAAGAAAGGTGATTTAAGCAATTTTGAGCGTGGCATGGTTGTTGGTGCCAGACGGGCCGGTCTGAGTATTTCACAATCTGCTCAGTTACTGGGATTTTCACGCACAACCATTTGTAGGGTTTACAAAGAATGGTGTGAAAAGGGAAAAACATCCAGTATGCGGCAGTCCTGTGGGCGAAAATGCCTTGTTGATGCTAGAGGTCAGAGGAGAATGGGCCGACTGATTCAAGCTGATAGAAGAGAAACTTTGCCTGAAATAACCACTCGTTACAACCGAGGTATGCAGCAAAGCATTTGTGAAGTCACAACAGGCACAACCTTGAGGCGGATGGGCTACAACAGCAGAAGACCCCACCGACTCATCTCCACTACAAATAGGAAAAAGAGGCTACAATTTGCAAGAGCTCACCAAAATTGGACAGTTGAAGACTGGAAAAATGTTGCCTGGTCTGATGAGTCTCGATTTCTGTTGAGACATTCAGATGGTAGAGTCAGAATTTGGCGTAAACAGAATGAGAACATGGATCCATCATGCCTTGTTACCATTGTGCAGGCTGGTGGTGGTGGTGTAATGGTGTGGGGGATGTTTTCTTGGCACACTTTAGGCCCCTTAGTGCCAATTGGGCATCGTTTAAATGCCACGGCCTACCTGAGCATTGTTTCTGACCATGTCCATCCCTTTATGGCCACCATGTACCCATCCTCTGATGGCTACTTCCAGCAGGATAATGCACCATGTCACAAAGCTCGAATCATTTCAAATTGGTTTCTTGAACATGACAATGAGTTCACTGTATTAAAATGGCCCCCACAGTCACCAGATCTCAACCCAATAGAGCATCTTTGGGATGTGGTGGAACGGGAGCTTCCTGGATGTGCATCCCACAAATCTCCATCAACTGCAAGATGCTATCCTATCAATATGGGCCAACATTTCTAAAGAATGCTTTCAGCACCTTGTTGAATCAATGCCACGTAGAATTAAGGCAGTTCTGAAGGCGAAAGGGGGTCAAACACAGTATTAGTATGGTGTTCCTAATAATCCTTTAGGTGAGTGTAGATACTTGTCTACCGGTTTCCTCCAGCATCTTCACAAGGTCCTTTTCGGTTGATCTGGGACTGATTTCCACTTTTCACACAAAACTACAATCATCTCTAGGAGACAGAATGCTTCTCCTTCCTGAGCAGTATGATGGCTGCGTGGTCCCATGGTGTTTATACTTGCTTACTGTACAAACTTAATTGTTTGTACAGAGGAAAGTGGTACCTTCAGGCATTTGGAAATTACTCCCAAGGATGAACCAGACTAGTGGAAGTCCAAAATGTTTCTGAGGTCTTGGCTGATTTCCATTGATTCTTGCATATTGTCAAGGAAAGAGGCACCTCATTTGAAGGTAGGCCTTAAAATACATCCACAGGTACACCTCCAATTCGGTACACCTCCTATCAGAAGCTAATTGACTAATTGTTTAAAGGCTTTACATAATTTTATGGAATTTTCCAAGCTGCTTAAAGGCACAGTTAACTTAGTGTATGTAAACTTCTGACCGACTGGAATTGTGATATAGTCAATTGAAAGTGAAAACAATTGTTGGAAAAATTACTCGTATCATACACAAAGTAGATGTCCTAATCGACTTGCCAAAATCATAGTTTGCTAATATTAAATCTGTGGAGTGATTAAAAAATTTGCTTTAATGACTTCGACCTAAGTGTATGTAAACTTCTGACTTAAACTGTAACTTTACACAGATAAGGTTGGTAAGCAATATTATCACACTAAAATCATGCTAACATATATAATGTTTACGTCTTGTGGCTATACATTTGAGACAATGTTTTTTTTAGCATACAGTAGTATATGGACTGGCCCCATTCACTTCCATTGTAAGAGCCTTACTGTAACCACGATACTTGCTTGTTTTTAAATAAAGTTGTGCTGATCAACATTATCTGTTAGTTGAACTTGTATTGAACCCAGAACATTCCATTGATTAAATCAACTATGTGGTTGGATGTTCTGAAAATGTGCTAAGTTGTACAAACCAAAACAACAACTGACAGAACCAGGAATAGATGGATTATAATTGGCCAAATGGTTTAGGAAATGAGTTCCAGTCAGAATGGAAGAGGATAAAATGAAGACAATAAAGGTGACAATTCCCAATTCTTCTCTTCCTGTTTTCCTGAAGATTATACAGATGAATGATGTCAGCCACTTGCCTGGAAATGATAAACCCGAGCTACCAATCACTTCCCTGTCACAACTGAACACTGGTCACAAACAAAAAACTTCTCTGTCTCTACCTGGAAAGCTGCACCAAGACATTCTAAAGTATGACAGATTAAATATACAGTACACAGGAGTCTCAATTAGATTAGCAGTATCACAGTAGTGTTATGAGGCCACAAACACACTAAGGTAAATACAGTTGTCACTCCTCATATGAGTGTTACATACCATTCTATACACACACAAATTTATTTCACAGTTATTTACAGTAGTAACAACTGAATTCCGCAACCTGGAATTCTGGATCACAAATCAGTGAGTGACTCCTATAATCTGTATACACAATGAAAAATAATTTATAGGATTCACACCTGAGTTTATATGTGGCTGTCACTCCCAAAATATTGAAGTGTGTTTGTGGAAATTGCGTGGCCGTGATCATCCATGTACAAAAACTCAAACTGACAGTTCTTCTATAGAGCATCATATATTCAAAACATAATCAGAGAATACAAATGTATTAATGAGAATATTTATCCATACAGACCACATTAAGCAGTAGGCCTGTGGTGTGAATAATATTCATGCTGCATCAATAGAGCATGCTGAACAGAGTTGTTCAGGCAAACACACTATAGGGTCAGTGTAAGCAGGGAGTGCAGAGCAGAAGCACAAGCACTGAGGCAAACCCATTTAAAATTATTAGGACATGATCTCAACACAGATATTCACAAGGCAAAGACAGATATCTGCTCTCGAGAGACAGAAAGAAAGGGAAAGAGAGATTGGGAAGGGGTAGATAGAAGGACAGGGAGGGAGAAAGGACAATAAATGGAGATTAAGGGATGGGGAGAGAGGGAGTGCCCATTCAGTGAAGCCTGAGTTGAATGTTAAATATTGGATTGCGGTATGATGACTCACAGCAAGCTATTTTTAGTGCAACAACATGGACTAAAGGTGTGTATAAGATTGTGTATTTCTGTTTGGACTCATAAATAATCTACATTGCTTTAGTTATTTTGGATCACTAGTCAAGTCATTTTTTATTTACATAGCGCTTTCCAAAATACACTGTATCAAAGCAGCTTTACAGATAATTATGCTGTAATGTCTTAGTCCTTGTTGAGCAGTTTCAATGAAAAGTGTCATTATAAATCATGCCTTAGAAATTAGGCCCCCAGTAAGCAAGCCAAAAGTGACTGTGGCAAATAACACCATGGAAATCTAGGCCCGCGGACGGGCCCTTAAATGTACAAAATAAAAGTATGCGATAAACAAAACAGCTGTGTGTTACATTGGTACACATGCCACATATCTTTGGAAAGCTACATTTCTTGATTTTCTATTGATATAAACCATTTTAAGATACAATCACAACAGCAGGTACAATCTATATCTTTGTCAGACCACCAACATATAAACAACCAATAACAAAATTTAGGCAACTCACCTATGATGCCTCATAGTTGTACACTGAGCCATAACTTCCCGACAAAAACGGTGTTGTTTCATTGTCAAATGTCCAAATGATCAAATCAAGTAAAATGTTTAGTCCAAATCACAGTATTACATCAATAAATATCCACAGACTCTTGTTGCATCATTTCAAAGCACCTGGCAGCTGTGCCTAATCTTTCACATATTACCGGTAATAACTTCAGTTCAGATGTAAACATTTCCTATATCCGGTATCAAAATGGAAGCACGCACTCTGGCCTTTCGATTGACACCTCATTTGACCCAATAGGAGCTTCCATGTCCTGTCCACAGCCTTCAATACCCAACCACCATCTGTGTCGAGTGTAAGGGCATACCCACTTTCCTTTGTTTACTGATCAAACCAATTACATTGAAGAGTGGAAATGACTGACGCATCGTATAGCCAATGAAATTCTGAAAACAGTGATATGCGGCTTTAGTGGAACTATTAGATGACGGCTCTGTTATTCCTGTGCGCAAAGTTTCCTCGAGTTTACCCCCTGCTGTGCGCCTCCGTGCGTAAATGCATGCAGAGCTGCTTTGGAACTGTTTACACATTTGGCGATTTAAATATGGTGAAACGGACGCGAAAAACAGGATTTTCACCCCAGGATGTGATATAAGAAGGCATTCATTGTCAAAATTCTGAGTTTGGAGATGAAATTTCTGAAAACAATACAGATGATTCAGAGGCAGATGGAGAGATGAGACACGGCTCTGGACAAGTAAGTGTTTTCTTGTGTTTATAACATATATTACTGTATATTCCGCATAAATAAGCTTTAGTTTGAATAATGAATACACATTTTGTAATTACCCTTTGTCCTGTGTTTCCTCAGTGAGTGTTTGAACCGTTTGTGCGTGTTTTTAGTTCATTGTTTGTTTCAGATCTATTGACATGCTATATAGATGTTTTGTATATTTACTGTAAAATATATATATATATATATATATATATATATATATATATATATATATATATATATATATAGTAAATAAATCAATAAATATAAGTTGAAAATAAGAATATATGTTGTGTTTGAGAGTCTATTTGTTACAATGCGGGGAGGTGGGGGAGGTGTAGGGCCATCTATTTGTTACAGTGCTGAATTCATGGGGGAGGTGTAGGCCCATCTCTTTGTTCCATAGTACATTGGCAAAGTATACAGTATTTACAGTAAATATACATACAATAATACATTTTTACACACTCGAAAAGAAAAACTAATATATATATATATATATATATATATATATAGAATACAGAAAAGATGGAGAAGTTGTGTCTAGCTTTGTAAATTACATTTATTTATTATCCCCCACTCAGCAAGCGGCCACATAAAGTGGAGCAGCAGGACAGCACCTCATCAAGAGAGGAGGGCTTTCAGAGAGACCCTTGCTGAGGAGCATGGCAGAGTTGGGGTCTCAATCCACAGCCAGACCCGTATCTCCTGCTCCACGAAGAGCACATCACAGGCTGTTGCACATCACCAAATCTTGCACCGCTGGTCGTCTGAAGTGCAGGCAGTGTCATGCAAAGACACCAGTGAAGTACTCTCCTGTGTTGTGCCTATGTGCTTTGTACACAAATGTGACTGCTACAATGACTGGCATGTTGCTAGAAACATGTACAATTTTATAATGGTTTGTAAATACTTTATGTAAAAATTAATGTAAATAGTTTGTTGTGTATTTTTTATATAAACAAATTGTCCACCATAGCACTAGTTTTGACTCTTTTATATGCACAACATTTAGTTTCAAGAAGGGAAAAGGCACTCTAATGTGTTTATGCATCAGTTACTCTGTGTCAGCAAAACTAATAGTGGATCTGGATATGGAATATGATAGCTCTAAGTGTCATCTTTCATTAGAGCCCAAAATTATGACTGTACGTTGAAGCGTTCAAAAGTTGCAGCCTTTTTGTCCTAGGTTTCCAAAGTGACCTTTTGGAGTATCCAAAAGGCACTTTTGTAAAACGCCTGGGTGTACCCTTAGAAAAACATGTGTAAAATATTCATTTTTTTATGATATTGTTATAACATTTGAACCTGGACTAGGTAAGGATTCATGCTGTGATCCCATTGTGTTCTCAAGCTAATAGCTACAAGTTATAGTCATCTGCAGGCATCTGTATGCAAAAAAAAATTTCAGGCGGAAAAAGAAAATTCTATTTCATTGTGTTCAAACTTCTATTACTCAAAATCAGTAGCACTTACAGTAATTCTGACTGCTGGAGAAAAAACTTCAGAGTGTCCCCTTTCAAATGTGACCAAAACCATGCATGTACTCCAAACGGTTCAAGAACAGCTTTAAATTTACTTTGGGTATGCCTTGATTAGGCGTTTTAGGCTAATTTTACAGGATTGGGAAGAGGATAACTCAAACTACATTAAATGCTAGTTTATGAAGAAAAAAATCCTTGGGGGGAAACCAGGATAAGCTGGGGGAGCCAGTTCCCCTCTGGCAGTACAGCATGAACATAATGCCAATATTAGCTATGTTATGAATTAATTGAGTAAACAGTAGATTTTGGAGGAAATGTTTAAAAAATAAAGGATATATAGGATTGGCAGCACTCTGTCTGTTGGTGTCTTTGAGAATATTTGAGTATTTGCTTTTAAAAGACAGTTGGGGGCTCAAACAGAAGGTCAGTTTAAAGAGCATTTATTACATTTATTGGCAGGCACTTTTATCCAAAAGCGACAGTGCATTCATGGTAAACATTTTATCAGTAGTGTGTTCCCTAAGAATAAAAACCATGACACTGGTATTGATAGCGCAACGCTCTACCAGCTACAGGAACAAAAGATTTTTGTTAAAAAAATTAATTTAAATCAAACTGGTTAAGTTGTTAAGAATACACTTCACCTGTATTCCTATTGAGGACCGGGGTGTTTTTAGGTATTCCTCAGCTCTGGACACAAGCACAGCTTTATCACAGGTCATTACTGAGCTGTGGCTGTCTGTGGATGGGTGTCTTTTTGCTGCCATTGCCATGGCAGCAGCTTCCATGGCGATAGTGACGGCCTTGGCGCTGTCCAGACTGTCAGTGGAGTTATAAAGGGCTCGACCCAAACTCAAACTCAACCCATCAGAACCCCAGAGACCTGAGGGATAAACAAAGAGAAAGCAGTGATGTTATTTTGAGGACACTGAATAAAGGACAGGTCAATACTATAATAACAGGAAAGGAAAATATTGAAATTAATAATAAATCAGATAAAATAGGAGTAAACTAAACAGCATTTGTGATTTCATTGTGCCACAGTAGAACGACGCCATGGACAAAACTTGTTGTAAATGTTGCAATTCCTAATTTACTCACCCTCATGTCATTTAAAACCAGTATGACATTCTTTTCTCTGTAGAACACAAAAGGAACTGTTTTGCTGAATCTCTGAGCTGCTCATTTCTATACAACAAAAGCAGAGTAAAAATAGTCCAACAAAAGGGGCATCAAAGAAGTCTATTTGACTTGTGTTCTTAATTCCCAGCCTTATGAAGGAATCTTTTTGTGCATATTCAAACTTCTTGCACCAATAATAATGCCAAAAGCCATTGTACCTTGTGTGTCACGGAACCACTTCCAACCAAGTTTAAAAATGTTTGAATATGCTGCAATTCAAATTAGATTTGAGAGCTTTCAAAGACTTAAATTTTGGTCTATTCCTAACACAAAAATATTGTATGGCTTCAGGAGACTTGGAAAATTAAATAAAAGTGATAAGGACTACTTAAATGGTGTACTTTTGGAGCTTGGCAGCCTATGGTCACTGTAGAGCAGGGCTACTCAACATCGGAAGGGTAAGGGACAGCAAAGCTGGATCCCTGTACCCTTGATGGCCAAACTCTTCATTTTCATTTATATATATATATATATATATATATATATATATATATATATATATATATATATATATACACACACACAACAGTTAGTTCTGGTCCTAGAATCTGATTGGCCGAGAGACGTTCCATGAGCACTGATGGTCTGACACAACCAGCACTCGGACGCTTCACTCTGTGTGTATCACTCCGCTTGTGTTCTTGCCATTCTAAACTAAAGTGTAAGAGCAGTGCAGATCTGTTGAGTTATGGTTTGTCTTTGTTTACTTTTTACATAGAACAGCGCTCCGTGATCACTCGTATTACTACTACATTACTAAAGCTAGAAAATAGCTTTAAACAGCTTTAAACAAACAACTTCAGCATTAAAGCTCATCACAGCTGACAGACACAACAGACTGTTTGATTACAGAACTCAAGGTGCTTACCTCTTACAGGAGTTCCCACATTTTGATACATACTGTTTAAAATGGCGGAGGACCTTGCGGTTTCTATAGTGATCGACTCTTGCACACAGACTACCATGAAATAGAGAGGAATATCCTCACTTGGATGGCTATTTTACCACTGAGAAAGCTGACCTTCAGAAAGCTGACAGCATCTCTGTTTGGGTGTGGCAACATGGTATTGCACACGCTCTCTCTCTCTCTGCTCTCTCTCTCTCTCTCTCACACACACACACACACACACACACACACACACACACACACACACACACACACACACACACACACACACACACACACATCCTTGTTTAACTAATTACTTGTTAGATACAGCCAAAGCCATCATTTTAGATCTAAAGTAAAGTTTTTTTAATTACTAAAGGAGGCTTGGATACATCATTTGGTTTGAACCAGCAATGACAGATTCTAATCCGTCGCTTTTTTAAATTTACTTGTTCATTGAACTGTTGAATATATGCAATATCAAACTCACAGTTGTGCTATATGGCCCTAAATCAGTACTGCTGTGATTACCAATGGCCGAATCACAGCAGTACTGATGTAGGGTCATATAGCACTCTTGCTCGTGTGATATTGCCTAAATATATATACACAGGAATATATATATATATATATATATATATATATAATCCCAGATGTATATGACTGCTGAAGACAAATTATGATTATTTAGAAAAAATATCTCACAGATTAAGTCCTTAACTTTTTTTTTACTTTAAATCTCCACTTTCACTTTCAGATGATCATATAACTTCTGAAGAAATACATTTAACATCTGAAATTTTATGGATTACATTTATACTGCCTTTATGTGCTTTTTGGAGCTTCAAAGTTCTGGCCACCGGCATTGTATAGACCAAAAGGCGTCTCAACACCGTCGCTGCAGAAAAAAACTGTTATTTTTTTACTGTAAATACTGTTGTCATGATGAGCACATCTCTAATGAGCAATTAAAGAGACTGGACAGATTCGCGCGGTGTCGAGTAACTCAAGTGAGATTGCAGGCTTGCATGTTTGATAGACAGACTGCGTTTGAGCGCACATGTATTGTGTATGAAAGAGAGTCGAGTCTCTACCTCAAACCCTAGCAACACCAATTGCCCAAATTTGTACTCACGTCTATGTTAATAACCTTTCAACCGTGAGTCCTAGAAACAAAATAATTTTTTCCTCTGATTCCTTGGCTCAAGAATGAAGTAATTTTCCGTCATGAAACTTTTCCCGGCATTTTGTATTTTCTGAAAAACCTACTTTTTCGAACCTGTCCTATGCCGTTTGTTTGATTTGCACGAAAATTGTCCTGCATCATCTAGATGCAATCACGACAAAAATCTATTCACAGAATTTTGATAAACCATACGTTTTCGAATGGCGCTTCAACGAATTCGACAAAGAACGTGCAAAATAGAACTTGAGAATGTATCTCTGCAACGCTTTGAGGGATTGGGACGAAACTTGTACAAGTCATTACAATTAGGCCTTGTGGTTACCTGCATCGTTTTGGCGCACTGCCCCTTAGGCCTACTGGTCACGAGATATAAAAACGCAAAATTTTGCTAATAACTTCTGAACAGTTTGTCAAAAATCATCAAATTAGCCTATTATTCCTCTTGCAGCTGAATTCTCTCTCTAATGTGATTCAGAAATGTAGAGAACTATTGTAAATCCTCAGGAAAATGGACACCTCACAATTCATACATATGCTAGGTTAGGCTGCTGATAAATATATTTCTAATGATGATATCATAATGCAGATCACTCGAGGGCTGCATGCGGCCCATGGGCCAGGTGTTGAGTAATGTTACTGTAGAGGACTGCTGTGTACAGAGACAGCAATTATTACTTTTAGATCATGGATCACAGATGATGGATTAGTTTATTTTATATAGTAGCAAACTTACAAAAATGGACCATAAAATAGGTCAAAGAAATGGATGAACTTGACTAAACAGAGCAGCTGGCTAATTAGCAATATTTTCATGTCCACATCAGCTTAATAGATGACAGGTAAATACTCTTGACATAATTAATACTAATTAAATTAAAGACTAATTAAAACTGAGATTAATCCTCTATTGATGATATAAATTAAACGACTGAAACTTACTTTGACTTAGACTGATTTATTTACAGACTAGGGTGTGATGCTGTGAAATCACAACTGAAAAGTCAACTGCTGAACTCTTAATGTTTTTAGTCAGTGTATGGAAGTGAACGAGAACAATTCATTCACTTCAAAGATTCTTAAAAAAAAAATGACTAGTTCTGATACATAACTTGGATTGTGAATACACCACTAATGTACTGTAGCACACCCTATGCTCTGTTCAACAAAATATGCTGTTTCTATCAAATAATTAATATTAAATGTCCACAAACAAAGAATTCACAACCACCACTCTATGTTTTTGTTGTATGGAAAAGAATAGCTAAGAAATTCTGCAGATGTTTTTTGGGAGTTCCATCAAATTAAGAATGTCATACAGTTTTGGAGAGACATGAGGGTGAGTACATGATGACAGAATTAAAAATGTTTGGGTGACCTATCCCTTTAAAATCCACAGAAAGTCTTAAGCTGTTTAAGACCGATATATTGCCCCAATTGTTCCCTGTCCCAATGGTTGCACAGTAAGATATTTATCAGGGACAGATATAAGTATATGTCTTTTACAGACCCCTTCTGGCCAGCTGTCCCTCATGGTAGGCATCCTGCGTGGACTCTGTGCTGCTCTGAGCTGTGATGGAGATGAGGGGTTTTGAGTTGGAACGAGGTGGCACAGGTGGAGGAGTCCTTTTATAGGTGGGTGTACTGGGTGTATAGGTGACCGCTGTTAAATGAGGAGAAAAGGAGAGTTGCCTTGATAAATAATATTCCATACATTTCATTAAAAACATAAATGCAACCAATTATTTAAGGTTGGGTGAAATGTAGAAGTTAAAGAATTGGCTCCTGAAAAAAAGAAAAAATACTTTAATCAACCACTTCAAAATATTGAGGGGGATGTGTCCTCCTCAACATCTACGGTAGTTAAGGCCCTGATTGAAACACTGATTACAAACCCATTCAGAAAATAATAATAAAAAATAAATAAAATAAAATGCTTAGAGCCCTAATTACAGCACAATAATTAATTGAGGTAAAAAAATAAAAAAGGTTAAGAGTGTTAGGCCTTTCTGATTAGCAAAATGCTTTCCACACATTTTTCTTTCAAGAATTGCTCTAATAGATAGATAAATGGATGTTTGATTTAGATGTGCCCTTTTCTAGTGTAGGGTTTAAGAGAGAACTGGAATAGGGAGTAGAGAAGATGAGGATGAATGTTAAAGAAGGGGAAGAGTATAGGAGGAGAAGAGGAAGTGGCGAGGCAGAGTATGAGAGAGAAGAGAGCAGATTACAGGATGAGGAATAGAAAAGGATAGAGAAGAAGAAGAGGTGAGAAAGGTAAGAAAAGAGGAAAAGGCAGATGAAAGGAAGAGAATGAGGAGACATAGAGGAGTGGAAGGGGTGAGGATGAGGAGAAGAGGACAAGAAGAGAAGAAGAAGAAAAAGAGGATAGGATGAAGAAGAATAAAAGGAAGAGGAGGAGGAAGAAGAAGAAAAGGATGAGGAAGAGGAGAGAAAAGGAGAGGCAGAGGAATATGATAGAAAAAGGATAGGAAGAGGATATGAAAAAAGAGGAAGAGAAGGGGAGAAGGAGAGGAGAGAAAATGAAGAGGAGAGTGGTAGAAGTTTGATCTTGACATATGGTGATGGCTTATAGTGAGGAGTCTATTATGAACAGTGAATTCGATTAAAGGACTAACCATATTAGCAATGCAGTTATACTTCCTATTAAGCACTTTTTCAGCATGTCACATGTAAAGCCTTGTCAGATTAAATCAGATATCTCAAAAAGACATATTAGTGTCTCAACTATTACTGTATAAACCTTGCTAAACCACCTCTCTAATTACACCAGCTAGCTTTAACAAGTTTGCTAAAGACAGAAACTATTGTTTCTCTTTTTGCTCAAGGTTGAGAGGGCGTTTAAAGAAAGGTCACGAAAAAAGAAAGATAGATAAGGAAAGATTAAAAGAGAATGATATATTGTAAAAAAGACGGAGTGGGGGTGAGAGAGATAAATAAAGGACAGGAATGGAAAGCGAGAGACGGATAAGTAGAGAGAGCAGAGTGATTCACAGCAGGGGTGTCAGACCTTTTATTGGGGCACGTGCCCCAGTATAAATCTGCTGTGCCCCAGTAAAATCTCAAGTTTTAACAATTTACTTTATTTGTCAGTGCATTCATTTAGATTGATAATCCCCCAAAAAACAAATGGATCTATCTAAATGCAACGCATTAACCCACCCAATCAACACTTGTAAAAGCAATGCATTTTAACCGAAAACACAAATTTGATTCATGCACGCAGAAATCCATGTCTGTGTGGTGCGTGCCTGTACACTTGCTGTAACCAAAGCCACTGCAGACACACTCACAAGTCCAGGGGCTGGTTGCACCAGCTATACGTACGTTACAACTTAGCCTAGTTATGGTGTAAATGGGCACTACTGTAAGTCACAACTTAAACACTACTAAATGTTTGAGCGTTGCACCATTAAACTTGGGTTGAACACCCAATCACTACTTTTAAAAAATATATTTACGGAACCCTCCAATCAGGAGTAATGGTTGGAATAAAAAGCAGTCTGATATTTTATGACATCACTGAGCTCATGTATTGCATGACAGGAATCAATCCTTTCGACATACAGTATGATGTTGACATTTACACTCGTTTACATTTATGGGGATATAATTTCAGTTACAAGAGCAGACAAGGTTTGAGCATCAACCGTAGTGAGATAAAACTGAAATTCATGGCTTTTTAACACTTCTGTGTACAAATTTGATGGCTGTTTATTGGATCAATACAGGTAAACGTCATATTATGCATCTACACATTACTCTATGGAGAGTTTACGGCCTAATAGTTAAGTCTTGTCTGAAGAACAAGTGGTGCAACCAAATTGAGCACCGACTTATTTACAAACTGTAAGCCCTTAGTGTGAAATTTACGTCCTAACCTAAGTGAGAACTTACGCACAGCTGGTGCAACCCTACCCAGGTGTCGGCACGCAAGTCAGAATTGAGGTAGGCTATGAAAACATGATGAAATTAAAGTATGTTTCTAAATAATACCGATGATCTTATTTTGATTCAAACATTATTGGCTCCTGGACATCAGAAAATGATTTGGACAAAGCAGGGACAGGAAAGCAGAAAGGCGAGATGAGTTTGTGGGAGGATAAACAAACTACATCCTCAGCCGTCAGAGTCAGGTCTCAGACACAGGGCCGGCGCTACCTATAGGCGAACTAGGCTGTTGCCTAGGGCCTCGGCCTTGGAGGCGGGGCCTCCAAAACATACACATGCTTATCCACCAATCAAGAGCAGCAAAATACTATGCTGTTTGTCCATTGGATATAACAATTGTCATTCACCTGTAGTTAAACCAATTAATATCACCGTTTACATGCGAGTCACTCCCAACCTCTGAAATGAATGAAGAGATTGTAGATGAATAAAATCCAACTTTTCTGCACATTTATCTGATGGCGCCGAAGCGAACTCATCCTTCAGGGGCTGCTAAGCGTAAGGCTAAGCAGGCACGCAAAGAAAGTGCAGCTCGTGATTCAGGTATCATCTATTTTTGAGTGATTGTAATGTATTGTTAAAAATAAACTGATTCTAACGATCAGCGTGATTTTGAAATAGATCACTTGACGGTTATTTCCAGTTCAAAAGAGCGCGAGCGCCGTTGATGGACTGAATTCGCTTCTGACACTTTGAATCCGAGCGTATGTAGCTACAATCGATTTCAGCCCTAGTCAGGAGCTGACTCGCAAAACACTACAGAAAAAGTCAAGTTTGTCAGTCAAAGAGCAAACGCACTATACTAAAGCATTGTTTATTATGTTTTAAAACAGTCTGTATATCTTCTAAAACGCAGATGTTTAGCCTACATTAACTGCTCTAGTCTATCATAATAGACCATAGACCATAATAGACTTCATTTTTTTCGTTTCCCAATCATAAATACTGTTGCAATATTTATTGAAAATAAGTATGCAATCTTAAGCATATGAATAAGCACACAATTACAGTTGACGAAATTAACTTGTCTTTTCACTTCCACTAGCAGCTGATTTGTGTATCATAAGGTATTTCTCTACAATACATACCTAATATGACTATATTTAGTCTATCAAAAACAAAACTGTTCATTATCCCAAATAGTGGGTTAGTGTGTTACCATAAATAAATTACTGAACAAATTACTGCAAAAACTTCCTGACTGCTAAAAAAAAAAGAAGATGACTTTTCAGATTATTTTTTTTTGTTTGTTTACCTTAATTAAAGTTACATTAATATGCACATTTAAGTAAAAATATAAAAATACTGATAACAGGTTTTGTATAAATAAAATGGTTAGGAATCATATTTGTTTTCAAGTCTTTTTTATTAAATGATGTTTTATTAACAAAGTTCGGGAGGAGCACATTCAGATAATCAACGAGATAAGAGGTATATATACTGCAGACTTACCTCTGTTCATTGACAGTTTATCAGCATCCCTCCACCGCCCCCATCTCCTCAATTTGATTTTTAATAATCTCTTATTGGATGTAAACAATACAATGCAATCCAATGTAATACTGTGTAAATCTGGCCAAAATTCAGAGCCTGGAGCCCTCCCCTGGACAGCATGCCAAATACGCATAATCTTTACTCTATTTAATTTAATGTAAGTGTGAACTTGTGAATTCTGAAAGGTGGAGGGGAGGAGGGCATGGCGGGGGGGCCTCCAACATACATTTTGCCTAGGGCCTCCAAATGTCTAGAACCGGCCCTGCTCAGACATCAGATGAAAAAGCAAGTCTCAGGAAAACCTCTGTCAATTCTCTGGAATCGCAGAGAAAATAAATACATTTTTGTGTTCTGTAGTACTGTCTTTGATTGTGTATGATAACAATGAATCAATCTTTTGGATATACAATTAATAATTAAATTAGCTAGCGCTAGTTTAGGACACTACATAAACAGTTGGAAGTAACTACGGCTGCTGTGTGTTAATAACCTAGCAACTAAAAAGGACTATAGTTTGGCATGTTTTGAGTTGTTGAGCTAGCTAGTTATTAATTTATAGAAACAACACTTTTGCATTTATAAAGTTAGAGCTAGTTCAGCTAGTTTTGCAAGCTAGTAACCAAACTCAGCTCATTTTGAGACCTTTTTGTCTAAAGCCGTTTCGTCTGAGGCCGTTTTGACTGACGTTGGATAATTCAATTATCTTACGATAATTGATAAATTAATTGACTTACTTGACAGAGGTTTTCCTGATATGTAATGTGTAATATTGAAGAATGCAAATGTACAAGAAAGTTTTCTCCTGTTTTGTTATTTGCATACACAGTGTATGCATTTTATGCCGTAAAACATGTTGAGAATGATCATGTACAGTATGTTGAAGATACTTAAATATTTTCCCAGTACTTGTTGCAGTGTAGGAATAGTGCATTGTGTTGCACACTTCTTGCACGCAGCAGGCTTTCAAGAAAGAAAAAAAGCGATATGAGTAATTTCTTTTTCACCCCCATCTACATCCCTATCCTATCAGAGTTGGCCACAGCAGAGAAAGCCTCCGCCACTTTCCCATTTACTCGCCTCATACTTTTCGACGTGATGATATTATTAAGCTCCCTAAGGAGAACTTTTTCCTTGCAGTCATTTCCTCAACAAGAACCTCTTTTCTACATAAGTTTTGGTTTCTTTTCTTTTCCTCCATGTCACAAACTACCAGACACATTTACTCACTTAACCGTAAATCCACGCACCGGAAACAACCACTCACTTTGTCAATAAATGTCTATATATGACTGTGCACTGCACGGATTTTAAATGCTAAAATCCCACTGGCCTTCAACACAAAACTGCTTCCTTTTACAATTTTTTTTTTTTTAGCCAATAAAGCCTCAAATACAGCAAGACAAATGATCAAAACTTCATTTTATTTGTCAATGAAAACACAACTGCAGCAAGACAACATCTGAAAATTTACATTCAATAATTAAAATAATTTAATTTCAGCAAAACAATGAACTGCATATAACTGAAACAACCACAAACAATACAATACAAATTATTAGACATCCAAAAATGGTTAGACATTTTCACCTCCATTTTATAGGTATATGTATGAATAAATGAAAACTGGATAAGTGAAACTAGGACTGCAAGATTTGGACAAAAAAATCATATTGCGGTTATTTAAAAAAAAAATATTGCAATTGCGATATGAAATGTGATTATGATAGACAAAAATTTTATTTTCACATGTTCAACTGCCAAAAGGCTGTTTTCACACTTGAGTTCTCTTAAAAAGAACCAAACTGAGACATTTTTATTTCAATTCACCCACAAACTAATAAATATATAAACGGTGAAACAAAAAAATACATATTCAAATTCATATTGTACCATCCACCGTGTACCTGTTGTTGTCCATTTTGTGATGGGTCTCAGCCCACTAATTATCATTTAGTTTTAACCTGTCAAATTGAATATTAGGGATGCTTCAATCAGGATTTTAACATCCAATACCGATCTCCAATTTTCTTTTCATCTAATTGTCCGATGCTGATAATTAAACTTTTTATCAGCAGTTTTGTCAAAAATGGTTATATGTAAGCTTTCTGCTCAATGTCACTGTTAACTGAATTTCCCTGTTTGTAGTACCATAGTTGTTGCCTAGCTTTTGCTGTCAAAAATATTGTTGGTTGGTTAAATAAACATAAAATATTAAATTTTTCTCTTACTCTAGGCATTAAAAACAAGTAGGCTTATTAAAATCTATTCTCTACAATATATAAAATATTCCTAAAATACTAGGCGTAATGTCAAACTGAAGTTGAAAGTGAAAGTTTTGGTTAGTTTGTTAGTTTTTATTATATTTAATTTAACAATGCATTATATTATAGTTTGTAAATATTTTATATAGATTTATTACAGGCCTATGTACGTTCCTTCCTTTTCATTTTGTTGGATGTTGGTAATATTAGTTTTGATTTCACTTGTTGCCGCTGGGAGTGTAATAAGGGCGACACGCTCTCTCGTGAGTTTGTTGCACCCTTGAAGGGCTCTTCAAAAAGGGGAGGCCATTCAAAGGGTCGTTCCAAACAAAAGAAACTTACTTTTTTCCACAAAGGACCCTGTCTGAAGACTTTTAGTGATGGCTACATTCAAACTGTAAAGTCATGATCCCTTCAGTGAGTGCCCACATCAAGAGCTCTGACCTTCATAGTGAGTAGGGCTATTGATTGATTATATTGCAGCCCTTTGCAATTTAATAATCGCACAAGGTCATATCGCGATTTCGATTTTATTTTGATTAATTGTGCATCCCTAAGTGAAACATTTGTATATTAATTGTTTTAAGTGTTTTCTCTCTCTCTCTCTCTCTCTCTCCTCTCTCTCTCTCTCTCTCACACACCTTTTTAAAGTATTAACTTTAAAATATACATAAGTGTTAAATATAAAATGTAAAACTGTTATAAAGGTGAAAATGTCATCCGAAATATTGGATGCAGTTCCGAATTTTCCAAGATGGCAGGTCACCATATACATGGTTGCTGAGGCACGTCAGATCACTCTGTAGACGCCTCTGCATTTTTCTGCAGATATAATAAATAACTTGACTATGGCATGGTAGTTTAACCATTGCTTTCTTCCAGCATCCAATCCTCTTTATCGCTCATGTGACTCCACTCCAGATTTCCTTTTCTTCTTTTTGAAGCACGAAAGACCGCAAATCTAGAAGCTAAAAAAAACAACAAAAAACGAACTGTAATACAAGGATTATTGCTAAAGTCAATAATTGTTTTTTTTAACAAAGTTTCCTCTATTTTCTCTTATAAAGTGCCAATAGCCATCACATTGAGTAGTCCAAAACTGTGGTGGTTAGGGCCCTTTAAATGGAAGCAATTCCCTCATAGCACAAAACCTGCTTTTTCAGAACCATGTGATAAAGCATATTCACACCAAAAGCGAAACAAATATTCATCAGGCTGAAAGAAAACCAAATTTACTCTGGTGGCACAATACACCTTTTCATCAGAGCTCCACTGAAATCTATTGAGCTTGTGAATCAATTGTTAATATAAGAGTTCAACCAAAAAGAATTCTTATCATTTACTCAAACTTATGTTATCTCAAACTCGTAGGAGTGGGCGATATGACCAAAAGTGTGAAGAATTTACATGTTCCCATTGATCATTGTCAATATTGGGGGGTTGTACTGGCACGTGTGTGTGTGTGTATATATATATGACCGAATGCATTTATATTTACAATACATTTATTCATTAAGCAGACACTTTTATCCAAAGACTTGTAAATGAGGAAATATTCACAGCAGCCTGCAAAGCGGATCTTTTGACTTTCTTAATGTTCTTCTTAATATTGAGTTTGTGGAGGTAAAACATTGCTTGTATTATGAGTGATTATCGTTGTGTAACAGTTTGCAGATTGCAGTTTTCTGCTCTGTGTTGGCTTTTGTGAACCTACACCAAAGATGTCAATTTTTTAATAACAAGCTCTGCTTAATTTTCTCGACTTATTTGGGAGTCTGTGGAGGTGTTTTTTATGGGTTTTTCCTGAGTCAAATATGATTGAGTAGAGCAAGTGATCCCGCTCTGCACTGAAGGTTGTTGGACTTGCTCACTCTAACATTCTCCAGAGATAGCGTGCACGATATGCACATGAAACACAGATGCACATGTCAGATGAGAAACATATTAAAGAAATAGTTCACCAAAAAATTAAAATTTGCTGATAATTTACTCACCCTCAGGCCATCCAAGATGTATCTTTCTTCATCAAAACAGAATTTAAGATTTTTAGGATTTCATTTCAGGCCTCCTCCTTTAAACAATGCAAGTGAATGTACTCCAATTTTTGACAGTCCAAAATGCATATTTAGGGTGCATAAAAATAATCCACACGACTCCAGTCGACAAATACATTTCGATGGTTTATGTACCCTAAATATGCATTCTGAACCACCAAAAACAGTAAATGCACTTGCATTTTTTAAAGGAGGAGACCTGAAATCAAATCCTAAAAGTCTTTTATAAAGAAAGAAACTCAGATTCATCTTGGGTGGCCTGAGGGTGAGTAAATTATCAGCAAATTTTCATTTTTGGGTGAACAATTCCAGTAAGTACTTATGAAGCATCAAACGCGAGATGAATGTCATTGAATTTGCCTTGGGCGGCTGCTGAAATTATTTTTAATGCCATAAAAACTCTCATAAAAATTCTCTCAGTCTCACGTGAATCCCTGCCTCACTGGTAGACAAGCGATCATGATTTCAAGCTCTATTACACTTCCTAGCTTTGATGATTCTGCATGTAGACTGCAATGGTAAGATGTACAGTGAAAAAAGAGTTACATTTTGGTCTGTTCTCACCCAAAAGCAACTGTTTTACTCATACAGATTAAACAGCTGGAGTCTTATTTATCAACTTTATGTTGCCTTTTTGGAGCTTGAATGTTTGGTCCCCATTGACTTGTATTGTATGACTATATTCAAATAATATATCTATCAAAATATTTTCATCTGTCATATGAGTTTGAGACAACAGAAGAGTGATTAAATGATAAGAGAGTTGTAATTTTTCTATTCCTTTAAAGCAAAATAATATATGTAAATAAATATATTACATAGTATATAAAACTTGTTCAAAAAAGCAGTAGTGAAACACAAATGAAACATTGTGTAAGCTTACCCTTTTGCTCCTCTGGTCAGCTTTTTGGCACGCTTTTGGACAAGGCTGTCTTCCAAATTTTCAGGCAAGCTTGATTTAAATGTTTGACCCGGGGCTTCGTAATACTGCATGAAGTTGTAAATTGACATGAATATATGAGTTAATGTACATTTAACTTTAAAAGAAATATTACAGTGAATAGGCTTTTTAGTTACTGATTAACAGAAAAAACTAATGTAAAGTATCACTGGCATGTATGTACATTCAAAGTGATTGCAGTGTAAATACAACTGTATTTGTATCCACTTATTGGTGAGTAAATATATTGGGAAAAACAACATGAAGACAAAATAACACTCCAAAGCAACTCCACAAAAGATTATTGGTAAGCATAAATCAGGTCCTCCAGTGTACATGCCAAGTTGATAGAGACCTAGCCACATAGACTCAAGGCTGTAGTTGCTGCCAAATGTGCACTTACTGAATAATGACTTGAAAGGGAGTACATGCAGTCAAGTATTTTGTTTAATAATGGTAATGAATTTACACTTATGTGAAAATGTGTTTTAACATTGACAATAAAGTCTTTGTTGATCAGTATCTAAAAATCATTGTTTTTCAATGTTGCAACACAATAAAACAACTTTCATGGGGATGGAATACTTTTTATAGGCTGTATTTAATTTGATTTACTCACTTTCATATATTTAGAACACAAATAGAGAAATTAAAAGAATGTATTTTCCATACAATGGCAGTACACTCTTAATGAGACTCACTTTAAAACTTATTTACTATAAAATTGCTTAAATATGGGGTTGTTTTTTAGTCAAAGTGAAAACCCCCACCATTTTCTTCTTTCCATGGAACACAAAAGAAAATATGTATTGAAAAGCACAATCTGGATATTAAACTAAATGACTCCTTTAAATAATAATAAAAACATTATGACCTCTAATTACATCTGAAGGGACATCAGTTGTTGCTTCTCTTCTTTCATAAGGAAGGTCACCACTGACTGGTTGTGTGCAGTTAAATCTGTGCAAAAGAAAAATGGTATTTTAGAAGATTTTGCTTCAATTAAATGCAGTAAACTTGACGAAGGGAAACTTATAATTGCATCTCCTATTCAAGCAGATCTATAAAAGATGGCATAAGCTACATACTTCTCCTCAGGATGAAATTGCTTGGTGTTGTCCTAAACAGCTGTGAAGTCTCCTCACCAAGTCCTAGAAGTGATTAGTAAACTATGCATATTTAAATATGAAATAATCATTTTGTAAATAAAAGCATTTTATCTAAGTATATTGTAGAAAAGGTATACTGTATTTAAAAAGCAAACAAACCAGTGACTTTTTTTTTTACAGTGATGTCCTTAAAATGGCACCGTTTTGCCTCATCTTCTGTGTTGAGAAGCATTACCTCAACATTCCCGCTCTTTTATATTGCTTCGGTGCAACACTAATATGTGCATGCAATTCTTGCATACTTAAAAATAATTATTCCTCCCTCATATGCCTAGTTAAAGAAGGATAACAATGCTAAAAAATTATAATGTCATGTTAAATTATTGCTTTTCCAGGAGGTTCAGCTAACTAGTTAGCAAATATTGCTATCTACTAATGCTTATCGCAAATCGGGTGGAAAGGGCCCGCTGTTTTCTATTTCTGTTGTGGAGGTGTATTGAAGCTATTGTGCGGTTCTGTAGGTTTGTGGATGGGGGATTATCACTTGTCTTACCTCAGCATCTCCGATGAGTTCAAATGCTGACTCAGATGGCAGCCAGCCCCAGCGTCATATGTAGTTCAAACTGGAGGAAAATTAAAGTCCTAAAAAAGTTGAAAGTGGGAACACGGAAAGCAGACGGCATTTCCGAAAACACAGGAATGCATTTCCACTTCTCCACACCTGCAGATTCACAAAAATGTTCTTTCTTTTAAATGAAGAGAGTTATTAGGATAAATTTGTGCAATTCTTAAAAATTCTTAAGAAGTTCTCAAATGTTTTCTTAAGAACATCTTAATTTTCTTCTTAAGAATAAAAAGGCTTTGACATTGTTTGATCAGCCTGCTAATGGAGTTGCCATGTCTAATAGTCTACAACAAATTCAATACTTAAACACAGGTAAATTGTAATGATAAATGTATCTATTAACCTTTTTTTAAGAAACAAGCACCTCGTGATTTTTTTATGTGAAGTGAGAAGTGTTAGTTTAACGACATTAACTGTCAAAGGAGAATTTACTTGCTGCCAACCATTTGATAACTTTTCATTTGACATGGAGGAAAAGAAAAAAAAAGAGCTGGATGTTCTTGTTGAGCAAATTACTGCAAGGAAAGTATGAGGCGAGTAAATAGGAAAGCATGGCGGAGGCTTTCTCTGCTGTGGTCAACTCTGATAGGGATGTGGATGGGGGTGGAAAAGAAAGTCTGCAGCTTTCTAATGTTATAATTATTATGTTTTTATGAACCCTAAATATTGCTTAAAGAGAACGCTATATGCAGCACATCCGTTTAAATTAGCATGATTGGTCACCACATTAAGAAGCTTCAAAACAACATTTATTGTTTGAATTTCATGATAACATTTACATGATTTATAAGCTGAAAATGAAAATATAATTAAACACAAAACAGTATAAAATGATTTTTTTTTTGGTCTAAAATCACATTTCTATGTAAACAGCCCATTGCGACTTGAGACTCACCATGAATAACCCAGTAAATTAATGAATCATTTGACCTTTTAGGATTTAAGACAACTGTGATGTTATCCTTTCTTTAAGATGCTATTTACGATCATTACATTTTTTTCAAGAATTTGAATTCTGAAGTTTTTTTCTTAATAACTTGCTTAAGAAATTTTTTGCGGGAGTACAAAATATTCGTAACTTTTTTTTAAAGTTAGAAATTAAGAAGAAAATGGTTAAGAAGTAATTTCTTCTTAGGAACATTTTGTGAATTCGACCCCTGTTTCGGATTCCCCTGTTTCCATTGGTTTGGCGTTCCACCAGTCAGATTATTACTGCTTTCAAGTAGCCACTTCCCCTTCCAGTTCAGGTGATACAGCGGTATCACAGGGGTACAGAAAACACTCAAACCAGCCCATCTGGCAGCAACAATCATGCCACGCCCCAAATCACTGAGATCAAAATTTTTTCCCCCACTCTGATGGTTGACGTAAACATTAACTGAAGCTCCTGACCCCTATCTGAATGATTTTATGCAGTGTTCATGAATTGTTTATGGTTCACTGAACAAGCATGGAAAACATTGTTTAAACCCTTTACAATAAATATCTGTAAAATTATTTGGATTAAAAAAAAATTATCTTTAAAATACAGTATCCTGTATTTTAAAGTTACATTTCTTTTTTTTGCTGAGTTTACACACACACACACACGTTTGGTTTCCATGTTTTATGGGGACTTTCCATAGACATAATGGTTTTTATACTGTACAAACTTTATATTCTATCCCCTAAACCTAACCCTACCCCTAAACCTAACCCTCACAGAAAACTTTCAGCATTTTTACATTTTCAAAAAACATAATTTAGTATGATTTATAAGCAGTTTTCCTCATGTGGACCGACAAAATGTCCCCACAAGGTCAAAAATTTCGGGTTTTACTATCCTTATGGGGACATTTGGTCCCCACAAAGTGATAAATACACACACACACACACACACACACACACACACACACACACACACACACACACACACACACACACACATACACAAATTTTCTTCCTTTTCAGTTTCTATGTTTTGCCTTATAAAAAAAGTCTTCCCAGATTCCACCACTTTTGATATGGCAGTCAGGTATAAATAAAGAACATCATTATGGGATTTTGCAGACATTCAAGTTTCACTTATAACAGGATAAAAAATACAACTCTTAAGCCACACACACCTTCTACCCATCTGGTTTGGACAAAAAATAGTGTCAAGATTTGATATCATACTATATGCATTTAAAACCCAGATTATTAGATTATGAACACCTATTTACATCTATTTTGTGTAAGTCAAGTGTGTGTTTTATGTATTTATATACATTTTAATTTATTAATAAGAAAGAAAGAAAAAAGACATTAGCTTGCTTGACTCGCAAGTGTTCAGTCATGTACTGGATTTTGCACACTTGACTGGGAAATTGTCTCACACAGGCTGTACATTTTAAGTGTCACAGGAATTTCATTTGTTAGATTAATCCTGGAAATTTTCCTTTTCATGCAGTAAAAAATTAAGGAAAAAGAGGAGGAAAATAGGAAAATGTCATATTGGAGTGGATGCCACTGCTACTACGTCAAATCCTGTGAGTGAGGAGAAGGTGAATGTGAAAGGGGTCAGAGGTTAGAAAAAGTGTCAGCACATTTTCAATACAATGTATTTAGAGATGTTCATTGCTATTAATTCAATGAGGGACATTTGTTGAAATGTCCCCATTAATTAAATCAGAACTCAATACACACATATATACATGTAAGAGCGGGTGTTGTGTTGTTGTGAGCATTATGTATTAGAAAATGCATGATCTACTATTTAGGTGATATCTTTCATTATTCTGATGTAGATACTTTACCCTCCATATATATATTCCCAACATATTATATTATAAAATATACATATTATAAAATATGCATATTTGATGTTGCATTTATATAGCGCTTTATTGATACTACACTCAAAGTGCTTTACACAGTGAACTTGGGACTCTCCTCAACCACCACCAGTGTGCAGCATCCACCTGGATGATGCGATGGCAGCCATAGTGCTCCAGTATGCTCGCCACATACCAGCTGTTGGTAGAGAGGAGAGAGTGGACTGATACAGCCAATTAATGGATGGGGATTATTAGGAGGTCATGATGGAGGGCAAATGGGGGAATTTAGCCAGGACACCGGGGTTAAAACTCTACTCTTTATGAGAAGTACCCTGGGATTTTTAATCACACTAAGAATCAGGACCACAGTTTAACGTCTCATCCGAAAGATGGTGCCTTTTTACAGTCTAGTGTCCCCATCACTATACCTGGCCGTTAGCACCCACACAGACTGCAGGGCGAGCACCCCCTGCTTGCCTCACTAACACCTCTTCCAGCAGCAACCTGAGTTTTCCCCAGGAGGTCTCCAATCCAGGTACTGACCAGGCTCAACCCTGCTTAGCTTCAGTGGGTAACCAGTCTAGATGCATATTCAATACATATAAAATATGCATATCTGTGATTTCATGTGCTGTTTTAGACAGGATTCCATTGATGAGTGAAGGGTGTGTCTTTACCTGGTGGTTGTTGGGAAGGACGGTCCACACTGTCTGAAGAAGGGAGATGGAACTGAATTCCTACAAGCAAACACACACATTTTGAGGCCAGACTACACTCACAAACACACATCATTCTGAGCTCTGACTGAATAACAACTGAATTTTGGATCATCAACTGGGACTTTGATTTCATGCCTTCACAAAAAGTTTATAATAACCTGATGAAAATTTATCATCCGTTTAATTATAAGTAAACCTTAAAATAATTCTTCCACTGTGTATTTGAAAGAGCACATACCGCAAGAGAGACTTGTACACTTATGTGTGCTCCATGAACACAAAACCACTAAACCAGAGAGATTATTAAAATGTTATTATAACAAAATCACCTGAATCAACAAGAGCTTTGAATGTGAACAGGGTAACAAATTCCTAAATGAAAGCATGTCTAACCTACATATTACGTCTGTTGAAAACTACACACCAGTTCTGTGCTACTTCAAACAATATTCTGTTCACACAGTGCTTTTGTTTAATGTTACACTGAATTACAATGTAATTTTTCAGAATTTGTTGCTGCTTGTGGCAATTTGCTCAGCTATAAACTTGATCAACATGTAGTAAGAGAAAGGGATAGAAAGACATCTTGCAGAACTGCAAAATTTTCTATTAAAAATATTTAAACACTCTTAAAATGAGATTTAATCAAAAAGCTAAACTATGAGATAAGACTTCTTTTCAGAGGATAAACTATAAATCAAGCAAAACAACAAATAGTTATTTTTATTATATTTTGTTTAATTATACTTGTTTTAAGCATAAACCTCACAGACTTCTGTTAGAATTATCCTTAAAAAAAGTACAAATAAAGTAAATGTATCTTGTGTTAAACATGTTTAAATATTTTCCTAGATAGCAAGATAAAATAGTGATAAAGAAAATGTTTTTTCTTACTGATTAAGGTTTGTTCTTCTTTTTTTTTTGGCTGTGTGGAGTTGATAATTAAAAAAAATGTTCACCTTAGAGTCAGAGACCACCATGTCATGGTCTAAAACATCCAACATTTGGATGTAAAAGTTCTTATTTTATTATTTAATGAAATTAATAACATTCAATTAGTTACAGATCACCATGGCCACAGACATTTACTGTAAGATGATCTCAGAAAAACTCACAATCAGCTGACAAAAGTGAAGATTCACAGAGAAAAGAGTCTTATTTTCTCATTTGTTTTTCTGACTTCTGAAGATCTATGTGTATCTGAACTTAAGCTTTTAGACAAACTGCTTTCTGTCTGAGCTTTTGAACAAAATCAGAAATCACAATGGCACAACAATATTGAGGCAGAGTGGTTACAAAAATAAATGCCCAAATTCATGAGCTAGACAAGGTACACAATGCACAAGCAGCCAATGAAATGTGAAGTACCAGGAAAACCATTTCCCCCAAAAGGAACACAGCTTTTACTATACTGAAATTACCAATTTCAAGGCTCTGTCAGGTATTTCCTACCCACTGAAATGATTTACAATGACTTAATATAGTGGGGATGGACCAATGAGCATCTCAATGTGTTTGTTTTGCTACAGTAAGTTTTGTCCTGCACTTTAAGCACCTGTGGGTCCATTCTAGATATGCATGTAAAACCCCACTTTTATTACTCAAGAAATAGCTCCCCAGCATGGCAGAGGGCAAGGTGTGGACAATGCTGTTAAGTAAGGCCTGAGAGCTCCATTATGAATGAAGAAGGAAGACCTTTTTATAATGGCTATATCTCAAATCGCATACGCATCTGTCCCAAATAGCATGCAAGATTAGGATTAGTACATCCCAAATCATAGTACATTGAAAATAGTATGTTTCTAGTGAATTTTCGAAGTTTGTGCATGCTTTTTGTGGTAATATTAATACTTACATACTTTCCACAGTTAATGCTTGTAGTATGCAAATTGGGAATCAGCCAAGACTTAATTTCTAACACTGGATATGACAGAACAGGCAATATGACTACTGTTGGGTTTTAGTTAAGTTTACAGTTTAAAGATAGAATTCAGGTTTAATTTGTAGAGCAACACATATCTAAGATTAAAGCTTTTTAAAAATATGCAATATTTGCACTGCACTCAATACTCACTGTAAATGTGTGTCAGTTGGCTGGCTGATTAACAAAAAAATCAGAGAGCCTTGCAAGTCCAGATTTTAAACAAACAAATAAAATAAATCCCAAACCAATCAAAATATAATTAGAAACATTAGCTACAACCACTTGATAGAAAAGTGGTTGTAGATAATTGTAAGCTAATTATGAAGTAAACCTACAATCTTCTCACCTACATTAACTAATCATCTAATTATCAGCTTTGTTCTAACTTAGTCATACAAATTAGATGTAGATTAAACTCTTGCTTACAATTAAAATGGCATCACTGTATTCGGTTCCAATAGTTCCTCTGATTGTCAGATACATGGTAATTGCAATGCATTTGTCATTACAAACCCAGTCTTGTAACCATTCAGTTACCATTAATTAAATATTTTTAAGATGGGAGCTCTGTACCTCTCCTTCTCAAACCACTTGATAAGAGTCAAGTGTGTAACATTATGAATATTGACCAAAAAAAATACAAATAAATAATAATTCACAGTATCCAATAAGCTGTACAATCACAATAATACAGAGAATTATTGGGAACTATACATGGGTATTAAGGATTAATAGTACTTTAAATCTCGTTTATAGTAATAGGTGTGGATTTGCCATTGTATGGTGTGTGTGATACAGTAAATGTTGCATTTAAAAGGTTGAGGATAACTGTACAGACAGTGGTTAGTCATCTCAATGGGTATGTTTACACCACATGTCTTAATTCACAGGTTTTAATTCCTTACCCTTATCTATATTTATGGGCATGTTTAAAGATTTTCTATATCCCATTCCATTTTAAAATAAACTTTAAGCTTGGTAAAGCTTGGTGTATCTTCATCTACCTCCAGCAACAACAAAATTATAATTCAAATCTTAGACTAACAGTGCATCAAACATTTGCACCCAAGTTTACAAGTGGATTCCACACCTGTTAGAATAAAATATTCCTAACAACACCACAGTTTTATAAGTCACTTTAAGAAATATCAATTTAGTATTAATATCTTGTGTTTCTACATATTAATATACCCAAAAAGGAATCAAAAAATATCATATTCAACAGGTTTTTGTCCCATTCGCCACCAGATCTATATCAGATTTTAGATTTGTAGGAAAAATAAGAAAATGCTGTCACTTCACGAGTAGCATGACAAATCCAATGTGTTTTCTAAAATTTCACAGTACTAAATCTTCCTCCACTTTTACAGTTAGACTTTGGCTCTGAAGACACTGAGTAAAATGGAATAAAGGATTCTATCATTCACACACACCAGAGAAACAACCACATTACAGAGAAAAAGATTATCAAAACCCATACAATATATCCAAGCAATATGCAGTGATTTTGTTTAAGTTGTCTTTGGCCAACATCCAGTTCATTCTCTTGTTACATTTTAAAAAGTCCCCCCACACACAGAGCATGACAGCCCTGAAAATATAAAACTTTTTGGTTGATCCAAGACTAATTTGTATGGAGAAATTTTACAGCTTCCTCTGTACTTTCTAAAGTACATTGGATAGAGTACAGTATCTTGACTGGAAGTCTTTGTTCTCTTCCAGAAAACAATCACAGTAAAATATGTTTGAGTCTCTGTAATGCCAGAGAGTAAGAGTATCCCTGGGGAGGGGTGAAGTTCAAGGTGACTCACCAGTTAGCAATGTAAAGATGTGGTGAATGTCTGAAGTATACTAATGCAGTGCCACTCTTGTCAGCAGAATGCTTTTAGCTACAACCTCTCTCAAAACCTCATTCATGCCCAAAATATTCACTTACTAACAGCACAACCACTTTATCTTGTCTTTTTCACACTCCCTGCTTCTCACTCACTCACTCACTCACTCACTCACTCACTCACTCACTCACTCACTCACTCACTCACTCTCTCTCACACACACACACACACACACACACACACACACACACACACACACACACACACACACACACACAGAACTGTTGGTCTACCTCTCATTATGAGGACTTTCCATAGACATAATGACTTTTATACTGTATAAACTATAGATTCTATCCTCTAAACCTAACACAACCCCTAAACCTAACCCTCACAGAAAACCTTCTGGATTTTTACATTTTCAATAAAACATTGTTTAGTATGATTTTTAAGCGATTTGAATTATGGGGACACTAGAAATGTCCTCATAAATCACATTTCTAGCATAATACCCTTGTAATTACTAATTTGTAACTTACAAAATTGTCCTCGTAAATCACAAAAACACGCACACACACACACACACACACACACACACACACACACGAAAACATCTTGCTACATATCCTAACAGTCTTGTGTTCTGCCTGGAAATATTACATCTGATATTCTATTGCACACCCCGTGTTACTTCATGTACTTTTGAGGAGCTCAGAGTGACAGTGACATATAAGACATCTGGGAATTGTTAGAGTATTTCTTGTGGTAAATTTCCATACTGGCACTCCGTGATATTGGCTTCCGCCCACGTGCTTTTCGCTGCCACCGGATCCACAGGAAATCCCTACAAGATGGTGAATGAGAGGGGCTGCTTATGGCTGCTGTTCCCTTTGGGGATCCATTATCACTCATTTCTCTCTTTGATACATCTATGGCTGCCTGGAGCTCCAACAGGGATAAATTAAATGGGTGCACAGTCGCAGGGTCTATTGTAGCAAGTCCAGGTGCACTCAGCTCTGTTTCCTTTGACGTTGGTTCATCTGTGTTAGCTGTTTCAGGATCGAAAGTATCTGACTCAACTGAGCACAGAATAGCAGAGAATAGAGTTTCAGACTCCAGGGGAGCCGAGTCCACAGTGTCTGGTTCCAAAGGGAAATTTCTCATTGGGTCAGGAGATTCTAAAGACTGGGTATCTTGCTCTTCAGAGCAGGACTCTGCAAAGTCATTGGCATCGCCTTTGGTAGGGTCAAATTCTTCTTCAGAGAACATGAATGTCTCCTTTTTGGACCACAAAACAAGAGCCTGAGTGTCTAGGTCATGTGCTACTGGCTTTTGACAAAAAGGAATGTTAGGTTCAGGGCTTGCTGGATTTGATATGTCAGATTCAGATCTGGACTCAGGCTCTGGGGTGGCCGGCTGGAGATAAATTGTGTCCAGCAATTCTGGAAGGGGTGGTTCTTGTACTGTATTCTCACAGGAGTATTTAAAGACTGTTTGTGGGGTTGGAGGTTTTGGCAGAGTTAGGTCTACCGGACCTGGGCTTTGAGAGCCAGACACATTGAAGTCCAAGGATTCGAAACTTGGCCATTTCAAGTCACTAAGATTCATTGAGTCTGGGGTCGCTGGACTCAAGACAGCTGAGTACAATTCCAGGGCTGTGAAGTCCTGTAGCAAATTTTCATCTGTGTTACTCAGCACCATTGGCAGCATGGATTCGAGAATTGACTGCTCCTTTGTAGTTGTGTTGCAAATTTCCAAAATTGATGGCCCAGGTTGAGCTTGTGCCGGATACTCTTGAGGGAACAGACCCAAGGTGGTCAGATCAAGAGATTCTTGAGGTGTAGCACTTACGTTCTCTGGGTCCAGTTTAGGCCACTGCAAACTAGCCACGTTCACTAGTTCTACATTTGTAAAATCTAACACAATTGAATCCACATGCTCAGGAGTCTGTGACTTTGTAAAGAAATATGGGTCTGCCTCTGGCTCTGGAGGATCTGGAGGGCTCATGGAGTCTGAATCAAATTCAGGCCAACAAATCGACACCACATCAATTGGATCTGGAGGTGTAAGATTAGCAAAAGTCAGATCATCGATTTCTACTAATTCAGAGTTTGGGTCGGTTTGAAAAAATGGTGCAGAGGTTGAGACTTGCAGGACATTTTTATCCAAGGGTTCTGAGGGAGTCATGGATAAAACTCTAGGGTCGACCGGCGAAGGGCAATTTACAGCGGCATCTGCTGTGTTCTGTCGCACCAGGGTCTTGCTTCCTGCCTGGGTACTGACAGACACTTGAGGAGCAGCTGTTTGGGTTTTTCTCACCCAGCTTGGTGACCAGGTGCTGTAATGTTGCGTAAAGTTGGAAAAGTTATTGTTGAATGCTCTGAGCTCAGTGCACAGATCCTTCCTTAGCTCGGCTAACTCTTTCCGCATGGCCGAAACATCTTCTCTCCACTGGTGGCTTATTGCCAGGGCCAGATCCGCTGTTTCCTGGACACTTGACTGAACAGGCCGCGGCCTGATGGGCACACTTGTTTTCAGCGGGGGTAATGAGGGAGTCATGGTAGGTGAGCTATTACCATAAAGGCTGCTAGATTCATCTTCTCTCCCACGGAAGCCTACATTCCCACGGGCCATGGAGGTTAAGTCCAGCCTTTCACAGGGTAAATTGTCCTCATTAAGCAAACCAGTGCCCTCCAGCAAATCATTTCCCTCTGGAAGAAAAATATAAAAATGCCAGTGTACACAATGTGCCATGTCGTGCGGCTAGCTGGGGAATTGTGCTGTTTGCAGGTGCCACTGAGAGTTCAACCAAACACATGTGAGCCAAAATAAGTTTTAGGCCAGATCAGGATTAAATCTCCCCTTGTGTGAATGAAGTACATCATCACACAAGTAAAATGAAAATCTTAACCGTGTGCTGTACCAGATGACATCTGAGGGGATATGGGAATTAATAATTTATAAGGAAAGATTCAGAGCAGAGCCCGTTTATATAGAAAGACTTTGCACAAAATCGTACAAATTGTTTTGAGTTTTGCTCAGTATGTGACAAACGTAATCTCAGCTCCTTGTGCTTTAGGTGACAGGAGCTAGTTATTTTGAGTTATTGTAATCACACTCGGAAACAGATCCCATTTTGACTCACAGCTTTTTTCTCTCTGTTATTACTCTGCCTTCTCACTCCATCCTGTACTTGCATATTCATCTCTCAAAGCACAAAACAGAGAACTGAAGTCAGAGGACACCTGCAGGGGATAATAACAATGGCATCTCATTGAGCATCATCAGGTTCCTCCGACAGAGTAGGTCTGTGCTTTGTGCCTTGAAAGGAGGCAAATGCGAGCAAAGCTTTCAGTCTCTTTTATTTTTGTGCATGTGTGTCTCAGCAAAGCACTGTATGAACCCTATTGAACACAAGAGGTCTACTTTGACAAGGTCTATACTGGGGCAATCATCATCTTCAACCAGTACCTCGACACACAAACAGCCAAATTCGAACAAAAAATTAACTCAAGTAAGATTAAATATTTTTTTTATTCCTTGCCCAGTCACTGTTGACGATTTATAAAAAAAAAATGGGACTTACTATAATGGTTTTAGAAAAATCAGGCTCATAGTCGTGTTTTTAAAGAGACTCCCTTTGTAAGAAAGCCAATATTGCTCGTTAACGGATATGCTGCAAGCATATTTCAGTGAGAAGGCAGTGTAAACATGCCAGAGCATATTTACTGTATAATCGCTGTCTAAAGCTCTACTGCTGTCCACAACACTGATTCCTGCCCATAATTCACATGTGTCCAGGGGTTTGCCTCTTACGCTCTTATTTTCTCTCTTTTTTTTTTTTGGACAGCCTGTTTCACCACTGACTCTTAAACAGTCTGAAAACTCAAATACTCAAGCACTGCTTCAGCTGTGGACCCTGTGGGAGAGAGAACTCAAAACTGATGTGTGTTTGAAAACAGCTTCACACAGAAAAGTGAGAGAGAAGGAGATAGAGGCAGAGACTAGGAGAGTGGAAAACAGAAAGCCCACAGAGTGACAATCATCCGACTGGGTAACATTTTGGGATCGGAATACACACCACCTTGTGTCTCCATCATTACCTGTCAACCCTCCCTGTCTGTTAGCCAAGAGTCAACTGAGGCAGAAAATAGGACATGAGATCCAAATTGAAAATCTTCAGAGACAAAACACACAGTGGAAGAATAAAACAAATTTTATATCTTAATTTTTCACTTTTTACCAGTTTTTTTTATTTGCCACAATATTTTGGGGATTTAATTCAATAGGGTTCATATTCTTATGCTCTGAGTCACACTAGCACTTACCTCTGGGTTATTAGGGCGTACACAAAACAATGACTCTGCTGTTAGCAATTTACATGCATATATGCCATGCCACATGTAATACAATGCATTCATTCAGAAATAATCATCTGGATAAACAGCTTTTCCTCTGATTTGTTTCTGGTTTACTAATCTGGAGTGGTGGTGGTGTAGTGGTCTAAACCACATAACTGGTAAACTGAAGCAGAAGGTCGTTGGTTCAATCCCCACAGCCACCATTGTGTCCTTGAGCAAGGCACTTAACTCCAGGTTGCTCCGGGGGGACTGTCCCTGTAATAAGGGCTCTGTAAGTCGCTTTGGATAAAAGCGTCTGCCAAATGCAGAAATGCATAAATGCATTTTACACAATCACTCCTAACATTTATACTGTCAATAATTAAGTTAATCATGAAAATGAGTTAAAATCATGAAATTACATAATATTTGAGCTAAAAGCTCTAAAATTGCTCATTTACAGTTTAAAAATTTAAATGCATACAGTAATACCAGAATTTATAATCATTAAAACAACTTGGGTATGTCCTTAATCCAATAACATCCGAAACAGACTATGGCTTTGTTCAGACAGGCAGCAAAAATCTGATATTTTTGCATTTCTGACTCAAATCCATTTTGAATGGTTTGTACATAACAAAACAACATGAAATCGTATTTTTACAAACCAGATCCAAACCACTTCTATATGTGGTTTGATATACAATATTTTTTATTTATTTTTGTTATATGTTGTTAAGTAATTGTTATGGCAACCTATGTAGATATCCCGAAAATACTGACTACAACTGTCTGAACACATAGATCTGATTTAATCACCGAAAACTGACAGTGCAGACAGTCATCCCGACAGATCAGATTTGAAAAACAAATTGGCAGCCTGAGGAAAGCATATGAGATTGACTGAAAGTGATCTGGAACCTTGCTGCAGATAACCACCACTACTCAAGAGACAGACACAAGCCAAGGCCAGACACAGGTGTGCATGGTGACCGTATTGCACAAGGTCAGCCCACTTACCTGTGGTGGACCTGATGGTGGAGGTGACAGTGGATGATGTCATAGAAGGAACGCAGTCATCGTCTTGTGAGAATCCAGCCTGGATGGCTCGCAGGTAACTGTGACTGCGTGTCCTGAAGCAGCCTGGCAGATTCAAAGCATCCATGGCCTGAGACTCCACCTCGCTGAACACAGATTCACAAACTGACTCAAACTGCCCATTAACCTCCGCCTCACTCACCTGTTGGGGCAGAAAATACCAAAACAACACATATCAACTTCAAAGTGCCCACACTTTTTGATAAATTAATTTCCATAACTTTCCATGACCATAACAGGCATTTGTAAAAATAATTATAATACTTAAATTAATATATATATATATATATATATATATATATATATATATATATATATATAAATTATTCATGATTTGCTAGTGAGTCATTCAGACCAATATGTGAACTGGTTCAACAAACTTAATCACACACATCGGTTTTACACTACAAAAGAGAAACATTCAGCAAATTAAATATTTTAGTTCAGGGGATAATTACAATAAAATATATTAATTATAGGAATGCCCATGAGTTTTCCAGGCCTGTGAAAAAAAATTTTGAATCACTGTATATTTCCAGGTTTTTTATGCCCATTTGAACCCTGATATTTCGTCTAACAATCCTCCCATCTTTTTTCCATCTGGCAGCTTACTTTCATTTTTGTTGCCTTTATTTGCTGTTTCTCCCCCAGTCCTTGTGTGCAGTATAATCTTATCTACACAGGCCTGTTTATGAGATAAAAATCATGGTTTGGTCTTGTCACACTCTCTGTGGATCAAATATCAAATCTTTCTTTGGAAGTCTGGGGAAATGAGGTTATACTTAACAGATGGATGTTTCCTTCATATACTTCACCAATCTCTGAGCAATGCTTGCTAAGATCATCAAATAGATACTGAAAAAAGCATCTTCAGTCTAGACTTCTGATAGGATTCTAACTCCCTATCAGATTCCCATTTAGCAATCTCTAAAATCTGAGATTGCCATCTTGTTCCATTGAAAGGGAATTAACCTCTAATGACCAAAGCAAGACACTGATGACACTTAGAAAGGGAAAGAGAGAGACAGTTGTGTAAAAGGGGGGCTAAGAGAGTGAAAGCCATGCTGTAAGACTTCCAGCCAAATCAATACCACCCCCATTACTTCACTTTAAGAGAGAGATTTAGATGTTAGAGGCTGATAAAACTGACAATTTTAAGACACACAAACACAAACACTATGTTGAGTAAATGGCAAAATGGGCCCTAAATCCTTTGTAGTATCTACTGAACTTTCAGCACTGTGGTGAGTGTAAAAAGCCTTTGATTACTTGGGCAGATGTGACTCTCACCTGGCTGACCTGGCTGACGCAGCTGGCCTGGCTAAGTGTGCTCACCGCTCTCATGTAACTCTGGTTCCTGGAGCGAAACTTTGGTGAGCTGTAGTTGGGAGATGGTTCCAGCATGATGCTGGGATGAATTTCCCTAGAGGTCTGAAGATGGTAACTTTGACTATATAGCCACACATGAAGTGAAGGGTAGAAGAAAAGAACTAGTGAGAAATATATATTGTATATCAATCAATCTCTATCTATCTATCTATCTATCAATCTATCTATCTATCTATCTATCTATCTATCTATCTATCTATCTATCTATCTATCTATCTATCTATCTATCTATCTGTCTATCTGTCTATCTGTCTATCCGTCTATTCATGTCTCTATTGATAAATGATCTATAAAGAATTGTCTCTATTGATAAATGATCTATAAAGAATCATCTGGAGTTAGAATTGTTATTATGCCATATTTGCATATTATATAACTTCCCTGTTTCTTTTTTCTCTCTGTCTCCTGATTTATCAATGCAACCTAAAAATGGCATTTTGATTGGCCACTCTGCTGAAGCATCCAATCAATGCTGGAAAATGAAGCAAAATGAGGCTGCATAATGAGCCAGTGTGCCTCTGTGCTCAGATAACCAAGAAATACATTAAAAAGAGACTCTCAAAAAGAGAAAATTAGGAGTGGAAAGAGGGAAAGAACTAGAGAAAAAAAGAATAATGCTATGTTACAAAAGCTTTTCACTTTAAAAAAAATATGCAGAATAGATATAAACATCTTTGGTATTATTATAATAATTGTGTAAATATTGATGCACAGTATAGCTGTGCACCTGCATCTATGATATGTGGGTATTTTAGCCCCTGTGTATCTACTAAAGCCTATTTATCCAAAGTATTGTGTATAACAAAGATAAAAAAGAAATCTAGTACACTCTTCAAAATAACTAACAGCAGAGAGTACATGACACGTTTAAGTCTGCACTGAACATATTGAAGTCAATATTTCACTCTGTTAGTGAACCTGACAAAATGTATGATTAGAAGATTAGAGGATTATGAGGAGATTAGAAGACTTCTACTTTATGTGTGCATCAATGTGCACACTATTCTAAAACATATACAGTACTTTGAGTGGCTAGTGTGTCTTTGCTTGTATTCACCTTAAATCTGCTGTGATATTTGTGAGGTATTTGACCATGTCCCGGCTTGACTTGTCCAGACGGTATGAGCTGCAAATAGACAAAAGAGACATGATGCTATTTAGGATGGACAGATGGATAAAACAATTACATACCTGACAGAGGTGTTATTGGAATTTTGTTGTAGGCACATTTACATAGAGTGACAGGGGGAGGGCGGGGCCAAGTCGTGATTCCGCACACCCGACCCCTAATCAGGCTAATCAAGCCTCAGAGAGGGATAAGGGCCGACTGGAAGCTGCAGTGCGAGAGAGAGAGAGAGATTTAAGGACAGCTGTCCGACACCTGTGTGTGTTTGTTTTTTGGTTTCAGTTTTATATTAAACTATTATTTATATTCTCAAGCCGGTTCTCGCCTCCTCCTTTCCGTTAATCCCTTTACACATAGTTTCACGAAGAAGCTTTAAAGCTGCTCTGAGCAAGATATGTCATATATTAATTATGTGTGGTTGTCTTGTTTAGCCAGAGGCTTTTGTTTCTTTGCTCATAGCATTGGCCTGAAGATAACAGATTGGTTTAGAGCTCAAAATGTCAATAGAGACACACATACAGTACACACCAATATATAGACTAAAATATTTAGTAGTTCATTTGATGGAATCACTATATTTTCTACAAGTGTATTTGTACGTTTTCATTTAATGGGACTGTTAAAAAGTATGATTATTTATTTGTTTACTTTTTTAACCTTTTATTTTTCTTAAATTCTTCATGGGCCCCCTTATGACTCCCTGAACCCCAGTTTAAAACCCCTGATTTATTCTCCTCTTCAGCATCATCCTTTTCCAAAAACCCTTGCCTGTCGAATCCTCTGGGAATATAATCACACTCTCTCCCACTCTCTCTCAGCTTCAACCATCTCCTGAGACCTGCCGAAAAGTGTGTGCAAACAAGCACATTCCAGAATGTTCACAGTAGATCATGGTGACATTTCTGCTATGAGCTTTGCATGTAAATCATGGCAAATGCCAGAGAGCCAACAGACAAAACTGAGGCTTATTCTAACCTAAGATATTAGGAAGGAAACATGTTCGGAGTGTTTGTTGATGAAGTTACAAAGCATGAAGAGACTCTTCATGATGTGAGGACAGATCTGATGCTGCTATTGGTAATTCTTGAGCTCTGAGCGGGAAAAAAATCAATACAGTCAATGTGTCTCCCTCAGTTTGCACTGTGTGTGTCCTCCGCTGCTGCTGTGAGGGAGATTTCTGAGGCGCTGCCTTACGCTGTAACTACAATCATTTCTAAAGCTCCACAGCTAAACTGCAGAGGGCAGATGTTCCAAATGTACAGTATAATCTCAGCACTGCAGGCAGCACCATCAGAGCTATGTCATGTATTAAGTTATTTTGAACTTTTCAAAGGAGTGTAGCAAAATTTGGTGCATTATTTTGCTAATACCAAGAATACAAAAGTGATAATTAAATGAGCTGAACTCCATGTTCATATTCCATGTTCAACAGAATAAAAATCTATTACAAACATATTTAGTGATCCCAAAGGTCTGATTTTGGGTAAAAATCTGCAGAATTCTGCAGAATGGATTTAAACATGGTAAAATTGTTAAACAGAGCTAAAAGTATACGCTTTTATTGGTATCTGAAAACATAATTCAATTAGTGAGGGATAATGTACAGACAGCCAGTCATTATTGCAAAATAAACCCCTTTAGGGTAATACTTATCACCCTGTCAGTGTTTATTTAGCGATAATGACTGGCTACCTGTACATTATCCCACTTTTTAAAGATTATTTAAAAAAGAAATCAGACAAAGTAAGAAATCTGCATTTGCATGTATCGTAGTGTGTCCTGGACAGTAAAGGGGAGGTGATATGAAGGCACATGATATGCAGGAATAATCCAATAAGGTGTTTATTGTGGTCAGTGGTAAAGGGTGCTCATTATATATGAAAACCATACATAACAGGGACAAATTAACTATTAAACATGATCAAAATGAGCAGAAATCATACCCAAACAAATAAACATACATTTAAACCAGATCTCAGATCTCAAAAGCAAACAGTATAATAAATGCATCCTCCTTACTGGTAAAATGGACTCCCTCTTAGCCTAAAAAAACGGGTTCCTAGGACACACCCCCTCCTAGGAGGAGTCACTGGAAGCAGGAAGAGGTGTGAGAAACACATGTTGCAACTGATTAAATGGTGGTTTAAATGTTGAGTTAAATGAATAAATGTTAAAGAATATGCAACCAGACATGTCTCTGTGTGATTAATGGGGAATAGTGAACTCTTGCATGAAACAATGGGATGTAGTGAGCTTAAATACCCATAGATTTGTGCACCTATCAATGAGTTTACACAAACAACAACTACACTAACATTCAAAAGTTTAAGGTCACTTACTCATTCTTTTTTTTTCTTTCTTTTTTTCTTCTATACATTTTAGAATAATAGTAAATTCATCAACAACTATGGAATAATAGAAATGGAACTATGGGAATTATAAATGTCTGTACTATGTTATCTTCTAGCATCTTCAGAGTGGTCACACTTTGCCTAGATTTTGTATAAATGTACTCTTGGCATGTTCTCACCCAACTTCTTCAAATATCACCCTGGGATGCTTTTTAAACAGTATTGAAGGAGTTCCCATCTATATGCTGGGCACTCAGTGGCTGCTTTTCTTAATTATTCGGTCCAAGTCATCCATATAAAAAAAAATATATATTTATATATATATATTTTTTTAATAAATTTTAGTTTTGTAATTAAATAAATTAATATGTTGGCACAATTATATTTTTGTCTACAAAACTCATTTCAAACATTTAAGCAGATACCTTCAGATCAAAATGTTTTTAAGATCACGAGAAACATTTCAGGCAAGTGAACTTTTGAACGCTAGCATAAATCCAGTGAAATGCGAGTACCTTGATATAACAGCTGTTCCCCGTCTGTTGCTCACTTCGACATTATGTCGAAGAAGCGACACTAGGGGTCTCTCTTGAGCGCTGAATATACCTCTGATCTATGAAAAAAGACCAATGAGAAGTTGGCAGACAGAATTTGCATGTCCCGCCCCTGGACATACGGTATAAAGGCGGGGAAATTCGTCTGTTTCATTCAGAAATTTTCTTCGGAGCCGATGGTCGTGTATGCAGCGAGCTGCGAATCACACACCTGTTCCTCTACCTCTGAGCGATACTGCTGTTGGAACTGCGGCTTTCTCCTTCTCTGCACGGCAGTGCAGTTTGCCCCTGGGCGCTTCCACAGCACAAAACTGAAAGAGTGTTTTGTAAAAAGTGTAATTTTCTCTAAAAGAGTATTTTCCTCTAAAAGAGCAATACACAGTGGCGTTGAACGTCCTTTCAGGACGCGTCTTTATAAAGATGCCTTTCGGCACCTGTGTAGTTCCTGGATGCGGTAGAGTGCTCTCCTCTTCATAGGCAGCAATCACACCGAGGCAGCATTTGTGGATGGTTCATGTTCTCACTGCGAGAGCATGACCATGGCAACGTTGCGGTCGCGGCTTTCCTTCAACCGAAGGAATGCCAGTCCAGCCGCCCCCCGCGTTGCTCCTTCCCACGGGATTGAGGATGACGCGGCTGGAGGCGATCTGGGGATGGCAGCAGGCTCGGTTTTGACGGGTATGCCCCCTCGAACCTCCTCGTTGACTCCCGTCCAGGCTCGAGGCAACATCGGTTTGCCTCATGGCCAGTCTGCCTATCCTCTGGAGCCCCCCGAGCTGGATGAGCTCGCCGCTGCATCGGAGAGTGGTCCGGCATCAGACACAGGTGACTCTGACCTTCGGGCCAGCACGCCCAGGCTGAGGCCGATGCCCAGATGTCCGACATGCTTGCCCGGGCTGCCGCCAATATGGGGCTGGACTGGAACCCTCCGTCCTCCCCACAGCCGTCGCGGTTGGATGATTGGTTCCTGGGGTCTGCGGGCCCTCACAGCCACGCCCCCCCCCACCCCGCCCCGCCCTCAGTCCCTTTCTTCTTGGAGGTGCATGATGAGCTCTCACTACCCTCGACAGCGGAGCGGCCCACGGGTACACAGCGATTCCCCAGGTGGATAGGGCGGTTGCGATCCACCTATGCCCCGAGAACGCCGCCACCTGGCGGGATTGCCCTGTGCTCCCCTACAAGGCCTGTAGGATGATGTCATCATTTGCCGCCAAAGCCTACAGCGCCACCAGACAGGCCACTTCCGCCTTGCATGCCATCGCCCTCCTGCAAGTCCACCAGGCCAAGGCACTCAAAGATCTGCACGAGGGTAGTCCTGATTCCGATGTGCTACAGGAACTGCAATCAGCGACATTGGTCATCTCGGCTTACGATCGATCTTGGACTTGTGAGTTTTCAACCGGGCTTTGCACAAACTCCCGTCCAAAATGCTCAGGCAAAAATACATCTTAACTTGCATCCAGCATCTAGATTGGTTCGCAGTGGTAGACCTGAAGGACGCGTACTTCCAATCGACCCTTTCTACGGTCTGCGTTCGACGTATCAGTACAAGATCCTCCCCTTCGGCATGTCCCTGTCCCCTCGTGTCTTTACGAAAGTCGCAGAGGCAGTCCTTGCCCCGCTCCGAGAAGCATGCATCCGCATACTCAACTACCTCGATGACTGGCTGATCTTGGCCCACTCCCGAGAGTTACTATGCACCCACAGGGACCAGGTGCTCAGGCATCTCAGCCACTTAGAGCTTCAGGTCAACTGGGAAAAGAGCAAGCTCGCCCCGGTTCAGAGCATCTATTTTCTCGGCGCTGAAGGTCTCAATGTCAGCGCGCCTCACCAACGAATGCCTCGCCGCCTTCAGGCCAGGCACTGCGGCCCCTTTAGAACTTTTCCAGAGGCTCCTGGGGCATATAGCATCCTCCGCGGCAGTAACACCACTGGGGTTGATGCATATGAGACTACTTCAGCACTGGCTCCAGACTCGAGTCCCGAGACGAGCATGGCGCCGCGGCACGCACCGTGTGATGGTCAACCCAGCCTGCCACCAAACATTCAAACCCTGGACAGACCTCTGCTTTCTGCGGGCAGGAGTCTCCTTGCAGCAGGTGTCCCGACGCGTCCTGGTCATGACCGATGCCTCCAAATTGTGTTGGGGAACCGTGTGCAACGGGCACGCAGCCGTGGGCCATTGGAAAGGGGCCCCACTGCGCTGGCACATCAACTGCCTAGAGTTGTTGACTGTATTCTTTGCCCTGCGGAGGTTTCTCCTGCTGGTTCAGGGCAAACACGTCTTGATCAGATCAGACAGCACCACCGCGGTAGCGTACATAAATCGCCAAGGCGGCGTACGACTCAAGCCGCTAAGCGCCACTCACATCCCCGGCAACCTCAATGTGGTGGCAGATGCACTATCACGACAATGTGAGCCAGTAGAACTCGGTAACACACTGACGGACTGACCGGGTGGATCGCTTGCACCTAGCACCCTTTCCCTCGGTTGAGGTAAAACCGTGCGCTTTTTCTCCCAGTCGATCCCAATCACTCGGCTACCTGGATGACTCCTCCCTAGCCCTCTGGGTCCGCAATTCAGCGAAGGAATTCGCCGACCCAATCCACTGCGGGCACTCAGATCTACCCTGTACTGGAATAGGTGCTCCACAGGTCAGGGCTCCTACGTGGACTTTTTCGCGGTACGGTATGGGGCATTGGGGAAGGGTACGTGCAGTCTGATACAGCTGGTAATTTTGGCACTTCAAGTACTTGCCCACTCCTGTGTCAGCAGTACACTGCCAACTTCTCATTGGCCTTTTTTCATAGATAAGAGGTATATTCGACGCTCAAGAGATACCCTTAGTGTCACTTCTTCAACACAAAGTCTCGTTCCCTCCATCAGGGAACGGAGGTTACATCCGTATCCTAGACGTTTTTGAGGGGAACTTGGACCAAACTGACATGAATGAGCAGTAAACAGACTTAGAACATAAACATTATATGAAAACTTGATGTATGGGTAAATATAGTCAGTTCAGATAGCCGGCACGTTCTATATAGCGCGGCTGTGATGATGCCACGCAGAGCCAGTCATCACAACATGACATTAGAAATAATCCTGTTATTCTTTGTTTTTGACATTAAACCCTGATGAGGCATGCGCACAACACATGCGAACATTGGATAAACCAGTAGGAGCGCAGGTTAAGGTGTTTACATGCAATGCAAAATCAGGGTAATTGACGAAAATCTACATGTGTCGATCAGTTTATTCTTAAAACCTTTATGATCTTACACCCATAATGGAAAGCCGTTTAATACATTTAAGTGACCACACATGTTGTTGGCCTATTAAGCATATTTGGCGTAAGAAAGCGCATATAAACATGCATTTTTCCCCAATATTTAACAAAACAATATATGTAATTTTACAGTAAAATATTGTAAAATAAAAATTATGCCTTTTATTATGGATTTTACAGTACAATTAACAGTAAAAAATATATTATGTTTAACAAGAGAACACACACACTTTTACAGTAAGCTTTTGTTAAAATTACATTGAAAAACAATAATTGGTAATTCCCAAGTTCCTGCGTGACACATCATATTTCAATATTTTTATGGAAATAGTTATAGTATTTCTCTTCTTGTTTTTATATCAGTTACAGTGCTGTATGTGTATTTTGGTGTTCAGTTATATTTTATGTATTTTAGTTAATGTTTATTATATATCATTTAATAGTATAAACAGTAATGAACAGTAAAATATACAGTGTACATCGCTTCAAATCTGTCCATGCGTTCTTCACCAGTAGAATTTTGCAGCGCAAAGATAAATATTACCACGTCTTTATATGGCTATTTACCAAATAAATAAATATATGAATATGAGATTGTGATTGGAGTTGAAATTATTTGAATATCTTACTTGAAAATACCACAAAAGCGATACAAGCTACAAGCTATGCTTGAACACAAGTGATGCTATGAACAACAGTCATTGTTCAGAAATATCTGATCACTGAATGTTGCTGTTGACCAATCAGAATCGAGTATTCCAAAGTGCTGTGTAATAAGCCAAAATACTTAATGAGCTACTGTTTTCTGATTACTTTGTGAATGAAAGGCATTCAAATTCTTTGGTAATCTGCAAAGTTTTTCTTACAGAGGTCTGTGGGTGCTTGGTTCTAAGTGGGGTGCTTTCTCATGCCATTTAATTGTGTGGGAGGTCCACACTACTGATTTGTGCAGTAAATATATATAATATATATATATATATATATATATATATATATATATATATATATATATATATATAATTATACCACAGGTTTGTTGAATGCTTGATTCTTATTTTTCAAGGAAACGCACGGCTAAGAAGTAGTTCCAGGACTTGACCGCATAATGGTTTCATGTCACTCCGCCAAGTTAACTGAAATAATGGAAAAGTTATAGGCTAGCCTACAGTCCACCACAGCATACAGATCAAACAACAAACAAAAAGATCAAACATCAAATAAAATGACAGACAATTTTGATTTTCCAGAAATAACTTTTAATATTTATGGAAAGTATGAAAATTTCAACAACTGGGCGGCAGCTGAATTGGACAGTCCAGATGAAAAAAAGTTACAAACGAAAGAGAACATCAAAGGCAACTGGCAACAGCAAACGACATAAAACAATCAGCGATGAACAGCTAGACAGGCTTGAGGGTGGAAAACATGAAGTAAACAAACTTTCATGAAAAAAACCCCCAGCTTGGGCAGTAAATGTTTTTAACGATCGGCTTAAAGCCAAAAATGCTTCTGTGGAAGAGGAAGAGAGAGAGGGGGTAAACGCCCTAAATACCCAGCTGCAAGCTTTCTATGCCACAGTCAGTAGCGCAACGGGCACAGCGTATTCAGTGTGTATGTATTCAGGGCCGTCCTGCTTAAAAGTTGAAAGGCTGGGAAAGACGTCAGCTCTCATCATCACAGTCTTTTACATTTCATGCTGATAAAATACATATTGAATGAATAAATAAATATTGTCAGGCCTACTCCTTCACAGGCACCTTTTCATTATTTATAACTGCAGATAATAGAAAAATAAAACAAATAAATACTGATACTTTCTCACAGGCTTTTCTGTTTCATATGTTATTGTAGATAACACACACACACACACACACACACACACACACACACACACACACACACACTAGCTTTTTTCTCAAATAAGTGCATAAAAGCAGCGTATCCTCAGTTGCTAGTTCTAACATGATGTTTTCGAATTAGCAACGAAGGCTTGAGCTGTATTAAAGCTAGATACACTTGATCAATACAACAGTTCCTACTATTATCTGAAATATCTGTGTGAAAAACCCTCACGCTCCCCTCTCTCTCTCTCTCCCTCATCTCCCTGCCGCATTTCCACCTCGGGTGTGCATTATTTTTCAACAATTCAATGGGCCATCGTCAATTATTCCTTACATACATATATATATATATATATATATATATAGAGTGGTGGTGGTGGCAGTGGGCTAAAGCGCATAACTGTTATCAGAAAGTTACTGGTTCGATCCCCTCAGCCACCACCAATGTGTCCTTGAGCAAAGCGCTTAACTCCAGGTTGCTCTGTGGGAATTGTCCCTGTAATAAGTGCACTGTAAGTTGCTTTGGATAAAAGTGTCTGCCGCATGCATAGATGTAAATGTAAATATATAATATGTATTCTATATGTATGTGGATTTCCATCAGCTCCTATTCAGTGGGGCTAGGCCATGCAGAGATAAATGAGGCTGTCCCCAGTGATCTGCTTGCATGCACTCTAGAAGCTATCATACTTTTCCATTAGAATGTTCGGCTGTTCTTGCAGTGGCTTTCTGGAAAATGGAATCATAACATGTCTTCATGTTATGTACTGTATGTCTACAGTAGCTAAAATTACCAGCTTAGAATTTCCGCTTAGAACCAATATGAATTTCCATGCTAGTTTCTGCTGGTTTGGTGCTGGTCTAGCTGGTTGGACATCAGTAAATGGGGACAAAACACACCATATGCAGATATCCAGTCATGCTGGTCTATTCAGCGGAAAAATCAGTAATCAACAAATTGCCCATTAGTGAGGGCAGAAATGTTTAGGCATGCATTAAAACAGCCTCTGGAAGATCCATAAAAGCATAATAGGGCAGATTATTGGCCTCCAACATCATCCTGTGCATGAGTTTTAGAGCTGATCGAATGGCCAGTTTGAATCTGAGGCTTTTCTTCTCAAGTTTGATTTTCATACCAGGGATTTGCATGACAGAAGGCAATGATGGGTGACCCACCACATAATTTTTCATGTAGATTTAATAATTTGGGTTGACAAAAATAGCCAGAACATGAACAGACATTTGGTTTGAACTGTGTCCAGAGTCATCACTAGAGTGACTGCCACAAAAAATCTCAAAGTGGAAGTGGATCATGTGGGATCTCCAAAGAAGGTGTAAGTATCACACACTCACTTAGAAAATGTAAAATCATCTGTGCAGTAATATGTTAAAGCTGTACTACATAACTTTGTGCTCTCTAGCAACATCTGTGGTTGAAACCACAGCAATTTGAGCAAGCAATTTGCAGAAGAATACATTACATAGGCAGTGTTCTGGCACTGCTATTCTGGCAGATGAATCTCACAATTTGAGCTTACCTTGACATCGCCTGTGTGTGATCATGTTTGGAGACGGAGTCATAACGTGCTATTTTGATGTTGATATTTTGTAATACGATTACACATTTGAAATGGATATATTACTTGCTTTGATGAAGATAAACAACACTCTTATTTACATATTTGAATGAATTTTACACTTAAATTGCTTTTCTGACTCTACACTCAAAGCACTTTTAAATAGAGAACAGAGGACTCTCCTCAGCCACCACCAGTAGATCTTTATATGATTATTCAAGTGTTTCATCTACTATTAATGTTTGAATTGTACTACAATTTGAAAAGGTTAAATAAGAGGTTAAACTTGTGATATGGCTGATAAGAGTTCAATAGAAGACTTTATAATTTTTTTACTATATTGTCAAGCCTCAGAATCAGCAACAGCATGTCTATGCATTCACACAATAACAAGTAAACTAAAAACATAAAACAAGGATTCAATAATGATGGGGAAAAAAATGTACTTTATTAAAAATAATTATTGTCACAATAATATGCTTAAATATGCAATATAACTATTACAAGAAGTCAATTTCAGAAGTCAAACATATTAAAAATGTCACAGTAACTTCTCCGGACAACATAGATACATCGCGATCGGTTAACACACGAGTAATGTTCGATTTCTAAAAGTACGACAAGCAATATAAGCTTCAACGACCCTACCAGACAAAATATCCAAGCATTTTAGCAGGTAAACAACTTCACCAAGTGTATAACAGACATACATTCATCTAGACTGCAATGATGCTGTCCTGAACTGTATGAGTGCTCCTGAACTGAGTTGAACAGCGTAGTTCTTTTCTCCAGCTGGAACACGAAACAGCCTGCACTTCTTTCCTGTGTGTGCGGACATGACGTAATAATGCAAGGATGAACGTCATAAACCATCGATTTTGAAAGTTCGCCAAATCGAACCCCATAGAATACAAATAATTTTTATAGGCTTAACGTAGTGAATCGGGATAAGGTAAGGACATTGTTTTGAACACTGTTTGTTGATGTACTCAATCAATAATGGCTCAGTGGTTAAGGCTCTGGGTTACTGACCGTCAAGGTACCACAGTTGGGCCCTTGACCCTATCTGCTCCAGGGGTGCTGTTTCATGGCTGACCCTGCGCTCTGACCCTAGCTTATTTGGGATATGCAAAAACAACTGCATTTCATTGGCTCTGTACCTGCTCTCCTACAATCAGAATGCAATTAGAACGGTGGAAAGAAAATTAATAAAAGTTGTCTGACAGGCACCTTAGCCAATGAACTTTGTCTTTCAAAAGTAGCTCCAACTGGTCTTGATTAACTGGTACCCATAAAATCTTAATTACAATTTTGAGGCTTTTTATTCCATGTCTAATAGTTTTGAGGCCATCCATATGCTAGAGTACACTCTAAAGTTGACAAAATTAAATAAGTAGATACAGACGTAAAATTATAGTCTTCCTTTTCCAGTTTATGTCAACACAGAAAAGAAAACATTGCTAAACCATTTTATGCAATGTCATTGGCTTTTGTGCATTACAAGAATGTATAAGAGATCACTGGATGAGACCCAATATCAAAGATACTTTTCTTGGTAAAGATTACATTTCTGTATGTTTCACCATAATCAAACAGTGTAAATGATACATTTTATCATCCACTTTAGTGTAATGTGGTAAAATCTTTGGATCTCTAACCCCTAGAGACATTCATTGACACATTGTTTTACTTCTTTTGAGAAAGTAGCAACAACAAATAGCTCTTTTGAGAACACAGGTGGTCTACCTTCTTTGAAATGCTGTGAGCTTCTCAAAATTGGCCAATGTTAATTGAAAGCTGAATGTGGTGCTAACTTAATACAGATAAAATGTAATATATCTGTCATATTGTAGCATATGTGCTATCTTACAGTCTTAATACAGTATGAATATAGTTTTTATAATAAGTAGTGAATACACTCATGCACCTATTCAGGGGAAGAGCTAATTTTATGTGCTACACTCCCTTTCATTAGATGTACTTCGAGAGAGGCAGACATGCCAGATTTATAACATCATATTTCAATGCTTTGCATAATGGTGTACAGCCCCCATAATCCTGAGCAGAAAATAATCATTGTGTCTAGTAGAGAACAAAGGCACCAGGTGGTATTGTGTGAGAGTGAGGGGTGTAGGAAAAGAAGAGCGGTTAAACAGGAATATCTCAAAATTCAGTGCAATGCAGGCTACAGAAAAAATTATAATGGAAATGTTTCAAAAGGATGGGAGAAAATATAAAAAAATTAAAACACTTTGTGTACCTGAAATCGTCTAGGTTACGTATGTAACCTCTGTTCCCCGATGGAGGTAACAAGACGTTGTGTCAGAGAAGCGACGCTAGGGGTCTCTCTTGAGCGCTGAATATGCCTTGGAGACGGGAGCGTTGGAGAAAGCATGCTTTGTGTACCTCCTGTACTGCGACATGGTCCAGTCCATGTGTTAGAAGTGCCTTGGCCCGGTGGACTTGCAGGAGGGGGCCATGGCATGCAGGGTGGAGCGGTCTGGAACCGTTCCACCACCGAGGGTCCGGGGGTGGGGTATGCAAATACTGTCTGCCAACTTCTCATTGGCCTTTGGCTCATAAGTCAGGCATATTCGGCACTCGAGACAGGGGCTCAGTGGTTGAGGCTCAGGATTACTAACCAGAAGGTCGGGGGTTCAAGCCCCAGCACCACCAAGATGCCCCTGTTGGGCCCTTGAGCAAGGCACTTAACTCCAGGTTGCTCTGGGGGCATTGTCCCTGTAATAAGTGCACTGTAAGTTGCTTTGGATAAAAGTGTCTGCCAAATGCATAAATGTAAAACGTAAATGTCAAGAGAGACCCCTAGTGTCGCTTCTCTGACACAATGTCGAGAGAGCGACAGAAGGGGAACCATAAATGTTAAACAAAATGCAATTGCTGTTTTTTTTTGTAGATACTGTATTACTGATGTTTTGTCTGTTCCATGACATGTTCAAAGCCTGACACAACCAGCAAGGCATTTCCCTATTACACAAAGTAGGCCTATACAGAATCCACAGCCTTTTTCCACAAAGTTTCTGATGTTTTGGCAGGAAAATCTATGATAAAATGTGTTAAACCAAAGTTTTTTTAAGGCAAGACAATTCATTCAGCAGCCATATGGATAAAGCCTCTCAGCAGCTATTTCCAGTATTTCCATGCAAGAACAGCTCCAATCTACTTAAATGGGGAGGGTCAGAAATCTCCAAAAATATTGGTCCAGATTATGTCTCAGTAACATATTTCAAAGCAGAAATAACATCTGACGATACTGCTAACATGAAATGTATTTCTTTAGCTTAAATCACCAAAAACAGTATTTTCCTGGCTGGTCTTGCTAATGCACATGCAAGTTTCTGAAGTAAACAAAGATTCCAATCCTATAGCTGCCATTTTGAGCATTGGAATACCTTTTTTATCAAAGTGATTGGCTTTTTAACTTTAAAGTGGGCTGACAAGCACCATCCTTATACAGGTACATAGTATACAAGTCTCCTCCCCTTATAATGTCTGAGGTTTACACAGCTACTTTTATTGGTAGCTGAAAACGTAAAACTCACAGTTGGTTTTTATGATAGGCATGATGGCGTTTTGGTATGTAACACCAATGAAAAGTTTGCATAGCAGGTTTGGAGTGGTGGTGGCGTAGTGGACTAAAGCACATAACTGGTAATCAGATTGGGCACCACCATTGTGTCCTTTTGCAAGAGACTTAATCCAAGTTGCTCCGGGGGGATTGTCCCTGAAATAAGTGCACTGTAAGTCGCATTGGATAAAAGAGTCTGCCAAATGCATAAATGTAAAATGTAAATGTAGGTGTCTTTGTGTACTGAATCTTCCATTTTTAGCAGCCTGTCTCAAAGACGTGTATTTGTCATCTTAATTGCTTCAATTTTTCAAACAAATTTACTGGCACTACTAAACATAGGTTACAATGAGTAAACCAGAGAACTCCATTCTCATTTTTGCGTGTCTATAATATGTAATCTTTGATGTGACTGCAGATGTTTCAACTCCAGTGCCATGTGGCTAATAATGATGGCTATTAATGGATATGCATATTCATCAAACAGGATGTTATACACGCAGAATGAAGGCCTCTGTGACCATGGGCAAATAAGTTGTTAATGATTTCATGCCTGTTTGTGCATCATGACTCTGTGTATTAATCATTCTGTCTGTATAATAGAGCCTTTTAATGAGATTCACTGACTTATAAATCAGTGTGTACCTCTGGTCTGAAAGTTGTCTCTGCAGCACAGATTTAACGAGTGCATCGGGCCGCACACTTTTCTGTGGGGAGTTTTTAGGGCTGCCATCAGAGTCCCCGCTGTCCTGATCACCCATTGCTTTAACGTAACTGCTACTTCGCATCCTTCTACATGGGATTTCATCATCTCTCCCACCCCATTCATCCTGAGGGACCTGAAAATACACATACAGTACAAGCACTTGTTTGTTTGGCAGTATAATTATTGGATATTAAAGCATAGTCACACATGCACATTCAGAATAATTACAAATAAAAAGCCATTTATTTAAATGAAATATAGCACAAACTTTTCAAGCAAAACATTTCACAAAAAGAGATTTGTTAAGTATATGTAAAAAAATATATACCATTCAGATATGAAGATAACATTATTGTTACACTTTCTGGTTGTGTATAAACAATAAAAATGACCTTAGCACCAGTAGGTTAAAAGTAATTGGAAAAAATGTCCAAGAAAAGTAAATATAGTTCTGAGAAAAGGTCTAGCATCAGTTGTTTGAAGGTTTTATAAAATAAAGCAATGAAATTAAAACATCTGAAGTGACCACGTTTTGGGGTTTCATATTTTATGTTGAAATGAGAGATAAGAGTGATAGAAAGAGACATAAACAGTTGTTAGCAAAGCTTTCTTGTTTGCAAATTAAAAGAACAGGAAAGTTGGATTAGCATCTTGCTAAGACAAAAATGCTTTCCCCAGCACCAGTGCACTCCTCTTTAAGTACAAAGTAGTAGAGTAGCTTAAAAAAGCATTCTTAGTATGTATATCTGTTTACTAAGCAGTCAGCAAGTCCAAGGAAATAAGAACTGCATATGCAGTAACGGCCGAACGCTCATTAAAACAGATCCCTCAATACAATCCATTATACATCGTTGACACAATGATATTGTCATGACTGTTATCCATCACCTTTACTGGCTTTGTTTAGCACCTTTGCCAGAAACATCATCATGGCAACCACTTATCACAGACTATCTTCTCATATGGATAGTGACAAATACTGTACTACTATTGTTGTCATGTTCTTAATTACTCACTTTTCATATATGAACAATGCCTCTTTGTAATCTGATCACTAATTGACTGATCATATGACAGGAATGAGGCAATGACAATTATGAAGTGTTCCTTTTACCACCACTATAGCCGAGGCCAGTTTTGTCACTTAGCAATCGTCCCCCATCCTCATAACTTCAGAATGCTACTTTACATCCCTACTGTCAAAAAACAAAACCTCTCAGAACAGTCTACAGTATTATTGGCTATAGGATGAATTAAGTATAACGTACAGTATTTACAAAATAACTCAATGTAGCTACAATGTACATAATAGACAGGACATGCAAAACATTTCATTAAAGTGGCAGTTTCCCCCAAAATGTTGTTATTATTTACTCACCCTAATGTTTTTCCAAACCCATATTACTTTTTTCCAGAACACAAATAAAGATATTAGGCAGAATGAAAAGCTCAGTCACTATTCGGTTTCATTGTTTGAAAAAATCTGCAATGAAAGTGAGTGGTGAATGAGGCTAATATTCTGCCTAATATCTTCATTTGTGTTCTACGGAGGAAAGAAATTCAGGGTGATTTTTAGGTGCCCCTGTAAGAATTTGGATGAATTGAACCATAGTACATGACATTTAATATAAAAAAGACTGATTAACTATGTTCTTTTGCCTAAATCATTTGTTTATCAGACAGCATCTCGTCCAGGTCACAGGTCACATTTCAGCCGCCTTGTGGGTCTTTAGCCTTCTGCATGGAGAATGAATCTGATCCATGAGTCAGTGAAATAGAGCAAATGTCATGGGCAATCTGTCTCACGCATACACACATGAACACCCACGCACACACGTACACACACACATATAATCCATAGAAGTCTTTAGGTTAATTAAGTCTTGAAAGAGTATGATATTTTTAGACATTTAATTAACCAAAAATGCCAGAGGACAGACACAATTTGTGGTGTAAAACTCTTGATAAATCACTGAGATTTGAGCCCACCGACATCAGTTCAGACTAGGGTTGAAAAATTCTGGGAATTTTCAAAGTTGGAAACTTTCCAAGGGACTTAATGGGAATATTTGTGAATTAACGGGAATTAATGGGAATAAACTGGAAATTTGCAAAATTGCAGGTTAGCCTATAACAGGAAACTTAAATGTAGTTGAAAAAAAAACATCTTGCATCATAATCTTGGTTAAAACAACCATATTTAATGCAAATTTAGTTCAATTTCTACCCTGCGCATTCCTCAATCACATGCACACAGCACACCACTTACTACAGGCTACTTACTACAGCAGGACACACCACACTACTGCATTTGAGCCCAAGGACTACATCCAGTCAAGTAAGATTTGATGATATTACTAGGGTAAATATATTTGATCAATTAAAGTTTAACTAGCAAATACTAAATCAAAATGTGATTATATAGTCGCTAGCTATCCAGTAAATCAGATAAATGTAAGCAAGCTAACATCATTTCATTGACAATTTAAGAGGCTAGCTATCATGGTGCTAGCTAGCTCAACTATGATGCTGTTTCTTCTGCTAGCCAGTTTTCTGTTATCGTACAAGAATGTAGGTTATAGTTTGATTTAGCATGCTGATTGAGGAGTATTCATCTATTCATCTAGCCTATTTCTATTAATTTGTCCAGCATCAATTGTAAAAAATATTTTTACCATTCCAGAATATTCAAATTGTTTAGCTAACTATTTATATATCTGTGCATGGCATTGCATTTTCCACCCATTTGCATCCCTAGTTCAGACATCCTCAACCAAAATCTCACCATGTTTGTTATATGAGGGACTAGGGGTGTCACGATGATAAAAATTTGGTAAATAATTGCGATTATGATGATTAATTGTTAATTAAATTATTAATTGTTTTAGGGCTTTCATGATTATGACGATTAGTTGACACACACATTGTCTACTTATTAAGGTGTGTATAAGTAATTTATTCATATTCAACTTGGAATCATATAATAAATAGGGATATATGATTTTCTTTAAGGTTTTAAAAACTTATGAATTAAATGAAAAATTATATTTTATATATAAAAATATTTACAAATACTGAAAATTTGTCTCTCGTTTTGGTTGGTTAACTTAAGCCTTGGTCCACTAAACATTAATACTGCTGCTTTTGGAACTCAGACAACCTAAATATTATTATATTATATTATATTATATTATACTTATGGGTCAGCAGTTAAGGCTCTGGGTTACTGAACGAAAGGTTGGGGGTTCAAGCCCCAGCACAGCCAAAATACCACTGTTGGGCCCTTGAGCAAGGCCCTTGATCCTATCTGCTCCAGGGGCACTGTTTCATGGCTGACCCTGTGCTCTGACCCTTAGTTGGGATATGCGAAAACAACTGCATTTCATTGGCTCTGTACCTGTACTCTGCACAATGACAATAAAAGTTGAATCTTAAGGGCCTCCGAATGAACCCACAAGCCCTAGATTGTCATAAATGAAGACTTTTGATATTCTGTGTGTATTTGAAAATATATATATTTTTTCTATCATCTCCACAGAAGAGTAAGCGGTCCTCCTTTGTGTCACTGAGTATCATTAACACTGTGTGTATGAACCCACAATGACTAAGAGCATTTGCTATAACGCAAACTTTATATTAAAGTGAAACTTTTCAGGGGCTGCTCTGAGTGTGGCCCATGGTGTGGTTCCGTGAGATGGTCGGAGTTCAATAGTTCATGGCATTTATTCAGTATATTCGCTTAAAATTGCTTTATTTGGATAGTGATAGGAATTTGAAGTGCACAACAATCGTGGTTCTCAAATAACCGCAATCAGACAATTATTTAATAATAACAACAGACTTCTGAGGGACAGTCTATGTCTCTACCATACAATATCCTGATTTGTATTTATAAAACACACTACCGGTATATACAGTACAGTGCAAAAGTCTTAGGCACTTGTGAAAAATGTTGCACAGTGAGGATGTCTTCAAAAATAATCCCATAAATACTTGAATTAATCAGTTAATGTCATACATAGTCCAGCAAACATCAAAAGGCTAAATCAATATTTGGTGTGACCACATTTGCCTTCAAAACAGCACCTATTCTCCTAGGTACACCTGGACAGTTTTTCTTGGTTGTTGGCAGACTTGCCAGTTCTTCTATCTATATAGAATGTCTCAATTCTGCATCTTTATGCAATCCCAGACTTACTCGATGTTGAGATCCGGGCTCTGTTGGGCCTTCCATTTATTTGCAAAGGGAATGTTGAAATCTAAAACTGATATTTCCTACTGATACCCTAAAAGCAGAATATGTCAAATAAGCATTTTCAAGACAGTAATGTGTCTAAGAGTTTTGCACAGTACTGTATATACAGTATATACATTGCAATTTACTATAATTTCTTGACAGCCCTAATAATTTGTGAAGGCTGTTGATTTAACAAGTTAATTCATTGTGATTAATTACATAAAAATATTGCCTTAAAAAAAAAAATGCAATTAATCACCTGTGGGAAGTAAGCGCTACTTTACCTGAACAGGCAACGCTCAGCTGTACAGTCAACAAACCACACATAGCAGACAGCACAAGATGAGAATGTGTTCTTACAAATAGCCTTGACACAATGTTTAACTTGAAACAGAGTCCTAAAACAATGTGTTTCTGATATGATGCAACCAAGTGAGATGCTCCAAAAGCATGTACATAGAAATGTCCAAATAAAAGCCCTTAATATTTTACCTCGGAAAGATTGATTAATTCAACTGCGAAATGGATTGATGTGGATGGTAGACCAATGACGGGATGAGAATCTGGGTCCCCATACGACTGACGGAATGTGCTTCCGGTTGCTTGCTTACTTCGCTTGCTTATTGTTAAACACAAAATACGAGTAATAAAAAAAAATTCAGGGTTATATTCAGTGATATGGAAATAAACAAAATAAATGTATTTTAAAGCCTCTATTAAAGCCTGTGACACGCGCCCAAAGGAAGCGACGGAAACAAGTCTCTGCTTAAGGGGTAAGCTTTTATTTTTTTGAATACACTTTCTGGTTCTGGGTTCTTTTCTGGGACGGGTTGTCGCTCCCATGCTCCGTCACTGCTGCCCTTTTATGCCGCTCTCCTCATGTTACTGAAATTAGAGACAGGTGTTAGTCATCATTTTAGCTCAGGTGTGAGCGCCCTTACCGCTTTTCTCTCCCGGACGGGCGCTTGACCACGCCCCCGCTGCCACATACCCCCACCGCCCGACTCAGGCCGGGCGTCATCCGCCTGCCTACCACTCCCCCATTTCTGGAGAGGAAGTCAGCGGCAGCCATCTGCACCCCGGTCTGTGGACCACCTTGAACTTAAAAGGCTGGAGGGCCAGATACCAACGGGTGATCCGGGCGCTAGTATCTTTCATGCGGTGGAGCCACTGCAGTGGGGCATGATCCGAGCAGAGGGTGAAGGCCCGCCCCAGCAGGTAGTATCGGAGGGTGAGGACCGCCCACTTGATGGCCAGACATTCCTTCTCTACGGTGCTGTACTTAGTCTCCCTCAAGGAGAGCTTCCGGCTAATGTACAGCACCGGGCTCCTCTCCTCCACCACCTGCGTGAGTACGGCCCCCAACCCTCTGTCTGAAGCGTCCGTCTGCAAAACAAAAGGGAGAGAGAAGTCAGGTGCATGCAAAAGCGGCCCCCACAAAGTGCAGCTTTAATCTGTGTAAACGCCTGTTGGCACTGCTCCGACCATTGGACCGGATCTGGAGCCCCCTTTTAGTAAGGTCAGTCAGCGGGCTGGTGACATCCGAATAATTAGGTACAAACCGTCTGTAATAGCCAGCCAGCCCCAGGAACTGCCTCACCCCTTTTTGGTCTTGGGTCTAGGGCAAGTCGCAATCGCCGTGGTCTTGTCAATTTGGGGACGCACCTGGCCATGACCCAAGTGGAACCCCAGATACCGTACCTCCACACGCCCAACCGCAGCACTTTTCGGGTTTGCCGTGAGCCCGCCCGCCGCAGCGATCTCAGGACGGCCCTCAAATGTTGTAAGTGCCGCTGCCAATCATTGCTATAAATGATGATATCATCTAGATAGGCAGCGGCGTAAGCAGTATGCGGTCTGAGGATCCTATCCATGAGGCGCTGAAACGTGGCTGGTGCCCCGAACAAACCGAAAGGAAGCGTCACGAATTGGTGTAATCCGAACGGCGTGGTGAAGGCCGTTTTTTCACGGGATATTGGTGTCAAGGGGATCTGCCAATATCCCTTCGTTAGATCCAAGGTCAAATAAAACCGAGCAGTACCTAACCGATCGAGCAGTTCATCAACACGGGGCATTGGGTATGCGTCAAATTTAGACAATCCACACAGAAATGTACAGACCCATCGCTCTTGGGAACAAGGACGACCGGGCTGGACCAATCGCTGTGAGATTCTTCTATTACTCCCATGTCAAGCATCGCGTCCAATTCTTCCCGAACTATTTTCTTTTTGTGTTCGGGCAAGCGATAGGGGCGGCAACGTACCACTACGCCCGGCTCGGTCTCGATGTGGTGTTGTATGATGTCTGTGCGGCCCGGTAGGGGAGAGAACACGTCTGCAAACTCCTTTTGTAGTTCAGAAACCTCTGTGAGTTGGCGTGGGGAGAGGTGGTCTCCACAAGGAACCGGGGCATTAGGATTGCGGGCTTTGTTTACCTCCGGACCGAGCTCCGCCCTCTCCGGAACTACCGTTGCCAACGTCACAGAGGCTGCCTCTTCCCTCCACAATTTCAGGAGGTTGAGGTGATATATTTGACGCGCGCCCCCTCTATCGGTACGTTTAACCTCATAATCGAGATCCCCAACTCGTCGTGTGACCACAAAGGGTCCTTGCCACTTGGCGAGTAATTTCGAGCTCGATGTTGGGAGTAGTACAAGTACTTTATCTCCGGTGCAAATTCTCGTAGCTGAGCATCCCTGTCATACAGCCGGCGCTGGCGTTCTTGAGCCCGGAGCAAATTCTCCTGTGTTAATTGCCCCAGTGTGTGGAGTTTTGCTCGAAGATCAAGAACGTATTGAATTTCATTTTTAGCATTAGAAGGTCCCTCCTCCCAAGCTTCACGGATGACGCCGAGGACCCGCGTGGGCGTCGCCCGTACAGCAGCTCAAACGGGAAAATCCCGTGGAGGCTTGCGGAACCTCTCGTACTCGCGAATAACAGGGGTCCAGCCACTTATCCCAATTCCTAGCGTCTTCGTGCACAAATTTACTGAATCATATTTTTGAGTGTTTTATTAAATCGTTCCACCAGTCCATCCGTCTGCGGATGGTACACGCTAGTGCTGAATCGACTTAATGCCCAATAGTTCGTAAAGTTCGCGAAGTGTTCGTGACATAAAAGTAGTGCCTTGGTCGGTGAGGATTTCTTTCGAACCCCCACCCGGAGATTATCTTGAAGAGTGCCCGGCAACACTACGTGCTGAGATGTTGCTCAGAGGCACTGCTTCCGGATACCGCGTTGCGTAATCCACCAGGACTAACACAAAGCGATGTCCGCGTGACGTACGCTCTAATGGCCCGACGAGGTCCATTCCAATTCTCTCGAAGGGAACCTCGATCAATGGAAGGGGTGCAAAGGCGCTTTTGGGGTGGCCGGTGGGTTTACCAGCTGACATTCACGGCACGCCGCGACACCACCTGCGGACGTCGCCGCCAATGCCCGGCCAATAGAAACGGGCTATTAGACGAAAAGTGTTTTCCGTTCCCCTAGGTGACCGGCCATAGGATTATAGTGAGCCGCCTGGAAAACCATTTCCGGCGGCTCCGTGGAATCAACAATTGTGTCAGCTCCTCCTTTGTTTGAGCGTCCTGCGTCACTCTGTACAACCGATCTTTAATAACTGAAAAATATGGATATGAGATGGCGATACCGGCCGGAGTTGTTGACCATCGATTACTCTCACTTGGTCAAAAGCGTGCTTAAGGGTTTCATCCCGCGACTGCTCCAAGGGAAAGTCCCCTCAGGGAACTCCCTGAGAGGAGGGGTGACCCCTCGCCCCTTCCCTCGTCACTCGGAGCAGCCGAGGATGGCCCCGCCCGCCTCCCCGCCAAAGCATCGCACATCACACACCTCTTCACTTTCATGCAGGACCCATCCGCACAAACTCCCTCTAATACACTTCTAAAATTCGGCCAATCAGTACCCAAGATTAGCGGATGGGTGAGGCGGAACTAACCGCTGCCTCCACACTATGTTGTGCTCCCCGAATTTGATCGCTAAAGTCACCAAGGGGTACTTGTGAATATCCCCATGCACACACCTCACCCTCACCCGCTTAGCTGTGCCCAAAGCCCGGGTCGAACCAAGCGTTGGTGGATGGTGGTCTGATTACAGCCGGTATCCATCAATGCTTGGTATGTACCCCCTGGATCCTTACCGGGACCCGGTACGCTCCAGCCCGACCGGGGCAGCCTGCGGGACATCGGAGACCCGCACCACCGTCCCCACCTCCATCAGCGGACACTGATCCCGGAAGTGGTCCGGTCTCCGCGACTTCCAGCAGACCGGCCCAGGCGCCACGGCCGCACCCGTGCTGGCGGGCGCTACCACCTGAGGAGGAGAGCGGCTGAAGGACGGAGAAGGGTTAGGTGGGTTCTCCCACGGCCGGGAAGCTGGCCTGGTGTATCCTCCACGCCTCGCGGGGGCAGGAACGGGCCCTGGGGAGAGAGCAGAGCGAGAGGGAGCAGGGGGAGAGGCAGGGGAAGACACAGGGAAGGGGAGAGAGAGAGAGGGGAGGGCTCATCCGCCCTCGGTATCGCCGCCAAGTGGTCCTCCGCGAGCTGGACAGCTGCCTCCAGCGACGCCGGGCGGTGGCACTGGACCCATTCCGCCGTTCTCCTGGGCAGTCGTTGCGCAAATTGCTCCAGTACCACCTGATCGATGACTCCCTCGACGTTGCGGTCCCCCGCGAGCAGCCACCGCCGACAGGCGTCCTGGAGCCGTTGAGCAAACGCAAACGGGCGGTCGGACTTCTCAAGCTTCATGCTCCGGAAGAGATGGCGATTCTCCTCCGGGCTCCGACCAACCCGTTGCAGAATGGCCCTCTTTAGGCCAGAGTAAGCCAGGAGGTTAGTCGCCGGCAGTTGTTGTGCCGCGAGTTGTGCTTCCCCGGACAGGAGAGGAATTAGACGGGCTGCCCACTGTTCGGGCGGCCAGCCCCAGATGTCAGCCGTCTTCTCAAACAGGTCGAGGAAGGCCTCAGGATCATCTGCTACCCCCATCTTCTGTAACGTGGGCGGGGGCAGCGTAGCGCGAATGTCCGGGGTCGCGGCTGGGGCCGACGCAGCCTCCTGGCTGAGGAGGCTCCGGATAGCAAGTCGGTCCTCTGCCTGAGCCCGCATGATCTCGAAGAACCGCCGATCTTGATCCTGGCGGAGCTCAAGCAGGGATTGTTGGTGGCCTTGATGGAGAGTGGCGAGGGACTGGAGGATTTCCGCCAGCTGGGAGGACTCTATGGGGCGACCTTGTTCCATAACCAAAAAATAAAAAAATGTCCCGGATTTCTGCACCAATGTGACACGCGCCCAAAGGAAGCAACGGAAACAAGTCTCTGCTTAAGGGGTAAGCTTTTATTTTTTCGAATACACTTTCTGGTTCTGGGTTCTTTTCTGGGACGGGTTGTCGCTCCCATGCTCCGTCACTGCTGCCCTTTTATGCCGCTCTCCTCATGTTACTGAAATTAGAGACAGGTGTTAGTCATCATTTTAGCTCAGGTGTGAGCGCCCTTACCGCTTTTCTCTCCCGGACGGGCGCTTGACCACGCCCCCGCTGCCACAAAGCCATCTTATCAGTGCTTCACTCGTATGCCACAATAATGTGGCATACGAATAATCTGAATTACAGTTTTTTACAATCATTTTCACACATTTCTCAATACTGAGAATGCATTTTCAAAACTCTTCACACAGTCATCTCTACCAACATTTATACAGTTAATCTTTCATCCAAAATGCCCTACAACCATCGCAACACTTCATACAGCTCTCAAAATCAATTAATTTCACCGAACCACTGGCAAACTGTTTCTCCCAATAGAAATACTTGCCACTTAAAAACACATGACTTAACAGGCACAAACAACATGAATCATTACAAGCTGTTTCATTTTGGCTAAACCAATATTGTTACAAAGCAAGAGAGGCACTTCACTGTGTAGAATGTACTCCCTTCTACACTAACAGAATGGAATTAATCTCAAATGCTGCAATTTTCTTCAGTGTGTTTTACTGTATTTTCATATATGTGTGCATGTGGCTGTCACGGTCCCGGTGAGTTCACCGGTTTGATCTGTTTGTTTTGGTTGTCTCTCTCTCATGTGTGTCAGGTGCTGCCGGCATGTGTGATTGGTGTTTCCATGGGAACACTGATTGTTGCCATGGGAATTCTGAGCGTACCCAAGGGAACGCTGATCATGCCACTAATTTGTGTGCTGACAGCACCTGTTTTCCGATGATTGTCTGCATACTTAAACCATTCATTGTTTCATGTTCTTTGCTAGATTGTTGTGTGTTCTAGTAACTCACCTCGCTTTCTCTGATCAGTTGGTTCTGTCTAGCGTTTCTGTGTTGTTTCCCAGTCTCTGCCTATGTGTCTGGAGTGTGGTTACCTTCCAGCCTGCTGCTGCACTTGCCTTTGTGCCCACATGCTCTTCACCTGAGGATTCCTCTCGGATCTACCCTCTACACTGCCACGATACATACACACCTACGAACTCACTCTTCACTGAGGATTACTCAAGGATCTGTTTTCACACTGCCACAATGCACATACACCTACAAACACACTCATCGCCTTCCTGCTGCAGTCGTGTCGGATCCCTTACTGTTGGCCAGCCCTGCTGTGCTTTTGAGTTCCTGCTATTTATAAATTCTGTGAACTGTTCCTCTGCTCTTGGGTCTCTTGCTTGAAGGCATGACTGAACAATTTAGCCAGGAGGGACCCAGTGGATTTCTCAGCAGCGGGCCTTACTGGGTTATCAGCAAGATCAGATCTCTGCTTCCAACAATGGCATGGCAGCTTGCTGAGCTCACCTCTATTGTTCAACAACTCCGCCAGCCTTCCGATACCGGTCCCACCCAGGAAGTGCCTACACCGGCCCCTGGCGGTCTTAATCCTCCAGCCCCTTTCTCAGGTGAGGCCTGGTCTTGCTGCACCTTCCTCTCACAATGTTCCCTGTACTTCTCATTGCAGCCCTCTGTTTTTCCGTCAGAGACAATGATGGTGGAATGCATCATCACTCTCCTCACCATAAGGGCCGGTGAGTGGGACACTGCCATGTGGGACAATGGACATCCCTGTTCTGCTTCATTCCAAGCATTCTCCAAGGAGCTCCACCAAGTGTTTAATCGTCAAGTGTTCTCAAGGCTGAAGGTCGTGAGGCGGCAAGGGTTTTGTCTGGATTGTATCAAGGAAACTGGCCAGTCACGGATTATGCAATAGAGTTCCGCTCCCTTGCCGGATCGTGTGAGTGGAATGATCGTGCGCAGTGGGACCAGTTTCTGTATGAGTTATCTGACAACATTCAGGATAAGATCTATGCCTTGGGTTTACTGGCAAGCACAACACCCCTGAGCAAAACACTTGGACTACGGACTCTTCTCCTGGCCCTTCTGCAGTATGGGTCACGCTGTTTCCTGGTTGGTGGACTCCGTAGCCAAAGGAAACTTTCTGGACATCGACGTGGCGAAATGGCATATTCCGGTGGTCCAGTTGGGTCAACCCCTCACTGTCCATACCATCAGTGGGACGCCCCTGACCATCATCACCCATTCCACCTAGCCTGTGACCTTCATCTCAGGTAACCACTCAGAACAGCTGTCCTTCTACCTGCTCCAGTCTCCATCGGTGCCAGTGGTATTGGGACATCCTTGGTTGGTAATGCACAACCCACACATAGACTGTTCAGCCAATACTGCTCTTGCTTGGAGTCCGTACCAACTGTCTCATTGTCTTAACTCTGCTGTCTCCCCTGTCCAGTCTTGGTCTTCGTTTCAAGATGAATTGGTAGATTTATCCAGAATACCGATGGCATACCATGACTTTAGGGTGGTGTTCAGCCAGTCCCACGCCACGACCCTTCCTCCTCAACCGGCCGGTACGATTACGCTATTTCTTTTGTTCTTGGCACTTCTACTCCACGAGTTCTGATTTTTTGCTCTCCGCTCCCGAGAGGGAGGCCATGAACAAGTCAAGTCACATACTGTCAAGAAGCGCTGCCAACTTATCTGGGCTCGGTCTCATCTTAGATGGAAAGTAGAACAGTGGAACTGTGTTTTTTGGTCTGAAGAGTCCAAAGCTGTTGTGTTATCCATCCAAAGAGGAAAAGGGCCATCCAAGCTGTTATTACTGTCAGGTCCAAAAGCCAGTGTCTGCATGGGCCAAGGGTGTGTCAGTGCCCATGGCATGGGTAACTCGCACATCTGTGAGAACATCACGAATGCAGACAGATATGTAAAAATTTTGGAGCAACAAATACTGCCAATCCAGTGCCGACTTTTCCAGGGACGTCCCTGCATTTTCCAGCAGGACAACTTCAAAACACATACTGTCAAGATTTCAAGTGTATGGCTGTGTAAGCAGAGAGTGCGGGTACTAGATTGGCCAGCCTGAAGCCCTGACTTGTCTCCAATTGAGAATGTGCGGAACATTATGAAGCACACCATTTGGCAATGAAGACTCCATACAATTGTGTAGCTAAAGAACTACATAATGGATGATTCTGGGCAAATTCCACTTTCTAAACTTACTGTAACAAACTTGTGTCTTCAGTGACCAAGTGCTTAATAATTGTTATAAGACGAAACTGTGATGTTTCACAGTGGTAAACTCTCGACTGTCCCAATTTTTTTGGAACGTGTTGCAATCATCTGATTTGAAAATATAGTAGATTTTCAAAAAACAATGAAATTCACAAGGAAATCATCATGTAATGTGTAGGGTAGTTCTTTTAATATAGCAAAGGGTGAATATAATTTACAAATCACTCCTATTTGTTTTTATTAGCATTTTTCATACTGTCTCAACTTTTTCGGAATTGGGGTTTGTGGCAAATCAGGTTCTCAATGTGGAAAGGAGGAAGTGAGGACTGGGTGAACAATCTACGTCAGACATATTATAAACACTTTTCAGTGTATAACAAAACAAAAACACCCACTCTCATCAAATAATGATATGCACGGTTAATTGTGGTTCTGTTAATCGGCATATGATATAATTGATTGATAGCCCTATAATGCACATGTTTGTTTGCGAACATGTCTCTGAATTTCTTCTGAATGACAAATTGAAGCCCATTCACTCATTACAACACACACACACACACACACACACACACACACACACACACACACACACACACACACACACACACACACACACACACAAGCAGTGTTTGACCTCTTTAGCTGTCTGATTCTCACATTTACTGAGTTGTTGTGAAGAAATTGTCTCTGTGTGTCTCTTTGTCTCTCTCTCTGTATGTGTGTGTGAGTGTGTGTGGGCGTGTGTGTGTGTGTGTGTGTGTGTTGTTTGCCTACTGCTTGCTTGTAAACAGTCTTATTAATTGGTTATTAGATTCACCTCCACTGACCTATCAGAAAATCTATTAAAATGCAATCCTCGCTTCTTGTAGCCTTTAGAAGAAATTGAAGAATACACAGAGAGAGAGAGAGAGAGAGAGAGAGAGAGAGAGAGAGAGAGAGAGAGAGAAAGGTGGTATCACAATGAGAAAAGGAACCTGTGTGTCAGAGTGTGAAGGAGTATGCAGATAGATACTGTAAGGCTCAGCTGGTGGGGTCTGTTCATTAAACACACTCTCCATGATCTTCTACCATACAGAGAGTGAATATTTATGATGTTCACAACTAAAACCAAGAGTGCAGAGCAAAAAACCTGCCTATGCTTGCCAACCTGTAATGCAATGCCAAAGTCATAATGTCTGAAAACTAATGCTTGACTTTCAGTGCAACTCTTAAACTTGAATAACTGCCCTTCACCCAGGGGCGCAAATGCACATTTTTGTATTTGTGCCATGGTGCCCCTATGCATCGCATACCTTGCATATATGTTTTTTGCCTTAACCTGGAACTCTGTGTAATAACGTCCAGCTGATACTGCTATGGAAGTCATGCTTAGTTATCATTCTCAAATCTGACAGTGAAATCAAGTCATGTTTTCATCAGACTGGTCTCATGAACATTATGGACCATGGAAACATTTGTGCACAACGAAATTATGTGCCTTATTACATGTGTGACTGCAGTTTCCAAGTGAAATGTTTTTTGGTCTGAAGAGTCCAAAGCTGTTGTGTTATCCGTCCAAAGAGGGAAAGGGCCATCCAAGCTGTTATTAATGTCCAGCGGAGGGACAACCTAAACCTAACCAATAGTGATCTAAAATAAAATGGGAGGTATACACAAAACAGACATCCTTACCATTAACCAATGCCTAAACCTAACTGATAGTGTCCAAAAACAAAATGCAAAATGAAAAGCACATTTTCAGAAGTTACCATGCCATCTTGTTTTGCTTCTATGACACTCACGTCTCACATGTCAGCTTGCGTGTTTTGCTGGGCTCTAACCACTTTGTTCAGAGACCAAAGTGCAAAACTCTATGAGGTGAGCTACTGTGGAATAAGTGAATAAATGTAGGTGAGTCTGAAATACAAACGTTAAAATTTATAGTTTTTCAAATGAAGTTATAGTAAAAGTGTTTGGATATCATAACATAGCAGTGTGTGAGCAAAAGTGCAAAAATTAAGTGTTTATATAGTCATAATCAGCCATTGTAGTCATGATTTGTGTGAAAGTGAATAAAACGCACAGTTGTTGTAGCACCTCTAGAGCTAATTTCATGAGGAAACTGTGATGAAATGTAGAATTTGACAGGTAAAAGTCAGTTTTGAAAATTTTTAATAATGTAGTTATAGTAATATTCATTATATAATAATAGGTTGGTTTACATGCACCCTAATAATCCCTTAATAATCAGACTAATACCACAACTGTAATGAAAAGCTTTCATGTAAACACCTCAATAGGAAAATACATTTCAATGCAATGCCGATTGAAAAAAATGGTGCAGGTCTTAAATAATCTGTTAAATAGCAGAATAATTGTCATGTAAACCTTTGAATATAATGACTTTCACAATAGGTTTTAAATATTACCTTTTATTTTGTGTAGTGAAATGCAAGACAGCTCTTTCAACAACATGATCACACTGGAAGTCGTAATGTTGCTGTAACAGTATAAGGATGGACAAGGAGGAGGCGGGAACCGGCTGAACAGTAAACAAAGTTTTAATGTCAAACTTAACTTAAAACAAACATAGACAAACACAGACACACATTCAACGCGGCCACATACGTTTCGCTCTCTCTCGAACTGGTGCCTCCGACTCCCCTTTATCTCGCTCTCCCGCTGCACCATCACGGCCTGGCCAGGCCCTCATCAAATGTGAACAACTTGTGTCCACATTCAACAGCACCACCAGTGCATTCTGTTATAACTGCCAGTTTTAGTTAGTGTGTTCAGAATTTACCATGCATCTCACTGTATATATGGTCATTTTACTTATCTAATAATTATTGCAGAACGAATACTCGAGTATTTGACTACTCGTGCACATCCCTACGGCATTCCTGACATGGGTCAGACCCTCAGTGACACCCAGAGGTCAAATACACAACTGACCTGCAACATTCATAATTATAACATAACCGGAATAAGTGCACATGACTAAAAATGCTTTGATTACCATTTGATTATAACAATTGCTAGTAAATGTATTCAATTCATGAATAGGCTGAAGAGACAGGGGTAAATCCACCCCTTCAGTGGTATTTAACAAACTCCTTTAGCCAATTGAAAGTAAAATTTCAATTAAAAGAGATGCATGTTTCTATCAAGTATTTCTCAATTAAGTATGCATTGCTAAAATTTTCCCCACATCCCCACACCCAAGACTTCTATATTTTAAAGTTTTCAAATCTTAAAACTTTTAATAATTATTATTTTAATTTTAATTTATTTTTAACATCAGCTCATGCAGACTAAGATTGTAGCCTTTTGCGATTTAATAAAAAAACTAGGACATTATCATGATTTTAATTTGATTAATTGTGCATTTCAGTGTAAAAGGAGTAACAGAGCACACACATGTGCATGTGCATGTGAGCATTTGTATGCAATTGATTGTCAGTCAGACCACATGTGGTTATCAAATTGAGTCGGTGCACGGTATTACCTGATCTGCAAAAACATAGAGCTGCAGGACATTCTGGCCAAATAGACCAGAGTAGTAACTCATTTTTAGTTACCAACCAGTGGTCAACATAATTTCAAGACTTACATGTCCTTGGCAAGCCTATGACTAAAAGATATATTTATATAAATTATTGCCATTATAAAGAAAAATACACATGTGTACAAGCCAGTTCTGCACCGATTACAGTATAATTATTGTATTTCACTACACACACACACACACACACAAAGACGTATGTGTGATTACACAATTATACATAAACCATATCAATAAAATATCTTACCTGTTGAGTAAGAAAAAAAGCCATCTCTGGGTCGCTTTAAATCCTTTCAGTTATCGTCACCTTTGAAAAGCCAAGCCGATATTAATTCGGGTTTTATTATAGACTGTTGCTTTCCCGTTTTGCTTGTAGACTCTGTTCAGGATTTCTTTGTTTTGTACAACTGGTGATTACCCAGAAGTTCTTGTGTGCAGTTCCGAGCAACATAGCAGTCATGACAGTGACGAGACATATACCAATTACAGTAAACAACATACTTACACAACACAATTTACATATCAAATGTACAAAAAGTAGTTGTATTGAGGAGAATATGTTGACAGTCCAGTGTGAGATTATAGATGAATAAAGTGCAGTGCTAATTATTGATCCTGATAGATCAAGTGTTCAACAGTCTGACTGCTTGGGGGAAGAAGGTGTCATGTAGTCGGCTGGTGCGGGTCCTGATGCTGCGATACCGCCTGCCTGATGGTAGCAGTGAGAACAGCCCATGACTCGGGTGGCTGGAGTCTCTGATGATCCTCCGAGCTTTTTTCACACACCACCTAGTGTATATGTCCTGGAGGGAGGGAAGCTCACCTCCGATGATGTTTCTGGCAGTTCGCACCACCCTTTGCAGGGCTTTGCCGTTGTGGGCGGTGCTATTGCCGTACCAGGTGGTGATGCAGCCAGTCAGGATGTTCTCTACAGTACTAGTGTAGAACCGTGTGAGGATGTGGTGGTTCATTCCAAGTTTCCTCAGCCGTCTCAGGAAGAAGAGGCGCTGGTGAGCCTTCTTCACAACGGTCTCAGTGTGGACGGACCATGTGAGTTCTTCAGTGATGTGGACACTGATGAACTTGAAACTGCTGACTCTCTCTACCGGTGCTCCATTGATGGTGATGGGGCTGTGTTCTCCATCTTTCTTCCTGAAGTCCACTACAAGCTCCTTGGTTTTACTGACATTGAGGGAGAGTTTGTGCTCCTAACACCAGCGTGTCAGAGTGTGCACCTCCTCTCTGTAGGCTGTTTCATCATTGTCAGTGATCAGACCTACCACCGTCGTATCGTCAGCAAACTTAATGATGGCATTGGAGCTATGTGTTGCCACACAGTCATGTGTGTACAGGGAATACAGGAGTGGGCTGAGAACACAGCCCTGCGGGGCTCCAGTGTTGAGTTGCACCAGTTGTTTGTTGCACTCTCTCATAACTAACATTAATTGATTTGTTTTAAAAACAAAAGTTACATAGTATAGCTTTAAGCTCAAGAAAAGTCAACCTCTTTATCTGAATTCATTGTGAGATCAGTCTGCTCTCAACATTGGAACATTTGGTAGCAAAATATTCCCATGTGTTCTGTGTTATTCTACTTAGTGATGTAGTTTTTGTTTAGCATGTATTGTAAGGGGATATTATGTTTGTTTAAATGGCAAGGAGCTGCTTTGACATTTGAATAATAACTCACAACTTATTTCAGTTGCATTCAAAATTTACTTCACTCAAACATTTTAGGTGGCCCGTGCCCCAGAACGTAAATGCCATCCATCACATGAGTGAGGCCTCTGTCCATGATGAAGTGAACTGCTATCCCTCTACTAACATGATCAATTATCCACTGTATGTGTTGAAAAGTGGAGGAAACCCCTGCCAAAAGTAGCATAAACTCTTTAGCACTGATTCTGATCCAAATCACAATCTCAGCCTAATGATTTAATCAACTCACGACGGTGTCGGCTATGAACAAACACCGAAAATAGCTCCTTATTGATATCACTTGGCCAGTTTTGCTCTGCACGCTGGACCAACAGTGAAGAGGCACACATCCCTCCTGGACAGTTTGCGTCACAGCAGGGTGCATCAATAAAAGTGGCCAAAAATAGCACCGGCATAATAGATGGAGCAGGCTATTTTTGTTGGGGTTGAGAGAACCAATTATAGGCTTGACCCAGAGATGCATCACAGTCAATGACTGTTGGATGCTTTCTGTCCCCTTTCTAAAGGCTGCTGTTTCATTTATTTGGACATATTTGAAATACAAACACACTTAAGCTAATTGCTGTGCTAAGAAAGACCAATTGGTAGAGATTGTTTTCATTCCTCTGTAAAACATTGAATGTGAGCTGAAATAATAATGAAAAGTGATTACTGATCCAAACAAATAAGCCATTAATTATCCAAAGCTGTATAGGCAAAATGACACCCACCCAGTGGATCTAGCAGAGGAGTATGATTGAGGGTTGGGTAGTCTCTTGAGTACTTTGATACAGTTACACTAACAGACTTTTAACAGAGGTTCCCTATCTGTCACTCACTCGATGTTGTATCGATGAGTTGACACTAGAGGTCGCTCCTGTGGAGCCCAGACATCTCTGATCTTGAGAAAAGGTCAATGGAAATTGCCGCGTAATTTGCATTCCACTCCCCCGGACATACAGGTATAAAAGGAGTGACGCTGCAAACACACATCAGATATCTTCTTCGGAGCCGAGCGAGCAGGTTCACAGAGGTGAATTCCTCTGCCGCCTCCATTCATCTCTCTACGCTGTTGGATCTACGGCGCATTCCAGCGGTCCTCCCCCTCGCACAGTTGTGCTGAGCAAATACCCCTGGGCGATTCAGCAGCAGAAAACTATGGAGTGAACAACTGTTTATATATATATATATATATATATATATATATATATATATATATATATATATATATATATATAAACACATAAGAGTTTAATTTCTGTGGTGCTAAACGAAAAACGTCTTTTTCAAGGTGCCTTTTTCGTTTGTGTATGTTTCCTGGTTGCGATTGTTACCTCTCCGCTTCCCACGGCCACTATCGCTGCCTCTTGTGTTGGGCATTGCCCACGCAGGGACATCGCTTGTAGATGGATCATGCTCTCATTGCAAGGGCATGATTCTTGTAAGAGGGAAAGCCACTCCAGCAGCTCCCCGACTCGGCCCTTCTACCCACGAGTATGAGGTGGGGGTCGGTTAGCACTGGGGGCGATTTGGGGATTTCAATGGGAGCTTCTCCGTTGGGAAACCCCCCCACGGATCTCCCATTCCCCAGCACGCTCGTTTGCCCCAGCGAGTTCGCGATGTGACCGCCGGCTCGTCTCAGGGCGAGTGGGTTGGTTCAGTCTGTTGCCATGCGCAGCTGACGGCCATGCTTGTCCGGGTGGCTGCAAGTGTCGGGATGGAGTGGAATCCTCCGCTCCCCCCTGAACCCTCGTGGCCCGGTGATTGGTCCCCGCGCTCCGAGCGCCACTCACGGCAGCGCCCCCCCACCCCCTGTACCTTTCTTCCCAGAAGTGCATGATGAGCTCACGGTGCACTTGTGACCGCAGAACGCCGCCACCTGGGGAAGCCATCCGAGTCTCCTGTCCCGGGCCCCTGGGTTTACGTCGTCACTCACGACTGAGCCTACAGTGCCACTGGACAGGCCGCCTCCGCCCTGCACGCCATGGCTCTCCTGCAAGTGCACCAAGCTGTGGCGCTCAAAGAACTGCACAAGGGTAATTTCCTGGGCTTCACAGGCGGTGTCCCTGGCCGTCATTATCACGACCACCGGGCACCATTTCTCTCTCTGGCAGGCATGGCGGCTCGGAGGCGGGCCTCACGCGCGCCCAGCTGTGGCAAAAATCAGCCCCTGATGTGATGTTCTCCATGGGCTACGAGGATGAAAATCTTCCTCCCCCATCCTAGGCTGTTCCGGGAGCAGTCACAAGGAGCCAGGTAAGTGCTTTGATGTCTCTAGACTCAGCACCTCAGGCTCCGCCCCATCGAGAGGCCCCGCCCACTGGTACGTCCGACGCTGTAGTTCCCTTCCCTTCTCTCAATTCTTGGAAAAATTGTTGGAAAAAGGTAAAGTTTTTATTTAGAATAAAAAGTTTGATTTGAGTCATGTTTGCTCTTATTGCACTTGCCAGCCAAAATGTAAAGACCAGAATTTTGAGATCTTGACCCCATCTGTGGTCACTATCCTCCAGTGTATTATTAACATAAACTTTGAACATTATCTTTTTGTTTATCTTATGTAGACAAAATACATCCAATTGTAAACTAAAAACTGAAGTTTACATTTTTAAATATTTTGTAAGAAATTTTTCAGGAGTTCAATAATCTAATTTTCAGTTATTTAGTTTACAGCTGAATGTATTTTGTCTTAATAACTTCTTTACGATGGGTGGGGTCGACGAGCTAACAACACACAGCTCAAAGTTGTTGCTATTTGTGTAATACACCTTTTTCTTCTCAGGAAAATAAGATTCACCAGAACCAAAACCAACAAGACGGAGTACATTTTTGCATCAAGTTTGCCTCCGGACTCGGGTGGAGTACACAGACAAGAAAAACCTCACGAAAATGTGTGCTTGTGCACTTGTGTTGTTGAATTATTTTCTCTATCATTAATTTAATAATCATAAAAAATGAACAGTTTTGAAACGATTAATTGTATTATGACTGTTGTATTATGATAAATTATTTTTTAATAATGCAAAAAATAAAATACCAGGGGTGTGCTCAGTAAAACATTTAATTGCATATTGTAAAAGTATATATATACATACATATATATATATATAAAGAGTACAGAGATGATAAAATTCATGAAGCCACTTAGGTGAAATGTTCATGACCAAATGTCTGTGACAGCTCCCGAGTGCTTTCTGAAGCATGGAATTTACGTCAGCTTCTGAAATCGCTCACTAATTTTGTTCACTCACTGCTGAGATATAGTGCACACACTGCCATTCACTATATTGGAACTAGTAAATGAGTGAACAAGTTGGCGATTTCAGATACAGCTCTTACATGTTACGCAGTTCTGGGAGCACTGTGTATGAGGTCCTCCTTATGACTTTACAGTGGGTGACTTTACCTCGAGTATGCAAAAAGGTACTTGTCTAATAAATAAGTTAATAAACCTAATAAAATCCACCTCAAGTGAGTTTTGTTATGAGTAGTTTTTATGAGAGTAATTTTTTTATGCTAACTGATCCTATCAAAAATCTAAGTGCTGTTGTGAAAAAGGTCTATAGCGCCCCTTGTGGTAACTTTGAGAATGCAACACATACTTTCTTCGACTTTTGGTCAGACACATTCTGGAAGGCAACTATGCATGAAATTCAGCTTGAATAGCTAGAAGTATCTGGGTTCATGTACTTGCATACAGTATTTTTCAGCCTTTCCTCTAAAAAAGCCTTTAACTGAACTGTATTCAATCATTGAATATTTTCTAAATATAATTGAAATGGGTTTTCATAAATTACCATATAAACTGAACTCATATACTTTGTGTAGGAGGAAACCTTACTGAATGAAGAAAACACAATTACATTGGATGTGCTACAGTAACTTAAATCTCTTTTGGGTAGCGACTAGTCAGCAGTGGCACACATTTGCATCCTAAAGGTATGTTTATACACAGAACCTTGTTGTCAACTGACAGAATCAACACAACAGTAGGACACATGCTGATCCATCCATTCATTCATTAATTATCTCTGTGGGACCATCAGCCTCACTGCTCATGCTGTGCTATTGCATAAGTCCAGGACTGGTGAGAGCTGCTGTGTCATCAGATGTTTGGAGTGTGTGTTTCTTCATTGTATATGCTGATCTAACTGCTTAGTCAGACATTTGCAATGGTAACTAGTTTTGATATTGACCCTGCTTTGAAAATAAAAATCAGGAATTACTATTGCAGATCCGCCATCCAGACCAGAACAAAACCAGCACAAGTCAACTAGCACCAATATGGTCATTTCAAAATGGCAGATCCTGTAGTTCATCAGACACAGTAGCTCACTACTTCACCAGAACAAACTTTTTTTCATTAACAAGAAAAGAGATTTCTCAAAATACCAAACACGCACTCTGATAAACACAGATAAACACTCTGATAAACACAGTCTTCATTTTACATAAGGAGGAATATTCCTAATAGATGAATAGACTACTGTATTGAGCATTATTATATTTGTTTAAGAAAATAAAGTCTTAAAAAAATTTAATAATACACATCACCTTAATCGCTGATGTGAACATAAATGTGGTCAACTTTAAAAGAGATATACGAGCTCTGACGTTAAATCACTTCAGGTCAATAATTTAACATTGTGCTCAGGTTTAGGCAGAGGTGGACAAAGTACACAACTCCATGACTTGAGTGAAAGTACAGATACTACTGACCAAATATTACTTCATTACAAGTGAATTTTTACTTAAGTAAAAGTACAGAAGTATCAAAAGTAAATGTCCTTTTTTATGTCAACGCATTGTTTTATTATTGTTGCATTGTTGTATGTAAGACTTACAATACCTTATGCCTCTGAGGCAACCTACTGAATACACTGACTAGCTTGTAGTGTCTGTGGAATAAAGAGCTTTTAGAATGTTACAAAACCTATAGAAATTAAACAACTGAATTGACAAAAAAAACATAATCATCTCCATTTTTTTGTTTAACACTCCTAACCACCCCCACAAAAGCAGCATGGTAGTGTTCTCACACAGCTCTGGCAGTGTGCACACATCTATGTGTATACATTCATCCACATTTGAATCAAGCTGACAGTGAAATTGCTGTAAATACAGACATGACCACGCACTTTGGCTGTAAGTCCAGGACTAGAAAAGACTGTTTATGAAGCTGTTTCATACCTATATATGATAACTGTTCTCTCTGGCTCAGCGGCAGCATCAACGCAGATTTGAATGTTCCAGTATGATTTTTGTCAAAGGTTTAATAGACAGGCGAATCGTTATCATTTAGGAAAGAGATTGTGTGGGTGTTTCAATCGAGATCACAATCTTTTTATGATTTAATCGTGCTTTAATACATAACTTTAGTAATCATGCAAGGTAACAACAACAACAAAATAAACTATAAATGTTACAAGATATTAACTAATTAAGTAAAGTACAGATACAAAGTGTACTTAAGTACAGTACTCAAGTAAAAGTATTTCGTTACTACCTCTGGGTTTAGGCTATAAATAAATATATTGGAATCAAGTGTGAATCATGTGATACATTAACAGACATTTCAAGAAGTGGAAAGTGTACATTATGTCATATCTTAGTTAATGTTACATTTGACAAGCTCCAGACACGCACAATTAACAGAGACCGCAAATGGAGTTAAGACCACGTCCATCCAATCTGAAATCCCACCGTGCACATTTTCATTCATAAGGTTTACACTTTAGAAATATTGGATGCACAGATTCATAAATGTGTTGTAATTTAGAATATGTTAATGTCGCTTTATCCTTGACCTTCTTGAATAATCAGTCATACAAATATTTTTTATATTATTCGGATGAATCTGTTTGAAGTCATTATTCGCGACTTTCCGAATAAGGTTTTCGGCTTTGGGTACATCCCTAATAAATATCCAATCAGGACAAGGCAAGCAATTACCAAATGTATTCAAAAAGTAGCTGTACCCTCTGTGATGTACATGTGATTCATTGCAGTAATTTTGAGAACCAATTTCCTTTTGCTACTACAGTACTCTAACCATTAACTTTCTAGTGTCACTGTAAAGGATGCAATTAAAATGCAATTTAAAAATAAAATTAACAAGAATATTAAAGCAAGAAGGTATTTCTGTTGGCTTGATGGTAACCAGAATAATGAATCTTGATGAAAAATGTGATGTATTTGGTAAATCACGCGTTACCACCCAAAGATCAATGCTAATCAATATGACTCATTGTTTGCAATAATTTTGCTAGTAAACAACGGGAACAAACTCATCTAGTCAGAGTGGCAGGGCCAATAAATATGCTTCTCAATTTAGCACATTAGCCCCTCACACAACAATACACACATACCAGCCAATATTTTCTCCATCAGCGAAAACACATACACATTACAGCCTATGAAACAACATCTTAAGTGGAGTATTACTTTTTAGTCTGCTGGAAACACTTTAAATTATAAAACAACAATCTGCAGGCATCAGATCACAAAATCGGCAACACAGTAGCTTATTTTCAAATGCAGAGTATGAATATTTCACTTAATATTTACAGAGATGCTAATCGTCAGACCCGCACAGATCCACAAACATCACAGAATATCCTTTTAACAGCACAATACTAGCATCAGAAGTCACAGATTTCTATCATTTGTACACTCTTTTTTTTTTTTTTTTTTACAAAATATCCTTTAAATTTACCTGTAGTCAATATTTGATTGTCATATTCATTCAAATTTACTCTAACAAAATGGCATAATTTTAGATGACAAAAATAACAATTTAGGTGACCAAAATGTGCAAAATGATGAAAACATGTAAAACCAAATTTTAACAAACATTTTGAACTTTGTTCACATTCTAACATAATCTATCTACATTTTCAAAATATTTGAAAAATGTATTAACATTTATTAATTTAAACATTCATAAAACATGACTGTGGCTCCTTTTTTGTTCCTTTTTATTTTTTCTCCCATGGAAGAAAGAAAATCTTACCGTTTTGGAACAACATGAGAGTGAGTAAATGATGTCAGAATTTTAGTTTTATGATGAACAATCACACAAATATTTTGTAGTGTTATTTTTATCATATTTTCTTCATTAATACGTTTCATGTACAATTATTTAATTATCATCAAACATTTAGTCTGTAATTTCTTTTTGTAAGATAAACACTGTTCATGATTGAGATTGCAGGTATGAGCAGGACTCACCTGTAAATAATGACAAGGCCTCATGGAGGACTTCAGATCTTGAGGCATGGCCGGTTTCTCCAGAAAGAGGGAAGATTTCCTATAGGCTTCTTTCGCCTGGCTGACAGTCAGCGTCGACCAGGAGCTGCGTTTCATAAATTTGCCCTCGGGTGCCATAGCAATGCTCTCACAAGCCGAGCATTTCACATCATTGTTGCTCTTGGAGGTCTTGAGAGAAAGATCGGCAAAGTGACTGTGGCCCATGTCCGGGTAACAGTGAGTGATATGATCTCCATGGTGACGGCTCATGATGCTGGGAGTCCGGTAGGTGCTGTCACTGTCCAGGTTGTCATCAGAACTCCACCAGCCTGCTATCCCTGAGCGTTGCTTGGAGTCGGACTTGCGTTCCTTGCTCTTACTCCTTTTGCTGTGTTTGTGGTTACCATGGTGATGTCCATGATGGTGGTGGTGGCCACTGTCCGAACGAGAGTCTCCCTTGGTGCCATTCATCTTGAACGACCCCTCCAGCGAGTGGGATTTGGTGAAGAGCTTCTGGACGGAGTGCACAAGGTGGCGGATGCGTCCGGGACTCTCATTGCGTTGCTCGCTGCTTGTGGTTGTGGCAGATGTGCGCTGGTACTGCAGTGTGTGGAAACCATCTCTGTGAATTGGCAGCTGCTTCTCAAACTGATCCAGCAAGTTTGCAGGTATACGGTTCATTTTGCTAGAACCACCACCTCCGCCCCCTCCTCCACCACTGTGAGATGTGGAGCCGTCCTCCCGTGAGCCATCATGGTGTGTACTGTAGTGCATTCTAGGAAATGTGCTGCTGGAAACGTGGTCAGATGCCATGGAAATGGGTATCACCATGCACTCTGAGTGGATGGAGCTGCGAGGTGAGCAGCGGTGCGGATCCAGATGGCAGCTCTCGGTCGGACTGAGCAGGTAGGGCGAGCGAGAGTCGGAGCCAACATGCTGCAAGGGGTCGAGGGACTGATCGCAGTCTGGCAGCCCACAGGTATGTCCTGATGTGAAGGTTAGCTGAGGACGACCGCTTGATAAACCTTTCATATTCCTGGGAAGGGAGGGGAAGCTGTAGCTGTCTTCATCGAAGTACAGTGGAGACCATGAATCTGGCTGATCTATGAAAGACAGACAAGGAGAACAAAAGAAAGGAGAGAGAAAGACAGACAAAAAGTGTGTTTAAATAATTTTCCAATGGCATTTAGCATCAGTTTACCCCACTAAAAGACAAGCTTTGTCCAGCATGAATTTCCACACTGATCCAGACTGTTTTTTGTTGGTTTGGAGCTGGTCTAAATGGTGGATCAAGATAACTATTCTGTTCACAGGAAAAATTTTGCTAAAATTATAATTTGCTTATTCAGAATTATTGTCATGTTCTCCAGTTAAAATATCTAAACATCCTTAAAACAAGATATATTTACCTGAGAAGCAAAATTACAATATGAAGTTTTGTTTACAGAGAAATTGAACAACATTCGTTAAGGTTTTGAAAAAAATTCCAGTGGGGTAAAAAAATAAATACATTTGCTTTTACTCTAAAGTTTATTTTTCTAACCCCACAAGCAAATTGTTTTTATTCTAGCTTTAAGCATGAACCTCACTAAATTTTGACCGATTTTTCTAAAAACAAGACTTAATATCCTGTTATTTTTCTTCTCAAATAAATGAATCTTGTTTTAGCCATGTCTATATGCTGTATTTTTCCTATAAAACAGAAAAAAAATATTGATTAAGATTTTTTTTCTTGCTGCAGTGTGGTGAATCCTTTTGACTAGCATGATATTTTCTGGTGAAGCTGCTTACAAAGGTAATCATGCAGGTTAAGCCAGTTAAGAAGCCTGATGGGGAAACAAGCATCCCATGCTGGGATGAAAAACATTATTTCAGGACATTTTTGCATGTAGGAAGCACTAATATGGATGTTTGCAAAGAAGTGTGGAATGATGAAAACGAGCTGATTAAGCCTAGTTCCAGATCAAAATCATTGAGGGTGCTTCTAAAAATAGTGGGGGTGCTCTGTATAAAGTCGAGATGTATCGCAATTACACATTTTTTAAATATATGAAATCTTGTTTAAATGCTGCTAAAACATTATTTATTTATTTTTTTACAAAACATTTATTGCTCGTTTTTTTTCACATGATCTGTCCCTGAAAATGACAGCAAAATACTGCGCATGCAGATTTGGACATATTGATTTGCACAATCATACACGTTTATAAGATTTGATGCAGCAATTGTGTGTTCACAAACTGCAGGGATTTTTGTGTGTTTGATGGGATTCAAGGAAATCTGCATGCAAATATACAGTATTCAACTTACATATTCAATTGAGCAGATGTGTGCAATTGTTTTGGTACAGGGGCCACATCAGCCATTCAGTAGAACATGGAACAGAGAAGATAAAAAGTTCTACATAGTTGTATCTTTTAAGCCCAGAAGTAGTATAGCATTCATGAACTCAATGAATGATGCAACATTTTCTGAAGTGTATACTGATGGGACCATTCTGCGACTGCTTGAAGTTTAGCAGCTACATTTCTTTCATGTGTTAGTAAAACTGAATTAATAATTAATTAATAATAATTATTAATTGTTTATTTTACCATGCAGTAGTAATTTATTATTCAATTTAACACTATACATCAGGAGTTTGGTTTAATAGTAAAATAAAATATTTGGAAATTATAGATTCTAAAGGCTTATTTTAATGTTGGCTGCAAAGTGGACACGTTTGTTTTATTCTCCGAACATTATCCACCAGTTTACACGCTCATGGGTCATGATGTGAGTCTCGTCAATGTTTGGAATCCCATTCAGCACACAACTGAATAAAACAGGCTGCATGACACTGATAAATGATTACTGCCATAGTAACATTCACATACAGGTGTAAGTGACTTCAGCATTTTAAAAATAACACAAAGAACAAACATATTCCTCTCTCACTTGGTTTTGCTCACGTGTCCCCTCCGTGTGCAAATGATGCGAATATCTATTGGAATTTTACTAAAGTTCATCACTGAAAAGGTTTGCTTGCAGACTGGTACTAAACAGCACACGCAGCCTCACGAATGGAGTGATTGCATCACACTTTCCTTTGAGCATAATATTGCACTATTGAGCACTTTAAGGTTTTTTCCGAAGAGGAGAGAGAGTGAGAGCACGCATTTGCATGCATGTTGCCAGATAAATTAAGTATGACATAAGGCGAAATAGTATCTCTGATTGGGGTGATGCATCTATCTGGCAACCCTGAGCATGTTAAAAGCTTATGAATGTGCAAAGCCAGATAAATGAAAGATCTATTAAAAATGTTTCATGATTATTCAACCCGCGGGCAGTGGTTTGCACTGGTCTGCAATTGAGGGTGCTCTAAGGTTTGTTTGAGGGTACTTAGCACCCTCAAGCACCCCCGTAGAACTGGGCCTGGAGCTGATGACAAAATCACTGTCGCAACAAACTGTTTTCATGAATTCAAGCAACCCCCAGCTGCCTCTCAGCAGCAAAGTTATGGAAAATATAACATTTCAATTCATGAATGACATGACTGGAAAAAAAGCACATCCAACAGCCCTGCTGATCGTCCCTGTCTTGTCCTACCAGGCCTTCCGAGGACAGAGAGTTGCAAGTCTTGACATTTATCCAGTGCAAAGTAAAATAATAGCCTATCATTTTGGAAGCGCCTTGCCATCCGTCAAAGCCGGCTCATGAGAGAGAGAGAGAGCACTTCGGGGTGCTTCAGCAGTTGTCCTTGAGAGACATTGCTCAAAGATTAAAACCACGTTCACTGTAATCATTCATCAAAGACACGTATGGCCAGCCTGCCACTAACTTCATCAGAGGTGAGGCTTCAAGATGCTGTTTTTCACATATAGCCATTTGCCCTTTCTGACACAACTGTTTAGTGCTGGCAGATCACATTTCATTTAACGTCACACAGTTGATTAAAGTAGCTTTGCCTGTGGTGAATGTACAGGGCAATACATATTAAAACTAAGGTCATTTTCCTGTTGCTCTCCAAGAAAAAAAGATTTTCACTCAGTACAGCAGATTTAATGATGGGCTTGTTAAATTCGTTGTTTGGTTTTAATCACAATTGAGGTCCTGCTAACTATTTTGAAGATTTCTGTTTTATATCAGAGTGAAAGCACTGAATATTCTCATTCTGAACACTACACGTAAACTATACAAGCCATGAAAACTTATTCTCAAAGTTGAGATATCATGGGTGAAAAGATCATTTGTATATTTTTTAACAGTGTATTTAACCTTCTATATGATCCTTGCTGGGAATAAATAAAGCCTTCTAATACAAAAAACAAGACTAATTGCTCTGGTAATTTGTTGCCATTTCCTTCATGAGTGTTACATGCTTGCATGAGCCTATGAGGACTGGAATTGACCACCCTGAGTGAGGAGACAGATACACAAATAAAGGTAAAAGTAGGACAGGAGAAGAGGAAATTTAACCATTCTGTCATCTGTTTTATGGGACCATATAGGGACTTTACAATCTAAGTGCAAATTTTGTGTGCATGACAATTGTCTCAGCTCAGTAGTAGCTGAGGATACCATCATAGTAGCTAAACTTCAAGTTCCAATAAGAACACTGATACAAAGGCAAATGTGGTTCCAGAACAATTCAGTATAACAATTATACATATTTAATTATACACTGCCATTCTTACCCTTCTGTTTAATTAGAGCACAAATGGACTATTGACCCATAAGATGATCTTTAGTGCCGGTCAGCAAACACCATAATGATGCTAAAGACTCGACTGAAGAGGATCTGAAGGAGAATGCCAGGTTTGTTTATTCCGAGTGAGAGAAAGCATATTCTTGAGTGATTAAATAAAATTAAACTTATTGAGAGGCTGAACAACACAGACAGAATCAGATTAAAGGAAAACCATAACAAATGGTCCTGCTTAGTCTAAAACTCCTGTTTCAAAGAATCACTGTCTTTAAACACTGGCCAATATGGCTCCTTGATTATGCACTTCCAGAGGCTAAAAGCAGTCTTCCAGCTTGTTCATCAGAAAGTCAAAGAGACCCAATTGTGTCCTTAAGCCTCAGAAGGCATAGCCAAAGTGACAGTGTTACATTTCTGAGTCTGAGTGGGCAGATAAATCTGACAGTGGTGGCACTGCATATGCAGTGGACAGGACTGTGCATTGAAAGAGAAAACAGAATCTTGTGGCAGCACGATTTGGCTAGAGCTCCCTTAGCCAAAGTCTTCTATCAAATCCACCATAACTGCAGAATAATGCCTAGAGACAGCATCGAAGTAAAGCACAGATTGCAGATTGAAATTAAAGCTTTATTTCAAACACATTGTTTTAAAAAGAGACTGAGCATCAGAGTTTATCTAAACCCTCTGGACTAGGTCAGCAAGAAGAATATCACCTATGGAGAGGACCCTCTGTAACAATTCACTGCAGTGTCTTATATCATTCCAACTGCTGAAGGCAATTGCCTTGTATTTGCTGCTATTTCATCTTGCCTGAACTTACATTACAAGCAAAAAGACAAGGACACTAAGGAATGTTTATTATTAAAACAAAGAAAACATAATATTAGCCTTGTTTTAAAACCTAGTGAACTGCCTTGTTGCCTTCTAAGGGGCCGTTCAGACTAAACATGTTATTGCGCTAAAGAAGCTAGATGCAGCGCAATGAATAGAACAATACAGGTGTCTCGATAATCATTTTTTGAAGTTATTTTTATCTTGACATGGCATCAAAAAGGTGCGGCGCTCCTACGTGAGATGCTGCACAAAGGTTCACATGTTCATTCTAAGGCTGCATTCTAAACTAAATAAAACCACAAATAAACCAACTTTGAAAGCTTTACATGAGCAGCAACTTTGTGCGCCATGCAGTGCATTCTACACGCAATACTCAGCTTGCAATTGATTTCAATGGAGTTTGATTTTAGCATGTTGCTAAGCTAATTACACAAAACTATAATAAGCATAAAAATGCATAGATATACACAAATATTATGAAAATCTATTTTTTATTAAACTGATTAATTTGTATTGATACATCTCAGTCTTAAATGAAACATGTTTATTTACAGAAAAAGATTCTCTTGGCTTGTCCACCATCAGCGGATTTGAGCTTGACACAATGCATTCCGGTATTGCTTTACCATAAAAGATTCATGCGATGCTGCATTGGAACTTGGCCAAAATGAGGTATCTTAAGACTAATTTATACTTACTGTGTGAAAAGGCATCTATTATTTTGCCTAAATATAATGACAAAATGCACTGACATTTTTAGTCAAAGAGTTTTTATGATTAGTTAAAACTAATAATGGGTGTGATCTGGAAGCCACATTCTTTATTAACTTATATTCCTCAAAGAAATCATTTTAAAACGACACTGCACATGGTATAAACACAGGCTTTGTTCATCTTGGATACTTCAGTTTGTTCTATTGTTCTATAGAAAAAAGTTTGGCTTTTCCCAAAAGCCAAACTTATGGAAGCATAATTAACATCATAAATGAATGTTGTACATTGCTGCCTCAGTAGACAGCACAGTAGGTTTTGCAACACAGTAACTGTGTATATGTTATGTTCATATGTTCATAACAGTTGATGTCATATTGTATTTTGTTTAATTTAAATGAGCTGAACAAATCATCAACTTGCCTTTATGAGTAACTGATGGCCTATGGGATGCTTTTACTAGGACCATCTTACTAGATTTGTGAAGATATATTTGTCTTAAAACTGAGAGCATGAATTTCTGTGGCAGTCTCTGCTGTATAACTAGAATCAAAATGTATTGCTAAATGTTTGGTGCTTTGAAAATAAGTTCTTGCACTTGTATTCTAAAGTAGTATTCTGCTACCAGTGGGGCATTGAAGGCCCTTGGTCTAATGAGTTCAGATGAGGTCATCAGGGGCTCTGGAGATTTGTGAGAGTGTTATGGCACTGCTCACCGATTCTCACAACCTAAAGCACTTCCTGTCGCCTCATCTCATGATTTCAGCATTCATACCCAGGGTTGTCCCTGCTGAACGAATACGGCTCAATGCAACATTCTGCATACTAACAGCGCGAGTGTATTCAGCTACAGGCACCTCAACAATCGCCCCCTTTTTGCTTGTCTCTCTGCAGGGGGCAGCAGATAAAAGCTTTATTTTGCTGACTGTGTCGCCACAGCAGATCTAGTGAAGACAAATGATCTATCCACCACATTAAAGGGAAAGTTCACCTGAAAATGAAATTGTGTTATCTTTTACTCACCCCCATGTTGTTCCAAACCAATTTAACTTTAACACATCTATGACAATGAGCATGTGTGTGCATATGTGTGTAAAAAAGCCTTATGAAAGCAGAATATATCTCTCCTTTGTCACTCCAACATGCATCTTCAGGCAAAATGTTCCCACAATGTTCTACTTTGTTCCATCTTGACAATTAATCCTCCAATTAATCACTCCTCTTTAAAATGTTTGCCACAGCAGTTCTATTCTTTCCTCTAAAACAATCTCTACATAGCAAGGACACCGTATTCTGCTGTCCGTGAGAAAGAGATTCTTGGAGCCTGATTAGCACAGCGAATTTCTGTTAAATGCTTATCGTAAAGGAGTAAATTTGCATTGAGGTGATAAGGGCTGTTATCTTTGACTGGTTCTGCGCAGCATGGTAAAACACGCCTATCCTTGCAGACTGAAAACATGTATTTGACATATTAACAGAGTTTATGACTTGAAAGATGTTAGGAACTTTTAATAAAAACACCATTTGTAATTTATAATAAATCAATGATTTTCTGACTAGTGTTCACGCTAATGACAAAAGTTCAGCCATGAAATTCTGTGTGGTGCAAGCTGATAGGTTCTTTGAGCTTGTTATCTGTTAACCAATCAGCTCGTATGGTGTAAGATGATTTATCCTTTGACATGTAATCAGGTAGCCAATCTACTTGCATTTCTCTTTCTCTCTGTTTAAAATTTAAATTGCTCAGTGTCACTGCAGACAAGCCATTTCCTTGCAGCACACTGTGAGAGTTATCTCACTGAAAATGCTATTTGCTCTGGTGGTTTGCTGGGGCTTTTCTTATATGAGCTTGCACGCTAGGGTTTGCTTTTGGCCATGAAACAAAGAAGTGCATCTTTAAGAAGGTAAGGCTTAGCCAAATCTGGCTGGAAGGCATACTGTGGCAGGGCGGAGGGCAGTGCCAGGTCATGATGCTCCTAATCAGGCTAATTAAGCCCTTGAGAGAGATAAAGGCCTACTGAAGATGGAAATGTGACAGAGAGAGAGAGAGAGATTTACGGGCAGCTGCCCGAGACCTGTGTACACAAGTCTTGGCTAATAGATTTGTGTGTGTGTTGTGAGTTTTGTGCAGATTTTTTTGTGATGTCAATTTGTGCAGCTGCATGTTCAGACATGCTCGATGCAGCATGTCTTTGGGGGTTTATCTAATTGTGCAACAGCAGCAGCATGTCCTCATGCTTAACTCAATAATCTGTGTATTTTCTAGCAGTAGCAAGTCTCAGTACTTGACTGCAGCAGCGGCGTAAGACTAATTTCCTATCAATATTCCATTCCCAAATTAACATGCTAAATTTTGCAGAATTGTCATGACTGAACCTCTGGGGGAAACACTCCAAAATAAGAGAATCCTAGGAAACACGAGGGTGACAGATTGTGACATATGTGGAGCCATGGAAGCCGGAGCCGTGGGAGTCTCAAGAGGCAGAGCCAAGAATGGCGTAGCCATGGAGGGCTTGAGGGGTGGAGCCAGGAAAGGCGGAGCCGTGGAAGACTCGAGTGGCGGAGCCATGGAAGGCAGAGCTCTAGGAGGCTCGACGAGAGCTGGCAGCAACTGGGGAACGACCTCCGTGGTCGTGAGGACTGGCAGCGACTGGGGAGAAGGTGACCTTTTCCATCTCCTTTTCCAGACAGCTGGGAGCATAGTTACGGAAGAGGGCGAAGCCACAGGCATTGGCTCTGGGACGGTGGAGGCTACCGCAAAACTCTTAACTCCAGGTTGCTCTGGGGGGATTGTCCCTGTAATAAGGGCACTATATGTCGCATTGGATAAAAGCATCTGCCAAATGCATAAATGTAAATGTAAACAAGAACTGACAAAGGAATGCAAAATCTAGAGGTGTAAATATACAAATAAGAACTAATGAGGGAATTAAAAACAGGTGAGCATTATTGGGAACAGATGGAAGTGATGAAGGCAGAGCATACCGGGAAATGTAGTTCGGGGAAAACACTTCAAAATAAGAGTCCTATGAAACATGTGGGAGACAAACTGTGCCATAAATATTTTTACAGCACCACTAAAACAGTGTTTACAGTTTTTAAGAAAATCAACCAACCAATGGCTTATTTATAGTTGTTTTTGCATATTAAGCTGGGATTTAAGAAATTATTATATCATCAAAAAAATGACACACTACAGCTTTAAGATTCTGGAAGGCTAAATATATTTCATGAACCTTGAAGCTTAATCTGCAGCTGGTGGGGTCATACAATGAACTGGATTTTCAAAGGCCTGCAAGTCCCTGAACACAGAACTGTGTGGAAATATCACAGAAGAGCCTTGCTATAGGAAATCCTTCAGGAGTAACTTGTCAATATAACCTTTGAAGACAGTCTCTCAAGCAAATCTTTCAAAAAGAAAAAAGGAAGAAAAAAAAGGTTCAAATAAAATTTGCAGTTGCCACAGTAACCAGTGCTTAAAGTGTCCTCAGCTGCATCATCTGACATCAACAGTTTCAGATCTTTACACAAATACCTTCAATTCATTAAGCATTAAAGATACCATGACAGTGGAGTCAGAACACAAAAACACAAGACTTTATGGCACCATGGACAGCAGCTAGCCATTACCAAACTCAAACCAATAAATTACAATAAAAAATGACTAGATCAATAAAAATTAATTATAACTTATTTTATAAAAACATTTCATTTATTATAATTAAATATTTTATTTATGTGTATACAGTACATTTATTTTAGGTCTGACTATCCACCATATTTTTCAGCAAATCTAGGGTGCCGCCATTATCAACCTTGAATGTGGACCACTTCCAGTATCAGCCACTTCCAGCTATTTAAGCTATACAAAAATACTACATTGTGCTGCTTTATATTACAGGGTGGCAATACATGTCAACATATTATTATCATTAATTACAATTTTCATAAACTCACTGGTTTTGAAGGCATAGAGTTTTACCGTTTGTCACATTTTGCCATCATTTTATCACACACTGTTGCACAGGCAGAATGAATGAAATCATGTGCTGACAGGGACAGTCCTCCACGCCATCTGACACGCCATCCTCCACAAACTTTACACAACCAGCAGAGAGAAGAAAGATGCCGGGAAAATGCTGCTTCATCTTTCTTTACATCAAAACTGCATCTTGTTTCTTCTTGACAAAATAATTAATGCATTTTACTCTCCGTTGTTGTCAGAGAGCAGTAAACAGACATGCATATCACACATTCAGCATGCCTTATGGAAATAAATAAACAAATAAAGGCATAATCGGAGGTTATGCAGTTACATATGAATGGAGGTTTACAAGACTCCATCTTCACGATCTCAGTAAAAAAGAAGCAGATTTTCTTTCCGTCTCTTTAATACAACAACACAGCAACAATTGAATGATTTACTTACTCCTTTACTATAAATACTGATGTTAGAACATTATCCAACATTGTCACATAATTCTGCTGTGCATTCTGTGGTTGTGTGATAGTTTATAAGCCTATATCACAACATTCTGGTATTATAACCTTCTAGTTATTTACACTGCGATCAATGCCAGCGGAACTTTCTCACATTTGCCAGAAATGCAGCCGCTACTTACTTCCGTGTTGCAAAATAAGGTGGATATATTTGATTTATTACCCTAACCCTAATAATGTCATCCTAAAATCTACTTTTTGGACAACAATCTGCAAAAACTCCCCATTTTAGCTCCTCAACAGAATTACTTATCATAACACCATATTAAGCAAATTGGCAAAAACTGGCCACAGAAATACAGTTTGCACTGGTCATGTGTCACCAATCCCCTCTCTATAAAAAGGTCATGCCTTATTTCCCTAGAAGTAGCCAATTTCACCTTATCATTTCCTTTAAATCAGCATGGAAATCTGGAAGATCTCTTCAGGACCATGGACAGCTCCGAAGCAAATCAATCTTACCACAATCACTTAAACCATTGCACATAATTTGATTAGGCTAGACTGGCAATGATGAGCATTTAGAGTTTATTGAGAGTTCAGAGTGTTCAGCACTGCTAGACCTTTAGAGATTTCTGTATCTAAAATGTAGGCCAAACAAAGAGAGATGAGCTGAGACCAGCACCCTTGGGATTGAAATCACTGTGCTGCAGGAGATGTAGGTAATTTGGTTACAATGTTGAATTATAGTTATGTCGTGGAATTGTAGATTCTGTTGCTCCGCAGAGTTCCCACTCAATAGCAGTGTTTGAAACACGGTCAGAGTTTCAGTACAATGTTCTGTCCACATTAGCGAAGGAATGTAGACGTTCAAGGATGCAAATGATCCTTGCTCTTGAAGGACTAGGCTGTTTTTGGAGGCTCCTTATATACTATGACACAATTAACATCTCCTGTTTCACATCACCTTGTTATTTCAACTCATAAAATTGTTGAAATTACATGAAAATCATTCAGTTCCAGTATTTTTTATAGAATCAGCTGCTGCTACAGTTCAGATAAGTTATTCGGAAATAGGTCATTCATGTGTACACACAAACATGCATACACAAACAGACACAGACACACAAACAAAGGTACACTGAAGCAAAGAAACAGGGGTACACATGAGAAAACAGGAAAAAGTAAACACCCACCAATAGAACACACAAAAACACTTTAAATGGAGTTTATATTTGTCGCTAGAATAAATATGTAATCCTGTTAGATTAAATGCAGTGTATATTTTACTGCCTGTTTACTGACACATAGAACAAAATAACACTGTTGACCTTAACGTCCTCAGCATGCTCTAAACTGATCACAACAAGGAGTATTTACACCCTAAACAAATCATAGCCAAAACAAATTAACACCAAACATATCAAAGCAAACTCTGCTCTCTATAAAATGTGTGGTGGCATAACACTGTCAGCGCTCAACTAAATTTATCTCTGTAATTTTAGACTTCTACAATAGTAAGCTTTTTACACAGGCTCCCAAAGGATGGAACAATGTCCCTGAAACAGAACTGATGATTCATCAGATCCAGGTTGGGAAAATCTTATTACATTTCTCTTTAAAATTTATTTTCTAGAGTGTATTTAAAAACACATACACAACCATCAATGCTGTATAGACACATTTTGAGGTTGGCTTGAAAGAGCCTGGTCTGAAAGTTAAAAAAAATATTTAAAAGCTTAATTAGTTGGTTGGCTGGTTCCACCCATCCAGACAGAACCCCCAATTCTGGACAAGGTGGGTCAGTATGAAAAATGCTAATAAAAACTAAAATAGTAATTTTTTAAATTATATTCACCCTTTGCTATATTGAAAGCACTACAACTACACATTATATGGTGTTTTACCTTGTGAATCTCATTGTTTTTTAAAAGTGTACAGTAATTTGAAATCAGATGATTGTAACACGCACCAAAAAAGTTGGGACAATCGAGTGTTTACCACTGTGAAACATCACAATTTCTTCTAATAACACTTATTAAGCATTTGAACACTGAAGACACAAGTTTGCTAAGACTAGAAAGTGGAATTTCCCCCATTCATCCTTTATGTAGGTCTTCAGCTGCAGAATTGTGGTCTTCCTGGCCGAATGGTATGCTACATAATGCGCCACACATTCTCAATTGGAGACAGGTCAGTACCGCAGGCAGGCCAATCTAGCACCTGCAATCTCTGTTTACACAGCCATATACTTGTAATACGTGCTGGATTTGGTCTGGTGTTGTCCTGCTGGAAAATGCACTGATGTCCCTGGAAAGGACTGGCTGGATAGCAGTATCTGTTGCTCCAAAATTGTACATATCTGTCTGCATTAATTGTGACCTTACAGATGTGTACAGATTACCCATGCCATGGGCACTGACACACCCCTGACCATACGGACACTGGATAGTCCATTTCCTCTTTGGCCCGGAGTGTTTTTCAAAAACTAGATAGATAGATAGATAGATAAGATAGATACGATAGATACATAGATAGATAGACAGATACTGCATTTTTGATTTTATTTTACCAGTTGTCATTTTCTGCAAATAAATGCTATAAATTACAATATTTTTATTTGGAATTTGGGAGAAATGTTGTCAGTACTTTATAGAATAAATTAAAAATAAATCATTTTACTCAAACACATACCTATAAATAGTAAATCCAGAGAAACTGATCATTTTGCAGTGGTCTCTTAATTTTTTGCAGAGCTGTATATACACTATCATTAGTTATCAGTTCAAATGACAGCCAAATTAAAGGAGGAGCTAATGAGACAGAGTGAAGGCCCTTTCAAAGAGCATACAAACCATAATGAGGGTCCACATCTACACGTTTTCTGACAGTGTGCTTATCACATTCAGGGCGAATTTAAATGTTGTTTGCTGACATTGGCAATTACAAAACATCTCTTGCCCTCTGCCAGTCTGATTAAAGTCTCTCTGATATAATTTTCACCCTCATTTGCATTTTTAACACCACGGCCAACTGGGAACTGATGACCTCACTTCCTGTCTAATTAACATTACCCTTCAGAACTGTTATCATCATTTAATAGAGATGTTGACTTTCAGTTGGGTGTGAAAAGACCTTTGTGCCTTTGTGCTGATTTGTTAAACAAATCAGTCTAATTAACTTTAAAAAGACCTCCAGGATTTTTTTTAATGGTTACAATATAAAATATGTTTGAAATATTAACATTAGATAACATAGTAGTCAACATTAACTCAACATGAAAAATACTGTACTTTTGCAGTATTTATTTGTCCTGATTCATTTTAATTTCTACATACACCAAAAAGTAAGTATGCAGCTGTAACGCCATCCGATAACTTCGCAGATCTACGAATAGACAGGACATTGGAGGCCAGTAAATCCAGGGGTGGAGAGGTTTGTTTCATGGTTAACAACAAATGGTGTGACTGAGATCCTGCTCTGATCAGCTTGCCGGTTTGTTTACCTCCATCTTCAACGAGTCCCTTGCCATGTCTGTGGTCCCCACTTGTTTAAAAAAATCTGTTAACATTCCTGTGCCAAAGAACAATAAGCCATCTTGCCTAAATGACTATCATCCTGTTGCCCTCACTTCACTAGTTATGAAGATTTTTGAGAAGCTTATCAAAAACACCATCTGCTCCTTTTTCCCTGTCACCAAAGACCTACTCCAGTTCGCCTACCGTTCCAGTAGGTCTACTGAGGACGTTATTTCCCACATCCTACACTCCACCCTCACCCACATTGACAGCAAAAAAGAGAACTATGTGAGGCTGCTGTTTATAGATTATAGCTCAGCCTTTAATACCATAGTGCCCCACAGGTTGGCCCCCAAGCTGAAGGACCTCGGACTAAATGCCATTCTCTGTGGGTTCAGGACTTCCTCACTGGTAGACCCCAGGTAGTGAGAGTAGGCCAGTTCACCACCAACTCTATCACCCTGACACCCTTGTAACGGTGGCGGGCCAAATAAACAGATACAATTTTGGATTTTAAATAGTTCCAAAAATAATTTCGGGCACCAGACAGGTCAAGCCTGTCTACTGGTAGATTTTAACCCTTAAGGGATAGCTCACAAAAAAAACAAACACCACAAACAACTGAATGCAGTTCAATATGATATATATTTACCCCCATCCATAACACAATCATACGGGAGTTCATTCAGAAAATTTCTTCGGAGCCGATGGTCTGTCTGCAGTTTGCTGCGAGTTACACGCCACTTAAACGTTCCTGTTTTCCTCTGACGATCTGCATGCTGTTGGATCTTGACGGCGCACAACAGCGGCTTTCTCCTTCTCAGTGCACGGCATGCATTGTTGCCCCTGAGCGCTTCGACAGCGCAGAAACGTACACACACACACTGTGTATTAAAAGAGTTTTTACTAAAAGAGTAATTTTCTCTAAAAGAGCAAACACAGCGGCGTTGAACGTCCTTTTATGGACGCGTCTTTTTCAAGATGCCTTTCCGCCCCTGTGTCGTTCCTGGATGCGGTTCACTGCGAGAACACGACCATGACCACGTTGCGGTCGCGGCTCGCTTTCAACAGAAAGCAAGCCACCCCAGCTGCACCCCGCATTGCTCCTTCTTCCCACGGGATTAAGGACGGTGCGGTTGGCGCTGAGGCGATTTGAGGGTGGCAGCGGGTGCAGTTTCGCCGGGTAGCCCCCGCGAACCTCCGTTCCCGACACGCTCGCTGGTCTCCGTCCACGCTCAGCGATAGCGGCTCGCCTCACGGCCCGGCTGTCTATCCTCCGAGTCCGAAGCAGATGAGCTCGCCGCTGCATCGGAGAGTCGCGGTGTCTGATGCCGAGGACTCCCCTGGACTGCTGCCTTCGGGCCAGCAGGCCCAGGCTGAGGCCGGCAGCTCAGATGTCCGACATGCTTGCCGGGCCGCCTTGAGCGTGGGGTTGGACTGGAACCCTCCATCCTCCCCACAGCCTTCTCGGTTGGATGATTGGTTCCTGGGGCAGCGCGCCGTTCGCGGCCTCGCACCCCCGGTCCCTTTCTTCCCGGAGGTGCATGACGAGCTGGCGTCTACGTGGAGAGCCCCGCTCTCCGCTCGTCTAGGTGCCACCCGCTCCACTCTCTCCACCCTCGGCGGCGGAGGCGCCGCGAGTACGACGCGATTCCGCAGGTTGATAGGGCAGTTGCGCACCATCTATGCCCGGTAGCCCTACCTCCTGGCGGGGTCGCCCGTACTCCCATCCAAGCCCTGTAGGACAACATCCTCGCTTAGCGAAGGCCTACACTACGGCTGGACGCGCTGCCTCCGCCCTGCATGCGATGGCCCTCCTGCAAGTCCACCAGGCCAAAGCTCTCAGAAACATGCACGGGGTGGACCTGATCCTGATGTGCTGCAGGAACTGCGCTCAGCAACCGACCTCGCCCTGAGAGCGACGAAGGCCACAGCGCAGGCACTCGGACAGGCGATGGCCACCCTAGTGGTCCAGGAACGCCATCTTTGGCTCAACCTGGTGGAGATGCGTGAGGCTGACAAAAACCGCTTCCTGGGCGCACCTGTCTCCCAGATTGGCCTTTTCGGTGACACCGTCGAGGACTTCGCCCAACAGTTCTCCGCGGTGAAGAAGCAGGCGGAGGCCATTTAGCACATCATGCCCGCCGCCAGACCTGCCGCTATGGGCCCTGCCCGTCTGCCCGCCGAGGGCGTCCCCTGCGAGGAAACCAGCTCCTGCTCTGCCTCAACCCAGGCCCAGCTCTCAGCCCCAGCGTCGAGCACTCCGCAGGCGGCGCGCGCCCCTGTCTCACGAACCCCCTCCAGGACCCGGAAGGCTCCCAAGCGTTCCTGAGACAGCTGACCCAGAGCTGAAGGCGTTAGCTCCGGAGGTGGTAAGACCGCTCCATCCCCGGTGGAGGGCCGGGAGGAGAATCCTTTGTTTTTTCATTTGCCACACCCCTGGCGGGGCTGTGGTACCCACATTCTCAATAAAAGAGCTATTTCCTTTGCCTCTGGGTCACCTGGCCCGCAAATGCCGTTTTCGCGGCAATGTGCTTTCAGATCACAACAGTCCGGTACACCGGACGCGGCGATCCGCCTTCCGCCTGCCCACGACTGTCCCCGGCCGGCCGGTTCAGGCGAGTCCAGAGGGCGCCAACATCAGACCTCCTCCTCAGTCAAGAACCCGGCCCCTGCCGGTGCGCGGAGCAAGGTAAGTGCTTTGAGTCTATTCTCAGCACCTCAGCCTCAGGCCACAACGAAGCCGCCCGGCGCTGCATTACCTGTTCCGCCCCACTCGCGAGGCCCGCCCGGTACGTCCAAAATACTCGTCCCTTTGGTGCCCCTAGCGCAGAGCTGGGAAGCGTGGCTTTCGCTTTCCAACGCATCACGCTGGCTGCACCGGACCATTCGACTTCGGTTACGCAATTCAGTTTGCCCGGCTCCCACCCCCTTCAGGAGCGTCCGCTTTCCGCGAGTACACGGCGAGCACGCCAGTTCCCTGCGCACGAAATCGCGACCCTCTTAGCCAAGAGCGCGGTAGAGCCCGTCCCTCCAACCGAAATGAGGAAGGGTTTCTACAGCCCTTACTTCATTGTACCCAAGAAAGGCGGGCTTACGACCAATCCTGGACTTGCGAGTTTTCAATCGGGCCTTGTTAAAACTCCCGTTCAAAATGCTTACGCAGAGAAATATTCTGGCTGGCGTTCAGCATCTAGATTGGTTCGCAGCGGTGGACCTGAAGGGCGTGTACTTCCACGTCTCAATTCTGCCACGACACCGACCCTTCCTACGGTTCGCGTTCGACGGCCAGGCATTTCAGTACAAAGTCCTCCCCTTCGGCCTGTCTCTGTCCCTCGCGTCTTCACGAAAGTCGCAGAGGCGGCCCTTGCCCCGCTACGAGTAGCCGGCATCCGCATTCTCAACTACCTCGGCGACTGGCTCATCCTAGCACACTCTCGAGAGTTACTATGCACACACAGAGACCAGGTGCTCCGGCACCTCAGCCGCTGGGGCTTCAGGTCAACTGGGAAAAGAGCAAGCTCACTCCGGTTCAGAGCATCACTTTTCTCGGGTTGGAGTTAGACTCAGTCTCAATGACAGCACGTCTCACGAGCGAGTGTGCTCAGTCGGTGCTGGACTGCCTCACTTCCTTCAAGCCAGGCACAGTGGTCCCTCTAAAACTTTTCCAGAGGCTCCTGGGGCATATGGCGTCCTCCATGGCGGTCGCGCCGCTGGGGTTGATGCATATGAGACCACTCCAGCACTGGCTCCAGACTCGAGTCCCGAGACAAGCATGGCACAGCAGCACGCATCGGGTAAGGATCACCCCCACCTGCCTAAAAACACTCCGACCCTGGACAGACCTCTGCTTTTTACGGGCAGGAGTGCCCCTGCAGCAGGTGTCCCGACGCGTCCTGGTCACAACCGACGCCTCCCGGTCCGGGTGGGGTGCCGCTCCCGCCACATGTCACAACTCGCCCGCCGTCTCCTCCTATGGAACCAGCAGCGACTCAAGTTGCTGCGTGCCACTCACATCCCCGGCAAGCTCAACGTCATAGCGGACGCGCTATCACGACAACGCCTGCCCGGCGGGGAGTGGAGGCTTCACCCCCAGTCGGTCCAGCTGATTTGGGAACGGTTTGGCAAGGTCCAGGTAGACCTGTTCGCCGCCCAGGAAACCTGCCACTGCCCGCTCTGGTACGCCCTAACAGAGGCTCCCCCTCAGGACAGACGCGCTGGCACACAGCTGGCCCTCGGGGCTGTGCAAGTACGCATTTCCCCCAGTGAGCCTTCTTGCACCGGTGCTGTGCAAGTTCAGGGAGGACGAGGAGCAAGTCACGTTGTTGGCCCCCTACTGGCCCACTCGGACTTGGTTCTCGGAACTCAGGCTCCTCGCGACAGCTCCTCCCTGGCGAATTCCCCTGAGAAAGGACCTCCTCTCTCAGGGATGGGGCACGCTCTGGCACCCGCGCCCAGACCTCTGGAACCTCCATGTCTGGTCCCTGGACGGGACGCGGAAGAGCTAGCCGGCTTACCGGCGACCGTTGTGAATACCATCAACCAAGCCAGAGCTCCCTCTACCAGGCACCTTTACGCCCTAAAGTGGCGCTTGTTCGCAGATTGGTGTTCTTCCCGAGCCGAAGACCTGCAGAGATGCGCGATTAGGTCAGTGCTTCTGTTCCTACAGGAGAGGCTGGACAGGAGGCTGTCCCCGTCCACCCTCAAGGTGTATGTTGCCGCTATCGCCGCCCACCACGATCCTGTAGACGGCAAGTCTTTGGGTAAGCACGACCTGATCCTCAGGTTCCTGAGAGGCGCCGGAGGTTAAATCCCTCCCGGCCAGGCCTAGTTCCCTCCTGGGATCTCTCGGTAGTCTTGGCAGGACTCCAGAGACCTCCCTTCGAGCCGCTCGAATCAGTTGGACTCAGGGCCCTCTCTCTTAAGACGGCCCTGCTGATCACGCTCGCCTCCATTAAGAAGGTCGGGGACCTGCAAGCGTTCTCTGTCAGCGACACTTGCCTGGAGTTCGGTCCGGCAGATACGTCTGTGATCCTAAGACCGCTGACCGGGCTATGTGCCCAAGGTTCCTACCACACCATTCCGAGATCAGGTAGTGAACCTGCAAGCGCTGCCCGGGAGGAGGCAGACCCAGCCCTTTCGTTGCTGTGTCCAGTGCGCGCCCTGCGCATTTACCTGGACCGCACACAGAGCACCAGACGCTCTGAGCAGCTCTTTGTCTGCTTTGGGGGACGGCAGAAAGGGAATGCCGTCTCCAAACAGAGGCTCGCCCACTGGGTTGTCGATGCCATCACACTGGCTTATCACACCCAGGCCGTGCCCCTACCCTTACGGGTCCGAGCTCACTCAACAAGGGGTGTTGCGTCCTCGTGGGCACAGGCCAAGGGCACCTCCCTAGCAGACATCTGTAGAGCCGCGGGTTGGGCAACACCCAACACCTTCGCGAGGTTTTACAACCTCCGCGTTGAGTCGGTTAGCGTCTCGTGTTTTCTCAGGTCCGAGCCCGTAGAACTTCGGTAACACGTGAGACCGACCGGCCGGGTGGATCGCTTGCGCTCAGCGCCCTTTTCCTGACGTCAAGGTAAAGTAGTGCGCCTTCTTCCCAGGGCACCCCACTCCGAGTCGGGCCCCTGGTCGATTCCTCCCAGCCCTCCGGGTCCGCGGTTTAGCGGAGGAACTTCGCCGACCCAAGCCACTGCGGGTACCCTGATGGCCACCCCGTACTGGTATAGGGGCTCCACAGGTAAAATAAGAAGGCCTCCTGTTCGGACTCCCCTGTGTGTAATTCCACGGTTCTGTCCCCTTACGAGCGGACCCCGTGTCTCCCTTAGGCAGTTACAGCTGCCTCGGTCGCCGTGCTGTAGCAACTCCCCCTTCGAGGCTGGATCTACCACCGCACCATACTTTCCACACGAGCCCTAAGACGGCCGTGTGGCGTGTCTACCACTTTTCCTCCCCAAGAAAAAGGGCAGGTGTGGTCTCCGCAGGGTCTGGGTAAGACCCCTTCCCTATATGCGTGTAAGGGCCCCGGCCGTGATTGCTCTATGCGAGAAACATAGAGAGAAAGAGGCCCAGCCAGGCTGGCCCGTTCCCATGTTGGCAAACATCGCCTTGTTCCCCTCCCAGGGTAACTAGAAGGACTCCGATGTTATTATGGGGCATTGGGGAAGGGTACGTGCAGCCAGGTACAGACGATGCGTGGCACTGGATGAAATCCCTGCCCGCCTCTGTATCGGCGGTCCACGTAGAAGGTTCAGCGCATGGCAAGATTGGAATGGGTCCCCTAGTGTCGCTTCTCCGACACAACGTGGAGAGAGCGACAGAAGGGGAACGTTTGGTTACGTATGTAACCTCCGTTCCCCGAGGGAGGGAAGGACACGTTGTGTCTTTCCTCCGCCATGTCGCTGAACCGAGCCACTGTTGTGGCCAGACCATTTCCGGCTCCTCAGAAAAATCCTGAATGAACTCCCGTATTTGCCCCGCTTAAATACCCGTATGTCCGGGGGCAGGGTATGCAAATACTGACTGCCAACTCCCATTGGCCCTTTTCAATAAGATCAGAGGTGAATATCGGCGCTCAAGAGAGACCCCTAGTGTCGCTTCTCCGACACAACGTGTCGTTCCCTCACTCGGGGAACGGAGGTTACATACGTAACCAAACGATATCAGTGTGGTATGGTAACTGCTCCAACCAGGATCGCAAAGCCTGTGCTTGTTAAACTAATGCTATAGTTATACTCAGTGACACTCTTCACTTTGTATTGTTACTGATACGTAACATACTCCTTGATTTTATATAATTTTATATATATATATATATATATATATATATATATATATATATATATATACATACTGTGTATGTGACAACTAAATAAATAAATAATATAATATAATATACCACATATACTAAGATAAACATATTATGCATATAATTATAATGCATCTGGAATTAACATGAACTAACAATGAACAATAGAAACTTTAGAAATAAAAGTTTAACAAATGCTGTGGAAACTGTGTTTAAGTTCATGATACATACTGCATTAACAAATGTATCTAACACATACAACCTTATTATAAAGTGTTTCCATTTAATTTTTGGAATAAATGTAAAAAAAATAAAGTATTAATTCCTTTAACTTTTAGTTTAGGTATTATGTTATGTATTTAGGGATGTAGTATGGATAAATAAAAATAAATAAAATATCTACTCAGAAAGCAGTCCTGGAAATCACACTGGTCATAACTGCTTGGATACAGGAATGGATTTTTGGATGTACTTTGATATTATGACTGATTGATGTTGGTTTCCTTAAATTAACAGAAAATATATTAGGCATGACTCATTCTATGGTCAATTTAATGCAATTTAATACCTAATTATGTTCGTCCCATCACATTTTATGCTGAGTGAATCTGAACAGTGGATGTGTGAACTTTTTAATTGATTCGGATTTGTGCAAAGTGACTGAAAGGCAAACACCTCTAGTTGGGATAGTGTAAGAGCAAATTTAGTCCTGTCATGATCAAAGACAGCACCAAGAGAAAGTCACTCCCCACACATGACCTGCTCAGGCAAGTTCTCTTATCAGACATTGAGTCACATAAATGGAAAGTCCTGAATCTGTGAAGCCCTGTCAGTGCAGATGGAAATAAGATGGAAGCAAGGAACCATAAGAGGGAGAAGGGAGTGGTTCTAACAGGGTAGTCAATAACATTTAATTTCATATAGGTGTATATATATATATAGGGCTGTCAATCGATTAAAACTTTTAATCAAATTAATTACATGGTGTCCCGATTAATTAATCGCGATTAATCGCATATACATTTGCTGAGAAAGATTAGATTAGATAAATATTTGCTGAGAAAGATTAGATTAGATTAGATTCAACTTTATTGTCATTGTGCAAAATACAAGTACAGAGCCAATGAAATGCAGTTAGCAGTCTGCTGGTGTGACAGCGAAGACTCCTATAGCGTCTCCCAGATAGGAGAGGAGTAAACAGACCATGGTTGGGGTGAGAGGTGTCTATGATAATGCTTCTCACCCTCCTTAGGCAGAGTTTATTGTGAATGTCATTGATGGAGGGTAGCTGGGCACCAGTGATGTATTTGAAAGCCCCTCATATAACAATAATGAAATATATAATGATAAAAAAATTATACATAGTTATCTTTAAATATTAAAATCAGTTGGAAATTTATTATGAGGGCTTGTTTAAGGACCCGTCAATGTACACCTGCATTAGACATTTTTTATTTTTTTTTTAGAAACAAGCCAGAGGTACACATAGTACACAATACTACAGATATATTTTACAATAATGCCAAGACATTATATTCATTACATAGTGCAATGGTTTTCAATGCTTTGGAGTTGTTGGAGGTACAAAGAGAGGGCTTTATAGACATAAATAGGGCAAATAGAGCCTTTATAGACATAAATTTACATTTATGTATAAAAAACTTGGCAAGAAAAATAAATAGATTAATCAGAAAATATTAACTTTAATTATCAAAACTGTGAAAACCAAATAAAACGTCTTTATAAAGCAAAGAAAAACTAGTTAAAATAGAGGTAAGTACAAACAAACAAAATGTTCTCCAAAATACTACAGCGTGGACACATTCCCAAAAAAGGTGAGGGGCAGATTCATCTACAGCATTACTGAAGGAGCAAAGTGGATCTATTTCAGGGAGCATGTTTCTTAAATAAAGATTGACTGGGTAAAAACGGTGTAACAGTTTAAAGGACACCTCCTTAACCTTGTTGGTAATTAAATAAAGACCATACGACCTGCATCAGACATGCTTGTGTCGCGTCTCGGTGTGTTGCGTCATAAAAGTAAAATGTTTAGGTCACTGTGTCAGGTTAAATATTGTTTAATACTCAATCTTTAAACACATCTTGAGATCCCTTAGTTCGCATTTGCGCTCCTTCATGTGTTTTGAACGCAAGAACGTAACGGATGTTTGTGTTGTGTGTCCGCTTAAGGGTTGTTAATGTTTTGTTCACTTTAATAAACTGCGTGTTGCTCAAACAGCTACAATTTCACTTACTGCCCTCTGGAGTAAACAGGTGGTACTACAAGCTTGAATTTCTCAGGAATTTCTCAGGAAAGCATTGCGATTAATTGCGTAAATTTTTTTAACGCGTTATTTTTGGTAAAAATCGACAGCCGTAATATATATATATATATATACATACAGTACATGTATGTATTAATGTTCTTCAACCATTAAAAGAGGGAAATTGAGACTCTCTGTAGACATAATACATTTTTATACTGTACAAACTATATATTCTATCCCCTAACCCTACACCTAATCCTAACCCTCACAAAAAAAACTTGCATTTTACATTAAAAAAAAAACAGCCTTTATTATGATTTGAATTATGGAGACACTAGAAATGTCCTCATTAACCACATTTATAGCATAATACCCTTGTAATTACCAGTTTGTAACCCACCCACACACACACACACTGAAAGTCTTGTTATGGTGTTACCAACAGTTTCTGTGCTCAGCACATTTAGACTTTGATAATCACCTGGCTGATAGCAAAATGCTGAGAGCAAAATGTGGAGGTCAAACAAAGGGGTAACTCGCACAAACAACCTCCCACACTGATAAACTCAACAGTGCTAAATTAAAAATGTTAATTGTGGCATGTTGTCTTAGAACATGGACAGTAAAATGCCCCATTTAACCAATTACAGTATACTGTCTAGAAAATGAAAATAAAAATGAAAAGGGAATTAAAAAGTTATTTTGTTCAAAGAAATGGCTTTGTTCTCTCCCAAGAGGAAGTTCACTGATGTTTAAAAATGTTTGAATGTTTTGATACCTGGAGCAATTTTAGCATAAAAAGAGAACACACTGAAAGCAAGTTTTGTTCTTGTTTATTAATTTGTTGCAAACAAATTGTGTAAACTTCAGAAGGTCTCAGAATATTTAAGGTTTTATTAAAATATTTGAAAATCCACATCTACATTTGAACTTTGATGGTATAACCTTGAAAGTTTTAACAGAGAACAAATTCAGTGCTGATCAATGGAGAAGAGATTAAAAGGAATAGTTCACCCAAAAATGAAAATTCTCTCATCATTTTTAGAAGAATATATCAGGTCTGTAGGTCCATAAGATGCAAGTGAATGGTTTGAACCTACAAAAAGTACATAAAGTCAGCATAAAAGTAATTCATACAACTCCACTTGTTTAATCCATATGTTCAGAAGCAAAATGTGGTTGAGAAACAGATGAATATTTAAGTAACTTTTTACTCTAAAATATCCACTTTCATTTTAAGTTACACATTCTTCTTCTTTTGTTTTTCGTTTTTACTAGCCACCTACTGGTCGGGGCTGATCAAAGTTTGAGATTTACAGTAAAGAATTACTTAAATTTGTATCTGTTTTTCATCCAAACCTATCATATCACTTAAGAACATATTTAACCACTAGAGTTTATTATTTTATGCAGCCATTATATGCTTTTTGAAGCTTCAAATTTCTGGACACCATTCACTTGTATTGTGAGGACCTACAGAGCTGATATTCTTCTTAAAATCTTCGTTTGTGTTCCGCAGAAGAAAGTCATACTCATCTGGGATGGCATGAGGGTGGATAAATGATGAGAGAATTTTCATTACAGAGTGAACTATTCATTTTACAAGGGTGCGGAAAAACAGGTTGTGGCAGGGTGGAGGGCAGGGTCGTGATCCCGCACATCTGGCCCCTAATCAGGCTAATCAAGCTTCAGAGAGGGATAAAGGTCAACTGGAATCTGCAGTGCGAGAGACAAAGTGAACGGAAAGCACAACAGACCGGACTAACGGTCATTTTTTGACTAATTATTTTATGTTTTCGACGGTTACCATGGATTGTGTGCTTGAAAACAAACAATTAAAAGAGACTGACCTTGAACCTGCTTCGTTGTCTCGTGACTCTTCCATTGCCCACGAACTAAGATCTCATTACACTGGTGCCGAAATCCGGGAAGGAGGAGGGATGCGCCGTAGTAGAGTCCTCGCCACTAACATCCACCCCAACGGAGCAGCCGCGGCCATCTGCCGGAGGAGCACGGCTGCCTGAGAGAGAGAACGTACGGCCGCTGACCACGAAGGGAGAAGGGGGTCCTAACCGACCGCATGGAGCAGTCAGGGTCGCTGCCAGGGGCTGCCGTCCGTTGGAGGAGTGGCCGAAGACCAAACTATGGCGTATCAGAGAACCGGCGAGTAAGTGTTTTTTTTCTCTCTCTCTCTCTCCTGTCTCTCTTCCTCTGCCGCTCCATATTGGCATTTCCCTCTCTTTTTAAAATATTTTGATAATTTGGCACGATCGCATTGCGGCGTGTAGGTGCCACACTTTTTTTGGGGGGGGACGTCATGCCGGGGGCTCCCTGGCCTGAGAGAACGAGGGAGGAATGTGGCAGGGTGGAGGGCGGGGCCGGTTGTGACCACTAATCAAGCCATCAAGGGTAAAGGCCATTTAGAAGCTGCAGTGCGAGAGAGAGAGAGAGAGAGGGAGAGAGCGAGAGAGAGATTTACAGACAGCTGTCCGACACCTTTGTGTGTTTGTCTTGTTTCAGTTTTATATTAAATTATATGTATATTGTCAAGCCAGTTCTTGCCTCCTCCTTTCAATTAATCCCTTTACACAGGTGCAAAGAGATATTGTTAAAGAGTATAGCATTTTTAACCTTGATACAAATTATTGAGGCTCTGGCTGTCAAACTGAGTGCAAGATGTTTTCCATTTCTTTCAAGTTCATGTAAAAGGTCAAACTGGAAGTTAAAGTAATACACAGTTCTGCTATTCATTGTTCTTACGTGTATCATCTTAAGATGATTATCTATGTGTGTTTTAAAGAACTCTTGTATCCTGGTACTAACATACATCTCTTTCCCTTCTCTCTTAAAAGACTTATATTTTGCAATAACAATATCATTAGTAATGACTCGTTGAAACTGGTTCTATGAGCAGTGGGCACCCAATTGTCGAGAAGCATATCCTGTATGACTCTCGGGAGAATATAACATGGTTTATTCTAAGACAAGAAGAAGTAAAGCTTGGGTATGAAAGTATCTGTATGTGTTGGTAAGTGAAGAAGACTGCGGGACATCATTCCTCAAAGAAAACTAACAGTTTTCACGTATCCTGACTATTTCCAAAACTCTCCCCTACCACACACATTCCAAATCAGACAGTGGAGTAAAATCATGATATAGTGTGAATATAATGATATGGTAGACAATATATCTTTAACTTATAATAACAAAACGTACTCTGGCTACAAAGAATATTTGACTCTTAAGTCACACAATTGTTTATTTTTTTTATGTCATTACATTAGATAACGAAATAACAAAGTGGGATTTATTTTACACATCAATAGTACAAGCAAAATTTTCAAGCAAACCATTTTACAAAAAAGATGTTTGTAAGGTAAAAATGATTCAATATAGATATGATGTTCAGTCCTAAGTAGGGATGTCCAGATCAGCTTTTTTGGCCCCCGATCTGATATTTAAATATCAAATATCTGCAGATACCGAGTCCCGATCCTATACTTGTATTTGCCTAGATAATAGAGGTGCAGACTGTTTTTTTTGTATGTTTACAAAAATAACTATGTAAACAAAGTAACTAAAAGATGTCTTCAGCTTAGTGCAGTTAGCATTTTTATAAAACTCACAAATAAAATCAATTTCTACTTAGAATGGTGTAATAGCTTACTTTATTATTCAGGTACACAAATAAATCACAAATCCTCTGTGTTCTGTATGGATGAACAGAAATCGTACATACACTTACAAATGGTGTAAACAGCTTGACTTGAATAGTCACAACAAAAAATGTATTCTATAAAAACAAATTCAAAGTTTTGCTATTCCACTTAAAAGTGGCGTAATTCATTTTTATGGTCTGTTTACTGTCTATGAGTTTTGCTGTAACACAAATCACTAATTATTCAGCAAATGCATGAAGATGCATGCCTTTATTGAAGGTTAAACTGTTATATTTATTATTAGTGGTATTGTGACCAACATTAATCTGATTTAAATTGGGATGAGTGACTGATGATGAGGTATTGAGAGCACCTGATGAGTGCACGTCTTTGACACAGAGAGCGCTCATGTTAAAGATAGTAAAGCTAAAAGCGCTCATGATTGCTCAAACAGTCTGTATCACTCAACACGTCTGATTGTCACAACTCACGTCATGTATCATGTATTTGCATTTTTATTTCTTATTTAATTTGTTTTTAAACCTGTTAGCAGCCTCTATATCCTCTTCCTGTTCACTGTGCAACGAGTCCGAATAACTACCATAACGACTCTATAAAATGGGCAAATTACTATTCAGACACTTGTAATTCTTACACATTTTTAAAAACAAACCGGCATATTCATCTCAATTACATCATGTCTGAAAGTTTATATTCGTGAATGCTTAGAATTGCAAACAACTCACCCTCCATAGGCCATTCTGTCATGAATGAGAAAGCACTCATTCATTAGAGGAGCTGTGTATTTGTGATCACCTACATGCAGCAAAAAAGATCGACCCTAAATCTAGGCATGATTGGCCGATCACGGAATATCGGCCGAATCTGATCAGCAGCCAATCGATCGGGACATCTCTAATCCTAAAATGGTATGTATGGTGTATGTGGACACTCTCTGGTTGTGAAAATTATTGGAACATTACCATAGTTCATGTGATGAACTACACCTTTGGTTAATCCTTGGGAGAGTTGGTTAGAAGCAGTGGCAAACAAAAGTGAAGCTAGTACTGAGAAAAGGTCTAGCATCATTTGCTGTATATTTGCAATATGTTATACAATGTCTTTTGTATAACATATTGTGTTTCAAAATGAAATGCCATAAAATGAAAATGTTAAGTCTTGTTTAAGTGTCCAAATACCTTTTGGAGCATTTGTAAAAAAAAAAAAAAAAAAAAAAGAATAATAATAATAATAAAAAAAGGTAATTAAATAAATTAAAGATGAATAAAGAACACACACAAGCAGAGAAGATTTGAGCGTTTAGTCAGTATGACCTTTCACCCCTGTATTAAGGTTGCTCTCCCTGATCCTATGTAATTCTGCATCTTGTCAACACACTGTATTCTCCGATCACAAAAATCAGACAAGCAAAGGTTATAAAGAGTGATGAATTATGAGCATGCCAACTTGTAATAGGACTAAGCTCTAAACTTGCCCGTGGTGCTGAAATCATTGTTGCAGAACTCTTGACGATGGCCTGTATGGGCTGAATTGTGAGAATGCCCTGTAGCCAGAACTTATTAGAGTAATTGGCTCTCTGTATCTGAATATCTAAGGGAGGCCTATGTGATCCCTTCTGGGCTCCAGCATAGCACAGGCTTTCTTTTTGCCATTAACAAGCAGTTCAGGGAAACAGCGACAAACATGAAGAGAAACTGATGCCCATCACCAGTGTGTGTGATCAACACCCCTACTGCTCCTTTCAAACAGACATTCAGCATTTCATTCACTTTGCTGTTGATAACATTGAGCAGATGATTTATTCTAATATATACAGCAGTCAGTTCTGGTCCACGAATCTGATTGGATGAGAGACGTTTCATGAGCACTGATGGTCTGACACCATCAGCACCTGGACGCTTCACTGTGTGTATCACTCCAATTGTGTTCGTTGTCCTAAATTAAAGTGTAAGAGCAGTGCATATGTGTAAAAGCAGCTAGATATGTGTATTTGAATTTATCCCTGTGACATACAAGTTGAGTTGGCATTCATATAGTCAGTCAGTCGGCTAGGACAGGTTCTCTTACGAGAGGTTCTCTCGTATTGCGTAAGCTAGCTTACGCTACGGGAAAGATTAATCTTTTCTGAGATATTGAAGCCAAAAAATTATCCTTAATTTTGTATCATTTGTCAACGCAGTGCAGCAACTGCAGACCTTGAGCGGGCTAGCTAGCGAGCTCATTGGTTGCTCTGCGGCAACTGCTGCAGCCTATAGACGAACTTGGGTGAACTCGCGTCCAATGAGAGGCGTCCGCGCGCTTACTGCATTAAAGCCCGCCAAAATGGGCGTGGCTAGAGTGCATATAAGCGTAGTTCGTAGGCTGGAACCCTGATTTTCATCTCTCCAGCGAAGCTCTTCACATCTCTGAACTGGAAGCCGCGTCGCCGTTCGAGGGGCATCTAGCAAGCTTGGACAGCGCTCGAAGAAGCCGGCCGTCTCCGCCACCTTCAGCCATCCTGCGAGCTACGCCATCCGGCGACGTATCCTTTTTAGAGCAAGCTAGTTCTTAACGAACTTCACAAAAGAGTAACGAGCGTCTTTTTAAGATGCCTCGCACCACTTGCGCTTCATGCCGCGCCCCTCTCAGCGCCGGAGACCGCCACATCATCTGCGCTCTCTGCCTGGGACTGGGGCATGCAGAGCTCGCCCTCGCTGAAGGCGGATGCGACCTCTGCGAGGAGCTTCCGATGTCGACCCTGCAGGCTCGACTCGAAGTGCTCAGAACCGAAGCCGCCGCGCCACCTTCCGTTCCGCCGCGCAGGAAAAAACGCCGCTCCCAAAGGCTGCCAGAACCGGTGATAGAAGCGACTGCCTCGCTGGAGCCTCTCCCTCGAGCATCGCTCTCACCCTCCCCGCCCCCCCGGGACGCGCAGTTGCCGCCCAGCGGCCGCACTGCAGCCATCCCGGAGGACGAGGCGGAGGATAAGGGCTGTTCCATCATGGCTTCGGACAGCGAGGAGTGGTCAGGCTCCCACGCCTCCTCCTCGGCCCAGGAATCCAGCAGGACCCGCGCCGGGTCGAGGGGAACTAACACGCCTCCTCACACAGGCTGTCGACCGCCTCGGGCTCGAGTGGTCACCGCCCCTGAGCAGGCTCCCAACAGACTCGGCGGCTGCTTTCTTCAGAGCCGTCGCCGCGACAACACCAGCGGCCGGGCGCTCCCTTCCTGCCGGAACTCCACACTGAGCTTGCAAAGTCGTGGAGCAGCGCTTTCTCGGCCAGGATCCGTTCCCACGTCTCCACCCCTCTCGCTTTGGTGGACGGCGCCACCGAGAAGGGCTACTCCTCCATCCCCGGTCGAGGATTCGGTAGCAGCACACCTTTGCCCGCCCTCCGCGAGATGGCGGTCTAAGCCAGTGCTCCCGTCTAAGGCCTGCAGAGCGACTTCCGCCTATGTTGGCCGCGCCTATTCCGCCGCCGGCCAAGCCGCATCTGCTCTGCACTCCATGGCCGTCTTACAGATCCTCCAAGCGGACCTTCTTCGGGAGTGGGATGAGAAAGGTAGGCACCCAGAGGCTGTTACAGATCTAAGAAGCGCGACAGACCTCGCCCTTCGCGCCACCAAAGCTGCAGCCCAAGCTCTAGGGAAGTGCATGGCCTCGCTGACTGTGACCGAGAGACACCTGTGGCTAACACTAGCCGACATGGGAGAAGCAGAGCGCTCCACGTTCCTCAACGCACCGCTCTCTCCGACCGGTCTCTTCGACTCCGCAGTGAGTGGCATTGTTGACCGCTTTTCAGAAGTCCAGAAAGCCACCCAAGCCATGAACCTCTTCCTGCCGTGTCGCGCTAGCTCCTCTGCAGGCCGCCCACGTGACCAGCCTCCTGCACGAGCCTCTTCACAGCGCCCAGCTCAACAAAGTCAGACTTCTCAGCGTCGACAGGGCGGCCGCCCTCGATTGCGCTCAGACAGCCGCCGCAGACCGCCGCCCCCCCGCGGGCCTCGGTCTAAGGTTGCGCTGAAACCTGAGCAACCGAAGTCCTCCTAGCCTTGTTGAAAAAATGGCGGCTCAGTCCGCCGCGGCGGACCACCGTCAAAGCTTCAGCCCCTGTCAGTCCCCTCTCTCAGGCTACTACAGTGGTGGTTTCAGCAGCCAACAAGCCGGTGATACTGCCCGCTTGCCTGCACTCAAACGCCGTTTTCACGGCGACCCAAAGAAATCTTGTAAAGAGCAAACATGCCTTATGTGTAGAAAATGTGCCCACAATCCAGTGTTCACCCCTACACACAAGCATTACACTTCCCGTGTTCCTATCAGAGCCCACTCACATAAAGCGGACACAGCCCGCTCGAGTGTTAGAGTCAATAAACGTGCCCACGAATCCATGCGCGCGTCCCTTCTCTGGCCGCTCTGTCACACGACCAGCCTTATGTGTAGAAAGTGTGCCCACAATCCAGTGTTCACCTCTACACACAAGCATTACACTTCCCGTGTCCCGATCAGAGCCCACTCACATAAAGCGGACACAGCCCGCTCGAGTGTTAGAGTCAATAAACGCGCTCACGAATACGTGCGCGCGCCCATTCTCTGCCCGCTCTGTCACACGGCCAGCAAACACTTCTCTGTATGTAAGTCCCGTGCCGCGACTATGCTCGCGCATCACTTAACAGATGTGACTCTTTCCTCATTCACCTCAATCGGGAAGTCACTCACAGAACAGCCTGTCCCTGCTGTCTGCGAGCAGTCATGCATAAGCACAGTAAGCGGCTCACACATTCTGTTCAGCGCGCTGTGTGCAGCAATCAGGGCGATTTGGCCATTCACCGTCTAGCGTTATGCTTCAAAGCGTGGGAAGCTATCCCAGGGATATCCAAATGGGTGTTAAGCACAATAAAACAGGGCTATTTGCTACAGTTCGATCCCCGCCCTCCCCGCTTCAGAGCGCGGCTCGAAACTATTGTGAACACGGAAGCAGCCTGCATGCTTCGTTCAGAAATAGCAAACCTTCTGTGCAAAAGGGCCATAGAGAAAGTGCCACCTTCGCTGAGCGAGTCAGGGTTTTACAGCCGTTATTTTCTTGTTCCCAAGAAAGACGGCGGCCTCAGACCAATATTAGATCTCAAGGGTTTGAACAAGGTGCTTGCAAAAAGACCGTTCAAAATGCTTACAATCAGGAAACTCCTCGTGCATACGCGCCAGGGGACTGGTTTATCTCTCTCGATCTGAAAGATGCCTACTTTCAGATTCAGATAAATCCCGTCACAGGCCATTCTTGAGATTACGCCGACGGCCAGGTTTATCAATACACCGTCCTTCCATTCGGCCTGTCTTTAGCACCCCGTACTTTCACGAAGTGCATGGATGCGGCGCACGCACCCCTGCGGAGTCAGGGCTTGCAAATTCTGAACTATTTGGACGACTGGCTGATTGTGGCACAGTCACATACGGAGCTTCTGTCTCACAGAACAGTTCTCCTCAGCCATCTGAACAGTTTGGGTCTTGCAGTCAGTTGGACCAAGAGCTCACTACAGCCCAGTCAGGCAATTTCCTTCCTTGGAATAGAACTAGATTCCGTGGCAATGACGGCTCGCTTATCTACACAGCGCGCGCGCCGTGTTCAGCGACTAGCCGCGTCCTTTCAGATGAACAGCCTCACGCCTCTGAAAAAATTTCAGAGAGTGCTAGGTTACATGGCCTCAGCCGCAGCAGTACTTCAGCTGGGTTTACTGCGCATCGCCCGCTTCAGCATTGGCTAAACACCGCGCGTCTCGCCGGGCTTGGGCCACAGGCGCCAGCCGATCAAGGTGACTCAGACCTGTATTTCAGCTCTGCAGCCCTGGACAGTGGCCGAATGGTATCAGCGGGGAGTGGCGATGGGAGCTGTATCTCGCCGAAAAGTCGTCTCGACAGACGCGTCCAACACGGGTTGGGGCGCGGTCTCGCGAGGGCTCTCCGGTTTTTGGCCTATGGTCAGTTCAGGAAAAGCTCCTTCACATAAATTGTCTGGAAATGATAGCGGTCGAGTACGCGCATGCGCTTTCTCCGGTCATTCAGGGTCACCACGTCCTGGTCCGTTCGGACAACAGATCTGTGGTATCCTACCTAAACCGTCAGGGCGATGTCAGATCCAGGAACCTCTTCCATCTGACGAAACGCATACTGAGTTGGTCCCAGTGCCACCTGCGCTCGCTGAGGGCGACGCACGTGCCAGGCCACCTGAACGACGGCCCAGACAGACTGTCCAGAGACAATATTCCTCCAGGGGAATGGTCCCTCCACGCTCAAACAGTCCAGAAGTTATGGCGCATTTTCGGCAGAGCAGAGATAGACCTCTTTGCGTCAGAAGAGAACTCTCACTGCCCAAAATTTTTCTCGAGCGAGGACGCAGCTGGCCCAGGACTGGCCCAACCGCCCGCTTCGCCTTCCCTCCCGTCTCGCTATTGCCACAGGTAATGCAGAGGATCAGGAAACAGCGTCACTCTGTGCTCCTCATAGTCCGCGTTGGGAGAATCAGACATGGTTCCCGGAGCTTACGCAGCTGTCACTGACAGCGCCGTGGCCCATCCCAGTGAGAGCAGATCTCCTCTCTCAAGCTCGCGGCACGATCTGGCATCCCCACCCAGAGTGCTGGGGCTGCACGCTGGGTGATCAACGACTACCCGTCGCTCTGCCAGAAGGGGTAATAAACACCATCATACACGCTAGAGCCCCTTCCACGAGAAGACTCTATGCGTCAAAATGGTCTGTGTTTTCAAAATGGTACACCGACAGAGACCTGGACCCACGGACATGTGGGGTGTCGTCGCTGCTCGTGTTTTTACAAGAGCTGCTGGATAAGGGCAGATCCCCATCCACGCTCAAAGTGTATGTGGCGGCCGTCGCGGCGTTCTCTGAACCCCTGCACGGCCAGTCACTGGGAAAAAACGAGCTGGTCATCCGCTTCCTCAAGGGAGCTAGAAGGATGAACCCCCCGCGTCCCCCATCGGTTCCTATCTGGGATCTTTCTATAGTTCTCGAAACTATGAAAGCCCCCCATTTCGAACCGCTTCATTCCGTGGATTTGAAATACCTTTCACTCAAAAACGTTTTTCTGACTGCCCTGTCATCAGTCAAACGTGTGGGAGACCTTCACGCGCTGCCTGTCAGCGCTGCGTATCTTGAGTTCGGACCAAGTGACTCCAAGGTCATTTTAAAGCCTAGACACGGCTATGTTCCCAAGGTGATCGTTACTCCTTTCAGAGCACAGGTCATTTCCCTATCGCCGCTGCCAGCATCCGATAGCGAACGCGACGCCAATCTCCTTTGCCCAGTCAGAGCACTGAGATTGTATACTGCGCGCTCTGCCTCTTTTAGACGCTCTGAGCAGCTTTTCGTTTCGTTCGGAGGGCGCACCAAAGGTCTCGCCGCCTCGAAACAGACACTGTCTAGATGGATAGTGGACGCTATTGCTGCCGCATACGCGTCAAAAGACCTGCCATGCCCGTTGGGCATTAGGGCTCACTCCACTAGAGGCATGGCCTCATCGTGGGCATGGTCCAGCGGGATTTCCATTCACGACATATGTGTGGCAGCGGGCTGGGCTTCCCCTTCCACCTTTGTCAGATTTTACAATCTGGAAGTGCCCGCCCTGCAGGCAAAACTACTAGCGGTTTAATACGCTACAGCTCCCCTGGTGAGCTGCACTGATGGGACTCATTCCACACAGACCGGCACCGCCGCTCTGTCGTTCCCTTCCCACTATGTGCTTATGTATTACACACACACTGGCCCGCACTCTTGCCGGCCAAATATTATTTCCCCACTCACAAGGGCTCCCCCGGGTCCCCCCCACCCCCGGGGCTCATGCAGTGGATGCTTGGCGTGCACAGCGTTGACAATGGGTTCCCGTAGCGTAAGCTAGCTTACGCAATACGAGAGAACCTCTCGTAAGAGAACGAATCGGTTACCTAACGTAACCTCGGTTCTCTCTAGATGAGGGAACGAGTATTGCGTAGCCGCCGTGCTTCGCGCCACGAGCGACTTTACGCTTCATTCAATGAAAACCAGGGTTCCAGCCTACGAACTACGCTTATATGCACTCTAGCCACGCCCATTTTGGCGGGCTTTGATGCAGTAAGCGCGGACGCCTCTCATTGGACGCGAATTCGCCCAAGTTCGTCTATAATCTGCAGCAGTTGCCGCAGAGCAACCAATGAGCTCGCTAGCTAGCCCGCTCAAGGTCTGCAGTTGCTGCACTGCATTGACAAATGATACAAAATTAAGGATAATTTTTTGGCTTCAATATCTCAGAAAAGATGAATCTTTCCCGTAGCGTACTTACGCAATACTCGTTCCCTCATCTAGAGAGAATCGAGGTTACGTTAGGTAACCGATTCGTTTCTTTGAAGTAATCACATTGCCTCTCACTCCACGATCACTCAAATTACTACTGTACTACTGCTGGGAAATAGAGTTAAATTAACAGCTTCAGCAATAAGGCTTATCACAGCTGAGAGACACAACTGACAAATCACACATACTCAACGTACGAGATGAAAACGTTCGACATGGAGGAGGAGAAAGAACCTCGAAATACTTTGGTAGGACCCTGCTCGGATGGCTTTTTTTACACAGAGAATACCAATACCATTATTTACAGCAAGCATTACAGCTAAGAAATATAGCTATATAGCTATAGCTTTATTGTTTATCTCTGCTTGAGTCACAACAGACGCAGGTAATAGCACACATTAATTTGTTCTCGCTCACGCTCTCTTTCTCTCTCTCTCTCTCTCTCTCTCTCTCAAACACACACACACAAACTCGCACGCACACACACATCCTTGTTTCTCCAATAACTTGTTAAAAACAGCCCAAGCCATCTAGTTCTAAAGTGAAGTTTTCAAATAGTAATGGAGGTTTGTGCACATCTTTTGAACTATCAGCAGCAGATCCTGATCCATGGCGTAAGAAATTAGTTCATTGAAAGTCCTTAATTTTTCTTCATTTATTTATTTAGATGTTCATTGAACTGTTGTATAAAAGCAATATCGCACTCGCAATCATGCTGTATTTCCCTGAATCAGCACAGCTGTGATTATCTGCGGCACTGGTACCTGAATCATAGCCGTGCTGACATAAGGACATACAGCACACTTGCCTGTGTGATATTGCTTTAAATAATATTTATAATTATTTGAATTATCTTTATTTTAATCACATTTTAATCAATTAAAAATGTTTACATTGAAAAAAATTTAAAAAATAAAACACAATACAGCTCTAAAAAAAAAGAAAGAAAAGACAAATTATTAAACAAACAAAAAAAGCTTAAACATCAAAAAGGAATAAACCAATTAAGGCTAAATAAAATAAATAAATCACTGCTTCTCTTTTTGGCTATGTTCAGAACAGAACTTACTAAATATGTCTGATGTGATGAGTTTGTAGTCAGAGAGAAGAAGGATTTCTATATCAAGCCTTATTTATTTAAAACAGAGTTCTCAATCAAACTGAGAATGAGAGAGTTGAACAGAGGAAGCTGAAGGCAGCTACAGACACACCGTATCCTGATAGCAAACGACACATGATAAAAGGTATATTGTATTTTCTATGAGAATCAGAGTTTGCATCCGAACCAGCCGTGACGAGTCACAGTACATTCTGTCGAACGTTTCGTTTCTATTTTCGACATTGTGCTGGGAAACGCCACCCGCTGTGAACTGACATTGGTCCAAAAACTTTCTCATAACAGTATATCGAAGCCAGCATATCACTAGCCGGTTAAAGACTACTTGATTTTGAGCAAGAATTTCACACCTACCAAATATTTTCACTGAGGTATCGCACTCCTCAGTCAGAGGTCTGTCACAAATGCTCACCGGTTCAAAATAGAGGAGAGCTGACAGACATTCCCACCTCTTCATTTTCTCTGTTTGATTGAATACTCTGTTTCAAACATGTGAAGCTGGGCATAGAAATGCATCTTTTCTCAGACTTCAAAATCATCAGACATATTTAGTAAGTTCAGTTCTCTGGTTTGTGTGCAGCTTTGTTGTGTTATGATGTTTCTGTCACTGTGGTGGACCTGTTTTTAGATAAACAAAATGAGTTATCTCTTGAATGACCTATTTTGCGAGCAGGGGCTGCTTGAACTTGCTTTCATGCGGACTCATGAACGTGCAGAGGAGAGCAACGGTCAGTGAAAAGTTTCACTAAATAAAACATAAGATGTCAGTTTGTTTCGCACCAAACCACATCACATGCTTTCAAACCAGTCATGAGAATCATGGAATAATTAATTAGACTTCTGAATTACACTTTTGCATGCTTTTGAAGCTTGAAGAGGTGGTAACCATAAACTACCATTATATGACATCACTGAGCACAATATTTTAAAAACTTTCTCCCTTTGTGTGAGGGGTGGGTAAACAATGACAGAATTAAAACATTTTGGTGAACTAAACCTTTACGCTCATTCATCCAGCCTCCAGAGGGTGCTGTCACCCAAATTTTAATCATGTTCCACTTCCTGGTTCCCTTTATCACTTCCTGTTACAAACATATGCCATGTGCTTGCAACACTGCCAAATGCATAAATGCATAAATGTAAATTTCATGTATTTGGATTTTTTTGGCCTGTTCTTTTTTCAGGTTTTTGGATCACTGTTTTGGATTTGTTTGCTAGTGATTAGCCTATCTGTGACTGTGACCTCTGCCTGGACTTCTACTACACTATTTGTCTATCGATTTGGATTTTATGAACTGTACTTCATGAATTCTATTTTGACTGACCCCTCCTTTTCTTAAAAATATAAATAGATAAACAAACAAATACATTAATTAATTAATCTGTGTTACAGCAAGGCACTTAAAATGGAAGAGAATGGAGGGCCAATTTTCTAACATTAAAATACTCACTATTTCAAAAGTTTTGCCACAAGATGTAAACAATATGCATTTTAACATGATTTTAGTGTGGTAAAATCACTTGCTAACCTTTTCTTTGTAAAGACATAGTCATTTTACAGCTGAGTTGCCATGATGATATAATCCTAAATATCCCTAATAAATCCTAAAATGACTGTAAAAAATATATAATTTAATTAACTTAAATTATAAGCTTAACATTTCTGCCTTTAATCCTCTGGGGTCTGAGGGTATTTTGGGCCCTGGAGAAGTTTTGACATGCCTTGACATTTGTGCTTTTTTCAGTTGCTTAAAAACATATTAATGGCTAAAGTCTGATAACATTGTATTCAGCACAAACTGGGCTAAAATAATATGTGAGCAACATGTGTGTACATGTTTGTATTTTTTAGAAAATAATGTTTATGCATGGTTTTTGAAAAAACAAAAATTTTAAGTCACTGAAATAAGGTCATATAACACATACTAAATATTTGTCCACAAGACTTTTGAGAACTGGATCTTGTAGCCTAGAGGTTTTGCTACAAAATGATGTGAAAACCATCCTGATCACTCATTCATACAAAACAATATAGTAATTTAACTTTTCTAAGACACTTTTAGTGTTGATAGGTAATATGCAAGGAGGCTTGAACTATCTTGAATATGGATGTAATTCACACCTGAGGATACAAAGACCCCTCCCCTGGGCCTATCAATGAGGGATAGAGAATGAATGTGAGGAGACTTAATGATCCAAATCAAGTTTTAAGTTAAAGTAATCTGACTATATATTTTCTTTACATAAAGACTTTACTTAATTTTAGACCTACAGTACCATTTAAAAGAAGTCTCTTCTGCTCACCAAGACTGCATTTATTTTATATAAAATACAGAAACAACATTGATATTGTGAACTTTTTTTACAATTTAAAAGAACAATTTTCTATTTGAATATATTGTAAAATGTAATTTGTGATCAAAGCTGAATTTTCTGCATCATTACTGCAGTCTTCAATGTCACATGATCCTTCAGAAATCATTATAATATGCTGATTTTCTAATATGGGCATATTTACACCAGAACACATATTTGCAAGCACAAGCTTTGTTGATGATAATGAGGCAGTATGAACACTAGTTAAAATATAATCTAAACATTCATATTATTTATATATCATATTACATATCATATTTATATCATATAGTATACAATTTAAATGCCTGCTTTAGCCGAAACAACATTTACATAACTAAAACTTGCTTATTAGGACATATTTCAAATTTCAATACTCTGAATCCTGGCTGGCAAGTCTGGAAACAGTACCACTAGTAAAATAAGAACATGTTTATATAAAATAGCATGTCAGCTAATGAAAACGAATTGACTTACTCATCTGAAATTGTATCCTCGGCTGGATCAAGTCTCTCTTCAAAATACAAACGTTCATCGGAGTCCCGCTCTTCTTCTGAGGAAAATGTTAAATCTTCCATACTATTCTGGAGCTTTCTCGTCTGTGTATTGTTGCAAACTCGCAAAAAAATTTATGAAATGTGTTTAAATCAAACCTCACAGGTTTGATTTAAACACAAAACTGTACATCGCTTTGTTTCAAACAGATTGCATTGCAGGAGAATATTTGTTTTAAATTTTAATTGTTTTATTTAAAAGTAGACATTTTAAGCTTTATTTAGACATATGTTTCATGTTTGTGTGATAAGTATTCACAGAGTTTCAGTTCATTTTTGTGACGTGTTTCCAAAATATGCTCGTGAACACAGAGACTGCTGGAAGCTCACCCTTTTTATTTTCTTTATTTTACAAAAGCACAAGATTTTGTTGTTATTGTGAGTGTACACAAATAAAAGTAGACCCTTTATAGTCTCTAATGATGTCTTACTCTTATCTGTATACCCAAAAATGATGGAGTATTTGATGTTGTTTCAGCTGTAATGATGAAAAAATCCAGCAGGATGCACCGGCGCGTCCGTCGACCCCAGAGGGTTAAACCCTCCAAAAATTGGCCACATTCACATCCAGTGCCTTACTGTAACCTCGATTTTTGCAAAGAAAAGGAGGGATGAGTGTCAGGATGTACCAGTGGCTAGAAGCAAGAATGAGTGTTGGGAAGTTGGGCCACAAGTGTTAATTGTCCAAAGTGCCAAAATGTGTATCCGAATAGAAAAATAGTGCAAATATATATATATATATATATATATATATATATATATATATATATATATATATATATATGCAGTTTATTTACAGTGAAAAATGTTGTCAATGTCAATGCTCTGGCAGAGAGAGATTGAGCAAGTGGGTGAGCGTGAGAGAGAGAGAGAGAGAGAAGAATGAGAGACGCCAATTTACTGTTTCGTCTTATTCCGAGAGATGGGGGGGAAGAATCTTCATACATGACAAAGGACACCTTCTCTGATAAACCTTTTTCAATTTTTTATTTATTAAATTAACCTTACAGGCAGCACCAAACTACATCAGTCCTGACAGATATCCTTAAACCACTATATTATATTATATACCCAATAATATATCGATTGCACTTTATACTTCCATTTGCCATTAACAAACATATACTGTAGGTAGGCTTAATTCTTAATAGATTAGTAGCTAGTTCATCAACACTTAAATCTATCAAATCAAACTTTCATGACATTCATAACTACATTAATATATTTTTAGTTTTAACTCTCTATTAAGCATTGTACAATGCAATAATGCTAAATGGGTTATTCATGAAAGTTATCAAATGTTAATATATTTTATATGACATAAACTACCACAAAGAAGTAATTCTGCATTTGTATATGCTGTTTTTTATTATTATTGTTGTTTTTCTATGACAATATGCGTCAGCATATTGTACCAGTATCGTACCAGCGGTTCCATCCTTTTTACCCTGAAGCCCCCTCTACTTATACACAGTATAAGTCTACACATACAGACCTCTCCAAATGTTCAGTTTCTCTGGATTTACTGTTTATATGTATGTGTTTGAGTAAAATGAAAAATTTTCTCCCAAATTCCAAATAAAAATTTTGTAATTTAGAGCATTTATTTGCAGAAAATGACAAATGGTCAAAATAACAAAAAAAGATGCTGTGCTTTCAGACCACAAATAATGCAAAGAAAACAAGTTCATATTCTTTTATAAACAACACAATACTTCAGAAATCAATATTTGGTGGAATAACTCTTATTTTCAATCACAGCTTTCATGAGTCTTTGCACGCTTTCCACCAGTCTTTCACATTGATTTTGGCTGATTTTATGCCACTCCTGGCTCAAGAATCCAAGCAGGTATTCAACAGAATGGAATGGCTGCCATACATGTAGATATGCTGATTTAAGAAACATATGGAGTGGTCTCTTAATTTTTTCCAAAGCTGTATATCACCGCCATGGATGTGTTTGCTCGTATGTGTGTGTGAGAGATCACTATCATCGATGGCTGTGAGAAATGCAAAATGATGAATACAACGATTTTTTGGGAATTAAATTTACGGCATGTATAAGCGGTCACCCTTGCACGGTCGAGTGTTGTGCTTCCCTTGGACGCTTCGGAGTCCACAGGTGTAAAAGATTATATTCAAAAAGAGCATATTTTCTCTAAAAGAGCTTGCACAAACGATTGTCAGCTTTTTAAAGATGTCCGTTCGCTTTTGTCCTACTTGATGTGGCCGTTATCTCTCCCCTCTGGATGGCCACGAAGTGCTTGGTGTCTTGAGTGCTTGGGTTACCAGCACGCTGTGGCAGCTTTTGTGGATGGATCATGTTCTCACTGTGAGGCTCTCTTTTATCTTATGAAGCAGAGAGCCACCGTGGCTGTTCTCGACCCGGTCTGTCCTATGTTGAAACACAGAAACGGCGAGTGACACGGGCGATTTGAATGTGGATATGGGTGTTTTTCCACCGGCTCAGTTCTCGCAAACCTCCCATCCCCAGCACGCTCATTCTGCTCAGTTGAGTTCATGAAAAGGGCAGGTGGTCAACCTCAGGGAAGATTTAATGTCTCTTTCGGGGCTCGCGATGAGGATGAGTTGTCGGTCGCAGCATCGGAGGGTGGGCTCCTACTTTCAGAAGTGAATGAATCTACTGAGCTCCCACTCTCGGGCAGTAGAGCTCAGGATAAAGCAGACGCTGAGTTAGCAGCGGTGCTTACCCAGGCAACTGCAAACATTGGGCTTGTGTGGAACCCTCTACCCTGCCCTGAGCGTTCGCGGCTAGACGATTGGTTTCTGGGGATGGAGCATGATTCACGGTACATTTTCTTTGTCGTTAGTGGTGAACGCTTACAATGCCAGGGGTCAGGCTGCCTCCAACATGCACGCCATGGCCATCCTGCAAGTTCACCAGGCCAAGGCACTTAAGGGTATGACAGAACCAGAGCTGATGCAGGAACTGATGACCATGACCGACCTCACACTACAGGTAATGAAAGTGGCCACAGCGCGCACGCTGGGTCGGACGATGTCCACTTTGGTGGTCCAAGAGCAACACCCGTGGCTCAATCTTGCGGAGATGCATGACACAGAGTAGGTTTGCTTTCTCGATGTGCACATCTCTCAAGGGGGGCTTTTTGGCAACACTGTGGAGAACTTCGCCCATCAGTTCTCGATGGTAAAGAAGCAGATTGAGGACATCAAACACATTCTGCCATGGTGCGACTCGGCCACCTACAGGCCTCCGAAGTCCTCTGCCCCGTCTGCCCCTCTCCAAGGCCATCCTACTGCAGTGTTGGCCACCGCTCCCCCACCACAGGAGCCTGCATGCCGGCCTCAGAGAAGAAGATCCTCCCACAGGAAGGCGGCACTGCCTGCCCATCAGCCGGCCACCAAGAACCCAGGATGGGCTTCGAAGTGGCCCTGAAACAGGTGACCCAGGGATGAGGTTGCAGACTTTGACCAGCCTGTCCCAGGTGAGCGTACGGGCTCCACTCCCTCCACTGGGCCAGAACGAGGTGAGTATGCCTCCGCTGATAACATCACTGAGTGCCCACTGGGCACCGACGCCCAATTTGTACAGTAAGAGAGCTGTACAATCTCAATCCTTGGGTCATTCTCTTATGAGAAGTCATTCTTGGGTCATTCTCAGCAGAAGTCTCTGCAAGCCACTCACATCCCAGGCATCCTCAATCATGCAGTGGATGCACTCTCATGACAGGTAATGCTTAGCGGAGAGTGGGGACTCCACCCCATGCAGTACAGCTAATTTGGGAGAGATTTGGGGTGGAACAGGTTGGCCTGTTCAATGAAAGTCCTCTCATTGCCCCCTTTGGTACCCCCTGTCTGAGGCTCCTCAGATACCTTGGCACACAGCAGACCTCAGGGTCTGCACAAGTACGCATTTCCCTCAGTGAGCCTTGTTGCACAAACATACTGGCCCAACTGGACTTAGTTCTCAGACCTGAGGCTCCTGGCAGTAGCTCCTTCCTGGTGTATTCCCCTGTGGTAGGACCTTACAACTCAGGCAGGCTCTGCCACCCATGGCCAGACCTCTGAAACCTCCACGTCTGGCTCCCGGACAGGATGCGGAAGACCTAGCAGGCCTTTTGCCAGCGTTGATAGACACAATCACTCAAGCCAGGGCCCCCTCCACGTGGCGGCTGTATGCTCTGAAGTGCCGTCTTTTCGTGAACTGGTGTTCTTCCTATGGGGAAGATCCACAGAGGTGCGTGATCGGGTCTGTGCTGTCCTTCCTAAAGGTGGGACTGGAGAGATGGCTGTCTCCCTCCACCCTGAAGGTGTACGTCGCTGCTATACCAGCATATCACGATACACTGAATGGGAGACCCTCGCGGCAGTACGACCTGGTTCCTCAAGGGCGCGAGGAGGTTGAATCCTCCTAGACCACACCTAATTCCCTCTTGGGATCTCTCTCTGGTCCTATTGGCCTTACAGAGAGCATTTGAGTCCCTGGAGCAGGCCAAGCTCAGCACTCTGTTGCTGAAGATGGCCCTCCTGGTAGCGCTCACCTCTATCAAGAGGGTTAGGGACCTGTAGGCACTCTCGGTCACCAGCAAATGCCTGGGATCTCTCACGTGGTCTTGAGACCCCGGCCAGGTTAGGTACCCAAAGTTCCCACCACTACCTTTCAGGATCAGGTGGTGAACCTGCAAGTGCTCTCTTCAGGGGAGGAAGACCCGACCTTTTCGTTGTTGTGTCCAGTTCACACCCTGCACATCTATCTGGACTGCACAGAGAGCTTTAGATGCTCGGAGCAGCTCTTTGTCTGTTTTGGAGGACAGCAGAAGGGGAAGGCTGTCTCCAAACAGAGGCTGGCCCATTGGATTGTGGATGCCATATCTTTGTCTTACCATTCAAAAGAACTGCCATGCCCCTTGGGAGTTCAGGCGCACTCCACTCTTTGCATGGTCAACTATATAAGTAAAAGCCAGTGCTGAAGCATTTTACCAATCAGAAATTTGCATAATTAATTCTGATTCAAAGTAACCAAGTAAAAAAAAAAATATTTTAACATTACAAATACTGAATCTATGTACTGATATCCAATGTCCAATGATGAACTGGCCATCTGGAGCACGGGGGGGGAAAATGTTTACAAGACCACACATGTTGTCAGGTTATTAAGCATAATCGGTGAAACATTGCATGTGTAAACTTGTTTACTGAGAGAATTGAGAGAGGTTTTTTTTAAAGAGTAAGAGAGCGCAAGAAAGAGTAAGTGCATTAATAGCCAAGTCAAGTGTTCATACTTACTGTGCAAGTTTGTTGTAGATTAGATGTTTAGGTACAATGTTAGGGCTTTAAGTCTCGTAAAATCCACTGATTAACCATGTTTTGCAAAAAAAATCTCTTAGGACAGATACACTATAACACTATTCTAGAACATATCACCTTCAGCTGGCCTCAAATCCAAAGTTCAATCTACTTATATAGGCATGTCAGATGGCAGCTGAGATTGATGCCTGGGTTGCATCTGTAATCTTCATCTTACCATGTGGGACAGATATGACTCAGCAGAACCACAACACAGAATACAGAGCTGGATAGATTCAATTGCAGTAACAGAACTGAGGAAAAACAGCTGTCTGACTCGCACGGCCCACATCTGGTTAAATACCATTAGACGGCACAACTGGAAAGGTTGCCGATAACATCAGAGAACGTCTCAGAGAAACCTAACAGACTGACTCGACTGAAAACTTTATCAAAACAAGAAAATTATTTATCCTCTGAGCTTATTCCTTCGAGATTTATTTACATTATTTACTCTGTTATACAAGCAAAACTATGAAAATGTCATAGTTAAAATCAGTGTTCTTTTCAAAATGACAGAATGACTGTGTTTGTGTCCCATATAACTATAAAACTGCCATTTGTGGACGGTCAGGAAGTGCAGAGCTACATCTCTAACAACATCACTGACAATTCCTTGATGTATGAGCTACATGTGGCAGTCCTACAGCCATCATCAGTTTCCATGGCAATGGAATGCCGGTGTGCAAAAATCTAAACCAAATCTAATGGAAATAGAGAGAGTTTGAAGCCAGTGAAGGATAGGTATGGTTGAAATCACATGCACATGGCATCAGAATCTCAGATTGCTGTAGAAACTCTGCCACTCTGAGTACATACTATAAGTAGTGTACTTACTCATCTGTAACTTCAACTCTTCACAGGATTTCAGCAAGTGGTAAACTTCTATGTAATTGTTAATCTGTGTTTATTGCAGTGATTCTTGACCAGAGGGGTGGGTCCTACTAAGAGGATGCAACAAATTCCCAAAGGGGCCTCAAGATTAACTAAACTAGCTTTAATAATAATCTAACTTGCTTGAATATTGTCTTTGACAATAGACCATTTCAAGCATGTTAACAATAACAAGGAATAAGAACGCAACTAATGTTGAAGCATTTCCAGAATCATTAACGAATCCTTTAAACAAGGCTCTGAGTTAACATATTTTGAAACCTTTACTTGAAGTGACTTATCCTGATGTGTTGTTGATACTGATTGTCTACGCGAGACATGAGATGAAATGGTATCATAGTTTAGATGCTTCTAATTATTTCCTTAGTAGAGAGCGCTGGAATATTGGATTGTTGCTGTTATAATCAATGAAGCCGTTCAATGAATTTGTCAGCGGGACCTGCGGACAAGGTAAGGATTTATTTTTTGAATGATAAAAATACTTTACTTGTCTCTTTTTTCTGGATAAAAGCATCTGCTAAATGACTAAATGTAAAAGTAAATGACTTGCGGAGCTTTGAGTCACTATGAATGAAGGGTGGGTTCTATTCAGAAGTGATCACCATAGTACACTTTGAAGACTTTACCATTCACTGTGAGAGCTTTGAAAGGCTAAAAGGTGTGGAGCTCAAAAATAAGGGCAATTCGGAAAAGCCTTAAGACTCTCACTTTTATAAATTCAGTTTGAAGCGATCTTACAGAATGACTATCATGATTGCTCTCCCTTCAAAGTACCCTTCGGAGGGTGATTTATCCTGTTTGGAACACATAACTAGCAGGAAATGTTCAAGGAACAAAAAGACATCACTTCCTTAAACTGTCTTGAAATGGTCTATAGGAGAGGCCTTTTAGAGTCAAAAAGGTTGAGAACAACTGTTTTATTGTACTTTACTTTCTTTTTAGGCAGAGCTTAATATAAATCCTCCTCCCTGCCCAGTAGGTGGCGATATGCACAATGAATGCGAATCACCAAAAACAAAGGTAGAATGTGAAAGTGGAGATTTATAGTAAAAAGTTACTGAACTATTGATCTTTTTCTAAAGATATGGATTTAACCACTGGAGTCTTATGGATTACTGTTATGATGCCTTTAAATGCTTTTGGAGCTTCAAAATTTTGATACCCATTCACCCGCATTGTGAGGACCTTCAGAGCTGAAAATTCTTCTAAACATCTTAGTTTATGTTCAGCAGAAGAATGAAAGTCATGCACATCTCCTATGGCATGAAGGTAAGTAAATGATGAGAGAACTTTCATTTTCATTTGGTGCATACCCACTATATCATCTTTGGGAATGATACTCTTTTAGTAGAGTAAATGGCCGGTGCATGTGACAATGATGCGCATAGACGATGACCGCATCTGCCAAAAATTCTGGTCGGTGCGCGGTCAGGCTGCATGGAATGCATTTTGCATCTAGAGGCAAGATGCATGATAATGAGTTTGAACAAGTTTGAACTTTATATAGGAGACCTCTATTGTGTTACATTCAGCTGCGCTGTTTCCTGTTGTTTTGAAGGCATCCTGGGCCGTTTTTGTACCCATCTGTTCTATTTCTAATTGTTGGTCTTTTGTAAAAATGAACTAGATGGAAGTCTTTAATCGTTTCATTGCATTTCTGCCAATGTGCGCTGCTTTTTAAGAGAGGTACAAGTGCAACTTTTAAAAATGCGTCTCATTCAGCTGCTGCCGCTGTCTAGGAGAAACATATGCTGTTCTGTGCGTATACATACACGGAAGATATGATGTTGCTCAGATGAAGACCAGGGTCTCAGCTTTGGCCTGTTGAAGCATCCAAGATCATCATGGACTCTATTACGTTTGCTAATTCAGAACATTTTAGCATGGATTGTATGTTTTTGGCTCATATCAGATTGGATTGCTTGTGAACCAGTAACAATATGATTCAAGCTTTGCAAAGGAACTAAAAGATGTGGCAGTTAAACACTACCGGACACGTGAGTACACAGTTTAATTCATAAATTTTTCAAATGTCATCACTTTTTGATAGTTGTTGTGCTTTAGGGACATTTTTTTTACATTCAGATGAAATGTGTTGGATATATGTGGTGTTAACACTGAAATGTAGTTTAATAAATGATCATGTAAAGTTTGTTGATTTTCTTTCTATTGAGTTTCAAATATAGCTGTATTTGAGGGACTGCACGAAGTTAGCCAATCAGAACAGTGGGTATTTACATTGACGTCTTAAAGGCTAGAGACAGGGTTGAACATGATCATACTGTATATTATTAAATTCTGACTGTTTTGGTTAAAAAAAAAAAAAAAAAAACTTGACTGACATTATAAGTGGACCTCAGGGAAGATAATACAATTATTTATAAAAAATAAAAATAAAAAAAGAGTATGTCATGACCCCTTTAAGAACATAAATTAAATTGCACTTTAAAAAAAAATGTCACCAAAATAAAGTTGCTGAACAGCTGAATTATATTATGGCCTAAAGACTTAAGTAAGACTTTCAGTGACATTTTACAGAGGTGACTTTGCTTCCACTCAGAAATGCTTTGTACTTTAGTTATCTGTAGAACCCACTGCTCCTGGATTTACTTCAGAAATATTACACTTAGTCGTCGACTGATATATTGCAGAGGCCAATAAATCATCCGATATTCTGAATATTTTATTTATCGGCATGAGACTTGGCCAATTTATTTCTTAAGGATGTGAGGGTGCGGAGAGTTGCCTGCTTCCCTACTGAGACATCAAAATGACCAATCACAATTTGTTTTGTTGTTAGGCGTCATCATGTTACTAATAGACAACAGTCTCATTAAAATGGTCCCCATATCAGAGCGACAAATAGGTATGAGCTCATAATGATAAAGTGCTCACGTGTTTCACTCTCCCTCTCTCCCTTCAACAGTTCCTTGTAACTTTTTAATAAACAAATGTCATATACCTTGCCCCCCTCCCGTTTTGTTATTTCTCCCAGGGAACTCCCGTAATTTGTATGGCCCAAACCTCGTTATATGAATAATCACATCAACATATTATTCCAATGTTGTCCAGTTGCCAGATCTTGTATGAAACACATCCTACTCACACAATCGACACATCATAGACATTTCAACCCATTTGTGACCTAAACCTGACAACCTACAACCCAGTTGCGCTGTTGATATCTGCGCAGGTTGTAGACGCGGGAAGTTGAATCAAGCATCACTGGTAGATGAGAGGAGAAGACACAGGTGGTGCTCCGGCAAACAAAACAAAATATACATGTAAATTTAACAACAGCTGGACGGAATGATTTAATTTCATATCTCGAAGCCATATCGACAATGCCCATGCCTTTTGCAAAGTGTGTCACACTGATTATAATATCGGACACGGTGGGAAAAATGACGTTACTCAGCACATTAAATCACACCGGCACAATTTGTATGTATTTAGCCTGCCTCTGCAACCACAAACTTTTTTTGTGATAAAATGTGATTGCTAATGTACTCATACAATCTATGGTTGCTATAGACAGATCTAATATATTAACAATTGAATGACTAAACGTCAGACTGCTATTTAACAATAAAAACACAATCTTTTTTTTTTGTAAATATTTATTTTTTACAAAGTCAAATTTTTATTTGTAAATTATGAGTAAATATATTGCTAAACAAGAGTTTATTCATGTTTTAAACAGTTTTATGTATATGTTATTTACTATATCTGTGATATATCAGCATAATATCTGCCTATGGAATGATATTCCGGACATTATTCAAAAGGAATTGCAAATTGTATTTGCAATTGCGTTTTCAATTTGTGGACGCATAAAATGTGACATAATCCAAACGCAATTGCAAATCGCGCATTACCGTTTGCATTTTCGTTTAGCTGAACGCACAGTGACTGCCAGATTTCAAATGGAAAAGCAAAGTCCGTTTGCAACTGTGTTTCCCATATCTTACGAGTTTTGGCCCTGTCATATTTAAATAGCAATTTCAATTACCACGTCTGCTTTTTCACTTTCTCAGCGTCGCGTATGTAGCCAGCCAAAACTCAAATGGAATACTATTTATTTATTTATTTATTTATTTATTTTTTATTATTGCAATATTAACAAACAGAACAAGACGATACATACAAGAAATATAAACAATCTTTCAAAACAAAAGAGAAATTATGGTTCAGAATACATTAAGAGAGGAAATGTGAAAGAAATTTAAATATATTCAACAATAGTCTAAAAAGAAAAGAGAGTAAGAGAAGAAAGGAAAAAAAAAGAAGAAGAGGGCATAAAAGAAAAAAACATTAAGAGAGAATATTAAACATGGCACTAATTCTGGATGTTTTCATTGCTTTCTTGTTAACAGAAGTTGAAATTGTATTTAAATACATCTTCAATTCTTCTTTGAAAAAGCTAAAGTGGGGTTTACTTTTCATATATTTACATTTATGGATATGAAACTTTCCAATATATAAAAGAAGGTTTATTCAAAAACATGCATTAATTAGATTCTTGTCTTTAACATAAAATCCAAAAAGAATGTGTCTATATGATAAAGAAAAGTTACATAAAACCTTTTGGACAATCAGAGCATCAATATTGTTCCAGAAAGACCGAGTAAAAAGACATTCCCAAAACAAATGATCAACAGTTTCAGAGGAGGCTTCACAAAAGAGCAGGAAGTATCAATATCATTTCTAAATTTCTTTAAAAAGTATTTCACTGGATAAAATCTATGAATAATTTTATAGGATATTTCTTTAACTTTATTAGTTAGAAAGAATTTCTGAGGATGTGACCAAACATATGACCATTTAATATCATCAAAAGGTTATTCCAATAAGAAATGGAGGAAGGAATTGAAGTAACAGGGTCCAAAAATAATGACCTAATTTTATAATTGGATTTATGTATTGAAAAACAAATAGAACCAACCACAGTAGATTCAGGGCTAGGGGAGAAACAGAAGTCACTGTAGCACTATTATTGTTTCTAAACAGCATACAGATTTCCAAAGAGATGGCCTTGAAAACTATATTAAATTCTTTACTAGATACTGGGAATTGGTATCCTGAAACAAAATCGGAATAATTAAATAAATTACCTTCACTATCAAATAGCTGGTTTACTAATATCACCCCATTATTGAACCAGTTTTCAAGAAATAAAGATTTCCTCTTATGAAGAATATTACAGTTGTTCCAAATTAAAAAATTGTGTGGCGAGAAATTATGCTTGTAAATAAGTTTCCAAGCCATAAGCATCTGCTGATGATAATTGGAAAGTTTGACAGGAAGTTTACTAATTGAATAATTGCACATTAAAAGAAAATGTATACCTCCTAATTGAGAAAAAATATATCTTGGGATTATACTCCAAATAGAAGATTGATTGTGAAGGAAACGTTTAAGCCAATTAATTTTTAAGGTATTGTTAAGAGAATCAAAATCAATGAAATTTAAGCCACCTTTATTATAAGAATTCAAAATAATTGATTTTCTAATACTCAAATGGAATACTAATTCCCTTAGTATTTCCATTTCCGATGCCTTACACAGAAACCTGTCAATCAGGGTCAAGGTTGGGATTATGCTATGGGGCGTGTTTGTCTTGGGAAGTGACGTCACTCACAGTCGACGGTCAAGAGGTGATGCCCTGAACAGACGCCGGTTTATCAAATCAAATCACTTTATTGTCACACTACCATGTACACAAGTGCAACAGTAGATGAAATTCTTGTGTGCAGTTCCGAGCAACATAGCAGTCATGACAGTGACGAGACATATACCAATTACAGTAAACGACATACTTACACAACACAATTTACATATCAGATGTACACATACTTACACAACACAATAATTATATACAATGTACAGTAAACAATACACACAATATACAATACAATAAGTAGGAGTATATGAAATATATATATATATATATATATATATATATATATATATATATATATATATATATATATATATATATATATAATCTATGAAGTAGTATATTGAGGAGAATATGTTGACAGTCCAGTGTGAGATTATAGATGAATAAAGTGCAGTGCTAATTATTGATCCTGATAGACTGTGAGTGATGTCACTTCCCAAGACAAACACGCCCCATAGCATAATCCCACCCTTGACCCTGATTGACAGGTTTCTGTGTAAGGCATCGAAATGGAAATACTAAGGAATTAGTATTCCATTTGAGTTTTGGCTGGCTACATACGCGACGCTGAGAAAGTGAAAAAGCAGACGTGGTAATTGAAATTGCTATTTAAATATGACAGGGCCAAAACTCGTAAGATAGGGAAACACAGTTGCAAACGGACTTTGCTTTTCCATTTGAAATCTGGCAGTCACTGTGCGTTCGCTTAAACGAAAATGCAAACGGTAATGCGCGATTTGCAATTGCGTTTGGATTATGTCACGTTTTATGCGTCCACAAATTGAAAACGCAATTGCAAATACAATTTGCAATTCCTTTTGAATAATGTCCAGAATATCATTCCATATCTGCCACCCTGCTCTCTGGATATCAACATCGGTCGACCACTTATTACATTCTTATTTTTTAAATTCTGGGAAGCAATGCCTGTGCTTTATGTGAAATGCATTAAAACATTCTTACTCTCCAGCATCAGGAATGTATTATTGCTCAACCTGGAGGTGAGAGATCAAGAGAAATCTCCCTGTGACTGGAGATAAACAGTGCACTATGCAGTTTAAAGCTGGTACAGTACAATAAACATCTTAAATAGATTAATAAATGTCAATGATTCTCCAGTAAAACCGGCCCCTTAGACAAAGCTCAGCCTTCAAAGGCTTCAGTTTATGGACAGACAGATCCCAGATCTTGGTTTTAGTCCTCAGTCAGTGTTTGGCAGACATCCTGTCCGACTCCCCACTAATCAATGTAAATGGATTTATGAAATTAAAAACCTATGCTGCCCAATTCAGTGTAAATTGATGTATCTGCCCACAGAGGGACTGTGCATTAGTGTGTAATGCTATTACAGATAGCTGTGGGGCAGGAACAAGCTGACGGGGCCTGCACAGATATGATATGAAGAGAGAGTGAGGACAGTATAGGAAACAAATCAGATCTCTCTCCGCCTCCTTATTACTGTCTGAATGGTGACTAATGAGAGAGCCAGATTTTATCATAAGTGGAAACACATTGTATTATGACATGCTACTAATGTCAGTTAATTTTTATTCTATACAGCAGTGGCTATTGGCAAATAAACTTCTCCTTAATAAATCAAAGTCCTACTCTTTATTATTCCATAGAAAAACCTTGGATATAGGTGAAAACAACCTTAATCTTTGTTTTCTTGATTCCTCTCCTTTAGAGTCAACTGAGACCTTTAAATATCTTGGTGTTTGGTTGGAAACTGATTTATCTTTCAAAACTCATGTACAAGCATTGACAAACAAACTTTACTCTCGTCTTAAAATACTTTATCAATCTGTTAAATGTTTTAATTTTCCGGTCAGGAAAAGAATAGTCTTACAGCTGCTTCTGCCTATTTTGGACTATGCCGACATTATTTATCAGAACTCTCCTGCTTCTTGTTTGCATTCCATTGATGTGGTCTACAACAGTCTTTGCCGTTTTGTTCTCCGTTGTCCCTTCAGGACACACCACTGTGTGTTATACAGACAGTTGTCCTGGTTGGCCCCTTCGGCCAGGAGACAGTCTCACTGGTTACAGTTTATTTTTAAAAGTTTTTACTTGAATTATCCAGTTTATCTCAAGCAACACTTGGTGCTTTATAATTCGCTATACAGCCTGCGATACAATGATCAGATTTTTTTTGTTGTTCCTAGAGTTAAAAAACAAGTAGGGAAATATGCATTTTGTTTTAAGGCTCCATATGATTGGAACAATCTTCCTCTTTTTATCCGTTCTTTAACTTCACTTACAGCGTTTCGAAGGGCTCTCTGGGAATATCTTCAGAATATTTGTCTTTGTTTCTAGTTTTGTTTGTTTGACCATGGGCTTCATTGGTCATGTGTTTATTAATTCTAATTTTTATGTCTTCATTTTTATTCATTTATTTATTATTATTGTTATTTTTATCCTCAATTTATTTATTTTTTTCTTTTTGTATTACTCTTAGTCCTTGACCTTGTGCAATGCTAGTCATGTGGTTGTTTCTCTATCATGTTATCTATAGGGATCGTGTTGGGTAGGGTGGGGTTGAGCATTGTGAGCTGGTGTGTGTGTGTTGTTGTGTTTTGTTGTGCGGTTTTTGACCGTGATATTTGCTCTGCTGTTTTGGTTCTTTTTTTGCTTTGATGTATTGGAGGACCCCCTCGAAAACGAGATGCTTCATCTCAAGGGGTTAATCCTCGTAATAAAGATATGTTTATAAATAAAGTTACTGTCCTCTGTCAAATAAGGAACAGCCTATTTGCTTTATAATGTAATTATACGTATGTTTTATTTATATGTGTCTTTTATGTTGCTCAGGCTGATATGTCTTGGACTTATACAGACAATTATGGATGCATCACACAAAAGCAATGGTTTTTATTTATGTCATTTTAGAAATGTGCTATTCACAGTAATTCGTCCCATGAGCAAAAGTGTCCAATAAATGAGAGGTTACCCAGATAAAATAAGTAGTATTTGGCTGTTCATGTTATCATGGCATAGCGGCCCCAATGAGGCAGAACACTCAATGTAAAATACTATAAAGCAGCTTTTATTATAGGCTACTGATATTACTGGATTATTCATCTTGAGTGTACTTGATATTAAACATTTTTCAACAGTTCAAAATGTTTTAAGGGGTAAGTAAACCTTTTTTAATGATAAAAAAAATACTGAGTGCATCTCTAAGGTTCTGGGAGTGTTTTTTATAGCAAACTTACACCATTTCAAAAAACAATTCAAAGACATGTCAGCAAACCCGATACCAGCAAATCCACATAGAAATTATTCGCTTGCAGTGAGCGTTTCTGATTGGCCAGTTTTTGCCTAAAAATTATATTTAAAAAATATATATATATTTTAGCTGGAATAGGCTCCAGCCCCCCGCGACCCCGTACACAGGATAAGCGGTTGACGATGGATGGATGGATGGATATATATTTTTTTCTTTGCTGTTTACAGAGCCAAGGACTGTCATTGGTGTATTTTCTCAGGTTACATATTTCAGTAATATCTGTCAGGTAGAAGAGACTAAATGCTTACAGCACCTTCAACAGTTAAAATTAGTTTGATAACATGTATTATCTGCAATGTAAGTTTCTTAAAAGCTAGAAAAATCCATATAGAGAAGAAGTTGGTGTCAAGTCTTGAGTGCCAACTTGTTTTCCTGCCAACAAATTCAATAAATGGCTCTGTGGTTCACACAGATAAATTGTGAACCAGCTCTGGAGCAGGATCAGGATAAAAAGCTTGTTTACAGTGTAGACACTCATCTCCCTTGGCAACACAGTGGGCAAGAATTCTGCCAACACAACAAAAAAGCAAAGCAAGGAGACACTTAATGATCTTGGAAATAAAAAAAAAAGGATGAAGAAAAAAGAAGAAATATCAACAATAACAAAGAGAGGTAGGAATTTTCTACAGCTTTAATTAAGATCACACACACACACACGCACATGTAGTGTTTCCATGTTTTATGGGGACTTTCCATAGACATAATGGTTTTTATACTGTACAAACTATATATTCTGTCCCCTAAACCCAAAAAAACATTCTGAATTTTTACATTTTCAAAAAACATAATTTAGTATGATTTATAAGCTGTTTTCCTCATGGGGACCGACAAAATGTCCCCACAATGTCAAAAATTTCGGGTTTTACTATCCTTATGGGGACATTTGGTCCCCACAAAGTGATAAATACACGCTCACACACACACACACACACACACACACACACACACAATACATGTTTACTATGAATGTGAAGCAAGATTTTCAGTGACTAATATGTCAATCTGATTTCAAATTTCAATCTGTTCCTTACACAAAGCCATTTTTTGTCTTCAGAACACTTGGAATATACAGTAGCACACAACTCGTTTTGGCTAATTTTATGGTGACTTTTTTCCTTTTTGGAGCTTGACAGCCCCAAGTCTTCCTTCACTTTCATTGTATGGAAGGGTGCAGCTGTAATGTAACTTAAAAGAATAAGGCCATCTTAATAGAGTGAGTAGTCGGGATATAGGTTAGTTTTGAATCTTGTGAAGATGTCTTTAGTCTTGGGTGAAATGCTACCAGAGTCTACTGTCCTAATTAGACTGTGGTGTGTGGTTTGATGTTTGAGACATAAAAACTGCAGCAAAATAAAGTAGCTCTGTATAATTTACTGTTAAAGAGATAGTTCACCCAAAAATTACATTAGACAGAATGTTAGCCTCTCAGTCACTTGCATTGCTTCTTTTATTCTATACAATGTAATTAAATGGTGGCCAAGGCTAACATTCTGTTTAGCATTTCCTTTTGTGTTCCTTCAAAGAAAGAAAATTATACTGGTTTGGAACAACATGAGGGTAAATAAATGATGATAGTGAACAATCCTTTTAAATTACTGCCTGAATGTGAAAATATTCCACCTAGAGTTTGTGCCGTTATCAACCAAAATATTTTGACTACATAATGATGCTGGGTTATGCTGCATAAATTGATAAACTCATTTGATTGCCAACATTACAAATGGTACACAATGGTAGAAAATAGCTACAGCTTAACTATGGTTCAGTGATACTCAGACTAATGTTAAGATGACATTTCTGCTTAAGTCACATTTCCTCATTCTCAGAATGCTCTCTTTGCGGTCCTGTCAGACTGCAGCGTACTAAGATGCACTGCTCTCAGCCTGTGTGTTTTCTGTGTTTTTGCAGTTATAGATTTCTTCCAGCTGTTTAACTCTGACCCACACTGGGACTGTGCCTGCCACCAGCCTCCCAAACCTCTCTACTGCCACTTGGATGAAGTGCAGATTTTGATGAGTGTTTGGACTCTGAGAGAGGTTGTGGCCTCCGGCATAGCAAACTGTCATCCTCTATCTCGTTCTCTTTTCTTGGCAAAATCCAAATTCTCACTTTCTACCCTTGGTAAAAAGATCGGCTTAGACCAGAATTAATTTGCATGCCAATCCAAGATGGTTAGTGCTGGTCTAGCTAGTTCACTTTCGATTATCACATGCCCACTGTAACTTTGCTTCCTTGTTCTTATCTGACCAGAGTGGGACCCAGCATGATCTGCAGTTATTGTGGCCTTTTAGGTCCATCATGCACAATGTTCTAGGGAGTATTATATAAGTAATTGTGGCCTTTCAGGACATGTCTAGCCATGATCTCATTACCAAGATAATTCCAGCCACAAAACTGCTGCTCAATGAGAGGTTTTGCAGGACTCCCTGTAAACACTGGAGATAGCACTGTGTAAGATTCCAAAAGGTCAGCTTTTTCTAAGCTGCTAGAACCACCATGGCTGTCTGAACCTAGGCCAGCTTCCTAAGGAAACTGGTTTCAGACAGGCTTCCATGGCAGCATGAGGTAATGTCTAATGTAAATTACAATTGAGCTTTAGACATAACAAGTATATATTTATTGTCAGTTAAACAGAATAATAAGTAAAAAAAATTAATGAGACCTTTTTTTCACTATTTTTATCTAATGTTATAAAAAATACAGATAAACTACACAGCTCAACAAATCATTCTGGTCCAAGAGGTGCAATTTTTTCTGAGCAGGGTGAGGAATGTTTCTATACTTCAAAATTTGTCTTGGTGCTGTATCTGATCTCAGCAGATACATATACGTTTCTGTAGATTATGGTGAAAACATTAATTTCCATCTGTTTTCATGATAATTGTACTCTTGGTGCAGCCAAGCATTTAAAAATTATCTTCATCTCATCTTTCATTCTGACTAGCACCCTGAATCACTCATAATCCTGCACCGATTACATTTAAAAGAACATGAAAAACACAAAATCTGAGTGACTCTCAGCTCAGAACAAAGGAAAGCATAGAATAAAATTATAAAAGCATTAAAGTACTGAGACAAATAGAAAAAGAAAGAATGGAGGAAAGAAAGTAGGAGAAAGGAAGGAAAGAAGTGTTGGGGAGAGAAAGAAGGAAGGGGTGGAGGAAGGAAAGAAAGAAAGAAAGAAAGAAAGAAAGAAAGAAAGAAAGAAAGAAAGAAAGAAAGAGAAAGAAAGGGATGGTGGAAAGAAAGTAGAAGGATTGAAGAATGGAAGGAAGGTATAAAGGAAGTGATGGGTGAGAAATGAGGAAGGAAAGAATGAATGGGTGGAAGAAAGAAAAAGAAAGAAAGAGGGAGATGGTGGAAAGAAAGTGGAAGGAAGGAAGGGAGGAAGGGAGTGATGGGGAGATAAAGGAATTGATGGGAGAGAAAGAAAGAAAGAAAGAAAGAAAGAAAGAAAGAAAGAAAGAAAGAAAGAAAGAAAGAAAGAAAGAAAGAAAGAAAGAAAGAAAGAAAGAAAGTGTGGAGGTGGAGGCGTGGTTGAGCACCTGCTTCTGAATGGACAAGCAGCTGTTACAGGTAATCAATGACAGATGATGATCCTTACCTTTCTCATCTCCCGATCACGCTCTCCATTCACAAGCCACCGCTCAACCACGGCCCCACCTCCACAGAAACAACGAATGAATAAGTGGGAAATTGGAGTAAGAATGTGGGAAGGGAAAGAGGATGCAGAAATTAAAGCAGATTAGCTGTACTCCTGCTCAATATGCTTGCGAATCAGTCATGTTAGCAGAGCAGCAGGATGAAGCAGAGAGATGCAGCAATGTTTCTGTTGAAGCACAGCCAACTGTGATGATGCAAGCAGAGAGGAATCACAACATAATGAATGCAAGCAGCTCAGCATCATGATGAATTTAAGCATTAAAAGCAGATCAGCGCTTGTGCTTTCAGAACTCCCCATAGTGCCATTAGAGCACACAAACACAAAGTCTGGGTTAAGTGTTAACTACCTGGAACACACACAGACAGTGATCTGACGATCACAGGGGTTAGCACAGGGGTCGGGAAACTTTTTTCACTAAGGAGTCAATTTGACAATTTTCAAATATCCAAAAATTAATAGGTAACGTTGCAATATGTAATAGGTAAGAGTGCACATGTTTTTGCAGGTCTCCATAAAATTACTTCATTTTACAATTGTTCCTAAAAAATTTTAACTTCTTTTGGGCTGGACGGTATGCATAAAATATTTTTACGATAATCTCTTTTACAATATCACAATATCTGGTTATATGGTCAACTCTGTGAATATTTTTGCTTTATTGGTTTTGCTTTAAAAAAAACAATTAATTTATTGAAATAATAAAAACTTAAACAAAAGACATTTTTAAATTCAAAGTGCACTTTAAACAAAACGGAAAAAGCTAATAAAACAAAGTGATTAAAATATCTTATATATAACCACCCCCAAATCCAAACATTTAACATCTCCATTTGCTATCACACAAGCATCCGTCAAGTACACCAGGAGAAAAATTACTAATAGCTACAAATTAAGACCATTATAAAAGTAAAGATAATTATAATAATCATCATAATATATAAGTCTAATAAATTCCCTTGTGTATCCAAAAAATGCTGCCAAACCTGTTTTTATCGAATGTGTTTGTATTGTGTTTGTTAATACAGTTTATGCTGCCTGAAGAAAAGAAAATAGAACAAAATTTTAGGTTCAAGGTGAACGTGTCTTACGTGTATTATTTTATGATGTAATCACATTCGTCTTTATTTCTTTAATACCTGTAGATACCTGTAAATATTTCTGAACCTGCAGAGTTGTATTCACGATGTGTAAGAGTGAACTGCTCCGTGGAAATAAAGCAAACTAAACTCACAGCACCTCGCGAGATGATCAGAAATCATTTGCAGCATTCTCATAAACTACATTATTCTTGCAAACAGTTTTCAGTTGAATGAAACAAAGAAAAAGGAGTGATAACTCTTTACATGCGCTTGTTCCATGAGACAGGGTCCCGTTTCACGCCTCTGAACCTACAGCGAATCAGACATGAGCATTAACGGCATTTCTTTTGTCTGTTTTTAAAAATATAATAAAGTGTGTTTCTGCAAGTGCCTTTTGACTAACAGTATTTCTTGTTATGTGTCACTCCGAGATGTCTTACAGGTCACCCGCCTGTTGCGAGTAGATGAGCAAAATTACTTGTGCATGAAATACCTGCATTTGAACGAGGAGCTTGTGAACTGGATTGAGTCTCGTCGCATTTGAAGTGTAGCGGGTGCTATTTCATACCCTGGGCACACATAAAAAATAACGAACGCTCATAAAATCACTTGCAGAAAATGCTCTTAACGGCTAAGATCAATAGTTATTGGGAAACGAGGCCCAGAACTCTATGAATGTGTGTATCTTGGAGAAGCACTTTCATTGCACTCGTGAACAGTGGAGCTCACTGCGCACACATATCAAATCAGACAGACATTGGCAGCTTTTCGTTTGTCTGTTCTTCAAAATATAATCACACATGTTTTGTCAAACATACGTCTTTGTGTCTAATTTCTCGTAATATATCATTCTGAGAAGTCTTACAGGTCACCTTGCACAGTGGCTGGTACATCAGCAAAATACTCTGCATGAAAAGTCCACATTTGGCGGGTGTTCATTTCAAACCTTGTTCACCAGGAGTAGGCTGTATGACAAATTTGGGAGAAAGGAAATCTAAACAATGTCATTGACTTCGAACTTTGCAATCCCACCCAAACTTTCTGCAGGAACATTTGTAGCATCCAATAATGTAATAACTACCGTTAATGTAATAACTGCCAATAATGTAATACATTTTTTATTATTTCTTATTAACCAAGCTAATAATCTAATAGCAAGCCAATAATGTAAGAACTTGTTACATTATGGGTAAAAAGTTATTACTTTATTGGTTCAGAAATTGTATTACATTATTTACTTTAATTACATTAAGAATGGAAAATGTATTACATTATTGGCAGTTATTACATTAATGGCAGTTATTACATTAATGGTAGTTATTACATTATTGGCTGCTACAACATTTTCTTTAGAAAGTTTTAAACGATCATGTGAATGGTGAGACACCCGGAGAGCCACTTGATTTTTAACAAAGAGCCACAATATATTAATTTGTCCTCTCTCTCTCTCTCTCGCTGTCGCTCCATGTTGGCATTTCCCCTCTCTTTTTTTGGTTGTTGTTTTTCCCTCCCCTTGTCTCCCTCCCAGGTCCGAGAAGGCAGGGAAGACAACAAACCCATTCCTCTGTAATACATTGACTATGCAAGTTAAAATGTTGTAAAGAAACTATAACACTACCATACAAATACTGTCATATATCAAGTAAATTGGCCTTTTTTATTCTCATATCAAAGGACATTAAAAAGAACCGCTGCATTATAAAAGACCTTGCAGTGCTACAGCAGCCATTTAAATAACTTAATTCTGAATGAATGATTCAATTAATATTTGATTATTCATTCTATAGCATTGTCTATTTAAAAGTATATTCCCATGCCGCTTTAACAAATGAATGACTGTTACTCATAGTCATCCTAAGAGAATTAATCAGACAAATCTTTCACAGTCTTGTGTTTCTGGGGGACTACAAGAATGCTTTCAATCTGAACAGCCCCTTTGTGTCAGCCATTGTGTCCTGGCAGAAGTGGCTTCTTTGGATTGGAAAGATGACAATTAAGTGTTTCTAAAAAAACATTATTTAAAAAAAAAATCGTCTAGGTTACGTATGTAACCACCGTTCCCCGATGGAGGGAACGAGACGTTGTGTCAGAGAAGCGACACTAGGGGTCTCTCTTGAGCGCCGATATTCACCTCTGAACTATGAAAAAAGGCCAATGAGAGTTGGCAACCAGTATTTGCATGTCCCGGGAGTTCATTCAGGATTTTTCTGAGGAGCCGGAAATGGTCCGGCCACAACAGGGGCTCGGCTCAACGACCTGGCAGGGGAGACACAATGTCTCGTTCCCTCCATCGGGGAACGGAGGTTACATACATAACCTAGACGTTCCCCTTCTGTCGCTCTCTCCACGTTGTGTCAGAGAAGCGACACTAGGGGTCCACTTAAAAAGAGCCATGCGCTGAGCCGTGTACGTGATCTGCTGATACAGGAGCGAGCAGGTATTCCTACGTGCAGAACGACCAACTGTATCAGGCTGCACGTACCCTTCCCCAATGCCCCATTTAAGCCATCAGGATTCCTTATCGTTACCCTGGAGGGGGGAACAAGGTGATGGCCGCCAACATGGGAACGGGCCAGCCTGGCTGGGCCTCTTTTCTCTCTATGTTTCTCGCATAGAGCATCTACGGCCGGGGCCCTTACACGCATTGAGGTAAGGGGGTCTTAGCCCTTATTAGGGCGGAGAAGACCCTGCGGAGGCCACACCAACCTCCCCACCAAAATTTGGGGAGGCAAATTTTGAGTGGCAAATACATCGCATGGCCTATACTTAGGTCTTATGCGGAAAAGTAGTGCGGTGGTAGATCCAGCCTCGCAGAGGGGAAAGCATACAGCACGGCAACCGAGGCAGCTGTAACTGCCTAAGGGAAACACGGAGTCAACTCGTGAGGGGACAGAACCATGGTTTTACACACAGGGGGAGTCCGAACAGGAGGCCTTACCTGTGGGGCACCTATACCAGTACAGGGTAGCTTGCAGTACCCGCAATGGTTTGGGTCGGCGAGTTCCACCGCAGAACTGCGACCCACGAGGGCTAGGGAGGAGTCAACCAGTGTCCCAAACCTGGGATCTCCTGGGAATGAAGGCGCACTGTTTCCCCTGGTTAGGGGGAAGGGCGCTGGGTGCAAACGATTCACCCGGTCAGATCGTGGACGTGCCACCGAGTTCTACGGTCTCGGTACCTGAGAGAACACGGGACGATACTGACTCAACTCGGAGATTGTAGAATCTTGCAAAAAGTGTTAGGTGTTGCCCAGCCCGCTGCTCTACAAATGTCTGCTAGGGCAGTGCCCCTAGCCAGTGCCCACAAGGATGCAACACTCCTGGTGGAGTGGGCTCGGACCAACAAAGGGGGGGCACGGCCTGGGTGTGATAAGCCAGGGAAATGGCGTCGACAACCCAGTGGGCGAGTCTCTGCTTGGAGACAGCATTCCCTTTCTGCTGTCCCCCAAAGCAGACGAAGAGCTGCTCAGAGCGTCTGGTGCTCTGTGTGCGGTCCAGGTAAATACGTAAGGCACGTACTGGACACAGCAATGAAAGGGCTGGGTCTGCCTCCTCCCGGGGCAGCGCTTGCAGGTTCACCACCTGATCCCTGAAGGGTGTGGTAGGAACCTTGGGCACGTAGCCCGGTCGCGGTCTTAGGATCACGAAAGTGTCCACCAGACCGAACTCCAGGCAAGCGTCGCTAACAGAGAACGCATGCAGGTCCCCGACCCTCTTGATGGAAGCGAGCGCGATCAGCAGCGCGGTCTTGAGAGAGAGGGCCCTGAGTCCAGCTGAGTCAAGCGGCTCGAAGGGACCACTTCGAGCCGCTTCGAGCCTTTTCAAAGGGACCATGGTGCCTGGTTCGAAAGAAGCGAGGCATTCCAGCACTGACTGAGCACGCTCGTTGGAGAGACATGCTGTCATTGAGACTGAGTCTAACTCCAAACCGAGAAAAGAGATGCTCTGGACCGGGGTGAGCTTTCTCTTTTCCCAGTTGACCTGAAACCCTAAACGGCTGAGGTGCTCGAGCACCTGGTCTCTGTGTGCGCATAGTAATTCCTGCGAGGAGGCCAAAATGAGCCAATCGTCGAGGTAATTGAGTATGCGTATGCCCGCTCCTCGTAGCGGGGCAAGAGCCGCCTCTGCGACCTTCGTGAAGACGCGAGGGGACAGAGACAGGCCGAAGGGGAGGACCTTGTACTGATACGCCTGGCCGTCGAACGCGAACCGTAGAAAGGGTCGATGTCGAGGGTGAATTGAGACGTGGAAGTACGCGTCCTTCAGGTCTACCGCTGCGAACCAATCTAGATGCCGGACGCCAGATAAAAATATTTCTGGGTAAGCATTTTGAACGGGAGTTTGGACAAGGTCTGATTGAAAACTCGCAGGTCCAAGATCAGTCGTATGACGCAGCCTTTCTTGGGTACAACGAAGTAAGGGCTGTAGAAACACTTCTTCGCTTCGGTCGGAGGGACAGGCTCTATCGCGTCCTTGATTAGAAGGGAGGTCGATTTCCTCGCGCAGGGAGTGGGCATGTTCGCCGTGCACTGAGGAGGAACGAACGCCCACGAAGGTGGGCGGAGACCTGGCAAACTGAATTGCGTAACCAAGTCGGATGGTCCGGTGCAGCCATTGTGACGAGCTGGGCAGTGAAAGCCATGCCTCTAAGCTCCGTGCTAGGGGCACCAAGGGGACGAGTATTTTGGACGTACCCGGCGGGGCTTCGCAGCGGTGCGGAACATGTAACGCGGCGTCGGGAGGCGCTGTGGCGTCCTGAGGCTCTGGTGCTGAGAATAAACTCAAAGCACTAACCTTGTTCCGCGCACCCGGCAGTGGGCGGGTTCGTGACTGAGGAGGAGGTCTGATGCTGGCGTCCTCTGGACTCGTCTGAACCGGCCGGCCGGGAAACAGTCGTGGGGCTGAGGGCGGGAGCACCGCATCCTGGGCGCCGAGACTGTTGAGGCCTGAAAGCACAGTGCCGTGAGAACTGAATTTGTGGGCCATGTGACCCAGAGGTAAAGGAAATAGCTCTTTTATTGAGAATTTGGGTACCGCAGCCCCCGTCAGGGGGTGCGGCAAATGAAAAAACAAAAGATTCTCCTCCCAGCCCTCCACGGTGGGACGGAGTGGTCTTGCCACCTCCGGAGCTAACTTCTTGTCCTCTGGGTCCACTGTCTCAGGGACGCTTGGGAGCCTTCCGGGTCCTCAAAGGGGTCTGTGAGGCAGGGGGCGTACGCTTCCTGCGGTTTGCTCAACGGCGGGGCTGAGAGCTGGGCCCAGGTTGGGGCGGAGCAGAAGGTCTTCTGGCCGCGGGAGGACGCCCTCGGCGAGCAGGTGGGGCCTGGGCCATGGCGGCAAGCTTGCGGCGCGGCATGATGTGCGAAATGGCCTCCGTCTGCTTCTTCACCAGGGAGAACTGCTGGGCAAAGTCCTCAAAGGTGTCGCCGAAGAGGCCGAACTGGGAGACAGGGGCGTTGAGGAAGCGAGTCTTGTCAGCTTGCCCGAGTGCCTGTGCTGTGACCTTCGTCGCTCTCAGGGCGAGGTCGGTCGCTGAGCGCAGTTCCTGCAGCGTGTCGGGATCAGGGCCACCCCCGTGCATGTTGCGAAGTGCCTTGGCTTGGTGGACCTGCAGGAGAGCCATGGCATGCAGGGCGGACGCGCCGCATCCGGTAGCGCTGTAGGCCTTCGCGGTGAGCAAGGATGTTGCTCTACAGGACCGGGAAGGGAGTACAGGGCGGCCCCGCCAGGTGGTAGTGCTTCCGGGACATAAGTGGAGCGCAACAGCTCTATCCACCTGGGGGATCTCCGTGTACCCGTGGCGCGCTCCGCCGTCGAGGGTGGCGAGGGCGGATGAGCAGGAGAGGGGTGCTCTCCACGAAGACGTCAGCTCATCATGCACCTCCGGGAAGAAAGGAACCGGGGGGGGGCGAGGCTGTGAGCGGCGCCCAACGCCCAAGAACCAATCGTCCAGCCGTGATGGCTGTGGGGAGGATGGAGGGTTCCAATCCAGACCCACGCTGTTGGCTGCCCAGGAAAGCATATCGGACATCTGTGCGTCGGCCTCCTCCTGGGCGTGCAAGCCCGAAGGCGGCAGCCCAGAGGAGCCCTCAGCATCAGAGCCCACGCCCTCCGATGTCGCGGCGAACTCATCAGCTTCCATTGCAAGAGGGTAGGCAGACTGGCTGTAAGGCGAGTCGCCGCCACCTCGAGCGGGGACGGGAGTCAACGAATCGCCTCCATCGCCAGCCGCATCGTCCTCAATCCCGTGGGAAGAAGGAGCGACGCGGGGGGCGACTGGAGTGGCCTGCTTACGGTTGTAAGCAAGCCGTGACCGCAATGTTGTCATGATCATGTTCTCGCAATGAGAAGATGAACCATCCAAAAACGCAGCCTCAGTGTGATCGCTGCTCAGACACACGAGACAACACCTGTGGCCGTCGGAAGCGGAGAGTACTCTACCGCATCCAGGAACAACACAGGGGTGGAAAGTCCTTTATAAGACGCGTCCTTAAAAGGACGTTCAACACCGCTGTGTTTTTGCTCTTTTAGAGGAAATTACTCTTTTAAATAAAATCACTCTTTTATGAATGAAAGAACTTGTGAGAGATCTTTCTTATCTGCAACTGTCGATGCGCTCAGGGGCAGGAAGTGCACAGCCGTGCAAACAGGAGAAAGCCGCTGTTGTGCGCCGTAGAATCCAACAGCATGCAGCAGAGGAGAGCAGGAACTCGGTGCATAAAACGCAGCAGTCTGCAAACACGACCATCGGCTCCGAAGAAATTTTTGAATGAACTCCCGTATTTGCACCGCTTAAATACCCGTATGTCCAGGGGCGGGACATGCAAATACTGGTTGCCAACTCTCATTGGCCTTTTTTCATAGTTCAGAGGTGAATATCGGCGCTCAAGAGAGACCTCCAATTGTCGCTTCTCTGACACAACGTGGAGAGAGCGACAGAAGGGGAACTTCATTCTACATCCCTTAAACCTCAAAGCACTCACTGAGGAGGACAAAGCCTTCACTGGAAATAGCACATGATCACATCTAAATGGAACACACTTTTTTAAATTAGTCACTTCATTGGATAACTAAAGACCTTTTGACCAAATTTAGCTTGAGAACTGCTGGTCATCCTCAAAGACCTGGAGACATGAAGGAAAACTAGTTATACCCTTGGAGTAACAGCACATATTTTCTGTGATTTACTCCTACAAGTTTAGAAAAATTTTCAGTTCAGATTTTACAGCTGTAAGAGTTAGATAAAACTGCTAGAGTTGGACCACAACATTCTTATTCGTACCATATTCAAATTCCTATCCACAGTTCCCTTTGACTTTGCCTGTGTCCCAGTTTTCATTTGGAGCTTAGAACGCACCCAGAGAAACCCAGCACTGAAAAGAAAATTGCACAAGTACAATTTTAGACTAACAGAGCTATTGGAATATCTTCAGCAGCATGTGACTAAGATGATTTATTTTTTAATTTCTCCAAAAGGAGGAATGCAAAATTTTTCCTCCTAACCTGAGCTAAATAAAATGTTGCTCTTTCCGCAACAAAGCATTCCATAATTAACACCAGTATTTGTATATTAGCCTTGTGCGCTCACACTCACAGCTTTAGTTGGCATAGTGTTAACAGTGGGATTGTCTGAGGTGATAATTAGCTTTTCTGTTTTAGTATCGTCTTCTTTCACAGGCACACAGAGGCATTTCTTAATTTCTACGATGAGACGGATGCTATGCTAGATTGTGTCATGATGGAAAAGGTTCTAAGGTCTTTGTATTTTGTGAACTGCTCTCATATGATGAGTTCATGATTGACACACAAGTTGGTCAATTGCCCTTGTGTGTGCCCTTGCCATGTACATTTTCCCTAATAGCTACATTACTAGAATCATGTTGTACAGCAATAAACATGTAATTCGAAATTTAATGGAGGTCAGTGCAAAGATGATCATTGTAGATGCAATATATTGACACGTTTCCTGGTCAGTTTAAACACACTGAGATACACATCCTCATGTTACTCTGTTTAGATGACTATTGATTTCAGTTTTTGCTCTCCAAAATAATCCCTCTTGTGCTTGGCTAACTGCTCCTGTGGGAGTTGACTCTGTACTTCTGAAAGTATCAGGCTTTTTGAAGAGCGTTAGCACTCAGTCTAACGTGATCATTCTGCTTGTCAGAGCTCTCATCATAGTCATAGTCAGCATGCTCAAAGACCATTCACTGACCATCTCATGCATATTGCAAACACAAATGTCAAGTGCTGGCTGAAATGGGCAGTTCCAAACTTATTGGCTTGCTTTAAGCCAATTTCCAGGGGTAAGGGCACAAAGTAAGGGAAACACTTCTTGTTAGGAAAAGGTACAGTGTTGGTAAAATACTATGAGAGCTTTTGAGAATGAAATAATCACTAGATTTGACAAAGGTCGACAGTATAGTGGTTAGGGTTGCAATGGTATGAGATTTTCACGGTATGATAACCGTCTCAGAAAATATCACAGTTTCACGGTATCACGGTATTCGGAATTGCACAATTATTATTAGCAGTTAAAATGACCCTTAAAGGAGTGAAAACAGAAAGTTTTTTTTTTTTGGTTGAACAAGTGCTTTATTATAATTGAAACTTGAAACAATTTTTTTTAATGGAAGTATGTGTAAAAAAAGTCTCCCTTTTGAAAATAAATCAAATAAATAAAATAAGAAAGCTAACAGAATTATAATAATAAACTGAATTAAAAACATGACAAATTATGCTAACTTACATGTTAGCATAGCATGTTAAATGAACTACTAAATGAAAAATAACATCAGCTGTGAGCTTTTGAAGTAATGGCCTATGATTATTAACAGTTAACATATACTGTAGGTGCACGACAGCACAGCCAGACTGCTCCTGTCTGTACCTTTAACTCTGTGCCTTTAACTCTGTGCTTTAACTCTGTGCTTCTCAACTGGTTTTGCTTCAGGACAGATTTTACATTGGACATCAAGTGTCGACCTGCCATAGATTAAACATAACCTTTATTTAATGTATCCTGGGTTGCATTTCCTTTTATGCTGCATAGTTTTGTACATGGTTTTTCCTGTACAAGAATATGCATCAAGTGACATTATTTTTGTTGTTGATGTCAAAATCTACAGGAAGTTTTCTCTCCCCCCTTTTAATAATTGAAGAACATATTTACTTATATGAGCCCATTATTATCCCATTTGTTTCCTCATTTCAAACATAATTCAAACAGAACACACATATTACACAGGAGGAAAGGCTCCTTGTTATCGTGGTTATGTCAGTGTAGCTAGTCTTGAATAATAGTAATAATAATAATAAATTATAATATTTATGAAAAATTAATACTAGCTGAAACACATCTTAAAACTTCAACTACAAATGCCACTGTTGATATAAAATGAGGTCTAATAGATTCTACATTAAGATTATTTCATATGAAACTATAACATTTTGGCAAAGTATAAGAGTTTCTTTTACTTATGTAAAATCCTGAAACAAATTTGTAAAGCTGATGATGTAATGATTTTATTTTTTAGTGCATAGCACAGTGATGCTCTTTTCCTCAGTGCTGTTTGGCATGTCAGGGCTGCTACTGTTTGAGAGATTCAACTTGACTTCCTCTGTAACACTTTAAACTAGAAAAGTCTCACTAGAATTTAAATTGGTCACATCAGTTTTGAGGTCTGAGCTCCGCAAGCCTGGTCTTTGCACGCACGCCAGAAAGAAGAGTAGATCATGATCGCGAGCTGGTTCCGTTACACTCGTGTGAAAATGCAGATGAGATTCTCATGAATTCTCCTCGGCAGTCCTAAATAGGCTATCACTTTGACGGCTGCCGAAATATCTTTAATGTGAGAACCATGTCATTGTTCTTTCCCTGCTGTCCGCAACACAGTCAGAATAGAACTGCGACCCACTTTTGGGCGTGACCCACCAGTTGAGAAACACTGCTTTAATGCACACACACACACTCACTTATGTCAGACCCCTCGCCACGCTTCTCTCTGACATTTTCTCTGTTGCATGTGTGTGTGTTGACGAGTCTGAGAACGAAAGGAAATGCGTATATATATATATATATATATACCCTCAATACTGTAGATAAGAAAATGTACATGGTATGATAACCATCAATTTTCAAACCGGTATACCGCTGCAACCCTAATAATGGTATTAAATCTTTGAATGATACTCAGACTTTTGTTTATGGCAAGTTAACTAGATATTTACCAGTAGAAATGTATATTCCACTTTGTTTTCTTAGTTTTGTCTATGAAGTAATCAGTACTCATTATGGGAGGATATTCTGATCACATAGTCTATACACATTTTCACATGTTTTTTCAATGTTTTCTGGACAACAGTTTGCAAAGACTGACCAACCACTATTACATTTCATGCACCTGTCTATTATTGCAGTATAAAAGCCTGATCGTGCTGTGAATTCAGCAACAGTGGGTCAAATATTCTGCTGCTTATCGAAATTTAAACAACTGCCCCCAGTGGCCATGGCTGGAAGTTTTGTTGACATTTGTTGAATGTGTGGGAATATGTGAGCTCCGGTTTCCAGGTAAAATTTCCACAGAGTGGGGCCAAAAGCGGGTTGTATTTGTATTTTTATGTAAATTATATAATGCAGTCAGCAGTAATGCATATTTTATTAATCCTACAACTTAGCCCAAATCCCAACCCAAACCTAACTGTCAGTGGAGTAAAAAATAGATTTCAGAGTGAGAATGCAACCTCTGAATCAACCTCACCATTGTTTATGTAATTGCAATAACTTCTTGGTATCCATGTGACCAGAAGCACAATAGGAAAAGGAGATCACATCTGAACTGATGCAAAAATATCTGATGAAGGATAGCACTTGTCAGTATTTCAGCAGAATGGGGTCGATTTCAGGGTGCATGAGCATTCAGAAGTATCATGTCGATTTCAGAATAAGATGCAATGAGGACCAGTTATTTAACCGTAAGTCAAAATTCTGGTTATGCAAGACAAACTAACAGATCACACCAAAGCCAGCAGAGAAACATAGGAGGATACATGTCATTGTATAGTATTGTTTCAAATTTGAAGTACAGCTGCATTGCTGCTACAACTGCCCATCCTGTAGCACAAATAAAAACATCTCATATTTACTGCAATATCTGCTCTGTGACAAAATGCTTTAGATCAGCATGAAGTCTCACTCTTAAGGATCCCAGAGGTGCTATTATCTGCCAGTCAGCAAGAGTCATATTGACTCATTCGAAGCACCTGACAATGCAGATCGATTTTAGAGGATTGAACATTCAATAAGACTATCTTTAGATAGATTTAGAGAGCAGTTTTGATGTATACTAATTTATATGACAAGGGGCATTGCATTGTACAATCACACCACTCTAGACAAACAGTTTCTTCAAGAGAGGAAGCTGGAAAATCTGCATGTCTGTTCTTTGCCATTTTGACATTGCTTTAACAGAGCTTATTTTTTTCTACATTTACATTTATGCATTTGGAAGAAGCTTTCATCCAAAGCGACTTACAGAGCCCTTATTACAGGGACAATCCCCCCGGAGCAACCTGGAGTTAACTGCCTTGCTCAAGGACACAATGGTGGTGGCTGTGGGGATCGAACCAGTGACCTTCTGATTACCAGTTTACCAGTTATGTGGTTTAGACCACTACACCACCACCACTCCATAATGTAAAGCTGAACATTATTAATCTACTAATAAGTAGAACTAATAATGATTTTAAAACCTTATGAAGCTAAATTCATGACTAAAGTCTTTGAAGCATAAAAGCTTGGTGAATTGCTCTAGTCGAAAAAATATATGCATTGTTTAGATAGCATTTATATGCATTGGATTTACAGTGCTTGCATTTAAAGGCTTTGCATTTACAGTGCCTGCATTTTGGGAGGCTGAAATTTAACATGGCTGTATTTTTAGGAATTGAATATTTCATTTGGAAACATTTAACAACTAATTTCTTTATTAAAAATTTAAAAATAAATATACAAAAATAAATATTCACCTTCCAAAGTTCGTTTCAGCCTGTTCTATTTCACTTAACAACATTCGCTTCCTCAAATTCAGTGGTTCAAATTCAGTTGGAAATTCAACCTTCCACATACTGGAACTGCAGGAAAAGCAGCAGAGTACCACTGCACAATCTCCATCTGATGCAATTCGTTCTCACCAATGCAATTGGGTGTTGACTGCTGAAGACCAAAGCTACAGGGAGAGAGAACAGCCGTGTTTGTTTTGATAGTTTGTTTTTCAAAATTGTTCATGGTAGAAAATAGGTACATATTTGATTTGCACATGTGGGTGGGCATGAAACGCACCTTTCCACTGATTGGTCAATCCGCGTCATCATCAGATCCTTAATGCCGTGCAACAGAATCATTATCCACTGCTGACCCACTTTGAATGCAACTACATATTATCTCTCTCTCATTAAGCAACCAGACTAAGGAATGCCTGTGACACAAACCGTACTAGTTAGTGAAGGGTAGTGAAGGGTCAATAGACGGCATTGTGCCAACATTTGCTTCTGTAGACATAGTGTTAGGAATTCCTTGTCTTGTTTCACTGTTGCCCTCTGTCTGCCATTTTTGTCACCTTTGCATTCCTTAGTTTTCACTTTTGTCCCTTGTGTAGCCCCTTAGTCTCTTTGTTAGTCTTCGTGTTCACTTGTCATTGTTAAAGAACTACACTTCCCAGAATCCACCTGCCATCATCACTGACATTTTGTTCATTGTTCTCACCTGTGTCTTATTCAGTCATCACTCACTGTGTATTTAAGCCCTGCTTTTTGTTCACTCCTTGTCGTTCGTTGAGTGTTGTTAGCCTGGTATGTGTTTCCTGCCCGTTTCCTCTGTCTTGTGTTTATTTCCCCATTGTGGGTTTTTTCTTTGTGTTTATTTGTTTATCTGTTTATAATAAAGTAAGCTTGCATTTAGACCCGCTCTCCTCGTCTGCCTTCGCTGTCTGCACGCGTAACAGAACGAACAACCAATATGGATCTAGCAGCTTACCTGATGGAACTGACCCAGGCGGAGTTGACCATCCGCGAGTACTCCCACTTCTTTTCCGCTGTTGCCATCCACACCGGCTTCGACGACACATCCCTGAAAACCATCTACCAGCTCGGGCTACCAACATACCAGCTGAGGGGATTGCCGAACTCCAGAGACCTCACGTGGATGGAATATGTGGATCTAGTCTTGGGAGAACTCGCTGCCAGGGAACCACCTCTCTCGATCCCGGTTTCCGCCACTGGGCTTTCCGTGCCTGCCACGGCCAACGAGCCAGCGTTGCCAGCTTCGTCCGCCCGGCGGAGGAGGAGAAGAGGAAAGGCTTCTGCTCCCCAGTCTCCGCCTGCCACGGCCAGCGAGCCAGAGCCCTCGCCTGCCCCGTTCTGCGAGCCAGAGCCCTCGTCAGCTACGGTCAGCGAGCCAGAGCCCTCGCCTGCCCCGGTCTGCGAGCCAGAGCCCTCAGCTACGGTCAGCGAGCCAGAGCCCTCGCCTGCCCGGTCTGCGAGCCAGAGCCCTCATCAGCTACGGTCAGCGAGCCAGAGCCCTCGCCTGCCCCGGTCTGCGAGCCAGAGCCCTCGTCAGCTACGGTCAGCGAGCCAGAGCCCTCGCCTGCCCCGGTCTGCGAGCCAGAGCCCTCGTCAGCTAAGGTCAGCGAGCCAGAGCCCTCGCCTGCCCCGGTCTGCGAGCCAGAGCCCTCGTCAGCTACGGTCAGCGAGCCAGGGCCCTCGCCTGCCCCGGTCTGCCAGCCAGAGCCCTCGTCAGCCACGGTCAGCGAACCCAAGCCAGCGCATACCACGGTCACCCAGCCAGAGCCTGTCGCCTCAGAGGACAGTGAGCCAGTACCTGTCGCCTTGGTCGTCCTTGAGCCAGCGCCTGTAGCCTCGACCGTCCCTGAGCCAGCACCTGAAGCCTCGACCGTCCCTGAGCCAGCGCCTGTAGCCTCGACCGTCCCTGAGCCAGCGCCTGTAGCCTCGACCGTCCCTGAGCCAGCGCCTGTAGCCTCGACCGTCCCTGAGCCAGCGCCTGTAGCCTCGACCGTCCCTGAGCCAGCGCCTGTAGCCTCGACCGTTCCCGGGCCAACGCCAATAGCCAGGACTGACCAAAAGCCAGCGCCAATGGTCATGCCCGTGCTAGAGCCTTTGCCCCTCGAGCCTCCCGAGCTTTCCAGAGCTCCGCCTTCCGAGCTTTCCAGAGCTCCGCCTTCCGAGCTTCCCAGAGCTCCGCCTTCCGAGCTTCCAGAGCTCCGCCTTCCGAGCTTTCCAGAGCTCCGCCTTCCGAGCTTCCCGAGCTTTCCAGAGCTCCGCCTTCCGAGCTTTCCAGAGCTCCGCCTCTCCGAGCTTCCCAGAGCTCCGCCTCTCGAGCTTCCCAGAGCTCCGCCCTCAGTCTCGAGCCTCCCAGAGCCTCTCGCCTCGAGCCTTCCAGGGCTCCACCTCTCGAGCCTCCCAGGGCTCCGCCTCTCAAGTCACTCGAGTCTTCTAGGGCTCCGCCCCTCAAGCCTCTCAATCCTCTCGGGCCTTCCAGGGCTCCACCTCTCAAGCCTCTCAAGCCTTCCAGGGCTCCGCCTCCTGAGCCTCCTATGGCTCTTCTCCCCGAGCCTCCTATGGCTCTTCTCCCCGAGCCTCCTATGGCTCTTCTCCCCGAGCCTCCTACGGCTCTTCTCCCCGAGCCTCCTACGGCTCTTCTCCCTGAGCCTCCTACGGCTCCACCTCCAGAACCTTCCAGGCCTCTGCCTCCAGAACCTCCTACGGCTCCGCCCCCAGAGACTCCCGAGCCTCCTACGGCTCCGCCTCCCGAGCCTCCTACGGCGCTTCACCCAGAGATTCCAGAGCCTCATATGGCTCCGCCTCCTGAGCCTCCTACGGCTCTACTCCTAGAGACTCTAAAGCCTCCTATGGCGCCGAATTCCTCTGCTCCGCCTCCTGAGCCTTCCAGGGCTCCGCCTCTAAAGAATCCTATGGCGCCACCTCCCTCGGCTCCACCTCCAGAGCCTTCCAGGGATTCGCCTCTAGAGCCTCCTACGGCGCAACCTTCCTCGGCTCCACCTCCTGAGCCTTCCTCGGCTCCGCCTCCTAAGCCTTCCTCTGCTCTGCCACCTGAGCCTCAAGAGCCTCACTCAGCTCTGCCTCCTGAGCTTCCAGAGCCTCCCTCAGCTCCACCTCCTGAGCCTCCAGAGCCTCCCTCAGCTTCGCCTCCAGAGCCTTCCAGGCCTCCGCCTCTAGAGCTGCCTACGGCACCACCGCCCTCAGCTCCATCTCGTGAGTCTCCCTCAGCTCCGCCTCCTGAGCTCCCAGAGCCTCCCTCAGCTCCGCCTCCTGAACCGGCCCCTGTCCTGTGGCCTTCTCCCAGGGCCCCTGACCTAGTCCCTGTCGTGTGGCCTTCTCCCAGGCCTCCTGACCCGGTCCCTGTCCTGTGGCCTTCTCCCAGGCCTCCTGACCCTGTTCCAGTCCTGTGGCCTCTTCCCAGGCCTCCTGACCCAGTCCCTGTCCTGTGGCCTCCTCCCAGGCCTCCTGACCCTGTCCCTGTCCTGTGGCCTCCTCCCAGGCCTCCTGACCCTGTTCCCGTCCTGTGGCCTTCCCCCAGGCCTCCTGACCCGGTCCCTGTCCTGTGGCCTCCTCCCAGGCCTCCTGACCCAGTCCCTGTCCTGTGGCCTCCTCCCAGGCCTCCTGACCCAGTCCCTGTCCTGTGGCCTCCTCCCAGGCCTCCGGACCCAGTCCCATTCCTGTGGCATCCTCCCAGGCCTCCTGACCCAGTCCCTGTCCTGTGGCCTCCTCCCAGGCCTCCTGACCCTGTTCCCGTCCTGTGGCCTCCCCCCAGGCCTCCTGACCCGGTCCCTGTACTGTGGCCTCTTCCCAGGCCCCCTGACCCAGTCCCTGTCCAGTGGCCTCCTCCCAGGTTCCCCAAGCCTGCCCTTTGTGCCCCCTTGGACTTCCTGCCTGCCCTCTGTGCCCCCTTGGACTTCCTGCCTGCCTTCTGTGTCCCCCTGGACTTCCTGCCTGCCCTCTGTGTCCCCCCTGGACTTCCTGCCTGCCTTCTGTGTCCCCCTGGACTGTCTATCTGCCCCTCGTTGCCCCCTGGACTGTCTATCTGCCCCTCGTTGCCCCCTTGGACTTCCTGCCTGCCCTCTGTGCCCCCTTGGACTTCCTGCCTGCCCTCTGTGCCCCCTTGGACTTCCTGCCTGCCTTCTGTGCCCCCTGGACTGTCTATCTGCTCCTCGTTGCCCCCCGGACTGTCTGTCTGCCCCTCGTTGCCCCCTGGACTGCCTGTCTGCCCGTTGTTGCCCCCTTGGTCTGTCTGCCCACCTCAAGCTCCCCCCCAGTCATGGACATTTTTTGTTTTGTTTTATGTTACTTTGATCGTCTGGAATCCGATCCTTGAGGGGGGACTATGTTAGGAATTCCTTGTCTTGTTTCACTGTTGCCCTCTGTCTGCCATTTTTGTCACCTTTGCATTCCTTAGTTTTCACTTTTGTCCCTTGTGTAGCCCCTTAGTCTCTTTGTTAGTCTTCGTGTTCACTTGTCATTGTTAAAGATCTACACTTCCCAGAATCCACCTGCCATCATCACTGCCATTTTGTTCATTGTTCTCACCTGTGTCTTATTCAGTCATCACTCACTGTGTATTTAAGCCCTGCTTTTTGTTCACTCCTTGTCATTCGTTGAGTGTTGTTAGCCTGGTATGTGTTTCCTGCCCGTTTCCTCTGTCTTGTGTTTATTTCCCCATTGTGGGTTTTTTCTTTGTGTTTATTTGTTTATCTGTTTATAATAAAGTAAGCTTGCATTTAGACCCGCTCTCCTCGTCTGCCTTCGCTGTCTGCACGCGTAACACATAGGTTCTACAACCTACGTTCACATCAGTTCAAATCAGTTCACCTACAAACCTACATTTTATAAAAATATTGTCGATACATTGTCCAGGTTATTACATAACTCAGATGTTTGAAAAGCTGATTGCATGTGTGCATTACGTATAATGTAGTAGGGTGACCAGTCCCGAATTGGAAACTTTTTTGTCTCATTTCACATATTTGTCCATGGATGGGTTTCCCGAGGCACTAAGTGAAACATTAGAGTAGTACATGGCGCATTTCCAAAAAGCATCAAAGTAGTAAAGTAAATTTTCACAGTTTATCATACCATATTTTAATTATTTATTAAGGCATATTTATTTAATTTTTAAACTGCATGGTCACATTACACACATGTCTTCTTAAATAATCTGTTTAATAAGAGCATCTCTTTCTATTGCCATTACACTTATGCCTATCAATGAAGGCTAATATATTTATATACTGTATTACGTGTCATGTAAATTTAGACCACGTTGCATGCATAGACTGCAGAGACTGCATATTGATATCACAGTAAATTTTGATCCACTGAAATAGTTTACAATGGCTTTCCGATGATCAAAATACATAAATACAATTTATTAAATGTTCCATGGTCTTTGATAAACTGTGAAAGATGCCAGAAAGATATATTTAAGTTGCACTTAATGGACTTAATGATTGATGATTCATGCAAAATGGTGAATAAACGCAGCAGTTCAGTGCTCTCCTTTTCGGATCATTGTTTGGTTGTTTATGTTTCTCGTCCTGATGACATTCTGCTGGGCAGATAACATCTACAGCCAGCACGATCTCCTAAAGATAGGACTACGCAGCGAGCAGATTGTTACAGCCAAGTTTTTCCACTCCCATAACATCCTGGTGGACATAGCTAGGTGCCTGGGCTCTTTGTGGGCTCTTTGTGGATTACCATCCCCGCAGGCAGGCACAGGGTCAGTAAGCAAAAGCAAAGCTGCAGGGCTGGCGTGATGTACAGTACTAACACTAAGACTGTAGACATTCACTTCTCCCTGGATCTGGAGTTTGGACTATTAAATGCAGGCCCATATATATTCCCCGTGACTTTACTGTGGTTATGATAACTGCTGTGTATATTCCACTGGATGCTAATGCTAACTCGGCACTTGGACATTTATATAACATCATTAGCAGGCAACAGAGCATGTATCCTGAGGCTGTTCACATCATAGTGTGGGATTTCAACCACGCTGATCTAAAAGTAGCGCTCCCTAAATTCCATCAGCATGTAAGGTGTGCTACTAGAGGAGCAAATACATTGGACAAGGTTTACTCCAACATCAAACAGGGTCTCAGGGCTAAAACATTACCACACCTGTGCCAGTCGGACCATATGTCCCTGCTTTTAATTCCGGCATAAACCCCCCTCAGGAAAAGTGCTCTTACTAAAATGTAGACTAAGACTAAAATGTAGCCCGAAAGTGCCTCTCTACAGCTGCGGGACTGTTTTGAGAGAACAAACTGGTAAAATTTTGAGCATCAGGACATGGAGGAATACACAACAACTGTCCTATTCTATTTTAAACACTGCTCAGACACTGTCACTGTGGACAAGTGTTTCCGGGTATATCCCAACCAGAAGCCTTGGATGATGAAAGAAGTCCAGTGCCTGCTCAGGGACAGAAACACCGCTTTCAGGTCAGGTGATGAGGCACAATACAGCGCTGCCAGAGCCAACCAGAAAAGAGGCATCAGGAAGGCCAAGGCTGCTTATAAAAGGAAGATTGAGGACTACTTCAACAACAACAACACAAGAAAGGTGTGGCAGGGGGTCCACCATATCACCAGTTACAAATCCAAAAACCTCTCAGTTGCGGTTGATGGTGCTTCACTGGCGGAGGAGTTGAAAAACTTCTTTGCCTGCTTCGAGGTGGAGCAACCGGAGACAACCATATCACATTCCCCAGTCCACAGCAGCCACATCCTCACTGTGGAGGAGCATGAGGTGAGATGCATACTGAGGGTGGGGACCCCGAGGAAAGCTGCAAGACCAGATGCAGTTTCGGGACGGGTGCTGATCGACTGTGTGGACCAGCTGGCTGGGGATTTTAACCAGATCTTCAACTGGTCCCTATCCCAGTCCACCATTCCACCCTGACTGAAGTCCTCTATCAAAGTTCTACGGTCAAAAAAGACCAACATCAGCTGCCTGAATGATTACTGTCCAGTGGCACTTCCTCCCATCATCATGAAGCGCTTCCTTCGAGAAACTGGTCCAGATTTACATAATCTCAAAACTCCCACCCACGCTTGACACACACCAGTTTTCTTACAGAGCTAATAGGTCCACAGAAGACACCATAGCTACAAATCTCCACACTGCCCTGACCCATCTAGAGCAGCAGGGGTGCTTTGCTAGGCTGCACTTTGTGGACTTTAGCACAGTACTTAACACAATACTCCCTCACAGACTGGTGACCAAACTGGTAAACCTGGGACTACCTCCCTTAATCTGCCTTTGGATTAAGGACTTCCTGTCAGATCGCTCCCAGAGGGTGAGAGTAGGCCCCCACAACTCCTCAGCCCTCGGTCTCAGCACTGGCTCCACACAGGGCTATGTGCTGAGCCCCCTACGCTACACCCTGTACACACATGACTGCACCCTTGCCCATTCCAGCAACAGCATCATTAAATTCGTGGATGACACCACCATAGTGGGGCTCATCTCTGGGGGGGATGAGTCTGCTTATCGGGACGAGGTAAAGCAGCTGTGTGGTGCATGGATGACAACCTGGACCTCAATATCACCAAAACCAAGGAGCTGATAATATACTACAGGAAAAATAAAACGGATATTCAGCCCCTTTTCATCAGCAGGGAATGTGTGGAGAGGGTCCCGGATTTCATGTTCCTGGATGTGCACATTGAGGAGGACCTAACCTGGAGCACTAACACCACAATACTGGTAAAGAAGGCACAGCAGAAAATGTACTTCCTGAGGATCCTTAGAAAGAACCACCTCACGCAAACGTGCTTCTGTTCTTCTACCACTCCTCCATAGAGAGCATACTGGCTTATTGTATCTGAGTGTAGTTTGTCAGCTGCACAGAAACAGAGAGGAAAGCACTCCAGAGGGTCGTCACCACTGCCCAGAAGATTACTGGTTGACCAATATAAAAACAGTTTTTATCCAAAAGCAATAGCAGCACTAAACACTACTTGAATGCAATATTAAGGAGATCTATTGTGCAGTGAACTATTGTGTATGTGTGGTATAATGTGTTTTCATTTCCTTTAGAATCTTTTTCTTTTTATATATTTTTAGTGCTATTTTTAAAGGCTCTTTTTTATTTATTTATTTATATATACAGGTGAAACTCGAAAAATTAGAATATCGTGCAAAAGTTCATTAATTTCAGTAATTCAACTTAAAAGGTGAAACTAATATATTATATAGACTCATTACAAGCAAAGTAAGATATTTCAAGCCTTTATTTGATATTATTTTGATGATTATGGCTTACAGCTTATGAAAACCCCAAATTCAGAATCTCAGAAAATTAGAATATTGTGAAAAGGTTCAGTATTGTAGGCTCAAAGTGTCACACTCTAATCAGCTAAACACCTGCAAAGGGTTCCTGAGCCTTTAAATGGTCTCTCAGTCTGGTTCAGTTGAATTCACAATCATGGGGAAGACTGCTGACCTGACAGTTGTGCAGAAAACCATCATTGACACCCTCCACAAGGAGGGAAAGCCTCAAAAGGTAATTGCAAAAGAAGTTGAATGTTCTCAAAGTGCTGTATCAAAGCACATTAATAGAAAGTTAAGTGGAAGGGAAAAGTATGGAAGAAAAAGGTGCACAAGCAGCAGGGATGACCGTAGCCTGGAGAGGATTGTCCATTCAGGAAGGAAGGAAAAGGCCATTCAAATGTGTGGGGGAGCTTCACAAGGAGTGGACTGAGGCTGGAGTTACTGCATCAAGAGCCACCACACACAGACGGGTCCTGGACATGGGCTTCAAATGTCAAACGTCTTACCTGGGCTAAAGAAAAAAAGAACTGGTCTGTTGCTCAGTGGTCCAAAGTGCTCTTTTCTGATGAGAGCAAATTTTGCATCTCATTTGGAAACCAAGGTCCCAGAGTCTGGAGGAAGAATGGAGAGGCACACAATCCAAGATGCTTGAAGTCCAGTGTGAAGTTTCCACAGTCTGTGTTGGTTTGGGGAGCCATGTCATCGGCTGGTGTTGGTCCACTGTGCTTTATTAAGTCCAGAGTCAACGCAGCCGTCTACCGGGACATTTTAGAGCATTTCATGCTTCCTTCAGCAGACAAGCTTTATGGAGATGCTGACTTCATTTTCCAGCAGGACTTGGCACCTGCCCACACTGCCAAAAGTACCAAAACCTGGTTCAATGACCATGGTATTACTGTGCTTGATTGGCCAGCAAACTCGCCTGACCTGAACCCCATAGAGAATCTATGGGGCATTGCTAAGAGAAAGATGAGAGCCATGAGACCAAACAATGCAGAAGAGCTGAAGGCCGCTATTGAAGCATCTTGGTCTTCCATAACACCTCAGCAGTGCCACAGGCTGATAGCATCCATGCCACGCCGCATTGAGGCAGTAATTAATGCAAAAGGGGCCCAAACCAAGTACTGAGTACATATGCATGATTATACTTTTCAGAGGGCCGACATTTCTGTATTTAAAATCCTTTTTTTATTGATTTCATGTAATATTCTAATTTTCTGAGATTCTGAATTTGGGGTTTTCATAAGCTGTAAGCCATAATCATCAAAATTATATCAAATAAAGGCTTGAAATATCTTACTTTGCTTGTAATGAGTCTATATAATATATTAGTTTCACCTTTTAAGTTGAATTACTGAAATTAATGAACTTTTGCACGATATTCTAATTTTTCGAGTTTCACCTGTATATATATATATATATATATATATATATATATATATATATATATATATATATATATATATATATATACTTGTTGCACTTTATTTGATGTTGCACTGATCGGATTGCATCCAATTTCATTGTACATGTAAAATGACAATAAAGATTCTGATCTATTCTATTCTTAAGGGTGGTTCAAGAATGTTACTTTACGAACATTTTTATGAACTACTTTGATATCGAAGCTTTTGGGAAATGCGCCTTAGAGATTAAGTATTAATTACGTGCTACTAACGTCCTACTTAGTACTTCAGGAAACTCAGCCAAGGTTAATAATAATAATAATAATAATAATAATAATACAACTATGTTAAATTTCAGCCTCCCAAAATGCAAGCACCGTAAATGCAATGCAGTAAATGCAATCACTGTAAATTCAATGCATTTAAATGCAAGCACTGATGATACAATGCATTTATTTATTTTTTTCGATTAAAGCAATTCACCATGCTTTTATGCTTCAAAGACTTTAGTCATGAATTTAGCTCCATAAAACCTTATTGTGTTTTTTCCTCTATTTAAATGGCACTTTATCAAAGTTTTTTTTTTTTTTTTTTACTGGTAGCTCCTTGCAGTCAAAGGCCCCCTGGCACTGGCCCCATTGTGCTTTTATCTTAGAAAAAATACTTTGAACATTCAGAATTCTGTTTAGAAGTCCTCTGTGACACTGTTCCTTCCTGCAGATGACAAACTCTTTATTCTCTCCTATTGTCATCTCAACCAATCACTTTACCAATGAAGGTGGGCGAGAGAGACCCAAAGTAATAGCCCAACCTCTTTCATTTGAGCAGATGTGAGTACTTGACTGGCAGCTCCTCTTTTTCTATTTTCCATTTGTTTAAAAAATGGTGCGGTGTACAGAAAAAAATATTCTCAAAAGAAGTTTAATAATAGACAAGTGAAAGTGCGAGTTTGTTCATTTTGAAAGTGTGAGGAAGGGTGTTATACTGTTGATTATTTTTTTACTTGTTTTCATATAACTTTCCACTCTCTCAGAAGTACAGAACAGACTTGTCATAAATTACCAAATATCCAGAACCTTAAAATAACTTGAAAAATCACAGAATACATAGAGGAGCAAAAAGACACACAAGGAAGGCTGCTTTGCATGTGCATCCGGTTAAGTGCATTTTAATTAAAACAAATGTATTTGTCTTGATAGAAAATGTTATTTTTGTTACTTTTATAATTTTGTTTGTTTAGTTTAAAAGCTTTCAGCATTTACTGCAATATTCTTTTAATCTCAGCCTAAATGTATCGACCTTCAAAAGAAAGAAAATGTTGTTTTAGATCATGCTAAAGATCCTCCATATTTTATTTACAAGCTATTCTGTAATGGTTTGCTGTTGCTGGGAAAAAGAAGGAAAAAAACAAGATTGGTCACTAGCACATGCTGTTTTGAATGTTTAATATGGGATGCTGCTCCAAAAAAACGTTTTGACTATCTTAACCAGCAAGACTTCCATGGTAAACCAGAAAGAAAATTACTGGTTGACTAGCTTTTTTTTTTTGCTAATCTTGCTGAATAACATGGCTTTGCCATCCCATCAGCTAAACCAGCATGAAACCAGCAATAACAAAACAAGTCTAGGAATTGTATATTGGTTTAACTAGTCTTTTCATCAAGGGTAGGTAGTTTAAAGAGACTGAGATTGACAAAAACTCAAAGGCCACATAAATAAAAAACAAACATAAATGTTTCTTACATAAAAACAAGTACTGGCAAAGCCATGGTACTGTGATGGTATCAGATGGTAATAACATGTAACTTTGATTACCATATTCTTATACTATGTTATTTACATGATACTCCAAGCCCAGGTACTTCAAAAAATACCATGGTATAAGTCTAAAAATCATGGAAGTCCCAAATTATTTTCAGTTAGTGGTCTAAAATTGCTAAATTAAATGTATATATTCAGTTAGTTCAAGTTCATGTAATGTTGTGTAAAACCTCTTCCAAAACGGCAAATACAGGAGTAAACTAGAGTAAATATGTCAATACACTTTTGTTGCAAAGAGGATAAATGCACAATGTGAAATGTATTCTCTGCCACAGCTGTTTGGATTGAAACCTAAAAAAATCTAATTTAGGTTATGCTGGGTGTTTCAGGGTAGTTGAGGCAATCCGTGAGTATCTTCCTCAGCAACTCCAATGATTGTATGTAGCTGTGGGCAGCACTGCAGTATGAACCTTTATGTGCATTACAGTACGTTTCTCTGACAATGCATGAAAGCACTAAGGGAAATGAAGCTTTTATGTGCTGTGCCTTTTCAAGAGTGATAAACAGAACATAAAATTATGTCTGTCATGTTGAATGTTCTCTGTCATGTCAACATTTCAAGTTAGTCACTTTTTTACAAAAGACTTTTCAGTATTGTTTTGACAAACACTGTCAATTCATGGTTCCTTGTGTTCAGAGGCTAAACCCTGCTATCCTGTGATTGACAAACTTCAAAGACAAATAGCAGATTATAAACACCTGTGAGGCTTGCCAAAATCTGTCTATGCAGCCAGATCTTATTACTTTTTATAAATATTTGTCTGCAAACTGTGGTTCTAGCCAGTGGTGTGGTGAGGTAGTCATACTGTGAATTTATGAAGGATCTGAAATCTGTAAAGAGCATCAAAAACTAGCACGAAGTTGAATTGCATAGGTTAATTTTAAATGTGTGTGTGTGTGTGTGTGTTTCAGGGTAGTTGAGGCAATCCGTGAGTATCTTCCTCAGCAACTCCAATGATTGTATGTAGCTGTGGGCAGCACTGCAGTATGAACCTTTATGTGCATTACAGTACGTTTCTCTGACAATGCATGAAAGCACTAAGGGAAATGAAGCTTAGAAGTGCTGTGCCTTTTCAAGAGTGATAAACATGTATGTATATACATGTTTATCACTCATTATGTATATATATTATGTATATATATATATATATATATATATACACACACACACTCACCTAAAGGATTTTTAGGAACACCTGTTCAATTTCTCATTAATGCAATTATCTAATCAACCAATCACATGGCAGTTGCTTCAATGCATTTAGGGGTGTGGTCCTGGTCAAGACAATCTCCTGAACTCCAAACTGAATGTCAGAATGGGAAAGAAAGGTGATTTAAGCAATTTTGAGCGTGGCATGGTTGTTGGTGCCAGACGGGCCGGTCTGAGTATTTCACAATCTGCTCAGTTACTGGGATTTTCACGCAAAACCATTTCTAGGGTTTACAAAGAATGGTGTGAAAAGGGAAAAACATCCAGTATGCGGCAGTCCTGTGGGCGAAAATGCCTTGTTGATGCTAGAGGTCAGAGGAGAATGGGCTGACTGATTCAAGCTGATAGAAGAGCAACTTTGCCTGAAATAACCACTCGTTACAACCGAGGTATGCAGCAAAGCATTTGTGAAGCCACAACACGCACAACCTTGAGGTGGATGGGCTACAACAGCAGAAGACCCCACCGGGTACCACTCATCTCCACTACAAATAGGAAAAAGAGGCTACAATTTGCAAGAGCTCACCAAAACTGGACAGTTGAAGACTGGAAAAATGTTGCCTGGTCTGATGAGTCTCGATTTCTGTTGAGACATTCAGATGGTAGAGTCAGAATTTGGCGTAAACAGAATGAGAAAATGGATCCATCATGCCTTGTTACCACTGTGCAGGCTGGTGGTGGTGGTGTAATGGTGTGGGGGATGTTTTCTTGGCACACTTTAGGCTCCTTAGTGCCAATTGGGCATCGTTTAAATGCCACGGCCTACCTGAGCAATTCTGACCATGTCCATCCCTTTATGGCCACCATGTACCCATCCTCTGATGGCTACTTCCAGCAGGATAATGCACCATGTCACAAAGCTCGAATCATTTCAAATGGGTTTCTTGAACATGACAATGAGTTCACTGTACTAAAATGGGCCCCACAGTCACCAGATCTCAACCCAATAGAGCATCTTTGGGATGTGGTGGAATGGGAGCTTCGTGCCCTGGATGTGCATCCCACAAATCTCCATCAACTGCAAGATGCTATCCTATCAATATGGTCCAACATTTCTAAAGAATGCTTTCAGCACCTTGTTGAATCAATGCCACATAGAATTAAGGCAGTTCTGAAGGCGAAAGGGGGTCAAACACAGTATTAGTATGGTGTTCCTAATAATCCTTTAGGTGAGTGTATATAGCTCTGTGCATGTTTAGAGAGAAGCTCTGTACACTTTTTAAAATAATAATATTTTTTTTTAAAAACACATGCTTATACACAATTCACTCAACAGTGATGTAGCATCACGTTATTACATTGAAAAAGTTCTTGGCCAAAAGCCTACACATTGTACTTAAGGCCATATGTATCATCACTTCTTTTAGGTGGGCATACACAAAATCCAAAGAAAGATAGTTGGGCATATGGCATATGCCTACGTATGCCCTAGACTATACTACTGGTTCTAGCAGATGTACATAAACACTGAAACGTACAATATCAATTCATCTAAACTTTAGAGATGTACAAATATTTATGAATCCTTTGAGGTTAACAGAATATTTTTTTGTTTGCTCGCTGGTCTGTTTTAAACTTACTGCACTTTTTCACTACGCAAGTTTAAAATAAAAAAGTATTTTTGATAGACTTTTTCAATCTGTCATTCAGTGTGTGGACAGCATCTCTTGTGGATTTAGGTAACAGAATATCAAAATCATGGAATAGGTTGATTTTGTAACACTTTGTGTTTGTAATATATAAAACGTTTTTATTTATTTATTTTTTTTTTAACGCAGTTTAAAAAACCTAATTAGACATTATAATGGTTTAATTCTTTTTCTCCAACTCAGGTGGGCCGCAGTTTAAGTCCAGCCATGAACTCAATCTGACATGTGACATAACAGTCGTAGAACCAGCACGAAATGAGGTTGTTCCTTTAGAAAATGTCATTTTTAATTTAGTTTCTGCATTTTAAAACAATGGATAGATTTAGGCATTGTTAAGGTAACAATGTCTTTTTTAACTTCTCATTTATATTTGAAAACACTAATGGTTAAGTTCAGGCATTGATCTGTTAAGGATGTCTTTTTTGATCGTTTCATTTATGTTTAAAACAATATTGGTAAGGTTCATGCAAAAGATTTAGGTTACGGATGTTTAAATATAAAAATACAAAATTTACCTTAAAACTGCCTCTGAATATGACATAATTTTACTTGCCCCAGCTGGACATTTCACTTGAAACCTGCAACCAAACATGATATACAGCACATACTTTTTGATTTGCAAAAATGTTCACATAAATTTCATGAGACCAGGATGTTCATTTCATCTAACTAAATTTGAGCCTGTATCACGCCCTCTATTGGTAGCCACTGTCCAAAATATGAAGCCCACTTCCTGCTCTTTGGAAGTTGTCCCTCCTCATCTTCTTGTGGAGGCACTGAACATTATTGGCCCCAGCCCAGCATATTGTCTATAATAAACAGTTTTGTAATCAGTGGGACAGTTCCATCCTGTTTCAAACAAGCTGTGGTGCAGCCCCTGCTTAAAAAGGCCATAAGTTATATCTAAATAAGACCCCATCTCCAAATTACCCTTTCTTTCTAAAGTCTTGGAGAAGGTTGTTGTTTTTTTTTTTTTGTATCATCTTTCTTCTTTCTAAAAGGAAAATGGCATTTCAGATAAATATCAGTCTGGCTTCAGATCACAACACAGAAACCTGCTCTCCTTAAAGTGTCAAATGACTTATTACTGTCTGATGACTCTGGGAAGTGTGCCATCCTAGTTTGCTAGATCTTAATGGGGAATTTGACACTACTGACCATGCTTTCCTTCTGAAACGTCTACAGCAGTGGGTTGGGGTTCAGGGCAATGTGCTTAACTGGTTTGCTTCCTACCTCAAGGAGTTGAGATCGGGAATTTCTGATCATCTTCTGCGCATATTTCTTGTGGGTTTCCACAAGGCTCCATCTTAGGTCCAGTCATATTCTCTTTATATATTCTCCCTTGAGTACTATTTTTCAAAAACATAACATCTCATAGCACTGTTATACAGACGACAATCAGCTTTATCTTTCTCTAAAATCGAATGATACCTCTGCTTTACAATACTTGTTTGATTGCTTTAAGAACATTACAAGTAGGATGGCAGCCAACTTTCTCCAACTCAATGAACCCAAAACAGATGTCCTAGTATTTGGCCCTCCTGAATCCATAAAAACTATAGCCATTAGGGACGTTTATCCACTAATTTACATACACATGCTAGAAATTTAAGAGTTATCTTTGATTCAGCCCTAAAATTAAATGAGCAAAAGTTAAATTTATTACTGTCATTCAGGGACAAGCAAGTGAGGCAGTGTTAATTTTGTTGTCTTGTCTATATGATTTTGTACTTTGTGTTTTTATGAATCTGGTAAAGCATTATTTATTTTTAATCTGGTATATTGAAAAGCACTTTGGTCAACAGTTGTTGTTTTAAATTTGCTTTATAAATAAAAGTGACCGAATAACTGACTGACACTCAAGGAACAATGTTTTCCTCTCCAAAAAAATAACACTTTCAAAAACACTCTAGTGCCGCATACTCAGAAAGTTGAGAAATGGAAAACTGAGTTTTCAACTGAATTTTTTTTTTTGTCTGGACAAGGACTGAGTATTGAACTTGTTCACCTGCGGCGGTTCCTACAAAAAACATTTTGGGAATTTATTTTCCGACCATTCGCCAGAGGATAAAAGATTTGTACATCCCTAAGGCCAGTCCAGACTCATACATCTTCATTTGAAAGTACATTAATTTTACTAAGCTTGAGCCTCTCATCCACACAAGAATGGTGTTTTCCTCCACCGAAAGTCCATTCTATTTCAAAGTATATTTTATCCTTTACTGCATCCTTTGGAAAATTATAAAATTTTTAAACGAAAACAGAACAGTGTGGATGTGACCTAAAATCAAACGAACGTAACAAGGTTTAAATTTTAGATATATCAATACATGGTGAATTCTCAGGACCAGCATCCTTTCATTCTCAGTCACTTTTTTGCCAATGTATTTTCAATAGATTTCCACTCCTAATTCATCAACAAACGAATAAGGGAAAAAATAAAAAGGTTTATCCAATCATATTATGTACCGCGATGCTACAATGAAGCGTGACGGCTCTTTCACTACAGAATACAGCTCAACAGTGCAAGTGAATATGGATATAAGGTCAGATTGTCATATTTATCAGCCAATCAGATTGATTAATTTGTTCTTGGTTGGTGTGGTATTTAAGATATGTCCTGGTCGAGGCCTTCTAGCTGGCCTTGAGTGATGCAATCACACATTAAGTGATGTACATAATTGGAAAGCGAAGAGGTGGTACGTTGAGATGTGCATGCCGGTATATGTTGGAGCGCCGGTATTTGTTGCAGGCAATGCGAGTGCGCAATCTCCGACTGGTGATCTCCCAACATTTGTTCTATCTCTCTTGGGCCCCTGAAAGTTGTCACCTTTTTCCTCCTTATGGGCGGGCCTGCCTAGACTTAAAATGCACAGGCCGCCACTGTATGCATTTAAGTAATGTTATCACGATACATACATTTCAGTAGTCTGTACCAATACTAGTGAAATGTCATGGTTCTTGATATCAATTTGGATACCACAGCAAAAATATGATAATGTAATATTGAACACACTCTTTTAACCGATTTCAAATTACATTTCATGTATCCTTCAAGTGTTACTCAGGCATGCAAGTGTATTTAAGTTAAAATACTTCTATTTTAATCTAATATTAAATCTATTTAATATTAACAGTTTATTTTTTTATCCCAAATCCAGTTTTCCTGAGAGCACTGTTATTAATATAATTTTTCCAGAATTCCATGTTTTAAAGTTTAATTTCATCATCAAAATGGTATCTAATTAAATAAATTCTTTTAACAAGTGAAAATTTAACATTTACTTTTCAACGTAAAATTGAATTAGTTTTTACAAACTTTTATTTAGTACAAAAGCACTCTAGCTTGTAAAATATTGCTTAAATATTTATATTATTATTATAATTATTACTAATTAATCATCATTTATTATTGTTAATATTATACAGTTATTTTTCTGTTTCAATTTCGAGCTTTTATCTCGATGTAAGCTTTTATTTTGATATGTGTTTTTGACGGACGCTTTACTTCTCCGGATAAACAGTTCACTACATGGCCCAGTGTGATCATTAATCACAAATGCTGTGATTTAATTATATAAATATACTGTAAAGTCTACATGTGCTGCATGCTTCACAGTGGATGAGTGCTCTGCTTTGTCATCTCATACAACACAAATGATACTCAATGTCTGTGGAGGTTTCAGTGTATGTGTCGTCAGCTTCACACATTCATCTAAAGCACACAGATCATGCAGGCTTAGATTGCAGCTGTTTATGGTTTAATAATCACACTAGGATATATCACAATTTTAATTTGATTGATTGTGCATTTCAGTGTAAAAGGAGTAACAGAGCACATGCTCAAATAAGTCTGCGAGCATTTGGAAGCAGTCATGTGTCAGTCAGACAGTGTGTGAGTATCACACTGGTACTGCATAAATACTGGCAGAAATACTGGTTTTGTGGCATCTTTTTTATTTTAGTATCAACTTGGTACAGATGTAATGGCACATTTGACATCCCTACATTTAAGTGTACATCAAAATGTACAAAAGTGTATGCAGAAAATGTATCTACATAAAAATTAGAGAAACTAATGAGATCACCATGGTCCATCTCTAAATTATGTGCCTCCTCTATGCAGGCCTGTTTGTCTCAGCTCGGTATGTGTGCTGAGTAAATGGATGAAGTGTAGCTATAGTCGTGAGGAATGCTTGGAGGTCTGAGGACTGATGGAATTCTTCACAGGCGAATACCCTCATGTATTATATGAGAATCTTTCATGAAGCGGTTGTTCTGTGGCCTCTACTTTCTACAGCCCTTAATGATGTTCTCTCTGTCTCCTTCTCTGTTTTCATCCTGTGGCCTTCCCTTTCTCCCATTTTTTTCTTATTATCTCCATTTCACCCTTTCTTCTTCACTTTACCTCCCTCTTTCCCTCTTTTTTCTCTCTGTTTTCATGAATAGACTCACTGAGGTGTCAAGTATAGGACTAGATCTTTACAGACCTCAGAGACGGACAGAGAAAGAGAGAGAGAGCGTGAGAGTGAGAGAGATGAAAGATGAGAAGGAGGGGAGTGAGAGATTTTGGGATGACATGAAAGGGTCACAGCGGTGCTTGCATTTAAAGCAAAAACTTCATATTACCAGACCAAGATCAACAGCACCACAGACACTCGTAGCTTGTTTAGAACATTTAACACACTTCTCTGCCCTCCCCCTCCACCACCTGACACATCACTGACAGCAGATATATTCGCCACATTTTTTACTGATAAGGTTACAGCCATCAGCAATACATTCACAGCACCACACCCTGTCAAACACCTGGCTCCTGTATGCAACCCTTCTTTCCCTATGTTCTCTCCTTTAACTGACACTGAGGTCTCTAAACTCCTCCTCTCCAACCACCCCACAACCTGTTCCCTTGACCCCATTCCATCACACCTTCTCCAGGCCATCTCTCCATTCATCCTACCGGCACTTACACACATAATTAACACATCCCTTCTTGCAGGCACTTTTCCCACTACATATAAGCAGGCTCGAGTAACCCCACGGCTGAAAAAACCTGCACTTAACCCCACACAGATAGAACACTACAGACCAGTCTCTCTCATCCCATTCATGGCAAAAACACTTGAAAGGGCAGTTTTCAATCAGATCTCCGCCTATCTCTCACAGAACAAGCTGCTGGATGACAATCAGTCAGGCTTCAAATGTGGACACTCCACTGACACTGCCCTGCTGTCTGTCATTGAGTCGCTGAGACAGGCGAAAGCTGAATCCAGATCATCCGTTCTGATTCTGCTGGACTTTTCTGCTGCCTTTGACACAGTCAACCATCAGATCCTTCTCTCCACCCTCTCTAAACTGGGTATCACTGGAACTGTGCTTGACTGGTTCAACTCTTATCTCTCAGAAAGGTCCTTTGAGGTAGCATGGAGAGGGGAAGTATCCAAGCCACACCAGTTACTTACTGGGGTACCTCAGGGATCAGTGCTTGGGCCACTTCTCTTCTCCATATACACAACATCACTGGGAACCATCATCCAGTCACATGGTTTCTCTTACCACTGCTACGCTGATGACACGCAATTCTACTTGTCTTTCCAGCCCAACGACACCACAGTGACCACTCGAATCGCTGCCTGTCTGGCAGACATCTCAGCCTGGATGAAGGAACACCACCTTCAGCTCAACCCTGCCAAGACCGAACTCCTTGTCTTTCCAGCCAACCCGGCTGTTGAACGCAACATCGCCGTGCAGCTGGGTCCAACTACAGTTTCGCCTTCCAAAACGGTCAGAAATCTAGGGGTAACCATTGATGATGAGCTAAATTTCACAGACCACATTTCAAAAACTGCAAGATCATGTAGATTTACACTCTACAATATCAGGAAGATAAGACTCTTCCTCACTGTACATGCCACACAACTGCTCGTTCAGTCCCTTGTCATAACTAGACTGGACTACTGTAATGCTCTCATTGCAGGCCTTCCTGCATGTGCTATTAGACCTCTCCAAATGATCCAGAATGCAGCAGCAAATGTTACACCACTCTTTGTCTCTCTCCACTGGGTGCCGGTTCATGCACGTATTAAATTCAAGGCCCTGATGCTGGCATATAAAACAGTCACTGGGTCTGCTCCAGCAAACCTAAAAACATTTATGCAGAGCTACGTTCCCACCAGAAGCCTGCAGTCAGCTAAGGAACGTCGCCTTGTCGTACCAAAACAAAGGCACCAAAACACTTTCCCGGACTTTTAGTTTCATCATACCACGGTGGTGGAATGACCTTCCCAACTCAATCCGGGAAGCTAACTCACTCTCTATCTTCAAAAAACGGCTAAAAACACATCTTTTCCAAAAGCACTTAACCGGTCACAAAAAAATAAAATAAAAATAAAAATAATAATTATTTACATATCTTGTTGCACTTAAATCTGTTTTGTATACTATTCTGATGATAGTGAAACATTGTAATATGGCACTTTTTGTACCACTGCCTCCCTAAGATGATTCGCTGATGTTCTTCCTCTTTTGTAAGTCGCTTTGGATAAAAGCGTCTGCCAAATGAATAAATGAAATGAAATGAAAAATAAACTGTAAACATTTACTGCTGATGGCAATGACAAAGTAGTATAGTGACATTGGGTTGACCTAGGTTGAAAACAACACTCCTTGCTTTTGTCAGTGGAACAGGCTCATTATTACAATTAAGAAGGTAATGTAAACAAGTCAAGTGGAGCATACAGGCTTCATTCTCGATGGTCAAGTGAAAGATGTTTAAGTCTAGGCCTAGTTGCAAGAAACCCCTTAACCCTTGTGTTCTGTTCATATTGGAGTAACACTCGTACTGTTCCCGCAAACAAAAAGTCAGGAAAAGTCTTTGCCTAACCTGTTATATCCAAAATACACAATAACACATTTATTGACATATTGTTTTGAAAAAACTCTTATAGTTATTAATACAATTTTTGAATTTTAAATTTGAATTTCATACAGAACTTCCAATACAAATTACTTAAAAAGTGAGTTCCGAATTACCAAAGTTTTGAGCAACACACCATTAAGCATTTAAAAGTTTTCACAGTGGATAGTAAAGTCTTCGAAGGGAATAGGGCATAGGGATGATCAATTCGGAATGGAATGCACCTTCATTCAAAACAACAGCAGGAAGCTCTTCATTCATAGTCACTTTAATACGATTAACGTTACTAATGCTCACACAATTGTCATCAAATGTCATTATTAAAATGTGGACCATGTTGTTTGGTGGCTGGATGCTCCCTGGATGCCTGGAACTAACGGAAATTCAAGGGCTTATATCTCCGGAAAAGATACAACAAATGGATGCATGAAGCGCTTCAGTTGTTTTTGTCTGACTGGACCGTGGCATTTTCGTCCCATGTCTGTCTTGTGTTTCGTTGTCTGTCTTTGTATATGCACACGTTTTCGGTTGTATTCCCTGCCGTGCACACTTCGGTCCGTCTTGTTTCATGTCAGGAGCATGGTGTCTTGATACTGTCTTCCTGTCTAATTCAGTTTCAGTCTGTGTTGGTATTTGTATACTCAGTCTGTCTGTTATTGATGTGGATGCATTGTCCTTATGTCATCTCCGCAGCATGCACTTACGTCAATAGTTTGTCTGTCTCTTGCGAACACGGGTACGCCTCATGCTCGTGTTGCATGCTGGGTAGCGAGCTGTCTTCATGGTGTGCTGAGATTTGGTCACTTCGGTCTAAGGTGTCGGTTGAGTGTGTGGCCGAACTCTCAAGCGAACTCTCACTACACGTGTCTCTCTCTGTCTTATGTCATATCCCGCCTCCTTATTTGTCCATTATTCATTCATTAGTCACACCTGCCCTATCATGTTAACCTGTTGATTTCTCTCTATATTTTAGTCTCCTCGTGTTTGCTGTCCAGTTCCATTTCGTCTTGTTTCCAGTCTTGTGTGATTATATGTTTCCAGTCGGCCTGTTGGTTCATGTTCTTGTTATTCCCTGTTCCCATTTCAAGTCCAGTCAGTCCTGTTATTCCTTGTTACCAGATGTTTAGCAGATGCTTTTTTCCAAAACGACACAAAAAAGAAATTAACCATTATAAAATATATTTTATAAATATATTTAAGACATTATAAAGTTATTTGTCAAAGCGTAGCTATTTGTTTAAACCACTTGCTCTGAATATTCAGTTTTTGCAATAATGCCACATGTATTGCTCAATGTTCAGTCAAACATGACCATGGTGTTACAAAGAGAAGACTTAGAAAAGTATTTTGTTATCTACCATTTATTTTGCAAACATCTTTCAATAACATCACTCAGTAAACTCAGAGATGTGAGAAATTATTTTTCACAGCTTATAAATCATACTAAATTATGTTTTTTGAAAATGTAAAAATGCAGAAAGTTTTCTGTGAGGTTTAGGTTTAGGGGTAGGGTTAGGTTTAGGGGATAGAATATAAAGTTTGTACAGTATAAAAAACATTATGTCTACGGAAAGTCCCCATAAAACATGGAAACACTACATGTGTGTGTGTGTGTGTGTGTGTGTGTGTGTGTGTGTTCTGCATTGTGTTTCTGTATTCTGGTCTCACCCACTGATTTCCCCATTGATTTCTATTGCTGTAAAAAATGATCCGGGAACAGGAGGTTTTGTTAAACCACCTAAACTTAATGGAATATTTTAAGGAATTATTTTTTAATTTTTGTGCATTAATCTCCTGAGACTAGCATGACTGCTGTGAGCATTTTCCATTTTCCTATTTGATTTGATACTATTAGCCCCTAATAAACATGCAAATAAATAAATACATTTTAACGATCAAATAGTTTTCCTAAAAATGGATGTCCTCACATGCGGACAGCGGGACTAAGTTGTCACATTTTAAATAATGCCATGCTATAAAAAGTCAAATTTTAAATTACATTAAATTGTTTATGTTTTCAGGAGTGTTGGTTATTCATATTTTTGAAACGTTACTGACATTAGAACTGATTTTCTGTACAAATGCTTTGGAACAATGTGTATTGGGAAAAGCACAAATAAATAATTATACAAATAAAAATTATTTGACTTGATTTAACTTAAAGTATATGTTTCAAAGTTTTTTTTTCTACTTTGGCAAAAAAATATCAATGTTGTCTCTTTGCACAGTCAAACAAACAAGTGATAGCAAGTGTTAAAGCATTTTACCAATCAAAAATAAGCATAATTAATTCTGATTCAAAGTAGCGGCCAGCATCGTCCAATCACTGCCAACCATGTTAAAATAAAATTAACCATCATAAATTCTCAATCTATGTACTGATTACCATTGTCACATATATGCCAATCATGTTAAGTGGTCCAAACATCATTTGCAGCCAGAAACAGAAGTTCTGTACAGAGGTTTAGAGTGAATGCACTTAGCAGCATTTTAATGCTATAGGATGCTCCCTTGCTCCCTATTTAGTGAATGACTCAACCTCCGGTGTGCTGTCTGTTGAAATGTACATTATTTTCATCCTAACTCCATATAAAGTCTCTGAAACAACATTTTCCAACTTTTGGATGCACTCATTGATTCTCAATTATGCACACTAAGTATAGGATTTCAAAAGGAAAAATAGACCTATAGTCATTGTTTGTGTTCATTGTGTTTAACAGCATGCCATTTTGTGATAAATCAATGACATTTTCAAAATGACATATTGGATGAAGCTAGAGTTCACTTTAAGGTCGGTTACTCGATGTTATGTGATCTACACTAGGGGTCCCTCCTGAGTCCCAGATCTCGCTGAATAGTTTTCCATCACATCAGTTTCATTGACAAGATGTCTTTCAAAGTCCCACCTTCCATGCTCGGCGAGCATATAAAAGGCAGACCTAAAGACAGCTTTCTCAGAACTCCTTCAGAGTCGAGATCTCAAATCGTCCCCTCCATCCAAGCTGGAGCACTCACGACTGGATGAATAGTATCTGAACACGGGCCATGTCAAGCTGCTCCCCAGCATGAAGTGCCATTCTTCCCAGTGTTGTATGCTGAGCTCTCCAAAACATGCTGTGCGCCCTACTAGGCTTTCACACATGTGACCGCTTTTACCCCGTTGGACCACGTGGAGTAGAGGGGCTATACCACCCTTTAACAGGTGGAGTAGGTGATTGCAGCTCATTTATGCCCCACCTCAGCACCTGGCTGGAAAAAGACCCCTTCTTTCCCATCCAAGGCATGTAGGCTTACGTCCGCTCTCGTGGCTAAGTCCTACCTCAGGACAAGCCACATAGACCTTGTACACCATGGCGATGTTGCAGGTTTTTCAGGCAAAAGTCCTTAAGGACATGGCGAATGTGGTCCCGACCTTGCGCTCTTTACAGTGTTGCACAGCAACCGCCCAGGCAATAAGAATATCGATGGGCAGTATTGTAGTACTCAAGCAGCATATTTGGTTAAAGAACAATCAGACCAAGAATGGACCCAGCGGATGATTACCAGATCTGAACGGCAATTGCACAGCCTCTGATGACACACAGAGCAGCTGGCCACCTCTAACCAGGCTCTGGATGCTATAATGGCTCAATTAGCTGAACTGACTGTCCAAGTTCATCATCTCAGGTCTTCTACCGATTCGGAAGCACCCATCACCGAAGCTTTGGTCGAAGCTACGATCCTCCATCCTGACCGTTAATCGAACCTTCTTATGATGGTGATCCCAGGTAATGCCACTCCTTCTTATCACAATGCTCTTTGACATTTTTCCTTCAACATTCCACATACCATTGTGAAGAGGCAAAGGTGGCATTCTTCATTACCCTCCTCATTTACAGAGCATGGGACTGAGCCATGGTGGCCTGGGAGAGCCAGCTAGCTTTCTATGTTCTTCCCCTTCGCTGTGGAGCTCAGAAAGGTTTTTGATTGCGCCATCCACAGAAGAGAGGCGACTCACTTGCTGGTGGAGTTACGGCAGGGTTGCAGGTCAGTCTCAGATTTATCTATTTAATTTCTCACTCTTGCAGCCTCCTGCCAGTGGAACAAGCAAGCACTGTGGGATCACTTCCTCATTGGACTCTCTGAGACTGTACATGATGAATTTATTCCCTCGAACTACCCTAGGACCCTGATGATCTTATTGCCTAGGCCGTCAGTTGACAACCACCTTTCTGTACACCGCCGCCGTGGTTTAGCTTGACCTCCCCACACTCAGATGGTTCATTCTCCACCACCTCTGCAGGCCCACGCATCACCTGCAGGGTCCACTGAGCCTATGCAGGTGGATCAAGTCAAGCAGAGAAAGAGAGAGACGGATACTTCAAGGCTAATGCATTTATTATGAAAGAGAGGGACATCTACTGGCAATGTGCCCTTTAAAAGCTGGAGCTCAGCAGTAAATTGGAGGCTACTGGGATGTCCTTCATTCTGTGTACCATTCTTCCTGCTTTGATTTCCTGGGGAAACTCTTCTTGTCAGGTGTCTGCTCTTAAAGACCTGGGTGGCCAGGGGAACCTCATGGATCTTGGGCTATTTCCTGTGTTCCCATCCACTATCACCCACACTCTCACAGGGGACCCATTGTGCACCATCACCCATGCTACTGTCCCAGAGAGAGAATTTCTGGCAACCAAGAAGAAGTGATTGTGTTTTACCTGTTACGGTCACCCAATGGTGATGTTTGGTCATCCGTGGCTGGTAAAACATAATCCATACATAAATTGGGTTGGCAACTCTATTTTTTGTGAAGCTCTTATTGCGCCTCCCATTGTTTGAGATCGGCCTGTCTCCTGCATCTTGTGTTTCTGTGTTTCAGGCAGAGTCAACCGATTTGAATCGAGTTCCAGGAGTTGACTATGACCATGGAGTGGTATTCAGCAAGTCCAGGGCCACATCCCTTCCTCCGCACAGTCCGTACAACTGCACGATTAAGCTCCTCCCCACACTTTTCAACCTTGTGGGGGACTCTCTGCCTGCTCTGGGCAGGAGGCAATGGAGAGGTACGTTGGTGAGTCACTCACAACTGGCCTCATCCGCCCTTCCTAGTCCCCAGCAGGAGCGGGGTTCTTCTTCGTGGAGAAAAGATGGCACATCATGTGTTGGTCGGGATGGACAACACATCAGTGTACAGATTCCACTGAGGATAGATTTACTCTCAGGCACAGGTCACAATCTGCCATACACAGCCAGAGGTGTGGAATCTACACAGCTTTTTACAAAGGTTTTTCCCCATCAGTGCTAAAAGTATATGCTGCAGCTATTGCAGCATTTCACGGCCCTGTCAGTGGCATTTCGATAAGCAAGCACGTCATAAAATTCATGAATTTTTTACATGGTGCCAAATGGCTTAGATCCTCTTGCCCCATTACAGTCCCAATATGGGACATGTCCTTGGTACTGAAATCACAGTACTTCTCTCCATTCGAGCCATTGGAAACAGTAGAGTTGCGTTGTATCTTGTTAAAGACTGCATTTCTACCGGCCCTCACTTCAGTTAAGCACGTGGGAGATCTCCAAGCTCTATAAGTGGAAAATTCCTACTTAGTGTTTGGTCCAGGTTTTTCTAAAGCTATTTTGAAACTCAAAATCGGCTACATCCCTAAGGTTTTATCCACCCCCTTCAGAGCACAGGTGATAACTTAACAGGCTTTGTCTCCCCCACCCTTTCAGTCAGAAGAAGACATTCTCTGCTCAGTGTGTGTTGAGAATTTACACTGACCTTAAATGCCAGTTTAGGCTGTTGAGTCAACTCTTTGAATGCTTTGGAAGCTGGTCCAAATGCAGAGCAGTCTCTAAACAGAGGCTGTCTCACTGGATTGTAGATGCTATAGAATTAGCATACGAATTAGAGGGCTTGGAATGCATTGTTGGAATTAAAGCCCACTCCACAAGAGGCATGGCTTCCTCTTGGGCATGGGCAAAAGGCTTGTCTTTATCGGACATCTGCTAAAAGGTAGGTTGGGTTTCCCCAAATACTTTCGCTGGATTTTAAAATGATACATTTCCTCCCTGTCTTTCCAGGTGCTTTCTTTTGAAGGGGAACTAAAGCTCTCATCATCGATGAGAAGCACTGAAACAAATGCTTTGTGACACAGAATTTTGTATACTCCCCATTCGGGCTAATTACAACATGAAAGGTCTTGTAAGGCGTCCCTCTTTCACCACATAGGAGGTTGCTTTCCACTCAGTGAAACAACTTCTACATGGGGTGTTGAATAGAATTTAATACCGCTATGTGGGAATCCTCTCTCTAGATTAAACTGCTTCCCCACAAGGACAAAACAATTATTTATAGTATTGTAGTCCCTTCTATGATAAAATGGCTCCCCCACAGGTGAACCCTTTTCATTATTACCTTAGATACTTTTCTTTTACAAAAAATAGCTACTGTATTCATTATTATCTAATGATTTATTCCAAGGTTACACGCAAGAAGAATTCTCTTCTATTTTCTTATAAGAAAGCAGCTCCCCCCAAACGTGAGCCCTTTTTTATTATTACCCTAACTATTTTTATTTACTGTGAAATTGCTTTTGTAATCTTTATAGTCTATAAAGAATAAAGCTGGCAGCCCCTTTTTATAACCACGATCAAAGGACTGTGAATTCAGTCCTCCCTCCAAACAGTTCATCACCTCATATGATGTGAGTTCTGTGGAAAAATTGGCTACCCTCAGGCTTTCTACCAGCTTTCTACCACATTCTTTGTAGCAAGCGCTGTTAAATCAGTACTCTGGCGTTACGCTATAGGGACCTAGTGTCGATCATTGAGGGTGGGCCCAGGAGTGACGACCAGAAAGGGAACGTCTAGGTTACTATGGTAACCCCGGTTCCCAGAAGCAGGGAACAAGATTTGATATAGATATGCCACAGTACTTATTGCCGCTGAAATGGTTTTAAAGATCCTCTCGCCTCTTCAGCTGAATGTCCAGAGGAAGCAGTTTTTCGGTCTGCCTTTTTATATGGTAGCCGAGAATGGAACGCAGAACTTTGGAAGGACAACTGCAAATGAAATTGGCTTGATGTAAACCATTAATTGAGATCCAGGACTCAGGAGTGACCTCTAGTGTCGATCATTGATGTAACATCTCGTTCCCTCCTTCAGAGAACCATGACGAAAAAAGGTTTTAATGTAAAAACTTTGAGGTTTCTTATCAGATGTAGTTTTGTTGGTGGATTTTTTCGTGATCGGCACCATGTTTCGTCACATGACTCGGTGCGACAAAAGTTTAAAACGTTAATAACAGCCCAAAGTGTCCTGAACTGAGATCAGTTGTTTTTATGTATGCACATGAGGAAGCAGGGGTTAAGATGGTAAAAGTGGAGAAGTCACAAAGACATAGACCATTCCGATGAAAGATTCCAGTTTTGTATATATAAATAAGGAATACAATAGGTCTTAATGAAAGGGGTTTCTATGCCAATTTCAGTTACAGTAGAATCACATTGAGAACTGGAACTTATCAGATCTTACCTCAAGATCCTATCCTATGAATGATGACTGAAAATCCTAACAGGAAATGACATTGAGGAATATTCTGTTGCATCAGACTTTCTTACTGTCTGTACAGGTGATGCATTACTAACAGTGTGTAGTCCATCAACTGCTGCCATGCATACAGAGACTTCTGCAATCTCAGCCAGACTGTTAGTTAAGACTTTATATGATTCCTAGTATGGTTTCAGTTGGGAGAGAGAGCAAGAAAGCAGATGTTTGTGCATGCTGAAATGTAACTTAATGTCCCCCACCGGTACAATCTGTCTAAAACCTGCTATCAGTCTCTCATTCCCCCTCAGTGTACTGAGCTTAATGCCTGTCATTTATTTAATACGTTGCTGGTGATTATGAGAGAGACCCAGGAGAAATCTGACAGCAATGATGATGCTGTTCTATCTCAAAACCTAAGTTGCAGGAACACTCAGGAGGAATAAAGACACAGATCTTGCTGTATTGTACTTGTGTGTGTGACTGTGCGGTACAAAAAATAATGAAACAGGATGCAATAGAGAAAAAGAGAGAGGAGAGAAGGATGAGAAAATAGAAAAGAAAAGTGTGAGATTCATAATAAAATATTTTTTTCTTAAATATTTAATAAACCCTGAAGAAGAATGCCAAGATGTTCTAAAAAAAATTCAAAATTTCCCAAAATATGTAGCATCTCTGTTAATGCAGCGGTAGAGGATTAGCTCACCTAAAAATTAAACTTTTTTATCTTTCAGTCATCCCCATGTCCTTCCAAGCCTGTATTGTTTTGTTTGTGTGTGTGTGTGTGTGTGTGTGTGTGTGTGTGTGCGTGCGTGCGTGCGTGCGTGCGTGCGTGCATTTGTGTGTGTAGCACAAAAGGACGTGGTGGGCACAATGTCCATGCAGTTCTTTTCCATACAATGAAACTGGATGGTGATTTGGATCATGCAAAACTCCAACAAAAACTAAAAAGTAAGTACAGGAATTGTAGCAAATTTAACTTTTCACGTTCCCATTCCAATTCCTCCTAACAATTCCGGTTCCTTAAGGGTTTCATTAAAGATTATTTTTGTGATGCTGTGCCACTAAATGATAGTGCAGAAAATATAGGAAACACAACAGATGGCAATTATTCCAGCAAGTAATGTCTTAAATTTTGGTCCCACACATGGTATGGGCTAAGCGAGCACTACATCTTATCCAATTTTCATGAGAGCATTAATTCTAAGCAAATGGTTTGTGCCAGCGTAAAGCGCAAGAGACTGTGGGTGGGAGTATTTGCACTATCTGTGGGTGTATACATGCAAACTGTGGGTGTTTTGTATGGTAATAAATTGGCACTAAGTGCTATCTGTTTCTGAGAAATAGGTAATTGGGCAAAGACTTTTCTAAACCATATCTCTTTTGAGCGCAAAGTCTAAATTCAGATTTCACCAGCAGGTGGTAATAAAGTAATGTCCAAGCTCAGAAAATATAGTGGAATAGTGTTGTCACGGTACCAAAATTTCAGTAGTCTGTACCATTAAATATGAAATGTTATGGTTCTCGATACCAATTTTCAGTACCACAGCATAAATATGCTAATATGACAATGTACTATTGAACACACCCATTTAGCCTTTGTAAAAAGTTAAATTTCAATGTAAATACTAAATTAAAAGAAATCCATGTTTCCTTAAAGTGTTTCTCAATCAAGGATGCAAATACTGAAATTTGTTTTATTCTTTAAAAATCATCGTTTTCCTTTTTGTTATTATTATTGTTATTATTATTTTCCAGAACTCCATGTTTTAGTTTAATTTAATTTAATTATCAAAATGGTGTCTAATCAATTATTTCTTAAAACATTTCACAAGTGAAAATAGAACATTTCAACAGGTCATCATTGCATTTTTTGCCAAACTTATGTTCAACAGCAGTCTTGCTTGTGACATATTGCTTCATTATTATTATGATCATTACAGTGAATATTACATTTCACTATAAAGTTGTAATATATTTCTGTCACAATTTCTTCAATTTCCAGGTTCTAGCTTACATTTTGAAACTTTTTTTTTGCCTGAAGCTTCACTTTCCGGATAAACAGTTTTCGACACAGACTTTTAGGGCTGGACGATATTACCTATAATCAAAATTTCGATTAATGAATGATAAATTATAATTTTTTTGCCCTCATAGTTCCTTGACAAAGTTTGTACTGTAAATAATTCTCATCTATTAAAGGTGGGATATTTTTTTCTAATGAAAGAGTGCATTTTAATTTGTGATCAAAGCTGAATTTTCAGTATCATTACTGCAGTCTTCAGTGTCACATGATCCTTCAGAAATCATTATAATATGCTGATTTTCTAATATGGGCATATTTACACCAGAACACATATTTGCAAGCACAAGCTTTGTTGATGATAATGAGGCAGTATAAACACTAGTTAAAATATAATCTAAACATTCATATTATTTTTATATAATATTACAATTGAAATATCTGCTTTAGCCGAAACAGCATATAATGTAACTAAAACTTGCTTATTAGGACATATTTCAAATTTCAATACTCTGAATCCTGGCTGGAAAGTCTGGAAACAGTCCCACTAGTAAAATATGTACATGTTTATATAAAATAGCATGTCAGCTAATATGTAAGTAAAACTAAATGACTTACTAATCTGAAATTGTATCCTCGGCTGGATCAAGTCTCTTTTGAATATACAAATGTTCATCGGAGTCCCGCTCTTCTTCAGAGGAAAATGTTAACTCTTCGTCACTATTCAGGATTTTTCTGACCTGTATATCATGCAATCTTCCAAACGAGCAGAAAAGTAAAAAACTTGATGTTTTTAAGGCACAGTCTGGGGGGCGTTTACCATTTGCATTGATTGCCTCAGCATATTAACGTATGAGTAGCGTGCTCTGCCCGTGGCTGTGATCAGATTAGGAATAATTAGCTGAGCCAGGAGTAATTGTACATCGCTTTGTTTCATACAGATTACATTGCAGGAGAATATTTGTTTTAAATTTGAATTGTTTTATTTAAAAGCAGATATTTTAAGCTTGCTTTAGACATATGTTTCATGTTTGTGTGATAAGTATTCGTAGAGTTTCAGTTCATTTTTGTGACGCGTTTCAGAAATATGCTCGTTTACACACAGACTACTGAAAGTGCATGCTTTTATTAATTTTTTTTACAAAAGTACAAGGTTTTGTTGTTATTGTGAGTGTACAAAAATAAAAGTAGTCCCTTTATAGTCTTTAATGATGTCTTAAACTTATCTGTGTGCACAAAATTACGGAGAATTTTATGTTGTTTCCGCTGCAATGATGAAAAAATCCAGCAGGATGTGCCGGCGCGTCCGTCAACCCCAGTTAACGAGGTGTTTAAACCCACTTTGCTCCACTGTAGCTATGGGAGCCATATCCTTTGCGATGTAGTAACAAATGGCGTCAGTTATTTCTTTCCATCTTCTTGAATCCTTTTCATTTTATGTAGCATTTGTAAATGCTTGTGTTATCGACACCTGCTTTCTCTTTTTTTGAGCCATGCACTGTTCATATTCAGTAACGTGATTGTGCTCCAAGTGTTGAAACAGATTGGTGGTATTACCTTTGGTCGATGAAACGTTTTTACAGTGTTTACATTTGACTTTTTACATTTGATTTTGTTCGGTGTCTTCTTTACTGAAGCCAAAATGTGTCCAAACGATGGACACTGCATTTTTCTTTGGTAAAAGCTGCTCCTGTTGTTCAGTTGACTCGGTGTTTGAGTTTGCCTCCATGTTGCTTCCATGCCACTGACTGGACTGGGCGGAGTCACGTGACAACACATGCGGTAGTATGCTTTTAAGGCGAAAGTAGTAAGAGTATTAAAAAAATTTTATAACAGAAATGGGAAAATTACATCAGTTAAAGGTTCTGAATTTCGGTTTTGATTACTTTCCGATTAATCCTTCAGCCCTACTTTGAAGTCACATCTGAATTCTCATCTCTTTACATTGGCCTTTGAGTTTGACAAATGAAATGTAGGACACACTTGTGTTTTAGATTACTAGTGTTTGTGTATGTGATAATATTTACATTTTATGTTTTAAATTTTATTACTGTGAAGCACTTTGGTCAACTCTGTTGTTTTAAATGCTTTATAAATAAAGTTGAATTGAAATTAAAGTGCAAATACTGGGATTTAATTGCATAATTATATAGTTTACATGTGCTGCGTGGTTCAAATTAGTTGTGCTCTGCTCTGTCATCTGAAACAACATGTTGTGAACGATTCTCAATATGTATGAGCAGTCAGATTAATACAATAATTCAAAGTATTCAGCTCTTCCAAACTAAGATTGCAGCCTTTAGTGGTTTAACAAATCACACAAGGACATGTCACAATTCAAATTTAATTAATTGTCCATTTCAGTGTAAGGAGTAAGTTAGCATTTTAAAGCAGTCATGTGTCAGTCATATTGCGTGCTGGTACTGGATTGAATCCGTGCTTGGTACTACCGGTACTGCAAAAACACTGGTATCGTAACATATTTTTTATTTTAGTATCGACTTGGTACTGAGGTACTGCTACTTTTGACAACACTACAGTGGAACATCAAATTAGTAGTGATTTTTTTTTTTTAAGACACTGCAAAAGGGGCCGGTGGAAGAAGTTGGAGAGGGTAAAATGTTTGGGTTTGGTATAATTTTTTTACCACTTCATAATTTTTATTATATTTTAATTTAGTTTGAAGTGTAACTTGAATCTAGAAATATTTTTGGTTAAAATCATTTCGTATTTCAATAAATGAAATGAATTTAAAAAAAAATCTAAATCAACTGGTAGAAGTTAGAAGTTAAGTGCCTTCCAATACAATCACTGTTAATACTAGCCATGATTTGAGTGTCAGTAGATGAAAAAGATTAATAAAACTTACATTCCCTACATCCGAATCCTGAACCACATTTTGCATGCATATAATAGGAGTATTTCACTTTCACATTTGCCTGATATTCATCAAGGATACAGTTAATGCACAAAATTATTTTATTTTAATTAATTGTATAGAGTCCATTTACTCTAACAACTTCTTATGAATATGCTGTCTTTGTTTATATCACTGTTTCTCGACAGGGAATGGACGATATAATGTACGAAGATGGTGCAGTAACCGGAACAAGAACCTCAGAACTTAATTGCACTTGACCCAAGCCATTAGCTCTTTCTGCACACGATTTCGCCAAAACCAATTGCGCGTAGACTTAGTGCATGCTTTCATGAAAATACTAAAACGTCATGGCCATGCCCATGTACTTTTTGCTTATTACTTACGGCACTGTGCTGGGCTTAGTGCTCACGCTCTTAAAACAGGCTCCTCTAGAGTTTAGAAGACTTGGAATTTAACACATGAGTCATGTTAACAAGCCTTTTTGGAACTTGGCAGAATAAATCACCATCTGCTATTTTTGTATAGAAAAGAGCTGCTTGGAAATTTTACCTAACTTCTTTGTTTGTCATATGGGGTTGGAACAGCATGAGGATAAGTAAATGATACCAGAATTGTCATTTTTGGGTAAAGCTGGACTATTTAGAGACTAATTTAAACGACAATCAATGGATTTGAATCCTCCATCTGCTCACATACTTTCTCCCACCGTCCGCCTTCCTTTCACTCCAAGACACTTATCGAAGTGTAACTGGCACAGCACACTCACCAGGCACTCAGATAATGCACCTGCTACCCCTGACTGTGGTAAAAAGAGAGAAAGAGAAAGAGCAGCATGCACCAGATGTGAATATGAGCTAGCGATGTCCACCCCAATTTATAACGTCATTCTGGACTGACCCAGTTTCACATTTTAACTGTAATTGGTGGACGGATAATCAGAATTTTTTTTTGTTATTAACAGTTTTTATTGATTCCATCCACAAGACAGACAAACACAACATAAAATACGGAATCAATTATATACATTAAACCCCTCCCCCCTGAACCGTTTAGTTATTTTAACAAAAAATTCAAATGAAACTGGGAAAAAATAAGTGCAATTAAAATGTGTGTTGTTCTATTTGAAACATGGCTTTACAACAGTTGTCAACATCTCTCTGGCAAAGAAGCTACTTCATCTGTACCTTCTATCTGTCAATCGATTACAAACTGTAATAGAATTAACTACATGGTGTCCCGTTTAATCGCATATACAAATATTTGCTGAGAAAGCCCCTCATATAACAATAATTAAATATATAATGATGAAATAATTATACATAATTATCTTTAAATATTTAAAGAAAAAAATATATATATATATAAGTGTTAATCATTAATAAGACATTATAATAAGCGGCTTTAGAATACAATGTATTGTTTACTACCATATTATTGATTATAAGACAATCATTGGCACACAGTTCACATCAATACATTTCACAAGTGAATTTGTCAATCAGTTGGAGATTTATTATGAGGGCTTGTTTAACGGCCCGTCAATCTACACCTGCATCAGACATGCTTGTGTAGCATCTCGGGTGTGTTGCATCATAGGGTTGTGCCGATGGACGATATCATCCCTTTTGCGAGTCTTGCTAGTGTGACTCACTAATCCTAGTCTCTTCTATAGTTAACCTAAAAACTTTGCAGGGATTGCTCCGTAAATTAAATTGAGAATATAACTAATGCATATATGCTATTTTAAATACTGTAGTATATGCCAGAGACGTGACGTGATAGTCTGTGAAAATACCGTGTCAGGCAGGCTACACAAATATTGATCTTGACATTGTTAGCTTCTTGTCTTTTTTTACATGTCTTACACTGTACATTTAGATTAAAATATTTTATGTTGTAGGCTACAAGAAAATAGCCTTTGTTAATTAATTATTAGTAGTTGTAGTGTCTCAGAAAATCTTGCTCATTGTCACATAGCTCTTGTATACACTGAAGCGGCAGTTTAAGATAAACCCAGACCAGCTGAACGTCAAATAACTTTTGTCTGGTTAATACTTTTAAAGAAAAATTTCCTTGGCCATAAATCCATAATGTCAAATCAAATGAAAGAAACAAGGTGAATATGAATAACACACATTTATTAAAACATAGAAGAACAACAAATAAAGAACAAGAAAACGGGAACAACACTCAGACCGAAACTCGGCATTAACATTTCACTTATAATTACCAGCACAATTAACTTCAGCACAGGCTACAAAATAAATTATGTTATTGAAATATTGTAAAGTGGTCATATGAACTACACAAATGAACGTTTAAAAAATAATATGCAAAATCGAATAGCTCCAGAACGGATGGCGAAAAATGCGTAAAGAATTCTAATATCTTTCACCATAGACCATGTTTAAATTTCGATGTTTCTGGCCAGAAATACCAACATATTCACTTTATCTGGTTTTAATAAGCTGCGGATTGGAGTAACTACACTACCCGCTGTGCTGAAGACCCGCTCTGATGGAGTACTGGTAGCACACATGCACAGATATTTCCGTGCTAATCTTGCCATGAACGGAAACATTTTGTCGTCCTCTTCCCCATCAATGGCCATTTCCTGCAGGTACATGGTCATTTCTGCCTCGACCTTTTGCTCATCAGTGAGTAAAATAACGAAATTATCGTTTTTAAGTGGAAAATAGTATTTATGTAAAGAGATATATTAAAATAAAAAGTGCACAACTCTTCTTAAGTGAAAGCTAAAAAAAAAATGCTTCACGTGTCGTGCAACCTACTGATAAAGCGCCGACGAGTCATTAGTTGGGTTAGTAAAATAAAGAAATTATAATTGTTCATATAATTTGTGAAAATTATATGAAATTATAACCCCCCCCCCGCCCCACCCCATCGTCCATCGCGATCATCGTCCATCGCGATATTTTACTGTCAACATCGTCAACTGCCAATTTAGGGGACATCGCCCAACCCTATTGCATCATAAACATAAAATGTTTAGGTCACTGTGTCAAGTTAAATATAGCTTAATACTCAATCTTTAAACACATCTTGAGATCGCTTAGTTCACATTTGTGATCCTTCAAGTGTTTTGAACGCAGGAACATAACGCATGTCTGTGTTGTTCTGCCTACTAAAGTGTTGTTTTCTTCACTGTATAAACTGCGCGTTGCTCATACAGCTGAAATTTAACTTACTGCCCTCTGGAGTAAACAGGTGGTACTACAAGCTTGCATTTCTCAGGAATCTTCCTTGGGGGCATTGCGATTAATTACGTAAACATTTGTTCCGCATTATTTTTTGTAAAATGAATCGCACTGAATTAACATGTTAAATCGACAGCCCTAAAATTACATCAGAAACCCCTTGGCTGAGAGATTGGTGAATATTCTTGCTTTAGTGATTTTCCATTGAAAATTAAATGTATTTATTAAAAAAAAAAACTTAAAACAAATACATTTCTAAATTCAAATTGCACGAAACGAAAAAGCAAATAAAATAATGAAGTTATAAAGGAATAATTATATATGTATATATTTTTTAAATAAATACATTTAATACACCGTTTTTGTATTATTTTATGTTTTAATCACAGATGTAGGCTGCAGAGTTTTGGTCACAATAAACTGCTCTGTGGAAATATAGTTAACTGCACCTCCTGAGCTGAGATGTCTGAGGTAATTTGCAGCACTCGTAGATGATACTGTTCTTGCAAAATACAACAAACAAACAAAACAAAAAAGTTCCACGAGACTGCACGCCTCCGTATCAGCACGTCATAAATGCATATAGGTGGCTTTTCTGTCATCTGTTCTCAATAATATGATAAAGCGTGTTTCTTCAAGCGCGTGTCTGTGTGCCATGG